>NC_139762.1:48762302-50078780 GCF_965231275.1 Zosterops lateralis | reverse complement strand
CTCCCTTATCATGGTTGAACAGTTATTGTTGCGAGCCAGGACTGATGGCCTGTGACCTCAAAGGTTTCTTATTATGCCTTGATCCTGCAGTGTGCTGCCTGAGAGACCTGGGCTTGGCTGAGCTCAGGAATACAGGGTCTGTCTTAGTTCTGCTAATGATTCCTGACCTTTGGCAGCTTTCTGCTTCATTTAAAGCAGGGCTTTCTGATCCGAGAATGACAGAATAAGACTCTCTAAATATTTTTGCGTCTTAAAATACTAAGCTGTTTCAGAAGGGACAAGCTGGCATTTGCTACACGTAGGTGATTCTTTCTCTGCTGAATAAAGCAAGAGCTTTTCATGACTAGAGCTGCATGTACCCATGTGCTGAGTACATGAGTTATGCAACTTGCCTACTCAGAATAATGTCGTTACGATTATTAATAATTACATGTAAATTAGTTCATTAGGCCTCTACTTTTCAAAACCTAATATATTAACTAACTAAAAATTATTTTCAATGACCAATCTACTAATTACCAAAATCAGAATTCACCCTCCATCTGCTTAGAAATATACACAAAACAAGGCACTTAAGTCACCAACAATAGCAGATCCAAACAATTGTGAGAGATGCAGCATTATAAACTGCACTCGTTAATCATCAACAGTAGAATACTATCAAATAAATGTTGTTAATTTGTGCCAGGAAAGCCTGATTAACTAAATGTTTCAGATATTGTTCTTCTCCTTGTAAGAATTTTATTCATCCCTGCTACGATTGGTTTGAATTTTTTGTTGTTGGTTCTGTACTATAAAAAAATTAAGTTATCTGAGTTCTGTATTTTCAGGATTGCACTGATGAGGCTGGAATTTAAACATATAGTATCTGAGAAATTGAGATGAGAGTTTTAAAATGTTTGGTATAAATACAGTGTCTGGAGTAAGTCAACCTGTGCAGTGTAAATATAAATGGTGTCCATAATGTAGTACACCCTCAATCCTCTATGTGTAGATTTAGAATTTAGTAGAATAGCTCTGACTATTTTCTCTGTGTAAATTTACCTCAAAGTGTTAAACTTGAATTTATGAAGGCTAGGAAATAGCTTTGAAAATGGATATACTGACAGATTGAGCAGTGAATAGTTTAAAAAAGTTTATTAGGCCTTGTAAAAGGAATTCTTGAATCTAGTTCACTGTTGGTTTGTGAAGAAACTGGGCAGTGGTTGAGGAGGGTGGAGTGAAATGCATGATAGGTCAAAGCTTATAATATTTAGCACTGTTTTTAAGCTGGATGCCTTTTATACTTTTTTATACCTTTAAGGGGGCATATGTTCTGGAGGGAAGAGCCTAAAACTAAACTTCTAGTTTGTATCTCTAAAGAAAAAAAAGTCTCTTATTTACACAAGAAATATTCCTGGAAATAGAAATAGGAGAATTTTCCATCTTTTCGTATATGTTACTTTTTCAGACCCTTTTCAGGGATGCACACTTTCTGAGACCATTAATGTTTATTCAGAGTAAGCAGAAGCCTGTTGTGCACTGAATGTTCCATGTAGTAGCTGCAAGTTGATTCCTCAGCAGCTTGCAGGCATTGATGGACCATGGTTTTAACTTCTTGAGTCAAAATTTTGAAAGTGATTGGCATGTGTGAAATTAAATCAGCAAAAGCTTACAAGCTTATTGAATCACAGCACAAGCAACAGGAAAATGATCTTCTGCAACTCTGATGTTTTGACAACAATTAATATCTATTCAAATTCTACTGAAACCAGGGAAAAGAGGGACTTTCTTTCAAAACAAAGAATCCAGCTATATGTTGAGATCTGAATTAGATTTAGCTCACAGAGCAGCCATTAATAAGAAAGAAATTAATGTCCTCAAAGTGTAGACACTTTTCCTATTTTTTTTCCCCTTGAGAATTACCTGTACTTAAACTTTGCTGTTGGTGATATTGTAGCTTATATGACATAAAGGAGTTCAGCCCTTTCTGTGCATACCAGTCATTTGTGCTTGAAACTGATGTATTTCTGAGTCTTAGTCATTATTTAGACCCATCAAAGAAATATATTGGGTGAGAAGTGAAGGAAATAAATATGATACAAGTTGGAGACAAGTACATGAGCACTTCAAGTAAACATATGATTTTCATTTTTAGGTTAAATTGTCATTCATCAGTAATGAACTGTTGAGTTCATTCTTTAAACTTTTAACAGGATTGTTATTATTTTTAATATATTTTTTGTAATAATCTCAGAAGGATAAGTTTCTATGAAAAGATGGTAAACACTGAAGATCATTTATAATTTATTATTTCTGCATGGCTCATGCTGTACATGCGTGTTGACAAGGTAGAAGATGCCCAGAACAGCTGTTAAAAATACTTTGAAATGAAACTTGTAATCTCATGGGTATTTCAGAAGAACATAAAAATAATTTTACTTTGAAGAGTTTATTTATGAGTAAAGATAAAGAATACTTTTAACATGGCAATTTCTAGTTGTTTTTTAAATAAACTTGGATATATCTAAGGCAGAGGCCTTATTTCAGCTTGAAAACTTCAGGACAGGACCTCTCCATACACAGAGAAAAGGGAAAAAAAGCAAAAATTGCACTTTCTCTCCTGTAATGTGGTCTTTCATAGAATTAGGTCAAGAAAAATGACATTTAAAGGTTGTTTTAATGAGAGCCAAACTAAACTACTGTTTATTTTATTGAACAATTCATGAAATATTTGGTGCTTTTGGAATTGTTCATCTGAAATCATACTCTTTTCCTCCAATTAGCCTTCATCACAAGGAGTCTCCCTGTCTTTGACCCAGCTCTGTCTGTTAACAACATCAAACTTTAAACACAGAATGACAGGCTTAATAATAATAGTTCAAGAAATATCCTTTCTGCCAGAAAGAAAAAAAAAACCTCATTATTTTAAATTGAGGTGGTGCTGAAAGGAAAGAAAAAAATTCAGCCTTGTACAGGACAGGTCTTGCTTAAATACAGATCTCAAGTTTTGAAAACTATGTGGAATGAAATCAAAAGTGTGTGGTTTTCGTTTGGCAAAAAAATTCCCATGTGTATCTTACAGTAGGTGACTTTTTCCTGTCCTAGTTCAATAAGCCAAGCGTACTCTGAATTACACCATGGGCAAATCTAACCTGGTGATTTAAATACAACTACTTCATCTAGTGTGTCTGTCCTGTTTCTGGGATCCACCTGCCTATGACAAATATTGCTGTCCTCTCTGTGCCACCTGGGCCAGTCACTGCACAGATTTATAGCTGATTCCACACCCCCACCATTAAATTTCTGTGATTTTGCCTCCATCTTAAAATGTTGTCAGGGGGCTGTTAGATGTTTTTCTTCTAAATTTGTGTAGGCACCTTCTTGCAGTGTAAGTGAAACAGAAAACACGTTTATTCTCATAAGGAGTAGTTTATTTTCATTCATGCTTTTCTTATCCTTATATGAGAATATTTTATCCTATGTCTTAATTGATAGCTGACCTTTTCTCCATCTGCTCTAAACCAGGGAAATACAGTGTTTCTCTTGTAATTACATTTCTGCCACAAGGTATTTTTCTTCTTTTAGGAGATCAAAACCATTATTGACAGCAGGATGCAGTCTTTTCAATATTTTAATAAAGAAGCCCACTGTGTTTGCCTGATGCTTTAGCCTGCCAACAGGAGTTTAATAGTCTAGTGGAGCATTAACAGCAACTGATCATTGTTCAGAACATCTAAGTAGCCCTAGGTTATATCCACCTGACAGACAGGACATTAGCTGAGGGCAACCACTCTTCATTAATTGTTTATGCAGATGACCCTCTGGTGGAAAGGTGGGCATTTTCTCATTTGCCTTGGGCAGTGTAAACCAGCCCGAAACAGCCACTGCAATTAGAGGATGTTAATGAGGAAGCAGAGAGAGAGAGCGGGTGGCATGGAGAGCACTGCTGCCAGCACAGCAGCACTAAGGGTTTATTCTTGTTCCCACTACAGCTAGTGGTCAAATCCCTGTCGATTTAAAGAGGGGAAGGAGATGAACTCCTGGCTGAGATCCAGACTGGCAGCTTCCCCTGTGTCATATAAGCTGCTGTTGGAGCATGTTGGAATGATATTCTGTCCAGACATAGTGAATGACTGTTCTTTCTCTAATTAGTCTTGCTTCAGACATTTGGGCTGATAAACATGCAAGGAGAAGCTGAATGTTCTCTGCCCTGTAGTCTTCACTAAGAGCCTTGAGAACTGAGAACACCAGCTGGTTCACAGGTTGTGAGCCTGAGGTCAGTCACGGGTGGGCTTGTTCAACTGCTGGAGGGATGGCACTTACTATTGCACTTGAAATCATCTAGCATCCACAGTCAAAATGTCTAGACAGCCTGAAGGGACTGCTTCAGCCTGAATGGGCTGAAACATCTGTGTCCCCATCATGGAATTCTTTCAAGGGAGGGTGAGGAGGATTGCTCGATAAAAACCAGAGAGACCAAGAATAAAATTACCATGGGATCAGGATTACATCCCTGTTGTCAGAGCTGAAAGCAGTGTAAAAAGTGCCTTCCTTCCATGTTGTAAAAATAAGTCCTTGATTGCTTTTGTTTCATTTCATCAGATCAGAAAGGAAAAGATTTACTACCTACTCCGAGCTGTCTTTGGGCGAAAGTTAACCTTTGCTCAGTTAAGTAGTGTAAATCTAATGGTATTCCTTTCTGAAAGAAAAATCTACTTTGCTTATGTCAGAGTCACTGTTTTGGCACTGGAAAAGTTGATACCATGCAATTCTGAGATGATGTTATCAAGAAGCAAATAACTGCAGTCAATTTAAACTCATGGTATGAGAAATCAGGAGAAGGAAAATGCTAACGAAGTATTGGGTTTTTTCAATGCGTAGAGTTATAAATCTTCCAGGTAGCTTAAATTTTTCTTTTTTGTTCTGTTGCTGAAAGATTTCAGTTTATAACCATGGTAATTAAAAGAAAATAATTGTCATCTCCCTGCCATAGTCTTGTTTCAATGCACATTGTACTACGTCCAAAACGGCCACTCATGCAAGAGATTTTTGTGCCCTTGCAGTTTCCTCTTTCTTTGCAGGACTTGGATCTGTGATGATCTTCATCTGTTTATATAGGCAGTTCCTTTCCTGAATCCAAACAGGCAGTCCTGAGAATTCAAATTCCCTCAGCATTTCACGTCTTGGGTACATGCAGAACCTGAATCTTCAGTCAGGAGGAGAAAACTTCATTTTAGTGATAAAATGGGGATTTTGCTACGGTCAATTTGATTGTTTTTGGATGAACTGACTGCTAAAATCAAAACTGGGGTTGAAGTAGCTGCTAAATTTCACCTCTAGCAAATGATTTGCTTTTCTCAGGAGCCTTTTTATTTATGCTGTCTGTAGGTGATGAAAACTTCCTCGGTCAGAGGGCAATCTGTCTTGGCCTGTCCCCTACCCTGCCCTGTGCTCCCTGGCATTGCCACTGGAACCCAGCTGGCATTCAATGGACAGCACAATGACAGGTGAAAGATTAGTATTAAGAGAAAACATAGATAATCAGTAAGACAGGTACTGAACACTTGTATAAAGGCTGAAACTGGAACAAGACAAAGTATTTAATGGGTAAAAAAGACAGTTCTGAGGATGTTATGTGGGGAGTTCTTTTTATCCTTTAGAAAAGGACGTTTTCCTGCTGCAAAAGGTGTCTCCCCCATTTACCTTCAAAAGCATCTATTTGTTTGATACATTCTATTAATTAAAACCAAACATTTGTCTTACACCTGCCTAACAAGACCAGATATCTACATTACTGAGGTGTGGATAAGACTTGTCTTTTGTTTGCTTTTTGTGATTCTGTACTGAACTTATGAAGTGGCAACTGGCCATCTTTTGTTTTGAGTTACGTATCCAAAAAACAGGCTCAGAGGGAAGGAAAATTCCCTGTGTGTAATGCAGAAATATTGAAGTGAATCGTTCAACATGTTCAGATCAGCACTCAGTTGGAAGAACAGCTAATTTGGTACAGGGTAAGCAAAGGGGATGCCTGATATTTGCCAAATAACATGTACTATGCATAAACTACTGTCAGGCAAGGGCAGTGAGGAAGCAGAGGAGAATGGTGACTCAGCCCTGAGTGTCTGAATCACAACGCCTCCTGGATCCGCTCTGCCAATGCCATTATAGAGCAGGGGTTTAGGGGTTTGTTTTTTTTTTCTAGCATTTTTTTCAGAACTGTGACTAAAATCATAGAATGATTTGGGTTGGAAGTGACCTTATAGATTATTTAATTCCAAGCCACCTGCTGTGGGCAGGAGCACCTTACACTAGATCAGGTTGCTCAAAGCCCCATCCAGCCTGGCCTTGAACACTTCAATGGATGGGACATTCACAAGTTCTCTGGTCAACCTCTTTCACTGTCTCATCACCCTCACAATAAAGAATTTCTTCCTAATGTCTAATCTAAACCTATCCTCTTTCAGTTTCAAGTCATTGTCACTTGTTCTCTCACTACATGTCCTTGTGAAAAGTCCCTGCCCAACTTTCTTGTAGGCACCCACTAGGTACTGGAAGGCTGCTCTAAGGTCTTCCCAGGGCCTTCTTTTCTCTAGGCTCTTCTCAACCCAAATTCCCTCAGCCTGTTTCCATAGGAAATGTGCTCCAGTCCTCTAAAAATCTTCACAGTCCTCCTTTGGACTCACTCTCACTGGTCTATGTGCTGCTTTATGTTGGGGGCCCCAGAACTGGATGCAGTTCACCAGGTGGGGGTCTCACAAGAGCAGCAGAGAAGAATCCCTTCTTTTGAAGTAGTCCTAGCTTTCTGGGCTGTGAAGACACATTGTTGAGTTATGTCAAGCTTCTTATCCACAAACATCCTCCAGTCCTTCTCCTTTAGGGCTGCTCTCCATCCATTCTCCGTGCAGCCTGTGTCTGTGCTTATCTTTATTCAGCTATGGCTATTGCAGAAAAGGGGGAAACTATAAATCCTCCTAGTGAAAGAGTTAAAAACACCTGCAAATTTCTTACATTTTCTCTGTCTGCACTGGTGACAGAATACTGTACAATCCTGTGTAAGTGGATAGGGTGTCTTTTGTCATGCAATGAGAAAAGGTGTTACGGCCCATTGTGTGAATGTTGCCACATCCTTTGACTTTTTGCACATACCACACCCTTCATTGGCAGTGCACTTGGACCATGCAGCCTGTGCACTTTCCCATGACTGGCACATGACTGTACAGCACATGAAATATGGATTTGAGGATACTAAGAGGGACTGTTTTATAGCCACTATTCCTACATACTTCAGATTTCAATCAGAACACACAGATATTGAACTCTGTAATATGTCTTGAAAGCTTGGACAGAGTTAGGGTAAAGAGGAATGTGATTGTTCTTGTCCATGTCCTCAGGTCCCACAACTGCCAGTTTTGAATAGATTCCTCTGTTGGGATGGGATGGGATCATAGGGTAATGCTATGACATTGACAAGGAAGAAGTCTAAAACAAACTCCTGGTCTGCTAATTTCATTTAATGATGTTATTAGGAATTCTTTACGTTTCTACTGCCTGGGCTAAGGCAACAGCTTCTGCTGTTGCTTCTTACGTGGGCTTGACTTACATGACTAAACAGGCTGTAAAGCTGGCAACTGTCAGAATAATCTTTCCATTAAATTGATGGTCCTTTTTAGTGGGGTCTGCTTTCTTTTAATGGTAGATGGTATAGCAGTGCAATGGAAAGCAAATTATTTTTTCTTCTTAGTTTAATCTTCTTAGGGAAAGTGGTAATCCTCTGCTAATTTCCTCCATCAGAGCAAGCATATGTCTCAATCACATTTGTAGCTGGAGCAGAACAGCACTCAGCACTCAAATTATGCTAATAACCATTTAGATTACTTCTTCTTTGGCATTTATTCATATTGGGGATCCAGCAAGTAAGTCTTTCCACTATGTGAATTTATGTGTTTAATCCACATTATTTTCGTTAATACTTCTGCAATATTTGGCATGCAACTGTCTGGCTCCTTGCCTTGTTGTCAGGTAAATGTGAAGCAACCATGTGGTCCTTCTAATGCATCTGAATCCTGAACTCTTACATCTTAGTCTTTCTTACTTTGACCTGGCAGAGACAGGTGTGAGAGGGACTGCCAGGTGTCACTTCAAGCAGGGAGCATATCCCATTAAAAATATTGTGCAGGTAGATGAGGTTCAGGTCATGTGGTTATGGCGTCTGTGTTGTGTCATCCGAACTAAAAATAATACTGAGGATGGACTGCACTATGTATATAAATGCACACAGAATGCCAGAAGAAACCTTGTAAAAGAAGAGTTATAATCCGTGGTCTATGCTACTGATTGCCATGTATGCTGAATACTAGTTTTGGAGTGCTATGGTCTTACTCAATACAAACTCTTAAAATATAATTTGTTCTGTGTCTAAACTGAAAATTTATCAGTCTTGCCTGTTTTCTTATTGCACTGAAGTGCAAACACTGTTCCAGGCATATATATATATATATATAATAAAGTATGTTAAGAGTGGTTGAGGCTAAGCCAATAGGATTGCCACGTGTTTTGATATACCTTTTCCTTTCTTGTCAGCTTTCCCCTCTGAGCAATTGGACTTGTTTTACAGCTGATAAGCACAGCTGAGTAGTAGCTGTGAGAGTGATATCAAATAGAAGTTTCTCTGCGGCATCTCCTTAAGAATGCAGAAAAAGAGATATCAGTCATTTGTAACTCTATTCTTTGGGTGAAAAATCTCCTTTTGCATCAAGGTGTGTGTGCATTCCTTAACTCATTTAAGATGATTATAAGGAGTTTTCATAATCCAGATATTTTATTTTTAAAAATTGATGGATACTGGAAAACCTGACCTGAGAGTGTGTTATGCCACTGTAGACAGGTTTGAAAGGGATGACTGGAATTTAGGAAGGATTTTCCTTTATTCAGAATAGGCTTTCAAAAGATACATGGAAGCCTGTCACAATCTCTCTGTGGAGTCAAAAGTTTCTCAATGTAGATCTTGCTTAGAGCTAAATTAGGTCTATATTGGTCCACATTCAGTCCTTTAGGATTCATTCTTTGTAAGAGAAACAGGGTACCTTCTTTCGCCGGAAGCTTGAAATTAGCCTTGACCAGAAAAAACATACAATAGTGGAATAACACCACACAAGCTGATAAGGGGGTTGCCCATGAAAGCAAGCTAAGGACAAATCTTTACAGATATGTTTTTGTTACCTCTTCATACTCTTTATTGCCTTTCCCCCCTCTTTTTTAGTTAGAATCGACACATTGAAATCTCAATTGAATTTTATTCATGTTTAAATTTGAAGTTAATTGAAACAACTTAAAATAGTTGGGTTGCTATTCTAATATTATTGTTTAGCCTTCTGTTTGCCACATAGTATTCAAATTTGCCACGTAATATTCAAAGTCAAACGTTCAGGAACATTAGGAAGTGTCTTCTTAATTATGCTGAGAAGAAAACATTTGATATATTTTGTTGCTAGAGTGGCTAAGTTGTGAAACCATTATGTATTTCCTTTCACTAGAGAAAACCTTCCTTTAAGACCCAAGATCAACAAAACACTCAAGCAGCTGCTTACGAGATGAAAACCCATCCCAAGGCATTTTTTTAAATACCGCTTTTAATCATCTTTGGAATTCTCATTTACTGTTTTATTTAGGGTGCTTGGGAATGAAGGAAGCAGATAAAACTTTGTAACAATGTTGTTTGCAGATGGGAAAAAATCCCTGAGGAGAAGCACAACAAGAGCTTTCAATATCATTCCTGTACTGTTTTCCAGTACAGGTTTTAGATAAATGATCTTGAAATACAGAGATAATTTACTCTACCAATTACCCTGTTCATTTTATTATTTTTTTTTTCCAAATGTGCCATTGAGCCAGACCACTAATACTTTCATTAATGAAGTTCTCTGTCTCTCAGTCACTAACCTAATTGTTCAAATATTTGTTTTTACAATAGAAAAGCTTGGATGCATTGTCAGGACCGATTTATTTATTTTGGTACAGATTACAAGTGCTAGATATTCAGCAGAAATCATCATTGTCTTTTGCACAGCACTTCAAGGAATCGCCTTCTTGCATTCTTGTATGTTAACAAATCATACCCACAATTTTCATTAATGTCATTATCAAGGTAGTGGAAGGGTCTGTCTAATGGGTGGAATAGTGACAATTGACTTTGGTTTTGAAGAATTTTTAAGATATACTGGAAAGAAGTGGTTAGGGAAGCAAGTTAGAGAAATTATTTGTATAAAATCAGGGGTAAATTCAGGCAGAATTCAGGTGCAGACTCACACATAATGCCTTCTCAGGGCACCATTTATTTTGGACAGATATATATTTGCATCTGCATATACACTCAATCTTTGCTAATGTGCAGCCCTGTACTTACAAATTGTTCTCTTTCTGAATATCATAAGGATTATCACATCCTTAAGAGGATGACTGAAATACCCAACGATCTGTTAGGGGGTGCCAATTAAAGTTTTAATGCTGTAACAGCTGTTGTCTGCTTGTAAATGATTTCTCCTAATTTTGGGATTTTCTGTTAGCACATAAAATGCTTTGTTAATAAATGTGAAAGTCCCCGAGGAATTCTGTGCATTAAACTTTAATAATTGAAGAGTGCAGAGGAATAGCTGAAATGAAAATGACTGCATTATGGAACAACATTTAATATGTGCCAAATCTACTAATGATCATAAACTCCCATGATATAGCATCTATTTGGGGTTGGGTTTTTTCCTTTCTTTTTTCCTTTCTTCCATTTTGTTTTCTTTTTTTCTGCTTCTGAAGTGATCAGGTCTCAAATCAGTGAAATGAGTTAGCTAGGATAGATTATTTGGAAAATTAAAGTTCCCCTTAAATATTCTTTCTGTCTAATAAGATATTCTGTTACTTTCCAGCACAGGTCTGATAGTTTTGGAAAAACTATGACTATTTGCATCATCTGAAATCTTGGCCCACCATACCATATACCATTCATCTGGTGTTGTTAGCTCTTTCCTTTCAAGTCTTCTTTTCCCATTTCCTTGAAATCCTCACGTCAAGTCAAATTTGACACAGTGATGAAAAATGAAGCCTGGGCTAGTGAGTAGTCTGTTGATGATATGAAATATCCAACAATCAGGATTACTGTGAGTAAAAAATTTCCATATTGTAAGTTATATATAAGAAAGACTAAAAAGCAAAAATTTACCCATGATTCAGATGAGCAACTTTTTCTAAAAATGTTTCTGAAAGTAGACATTTTACCAGGTCAGTATTTGCAGGGGCTATAGAGTTATATGATGATTCTGTATAATGATAACAACAGTAGTAACAATAGTAGTAATAATTTAAAATATATACCACCATAACTAACATATCCAAAGCAACAACAACAACAAAAGATATTAAAATAAGTAATGTAACCAGATATAATAAACAAAATCCTCTGTATTCCAGACAGCCAGCATAGGAGTTTTGTGGGGTGATCTCTGAATTAGCAGACATCAGCCTCATTTGATAATATTGCTGCTCTCTTTGGGTTGTGCTAGCCAGGTTGGCCACAGTACTTTTATCCTCACAAGTTTGTTCACCTTGTACTTCAGAGAATTAGCAGCTCTAGCTGTTGCCCTAGATCATGTACCTCTCAGTTGCTGCCAAGGGAGCTCAGTATATTGTGTGTTCAGCAGTGGCTCCAGTGTTTTTAATTTGGACAAGTCGAACTGGTGCATATATTTTCCACTACAGCACTCATTTGTTTACTGCATCCTCCCTGTCTGTGTGCTAGTCACATACATTATGCATACTGTACATGCTGTCAAAGCACTGCAAGGCCCAGGGGTAACTTCCCTCAGATTCACTAGCAGGTTGGAAACTGTCCACAGCTGTCCAAGAGAGGTTTCCCTGTCAGGATCAGTGCCTGAGACAATCTCCACCTGTAGCCCCTGACAGCTTGGCCCCCAGCAGGGCACTTGTGAGGAGAAGCAGTCTGGGGTTCCCAAGTCAGCTAGGGCCATCACTGTTTTGCCCTTCTGCTCCTTCAGCAGGAAGCAGCTAAACAGATCTGCTGTGCATTGTCCAGAGTGATTGTGCTGAGGTGGGCTGGAGACACACACTTCTCACTTACACTGGAAGAGCTGCACTGGCAGAGGTCATCCAGAGCAGAGGCTTTCCATGGTCACACAACTGGAAAATGTCAACCCTTCAGAAGCAGGATTTTTAGCTTTGGGAAATTCAGTTGCATGCTATGTTTCCAATTTTGCATCAGAAACAGGTTTAGGAGAATACTTTCTTTTAGGGGCTATGAGAGGAAAGAGAGGTGTCCCTTACCATGCAATGCCTTGCATAGAGCAGTCCAAACTGAGTAGACTTTCATAATTTCTTGATATCTTCTTATTATGAAATAATTTTTTTTTTTGCTGATCAGTTTGAGTACAAATACCTCTTTTCTTTTTCAAAAGGTATTTAATTGCACACTTCAAAAGCTTTTCCTTTGAAAAAATAATAACTTTATTGGTTTTGAAATAATATAACTATGAAATAGGATTAATTTGGCTTCTTTTTTCATAACTAGAACAAAACCAAATCAGTACAACATCATAATTATGTCTTAATTATTCTAATAACTTTCATTTTTGCTTTTAATCTTGATTCCTTTTTCTGCAGAGTAGAAGACAATTTAAACAATGAATTAATTCATTACTCTACGCTCCTTGCTCTCTTTCTTGTTCTTTCTAGCCCCTCTTTTCAGATTATTGGAACTATGAGATAATCAGGGCAAGATTTCATTTGCAAGCTCCTTCCTTTCTTCCAACTCCCCATGTTTTTTCCCCCTGCAAATCCCACTTTTTTATCTCTCACTTTTATGCACACCTTATCTATATTTAAGTCAGTTAAGAGCATATAAAATAGGAAGAGGAGAAAAAAGGAGCCCTATCCATTATTAGTTTCTCAGTGGGTGAATTTCTGCAGTTCTTTCTGTAGACTATTGAAATCAATGGAGCTCTATTGAAATGTTCTTGGGGATCTCCTGTCTCCATGAGAGCCAGCAGAGACATCACTGTTCTTTGCCATTTGGGTCTGCTGCATAGAAAATATGGTGTTGTGTAGTACTGAGAGCAAGAAAATCTGTGCCCCCCACATGATTCATAATTAGCAGCACTCCTTCTTCCTACCTGCTGTGGCCTTCACCCTCAACTGCCACTCCCTGGAAACTGGGAATTAAATCTGGTGGTGGAGAGGGAATTATCTTCTGCCTGCAGCTTTGCAGAGTAGGCTTATTCGAACTCATCAGATTAAAACATATTTCACAGGAGAGAACAGTAGAGAACTCTTGCTGGTGCTTTGCTGGTCTGAGGGGTTCAAACAAGATCTGGAGTAAGAGAATGTTGCTCTGAGAAAATCTACCAGTGCAAATAAACTGGATCAGTGATGAGTGACATAGGAAAGAGAAGGGACTACATTTGCATTGCCTTTTGCAGGCAGACATAAGCGTACTCTGCCTGTACTACAAGTGGATTAGAAGCTAATATATTTTATTTAGATGTACATTTGGTGCTTCCAAGGCTGGATGTAGCTACATGCTTCTGCTCCATAAATATCTACAGTCAGACTTGGAGTTGGGTGGAGCAAACCTGTGTCTGCCTCCACGGTGGGGGCCTGAACATCGTGGAGGCTTGAAGAGACCCATTTCTCAGCACAGCAGCATACATTCATTCCTGGCTCTGCATTTCTCCCTCCCTCTCATCTCTCTCCTTCTCTTCATCATAAGTTTATTCAGTAAGTTCATTTAGAGAACAAAATCACATTAGAATTTTTCCACTAAAAATGGTTAGGTAGACTTCTCTTGGGCAGCAGAACCTGCATCGTCTCCAAAAGCATGCATGGAAATATGTTATTTATTGTTTTGCTAAGTGAGATAATTATTAAAGATAAAAAAGTCTTGTGTTTCCTTTGAGCCTATGCTCTTTTACTGTGACCATTGAAGATATGTCTCCAATGTAATAAGTTATACTTCTGTAAGCTATTTAATATACGTAGTAATACCTAATGATGCAGAAATGCTGAGTCCATTACAGTAAAAGAGAGTTTTGGCATTAATTTCAATGAAACTAGGATTTCATATGGAATTTCAGTGTAAATGGAAAACAGAAGAGAATAATAACCATAAATTCTGCTAGGAAATGGTGAAATATGAAAATCTTACTCAGTATTTAAGGTAACACACTTTTTGCCTGAGTATGATTTGAAAGATTTGACTCAAAAAAGAAGAATGTTAGCTTGCAGGGTTGTTGTTGGTATATATTCATGGTCTTACAAAGCTGTCATACAATTGTATTTTTTCTCCAGCTCTTTATTTTCTTTGCATCTTTCGCATATTTTCTATTTGAGCCTATGAAAATATTCTTTCTCTCTTTTCTTTCTCTTTCTGCTCCTTTTTCTCCCCTCTTCCTCTCATCCTCTCCTTATTCTTCTCTGCTCCCCTCTTGTGCTGGTGAGTACATGCCCACCTGCATGCTAAACCCTGTGCCATTTCCATAATCTGAACAATTGCATTACCTCAGAGCAGTGAGCTTCTATACAGCTCTGATGTGTTCAGAGAACAGGCACACCTATACAAATCACACTGAGGAATGTATTTTTTTAGAAATTGGCTTATCAATGTCTGCAAAGTCTCAAAGTCTGCAAAGTGCTGAGCATCTCCTCCAAGCTGCTAACATTACCTCATCCCATCAGTGTTGAGAAAGACAAACAGAATATCTGAAATCACCCAAAACTCTCTTCCAGTCCTAGTCAGGGTGATGTATGAATTATGACAATGATGACACTCTTATCAACTCCCACAGATCTGTCACATTTAAATCATAATGCACCTGTAGGTGGCTTTGTATTTGTTTGTTTTTAAAAAAAGCTGGTGAACTTTGGAGTACCCTTTGTAGGAAATAAAAAAGGCAAGTGATTTTTGGATATATTTGACTTCAGTTTAAAAGAATGTATTTAATAATAAGATGCAAGTTTTCTTCTCTGCTTCTGTTTTACATTCTCCCAACATCCTTCACTGGCATTCTTCTTCTATTTCTCAATCTGGCTCCACAGTGCACCGACAGCGAGCAGTAAACACTGAAACAAGGCTGTGATTACCGCTTGCACAAGCTGCATCCAACCAAAGATTGATTTTAAAGTGAGAAAGAGGCTGCTAAGATGACAGATAACTGCAGCTTGGCTTCTGAACCCTTTGAGTGCTTCCTAGTGTTTTGTGTCAGATTTGGAAGTGAAGCAAGGCCGTGAAATAGTGTCAACAGCATCATGGGGACAAGAGGTGAAGTGACTGAGGGTTGCACTTTTTGGGTGGAAAGGAGATGTGTGGACATTGGAATTTCATAGCCAGATTAAAATCATGGAAGGCAAGTCTTGAGATCAGACACTTTTGTCCCCTGCTTGGGCAAATCAACAAATTGTTTTAGCAGTCTTGTAAAAAAATACTCTTTTTAGAGAGTTGCAGATAATGACTGAGGCTGTTTCTGGTCGTGAATCACAAAATTATGCACAATGATGCTGAAATTAAACTATTTCATCTGTGTCCTGTCAAATTAAACATTGGGTAATATTTTTCATGTTTGAATCTTTACAAATTAGTATTTTTGTGGAACAATGAATACAAAGCATAATAAATATCTTTCTAGAGTCTTGAACTTATTAAAATAAATGGATATCTCAATTTTGGGTGGTGTCAGGCAAATTAAGTAAATATTTGTTTCTGAAATACTGATTGTATTAGAATGAAGATTTTTTGCTAAGGTTAGATTTGAGGTTCAGATTTACTGTTGGGGGTCCCAGAAGACACCAAATTAACCATGAACCAGCAAATTATCATTGCAAAAAAAAAAAAAAAAAAAGGGAAATGGTGTCTGAAGCTGCATTAGGAATGTTGGAGTGTTGCCAGCAAGTTGGAGGAGATGATCCTTCCCCTTCATTCAGCCCTGGTGGGGTCACTCCTGGGAAACTGTGTCCAGTTTTGGACTCGCCAGTACAAGAGAAAGAATGGATGCACTGAAGTCCAGCAAAGGGTCATGAAGATGTTTAATCGTCTGGACCACCTTTCCTGTGTGGAAAGACTGAGAGAGATGGGCCTGCACAGCCTAGAGAAGTCTCATGGGTGCCTCCTTAATGTGTATAAATACCTGAAGGGGAGGGAGAACAAGGTCTGGAGCCAAGGTCTTGCCAGTGGTACCAGTGACAGGACCAGAGGTGATGGACACATATGGAAACACAGGGAGTTCACTCTGAACATCAGGATACAGATTTTTACTGTGAGGATATCTCCATCTCATATGTAAAAAGCCACCTGGACTTGGTCCTGAGCCACCAAATTCTAAGTGGTCCTGCTTAGGCCAGGTGTTGGACAGGAGAGTTGACCTGGAGAGTTCCTTTCCAACTTCAGCCCTTTTGTGCTTTTATATGGATTTTCCATAGAGTTCTAATAATTACATTGGACCTTTACAAGTGAGAGAAGAGCATGATCTCGTTAAGATACCCATAATCACATACTCTTATCTCATGCCATGGTTGTATTTCTAAGTTTTTGGGGAGAGTTAACTAAAACTTGTTAGAAACACTAGGTTACTCTGCCTTCTTTTCCCTTCTCTCATTTTTTCAATAATTTCATTATTTCTGTCTGAGTTGTTCCATTACATCCTATTTACAGATTAATTTGAAAACCTAAGGGCCTATAATGCATCTTTTTGCAAAAATACTTTTTGCTGGTGGCTACCAGGAACTTTGAAAAGTGGTCCAAGACATCACATTGCACTCACAGAAAACGGGCAGCAGTGGAGAAGCAGTAGTCATATCTGGTGGGTACCACCAATTTTGGTTGAAGCTTCTGTTTGAATAGACATGATGCTCTTGTCAAAGCCAAGGGTTGGCTGAGTATCTCCAGCAGGGAAAGGCCTGTCCTATCCTTTACTTCTTACTTTCTGTGTGACTACAGGAAAGTCATATGGTTTCTCTTCTCCAGATAACAAATGAGGAGCTAAATCTCTCTGCCCCACAGGTGGATCATGAAGACCCTTAGTGAAACACATTGTGTAAATACATTCAATTTAATATTTTGTTTATCTGTATCATGGAAATGCCTGTGACCTGCAGCTGAGATCAGAATTCCATCCTACTGAACACAATGATCAAGGGAATCAGTCCTTAGGAACTGAAATCACGAATCTTGATGCTTGGTTCTGACCCCTGGCAATACTGTATTCTGCCTTGTCAAGATAAAAAAGAAAATTGCAAGTGTTTGGACATAGACCAGTTCCTCCTGGGATGCCCCTTAATGAAATATTTTTCATACATATAATCAAAAAGGTAAACCAAATGAGCCAGCCAAACAAATCTTCAGACAAAGGATAGAAACACACATCTTTTTCCTCTCATTTGTATGCTTGAATTGCTTCCTTATAATGATGCCACCTGCTTCCTTTAGGTGAATAACACTCTTTTATTTGCAAAGATTTTTCTTGAACATATTCCAGTTCAAGAAGAACATGTTCTTATGCTTCTGGTAAAAAAAAAAAAAAAGAAAAAAAAATCCTCAAACCCAAGACTTTCGTGTAGGGACAATCTGTCTGTCAATATGCACCAGATGTGTTGACCATAAAGTTGATTTAGTATTCTGCACCCATATTTTCTCATGAGGCAGACTAATGAGAAAGGAAAATAGATAAGGGAAATGTCAAGGAGAATTGCAGTGAAAATTTAGATTGTTTTCCGGATAGGTAAATAGAAATGGGGATAAAAAGCAGGAACTTTCATTCTGTCACAATTGCTCCTGCTGTACAATACCAGACAGTTTGAAAAACAGGATTTTGGAACTAAAAAAGCCCTTCATTATAGAAGCCTGGCTGCCTGCATCAAATCTGTAGCTAAATGTATTCTTACACTGTGCCTGACAGGAGAGGTAATCACAGACATGACTTGTAGCCCATAAATGTTATTACCTAGTATATTCTAGTTCACTTATGAAGGGCATCTGTGAAAACTTGCACAGTTTTAAAGAATATATTGTTGAAGCCAAATTTTTGAAACACTAATCCTGTAGGAAATTATGCCATCTTCAATGATGGAAAATAAGAAATGTAACATCTGTACGGTCCTGTATGTTGACTGATGTACAAATGTCTTCATCAATCATCATTCAAAAGAACTCATCTACTCAGGTTGTGCTGATAAAAGCATCTCTTGCCCCAAGGATACCCAGTATCATTTATCCCTTTATGAGTAACCCCCTTCTTTATTTTTCCACTTGTTTCAGACTATTTATTTGAAAAAAAGTGTTTCACTTTTTTATTATAAGAAGATGGTGTACAGCAAAGGAGAGAGACATGAGCTAGGATGCAGGAGAACTGGTGTTCATGTTAAGACCTTCCACTGATCTGGTGGCTCTGCCAAGCCAGGTATCTTTTTTTCCTGTTTCCAAGTTGATGATAATGATACTGGCCTCCTTCAATAAAGTGATATTTACTTATTGAAGATATGAGTTATGTGAAAGCCATGCATTTCAGCAATTAGTGCAAGGCAGAGGGTCTCCTCTTGATGTATTCAATTCCCTGCTCCCTCTCACTTATAAAGTTAGATAAAAATAAGTGACAGAATAGATAAGCCATTGCCTTCTTCGTGCATAGATACATAGATAATCTCAACCAGATGGGAACAAGGAACAGATGTTCTCTAAACATATGTGCAAACAAAAAAATTAAAAATGTGAATGTTCATAAACAATGAATAAAAGGAACAAAGTACGATTTCAAGACTCAAGTGCTTGTAAGGCCTGATCTAGGCATTTTCATCTAGCTCTAGAAACAGCACACTTAAGAAAATGAAAGGATTTAGGGATGTTTATTCTTTTTGATTCTGAGATGTGAAGACATTCATCTAAGTGTCCTCAGTCTTTTTAGAATAAGAATATGATGGCTAACTGGATAGTGTGCCAGGACACACATCTGTTTGCATTCAGGCTTCTCTCCAAATGGTGGGATTTGTAATGTAGACAAAGCCTACAAAGCCCTTTTTTTTTTCCCAAATTCTTTCTGTGCTTAAACTAATTTTCTTATAATTCACTTTCAGTCACCTTACAGTGTCTCAGGATTTCTGTTTTTGTCAAAGTGAGCATTAAAATACTTACAGAAAACTGAATTGTTGTACTACTGCTGCATTTCCCTTCCTTCAAACAATCTGGCTACATTTCACATAAATTTCTTTTAACAAAATTTTCAATTAATACATCATAATGCCATTAATTTCAGTGCAGATCTACAACATATTGCAGAAGAAAGTTAAGTTGAAGTCAAGCCTCTAATTGTAAAGATATTTTTCTGCTACCTGACAAGCATTGCTCGTTAGCAACATTACAAATATAAGATAAGTTGTTAAGCTTAGATTAAATATCTTAAATCATTACATGCTACCTCCTTTTGTCATTGAGTGGGATGAAAAAACAACTGTGAGCTTCTCTAAAATGCAAAGAAGATATGATGCAAAATAGATAATAAGATTTTTTTTTGTAAGCATAGTTAGGTTTTCAGTGTTAGGATGTTATCTTCAAGCTTCTGGAATTTCAGAGATATTATTGTGGTAGGTTTTTTTCTAGAACTGTAAAAGCAAATATGAAATATGTTGTTTTTTTCTCAGTATGTACAGTTATAAAATGTCATGAAAATATGACTCTTATTTTCTTAAAGCTTCTGGGGGTATGGGTGAGGAGTGTGTTCAAATACATATAGTTCTTCAAACCTTTTCACACAATTATATTTTCCCCATTTGGTTGTAGAAGTCCCAGATTCCATGCCAAATGGGAAGATCTACAAGTGTTTTTCTTTGATGAACACTGTTTTAAAATGTATTCCACCCTTGAGGAAATACGTGTATGATGAATTTTTTACACCATCGGTAGCAAATTCATCTTAATGAGGATTATTGTCTCTGCTTAGAAATCTTCACATTTATGGATGAGAGCTGTTTCGAAAGGTCAAAGACATGAGTTCTCTTTTTCACACTAACTTGAGCAAAGCAGAGGTGAAAGCTGTAAAATATCTTCAAGCTTGCTTGGCACCTGATCAGCTCTGATTTACAAGGATGTTCATATTGCTGCTACTGAATTAAAACATTTTCACTAGCCTGTTTTAATTTAGATGTGTTTCCAGACCAGTTAACTGGAAGAAGTAAATAGGTGTTTAGTGTTTAATAGATATGATTATCATTTTTATTTAACTTATTAGTAAAGCTGGGTAACAAATGGTTGTCTCAGCCTCT
Organism: Zosterops lateralis; assembly: GCF_965231275.1. Taxonomy (NCBI): domain Eukaryota; kingdom Metazoa; phylum Chordata; class Aves; order Passeriformes; family Zosteropidae; genus Zosterops; species Zosterops lateralis. The sequence goes on along the minus strand of NC_139762.1, from coordinate 50,058,497 downwards.
GAAGTGTTTGGAATTTAGGAAGAGTGTTCCTATGTCACACAAGGAAAATATTATATATACTCAGGGTTTTTTTGTGTCTGTGCACCCATATAGACCTTGTAAGAAAAGATGGTGGCAAAATTCTTGGTGTGTATCCAGCTGGTGAGAGTATTTAATGAGAAATATAAGCCCAGAGCAAATGAGCTGAACTTAAGTAATTTTTATGTCTGCAGTACCAAGTTGTGTGCAATGAATCTTTCTCCTGTCTGCTCAAGAGGTCTGCACTGTGCCTGTGGGCCCCTACCTGAGAAATGATTAGAAACAATCTGCTGTGAAAAGTTTCATTTCTGTGAATCAGTGAATCACAGAAAGCATTTAGTTGAAAAATTCCCACTCTTTCTGTTTAGTCATTTTGGTGTTTTCTTCTTGTGTCTTCCATTCTTTATCCCCTCTCTTTTCAGAGCATATTTTTCAAAAACTGTTGCTTTCAGATAAATCTGCTGAAATTTTAACAACAGTGATTCTTCAGACATCTGTCACAACATCTGGACTTGGAGTCCTGAGAATAACTAGCATACTCCCTCCTGTCCTCCTCATTCATACTTAAAAATCAGAATGGGTATGTAATGTTTTTTCTGCTACCTCTGTTAGTATGTAACATATGAGAGTTTCCACAGGAAAAGAGATGTGGTGGGCACAGCTCTCAAGTGTGGTGGGCAAGCAGAGCCTGGGATGTTGGATCCTGCCTTTGCCACTTCAGCAGCAGTTTTCTGCCCTTGCTTGGCTTCCCTCTTGCTGTCTTGTTCCAGCTGCTTTTTCCTGTCTCCACAATTGCAGCTGGCTCTTGTGTTTATATTCAGATGCTTTTTCAGCAGTGAGTTGCCTCTGATGCTTTAAAGTGGCTTCAAGCTTCTTTTTCTCTGTGTTATTTTCCAGCTTCTCATGCTGTGCAGCTACAGGATATGGACAGCAAGGTCCAGGTTGCCAGATGTGCCCAAAGCAGATTTTGTCCCAACAGACTTTTTTTTCTGGTCAAGTTGAACTAGCTAAGCTTTTTTTTTTTTTTCTTTTTTTTTTTTTTTTTTTTTTTTTTTTTTTTTTTCTTTTTTTTTTTTTTTCTTCCCCAGCCACATCAGCTCTTCTGGCTAGGCTGGGTTTTGCATGATGAGCTTTAATGAACTCACTGAAAGATTCAGGCTGGTTCATCATATCTAATTTAGCTAACTTTGCAGTCATTACTCCACAGTAGGCAGTGCCACACTGTCCTAAACTGATGATTGTTGCTTTTCTAATCTAAAAATTCAAAACTACTTGGACAGACCAAGCAAAATCCATTTCACAATATCTTTATTATTCTGATTTTGTCTTCAAAATAAGGCTTAGCTGAAAGAATGGTTAGCTGAAAGAATACTGTTCGTTTCTGAACCTTAATTTCTTTATCTGAAATAATCACGAGAATTTATAAAATGTTTTTGAAGTTTTTGTGGGTAAATTCAGAAATGGAATATGAGTTTGGTGAGGAGGCAAAGAACAGCACAAATAGAGCAAACTGCATCTCTCTCAAAAACTTGAGTGTTGGCCCTTCAGGTTCCATGCACACTCTTCTTCCTAACCTAACCAGGCCCTGAATCTTATATAGCCAACAAGAGTTGGCTTACGTTACCAGGAGACACTTGCATACAGCTTGTGCATGACCAGCTTGTGCGTCTTGATGGAGGAACACACTTTTGTGTGTGCATTTTTTGCACTAATATACACTGGTTATATCTTGAGGGAGGCATTTGGATGCTGAGAACCCAGTAAAAGTTTTATCTTAGCTTTACAGACCACGCTAATGTAGAAACCAAAGCCTATTCTGTTAACTAGCTACCTTGAAACCACCTTAAATCACTTAAGGCAAAACTGGAAGAAGTTTGTATTTATTTAATGGGTAAAATAAGCTCCAAAGTTACTGAGCTTTACAAAGTTACAAGATGTTCAAACAGTTTGACTTTTTCTTAGTGTTTGTTTGTTTTTGCTAAGATTATTAAGAAGAGCTCTAACATTTCATCCCACACTCGACTCACAAAACATTAGATCTCTACAAGCTCCTCATTGAGGATTTATTCTTAAGAACCTTTACTACATTCATAAGAGAGGTGTTTGAGCTGGGGACACAGTTTCTTGTTTCTGACCTTCTCAGTTGTTACTCCCTCTCCTTTATTTGGAAAGCTAAAGGCAAAGCAAGGGCAATCATATTAAACTACTAATGAGCAGCTGCTTAGCGATAAAGAATCCTTGTCCACCTGGTGAAGCAATGAGCACATTCCAGTGAGGAGTCTATCCATATCCTGAATTTTATATTTCACATGAGGGAACTGACAGTCAGCTTCCTCACTTATGTACAAGGCTGACCCTTGGTACTGTGACACTGCCCATTTGACAAATTTGTTGAAAAACAGTGTCACACCTTCTCCATTACACACAGGAAGGGCAAAATTGGAAGTTTTCTATGCCGACCTTCATAAAAATATATCTTAGAAAACATCTCAACTGTGGTGCCCTCAAAAAACTTTGTTAGTTGTTAGGCCCTGGTGTCTTCTGGCCTCTGATTATTCTAAAGTTCCCTTCTTCCTTGTACTTTCCCCAGCTGACTCGCTGTGAGCTCTTAGGTTTAATGCTATTATCAATGGGGTAAAATATTCACTAATCTTTTTTGCATGGTTTGTAGCCACATCAGGATTCTAGGTGCTAACCCACTTAGAGTATGTAGGGACATATTTTATCCCAACACTGCAGATCTGGACAAAGATCCCTGTGTTCTGTTCTGTTCCAGCCCTTACCTGCATGTCATCTACACTGAAACCAGTGATGTAAAGTTTTAAGATTGCAATGATTTTTAGACACCTCACCCACCCACCCCCAACAAACCCATGTCCTATATTTTTTTTAAGACATTTGTTCTTAGCAACTCTGTCGTCACTCAGTGGAGAGATATCGTGTGCAGATTAAACATGTTAACAAAATATGTGTCCCCAGTCCCAGGGCAGCTGACACGTCTTGCTGGTGTTTATTGATGAATGGATAGGAGGAGAAAAGGGCATGAATGGAGAGAAAATTGTGAGCTGTCCAGATCTCAGAATTTTTAAACAGTAGTTCTAATGTCTTCCTCTGTCTTCTAAAATGCCCACTGACAACGACAATGAAAAAAGTAGTATAACTTGCCCTTGTTAAGGAAGTTGCACTAATGCTTGTTTTATGGAGGTAAAGGAGCTGCCTTAATGAACACAGCAGAAATGTGACCAAATGCTGCTCCCTCTTGACCTCCTGTAGTTCCCTTGCCTCTGTGTTTTAAGTATCTGGGGACCTTTCTGTACTGCACATTGTACTTCATAAAGAAGTAAGCTTTTTATTGGGCTGTCAAGCCAACTGCTGGTGCCAGGTGCTGTTTGTTGGGCCCCACGAGATTTGTCTTCCCCCTCCTTGGAAAGATCAGGGGTGATTTGCAGTGTCTCTTTTGGAAGAAATGCCACGCAGTCTAGTTCCACCACCTGCTGCAGTGTGCCATCTTTGTCCTGGGGCTTAGGAGAAGGCTGGAACCATCTCCAGTTGAACACTGCCTGGGGCTGGGCCCTGCTCCTGCCTTGTGGCTCCTGTGTTTGGTGGCTGTCAGTGGTACCAGCACGTGCTCCCCTCAGTCACACAGACACTATCTCCTCCTCTTTGGTCTGCCCCACTGATGCCAGCCCCCTTGCTTCACACTCCAGAATCTGCCATCCCAATACCTAAAACTCCTTCCTAAGTAGTTTTGAGTAGGAAAAATCATGGACTCCACAGCTGACCCTTCATACACTGTTTTCAGGGTCTTTATGAAAAAAATAACAGGCAAAGTGTTGCCTGTTGCTACTGTTGCTCTTTTCACTGTGTGCTCCTTTAGTGCCCTCTAATAGTAATCAATAAGTGCTAGCTATTCCTAAGAGAGAAGCAGCATGAAGAAAGGGGTGAAAATATCATTGCTTGCTAGCACAGAATTGCTCATCACTGGACCTGTAAACATGGATCGATTATTTCTCTTTTTGTTTAATATGAGGTTACTTCAGGCTTTTTAGAAAATAGGTTGCTTTTCCTTTCCTCTTGGCTGCATAAAGTGTGTGCTGGTCTTAAGCATGCTTAAAAAACCCCATACTTTTCTTTAGCCTGTTGTATCTATCTCATGAGGTTTTAGTCACCATGCATGTATTACCAGTTAAAAGGTATACACAAAGAAATCCCAAATAGTTCAGACATCCCATATCTTAACCCATTTCCATTAGTATTCTTCTCAGAACACTTTTATCACAGTTTTAAAATATGTAAATTTTCTAAAAATAGAATAGTTTAAAAATCTTAATAAGTATTAAAAAATAAAATACATATTTTATTGAGAAAATCCAGTATATGACAACCTCTGTTGTAGAGGAACCTGGTCCTAATGATGAGTCCATCAGAATCAGTAGAAGCCACTAATGGATTAGGTCACATTTTTCTCTTGTCTAGCAAAGTCACCTTATCAGGTGCTGAGACACTAAACTTGTGCTGACACACTCTCCCGAAATGGAGCTGAAATCAGTGACCCTGCATTTTCCTGTGCTTTGGGCACTCACTGCCATCCTGTTGGAGGTTCTGCAAGTCTGAAGAGGAGAAGCTGAGGTGAGTCTAAAGGGTAAACTGCAGCAAAGGGCAGAACAGATTGAGGAGACAAAGCGAGATGTCAGGTCCAGATGTTGGAGGTAGCCTTTCACACCCAGATCTAGAGGGATCTTCAGCCAACTAAATTTAAGCCAGTGGCTAAAGGCTCTGCCAAAATGTTTTCAAGCCAGGTTAAGCCAGACTGAAGCATTTCCATACACGTTTATTATGACTGTGGTGAAGTCCTCTTGTAATGACTCCAATTCATATGATACACAAAAAAGTAAGTCAGCTTCCATAGTATTATTATATCTTTTTAAAGCTAGTATTGACAATCTAGAGTCCCACATTTGCAACCATAAGGACTGCCTGTGCTCAATTAGAGACCTTCTGGCTTAAAAGCCCATGTATTGAGCAAAGCAGGTAGGAAAAAATATGCACATGCTGTGTTCTGTGCTCCTGACAGAAACACGAGAGTATGTCTTCAAAATGTAATTAGTACAACATGTACACTGTGCTTCCTGTGGACCATTAAACATTTTATTCCATAACAGCCAGATCAAACTTATATGCATGCATATATACACTGTTGTTTTCACAGTAAAACAGCTATTTTTCTGGATGCACTGAAGAAATTCTAAGTTTAGGCATTATTAATGCTGGGTTTATAAATTTTTTTTTCAGTAGGATTGTAGTTTGATGCTCATATGGCATTTTGTATTCAAATCTGTGGAAAACAACAGTCCAGATAGTCCCCTAAAGTGTGTTTCCCTGGAGTATTTTAACTTTTGTCTAATGTTGCATTTCATTTCTCACAGACAGCATAACATATACTAGCAGGATATAACAGTATATGTGCAAAAAATCAGTTCTATCAGTTCTTATTTTAATTAGGAATTCTGCTGGACACTTAGAAGGACTATTAACAGAGGCTGTGTCTTTTGGGGCCTTTGATGTCAAGTCTATTCTTTCATGCTATTTTCACCTATGGAGAGGAAATTATCCTGGTTCAAACATTTCCAGTATGTCAGAGGTATTTCCAGGGGAACATTTTGAGAAAGTCAGATCTGTTGAAAAGGAATCTAAAGAAAATGGGTAACAAAACAGAAGAAAATAAGTTGAAAGGAACAGAGTCTAAAAATGAGCTACGAGTAGGATAAAAGTCCATTTGAAAGATGGCTGAAATACTTTGATAGAGTGAGAAAAACGCAACAAACAAAAATGTAGAGGAGAAACAAGGGAAAGCATTCATCAATAAAGAGAAAAAAGCATTTTTTTTAAAAAAAAGACATTAAAGGTATAAAAGAGGAAATAATTAAAGGTATGAGAGAAAGCATTTGCATGTATTGACAGTAAGGAAAAAGAAGATAAGAAGAAGTGGATGGTTATGGAAATTTATTCGGAGAGAGATTATGTCCTTTAACATTATCATATGGGCATTATCTGAATTTTGCTGACAACTTCAAAGTGAGCGAGGAGTAAAAATGGAAGACAGGTTCCTTTGTTTTGGACATCAAAGATGTATGAATATTTGTGAATAATAAATTGTGGGTAAACCTGGGTGGTTCAGAACTGACATCGTCGAGTTTTGGAAATGAGTTTGTGAGGTATCATTTGTGTCAAGTGGAAAAGAAATACATTGGCTTTTAGTTTTGATGGAGTGAATCCATATTTCCTGCTGCTCTAATGAGTCAATGGTTTTAGCCTTAGTCTGGCCCTTTTTTACGAAATTCTTTAATGGAAATGAGGTACGAAATCAGTACTTTTTTTAGTTTGGAAGGTTTGTACTTCTTCAAAGGTGCACCTCAAGTAATCTGAGCCTTACCTAGACCCACTGAACCCTAAAAATTAAGCTGGAAATATTCTTTGAAGGCTGAGATCAGTGTACTTAGCAGAAAATGTCCTAGCCAATATTAGGGTAGCAAATCTGATATAGAAGATCAGCATTACCCAATATCTCAAGGGGTTTGCATCTTCCGTACCATTCCCCAGGTGACAGAATGCCAGTTTGGAATGGCCCTGTGAGTGAACTTACTTTCATCTCAGGACAGTCGTATTTATCCAGAAAGTTCTGGCACAGTCTAACAGTGAGTCTAACAAAGACATGCTGCTCCTTGGAAAAGGATATTCTTTCTAGAGGAAGGAAACTGACATTTTAGACGTCAAAGCTCAGTGTTAAACATTTAAAGGTACCTTAAATTAGAAGTGCTGAGTTATTCCTAAATGACTCAGCTTATTTATCTATTTTAATGTATGCCTAATATCTGAATTTTGGTTATCTGCAGTTTATTTATCACCAGTTCTCCATATTTTTAAAAATCTATCTAAAATGACATAAAACACTTGACAGTGTTTATTTTTACAGAGTTTATTATATAAACAAACCATGCTTGTCTAGTAAACAGGAACTATTATACCCTTTCAGAAAAGTCAGATTTGAGGTTCTGCTGATTGGTTGAAAACAAAAGATGCAAAAAATCTTTATTTTAAAAAATAAAAAAAATCCCATTTTCCTAAACCCACAAGGAATGGAATAGGGCATATTTCATTGCCAGCATCTTTTAGACATAATTCTGCCCAGATGGTTCTCATTCTAGGCTATTCTTCAGAGCTGCACTCCTTTTTCAGTCCATTACCTTCACTTTATCTCTAGTTTGTGCTTTCCTGTGGCTTCTGCTGCTCATGTAAGCTCCTCTTCTAAAAGTATTTGTTCTAGAACTTTTTGTATATGTGCCTGGTATGCACTTCACTGTGGGCCAGAACCTCACATTCTGGAAGCTGCAAATTTTTCCCATCTTTTTGCACCATGAAAGAATTTCTTATGTTGTTTTTTTTTTTTTTTTTTTTTTTTTTTTTTTTTTTTTCTTTTTTTTTTCTTTTTTTTTTTTCTTTTTCAAATGAAGAATACTTGCTCTTTCAATAAGATTTTAGCAAATTGTGTCAATGCAGTAAAAATCACTGTTATGGGTAACTTGATCATTTTGAAATGGTTTATCTATGAATATTTGTTGCCAGTTTTCCAATAGCTTCTCTCAATACTTTCTAGTGAGAGAATGTTAAAGAAAAGACTGAGCTTTACACAGAAGTTGTGAGTTAACACTGGTTAAAGCACTGGTCTGGTAGCAAGTAGCATCAGATCAAGAATCAGGTCTCTAAGCAAGTTGCTGAATTCTTTCACGCTTTAGCTCACAACATAAAAATGCAAACAATTGTTTTCTCCTGATATTTACATTGGCCTTTTAAAGAGTTTGCTCTTTCCCATAAATATTGGGCAAGGTAAACCCTGGTATATCTTTGGTTATCTTTTGCCTGTATCTGAAAGCAAACTTATCATGCACATTTCCAGACCTTTCTCCTTGCAATGCTGTAATATAACTTTGCAGTATAAAGTTTAGAAGCTACTGCAGGAGAGTGAAGCACTGAGAAGTTCAGGAGCAGAGATGAGTCTCCTGAGAATATCTCATCTACCTGCAGTATACTTAGGAACAGGCTCCCCCATGAGGTAATCTCTCCTGCTAGAGACCTAGGTGGAAATGCCACAAAACCGGCCTGTCTCTGACATGTGAGGATTTCAGATATTCATGCAGGTTGGGAATGTCTAAATGCAATATACTGGTAAAAGAAATAAATCGTTGGTGTAACTAAATTCAGTGTTCTATTCTCTAGCTACCTTAGAATAGGGTTAATATTATTACAGTCAATACATTTCAATTAATATTGGTCATATTTGTGGAGTGAATGTGTGTTCCATATCTACCATGAGTTGAATGCTTTTATGCCTTTATTTCTATTACAGAGTCATTGTTTTTGTTGAGAAATGGAAAAGAGCTTTATAATGTGTCTGTGCAAAGTACTTAGCTCGTAAGGGCTTCAAAATTGTTTTCTCTAAATCTCTACAGCTTTTTAAAGGACTCTACATGCTGCTGTAGAGGCAAAGTACAATTTTTTTTCTTTGAACAGACCTTAACAGTTCATCATACTTTTGAATAACAAGTGGTTGATCACATACCTTAATTACAAGAGCGAATTGAAGACAATTGTCCTATTCAGCAAAATAAATCACATTTAAACTAATGAAAAAGACAACAGACAGGAGAAAAATACCAGAGCAGTGTTAGCAAACATGGGGTCAAAATCCTTAGCTGGTATAAATCGGCATGGCCCTAAGCTCTTCAACTGGGTTGTGCCAGAAAATACAAGGTATATGATCTGACCTTTTTTGGGTAAGTTATTTTGGGTAAATTGGGTGTGAAGAATTATGTGCGCTAATTTCCTTTTGAGAAATTAGGGGACAATATTAATTGGTGTCAGATCTTTAGATGTTGCTTTGTATCTGTCCTTTTAGAAAAAGCAATCATATTGCTCATATAATGGGAGACTTTGACTTCTTTTCTGGAGAATGTGATTTGCAATTCTCATTTTCCAAGCCAGCTTGACATGCTTGCACACAGAGATTAAATGTCTGGGATCAGAAAAATCTGTCATTAGGTGAAGTAAAGAGCTGTGATGCCACAGATACAGCATTTTCAGATCTAGATTAAGGACCAAAGATATTTAGTGTACAAGAGGAAATGCATTTCACACATGAGGGTAAAAATTTTCTCTTAGAGAAGGAGTGAAATAGCTGTTGAAGGTGCAGTGCTGGCTCACAGAAACCAGAATGTTTTCTCTAAACACTACTCAGGTCTCTTGTTTTTATTGTGGAGATTTTGTTGCTGAGAATCTCTGCTGGAGGTGCTTTCCGGATGTACAAAGTTCCCATCCCTCCAAATATCATCAATAAACAGGGGTCAGAGGGAGGAAGTAACAACATGGATTTTCTATTAAAATGAATACATTTTCCTATAAAGGCAGCAGAGCATAAAAATTATTTTGAAGCAGGGAGAAATAACAGAGGAAGTTTCAAGACAAATTAGTAAGGGCCAGCTGATGCAGAGAGGGGCTGCAGAAGGGTGTGACAAGGTGACTTTTTGGGTTTGTGATAAAAGGGCAGGAAGAGTTCAAAAATGGAGCAGAACAGAGGTAACAGGAAGGGCAAGTCTCCTGCTGACGGGCAGTATCCACATCTCTTTAAGAGGACCTTCAGTGCATTTGACTGTAACAGTCTATTTGACTATATTGTATCAGCAATTGCTGTGAGACCATTATTTGGAGGGTAAAAAAAAAGGGCTAAGTGATAGATGATTGGGAAATGGCAAATTTCTGAGACCTGTGTTGCTTTGAGACTGTTCCCCTGTGCTGTCATGCTGGCTACAGCAAAATGTAAGGGCCCTGTAAAAAGGCATGGGTGGGAATCACATGCAGTATTTAAAGAAAGAAAAGCTGTGAAAGAAAAATACCCTAAATCAGTGTTACAGAGGGAAATACAGAGTGAACAAAAATAATTACTTTATAGGTCATGCTAATGGTTTGTCTGACTCAGGACTATATCTCTATAAATACTAATGCATAGAATAGTCCCTTCCCCCATGAGTTCTTTCTGTTTCTATTAATCTGCATGATAAAATGAGCTTTAGATGCTTTTCCTTTTCCTTTTTTTTTTTTTAAATTTTATTTATTTATTTATTTTATTTTTATTTTTTTACAGAAGACCTACACAATTGTAGCAACTTTGTAAGGGGGAACAGTGAGAAAGAAAAGGCTGAAGTACCTTCCATTTGGCATTCACCTCCCTTATGTATGATCTTGAGTTTAAACAATGGACTTCTTCATAAAAGATATACTTGGTTGTTCTGACCACTTTTTCTCATTCTGATTTTCAGAAATGAAGCTCATTTCTGAGCTTCTGATTTCAATGCATGCCACTGTCAGAGACTAGCTGTCAATACCTGGTGAACAATACCAATATTAACTTGCTTATAAAAGAAATCAGCTACAAAAAACCATGAGTTTCAGGTAGCTTAGCTTATCAGGTGAACAAAAACACTGACCAAGTCTTAAAGACATTTCTTCTGAAGATCTCCTATATGAAAAATTATTTTTATGTATTTGTAAATGACTGTCCAATAATTTCAAAGATTGTTCCTGGGTTAGTGCCATATAATTGTGAAATTTTGTACAGGGGAGAAGTGGCAGGCTCATTTAATTATCCTTTCCCCTTTGCTTTTTATGTCAAAAGCCTTGGCTTTGTTTATACATCACTTTTTCTTTTTCAGAAAGGGGCAATATTTTAGACACTAGTAGTAACTGATGTTTGTGTGAAGATGGTGTTTGGCCGTCTTGAAAACTCCTTTTGGTTGTAGGACTTCTCCACTGCTGGAGTAGAAACAATACCCTGAGACTTAGACAATCAATCACACAGCATGAATAATGAGAAATCTCTCAAAGAAACAGTCAAATTTGCATAAACCATTAATTCAGTTTATTTGGATATCCACCAAATTAATGAAAATCAAAAGGAATCCATGGATCATTTACAACCAGGAAACAGGGCTGAAACCATTGAATAGATGACTTGCTGAAAAAAAAAGTGTTCATGGGTCTGTCTTTCTAAAACAAAAAAGCAGAGACAGGTTGGAGCAAAAAGTACCAGGAAATGAGCTCCTTCTAGCCCAACCTGACAAGGTTTCTTTCCATATAGGTCCTCTGCATCACTCTATTTCTTGTTCTGGCTCTTGTTTTCAAGAGAGTGCTTGGAGGGGGAGAGAGGAAATCTGGGAACCCCAGTTTGCAACAATGTGGGATAAAGTAGTTAAAAACGTGGATTTAACTGATTTTTGTAAGGGGAGAACCAGAGGTAAACATTTCCAAGAAATATTAGTTTCCAGAGATGCTTGTACTTTTTTTTTTTTTTTTTTTTTTTTTTTTTTTTTTTTTAATGGTACACTACATGCCTGGGAAAATCAGTCACATGAGGGTCTCTTTAGATACATTCCAAACAGGACAGTTTTGAAAGAAACTCCAAAAGATGTGTGCTTGAATTCTGTCTGTTCCATTTCTCTTATATTTCTCCTCCTATTTGTAGAAGGTGCCGACAACCCTCTGCTGTGAGTCTATATTCAGTTTCAAGACAGTAAACTCTTCCAGCTGTCATACCTAAGGGCAAAACCTAAAATCTACGGATAGCTTATCAGGAAGTGCTTTTCACTTCTCTGCTCCTGCCACTGCTCAGGCTTCTCTTTCTTGGGAACCTGTTTTTCAGAAAAGAAAAAAAATTCCCAAAACATATGCATCATTCAAATGTGCATGCAATTAATTTCATTAGGAAATTCTATAATCCTGGTGTAAGTACATTTCTATATAGTATAGAAGATCAAATAATGTGTCTCCTTCAATATTTAAATTAAAGAAGCATGTCTCTGTCTAGTTACTGATTATTGCGCTCTATTTTACCACAAAAAGCTTCCACCTGTTTTTCATACTTTGGCAATGTGATATCAACAGAGATTTCATGCATGCCAAAATAATTACACAAATTAAGAGATACGTATTTATTGCTTTGGCAACTCCCATGAGTAAGGAGAGAGCACAGGGTATCTTGGATAAGTCAATCCCTATCAGGCATGGCTCTACCAGACAGGCTGGTGGTCTATGTCTCTGTGCAGTTCTTCAGCCTGGGCTCTTTCAAAATGTCAGCATTTGACACTCACCATTTCTCACAGCACATGCTGATGCTCCTGCCAGACAATTCCCTTCTTGCAGGACAGGAATGACCAGTGGGCTGTTCAGAGTCTCCTAGAGAGACCCTTTAACTTAAGGGCTGTGTCAGCAGGTTAAACAGATGGTTCTGCTCAACAGCCAACATCTCGCACAGCAGTCCCTGTGAAGATACTAAGCCTAACAGCTGACAAAATCTGGGGACCTGCCAGTTCCACAGAGAATTCCATTTTGGGGGAGACAGGAAGGAAGAACCTCAGTCAGGAAGCAGCTTGCTCACTCCTAGAGCAGTCCGATCTTTTTAGGTCTTCTTCATTGCTCCTAGGGTTCTTCTGGCATCTGTTTTGTTGGGTGGGTTTATTAAGGATTATGGATGGAAATATGACATATCTGCTTCTCATGGAGCTTAACCTACAGGGTTTGGAATATGGGTGCTGTGCTAGTTGAATGAAATGAGTCTGTACTGTTGCATGCTCACAGAAGGGATTTCATGTTCAGAGTTGTCATCACTCTCCCTTACTGGTTACTGCTCTTTCTAAATCTCGGCAGAGTAAGCCCCTGAAATCATTAACTCCTCTTTCCAAAATAGAAAAAAACCCAAACAACACCTTTTCATATATTTTGTATATTATTTTAACAACAGCCATCTGATGCAATGTCTATTTCCAGGAACACAGAAAGGAGATTGCATAAGATGTACAGATTTCTGATTTTCAGCTTGAAGAGCACAGACCTCTTTTGCTTTCTCAGAAGGCAAATCAAAGCCCCAGTGGTCTAACTGTAATTTCTCTTTTCTTAGTTCATTGTATTCAGAGAGCAAAAACTGTGCCATCCAAATACCAAACACTTTACAATTTTTCTTTTTTAGGGAAAAGCGTATCTTAAGATTAGGGCCCATGGAAATAAATTGAATAATATTTTAAAAATAACACAGTCATATAAAACAAGCTGCTTATAGATAGAAAGCTGGTGAGTTTCTTGACTTAAGCTGCTAGAGACATAGTTACTGACATCTGGAAATTTCATTGTTATTATGCTTTTTATTTGTTAAACTAGATCACAAATGAGCTATTTATTTATATTTCTCTGCTCTTTATTCTGTAAAAAAACCTGCTGAGATACACACCAGATGTCTGTCTCTGTTCTGTATGACTTTATTTCTCATACCTGCATTTGTCATGGCTTATTGCATGCCTGACTTCTACTTCTTGTTGATTTATTGTGTAGTTTTACACAATAAATTTTTGTCATATTCTTTGTTCTCCCAGCTGTTTTTCAGTCATCTCAAAGGATGTGAGTTCTAAGTGGTTCCTCTCTTAATGTTCATGTACTGTGCCTCCTATAGCAGAAAGACAGAGAGCCTTAGCCCAACATTTGCAGATATCCATGCACTTAGAGAGCTTTAAGTCATCATAAGTGAACTGTCATTTTCATGTATATTTCTTCTCCTTCTGAAGCAAGGGAAGTCATCAATACATCTTCTTTCGTCCTCCCAGAACTCACAAGTGTTTAAATCAGCAAGGCACAAATGAGAACATTATGGTAGAAATCAACAGGAGAGCAAGGAGAGGAGTATCAGCAAAAGAAATAAAAGTGAATGAGTCATGAGGGGAATGGCAGCTCCAGGGAAGATTCCAGTCACCTGAATTCATACCCACTTTGTCCTCACAAAGTCTTCCTCCCTGCTGCAGAGGACTGGATTTACAGCTCTCCTCTAGCACAGTATAGGTGTCCATGGCCTCCTGACCTCTCTCATCATATTTCTGATGCCTGTTCAACAGACCTTAATTAATGCTGGCTTTCTTGCCTGCTTTTTAAGCTGCTACCCCCCTGCTGCCTTTACCTTTTATGAACCAGATCTTTCCTGCCAAAATTTGTTTTCTTTTGCTAATATGTCCATCCTCTGTGCTTTTGCTTTTTAAACTGTGCCACTTTAATACGCCCTGACACCCTGGTGGCTGTGAGCAGATCAGTTGGCTTTGGTGGAGCTGCCCCCACATTTCTGTGTCTTTCACTGCTTCTGAAGGTCAGGCAAACTCAGCCTCCAACTTCCCTATCAAACCTACCAGTTAGCTTTTAGTGGCAATCCTTCAGGACTGATAACTTGCCTGATTTAACCTTATCAGGTCCAATATTCCTGCTAAAAGAAATAAAATGCTTCTGGTTTTAAAGCTAAAGCATTACAGAGTAATGTACATAGTAAAACACATTGCTACATCAATTATAGTCTTCAACTTTTAGCTTCCCATGTGCTTGTCACATTTTAAATTAAGTCCTAAAGCTGTATGTTGCTCTGAGAAACTTTGGTGTCTGCATTAAAATTCAAAGAACCCATAATCGTGATAAAACTCTGAATAGCATGTAGAACCAAAGCCCTTATGGCACCAGTATCACCAAGAAAGTACGGTCCTACTAATAAGTCTAGAAGAGAAATAGAGTCAGAATTATGTGAAGAAAATTTCAAAAATCCAGAATAATGTGAGGAATTTCAATGGATCTCCAGGCTGGTTTTAGATGGACCTGTTCCATACCATGCCTGCCCTTGTTCCAACCTTCCAGCTCCTTTCTTTTAACCACTTCAGTGCATTTCTCTGTATTTTTGGAAGCTGTACAAATGCTAAAATCACCCAGCTGTATTTGCTGTCTCCCTAGCAAGATACTTATCTGAATCTTTTACAACCATCTGCTACTTCTTCAGACAGGTAATGGAGCAGAACATCAGCAAAAAAACAAAACACCCCCAAAACAACAACAACAACAACAAAAAAAATATCCCCAAAACACCACAAAAGCAAAAAGTGCCTAACTTAGAGATTTCAGTTTTATCCTAAGCTTAATGAATAGTTTTATAATCCACGATTTTTTTTGTTTTAGCACCATGAGATCTGAAGGGCATGCTATCATGGAGATTTCTTCCCCCTGCTAAAAGTGGTAGTGCTTCTAAATATTCATGACATCATAATACAGTTTATCAAATCCAAAGCTTTTAATTTAGAGCACATTTCAGTCATGTATCACTTGTAGCCAGAAGTGCTTTTATTTCTTTTAACATTTGAATCCAAAGTATGCAGAATGGATAGACTGTGAATTTTAAGCTCCTCTTGTTTGTCCTCAGATTCTTTCATTTGCACTATTTTGTTTTGATTTCTTAAACAGGTTTTGTTTTTGAGCAACCAATCAGTGCAACTCAACAAGATATAATGGGAAAGCAGTTCCTGACTGTTATTTCCATTTTTCACACGTAATGTAATTCATCAGACTAAATCTCCAGGCTTGAATGATAGTCTATTTAGGGCATGAGATAGGTACTCACCAATGAAAACTCAACCTGCTCTAGTTTAATCAAGAAAAACTGTTTGCTTCAGGTAGACTATTGCAAGGAGAAAATAAAACATAGCCAAAACCAAAGAGAAAAATACCTTTATAGCTTATTGGCTTTCAAACTATTACCTGTTCTTGCAACTCTTCAGTCCAGGTCCAGAGATGGGATCTATTGCTTGAATGCATTTCTTTTTTTATATCCAAGAAGATATGGTTACATTGGGTATTTGGCAATGGTGGACAGCAGCTGCTGAATGTTGTTATATGGATATAGGCAGCCACAGGAACCCCATGACTGTTTTCCCTGGAACCACAACAGCAAAACTGTTACAAAAATATAGGGAATAGGAATATACTTTTTGTGTCCTGTGAACTGCAGCTATCTTTGTCTCAGTTTATTTTTGACTGGGAAAGAGCAGGGACTTTCTAAGAAGAAGAAATTGATGCAGCAAGTTGAGGAAGAGTATAACTGAAAGGTGTGATAATCTTGAGATTTGTTCTCTGTTTCACCTTGAGGCATAACAGGAACTCCATTTTCCAGCTGGGTTTTGGTAAGTAGAGAAAGCTTAAAAGAAGTGCCTAGAGAGGAGGTGTGGTTATGCTGTTATTTGTCTGCTTGCCTAATTTTACATCAATATTACTTGAATGTCTTATCTGAAATCAGGTGCTTAAACGAAGGGATGTTCACTGCCCATTTGTCTAAATGGACAAGGCAGGAAAATGGCATTAGAAAAGATACATTCATATTAAAAATAAAGAACTAAAATGTGGAAGTTGTTCTGACAAAAGGCCAGACATGGCTTCCAGCTACTGGGAAGGAGAAGCCAACAGAGACTTTGCATTTAAAACAAAATGTAAGGTAGCAGCTTAAAACAGAATTTCTGACCAAGACTGAAATTACTGTAACATTAACGTGCCACAAACATCAAATAAGAGTGTAAAATCAGTCAGACTGGGTCCATTGGAAAGTGCAAAGAGACACTGGCTGTTCATTAGGAAGAGAGTGAGGGTGGCAAGGGAGAAGAGCTTGTGAGGGAACAAAGGTGTAAAAAGAGAATATAAGGGGTAGCAAATCATGTGATCTGATCTGACTGGGATACAATTTTAACAATTTTAGCGCTACGAATATTAGACACTTGTGATTAAATTATGTTTTGATGCAATTGATCACTTATCCTTTGTTTCTGTGACAACTGTTTCTATTCTGCAAATACAGATAAGTCTGCATTGCATCAGATAATCAGCATTGTGTGAGAACATCAGCACTGCCTCAGACTGCTTTTCACCAGCTGAAAGTTTATTTCTGAATCCTCTTCTTTAAAAATGTTAAGCTGTAGCATATGGATCTCTGTGCTATTGTTGAGGGCTGTTACTTTCTGTAGGTCTGACTTTAGGAATTGCAATGGTTTTTGTACAGCAGAGCAGTGACAAACATACTTTGATGCCTGTCCAGTTAGAGAGAGAATGATCCATTCTACTACCTCAGCTGCTTTTAGGGTTTCTAAGGTTTAGCATGTATTCTTGCTGTTGAGTGTGACCTTTCTTTGGCATAGACACTTTGTCACCACTCTTTAAAGGCGATTGCCTGCTCTTTTGGTAGTGGCTGCCATGAAGCACAAAGACCTCTGAAGTCCCTTTGCAATCCATTAAGAGATTGGTTTATTTACTGTCTGCTATTGATTATTGCTTAATCTTAGACTTCTTCCCACAAAGAAAAGAAAATAACCTGCACAGTTTCAGGTTCTGTGGCCAGAGAGAAGAAAAAGCTCTGATGCAGCTGACTGAAGAAACTGTTCAGCTTTGAATCAAAGTGCATTTGTTTTCATTTTCTAGCCAAGTTTCTAGCCAAAAGATTTATCTTGCACTAAAGTGTAGTGAAAATTGCCAGGTTGTTGGTGCCCCTAGAGATAAATTTCTCTGTTTACTTGTAGGGCAGATGCAACCAATGTACCCCTGGCACATGATGTTTCCTAGATCTGTTTCCCTGGTTGTAAAGAAGAATTGAGCCCCCATTAGAGAATCAGGACTAACCACTATTGTTGAGCGCTTCCACTAAAACCATATCTGTGGCTCCCAGGCTGCCACTTTTTGAACACTTTGGATTAGTCCCAGTGGTAGGGTTGGTCTAAGCAATATGTAAGCCATGCATAGAAGCAAACATTTTATTTTGTCCCACTGTATTGAACAGCCAATAAATGGCACACAAGTACCCAAACCCCACAGTGACCTGCCCCACTTAAGAAAGGAGTGAGAGCCCTCAAAGAGTGGACTGGGAACACCAACTGCTCTGTGCTTTTAAACACTTACCCCTGTGCTCCTATCCACAGCAGGAGCTCCTCCCCAGCTTCTCATGGCTCTGCTCTCTCTTGGTTCATTCTCATGTCTCCTTACCACCCACTGAGCAAGAAGAGCTGTAGGTACAGGGATCAGAGCTGAGAGGTGCATGTGCTGACAAGCCACTTAGTAGGTAAACTGCTGCATGGATTTTGGGAGGTCACACACAATAGATGATGGCTTCAGTTCATTCTGAAGCCCTTTTCCTTCTGGGAAGAGCTCTCTTGGCTCTCTTCTCAATCCATCCAGACATAATTAGTATGAAATTTTCAGGAACATAATTATGACTTCTTCTACTTTGTCAAATTTGCACCCAGTAAGAAAAGAGCAGGCAGAGATTGATGAAGTTTTTGTTTCTTTAAAAAGAGGATTAAAAAAAAAACAACAAAAAAAAAAAACAACAAAAAAACAAACAAACAAACAAAAAGAGTACAGGAGAAACTAGCAACTAAAAGTACCAGCTTAATTAATTATATATTTTTTCTAAAATTAATTTTTAGCAACACTTTGTATTTAATTATGACAAGGAATTTGAGAAAAGAAAGAATTTTCAATATTTCCTGTAGATATTATACAAAGTTTGTGATCAAGCCATATCTTCTTTATCTTTCTGGAGAAAGATAAAAGCAAAGCTGAACAGCTTGATGCAGTATTCTAATCTCATAAATATAAAAAACAAATCACTACCCATAATTATGGAGTGCAATAAAGAATAACAAATATTTGTAATTCTATAGTTGAGGTTTTGTTTTTCGTTATTTTCTGTGTTGTTGTGTTTTGTTTTGAATATTTTTTTAGATAAATGATGGTTCTAAAGGGCTTTTAATTATATACTTTTAATGTACACCAAAAAAGAGCTCCCTCTCATCTAGCATCAGCCCACAGATAGCTGCAAAATTTAAAGGAGCTTTTCTTTCCTCCCCTAGCCTTTAAGAGGCAAACTTGGTAGACCTTCTATCTGATATTTCTGGAACCTGAAATCTTTTATTTCTGGACAGAGGGGTCAATCCTCTCATCCCTTCCTGTTTCCATGCCCTCTCCTGGGCAGATGGGAATTGCAGAAATGCTTAGCACTGTCCCAGCTCTGCTCCCTCTAACAGCTAAGAAGAGTTGCTGATGCCAAAGGCTGTAGCTGAACTGGACAGACTTGAAAACCCCATCCCTTATCATTAGCCCTGTATTACCTGTATGTGTATAGAAGTAAACAGTGAAATTCTTCTGTCCAGAAGCCCTAAGAATATACTATAGCAAAATCCATGTGTATAGAGTTCCAAGTATTTCCCTAATCCTGACTAAGGCCTTAACCTCTCTTGGTTTTATTTCATTTTTATATAGTTGATGTCATAGGATTTCTGCCAGTGGAAAGTAGGGGGAACTGGCCCTGCAGATCTCACTGTGGGAGTGATTTGTTGATCGAGACATATGAGTAGCAAATATACCCAATTCCCCTTTAATCCACTTATTAATACTTGAGTCTCTTTCAGTATTGAATATTAATAAGCAAAAAGCTGCAAGACATTTGCCTAGGAAAATTCCTCCAACCCCCAAATCCACTTTTCTCTGCAAGTTATTCAGCATAAGTATCAGCAAAAGATTGATAGTGATTCTTTCGGCCAGAATTTAAAATCTCTCTCTATTATCCAGCTGCACTGTCTTTAGAAGGGTGCTGTGCCTCTGCAGTGGTGACTGGAACTAGCAGGGCTTTTCTGACATAGCCAGTGAAACCTTCTGCAACATCATGGATTAAGTGCACATCTGTGAGTTAGGAGTGTATTTACTGCAGTGGAACCAGACCTGAAGACAGCTCTGTCTTTTCTGCTGGAGTACATGAACCCCAGATGATGTGCTAGAAAAGGAACCACCTGGCTGTTCAACCCATTCCCATCTCCCTCTTTTATCTCACCACCCACAGCACCTGTGCTTCCAGCTGTGAAAGTGAGAAATTGTGCCAGCCAGTCCAGCTAGGATTCTGGTCAGCATTACATGTGTTATTGCATTTCTCTCTCCGTTTTTTCCTTTTTCTCCTTTTTATTTGGGGGGAAGAGGGTAGAAAGATAATTTATTGTGTACTTGCTTCACAAGTCCTCACTTTCCTTGCAGCGGAGAAGTTTCCAAGCAGATCTTTCTAACCTAAATCATTTCACTCACTAGTTTAAAAAGACATTTTCACAGTCATCTCTCCAGCAATGGTACCATGTAATTTTGAAGGTGCCTGAACTCTCCAAGCCCCTCATGTTTAATGCCAACATTCCCAGGCTTGCTGTGAGCAAGCACTGATTTGGGATGTCCTGCCAGGTTGCAGGGATCATAGGGAGCTTGATGTCGGAGGCAGCCCCACAGTGAATAACAGGTCCCACAACACAGCTGGAGCTATGTGGCACAGGTGATCTACAAGAAAGAAAGAGCTGGAGGACAACTCTCTTTGACTTAAAGCTAGGAAACCCTACAGGAATGTGAACACCTTCTCTGTGAACCCAGTAGCTGGGTAAATGCCAGGCAAAGATGCTGTACTGTAGCATATTAATACATGAACATAGAGCTTAAAGTGATTGAGCTATTTGTTTCTGTTCTTCCCTGTCCCTGTCATCTTTCTTGGGAGCAGGGAGTACTACTTAAAATCTCTCTATGTAGTTTATGTGGTTTGAATCTTATTCTTAGATATGTAATTCACAATGTGTAGTGAGCAAGGAGGTGGGAGAGAGTGAAAATCAAGGGTGTAAATGTAGGTGGACTCATGGACTATCTTAAGATACCTAAAATAATGCAATTACTTAAAGTATCTTGTATCAAGAACAGCTCACCTTTTATATCTACTGACTATGTATGGATGCCACTCAAGCCTAGAGATGTCTAAAATTATGGTAGATCCTTAACTATAGACATATGGATCCCACTGTGGAGGTTTCTATCTCTGTTCTGGATTTTGCTTCAGTGGTCTAAAGTCCAATTTGCTGTGGGATTGGTGAGCAACTCTGCATGCCTTTCTTGGATAGAGCCTTTAGTGGTAAGTATTACTGCTGCTAATAAGGATAGACTATCCCTCAAGTTCTTCAGGTGTAATCCAGAGAAGCCCCTGTTGCTAAGAGTGATGACATTTCTCGTTTAATAAAAATATTCAACTAGCAGCCAAGAAAAAAGCCTGATTTATATGTCCTGGACTGGTGCCTCCAAGCAGCTGCTTGTTTCATGATCTCAATTAACATCTCTAATCAACTCTCCCTATTACAATTATTTCTGTCATGAGTTTTTTGGAGACAAAAGTCAGTTTGCGTTTTTCCCCCATGGGAATCCCTCACCCAAGAGGGCCTGCTGAGTTAGGAAGAGAGACTTCTAAAAACTATCACGAGAAGCACAATGATTAACCAAGGAAAAATGCTCAACATGATAGAGAAGGCAAAGAGAGTTTGGGCAAACTTCAAACTCCATAAAAAACTGGGGGATGTGGTTAACTTTTATGGGTTTTTTTTACTTTCATATGTGCTAGTGTGATTTATTAAAAATTTGTTTCTCAAACAGTTCTTTTTAAGGTTTTGTGAATAACAACAAGTGAATTAGTGATATTTATTCAAGTGAATGTTTGTAGAGCCTCTTTATTTTGTAGATACTGCTGCATCTAAGAATTACTTTTCAATTTCATTTTAGTATGAATTAACTTATCTTCTTTCAAGTGCCTTTAAAGCCAATAATCCTAAAAGAATTAAGATTAGAAAGTAATGCTATCAGTGACAAAGCTCATTAATGGCTTTTTATCACCACAAACTGGTGAACTATAGCCAGGATAATTGGAGTAAATGGAATATACCTATTCTTTAGCCATGTATCCCTTACTCTACTTTACATTGATTACTTCAAAGCTTTGTTCTGGTCAAATACAATCTGAGTAGCTTGTCTGCTTCTTTTCTGAAAGGGTGAACAAATGTCAGGTGTGCTGTTTTGAGAAGGCAGAAAGGGTGAATCTGCAGCAGTCCAGATAAGGACAGAGCAGGTAAATACAGACACCAAAACAATTGTCACTGATGATCATTTTCAGGTTGTTCTAGGGAGATTCAAGCAGGATATTTTCACAGAAAAGGGGATATAAGTTTCTGGAAGGAAGTCATGATCATTTTGGAAATTATGTTTGTTTTTTACTAGTGGATAGCTGAGGTTTGCTGGCGGAATACGGATTTTCCTTTTTTAAATAAACTCTTTGTAAGAAGTATGTTACTATTTTAAAGTTGTTTTAAAGTCTGGTGAAGGCTGGTCTGCCCCAGTCTTCTCTGAGAATGCACCTGCACAAAAACAGATGCTCTTTTGATTATGGACCTTAATAGTCCTTTCCAGAGAGATAGCCTTCTCCAGTAATTCTGCATTCAGAAAAATGAAGTGTAACATGTATCAACATGCTTTAGTACCCTTATTTAAGCCCTTGAGAGCCCCTCTCAGAGGCCTGTAAGCACTAGCTAAAGACCCTGACCTAAAGAAAATAAGGGTATTCATTCAAGTAGGAGACCTCTGGTCCATTTTTATCTTTGCAAACCAAAGATAGAAGCAGATTTCTGGACTGCACCCCCTGTTTTCCTGCCAGCTTTTACTCTGGTATAGCTCAGAGTGCAGCAAACTTGCATCATGTAACAGCTGCTGCATTGTCTTTCCTTATGTTATCCATCTTCATGAGCTACAAAGAGCTCATTGCTTTTCTCCAGTTAGTTGAAATGTTTGTTCTTGATACCTGGAAAACAAGATTGCATTGAAAAGAGGGCAAATCAAAGTGTTAGGGCAACCTGTTCTTCCCTCCTCTGCCTCTCCAGTCTGTATTAGTTAAGGTAAGGAAAACTATTCCCACATGATTTTCTGCCACACAGAACAAGCAGGAAGAGTGCTATAGGGGTTTAGGTTTTGAAGGCATGAGAATAAATGTACTACTCCTTTATGGCAAAAAGTAGGAGAAAAAAGAATTAACAGTTTGAGATACTGGTACAATGTATTTCTTTTTTTTTTTTTTTTTTTTTTCTCCTTCTTTTTTATCCAGAGCAAAATAAAAGGAAAAATTAAGCTGTGTGAGAAAGAAGTTCTTACAAAAGTCTCCTGAAACTGAGCACAAACTGTTCCTCTCTTCTTCTTTTCTTCCTCAGTTTATTTAGGAGAAAAAAAGATGTTTGCAGTGGCCATGGCATAGTACATTTACTCAAGTTCAGCCAGCTTTAACTTGATATTCTTGTGGCATTTCTGGTGGGAAGTAACTCAAAGGGTCTATTTCTCCCCTGTCCTACACCTCATTTACTGAGCAGATCCAGCATCTGGCAGACAAATCAATTGTAAACCAACACACTTTAGGGAGGTTTGGTGCCATGATCTATGCATTTTTCAGCAATTCAGGTGGAATGAGTTCTTTTACCAATCCTAAAAGCTGCTGTGTTAGTACAGCACCTCAGCCAGTACTCAGGACCTATGCAACTAAATGGAGTGAAATAGGTACTTGAAGAGTCACATAATGTATTAACCATTTTTGTAACTTAATTCAGGGCATGATATATACAGCTGACATCAAAGGCCTTTCATAGCTGTTCCTTAATTTCAGTTTCAGTAATGAATATAGATCCAATTAGAAGGGAGCTGATACATGATGAAAAGAATTAACAATACCCCTAATTTCCACATTGAAGTAATGACTGCTATTATAGACTTCTTGATTTTAATCAGATATTCTCAAAAATGACAGTGGATTTGGATTCATAATGCTCAGCTGATTCTACAAGTCGCACTCTCACATTCTCTCTCTTTCTCTGTATATATAAAAAAAAAATTAAAAATTTACAAGCATAGACCAAAAGCTTCTTCCATGTGCTATGTGTCTTTTTTGGCACATTAATGTTTACCAAAGAAGCTGATCACAGACAGCATGTCACTGGTTATGGAGGTTTGCAGTAGCAGACCCTGAGCATCAGGTAAGTGAGGCAAAAGTTGAGTCAGGGTTATTGTGAGTCTGATATAGTTTTTGAAGGCTGTGTGGTACTACCTTCAGATTAGACTGGGGGCTCTTGGTTCAAAGCATTTTGTCTTCATGGTACAGAAAGGAAAGTTGGAGCAGCTGTCACAACTTAATGTCATGGTGATTTATCCAGTTTTACATTACAATCTACACAGACTGTGGGGGGGAAAATGCCCCTGTGAGTGGTCTCTTTCAGCAGGTGGTAATGTACCTCTTTCAGAAATACATGGTGAGCTAAACTGGATGAGAGCCTGGCAGCAGTAGAGGATTACATTGTGTCTGCTGCATGAAGCTTTGTGTCAGAAACTGCTCTGTCTCCAGGATTGCTCTAATTTCTATGCCTTATGCCAGTTTAAGGGGGAAGAAAGAAATTTGTGTACATGCAATATGCAGGGAATTAATCTATGTATACAAGTTTTCATCTCATCCATGCACCCTCATGGTAAGATCTGAGTATGCTTCTGATAATGCCTGTACTGACTGAGCTTTACCTGTGCCTTTCTATAACCATTGGGATTTGGAACTGCAAGGAAGCCACACCAGCAGTTGCCACATGTACCTTTTTGACATGGGCAACATATCAGGCAGTGCTGTGAGGTCTCTTCAGTTTGTCTTGCTTTCCTGAAATTTTTCAGTTGTTCTGTACATCAGGCTTCAGTACCTGTGGGAGCAGGTGGGATATGCGGTATCTTTTGTAGAGACACTGGAGAATATTATATTTTCTGAAGCAATAAAGTCCCAGAGTTTAACTGGGAAAATAAACCTATTTGGAGAAATTGAAAGTGCACTGGTTTGTTGTCACTGAAGAAAAATGCCCCGAACAGTCTCACCTTTTAATAAGAGCTTGACTGACGCACAAGCTCAAAATGGGAGCTATTCCTAAGGTCTGGCAACAACATACATAATGCAATATAGATACATCTATCCAAATCTGCTTTGAAGGATACCTTGCATGCAGTTGAGCTGCTAATCTAAGCATGTATTAGTCACAGAATTTTAATCAAGTAGCTCGAATTAGAAAATTTCATCAGCAGGGACACAATCCTAAAATTGAAAGAGAAATTGCATGCTGCTGAATGGATGTATTTTTTGTGTTCAGATTTGGCTCCATTTGCAAATAGCTTTGGGATATGCTGTGTTTATTCTAGTTATGAAGAATATCTGGGTTCTTTCTGGAATGTGCTTCCTTCCTCTCAGCAGGTGTTGTACCTTATAATTAATGCTGCCTAGCCCATAGTTAGTGCTCCTTCTTCTTTCTGTTTCTATGTTGTTGCTGGAGAAACTAAGATAAAGGAGCCTGTGTTTATTATCTGAGATAGTGGAGAGATGGCCTGGCATGTGTCTTGGTCCAGAGCCAACCCTGAAATTATATTATACATAGAACAGAGGGTAGAGGAGACATGTGGATATCAGAAAACAAATTTGGGAAGTGGCAGCTGCATTCTGAAGGAGTGTTAGGAAAGCAAGTATTGAAACTATCTTTCTGTTTAATAATACTACTGCATGATCCTACATCTCTGGTACTTAGCAGAAATGACAGTGCTATATGTAATATGTTTGCTGTACTAGATTAATGTAACTTGATCATATCTACTGTTGCCTGAGATACGTATAGGAGAGAAAATATTAAACTAAGTATTTTTGAAACAGGGTTCGGTCAGTTTTCTGTTTTGTTTTGTTTTCATACTAAGCAGTGTGAATATACTTGAGAGAAAAGCATCTTCTGAAGGAAGATAAATCCTTGATATGTGCTGATATGAGCCTGTAATGGAAACGCTTAATTCCTTAATATGCTTCCTTCCTCTCAGTCCCTTATTTCATGCTGCATTGTGCACAGCATCAATTCAATTGTGTTTCAGGAAATTTCTACTTAACCACTTCTCAGCTGTTATGAATTCAAAACTTTTTCTTTCTTTCTTTCCAGGAACTGTTCTCCAGTTTAAAATTGCTGTGTTTTTCTTTAAAATATTTGCCTAGAAAATATTAAAATTAAATCTAGGTTATTGGGCGTTTTTTGTCCCCAAATTCTTTGAAGAAAGAATGTTTGAGTATTAATATCTTTGAGGTGTTTATTTGGCTTGCCAGCAAATTCTTTTAATTTATATTTTGCTACTTATTTAAAAATGTAAAAATCAGTGCCAGTTTGAACATGCTAAACAAATATTTGGAAAGAGTTAATAAATATTAATTCATGTTTAAATGCATGAAAATTTAATTATTTTTTGCTGCTAAAGGTTTGCATTTCAGGTCTTGTTTATAGTGTGATTTATAAAAGTATGTTTACACTGTGTGTTGGTGATCTATCCCTCCTGAAATTGTGGCTGCAACACGTGGGCAGGTCATCTATTACAACTGTATCAACTATTTAAAAACTTGCCTTCTGTATAAGGAAAAAGATCCTTAGCCATCAAGTTTTAGTAGTTGTTCTTGTTCACTACTGGTGCTTCCATTCTCACCATAAATATTTATTTAGTAACCCAAAGCTGCAGAAGAAAAAAGGAGTGGATGAAAGCACCAAGATCACAGATGATAAAGCAGCATTAAAATCCTGTCTCAGCCAGGAAGGCTGGCAAGACTGAGTAGCCTGGCTGTGGAACTACCAAATTGGTGTACACATAGAATTAAAAAATATTAATATCTATTGCCAGTCCATTTCATACCTCAACCTCTAGCCATTCCTTTCCTGGGCACCTCTGACAATGTTGGGCTATGATAGATATTGCCTGTACATTCCATTTCAGAGTCACTGTGTCTCTTGAAATGGCACATCCAAAGAGAGAGGCAGAGACTGTGGCCATTTCCATTGTCTTCCCTGTGGTTGCTGTCTCTGAAGTGCTGGCTGGCTCTCAGGCCACTACAAGACTTGCCAAGATCCCAGTCTGAAACCCAGACTTCCCAGCTAAGCCCAAGTGTCGTATTACCTGAAGCAGCAGCAAGTGCACAGTGTAGATGAACAAAAAGGTTATATACAGCCTCCTATGTCAGTCCATGTGGGGAAAACCTTTTACTTGAGAAAATATGCCAAAGGAATCTTTTCTAATGAAAAAAAAAAAAAAAAAAAAAAAAAAAGGCAAACCAAAAATCCCAAACCTAGATTTGGAGTAGATATGAGCAATAGGAAATGTGAATGCAGACTTAAATAGTTGTACTGGAAACCAGACTTTAGAAGCTGCAAGTAGCCATTGTATGTACACAAATGCTGTGATTAGGGTCAGTTTTAGTGGTTTGCCTTCAGGACTCACATAAGAAGGCTCATTGTCCTGACCTCCCTTGAAAGAAAGTGAACTGAGACAAAACAGTATGTCTGGACCTAACAGTTCTTTCAGGTCAATCTATCCAGACCTCTTCAACTTGAAAATGTTGTGATCATTGGACTGTTAATATTTGTGCAATTTTTCTGGTGATAATGTCTTCTTTTCTCAGCCAGAGAGAAAAATGAGACCTTTGTCATGGGAATTTTCCATTTATTTTTTTTTTTTACCCCCTGCTCAGCAAATAGAGTGGAGACTGTAGATGGTATTTGTTTCAGATGTGTGCTTTTGAAATGATGATACATGGTTTAATTTTTCTATTATGCAGCCTCATGAAATCCTGAAGAAATTACTCATGGTAGGGAAGTGCAGGCCAATAAAGGCTTGAAGGTTCAGGGGCTGTCTCTGTTCTTTAGTCTGAAGTGTTGTCATTACATGGTGTGTTACTGATAATTGGTCTGCCTCAAAAGTATTTCTATTTTGCTTTTAATGTATCGAACTTTTATACAAGACCTATTGCTGTGCTTTTCTCTCCTAATGCATGGGAGTCCAGACCATTAAGTCGTGCTATATTAAAGGCTCTAACCAAGCAAATCTGAATTCTGATGGTGTTGCACAATAAGCAATTAAGCTTTGCTGCTGGGCCCAAGCAGGCGGTTCAATTCAAACTTAGCAGGTTTTGTGGCTTCCTGGATAAAGGGCTCCCTGTGAATGCTCTGGTGCAAGTTCCCCTCTTCTACCTGCTGGACTAACTGTATTATATAATATTATTCTTTAACTACTCTCAGCAGCTTTCTTGGTCTTTGGTGTTTATAGTTTATCTGCACATCCTGTGTCTCTCAGATGTCGCAGGATGTGTCTCTCAGGTGGAAGGAGGATGTTTTTCCTAAGTGGAAACCTCTCTGCTCCCTTCTCAATGAAGAGAAAGGCAGGTTGCCTTAAAATATGAGTGTTAAAATCTACTTTCTCTAACTTAGTGCTGTCTTTAAAGACAATGAAGAAAGATACAATCGGATGGTTTCTTAAGAGAGGAAATTCTGAAACTGCCAGTAGGAAAATTGTGTCAAATTATGATAAGCAGCAGTCTGGGAGGTAAAAAGACTGATTTCTTTGGGGCATAGTAATATTAGGCATTACAGCAGCAATAAGATTTTCATTTTTTTTCATTAAGTAATCTTAGTCTGAAATTCATGCCCTCTCTAAATCAGCTGTATCTAGCTGCAGATTAACTGCTTCAACACAGATCGTAATAATGGGAATGTAGATATACTGTTCTTTGTTTATTTACTTGTACTTTTAAGGGGTAAAATACTTCAGGCAACGACTAGTTCAGAGGTCTTGGATTTGGATGGCTCTGTTGTTGGTTGGTTTGGAGTTTTTAAAGTAAATTATCTTTGGAATATGTTTCCTTTACTGTTAGTGGTACTGTAACAAACAGATATATGGTACAGTTATTGAAATGTCCTAGAGATAAAACAGAATAATTTCACAGGCCCTGGGAAGCAGTAATTGTTTATGCAGACAAATTGCCAGCTAAGAATTTCTTATGAGTATTTTCAATTTTTAATGTCATGTAAATTATTCCTACACTAACATAAACAGGAAAGCAGGCTATGATTTTCAGAGCCTTTTGAGTAACATTTGTTCGCATTCCTTTCATTCATTCTGCATTTTTATTGTACCACCCAATAACGCCTTCCTTCTCTTTCCCACCCTGTTCATCCATTAAAGCTCAGATAATGACCTCGCTGCATTACTGCGAAATACACTTATCGCTGGGATTCATTATTCTGTCATGACAGGGCTATTTTTAGTCCAGACTCCAGCTGGCAACTGAGAAGAAACATAGGAAGGGAAATTGCCTCAGGTGCTATTAGTGTTATCTAGTTGCCTGTAGTGTCTACAGTTTAATGTGAAGTGTCCTGGAGTGCATGGCTCCAAAATCAATTTTTTTTTGGTTATTTCTTTGGCCTAAGAAGAAATATTTCAGTCTGTGGGGATGAAATAATAATAATAAAAAATATATAAAATTAAAATGAATACATGGCTTTGAGGGGGAGTACTTCAAAGCTAATCAATAAGGGCAGGTAGAAAAATGTATGGCAGCCAGAGTTATGATGAAATCTGTTCTTCTGCATCATTCACTTTGAGTCTTAGCTGTGCTGTGCAGAAGCTCACCTCAGGTTGGCATGTCCAGAAGGCTGAGGATATTCATCTAGAAACTTCTGTTTGGGAGTGACAGATAAATAACACATTTTCACTTTTGCACAGTGAAAAATTTTGAGGGATTTAAGGACTTACATGAAAAAAAAGACTTCTGGAGGTTTTCTTGATGGTTTCGCTGAGTTGCTGATTATTTTAAGATACTGCCCTACCTGTGGAAAAGAATTTGGAGAAATTTTCCAACTCCATCTCTCTAGATTTAAAGTTTCAAATGGGCCCGTTGCATGTACAATTTCCCTAATAAAAGATTTCAAGAGGTACTAACTCTTGGAGTAGGGAAAAAGAGAGGGAAACTTGCTGTTCTATACCTGGCAGCCTTGCCTTGGGGAATGGGAGATTAAGGCAACACCCCAGCTCACAGTGCACAGATTTGTGCGTCAAAATTTACCAGTTTCGATAGAGAAGCTAAATGAGTGTGAAACATGAGCTATACTGGAGAGATTTCCCTTGAGTTTAAGAAAATATTTTGGAGTGTGGACTGTCTTTCATTGCTCCAGCATCTAACCTGGCTTACCACAGGCCAGGACTCCTTTTCTTGTGGGAATAGACTTGCATATTTAAGGTTTTTATTATGATTCCATACATTGTGAAGAAGATGGATAAAACTGATTTTGAGACAAGTATTGAGGAAGCACCTTATTTTCCACACCTTTATCTGTGGTGTCTCTCTGTAAAATACTCATGAAAAATCATTATTTTACCATACTCTAAATACCATTTATAAAAGCATGCTTTAAATTGAAAATATGTGTTGAAAACCTTTATAGAGACTGTGCATATCAAAAATAATTCCTCTTAGCCTCACTAGAGCTTGAGGTGTAACAACCCTACCCTGATCTTCCTTGATACCAGACTGAGCTGGTGAGAGCTCCTCTTGAAAACCCATAAAACTGCAGTAAGTTTTCATGGAAATTAGCTGTTTGATTCTGGTTGAAATTTACCTCTAGATATTTTTATTTAGCATAAACAGCTATGTTGCCTCTGTGATCCACGTGACAAATGCGATAGATGTGGCTACAACCTGTGATGGGAGTTATATGCCTCTGGGAACTTTGTGCTAACATGAAATGATTTCAAGGCATGTTGTTTAATAAAGGAGAAAGA
Source organism: Zosterops lateralis (assembly GCF_965231275.1). Lineage (NCBI taxonomy): Eukaryota > Metazoa > Chordata > Aves > Passeriformes > Zosteropidae > Zosterops > Zosterops lateralis. Next base: position 50,028,071 of record NC_139762.1, on the reverse strand, counting down.
TAAGCTCTTACAAAATGCAACTTTATGCTGCTCAGAGGCATAGCACCCAAGAAATTAAAAAGTGTAGCTATGGGGGGAGAGGGGAGCAGAAGGGAAGAGCAAGTTATTTCTGAAAACTGGGATAGGAACGGGGTCCATTTTTAATGGCCATTGCCAACACTTCTACATTTAGCTGAGTTAAACAGAACTCCATGCTTGGCCTCAGGCATCATTACTTCCAAATGACTCTAAAATGACTATAATATTCTCCATTATATCCTTAATTAAGCATCACAGGACAAAGAAGCTTTGCAAACAAAGAACGTTTCTGTGTGAATTTTTGTGAGGAGGGAATTGTTGTGCATAGCATCTTTTCATGGTTCTGGTAAAGCATGATGAAAAAAAAACCCCTTTTGTTATTTTTGTAATATGTTTAATCAAATTATGTGTTATGAACCTGTGACTGGATAATGGCTTTATAGTGGCTTTTGAATGCTAAGGAGATAATGAAAATAAATTTAAGGAGATAAATATAAAACAACTACTGTATGTATCAATCTATTATCTTTGTTCCAGGAATACTAAATAATTTGATTTAAACAATAGGCAGTAAAGTAGTGGTGAAACAACAATCCTTCTCTGGCTTTTAAAGCTACTAGAAATCTCATTTAGCAGCAGTTGAAGTGGGGGACAAATGATTTTTAAACTTTAGAACATTTAAGAATCACAAGACATTAACTCGGCAAAGAAAACATGAATTAATGTGATGAATAGAAATATTCTGACTGGGTTGGAAAATAATCCTTTTCTTTCAGACACTTGGAAACTTGCACATTCATTTAACAGAAAATTCCAATTAAATTAAGCTAAAAATATGTTGGTTTCCAAGTAGCTGAAATGCCACCATATTCTCTGTGCCCTTAAAAAGCTCTCTTCTGAATGATAGTGGCTGTATTTCTGCATCCATGTTCCTTTGGGTGGTGTCCATGGCAGTAACACCTAGACATGCCAGCTGAGCTGATTCCTTGGTATCAGGCAAGAGGCTCATGCCTGAAATGTGAGGCAGCCTGCGCTGAAGAGCTCATGGAATTATGGCACTGGAGAGGCAAAGGACTGAGAAGCATTTATGGATGTATGAGAAAGTATAAAGGCAAAGAGGTGAAGCTGGAATGGATGAAACCTCTCTGAAAATGGAAAAAAAAAAAAATCTCCCTTTGCAGCTGTGATCATTTGTTACAAAGGACTCCTGACATGGGATATTTCTGGACTGACTCAAGAGCTAGCTAAAGAATTAGAGGCAGTCAAAAACCAGTGGAAATTCAGCAAACCCTGCAGCAATTCCTCCTTCGTTTAGAGTTCAAATATGTTTTAGAAACTTAAATAGGAGGGAGAAAAACAACAGTACAGTGCTTCAGGGATTAAATGCTAGTCATTAAGAAAAAAATCAGTGGCCTTTGCTAATTTAAAACAGAGTTCTGTTATTGAAAAAATGTTACAACCACCTCCCACAGTTCCAGAAAATAAACAGTTACACTTAACTAGTAAACTTCTACAAAATGAGTGGAATATTACTGATAAAAACCCAGTATTTCCAAGTGGTTTGGTTTTTTCAGAGAGGCTTAGAGCTGCTTGACACTATTTCTTTGGTTTAAAGCAGGTGAGTGGAGGTATTTGAAGACTGTGTGCATGTAAACACTTGAGGTGAAGTCTGTGTGGCCCTGGGGAACAGCTGGTGAGCGGGTTGTGGTGCATGGTACCTGTATTCATCCCAGGCTGCAGAACAAAGTCCGGGCTCTTCTAAGACCTTGTATGGAAGGAAAAACAAAACAGTTTAGTTCATGAACACTGTGGAACAGTTTAAGCTATATGTACGTGTGCCCAGGCTGATTGCAGATACTGAGATGAAATTAATGACATAAGATCAATTTTCACTGACTATATCTTCCTGTTTAGATCCAAGAATTAAACTAGAAATGGCTGTGGATCACTGGTGGTTTTATAGCTCATTTTTGCATGGTTTTCCAATTAGGACCATTTTTTTTTCCTGAAACCCTTTTAAACTTTCACTACCTTTAATAAACATAGCAAAGTCTCAAAAATATAGTTTCTTATGTATTGAGTGAAAGAAGGTCTTATTAGTGCCTAACAAAAGGGAAAAAACTCTTAAACATTATGCCTGCCACGCACAAGCAAAGTCTGAATGTGGTAATAATGTTGTATATTGAAGAATAATCCTTAGCTGAGAGATGTAAGAGAGATCTGGGGAACAACACAGGGTTTACAGGACAGGGAGAAGGGAAAGCGGGAATGTAGAACCATGGAACAGGAGACATGGAAGACAGGTTTCGACTGTTAAGGTAAGTATGGAGCAGCACCTCAAATGTATGGCACAAACCTGTAAGAAAATGAGCATCCTTTATTCTGAGGTGTGTGGAATAGCTTGTCCTGCATCATGTTTCTAGTGTTGGCAGCTGGTATCTTTCTGGCAAAGGAGGTCTTTCACACTGCGATGATTTGCCATTTATATTGTGTTGGTTGCCTCTGACTGGATTTTGCGTCATGTGTTGTTTTTTTCTGTCTCAAACAGATGAAAATAACTCTGACTGTTTGTGAGCTTGTCCCAGAATGAGCTTCCTGTGGTGCCTGCTTAAATGCATCCCAATTGAGTTTTCTCCAGTGTTTGCTTAAAATGATTAGCAAGCAGGTTTTAAGAATTAATATATTTTCTGGCATCACTGAGAAAAATGAATGCAACATGCAGCTTAAATAAACTGCCTGTCTTACTTCAATGACTACTCTGTGCATACATATTTTTTCCAAACATTCAGGGTTCATGATGTAGCTATTGTGGTTGTTTAATTTCATCCCCTAGCAGTTTGTACAGTTTAGTAATATTTCAGGAAACCAGTAACTCACATTGCAGAGAATTAATATAATGTTTTTCCTCATACTTTTTTTATTTTCCTCCAAGTGACTGAAAATATCCTGTATGTGAATCTCCCTGGTTCTTTCTCATTGCAGCAAGCATCAAATGGGCAAATAATTGTTTGCTTTTCTTTTCTGGCATTTCTAGCATTTCCTTTCTTTCCTCTGTTCTGAATGATATCTTGAGGTGTTATAACTGAACTTTTAATATCTAATAATTTCCTTTGAAAAGTCCACAACAACCACAAATATTGATTTTGGAATATATTTAGCCCATTATATTTGAGGGCAGGCTAGGGTTGAGGGGTCAGAGTGGAGGAAAAGTCGTGCTGCAAGCAGACAAATCTGCTAATTTCAAATAATTTCTAGTACACTTCAGTGTAGTTTAGAAGTTTTCTCCCCTTAATAAACCTTATGCACTTTTTTTGTTAGTTGTTTTTTTTTTTCTTTTTTTTAATCTCACCATTTCATTTCAAATTTGCCTGATGCAAATTTGCTGCTGATGCAGCATTTACTGAAAGGATGGGATTTTTTTTTTTAAATTTTATCAGGGTTATAATATTTTAAATTTTTTATATCAAAAATAAAATCTAAAAAAGAAAGAAAATGCGTATCCCCATAATATGAAGTTTTGAAAATTTTAGTGATAAGTAAGGTGACTTATTGTTGTATGTGACTGTGTGATGAGGAGAACTGTCATATCAGTGCCTAATGTACTGAATAATGGGCCTTCTGCATAAAGTGCATTTGCTTTGTTCCTATAGTGACAGATGCAAGGAATTAATTGCTCTTAGCAAGAAATGTTCATTGAAGATAAGGCCTGAAATGAACACTGACACACAACTGCGAAACGCCCTGAAACTGTTTCATGGTGACAAATTACTGCTGAGGTATATAGACCCTTCCACAAAAGTGACACCTATTGAATTTATTAGACAGATTATATAGAGAGGACTGAATCATTTTTTGTCCTGTTTGTAGAGCTGACATTTACCAGCTTCTCCTAATGAATTGGATATAGGCTACTGAAAACAAAAGTCCGATGGTTATGAAATCTCTTGCACTGACTGCCGTAGATCATGCAGCCACCAACAGTGTTTGTGCAGTGGCATTTTTTTCTGTGGAGGTGGACAGAACCCGAGTTTCAGGCTTAGTTAGTTCTTCCTTTCCTGGGAAATTGTTGCAATCAGAGCTGTGAAGCCTCAATGAACACAGTGAGGCATGCAAACCATTATTTGTACATTGCACAAGCTAAGGCTGGATGTGATGACCAGCTTGCAGCAAAGGAGGAACCTGAAGGGTTGAAAGTCATGCAGCAGAGCTAGTGTCAAAAAAACAAATTTCCCAAGTGAAGGTACCAGTGCAGTCAGTGGAGTGTAAGCAAGCATTTCAAAGTCAGCTTTTTGTAGAGGAATATATGCTGCAGTAAAATTTATTTTGTGGATGTGTATCTTTAGAGACTTTTGTTAAAATACTGTATTTGGTCACCAGTTAGCCTGAATCTGGGCTAATCTTAAATTATGTCTCTTCTTTACATGTAGCCAGAGAAGATTTTACATGGCATTTCTTATCAGTATTTTGCAAAAGAAATTAATGTAATGAGTTTCAGTTTACACAGAGTGAAGCAGAGATTCAGGAAAGTGACTGAGTTAGCAATTGCCCTCTCTCCCCAACCTGTTGATGGAATCAGCAACAAAGGCAATTTTGTTGATGACAACTCTGTGTTGCTTTCTGCAGTCCAGTTTACATAGCTACAGGTCATCTCAGTCCTGTAATTTTGTTATTTTGGGTTTAAGCCCAGGTTGTTATAGCATGGGGAACAAAGGCTTTATCTCCTGTATCACAGGTCATCAGTCACTCAAGAATCCAGGAGTGTGGCAGTCCATGGGGCTCAGCATGCAAAGTTCACTGAGTTGGTATGTGTTTAATCCTGTTCTTAAAATGCAAGTGAGCAAGCTTGTAATTAAAGACTCCTTTATAATTTGCAAAAGCAGAACCATAAAGAATTTCCCTTTTGCACCTTCATCTAGATTATAATCAATGATCTCTTAAGAGCTAAACAGGGAAGTAATCCTTCCTCAAGATATTCTGAAGGAGAAGAGAATAAAGTATTCTTCAGCATCTTAGGCTCAATCCATAAGACAGCTTCTCAAAAATAGGCTGTGTTACCAAACATGTACTACAGGTGAGCATCACATTACATGGCTCCTTGTAGTTGTTTCACAAGGGTTAGATCAACTCTTGCCTAGAATGTTGGATAAACCCAATGCACTGCTTTGATCCTGCTCTGCTCTCTGGTTTTCTGGATGCCAATACACAGCTGACTTTGCCCTAACACCACAGATGAAGATAAAGTGGAAAAAAACATTACAAAGAAGTATAACCCAGCACTTTATCTCCTTTTACCCACTACAGGGCTACCTCTGGAAATAAATAATCTGCTGATTTTAGTTCAGCTTTCAAGCAATGGAAAGTTTTACCTCACTTTCCGGCTTCCTAATGAGTTCTCCACAAATGTGTAAATGGAACAAATATATCTGAGGAGCAGATCCCCAGCTCTGTTTGGCCTGATGGATGTGAAGGCAATCCAAGGCTATCATGTTTCTGTAGTGAAATGTTAAAAGAAATTCTCCACCGTGTTAGCCAAGAAAAAAAAAAAAAAAAAAAAAAAAAAAAAAAAAAAAAAAAAAAAAAAAAAAAGAAACCAACTCTCATCCTTGTTTTATTCCCTTCAATCCTCCTCCTCCCTTCTCTAATATCAGGGCTCAGCTAGACATTTGACTCTGTGCCAGTCCTTTCTTTGTTTTTGCCTACTCTAAAATATCACCTGCATCAGGGAGTGGCAGAAATCTTTCTCTATACAGCTTTAAAGCTTTCTGAACCCCAGACCTCTCTGTCTCAGAGGAGCTATGGGGATGCTCTAGCCAATGAATTCTGCACCATTGCACTTGAGGAAGATTGTACACATACAGTGTGATGTGAAAAAGGAAATTTCAGCCTAACGATGACAGCGCATAAGTGCTTTAGATCTTGGGAAAGGTTGTTTTGATATTCTGATATATGTGTCATTTTAGTATTTTTTTTCTCCCCAGTGATTTAAATTAATTTGAATCAAATCATTAGGCCCTAGACTGGTATTGAACATAATGACTCATCCCTAAATTAATATTGTCTATCCTGAACAACTCCTGTCTAAATGAGTGGAAGATTCATGCTCCTCACAAAGTCAGTTACATTCAAATGAATTCTTCAACAGTTCATTAGATAATGGTGTAATTTATATGTCTGGGTCAGCAAGTGTTTTTCTGCTTTGACTTAAAATGGACGAAGTGCAAGTAACTAAACAGGTGTTCTGTAATTTTTTAAATATTTCTCTGAGCAGGGAAAAAGAGGGATTAAAAAAAAAAAAAAAAGAATAGCAAGAAGAGCTTGACTCAGTACAAAATGCAGTGTGCAACACTACAAGTATTTCCAGTTTCAGCCTCATTTCATCCTCGTACAGAGTGGCATTATAAAATAAACCTGCTTCCCTTTCAGCAAACTCTGTCTTAAATGATGTGCTTGACACCAACACTTGAAAGGTTCAATGCTAAAGGGATCTGTTAGTATGAAGAATAAATGCACATAATTAGTCTGAGTTCAGTGCTGGGTGAAACCTCTATACAACTGGAGTCAGTCATTCCAGATGCTTGCTGTATGTTGGACCTCCTGCCTCCCTGCATCTCTGTGCCAAGCACTGTATTTCAATCATGGGAGGTGAGACAGGCAACAGCACAGCAAGAGCCTCCTACAAATGCTTTTCTGTGGCTGTAGAACCCGCATGCTAAATGGTCTGCAAGCTATGCACAAGGCAATTTATCTTCTGAAGGACTTAAATAGCATAGCCTTCACAAAACAAATGGAGAATTATTGTTAACTTTTTATCAACTGAGCACCAAACCTTGTCTGGGTTTTTTTTGTGTTAATTTATTTTTTTGAACTGATTATCAACTTTGGATGGTGACTATTTTTATATATTACCCAGCCTGCCAGTAAATGAGCTTCTCTCCTGTACACCTGTGTTGACAGGGTATGGCATTTCAGATTTAAGTAATGTTGGCCTCCTTAGGGGAAGAATCTGTCAGTTGTTCCCTGGAATGAATGATGGGTTTATGGTATGAGGCACTGCCTGTAGTATTAGCAGCAAAGAGCACAGCTGTCCTAGATTGTATAGTGCTGGTTTCTGGTTATGGTAGCTGCAGTAATGAATGAATAAATGATATGAGTTGACAACTGTTCTGCTTTATAAAGCATAACACTATTTTTGCTTAATTTCTGTGTTACCATGAACAGCAAAAACTTCCGATCTTCCTCCCACAAATGAGAGAGGAGAAGTGATGATAGAAAATGAAATAATTATTTCCTTCTCTTTTCCCTTTACTGGCACAAGGTGATTATCTAGCTATTGAATTCTTTAGCATGAGTCTCTTTCAAAGCAATCTCGCAGTGAATTTATATGACTGACCTTGCTGGCGTCAGTTACTTCTGTAACCTGAATACGCTGGATGCAGCACATTTATTTCATTGTGTTGTTGGGCTCAGAGGAAGTGAAGAAATAATGCTAAAAATGAGTGACCAGGCTGACGGAAATGACATTCGAGACGGCAGTTTGGAGGGGCTCAGAATAATTCAAGTATAATGGGTGTGAATCATACCCATATCAGCAGATTTGATATCTGGAAGCCAGTTTAACAAAACTCTTTATTGAGTTGTGTCTCTGCAGCTTCTGGGTTGTTGGTGATTGCTCAGTCCCCAGGGTGTCTGGGGATGGGCTTACAGACTGCTTTTCATCTGGCTGCTCTGCTCTAACTGCTGACCATCAGTCATCCCATCTTGCTGCCATCCTTTTCAGGGACTGGAAGCATAAGAATTTCTTACCATACCAAGGCACAGTCCTGGGGCTATTAGTAACAGCCGTTTTTATAATAGATGGAATCTATAAGAATCCCAAATTCTTCAAAAATATTCAAAGTAGTTTTTACACTTTTAGTTCTACTTTTTACTAAGGTTCCTCTGTTTCCTCCTTGTGTCTGGTCTTATGTTTGTTTTGGTTTGTTTTTTTGCAGAACAAATGTATTATGGAACTCAAAATGATAAGTAAAAAATTTAAAAGAACATTTTAAATTCTGCAGTAAGAGGCTGCTTTGTGTATTAGGTCTAGAAAGTGAAGAATGCCTTTTTTGGATTTGTTTTTAACAGGAATTCCTAAACTTTATTTGATTGGACAAATTGTTGGGTGCATCACAATAAAGTCAATGATTAAATTTTTAAACAAAACACTGAACAAATTCATTAGTGAAATATTTAACTTTGATTCTATAAAAGCTGTTATTCAATCATGTAATTTTCTCCTTTGGCAGATTTTCAAAGTTTTCAAAATATCGATTGTTCTGTAATTTTAGTCCCCACAGCTGTGGCATAGAGTTAATTTCCTTACTAGAGAAGCCAATCTGCATAATCAAGATCTGAAACAATGGTATGTTTTCTGCTTTTCCTGCTGAGTGTTTGCCTAAAGTAATTCTTGTCCTATCAAAAACTACGTTCGGGAATATTGAGCCTAATATGTAACACAGAAGTTTCACATAAAAAATAATGCAGTGAATGATTTAATCTTCCTGAAAACTGATTGTATGCATAAATGTATGTACTTCTAGTGCCGCTGGAAGAATAGTTTCTAGCCTTCCCACTTCCTGGAGCACTGGTCTTTACATGTACACTTCTCTTCTGCTTGAAAACCCATGCATCCTTCATTTCCCACACCTGGCCCAAGGAAGACTCCCATTTTCCCAGAGGTGTGGAAAGAATTATATTTATCCAGATGCCCACATAAAGTCTCTCTTAGAGTATGTCAAAACAATGACAGGTTAGAGAGCTGACAGGTGCATGCAGCAGTGAGCCTCTGAGAGGTTTCAAACACTTCAGCTGATGAAAGCAAAGTAGTAACCGGGCAAGAAAAAGCAGGGACAATAAAAGAACTTGGATAATAAATGTTTCTGCACATGTGAGTTGCTGTGCAACATCAGTGGAGACTAGAAAGATACAAAGGGTTGAAAAATAAGAGTTTCTGCAGTGTTGCTGACTGCTGGGCAGTCTCTTGCAACATAGGTCCAGGCCTCTTGTGCTAAAATTGGTGAGTTTTGCTGACTTAAACACTTCATGCTGAGCCTGTGGTTCTGTTGCAGAGACCCAATCAGCTCCACCCCAGGAGATCCCCCTTAGTTCAGTGTAGCTTCCTTCCCAGTGTAAAGAAAAAGGATACTGTGCAGGTAGACTGTTTGTCTCATAATCAAAATTGAGATCTGTGCCTGTGAGAGGCCTTGAATTTAGGAATATTTTAAGTCATCTCCTATGCCTGAAAAAACAGATGACTAATGTTCCTCTGCTCTATATGTCTGCCTTGTGTCACATACCTGATGACATCTTGCAAGGATGGTGGGAATTACTCAGCCGCAGCCTCAACATTTTGAACAATTCCCCTGTTTTGTCCTTAAATACCAGAGGGCACTGCAAGTTATGATAAGCCACATGACTAATCTGCATTTTGATTCTTCAACAAGCTACAGTAGTCAAACCACTGTCTCAAGTGCAGTTTTCTCCTCTAGACCACAGCTTTGAATTCGCACCACACATGGAAAGCTAAATCTCCAAAGCAGAAGAGGACCAAAGTGCTGGTACTTAGAAGGCAAAGTCACTGGCTTTTTCAGTGAGAAGAAAAATATTACATGAAAAATAATAGTAATCTCTGTTCATGAAATATGAGTTGGATGAGCTTGCACACTGGTTACCAGAGCAGAGGGTGTGTGAAAACTGAATGGGAGCTCACACTGGTCTTTCAGTGCTTTCCCAGTGCTGCACTCTTCCACATGCCAACAGCTTCCACTTTGGATAGCAGAAGTTATCTGGGTTTAGGAAGTACTGAACTTAACATTAAAATATGCATTCATAAGCCTGAACAATTTACAGAATCAAAGGTCTACCTTTGATTCTGCCTTCCCTACTGCACAGGTGGGGAAACTGAACCACAAAGAATGTGTCCTATTTAAGGACTAATGGTGAGTCTGGGATAGAATCAAGAGTAGCATTCAGTTCCTGCCTTATCATGATCTAGGGTCTATGGTGCCTTATAGGTGATGAGGAGCAGCTGAGTGAGTTGGGGTTGTTTATCCTGGAGAAAAGGAAGTTGAAGAGGGACCTTATTGATCTCTATAGTTTCGTAAAAGGAGGTTGTAGTGAGGTGGGAGTTGATCTCTTCTCCAAGGTAACGAGTGACAGGATGAGAGGAAATTGCCTCTAGTTGTTTCAGGGAAGGTTTAGATTAGATACTAGGAAAATTTTCCTCACTGAAAGAATGTTCAGGCATTGGAACAAGCTGCTCAGGGAAGTAGTAGAATAGCAATGCCTGGAAGTATTCAAAAGGTATGTGAATGCAGCACCTGGGGATAGGGTTTAGTGGTGAATATGGTGCTACTGGGTTAATGATTGGACTCAATAATCTTGGAGGTCTTTTCTAACCTTCATGATTCTACATTTCTATGATGCTTTATATTGGATTATTGCTTCTTCCCAAAATGCATCATGTTCAGAGTCATGCTGACACCCCAGCACAGTTTTTTTCTTTGTTGTTAATTTATTTTAACTAGGGGATAGCTACATTTTAATTTGGCTTTTTTCCACCAAGATTAAGATGTGTTTATTTAATTTAAGAAATCAAGCAAAACAGCCTTCTAACTATTGTTGCCTTTTTAAATAGGCATTAAACCCAAGGATCTCTTTTCATGTTTTAATTGTTTGTGTTCCCCTTAGTTTAACTTCACTACTGAATGTTCTATTTACTTTTATCAAAGTTTAGATTTTTGCTTCATGAAGGTATGAAGTCATGCTATTTGACTTTCAAGTTATTTTAATATATTATTTTAATTTATTTTAATTGTCCTAACTAATTGAACTCTTTAGCACACAGAAATACCATTTAATTGGTTAATTTCTGTGAAGATTTTGGGAAAGTTTCTATGGTAACTTAGATGCAGATAAAACAGTGTTAGTTAGAGATGATAAAAGTCGAAATCTGTCTCTTCTTTCCAAGACTGATGTGGTTGGAGCCTTACTCATTAATTTCAGATTTCTGATGAATTTAAATGCAGAGTGTCATGATTTTATCTATGTCTCCTGCTGCTCTCTGCTGTCTCACTTCTTAAGCAACAGGGATCAGATAGTGCCACTATTTTCAGGGACAAAATGTGTTTCACTCAGTGAGACACCTTAGCTGCTCCTGTGAACAAACAAACAAATGTAACTAAAGTACTTGGGGGTCACTTTGCCCTCCTGGAGAAAATTCTCTATCCTGGTCACTCTATATTTTTCAAGGCTGTAACTCTAAATGGTCTTTCAAGGTTCTTTTATCACAGCTTTGTGATTCTATGGACTGTACCTGTTCACAGGAAACTCTAAAGTTGCTAAAGTCTCTTAGCATCTCCTGAGAGGCCAGGAAACCTTCTGGAGGCTTTTCTCCTCATGGAGAGTTGATGTCAAAATACAATGCATGGAAAAGAAAGTAAATTCCATTTTTTGGAAGAGCACTGCTGTCCTCACTGGTGTCCACACCACACAACTTTTTGGTAAGAAATGGCATTTGATGAGTTGAGGTCAGGATCCCTGTCTGCTCTTCCAACCCTCCAACACAGGCACTGAGCCACATGACACTATCTTTACTTCATCCTCAGAAAACTATGCCTTCACCAAATGTCTGTATGTCTCCTGGTCTTTAGATGTGATTTCTCAGCTTGGGTGTGCATGAGGGAAGGTTAATAATATATACAGACATATTACATTAATACTTAAGGGTGGATTTTTTTGAAGCCTGTGTGTGTGAGAGAGTGTAACACTATGAGGATGGGGGTGACCCACTGTTGATGTCATTGAAAAGTTTTGGCATTGGAAAAGGGAATGAGGAAAGGAAGTGATCAGTGGTGGGACCCATTGAGTCAACCACCAAAACTGAGCTCAGTTGTGATTCTTAAGCTGAGTTTTAGATGCTAAACAGATTTGCTGCTGCACAGGTGTGATTTAAAAGAAGTGTATGACAAAATTTTAGAGGTATCCAGCTAAAGCTCAGATACTGATACTTGACACTGAGCATTGCTTCTTGGCTTTTTGGAAATGAGGGGCTCCAGACATCTCCAGTGATTTTGCACATCTAAGAATAAGAGTGCACCTGGGTTGTACATCTGCCCTGTCAGCCCTGCAGCAGTGTTCTCTCTTTGAGAAAATACGGAGGATCTTGGGCTACAGAACTGGATACAAAAACCTGTTGAATGAGCATTGTATTTGATTGTGGTGTCATGTTCAGATCCCAAACCATGCATCCCTGCCTGCAGTTTCACAGCCCAGGAGCTCATTCTTGTGAAAGAGCCTGCTCATGGGCTCCCCAAGTCACAGAACCTCCCTCTGCAGCTCCTCCTGGCCCTGCCCACGCTGGCCATCCACAGCTTGAAAGCGAGACACCAAGCATGGCGAGCCCTGATTTCATTTCCTCCTCACTCCCTCTTCCAGGCACAGCACCACTGGTGAGGGTCCACCAACTCCCTGAAGATGAGCATGGGACATGCCAAGATGCTCTCCCCATCATCATCCAGAGAGGTCCTTTCCATTTTTCAACACTAGATTCTTTCTCTTTCCTCATTAGTTCTTTAGTTGCTATTTTTTGCCAAGCCCTTTTTTTTTGTTCCATGAGGGCTTAGGGGTTGGTTAGGAGGGATTAAGACCCTTGAATGGACGTGGTAAAGGATCTTTGCAGTTTGCCAGCATAAAGCTTTTCGTCTCATTAAAATCACATCTAAATCACAGGTGTGCTTTCTGTGAGAGAATGAATTTTCCTTCTTTTCTCCTTTCTCTACCTGTGACAAAGGAGGCACTACTCCTGCTTTTCAGTGCCACTGTAGGATTTTTTTTTTGTTATTCATAGCATTCCCCCTACCTCATTCCACACATCCCAGGGAGCGTCAGACCACCGCTATACCACTGCAGCTCGGAGTCATGCTGTTTCCTTCATCCTCCGCTGCCTGCCTGGCTGTGAAGGCATCCTAACAACTCCCACAGCCTCTGAGTGCAGCAGGACGGGCAGAGCTACTGGCAGAGCGTGCTTTCAGCTCTCGGTGCTGGAGCGGCTGACAGATGTTCAGAGGATTTCTTGTCTCCGGACCAGCACTTCGTCTGTTCCAAGTTATTCAAAACACAAACAGTGGGTTGGCAGGAGTGAAATATGTTCAGAACTAGCATGTCAAAACAGAAATATATTTTTAAAAGACAAGTGTCAAAAAAAAAAAAAAAAAGAGGAAGGTGTTCATGCAGTTTATAGGAAGAAGTACTTAAATAGTTGAGATTTTCTTCTTTTAACCCCTTGGGTTCCCATCTGACATGCTATTCCATTGTATCTATAGTGGTTTTCTTGCTTAAGTGTTAACAGGGGCATTTTGGGTCCTGTGTCCCTGATTTGCTGGTGGATGGATTTGCCACATTTGCAAGGTGTTTGGACTAGAAACATAATTTGGGACTATCCTGTCAAGCATACTGTTGTAAAATTGAAGTGAGATCCTGAAAATGCGTTGAATGGTACTGTTGAACAGAGTGGTGGAGGAGACATTTAGTGAGAAAGAAAATTATTCAAAAAAAAAATAAAAATAGAGAGGAGTTGGGCAGAGATAGAGGGGAAAGCATGGCAGAAGTAAAAGATGGCTTGAATTTAGAGAAGAGAGGCAGCCCTGCTTATTTCAGTTCATAGTACAGAAAGAAGAGTTTTAGGCTTCTGTAGCAGATACAGGTTGCCTGCAGCCTCCTTTGGCTGTATGTGCATAGTCAGGCAGGGGTGGTAGCTGACAGCAAAATGAATCAGCACCAGAGCCCTCTGAAAAGGGCTGTGCTGCTTTGGCTGAGTTACTGCCAACAGGGTGTAAGTAATTCCAGTCACAGGTAGGAAAAGGTTCCTCTGCAGAAGTAGTTCTAATAAAATTTGAGAGAAAGGATAGGAAGCAAGTGTTTAAATAGGCAATGGAAACAAAGCCCAAAAGCAGAAGACAAAAGTGAAATTATTTCATTATGCTTTCTCTTATTTAGTGTGGTGATTACTTTAGCAAAAGAGAGGGAAAAAAAAAAACCCAAAACCAGTCCAAGAATGTTGAAAGTTTTCATGTCTTGTCAAAATGCTTTTTGGTCAGCAAAAGATCTGTCACTATTACAATAAGGGTGTCATAGGATAAAGATATAATCCCACTATTGCTCCACACTAATAAATCAGCAAAACACTGCTTTGCTGGCTTTCCCCAGTTGCAGAAATAATTCTTTCTTCAGCTGTCGATGCTGTTCATGTGGATATCATCCACATAATTTTCTGTTCTAGTTGTAATCCTTGTCGTCATGACAGAGTCACGCAGTAACATTACCCAATCTAATGATAATCTTTGACCTGGAAATTAATCTGTTGCTATGCTTTATTTTGAGAACACTTATTGGTGACAGTGGGTGCTTGCTGTCTTATTGCTGCTCATTGTCGTGACAATGTGCTTGGTAGGAACACTTAGGGGGTTTTAGTATTTTCTGTTCTCATGGCAAATTATACTGATGCTCTGGAATTCTTCAGTTTGGTTGAGATTTGATGTGAAACTGAAAGCTCCAAATGTACATGTATGGTGGATTTATGAATTCTAGTTTTGAGCTTGCAGTGCTTTTATTACCTTTATAACAGTCTGGGCTGCGGCTTAGTGCCCATTCCTTTCTCTTCCCAATAGATAGATGGTTGTGTGACTGGCTAAAAGTGAGGGCACTGCTTTTCTTTTTTGCAATTCTGTTTGCTTCAGCCCAGCTGAAGCTGACTGATATTAATGCCAATGAAGAATTGAGCAAAATCTGCCTGCTTTCAGTGGATGTTTTACACATTTCTTCTACATCCCCTCTTTTTTTCTTTTATGCTAATGTAAGCAGATTTTGTGAATTCTTATTCATGAAGACAGCACATAGGCAGGGAAGGTACTACATTTTTGTCTGAAATGAAAATGATGGTATTTACCCACGTTAGATTCATAATAAATGTCAGTTTTGATCTGCTTCTGTGCATTTGTGGGTGGACGACAGTTAAACATTCATACTTAGAGCATTAAAACACTTCACAAACTATTGTAGCCAAGGGCAATGCGACACCTACCTATCTTGTGCAAGAATCACCAAGTGGGTGTGGAGAGGAAAGGACAGGAAAAGGTAAAAAAGCCAGCCTGGGAGATCTGTATTTCACATAATTTAATCCAAACAATGATATGCCTTTATTCTCTGTAACCCCTGGGGTTAAGGTGTAATTGCTTTCTGTCACTGGAGGCATTTTGGCTTGGTGTGTTGTAAATCTGAGGAAGAGATGATTGGTGACTGGCTATGCTGCCTGTCTGCTGGGTGATCCTAGAAGCATCCTGCTGCCTCCAGCTGCTCCTGCCTCTGTTGATGGACAGTTTTGGGGACAGATCCTGCAGGCTGAAGCCTAGATCTGAGTCCAAGGACAGAATATGAACCCATAATGCCGGGCACGGGCTTTTGACACAGGAAGTTAGAACATGATTACTGTGCAAAGACACTTAGGAGAGCCCTGACACAAAAGCCCTGCTCTGGCATAGATTGGAAAGTGGGGGTGTTTTTAATTTCTGTCTTGATGACCAGTAGAAAACAGCTGAAATGTCACAGCCTACATTTAAAAAAGCATTCTGATTTGGGCTTTTTTTTTTGTTCCCCTTTCATTCATCTTTGTTTTCGGAAGACTTTATTTTAAATTGATTTTGTTATTAGAGGATCTGCTCAGAGGCAGCGCACCTGTTACATATATTGAGAACCTGACTCCTGACTTTAGCTGGTGCAAGTGACAGTGTTTTAAATTAAGCTGTCCTCCTTGCAACTATCTTTCTTTTCTTTATCTCCCCACCCAGACATAAATAACCAGGCAGCAGAAGGCAGGTAGTGTTATAAATTGTTAGGCTACACAATTGCCTCATGTTTTGCATTCTGTTCTCTTACTCTATTATCATCCATTTTGAACTAAAAGTTCATCCATTTGTGGTTCTGCCATGATAAGATGTCAAATATTTTGATATTATAGTGTTAAAAAAATATTAAAGAATACAAGTACATATCAATACATTGATAATGCTCAGCAATTACAACTTACTAGCTTTATTATTAACGTTTAAAGACCAAGGAAAGTAAAGTTTAATATAGGGAAGACTGATTATTTCTCACAGTGCCTAATTTAAAAGTTGAGCCCTGGTTTTGCTCGCCAGTAAGCCCATGATCAATTAGTCCTCTGTTTCCCTTATACAGTAGGTGTTCCTCTAAAAAAGAGTTTGCTATTTGCTTCTAAAACGTCAGCATGTCATCCATCCCAGGTCTTCACAGTGGTTCTGCTAAACAGTTGCTGTCAGGAATTGTAACAAGATATGGCCCTCTTGCTTTCCTGAATGCTCAGCCAGAAACGCAAGGCACCGTGTCGGCCAGGCAGTCGAGGCAGCTGGCCTCGAGCTGCATCCTCGGAGAGCATGGCTACCTCTCTGGGGTTTTTTTTCATCATGGCATTTCAGGCTGCCTCACTCTATTCAACTCCCCTCTGGCTGGTGCTTTGCTGAATTTCTAGCAGCACCATAACGCTGGTTTGCACTGCAGTTACTTTCTTAAACGCAGCTCCACTGCTGTGCAGCGTACAAGGATTAGGTCTGAGTTGCAGAAATGTGCTTCCATCATACCTAGAGCTTGTTGCCTCCACTGGGGCTATGAGGGAATTGTGGCTTCTCAGGGGACTAACCCCACCCTGCTCCAGACTGTCGCATGCAAAAAAGTTCTTCACATCAGCCGTAAGTTTTTGTGTTTATTTATTTAAACACGCAAGGGTGTGCTTCAGTTCAGCTCACAGAATTCTTGAAAGAAAGAGGCAGAGCAATATCTACACCTGTCCGGACTATGATGGGCATATCTCATGTCTCAGTAAGTGTAAAAAGACAAAAAAAGGGGGTCAGGACATGCTGTTGGCCTTAAAGGGTCCCTTTCCCTGACATACCAACTATACCAGTGTCCCAGTTTGTAGGGGAAGGAGACTTTGAGAGAGAAGGTGGGTGGAGATTCCTTTTTGGTTTTTGTGTTTGGTTTTCTTTTCTTTTTTTTTTTTTTTTTCTTTTCTTTAATCCCTAGCACTTCCACAAAGTCTAGTCATGCACTAGGAAACAAAACCTTATCTTGTGTTGCCAGTTTCCTCATCGATTTGTCTGAATGTTTCCCATTCTGCGTAACCTTCAGACATTATGGAGAACCTCACAGGCTTGCATCCTGCTATCAGTTTTAGAGCTGAGCTCCCTTCCCACTGCCAATGAAATTTGGGGAAGGGAGGCAGGGAGTGTGGCGTAAAAAGCTATGATTTTATTCTAACAAATTGGGCTGACTTGCCAGATGGGCTTCTACTGTTGAGAGTAGACAATGCAACACTTGTGTCTGATTTTTGGAACTCTGGGGGCAGAGACAAAAAGTGCTGTGATTGAAAGTGCTCTGGCACTGGTCAACCTCCCTTCCCTTTTCATTCTTCTGAAAATCTTTAGAACTGTGCTTTTGACAGTCAGTATTAAAAAAAAAATAATAAATAAATAAATTAAAAAAAAAAAAAAAAAAAAAAAAAATAAAAGGCATTTGGCTTATCCCAATATTTTGGGATAAGCTTTTGTGCAGTGAAAATCTTAAAAAATTATGCAGTGCTGTTGAGAAAGCTCAGAAGGTCTAGAAACTAGTAACATTTGAGAGAGAGCATGGTCATTAAACTACTCTTCATGTTTCTCCTTTTTCTTGTGATTTCAGTGGTTAAATCTTCAGATGGGATTGTCATTGAAATAGTCACTTAGAAAACCAGCTTCAGCAGGAGGATGACAATAAACTTTATTATATTTATACTGTCAACTTCCAGAAGAACACAGGACTATTTAAATAGATGATCTGATTCCATGTAAGGAATCACTGGCCATGAGATGTGAATACCAGAGTGACAGCAATGATGTATTCCAGGCTGGAGACTAATCAGGAGAATAATATGTGTTTGTCCGGTTAGGTGTTAGTCTTGTGAGCCAAGCTGATTAGTGACAGATATAGATAGGGATAGGGCAATGATTTGTTATCCGCTATAACAAATCAGTCTAAAAATAAACATATGACAAAATAAACACCATGAATTGGGAAAATGTGGTTTTTTTGGTTTTTTTTTCAGAGAGATAAGAATGTCTCATTTTTATCCAAAACTGGAGGCAGTCACGCTAATGAGTGGGAGATGATTGTGATATATCAGAAACAGGGATCAGAGTTAGTACTAATCTTTGTTTGCTCTGGTTTTTGCTTGCAAGTAGGAAGCTTTGTAAGAGGGAAACTCGGTGGTAGAATGTGAGTTGGCCTTTGTAAGTGATGCTAAGGATGGAACTGGCAACAGAATGGGATGAGCCTTGCATAATTTGAGGGTGGGAGGGGGAGCTTGAGTGAGCAAAATATAATTATGGCTTTCCTGGCTGGTAATGCTGCCTTGAAGTTTCTCTCCTCCCTATATTGTAAAGACATTTTCAGTGCAGCTGGAAATGTGTTGCTAATCAACACGCAAATGTGAATACTATGAATATATAACCATTGGGATTTTTTAGAAAATATAAAGGCTTTTCATTGGGAGGATATTTGTATTTGCTAATAGCATCATTTCACAAATGAGAGGTTAAAATTCTGAAAGATTTCTCCAAACATGAACCCAGGGTCTTTTTAAGGTTCCTGTCAGTGAAAAAGTCTAGCCCAGTCTGACTTGCCATCCAAACATGGACTTGCTCATTTCATCGCAGGTCTTCCTTTTCCTCTGCTTAGCACTGAGGATTTAAGAAAAAAAAAAAAAAAAAAAAAAAAAAAAAAAAAAAAAAAAAAAAAAAAAAAAAAAGTGGGATATTTTAGGAAAATACATCTTTCTTACTTATATAGACAGGAATTGCTGTATTGGCCATAATGATGCCTTTAGTCAACCATCTTTAATAAGCTTCTGATGCCCTGCTTCATTTGTGCCAGCCAGCAATTCAAGTTGTCTTTCAGAGCTGGACCCCTAAGCCACAAATGAATGCCATTTCACCTGCATATTCTGCCAAATGATCCATGATGTGCAGGGGCACAACCTCTGCAGTGGAACCTTCTTTTTTGCTACCTTGCTAGACTTCAGTGTCACCTTGCCCCTCATGATTTACAGAAATTCATTCTGTGTTACCAAAACTGGAGGCTATTGCAGTATGTGGATGTCTGAAGAGCAGTTGGAGATATACATATTCCTTTTTTTAGTGTTGTTTTCCAGACCATGTTCTTTTAGGGTGAGACAGAAAAGTCTCATCATTCCCCCAAATCATCTTTGAAACCACTCAAACATGTTTTTCCAAGAGATGGAGAATTAACTAGGATTGAACTAGACTTGGCTCGAAGTATTTTTTTATCTCAGTCAGAATAGCTTTTTTTGCATGTTCCCTTGTGTCAAGAATATGTGTAAGTAAAAGCAAGAAAAATGACAGATAAGGGTACTCAGACAATGATGGCACAATCTTGTTTCCAACCAGGCATGTTTCAGATGTACCTTTTCTAGTTAATCTCTAATCATTAGTGTCCCATCCTGACAATCTGGCTCTGCTAGCAGCTTGTATCGGTCAAGTGTTGAGGCCAGCATCTTGCACTGAGCTTGTTCTTCCTGCTCCCTCTGCTCATCTCTGCTTCCTCATCTCTTCAGATGGTGCAGTACAACACACTTCTTCCTCCTTCTGGTAAGGCTGCAGCAGTCATTAAATCCATGTCCAAATGGCAATCTGGGGTAGTGTCACAGTGGCTGTAGGGGGTTAAACCAAGTGGTCTTTCCCATCCTCTGCCACAGCAGCCAGCCTGCCTGTTTCCTGGGTGTGCTGCTCTGTGAATGGGCTGGTGCAGAGCAGGCAGGCTGGATGCTGGCAGGGGGTGTGTGTGTGTGTGAACAGGAACATCTACTTAGGCACCTGCAAGGGGGTTTTTGTGTCCTGATCTCTGCTCATTAGGAATTTTTAATTCTGCTTCTCGCTTCAGCTAGGCTCTTGCATCATCCAGGGGAATTTTTGGGTACCTGCTTAACGCCAAGCTGCCATCTGATTTTTTTTTTTTTTTTTAAACTATTTTTTAATCTTTTTTGTTTGGGGGAAAAACAAGCTGTGTTCAAGCACTACTTCACATGTCTAAAAATAAAAGTTGGCTTTCTAAGTGCACAGCATACTCCTTCTCTTTCTGCCTCTCCATCTCCCCCTGCTTCCCTCTCCCTGCTTCTTTCTGCTGGAGAGACTGGGAGGGGGTCATTCTTGGCAACCACTGAAGATGGATTCTAAGTGGTGCACAAGCGCACACATAGCAATTTGGCACACAGCAGGGGCTGGGGGCGGGAGGCATTTTGAATTTGTCAGCTCATCGGCACAGCTAGGTTCTTGTCAAACAGCAGAAGTTGCACAAGTCCCTGGTGGCTGAGATGCAATTGGGGAAGCTGTGCTGGTCTGGAAAAGCAAAGATGTGAGGTCACAGGATCATTTTCTCCCTCATGCTGCAGCACAGTTGACAAATTAGCTCATAATCCAGCATTACCTCCTCAGCTCCCATTTCTTTTCCTGTCTTGTGTGCCCCAAATTTTATATCAGTTCTGATGCCTATTCTTTGCCTCTGCATCTTCATTTCCCTGCCTTTACGTATCAGCAATTCTGTTAATTTAGATTCTATGAATGGCTAGGAAATTTTAGAGACTTTATTGTGGTCAGCACAAGCTTGTGCCTGGGAAAGATTTTGTCAACCCCAAGGATTTCTAAAAGGTGATACACATACTGAGGGAGTTACACAAGCTGCTGCAAAGCAGTACCCAACATAGGGCTGAATCAGGGGTTGTTTTTGCCAATATTGCTGCTGCCACTGATGTGCTATTGATGGCCTGTCAAGAAGTATAAAAAAATTGAAAGCGTATTACGTTCCTGGTCTAGGAGTTGAATATAGTCTGTATAGCATGACACAGATTTCCTTTGATGAGATGCCTCACACTTTCCTAAACTCATTTTCTGAGTAAAATTATTTTTTTCACTGTATTTTTGCATGACTCAGAGATGCTTTTTCTATTTGTGCTTGCAAGCAGAAAGCATTGGAACTCTTTACATCTGTGCTGTATGGGAGACGTGCTTTCATCTGCAGGTAAAGATACAGTGGAGTTTTGGATAGGCTTGACTTCCTTCCATGACTCTGTCAGTTGCTTCAATTCATGGTATCAGAATTTCTTTAAGATATCTCAGTGACAGGTCCATGTAACTGTGTGGATTAGGTTCCTGCCTTGACCTCTGCTGCTGTAGATGTTGAGTCCTAATGAAGGGAGTAGGAGGATGCTGACAGATCCCTGCTTTTGTGTGTTCACAGTCCTACCCCTGGTGCAGCACTGCACTCTGATATGGTGAGAGGCTGCTTCTTTGTGAGTAGGTGCAACAAAGCCCTCAGAAGTTATTTTAGAAAACATTAAGCCAATCTGTCACGTAAGGCCTGGCCTGGAATTAATCTTGGAGTAACCTGATGGTCAATCCACCCTTCCCCAGTGTGGTAGAGACTGCATAATTACAGACTTCTGTAGGAATGGAGCTAGGATGTTCTGGAAATCTTCGCTCAGTGCAGAGGAGCTGCTGCTCAGCCTTATCTCCCACAACACAGCCCTGCACATCACACAGACTATTCTGCACACTGGATGTGTATTGCTGTTTTTCAGATGAACTGATATACTTAAAAAACTGAAACAGAACAAAAACTTAATGATTATTAGTAACCAAAATTAAGAGTAGATCCAGATCCACGTGTATCAAAACATTCAAATTTTTGTTTAGGTAAATAAAGGGTGGTTGACAGAGTTCAAAAATAAGCCTCTAGTCTAGTGATAAAGGCATTCTGCCAAGTTAAAGTCATGTTGCAGAAATATGTGAATATTCCCTTGTATATACAGACTATCTGGAAACTTGCATATTGCTTTTATCTTATAAGAATTTATTCTACCTATTCCACTAAAATAGCAACAGTTTTAAATTGCAGACATCTCCCTCAGAGTGCTTTGTAGCTTTAGCTGGGTGGGTAGTTTCTTGTAGACAGGGAAAGGGACATAATTTATTTCTTTCATATCCCCTTTTTGGAGAAAAAAAAAAAAAAAAGCTATGACTTTGATTGGCCTAATCTTCATATTACCTACAGATTCAGCACTTCAGTTTTGCTGTGACAAAGTATAAATGAGTAAATTCAATAGCAGGTATGTGTTACAGTTGTGTTGAAAACTACAGGCAGCTCCACAACAAGGCAGAAGCCAAGTGTTTCTTTTGAGCATCCAAAAGAAAAGGCAGTGGATCTGCCTGTATCTATTTTCTCATATCCTTGAGAGTACATTTTAAAATGCAGGGGCTGGATTAAAAAAAAAAATGCTTTTCTTCTCATTATTGTAATTTTGATTCTTCTGGTAATGTATAGCAAGCTAGGTCAACAGCATCATGGGAACCATACACTCACTAGAAGTTCTATGATACCATAAAAAGCAAAATCAACATATACATGAGAAAACTTGATAGTAGGGTAAAATCTCTTGTGGGAATTGCAT
Organism: Zosterops lateralis; assembly: GCF_965231275.1. Classification (NCBI taxonomy): domain Eukaryota; kingdom Metazoa; phylum Chordata; class Aves; order Passeriformes; family Zosteropidae; genus Zosterops; species Zosterops lateralis. The sequence goes on along the minus strand of NC_139762.1, from coordinate 50,005,447 downwards.
GCAGGCATATCCAGCTCCAGCACTAGCCTCCTGCCAGCACCTAAACAGCTTGTTTTGTGTCGTCAGGGCTTGCGAAATGTTGAGTGATGACACCAGCTGTGCTCAGGTTCTTGAATTACAGCTCAAAGGATGGTGGCCATCAGGGGACACACAGGGCCTGCAGGAATGGTTGGCTTGCTGCTAGACTGAAAAGCAGAAGGTTGGGAGCTAAGGCTGAGAAAGAAATAAGTAGTTTCCTGAGTCTCTCTGGTTTTTACTGTAACTCTCTTGGAGAATATGGCTTTGCATGCCAAATTTTTCCTTCTAGTTGTATGTGCTGGCATGTTGTCCTGTATGCAGTAGAAGTTTGAAGGAGACATTGACATCCCAGTGCTCTCAGAGGTGAGATAGTCTCCTACCTGCACTCAAGCTTTGCAGCTAGATTTGGTTTCCATTTAGCTTGAATTATTTGTGATGAGAATTCTAGCTGAGGAGACACATTTCCTGAAATGGATATACGACACATGCCTCAGCCACACAGATCCCTCACTAAACTGTTGTCTGGTGCCTTCCTCTGTTAAGGAAAGCTGTAATTTTCTTCCATAGTAAGCTTAATGCCTTTGACAGAAACTGAACAAAGCAAAGACCAATTTAAGTAATTTGTTTATATAGGTGGCTGCACATAGTCTCTTAACAGCTTGTGTCAGATAAAGACAAAGCAGACTTCCCATGTTCCAGTTTGGCATGCATTATAAGGACTGGAAGAAGTGGATCTGAATCCACATTCCTTAAGAGAAATGTTCCTTTCTCTAGTAAACTGGATTATGCAGCTTTCATCACCTGACATCTTTTCTCTGAAAGGCTGTAAAATACCAAGAAAATTTTCCAAATCTAGCAATAATACTATTTGAAAGATGTAAATGTATTTTTTTTTTGTTTAAAGATTTGGTTTAAAGATAGATTTTCTGCTTAAATTGAAATATGTTCAAACTGAACTACTTGAATGATTAGTCAGGGAATGGATAGACATTATTTGGCTATTGCAGTCTGCCAAGCCCATCTTGATTTGGTCAGCTAGCAGGGAAGAAGGAACCTGCCCAGATCTTGGCCAGGTGTATATATTACTATCAAAAGAGAGACTTGGCTGTGGAAATTAATCAAGTTTCTTTTCTCCAGGGATCAGAGGTTACTCAGAGGATGCAGGAACAATGTAGGGATTCAGCTGTGTCACATTTTCTCGGTAATTGAGCTGTCTAGGGAGCCTCCCACGTTTTGCAGAAGTGGAAACATCCAGTTTCATTTTATCTTTTTCAGACTGCAGCAGCTCTCTTCTTTGGAAGCCAGGGTCACACTACGTTTACTTTTGGTGTTTGTCCCTTTAATTCTCCTACAGTTTCACAAACGTTTCTGGTGTATTTTTGAACTTTAGCTTATAATCACTTTTTTTTTTTTTTTTTTTTTTTTTAAAAAAAAAAAAAAAAAAAAAAAAAAAAAAGGCACCATCTGGTCCCTGATATGGTTTAAAATAACAATCTAGCCAGGACACAACCAGCAGAAGGACTTTATACTTTTCACAACCCAGTATGAGAACTTCCCCACCTATATTTCTCCACAGACACTGTCACCGTCAGATCCTGTTCCCCCAGATAGGTCTTGCAGAAAGCAGGCTCTTGGAGCTCTTGCTTTCCATCCCTTTCGTCTCAAACACAGACATTTTATGGAAACAAAATGGATGCACTAGAGAAGCTTACAGCTAGGAATGTGGGAGGTCTGCTGTAAAGAGTTCAGTCAGAGAATTTGTAGTTGGAGCTCACGTTTGCATTTAAGCTGCCCTCTGGTGCTTACCACTTCTGCAGTGCATCCCTTCATCGTGTCCCCTGGTGCCTGGAGACAATCTGCCATATCCAGGGAAAAGAGGGAATCAAGCATTGCAAAAATGCCTCAAAAAATACCTCAAAGTAGTCTCATTCTGTGGGTATTTTACTTTAAGCAGGACATTAACATGCTGTGTTATCATTGCAGGTTGTGCTGGACAGGAAGGTTTTTTTTATTTTGATTTTTATGAGTCACTTATAGCATAGTTTATTTTATCTTATTGCTGTGTGCAACAGCACTGTCTGTCATGGTGCTTTCCCAGTAGCCACAAATCAAAGCATGTCACTAGCAGTGATCGTGTGACTGTCACCCCCAGCACAGCTGAGGCTCAACCTGGTGTTTCTCCTCTGTCTGTTGGAGGGCCCGAGGTTATCAGTGCCAAGGTAGCAGAGACAATAAATACCAATGTACCTTTTCCTACTCACAGCCAGCAATTCTGAAAGGACCTAAACCCCTGCTGGAGACAAAAGCAGACTAATGTAATGAATGAGAAAGGACTGTGAATAACTCTGGAACTTCTGTGTCGGTTATCTGTCCGGCAGGATATTCGCTGCTCTTTTTTGGTTTGTTTTCCTATTAACTAAAGGCAAAGCTGGACAATTATTTCGCCGCAGGTTGCTCTGTGCCTGGATGGTGCTGCTGGCCCCGCTGCCCTGCCAGGGAGGTTAATATTAGCCGCACAGCTGATTGTCCAGTCTCTGCCCTGCAACAGGTGCTGGAATCCCGCCCGGGCCGATGCCGGTGCTGGCACAAGCCTTCCCATTATATCAGGAAGGGCCATGTCCCGTGGCCACCATGCCCCGGCAGCCTGGGCTGGCCCCAGCTGTCTGCGGGACGTGGAGCAGGGTGACAAGCGCCCAGAGAGGCTGCTGCAGGGAGAAGCGCTCCGGGATTCCTCTGGAGTGGGAAGACGGGAGGCTCCTGGATGGGATTTACAGCTCTGTGCGTGGGGTAAGGAGAAGGTTTCTGCAGAGCCCCAGGCCTGTGGTTTTGCGGCATTTCAAATGAGGAGGAGGGAAACACAAACGAGTACTAAAGATCAAGTATGAGCACTCTGAAATAAGCAAATATGGGTTGCGTTTGCTCATCGCGCTGGCCGTAGTTTCTTTACAGCACAGTACTTTGGGTTTGCGTTAATTTTAATTGGCACTCTCTAATTTTAGAATGCTCCTGTGAAAAGTTACTTTCAATTCCAATGGTGATTAGATGGTGATGACGTGTTTTAATAATAAACATGGGACAGATACTGAAAAAGAAATCAAATGTGCTGTCTGTACTTCTGGAGAGGGGAAGAAGTGCTATTGCTCTGCTCTAAAATTATCTGATCTGTCTGCTCTGGTGTGATATCTTAAGGTCTCCCGTCTCTCTTTTTTTTTAATTTTTTTTTTTTCCCTTTCTTACCACCCCTTTTTCTTTTATTTTCTTGAACCATAATAGCATCTTTTAGTAAGAACAAAATATCTAGGTGGTGTTTACACAGCCTAAATGTTGGAGAGGGGAAGGGGGAGCCGAAAGACTCGTAAGGTTTTACAGGATCACTTCGAGTGTCCTGTTCCCTTAATGTGACCCCTCTTCACTGACTGTGTGAAGAAAGGCAGGGCTGTCAGGGATCTCTGTGCCACAGTGTGACTTGTGTGTGCTGCTGCTGTGCCTATATGCATGCTCAGGCAGGCTTGCTTAGAGACTCAAGCAGCCTCTGGCTGCAGTGTGGCAGGCTGCTGTGTGCTGGAAAGCAGATGCTGCTGCTGTTTCTAAATCAAGGAAAAAAGCAAAAACGAAAGAGAGGCTCATTTCTAAATTCAGCTATTTCTGCTCTGAATTGGTCCACAACCCAGGGCAGTAGGTCAGCCTGAAGTAATGCTCCTGGAGAGTTAGATTGATGTAAGGGACTGAAATCAGTGGAATCTCTCCCTTGACTATGGTAAGCTTTGGGTCAGCAGTCTTCACTATTTCTACTTCTATCTATGTGTAGCTGTGAAACAACTTTTTTGGGAGTTGTGGAATAAATAAGCGCTATCTTGGCCAAATAAAATCAGGGAACTGATTAGAAAGATCCAACTTCATAATTGTTAGGTGTCTCTATGTATAGTCTAGGTTTAAGTTCCTTCCAGGATAGGTTTTTAATTTAAGCCATTAAAATTTGGACATTATTTTGACATGAAAGAGAGAAAATTACTTTTCTCAGTGCTGTGTGTGGGGTTGTGCCCCGAAGTGGAGGCTCTTCGCTGTGGGAACCATGTCTTAGGGGATTGTGAGATCCTTCCTGGGCCAGTGCCCCTGGCTGAGGACACTGCTGCTGTAACACTACTACTGTCCTGCAGCTGCTGACCTCTCCACAGGCAGCACTGCTCTGGGGCTTTGACGTGGTTGTTTGGCAATGGGGACACTATGTAAGCTATGACAACCCCGCACATCTCACAGTGCCTTCACTCATGCTTCCAGCAAAACCTTTCTCCAGCTCCCTCTCTATTTCCCACCGCCCACCCACACTGGTTTCTGTTTCTCTTATTTTGATACGTGAAGCAGAATTTGCTGCACCTCAAACTAGTGCTTCAGCCATGCCTGAGCAGAGGCTGCCGCAGGGATGGGCCAGCACCGAGGGTTGGTGCTGTGCTGAAGGGACATGTGCCAAGGCACAGGGAAGATACATGACTATCTCCCTTTGAAAGGCATTTATTTGTGACTTTGAAAGTGCCTCTATAAGCAGCTCACAGAGAAGCCATTTGCAAACTCGATGCCAGTTTTTAAGTGCAAGATGAAAGTGGATTTTGCTGCCGCTAAAGTCGGTAGCTCCGAGTCCCTCAGGAGAGGTGCAGCAGTCTGCATCACTGGAGAGCCAGATCTGTCTCCTCGCAAAAGACCTTGTATCCAGGTAGGAAAGCATAAATGAACATGTGGATCTCCAGCAGTGCTAGGCACAGAACAGCACGTTACTAAAAATGTTATTTGTTTTTTAACTGTTATGATAAAATGCTCAGAGTCACCAAAGTTTGAGAAGAATAAAGTGTTTATCCCACTTTGCACACAAATCAGTGATCTTGGAAAGACGTTAGAGGGCATATCCAAGTAAATTTTACAATTAACTTTTTATAACCAAGCAGGTCATGCAATCATTACTGTATCTAGAATTTTTTTATATTTTTTTTATTAAAATTATGCATCATTTTCATAGAAAACAGACATTATGGGTTTATGGGCTCCTGTATTACATTATGTGTATCATTATCATAACTTACCCTCCCATCATTCTACTAATTTCTTGGAAATTTAGCTTGTAATTCACTACAACATATTGCAAGAAAATCCAGTTACATTTAGAAGCATTATGGGAATCCTCTCTTGTACTGTAGACATATTACCTGGTCATATTTATTTTAATTTGCTGTTAAGGAAATAGAAGAATATAATCTAATGACATACACATCTAGGTAGTGAGAAAAACAATCCCTTTTACTTTTACAAACTATTACAAACATCTGCCTTTTTCTATGCCCTAGGACTGTATACACATACATGTATTTGAAAATATAATTTGTATAATAAAAAAAACATGTGCTAACTACTCAAAAAATTGACCTTGTTAGGGCCCTTACAGCACTGTTGGTGAAGCTGATGATAGCCAAGCATGCATGTTAGGTAGCCCTTGGTCATAGACTGGCAATCTTGTACTTCTGTGAATTTATAAAGGAACACTTCTTTTTCTGGCACAGAAAATGTGATGATGGTCTGTTCCCTCCTCACTGAGGTCTAGAGACAAAGAGCAAGGGAGAAAGGGTGTTTGGCAGAGCAATTGGGAAGAGAAGGCTGGAATATTTTCTACTAGATGCTCTCCAGAGCAAAGGCAATATACAGACAGGTTTGGCGACAGCTATCATTTTGTATTATTGAGAAAAACTCACCTCCTAAAAATCAAAAGAGAAAAGGGGGGAAATTACTGGAAATACAGAAAAAGGATGCATGATCAATGTTACTGGAGGCAGCAGAGGTACATCAGTGGAATTACATGACCCATCCCTTGGGGAGGTCTGAGGAGGACATACCTCTGTGGAGCTGAGTCTATTGTTGTCCTATTCTTGCCTGACTTGCTATTGACAAACATCACTAGAAAACTAGAGTAATGTTAACATGTTCTCACTAATCATGATTACATTTAGATGTCTTTGTTTTGAATCTAGATCTATCTCAGATCTACACAATTATGGTTTTCCCTTCTTACTTTCCTGGCAAGTTTAGCTGCTTCTCCCTTGCTGCTATGATGGCAACTGCATCCTTACCTACTCCTTCATGTCTTCCCGGTAGCAATTAAGAAAGGTTAGGTGAAAATCTGTGTATCCCTAGGCTAAAGACGTCCATATGTGTGTGTGCAGGAGAGAGCAGGCAGACATCAGAATTATTCACAGGAAAGAGAACCTACATCCATTTCTCCTTCAAAGAAGAAGGAGATGAGTTGCTCATGAAGCATGCAGGCAGGTTGGCTTCTCCTATATTGAGAGGAGGCTATAAGAAAGGCTCATAAAGAAGGTGCCCACTCAGTCCTTAGCAAGATGCTGGCTGCTCCAGGCAGGTCAAATGTTAATGGAAGAATGACGAAATGGAAAACAGCAGCAGCCCAGGACCCTGTCCCCTGCAATGGTGTAGCCTGTGCAGTGCAAAGGCCCAGAGCAGAAGCAGGGCAGGTGACTACCAGTGATGGATGATGTTGAGACCTCAGAGAGAAATTATATAATAAATGGTTGGTCTGACACAGTAGGAAATGTTTGCATAGCGAGGTGACGGGTAATAAATAAGATTATGTTGCTATAGATCCTTCAGGCAATGCTGGAGCAAAAATAGCTTCTGATTTTCTTTCTCTAAGGAAAAAATGGTACGGAGGCAAGGACTCTTATTTGTAATAGCCAGGCATGAATAAAACCCTGTTTGCAGCATACAGTCAGTGTAATCTAAGGCTGATGCAGATCCAAGCCAAGTATTGCTGTAGCTGTAGGTTCTCAGTTGTCATAGTTAAGGTTACAAAACAACCTCCCTCGCAGCTTGTCTAATGTCACTGTCTGGAGCTGAGACCCCACCACTGTATCCATGGTTAAAACATCGTCATTTCTCACACTTGTTTTCAGGGCTGCCACTTAGATTGGAACAATCAGACAGTTTGCCCTAGGCATTGACTCATTATATGTGATACATGATAATACATAGAGTGATACAGACTCCACTTCTCCCCTGAAATTTCCAGGTGTTACAGTTTGTTTTTACAATAGCTTTTTTTCTGGGCAGGTTGTTGTTTTGGTTTTGTTTGATCGGTTGGCAGGTTTCTGGTATGAATTTTCCTCTCTTGTTCATTTTTATTTAAATAGCAAAACCAGACCTCTATTACTGCTGCTGCAGTGGTCCATGCTAGTTTTTGCTCAGTAGATAAATACTACCTAGATGCAGCATTGCCAATTAATAAATACTTTAATTATGAAATCTATTCATTGCTTTAGATGCCTGGAAGGGACTACTCAAGAAACATCTCTTGGGGTTTGTTTGTTTGGTTGGTTTTTTGTTTGTTTTGTTTTGGTTTTTGTTTTTTAATAGGAATGCAGGGACTACAGTCAAATTTTTAACATTTTGAGCTAGCTTCAACAGTCTTGCCCTCAACTCCCTGAAACCGGTGAAACAAAGTTCCCTTTCTTTTATTTTTCCTTATAAACACCTAAAGAATGCATAAGAAATTTTATGTTGAACTTTTGTTTTAGTATATATCTGAGCATTAGAGAGGAGCAAGGGAATGAGAGTACTGAAATTATCTGCCTAGCTGCAACCTTTAAGGTTTTGTAGGAAGCACTCCAGAATACTTTCTGTGGGGAATTTTTGGTCGCTTTCTCCCCCTTGAGAATCCTACTTCATGCAATGTCAGCTATACTGCTATCCATGTTTAAAGGAAAACCATCCTGCAGGAAAAAAAATCAACGTACTAAAAATTCAATTTTACACCGCTGAGTTCTAGTTTTCAAAGATTACCCTGCTGAAACTATGAGTTTTTGTGGGCCAGTTATGATTAGTTAGTGAATAAGGACCAGAAGAGCATTTGAGGACCCCTCACAGATGTGGTGCTTGTGTCTACAGTGGGTTTTCTAGGACTGTTCAAGAGAGTGAGAGTTTAGAAAATCAGGACTGAAGTTTTTTCATACATTTGTAATTTTAGAAGCTTTGTCATTTCAATGCCTTCCTGTGCACCTGGTTGCATAGCTCCTGTTTTTCTCATCCATGATCAGAGTTTCTGGGACTTAGGGCTTGGCAGGGAGGGAGGACTATTTTGGAATAGGCATGTAGTGACCTATGATTTGACTTACAGTATTAGTCAAAGGCCCACCAGTTGTTGCATAGACCTAGTGAGTGCCAGCATTTGGAAAGCAAGATCTGCAAAACAAAACAAAGCATTTTTTCCCAAACCTGTCCCTTAACTATGGTAACTCAAAATGACCGGATAGATTCTTGCTCTTTCCTGTGCTTCTGCAGTCCACTAAACCTAAGTTAACTGGATTTTAAGATTACTTGCTATTCCAGTATAGCATTGACACCATAGGGTTATAAGGCAGGACTTTCCAGCCACTGGAGTATACAATATTAAATCCTGAAATATAGTTTCCATAGTATTGCATTACATTCTCTCATTAATCTAATGTTCCCTAAACCATGCATTTTTAATGAACAAATAATTGTTCTATTACAGATAACTCTAATAGGGTCAAACCTATTTGGTATAAAAGACTACATGATTTTACATAGGTGAAAAATAGGGGTGGAGGCATTATGCATGTGGGGAGTTGATAATTTTACACAACACAGATTGGTTCCAACGTCATATTTATCTTAATTATAAGAATATGTTTCAGAGATAAAGTTTCTCAAGAAGACAGCTAACTAACAACAATGGTTTTATCTGGCTGCTCTTTTTATTTGTAGATTTCATATAGTTGTCTATATGGTTATCCTCACATTACACATGAAGCATCCAATTTCCTGAAAATGAGAAAAAGTTAGAGGGCAGCATCAGTTGCCAGCCATGCTGTGTCCTCTTTGACTTTCCAAAAGCCATTTTTACAGCCACCCATAGCACTTCTGGTCATTGCAGGCTCCAAACAGCATAGGCACGTCTGGGGGTTGGATTTCAGCCCCACTGATCTCCTTATGCTGGCACTGCAGTAATGAGTTGAAACAAGACATTATTCCCAGGGCTGTGTGGACATTGCTAATGCCAATGACTAAGTAAAACTTATTTGTTGTGACAAGGTGATACTCCTGTATTATGCCAGATCTTAGGCTATTAAACAAGAAAAGCTCCACTGATTTTCATTTCACATAGGAAATAAATACTGAAGAGGAAAAAAGGGATCAATATTTTCAAACTGGGAATGTATGTTTATCAGGTTTCTGAGAGAGACTCTGGAAAAAACATGAAGTCTCACATAATATTTCAGGTTGAGGAATTTTCCTGGAAATTAGCATGTGTTTCCCTTTTCACACTTGTAGTGGTTTGAAAGCAAAACCAGTGAGAGACTCCAAGTCAGAAATACAATTTAATAGGAAGAAAGAAAAAAAGTAAAATAAAATAAGTGCAATAATACAAAAGATCACTGACAGAGTCAGAATACAACCTGAGCAGGATGGTGGAAGCAGTCCAGGTGAGGTGCTCTTCCTGAAGCAGTGATCGTGTAGAAAGATCTGGTAGCTCTGGTCCTCTGGGAATCCAGTGGGTAAGGGCTGCTTGCACTGTCCCAAATCCCAGATTATATCCAGGTGGGAATGCTTGGCTCCTCCCCCTGGACAGAGCATCTCCCAGTGGGCTGATATCATTCTATGAGTCATGAAGTGGGTCCTTGATGGCCCAATAAACAGAGATAACCCCTGGAGGGAGTTACCTGTGAGTCATGGGCAAGGCATTGATTAGTAGAAGATAGCCCAGAGCGAGGGGGCTTGGGAAGAACACTGCCCCACCTGGTTTCAACAGCTCATGAAGATGGTGGTAGAATAAATGTGCACATCCTACACTGAAACCCAGGACAACACTTGCAGACATTGAGAATATAAAAGCAATGTTAATTCACTAAGTTTCCAAAGGGCAGGGACCTGAGCTGTTCATTAGCTTCCCAACTGTTTGTCAAGGCCTCAACAACACCCTGAATTTAAAGCCCCAGTGGTTGTGTGAGAAGACAACATGTGGAGGGGCAAAAGTTGGTGCTTTGGTTGGTGTCTGTTGGTTGTGATGGTGGTGTTGGCAGGAGACATTGTCAAGAGCTTCAAGTCCCATCTTGCTGAGATGAGCAAACAGGCATGAACACCATCAGTGGCTTCATTGTGACCCAGGCAAATACAAACACAGTCCTTTGGTAAGCCAGACTGCCAAAAGGTGAGAAGAGTAGCTGAAATGATTTTTAAGAGAAGGATATGTCTGAGTAAGCTTACACTAGAAGTCTTTCAGGAAAGCTCAGGGGTCCTCTGTGGATGTTTGAACTGTGTCTGATTACAGGAGAGAGAAGAGATCTTGGTGTGGACCCTTCTTTTCCTTTGCCAGTCCAGGAAATGAAGGAGCCCCCTGAGAAACTACAATATTTCAACCACATACTGAACTGAAATTCCAGGATCATACAGCATATTTGGATTATTAATACTTCTATTACCATTTTTACTTCTGTAGCATTATTTACACCATATTATTGACAAATTGCAGAAGACAAATTGCAGGCAAATTGCTCATCTGTTTTACAGGATGGATAAACATCTTCCCCAGGCAGTGATCACTGAGGCAGTTTTAATCTAACTCCTCCTCGTAAAGCCTTCTTCTGCATTGCAAGGAGGCTTCAGTGAACATCACAGCTGAGACAAGGATGGTTTTGAATGGCAGATTATGGGACAAAATCTTCCAGCCATAGCTTTCATGAACAGCATGAGCCGGCCAAAGTAGACATCTCTGGATTTGGCTCCCAGAAAGGGTGATAAATAAGTCTTAAATGAGCAATTTTATTGACAAATACCTCAGTCTGTGATTTGTGAAAGGATCTGGTGCTTTTCACCGAGTGAAAACTGATCTGTGCTATAGCAGCTAGATGACTCACCACACAGTGATCAGAAAACGCCTTGTGACAAATGGTCAAATGCAGCACAGGGCTGATCCCATTGGTGTCCTGGATATTCTTCTCAAGTTGGTTAACTGTGGTCAGAGGTGTCTCTGCACTGCTCAGACTCAGAACTACCAGCTCCACAGCTCCTATCAGTTTTTGTTTGTTATGCAGAGGAGGTGGGAGACTGCGTATTCATCTAAATTTGGATCCTGCAGAACACCAAGGACCAAGCCTTCCTTTCCCTTCCACAGCTCTTTGCCTTCAGGCATTGAAAAGTTCAGGAGAGACTTCCTGAATGGTGTGGCATCCCAACCATCCTGTTTATTAGACATGTCCCTGATGAATTTGTCTAGTCCTGGCACAGGCTTATTTTATTCTTTATGGCCTCTGCAGCATCCTGTGGCAGTGAGTCACAACTTAATTACACCTTGTGTGAATAGGTTCAATGCTGCACTGGAACCAGCAATTAGTACTTGCAAAGAGACATTTTTTGTGTGAAATGTACTTTTCATCAGTGCCACCCCATGAGAGGAGCTGCCTGTTGAAGCTTGCAGGAGATAACAGTTTCAGGGGGAGAAGGTGCCAGTGCCAGCAGTTATGTCACCGATGAGCCAGAGGAGAAAGTCAGGTACAGTCAGCGTGGTGTCACACACCTCGCCTTACCCAGCACTGGAACAATTAAAAAAACCCACATTACTCACTGAACCCCAACTGCTTATTTGGTTCACTTGTGGCCATGGAAACATCTGACCTATTTACACCTTGAGCAGAGTGAGTGAGTGGTGGCTGGTGGAAGAGAGGTGGGAAAAGGGGAATGCTTTGAATTTGGATTTTGGAGACTTTTAATTAAGATGGATGCATGTACATGTGGGCTCACAAGGGAGAGTCAGAGGAACACAGCCCGAGCAGGCCAAGGGTTCCTGCTCCAGTGCAGCTGTGGCATTGAGTCCTCCTTGAGCAAACATGATTTACCCAGAGCCTCTTCTTTGCACACATAAAATGACACCCACCATTTCCAAAGGTCTTATGGAAATTCCTTCTTCTGTCACTTTGTCAGCGAAGTACTTCACACAGTCTCTGCAGAATTCTTTCCTGAAAAGGCCTTGGTGGATGGGAATCAGCTTGTTCTACCAAGGAAAGAAGGGATATAAGTCTCATTCTGCACAAGGCTTGCCCTTTCCTATTTCTCAGTACAGATAGGAAGATGGGAAAGAGCAACGTGAAAGCATTTGGGTACATCAAATAGAGCAGGAGATTTCACTTAATTGCAGCTGGGGCATTTATCTAGGCTGCAGATTCCCATGACAAGATAATGCCATGTAAGTTACCAGACCAAGGGCATAGCACATATCAGAATAAGCCTCCAAATCTTATTCCTCTGAGGGCATGAATTAATATAAATGGGCATATTAGCTTTTAGATAGCAGTTACCTGAAATGGACCCTAGCTAAAAGGAGATCTTCTGGAGGGGGGAAAATATGAAACTCTAGGTGTAAGGAAGACTTCTGCAGATACAACATAATCACAGTGAGTATTAAGAATGAAAGGAACTTCAAGACTTTAAAGATCTGTTGGGAAATCTTGAGGAAGAAAGGATGTTCACTTTTGATATCCGTGAGAGAGTGTCTTTAATATCCCCAAAGCATCTGATTGATAACCATAGCATCAGACCTCAGGAATGCAAATTTGGTAGCTCTTAAGATGAAAGCTCCCCCTCCGCATGCGTTTTATTTTTCTTTTTATTGCACATTTCAAAACCATTCATATTCTGGCAGGTAACAGTTTTTTATCCTGAAAGTAAGGGTTGACCGAGGAACAAACTGTGCAAATTCTGTTCTCAAACACCAAAATCAGAGAGAAAATACCATCTGTTTCCTCTACAGCCCACTTCCCCGGTTCCAGCGATATCTTCTCATGGAAAAACAGTTATGAAGCTAACAACAGGACACACAGCAATGCACCATAATGCAATGGTTAGCTTGTGAGGAGGGACCATTGTTCCTCCCTAGAGGAGGCAGTTGGAAGCCCCATTCCCAACTGGATGAGGAAGGTGTTCATGGTGCCTGTGCTGGATGGGGAAGATGTTCATAGCACCCATAGCCCCTGTGGGCTTCCTCTTCCACAGCAAAGGCTTTCAGGTGGCATTCCTAAGAATTTTCTCCTCAACCTGCTACAGCAAATTGATGAAGCTTTGACAGCAGCTGTGAGTCATTTCAGGAAGAAATCTGCTTGAGTGCTCATTATCACTTCAGCATCATTTAAATTTTTCCCAGTCGGGGTGAATATTTTGTAGTCACAGGGCACAGGCTGTTTCCTTTGTCCTGGGAAGCCCACACAAACAGACTTTCTACCTGGAAGTTCCTGCCAGAAGCTTTGCAGCTGGATGTCTTTTGTTTCTGACTTCTTTTTTTTTTTCCCCTCCTCCTTGTCCTTTGTAGATGAGTTACACAACACTGTTTTTCCCTCCTCCAGAATCGCTGAGCAAATTTCAAGACTGCGGAGGAGGGGGAGGAGAGACTGATGCACCGAGCCACCTTTGCCCATCCACTTGTGACTGGGGTATAATAGGTGCAGTTGATTTGAGACTGCCAAGAGTTTGCTGCCAAATTGAATTTTTCATAAACTGATTACTGCAAAGTGCTCTTGGCAGAGGAAAGTTAACACCTTTCTAACAAGCTCAGCTCAGCACAGCTCATAAAGAGGGATACTGTAATAATAATCCTCTTCTGGATCCTTGGCCAGGATTTTGGATTTTCCGAGAAACTGTTTCCACCCCCATTCCCTCACCCATGAATAAATCCACTTAAGGCTTTTTTTCATAGCTGTTGGTGAAGGCATAGGAAGACTTCTCTGCTGGTGTAAAGCAGCCAACCTCCATTGATTGCAGTGCTCTGAGTTACTTTAGTACTGTGGGGGTGATAGTATGATTCAGACATGGTTGATAAAGTTAATGGTAATCTACCCTTAATAACTTAATCTTAGCATTTTTCTCTAAAGAGAGCTATGGAGCCAGGGAAAGGCGCTGGCTGAACTACTTAAACAATTCGCCTGACAATTTCTGCCTCGTGTTTTCTGCTTGCAAAACACTCATCCAGAAAGTTTTTGGTTCGTAAGGGATTTTATGCTTCATTTTATGTCAGTGGGTTATAAAAGAGGGAGATAAATTTAATTCCTCAAGTTGCAATGTTGTCCTTGTTGCCAGATGACTGTCACCCTACAAGCAGAGAGGCCACTTCCAAGGAAAAAGGACAGTCTGCTACTTGCAGGCAAGAGTACCTTTGCTCATTCAGAGATTTGTGCTAAATGGACAAAATTCCCCAGGATTTATTTAACTTTCATGAGCATTAACGAAAAGAAAAGCAGAAAACATATTTTAGGTGCATCAAAGCTGCTATTTGCAATTAGCCCAAATCACACTTAGAAATCAAAAAATACACACCAAGAGTATTATTTTGGAAAGACTGCATCCCTTTAGTTTAGCTATTAGAGGCTGTGCCTGCTCAGTCACTGTGGAGGACCTGGTTTGTGGTGGTGCCTTGATATAGACTCGAGACAGATATTCCAGTGGGTGGGCAGGGATCCCACAATGTGAAACATCTGCTTCGCAAAACAGATGCTGGGTGTAAACAATGCCTTCAAATAATAATAAAAATCATAATTTCAAATCTCCCACTCCCCAGATGACCTTTCTAGGAGGTACTCCTAGGTTAAAATAAAAAGTGCTTTAGCAGTGGTAACAGGGAGACAAAATGTCCTTATTAATGATTCTTTTGCTGTGCTTTTCCTCCATATTTATATAATTAAAATGTGGCAGGGCTTCACACCTGCTACTGACATAGAAGCAGAAGAGAGTTTTTACTGCTCCAAAGAGGAAGCATTTATGGAAGTGCCAAGGAGCAGACAACAAAGGCCCAGTGTGCTCCTAGGTCTGTCACCAGCAAGACCTTCTGCGGAATAATCCGTACAGTGTACGGGACACACATGGACCATGTGGTTATGATTTAAGATCGTGCCATCTGTTTAGGAGATCTGAATGGTTTTGATCTGCTTTGAAATAAACAAGAAAAAAGAAGTGGGCATACTGGGGCTTTGATTCTCTTTGGTGGTGCAAACAGGCAAGATGTTTCCAAGTGTCCAATCAGATCCTCTTCTGCTTGGCAAGAAGGGGGCTGTGCTAGCCCATGGACCAGGCAGGGAAAATGGGTTCATGTTTACAAAAATTACAAACTCTCAATTTACAAAAATTGAGAGTTAATGTAGGTAATGTAGATATGTTGATATTTATAATTCATTTTTTTCCACTATAGTTTTTTTTCAAATATTGCATAATTTGAATAATTTTGTGGACCAAAAATCTACAAAAGCTACAGTTGGGAGAGGAAGAAACCTGTGTGAGGTCAAGTAAGGGATGCTTGTTTTCATTTTATTCCAGGAATTATTTTTTTTGCTACCCATTAGCATCCATTCTGGAATGAAAATTCATTTTGATTTGGAAAATGAAGCTTTGAAATCAAAAGTAAATTTCAGTTAGACATTTTAAATTATGTTGAATGTTCTCTGAAAATTGCCTAAACCAATGCCAAATCCTCTCAAAAAATGCTTCATTGAGTGGCTTGAGCCAGTGTGTGCCAGCTCTTCTCATCACAGAGACATTATCTATAGCAGTAGGAGTTCTGGTGTTAAAACAGAAAGGGCATATCATGAAAAACTGCCATTTCAGCCACATAATTCATAAATATTAAGAAAAAAAATTTGACATGATAAATGATATTGAAAATCACTGTGCGGTAGGAGAGAAAAAATGGCAGCTGTGAAATGTGCTATAGTTAAGTGTCAAAAGAATTTGGTGATAAAAAATCATGTATTTGTTGTTTTAATAAGAAAAACTATGTTTTACTGTAGTTTCAATGTTTCGGAAATTGAATAGCATGCCAGTGAGGAAGAGTTTTAAACAAACAAGAAAGTCAAGGTTTTTTCTTATTTTTCTCTTTTAATCATCTAAGGAGTTGAGGGAAAGACAAGCTGCAGTTGCAAAGTTCAGTTGCTTTGTTAAAAAAAAATAGTTTGAAAATTTCTTTAATTTCTTAAAAAAAAACTATTCCTAAAGAGGAGTATATGAAGCTGACCCACAAACACCAACCGTTCTCTTGCTTCTTTGCAAAACCTTTTGTATCTGCAACAAAGCTTTAGTGAGGTCTGTCCATCCACCGCTTGGAGTTGGGAGTCTGTTTCTTTTGGTGAGTACTGAACAGGAGGATTATGGCACTTTTTCTTCTTGTCATAACTCCTTCTAACTCTTGCATGATTAAAATATATATGCTAAATAAATTTTGATTCAGCCTCCAGAAGGAGGGTGGCTTTTAAGAAACCAGTGTCAGGATCTGCCCCTCCTGGAACGTAGGTGTCATTTGGTTCTTGCATTGAAGGAGAGACTGATGTCAAAGACTCAGGTGTTCTTCCCTTCATCCACAAACCTCTGTGAAGTGGGGCTATTTCCAGAGCAGGGGGACACCAGTTTTGTGAAAGGGAGTGCAGCTGCAGTGATTTCTCTGTAATCTGTCGTTCATCCTCACTGCTGTCTCCCAGCAAGCCTGTTCCCTCATCATTCCCAGCAGGAATGAGGGCACAGTGCCTCTCTGCTCTCCCCCAGGAACAGGTCAGGTGTAGCAAGGACCATAAAAACCTTTTAGGTTTTCCTACTCTGCCTCCACTAGGCAGAAGAGAAGACAGTGATTTGTTCCTCAGGTTCATTCTAGTCTTTTCACCTATGTTAACACAGATGCCAGATTTGGTGGGGGTGGGGAGGGAACAGTTCTGCATTTATTTTAGAGAAAAATCTGAAGTGTTGTTTTGATTCTGAACCAGGAACTAAAATGCTCTTGACTTTCTCAAGGCACATAATTCTAAAAATTCACTTAATGTCCTATTTTACTGGCTTTTCAGTTCTGAATTTATTTTCTGTATTTTCCTCTGGTATGTCAATAGCACACAGTGCTGGTTTTCATCTTTCATTTGGTCTTGTTTGCAATAGCTGAAATACTTATTTTAATCGATTCTTTTTTTAAACCTTAAGAGCAGCTGCTAGTCAGTGACTAGCACATCTTAACATTGCTTGTAGATCACAGGGTTTGTTTTTCAAATTCTAGTGGAAAATGTTTTTCACTTGGCTTAATCTTTTTTGTAGGTATCTAGATACTGTACTTTTGAATGATTATTTTTAAAAAAATAAAGCAGACTCTTTTTTCTTAATTTGCATGGCATTGTTATGTTAGACCATATAATCCAGCATCAAACATTTATTTAAACACATATCTTGCCTAGTTTCATTGAACTTGGAGGCATCAGGCAGAACCCTTGAGCAATTTGTTTCCAGTTGAGAGATATTAATGTTTCTGTGTGATAAAGTGTTGTTGTTTTCTTCAGTTTCATCTTTCTGTGGCATTAACACTAAAGGCAACAAGTGTTGGTAAACAAGGCTCTCAAAGAGCCAAACAGCAAACCCTGGCCAGTGAAAGCACAGTGACGTGAATTAGAGGCAAGAGCCATCTTTTGATCCACTAATACACACTTTGTGTGCACATCTAGGTTGCTGTACAGTGCTGTCATTTACTCACTGGCTGCATGACAAATGAGGTGCCCTTGTCATCTCTGACCCATGTCTAAGGAAAATGAGCTTTTAAAGCTATGATCTTGTGTATATATACTGCCCAGTTTGCTGCCAGAGGATGTTGCATATATTGTATGGTATCATCATCTGGTAAACAAATTGCACTTGCAGTTTGGTCAGCATCATTAGTTAATTAGACCCTGGCTGTTTAGGCACCTGGAACAAGCAGTGGGAGTTTAAATTCTTCTGATAAAAGGATTTATTTATAATGAGTCTAACCCCATAATGAGTTCCAGCCAGGGGAGACTGACCATTAGCAGATGACTCACAGCATTACCATAAAGATCAGAGTCACACATTCAATTTCTGTACACATATACACAATTTTATACGGCTTACATACACTCATCTAGAGCACAGATTCTAAAAACAAGTGTTTTGGCTCCAGTTTTTCAGTCGTGTTAAATTTGATACAGTCCTCCTATGCCTGAAAGTAAACAGGCAGGATACAGCAGACTATTTATTTTATTTCATTTGTTTTATTGCTCTTCCTCTCTACAGTTTCAAGAGGAAAAGAAGCTGAGTTTTTAATATTGTGAGAATGCTCAGCCCTTTTCAGCTGGGAGATGTCAGAAGCAGCTGCAGACCTAAATGAAAGGAGCTCATCTCTGAAAATTTGCTATGCTGTAATAAATGCAGGGTTCTGCTGGTGAGCTGCTGATGGCCCTTTAATGTCTTTAGCCGTACTCCAAGGCACTGCAGTTCCTCCCGATACCTTCCCCCCCTCCCTGCCCACCCAGGCTCAGGATCTCATGGTGTGAAGGCAGATATTTCACTGCAACACTCAGGGGCTACGCTGAATTTGAAGAAAGGGGTCATGCCTGGTTTTGTATCCAGCCAGCAGCTTCCCTTCAGCCCAGATTGATGTTCTTTATTGGCATATTAGCTTTAAACATTTGGCTCCCTGAGTCACGTTCGTATAATGGGAGTTGTTGGTATGCAGCAACATAGGGGTTGTTATCTATTTATTTTATCTAAGTAGCATGTGCTATTCAAGGAAAAATGTGTTTTTCCAACGTCCTTGTGACATATTTTCATGATTAGCTACAAAGCACAGTCAAATGATATCCAAGAACTACCTTCCAGCCTCCAGGTCCCTGCTCCTCTTTCATCAATCTGTGATCATGGGGCATCTGCCAGTCTGGAGACTGGAAAAGGGCTAAGAACATGACAGATTAAAAAAAACCCCACTTTTACAGCTGGGAAGGGAGCATAGCCTATGTGGATCTTGGTAAAAGGATCTCAGAGTTTGTAGAAGACTCTGAGAAACCATTTGAGTACAGTGTAACTTGCAGTTTAGAGACCTTAGAAAGCCTTTTCTCCCTGAGATTGGAGAGATGTTGATCATCATGCTGTATTTGATTATGGGGTACATGAGGCAGAGTATTTTGGGCTGGTTGGTGCAATCCGAAGGAAAGGTGGAAGCGTGACTGATGGGCAAACCAAACAGTGCCTGGAGCAGCTCTGGGTAACGTGGAAGAGCTACTAGATACTTGTGATGGTCAAGAGAATCACTTTGAGGCAAATGGGCGTATGCAGACAGATGATAAAACCACAGGATAGTTTGGATTATTTGGAGATTATCCTAGCTGAAGAGCAAGAGTACTTTCACTGCTGGGTAGAAATAGGACTAAACTCAGCGTAAAACCCAAAATCTCTCTGACAAAGAAGGAAAGAGGCCAACTGTTGGGATCCCTCTCAGCCTAAAAGGGACATTTCTAGGCACTGATAAACACATGGTTTGAAAAAGAGCCGTATGGGGTTTATGAGACTGTAGCGAATGTGGTGCTTGGAGCCCTGCAGGAGGCACTGAAGCTGGCAGTGGTCATGAGCTGCCACCACAGTCACTAAAGCTCCGTGGTTAAAGGCAGCAGTTCTCTCTGCAGCAGGAGGCAGGATGTTTGAAGAAGCCATAATTTCCAGAACAGCTAAGGATATTTTAGCAAAAGCAACTGAAGATTTATAGCAGTCTCCATCATTAGTCCTGACTCAAGAGGGCTTGAGTGAGAACGTGCATGGGGGAGAGAGTCCCACGTGAAGGAATGCCAGCTACAGTAAAAAGAAGCATCAGATGACCCAATGGTGATAAACCCCATTTCCCTCAGGCAAGTAATGCTGTTGTAACCTCTCACCCTGGAATTCAGCCCATGCTTGTATGGCAGACCAAGCAACAACCACTGAAGTCAGAAGTGATCCCTGGAGTCTGTAGGAAAGGACATCACTGGTGAGACCACCCACATTTCCATGGCCAGAAGGTGTAAAGGTGTCTCTACCTCATGGGAAAAATCTGTAAAATACTCATTTTGTTTTGTAGGCTTAGAGTCCTAACCTGAGCTTACCCAGCACTCAGCTGGCAGGTGTAGTGCTATAAAGAAAAGAATCAGCAATCATCATTGTAATGAAACATCAGGTTTTCCATAGCTTAGAATATTGCAGTAAAATACCACCAGAAGGCAAGTGGCTCTGAGTGACATGGTAAGTATTAACATCGAGAAATCATTTTTTTGTCTTAAATTTCCCTCACATTTTTTATTTTAGATTATGCTTTTACATTAGTTTGAAATTTTTTCAGACATAAATAGTCCATTATATAAGACTTTAGCCACCCCTTTTCTTCTAAAGTTGCTCATTTGTTCTTCTATTGCAGGAAAACTGTTTGTAGCTAGGATATGCCAAGAAAGTGAAATGATCTTTTTGCTCCTTTTTCCCAGCATGCTACCCAGCTGTCCCAAAATTTCTCTGCTCTGTAATACTGAATACTTCAAGGCAGAGGGAGATAAATAGAAAGAGACCAAACTACCTTTTTTATGGGGCAGTTTGCCATTTGGCACAAGCCTCTCTGAGTCAGAGTTTAATTGTATTTGCTGATCATAGTTTTGGAATGGATATTTTAAACTAGATGTTATCTATTGAAAAAAAATAAAGGAGAGGGTGCGAGAGAGGGAAATTCACACTTTAAGTTGTCTGTCTGCTTTTAAAATATTTTTCTTTTTCCCTTTTAAAATAAACAGCCTAGGAAACTGAGAACATGTACATTATAAAAAATACAAGTAGAGACTTCAGAGTTCCAGTTTACCAAATTTGTGCAAAATCCAGTATAATTAATCCCTGATGTTGCAGCCAGGATGAATTAATTCCAAGATCTATATAGACGCCTTTAATTCCATGGTTTGACAAAGACCAGCCATGATCTCAGCCATGTTATATTAGATATTCAAAGCATCGAGGCTGTGGTAACTTTTTTGCCATAAAGTGTCCCCAGTGCCCCCGTTATTGTCAAGTACTTTCTGTGGCATTGCATACATGAGCAGCCAACATGGTTCATTCAGCCTAAAATATCACAGCCATTAGCTAATGGTGACCAGTTTGAGGGGTGTTTTCTCAGTTTGTTTTGGGGGAGAGAGGTCTGGTGAACCTGCAATTTGAAATTCCTCCGCTAACTGTATTGTGAGAATGATCTATAAGGTTGTAAATTGGAAGACGAGCTATTGAAAAAAAGAAATACTTTTCAGGTGTCTTTCTCTGTATCATTTCTTACTTAAGCTGCGTTACTCAACCTGTATGGGAAGCATCCTGTGCACTGCACTGGAGGGCAGGAAGGGCAGGTGTGGAGGCTGATGCTCCCATCTCAGCACTGCCTGGGGAGCAGGCACAACTCTCTCAGATTCTGGCAGGTGAAGTGCGGCTCCCGGCAGCCTGAAGTTTCTTACTGGCATAGCTCCTCTCCTCCATCAGGGGTCCCGTGCAGGTGTATTACACTCCATTGGAACCAGGATCCAGCCCTCACTGGCTAAACTGTTTCCAGGTGCAGGCAACAAACTTCATTTTTGTCTCCTCATGTGTGGCCTTCCCCAGAGCAACCTGCAGCAGCTGTCTAAAAGTAGTATCAGTCAAAACAAAATGCTATCCCTTTTCATAGCTCATTTTCTTTTAGAATTAATGGCCACTATTAAAAAAAACACAAACCAACAAACAAAAAACAAACAGCAAAAACCCATAGAAAATGCCCTCCACAAAACCTACCCTAACCACCACTGGGAATCTGGGGTGGAGTTTGTCATGGTTGTGCACTGGGATGGGGGCAGAATATCAAGATCTATGTTGTGTATATGTGTTTACCATGATAGCTTTTCTCTGTGAGAGTGATTCCCAGGTTTGTTTTATTTTCAAACTTAGCCTCTGAAGAAAGTATGAGAAATGGAATAGATCACGTATAAAGTGCCCAGGTGGTGTGTAACTGGTTTAGGTCTTTCATCTTTAAACTGTGAAGAACGTTGTGAGTTTCATAAAACCTGAAGGATACATCTGTGTTCCTCCGGCAGTGCAATAATAAAATCAGCAAAGGCTGATGCTCCTGCGCGGCTCCATCACTCACAATAAATATTTGAAAGGCATTATGGCTCTGCAGTAAATGAGGCTGTCAAAGAAGGCCACTTCCAATAGATCATACTAAATTATGGCATGTGAAAAGTACTGCAGATTAGTGGCTCTTCGCTCATTCAAAGCTTAATAGCCAGCAAGAAGAGAGAAGCTGGTGGTGTTCAGTGATGTATTATCTATGAAAATACAGGGGCTGATGGCTTGAACCCAGTTCTGCTGCCTGCCCTGAGCCTTTCAAATGCCATGGAGCTTCAGTATCTCTGAGGAGGTTGGCAGCAAGTGCTTAGAGCACTCCAAGAAATGTGGATGCTGCACATTGTGCTACCCACCACACTCTCTCTTTGGGGAGCGTTTTCCTCTTCCCTGATGTCACTGAAGCCATTCAGGCTGAAAATGTGTTTGGCTCTCTGTGTATCTGCAGTACAACCAACATCAATGTCTCCTCCATCTTGGTGACTAGGAATAACCCATCCTTGCTTGCCCTGCTTGCCTCTGCCCCCTCCCCACCCTGCCACCAGCTCTCCTTGCAGTCTTGGTCAAATCAACTCCCTCTCTCTGCTTGCAGCAAGCACCAAATGGCACTACCAACACTTGTTTCCATTTTTGTGTGGATTAGATGGATGAAAAGCTCCATAGCAGGGAATTATTAATAATTGTAGAATGACTTATTAGTATTTATTGTGCCTCTGGCAAATTCTGCCTTTTTAAAGGAAGTGCCAATAATTAGTTATGGTGTTTTAATTAAAGAGAGCAATCTATAATTAACAAAGGGATGCCG
Source organism: Zosterops lateralis (assembly GCF_965231275.1). Classification (NCBI taxonomy): domain Eukaryota; kingdom Metazoa; phylum Chordata; class Aves; order Passeriformes; family Zosteropidae; genus Zosterops; species Zosterops lateralis. The sequence continues at coordinate 49,982,667 of NC_139762.1, read as the reverse complement.
TACTTTATATCTGACTTTTATTATTTTTATTAATCAGCAGTACTTCACAGACATTGTATTTTGAATTGTTCTTACTGCTCTTTTGCATATTTTTTCTACTTTAAGGTGCACTAATTGAGTGAAATATTTTCATCCGGATTTAAGACACAGTCAGCCTGAGAGGGAGACTCCGTTCATACTGGTGCTTGTGTCAGTGTTGTACAAGTTACTCCAGATACTCTTCAGAGAATGTAAATTCAAGTTCTTGTGCTTTAATTTCAATGTTTTGCTTCTTCTGTGGTGTAAGTCACCTGCTGAACTTAAAGAATATAGATAATTTAGAAATTTAGTTTACTACTCAGCTTCTTCTCATCACTTTAGTGGACATTTCTGTTAAGTGAATGGTTCAGTGTCATGGTGCGGTAGTTAGATAAAAATAACTCATATCATTGCCCATAGAAAAAAATTCTTTACAGTTGTTCTTTTTATTTCTAAAATTTAGCTATGTGGTGAACTCAGACATTCTTCATGTCAGCAAGATGTATATCCCAAATGGCCAGTTTGACTGTGAAATATATTTTGTTCTAGTAAGTGGTTGTTCTTCATGTGGTTTTATCTTAGTCTGGATAGCTGAAATTGGTATTAAAACCTAGTAAAGACCCAGGGATGATACCTGAGCAACTTTCAAAGGGCTCATATTTTTCTGTATTTTGCTTTGGAGACATATGCATTCAGTTGTAAGTGTCTAGCTGAGAATGACCATGAACATTAATTTCCTACAAGATGTGTATGACCATTCATCAGCTTGTGTGTTCTTTAGAGACATCAAGAGGCACAGTCTCCAGGATTGTATGCCCCTTAAGTAGGTTGCTGTGTCGCAAAAGCTGGCAGAAAAGTTCCTGAACAGCTTCTCACTGCTGGCATTAGCAGTTAACACCTTTCTTGTATATGACAGGCCATGTGAAAGAGGTGTATGGTCACCTAAGCTCACTGTGAAAAGCAGAGTAAAATGGTTCAGAGCTGTCAGTACTACAAGATTTATATTCATTCCTTGGTGTTATGTCCTGCATGCACCGTGCAACCTCTAAGCTGATAGTCCCTGATTTTAATTTTCAGGCCAAGTCCCTTGACACGTTTACAGCCCTCACAGCTTTGGTGGCAGAGCCGTTCCTGCAAGATGTAGCTTGATCAAGGGATTGTAACTGCAGGTTTAGTCTGCATGTTAATGGATGTGGAACTGATGTAGGAGGGGAGGGGGAGGAAGATATTTTCTTTCCAAACAGAGATGCCTGCAGCCAGGTGAAATTAGAGTGATTCCACCAGTTGTCTGCTTAAAAGGCTCCTGCTGGGGCTGGCAGAAACAGTGATGTGACCCCTGCCTTGGAGCGAGGGACACACATACACATGTGCATTCATCCAGGCTTTGCAGTGGGGGCAAAAAGTCTAGATTTTTCCCTCCTGTTTCTCCCTCCTCCTGTGTCTTTCCTCCCTCCTGCAACCCTAGGTCTAGATGTAATTGCTATTGTTTGTTTTGAAATCATTTGGGAAACTTAAGGAAAAAAAGAAGCTTAGCATATTGCCAGCTTCAATCCGCCTCATTTTTCTTATTTATCCTTAAAGATATCTTTTAGAAAGCACAGCTAGGATTTAGGATGCCCAAACTGACTATAAGGTGAATCTTCTCAGATATCTTAGTCACCTTTCCTCCTAGCTACCCTCCTAACTAGTGTCTCAAAATAAGAGAGACCTTCCTTGAGGGGAGAGCTTACCTGTGCTTAATTAGAGATTTAACCATAGCCTTAAATGCTTTTCCGAACAGGAATCATCAAGTGAATCACAGACTTGTAAAAATCCCTGGCAGGGAAACGTTAGTTCTGAGGCTTCCAGATGGTTAACCATGCCCTTGTTTTCAAATCCACTGAAAAGGGCACGAAAAGACTCACAGCTAGAAATACTAGGGCTTACATTTATTTATTTATTTTATTTTGGTTATATTCCCATGAACACAAGTTCATGATCTTCTTGAAAGGAAAGCTGAAGAATGTTGGCATTTACTAAAAAGGAAATGTTTTCTTGTGCCAATGTGTGCATGAGCTAATGCAGTTTTCTAGGGTAGTGGAGAGAATGTCCTGAAAGTCCCTGTTCCTTATTGTTGCTGAAGCAAAAAACAGAAAGGAAGAGGGAAGAGAGCAAAAGATGGAAGGGAAAAAAAAAAAGAGAAAGAATTAAGAAGCTAATAACAGTGAAAGCACACTGCCCAGGATATGTCTCTTTCTGTGTTTGAATGATTTTTCTTTGTAGACAGCTTTGCATGGCACTATTTTTAGAATCTTTTTAATAATTGAGCTCTAGTGATTGTGCTCAGCAGTTAGAAAAGGCAGGGAAAATAGCATCTCAAAGAAAGTGTGCACCAGGGTAATAATTTAAATCAAACCACATTAGACTGCTCCGCATTCTTCCCTCCCTCAGAAAGGTGAAATGCTGCAGAACACTGAGCACAGGGGGAAAATGAAAATTGGTCAAGTTTACAACATGTAATAAAATCCATCAGGAGAGTTTATGTTTTAGAGGTGGAGCACAGGAAGAGGTGATCTGGTCAGCCATTAATGAATTGCTGTGACCAGGTGGTTTACGAGGGGAGCGCCTCAAGTTTCCACCACCAGCAGTGAATTAGGAGAGAACAGCATACCTCTAACTTGCAAGGAGAGGATTGTCACAGAGGAGAAACATTTGTCAAACCACTCTGAAAGAGGCACAAAGCAGCAGTCCAGTGACATGCAGGAAGCTCCAGTGGCACTGTCACAGTTTGGTATATTTGGTTTTTGCCTGGCTGCACAGCCGAGTGCATGGCAGTCCTGGCATGGAGCTGGGTGCCCACTCTGCTCCTACCAACTGCCTCACACAGGCAGGTTTGCTCATCCTGACTGCAAAATATTGTCCCTAACACCTCTTCTCACAAGCAGCAAACTTGGGGCTCCCACAGGAAAGTGGCTGAGGTGTGGACAACGAATACACCATCAATGAGTCACTAACTTCTCTTGAAAATACAGAGACAGCAACAACTGGGGCAATTTGTAGATTATTACCACACCCTTTGATTTTTTGTGAATTCTATCCATCCTAATACTGCTATTTCAATTACCATTTTATAATATTTTTGATTTTCATTCCATTTTGATAATGTTTTTTTAATGCTATGTCCAGGCCTGACTATATTGTTAAGACCTCTTTAAGAATTTCAGACATTTACCTTGCAGTTCCATGTTGGTTGCCTTGTTGTAGATTAACATGTTTCATTACTATACAGACTGAAAACATTTTGAAACAGAAAAAAGAATAAAAAGGGTTATGATTAGCACTAAGTAGTGACTGTCTCAAAAGCTACAAAAATAGAAAAAAAAATCTGTTATCGTCTCACAGTGTAATATTACAACACAGTAATAACTAGAATCGATTTTTGAATAAACCCATGGGAACTGGTAACAAATTCATAATTTCAAAAATGAAATTAAAAGATTCAAGCTTCTATTCTCTAGAATTTTCCTTTAATACAAAAACTCTTTCTCTTGAGAAGCCTGAAACAAAGATAGTGGGAATTTCTTACCAACAAAGGAGTCTGAGTGTTGACCTGTTCTGCTCTGCTTCTCTACAAGCTGTGTGTAAACTTGAAAATACATAATAATCCATTGTGAGTGGGTGTAAGGCTGTTATAGATTATGACTATAAAGAAGCTCTATTTGCCTCTTAGGAAGTTTGATTTTTTATCAGCACATGGAAGATTCCCCTCAGCATTTTTTATTCAAACCTTTGACAACTACTGGAGTTTATTCTTTAATATTTCAACTCATATTCTTTTCTCATATGACCTTCTTCCACTTCTATGACAGTTTGTATAAAATAATAATATTGACAGTGTGATATGAGAGATGTTCCTATGATAAGCTGGTGTCAAAGTTATTGGCTTCTCTTCAAATTTCAACTTGTCTGTCAGAGTGAAAAGAGGCTTTCCAAAAGCAATTATAATAGCCTAAGTCATAAAGATCCACAAAAAAAAATTAGTATCATACAAGATCATATAAGACATTGGTTTTCTCTCCTGTTCTGACCTATTTTGGAAAGGATTCCCTTTGAAATTCAAGAAGAGTATTAAAATTAATTGACTTCTCTCTATTGTCTTTCTTAGTTGGGCTTTTATTTCCTTTAAAAAAAAAAAAAAAGCAGTTTTTTTTTGCTTTGCTTGTAATAAGACTAATTTTTAAAGATATTTACTTGCAACTAAATTTTAAGCTCCTGAGTTTTAAGCAAATTTGAATTGTGTCATCCTAGCTCATGAATTGCAAGCTAACCAGAATACTTAATCTGGGAGCTGTCAAACAAAACAAAAAGTAGGAAAGTTTATTTCCCAGGATAAGTTATTCTTCAATAAACATATAGATAAATAGATCCAAACTGTTAGCACTGAAGTGTATATTGCCTGTCTGCAGGCAAACTAATTTTAAAATTATAAAAAGAATATCACATAATAAATAATAAGGAAATCCTGGCATGATTGTGTCAAAACCTGGTAGTTTGAAGACTAGGCTGAGACTGATCACTGGAGCAACTACTGCAGGCTTGTCTGGGTTATGACAAGGCAGGAAGTGCCACAGAAGTAAGGCCAAGGTGTACCTGAAGATAGATCATATATTTTCCAGTTGTCTATAACTGGTGGCTTTGGGACTGAGATGTGACTGAGGGACTTTTTGTTAAGCCTATGATCCATACTTTTGTGACCTGGCATCATGAGAAGATTAGCCTGAGAAACTCTTGAGTCCTGGTGGTGTCTGGGGATGGGGTGTGAGCAAGATGAGGTGTGGAAAATGCTCAGGAGAGTCTGCTGCAGCCCAAAGGATGGACACAAAGAAGGCCCAGGAATGCTCAGGACAGTCTGCTGCAGCCCAAAGGATGGACACAGAAAAGGCCCAGAAGGGGTGTGGGCTGTACATGACAGATTCAAGGGGTCAAATCCCAGGGCTGTGCCCTGTGACTGCAGCCCTGGTGGGACAGAAAAAGGGGAAAAGGCAGAAGAGCTTGGGGGCAGTACTCTCATCTCCCTCCCTGGGAGGACAGATTGGATTTAGACTACAGCACAATCCTGCTTGGAAAACATGCACTAATTTGTCTTGAACAACACCTGTACTAATTCAAAACAGAAAGATTGAGCCTAAAGTGCTCAGTATCACAGCAAAGCCCCTGAGGAGCAGAATGTCTTTGTTTTGGATTTCTTCTTTGATCCTCTGTTTGTTTGCTCTGTTCCTGAAGTGCCTGCTCTGTCCTCCCTCTGTCCTCTCCCAACATGGAAGAAAGATGTGTTTGGGGCTAGCTGAGAGCTGGCACACACAGCTTGGCTGTTTGGCCACTTCCCAAAAGAACTGGACACAGACAACGTTTATCTGTGTTTTCCTACACTAAAGCAGCATCTTGGGATCTGCCTACCTGCCCTTGTCTATAAAATTTGTAGGACCCTGAAAGTCCTCATGAGAGCTCTGTCCCAGTGGCCAGGAGGAATTCCTCAGTTATGTGGGGTGTAAAGAAAAGAAAGGGAATGTCGCTAGGCAGCATGCAGCAGTACCAGCACTTTATCAAGTTGGTCTCATAAGTACACTGAAAGAGAAGTTTGGCCTTCAGTTTGAAAAGAAGCTATTTTAAATTTGTTAATGTCATACGTAACAGAATGTTTATAGCACTATCTAAATGCTAAACGGAGGAAAATATCATTGCCACTCAGTGGGCTTCTATATGAATAAAAGAAGAATTAAACTTCTATTTGGAGACTTATCAACTGATAAGAAAAAGTTACTGATGAAATAACAGAGGGATAGAGATATATAAATAGGCAATAAAAAATTAATTATATTGTTTTCTTTTCAGCTTCATATTTGATTTTATGCTTACTGAATGTTGGCTTCTATTTATTGGGACACTTAATGCTGAAGTTATAGCTAAATATGAAATAGAAAAATGTAAAAAAACCCCAAAACCCAGAATAATGAATTCTTTGGAACAAAAAATTCATTGTTTATGATTTACAGGTTGGCCAATATGCAAAGAATATGTGTGAGTAACATCTCTCTGCAGAAAGGTAGGAATGTACATATATCATTATACTTGCAGGCATTCAGCAGAATGGCAATTTTCAACTTCACAGACTTCCCTAAAGCTCAGCTGCATGAGCCAATTGGATCCATGAAATTGAAAATGAGCTCAGATTGGTTTGAAGGGATTAGAGCTACAAAGAGCATCCACAGAATGGTGAACTTGGCCTCTCTGAACTTTCTGAATCCAACCCCAGAAATTCTAGTTGGAATCTTCATTTGATGGAATTTGCAGTGCACTGGAGAGCATCGAGTGGACCTGTGGTCTCAGAGATGGCTTTGTGGCTTAAATGTTGTGAGCTCTCAGCTCAAGCCTGACTCCTCTGAAGCTACTTAGTATTTGAGAGTATTTAGGTGGATTATATGTCAGCTGGAAAGCCCATGAGTCCTAAGTGTTCATGTAAGCTTGTAGCCCTACTTCTTTTCTAACCTTCTTTTTTTCTGAATTATGAGTGATAGGAATTAGTGTTTAATTTAATAATTTTGCTTTCAGAGATGGGAGAAAAAGAGGAACTTGAAATTTAATTATTCCTAACTTTTTTTTTTAATAAAAGAAAGAGACAGAGCTAATAGTCAAATATCTGGAAAATCCTTCATGCTTCATCTTGTTAGCATTTCTAGTGTTCTCTGTATAAATACAGAGATCTTCCACCATAGATTCCCAAGATAATAGTAATGATAGCTCCTGCTTTTGCTACATCCCAGTGTCCCAGCATTATGGAGATATCTTCAATAAGAACTGTGGTGGCTGAAACACCTGTATTTGTAATAGGAACAAAAGCTACCTACTGCTGGGAAGGTACCCATTTCCTTTTACTGCATGTGACATTCTCATCTCCTCAGTGTTCAGCCGTTAAGATATAATGAACTTCTTAATGTGCATTTGTTTACAGAGACAACTGACAGAGGGATCATTTAATTTGGTCTTCTGTGTATTTTCTCGAAAGTGAAAGCTACCACTTCTCCTACTGAGATCTTTTCTTTGTGCAGGTAGCAAAGGATGCTGTTCTAGAGAGAAAAAGAGCTTTTACAAGTTTTTAGGATCACTTGATGCACTGGTAGTTTTCTAAATTGTGACTGCCAGCAATTGTATCAAAGCAGAACTCTAGTCACAGACTCATTGCACCATCTGTGCATTTTGTAAAAGACATGTTCATTTAAGAATATGCTGAAAGGGAGATAGATGAAGAAATTAAAGACTCTAATATTCATGGACACTAGACTGCAGTACAGTGCAAGAGTGTCCTTGTATATAATTTCTACAAAATTATAAAATCTTGTCATCATCAGTTTTATTTTTATAAAAAGTATTTAACAATAAAATATATTAAAATCTTTTCCACACATAGCTAAATATCTATCTTCCTGCAGGAACTGATGCTTTGTTATTTGCTTGTGTTTTTCTCCCTTCTGGAAGCTTGAGAGAAGCTCCTTTTTTCACCATAGAATATTCCTGCCATTGTTTCTAACCAGATTGTCCTCAGATAACATGGTATCATTATCCTTTATTAAGATACTCATTACAAAATGACCATTGCTTTCTGTGTCAATCTAGAGAGACTGAAATTAATTTTAGTGTGCCTTTTAGTAGTCTCATGGTGAAAAATAAACCCTTAGAAGTAGAGAGTAATGGAAAGAAAATGACCATTGCATAGTAGTCAGGTAAACACAGGAAAAGGCATCTGTTAATCTGTTAATCTGTTAATTATGTAGGAAATACAAAGCCTGTTCATTGTTATGTTATCAAAATCACTTGGGACAAGACAACAAGCAACTGTGAGATGCTAAGTTGACTGAAGGATCCATTTCAAATTATACATTCATTTAGAAACTAATTTAAAAAATTACTTGTAAACATGGAAATACTGCTTATGTTCTGAAAGTGTAAGTGCATCAACGTGAAGGGGCTGAATACTGTCCTTCTTACATGGCAATGTAGTTAAATCTGGCTAGAGGAGCAAAATTTAGTTCAAACATATCAGGGGGACATACAATAATATGTACATATAAATATATATCTGCTGAATATATATTAGTGGTCTATTCTGGTACTTTAGGCATTTATTCCTCTATTCTGTAATGTTTCTTTGAATTGAGAGTGTTTTATTAGACTAGTAAGTAATTTAAGGATTTGCATTACATTTGGGCGAGTATGTATTTCTAACTAATTTATTTTCATTAGATACTCAGATATATAAATGCACTTGCAACAAACTTACAAAGCCCTCAGGAAGCAAAAAGTGCCTTGTGTTGAAGAAATTTTATGGTACCATTAAGGCTGACCCTAGATGACTGGTTAGGAAAGTTTTATGCTATCACTGCACCATTCAAGGTAAACTGCTAACCTGGCATTGTTGTCTTCTGAAGTTAAATGGAGTTTCCTGATAGGTATGAGCAGCTATTTTACAATATTTATTCACTAATATGTACAGATCTTGCATGCTTTACTATCGTTACCTCAAAAAGGAACAAAAATAAGGACTTTTAAGAGCATTGTAAATATCTCGTGTTGGCATATTACAGTGCTAATACCCTGTGAGCCAAATTTTCAAAAATATTTGATGTTCAGGCTGACTTCTCAAATGAACCTAGATTACAGTTCTGTAGTTCAGTCAGACAGCAAAGCTGTAGGGGAAAGTCTTGCTCCATTAACTGTTCTGGGAGAAAACCTGTTAATGGGACTGCACCCAGTATGCCACCCCAGCATGCTGACCAACAGCATCACGGTCCAGCCTGGGGAGAAGGGAAGGGTGTGGAGTTATGGAGCACAAGGGCTACTGATATTTCTTCACTCTGTTAAGATTAAAAGCACCTGTTTCCAACCCTCAAGGCTGAAGAAAAATGCTAAATAATTTGTTTCAAATATCATATTAAGTATTCAGGTGCAATTCCTTTCTAATTCAGCGAATTCTGGAAGTTGGCAGAATATGAGGCTTTGGATTTCACTGCCTTTTTGAAAAAAAAAAAAATCTTTAGAGACAGTTTGCGATAGATCAAGAATATGGCAGGATGGAAAAAAGGCTAGTAGAAAGACTTCTACATCCCTGCACTAGATTGTTGTCTATACACAAATTCATGGAATAAAAGAGGTTAACATGTTTATATTTGCATCACCTTCATCTGATAACAAACAGAATAAGATAGCAGAAATCAAACTTTTAACATCTGCAACACCTTCTCTGGTACAGCCCTCAAAGCACCGGCCTAAAATGGTCACAGAATTTCTTCAGAATCTACATTTCTTGGCCATGAGGAAGACAATCCTTAAAGCTGATGCATGGCCACTGGCATCTAGTCAGATACTGCTGTAGGTGGAGCAGGTAGCACAGCCAGACCCTACCCTTTAAAAAACAACAGCAACTGTAAATAAAACACTCTCTTATTTCAGGTATTTATAGTTCTACCTAATCCTCTGCCATTCCCTTGGTAGAGACTTTCTGAAGCGCATGCTTTGGGCTAAATTTCATTGAAATTTCATCCAAATGTCATCCAGCTGTTTCTAAGAACAAACCTAGGCAAAAGTAATGTCTGGCTTTCCCTTACTATAACGAGGCAAGTAGAAGAACCATTCTGACAGACTTTCCTTGAAAGCCTCATTTCCCTGAAGACCTGAATCAGATCTTTGAAAATAGTCACTGTTTTAGAGATCTGCATTTTTATTCTTCCCAGGAGCCTCCACTAAAATTACATATTTTGAAACTACTGCTCAGACATGTGCAGAAGAGATTTCTTTTAATTTTAGTAGGGTTTTTAAAAATATTTTTTCTCATGTTTTCACAATATTTTTAAAATTCTCTAAAAAATTTAGTTGTCTGAAGCTGCGGCTGTACAGTGAGTTCAGGCAGCCAGTCTTGGCAGTGTTGTGGATCTGTTTAGGAAATACCAATGGACTATTGATTTTCTGCCTCTTGCAGTCTGTGTTTTTTTTATGTCATAATATGCTGCACAGAAATTTTGGCTCACAATGTTAATATATGACATGCACAGATCATATGTGTCTCATTTCTCATGAGGACATTTTACAGGTCACAGCTTTCTTAAGAACATGATATGTGTGTTTTATCAGCTCTTTAGCATGTGGTGGTGCCTATAACATATTTAATTATCTGCAGAGATTTGCAGTTGGTCTTACTTTCATTGAAATAGTTGATCAGTCAAGTCACTGACAAGCAAACAGCTGTGTTTACTTCTGTTGGTACTTAGTTTGACCAATTTACTGTGATCCTTCTAACAAAGAAAAAGCCATTTATTCTGTTTTTTGCTGGCAGAAAATGAGTTTGATCTATACAGGCCTCCATCCTAACTAGAGTTCTGCTTCTGCAGGCAGTGATGGAAGATGAGTTTCAGTCACATCCTAGTAAAGGTGTGAGAAGAGCTGAGTGGGATTCTCTGAATCACCAGCAGTGACAAAAGGGGAGACAGTGAGGGAACAGTCTGGATGATGAGAAATCAGTCTGCAGGCAAACCTGAAAAGGAGATGTAGAGAAAACAGGAAAAGACCAGAAATAACTATATAAATGATATTGCTGTGTGTGTACCTTAAGGGTTGTCAGGATAAGCTCTCTACACTTGGGTTTTGATGAACATTAGGATACTAAGGAAGAGCAGTGGATCTGTGATAGGTCTTAGGTTTGGAGGCTGTGATTAGCTGTGCAGGGTGAATGATCATGGAACAAGGAGTCCACCTGGATGAAGGAAGTCAAGGTCATAATCAGGAGCATTCAGCAAAGCATGACACTTGAATTCATGCACATGCATTACTTCCAAAACCTGAAGAGACTCTTCAAGGACCTTGGATACAAGCTTTACTTTTTTTAAACTTCTATGAAGTTCCTCCCTTCCCAGCCAAGTAAGTGTTTAATCCCTTTTACTGTTGTTGCACCTTAACAATAGTAACCTACAAGATCTCCAGCAGGAAGTGACAGAATTAGTTTTGCCTGTGTCACTTTAATTAGCCTTTCCCTGTTCTGCACATAAATAATTTACTCTTTGTAAAATAGACTTTAACTGCATGATGAAATTTTTCCCTCTGGACTTATGCTTCATTCATTGCAAAGAACTGTTCTGATACAGCAGCAAATACAAACTGTGCAGTTAAGGATGCTGTATATCTACTGATGCCCTGCCTCACCAGTTGGGAAATTAGTGATTGTACAGAGGAACTGAAAATAGAGGTAGAAAATTACCATAGTCAAATGTTTTCCTGAAGGCTTTTCTTTCTTTACTCCTGCCATGTTGTTTTGATGAAATATTAAAACCAGAGACAGTGGAGCTTTCAACAGTCCCACCTCAACAGTTCCACAAAATGTTGCACTAAATCCCCTAAGAGAGATTCAGTCACAGGCCATGTGAAAGTTACAGTACTGTGACACTGGTTGCTTCTGTAATGGATTCAAACAGCCTTTTCTGCCTTGCACTGAACAGGAGCCATAATACTCCCTCTTGGCTGAAGGTGCAGTAACTTCCATATTAGTTGCAATAACTGGTAGGGGAGAGGCAGAAAAACTGTCAAATTCAACTGCAGCAGCACCTGAAACCATGCTTTCAACTAGGAGTGAAAGGTTCATTTCAAAAGAAATTTGAGGGTCTGGTCTCTGTGAGCATTTGAAGGACTCAGCATCAAATTAAATCTGTGAGAGATGTACTTTGGACATAAATGATGCCATTGAATACTAGGTACATTTAAACTCTCCAAGCAAGTAAAATGTCTCTTTAGCCTATGCTTTTTTTTTTTTTTTTTTTTTTCAAATCTGAGCCTCAATTCCTGTAATTTAAAATGTAGTTAGTATCACTTTTTAACCACACAGGTGTTTGAAAAGAAAAAGTAGTATTTCCACAACTGCTTGAATGCTTTAATGATATGTGCCAAAATGTCTGTAAGTAAATTGTTATGTTCAGAGCAAGGTGTAAAGTGTGAAGCTGAACCATTAGCACTGATGAGAAATGAAATACTGAGCAGCTTCTCATAGCCCGAGTACCATCCATCCCTGGTGCTGTATGGTTCGAGGAATCTGCAAAGCCATGTGCTTAAAAACTCCTTGTTAAGGCATCCTCATCAAGGGAGTAAATTGCAGCTGCACAGGCCAAGAAAGCAGGAGCATAGGAATAGCCTTGAGAGTGAAGTGAGCAATAGGGGTGGAGTTGAGCATGCTATATACAACATGCTGAAGTTTATTGCATGGCTGTCATCATGCAGAATTTTCTGTAATTGCAGAAGAGTTTTCCATAAGAACAAGTTTCCTTTCTTATAAGAATGACCACAATTTGTCTTGTTTATTGGATTTGCTAATTGGGACTCTTCACAGAGAGTTTTTAATGTGCTTCTTCTCAGCATCACTCATTTTTTTCTAAATGAAATTTACTGTTATATTTGGAAGAGAAATAGTACAAATTTACCTTTCTTCTAAACACGAAGACTAGAACCTGTTCCATCTCTGCTGGAGGCAGTTTTGTAATAAAGTGTTTTAATTACAAGTAGTCTTGCTGTCCATGATAAAAGTGCATAATCATGCTGCACTGAGAGCTGTGACTGATATCTCTGCCTCTTTCTTTTCCTGACTTTGTCTTTCCCTGAACTGTACTTTTGGCAAAAACACCATATCTACTTTCACTTAGTCACCTGGATATGCTGATCAGCTGGTACTCTTTAGAAATAGTTATGTAATTTATCTAGGGAGTGGATTTGTTCATTTGATTTTGGAGTTCAGTTTATGGAGCAACACAAAGGAACATGTGGTATGTGGGGGAAAGAAAAATTCATGAGGTAAAATAAAAGGCATAAAATGGAGCAGATGTACAAAGTGGAAGTTCTTCCTTACCTCCTGTGTCAAGTCAGAGTTAAGGAGACAGTCTTGGAGGGTCTGCTACTGGCTGGAGAGTAGCCAGATAAAGAGATTAATAGATTTTTGAAGTGCTTAAGATGAAGTAGAACTAATTTTTTTCACAGTGGCTGGTGTGGGGCTGTGTTTTGGATTTGTGCTGAACACAGGGTTGATAATATAAAGAGATTTTGTTATTGCTGAGCTGGGCTCACACAGAGACGAGACCTTTTGTGCTTTTCCTACTGCCATGCTGGTCAGGCAGTTTGGGGTGCATGGGAGATTGAGAGGAGACACAGCCAGGACCCAAACTGACCAAAGAGACATTCCAGAGTATCTGGATTCACTCTCAGAATATAAAGTGGGGAGAAGAAGGAGGAAGAGGGGGATGTTTGGAGTGGTGGTGTTTGTTTTCCCAAGTCACTGTTACATGTGATGGGGCCCTACTCTCTTGGAGATGGCTTGAAGATGGGCTTCCTTGCCCATAGGAAGCACTGAATTAATCTCCTAATCTCTTGTTTTGCTTTGCTTGTGTGCACAGCTTTCAATTTCCCTATTAAAGTTTCTTTATATCAATCCATGTGTTTCCCAGCTTTTACTTTTCTGATCCTCTCACTGATCCTGCGGGTGGGAAGGGGAGTGAGTGGCTGTGTGGGACTGGGTTGCTGGATGGGGTGAAACCATGATAGCTTCTCTCCCAGTCTAAGCTCAAAATCATATTTAGACCCTTTGAAGTCTGAAGGGCCCTCTACTTCTTTTAAACAATAGAAAACATATTAGTACTCAGAATGCTGAGTTCATATAACCAGATGTGTCTAGATTACTCCAGTTATTGAGTAATCTAAGGTTTCTGTTTTTCCTAGTAAACAGTAAATCCAAACACAATATAAATCACTGAACAAAGTTATTCTGCATTTTTATAGGAAGTTTCTGAATCCTCTCTAATTTCTTTGGTGGAAATGTGTCTGAACTTAATAAAAAGGCTAGTAAGTTTGTTCATGATCTGGGGAGACAAGAAAACCAGTGGTTGATGTGTCAGCATGTCCCTTTTAGTGAAAGAGCCTTGAGGGATATTGTCCTGCAAGTGAGATATAAGTTTGATTTAATTCCCAGCCAAGACTACTGGAGTATTTTCTGCCATTGGGTCTAGTGATAAAAGGGAAAAACAAACCAGTCAACAAGAAACAAGAAACAGCAGGAATTATATGGGTATCACTGGTAAGCCAAAGCTGCCTCTAGGTGGTTCCCCCCCGCCCCCTGCAATAACTGTCTTTTCTCATGACACAGAAAGACATCTTTGGTCATAAGAAGAATGTTTGAAAAGCCAAGCCAAAAAAAGGCAGAACTGGGGTTTTGCAATGAATTTTTCTGGCAACCAGAAACACTTAAGGGAAAAAAGGGTTTCACAAGGAATATATATAAAACAAAGTACTTGGTAAAATTAAGTTGTTTTATTTTCAATTAGCACCTCTTCTGAGAAACTATTTCTTTGCATAAGACCTGGTAGTGTAGAAGGTTCAGGTATCTTACACTCTCTCTGGTGGTCTGGTATTGCCCATAGTACAATTTTTCATTAATATGGTTACATTTGAATCATGTTTAGAAGTTCATTGCAATCACATTGTGATCATAGACTATCTTGAGTTGGAAAGGACCCACGAGGATCATTGAGTCCAACTCCCTTTTCCTTGGAGGACTATCTAAAACTAAACCATATCATAAAGAGCAACTTCCAGATGCTCCTTGAACTCTGTAGTACTCATTTATCTTGGAACTAAGGGAGATTGCATGCAAAAAGATTTGAAAACGACCAGTTCATAAGATACACTTCTTGTTTTTTGCTAGTGTATTTTTTATATCTTAATGATACTAATAGAAGTAAAATAAAAACATGAAAACAACCAATCACTTACTTTTCCATTCTAGTTAAATCTCTGAGTAATTTAGACAACAAGTCCTAGTTTCAGTGCACCTGAATTGTTTACCATCATAACAGGATCCAGCATCTCTCATCAGGGGGTCACTTTCACAACCAAGCCTGGGTTTAAATGTGGTCTTTCAGCACCTCTGTGAGAGACTCCACGTGTGATTTGAAGCAGCACTTTTTAACAGCAGGAATCCCATACTGCAAAGGATGTAATAGGATTTGGATTTTCTGTTAAATATCTTTAAAAACAATCCTTTAGCAATGAGTCCTTATCACAACCTCAGGATAGTCCAGGATCTCTCATTTCTCTGACTTCACAGCCATAGAGCTTGCTATGAATAGAAGACCACAAAATTTGGCTCATTCTCTTTCCTTTTGAGTTGGCCCACCCTTCTCTATCAGCCACACATTAAGTCTCTGTAAGGCATTACTTGGGAACTCCATTGGAAAATCTAGTCTGTAAAGAAGACAGTTTTGGCTTCCCAAAGTAGCAGTGTGAGACAGAGCAAGCAAATATCTGTTTTTGTAGGCCTTGCTTGTCAACTGCAGCTTGTATTTAGGCAGTCAAGGGCGTTCTACAGCGCACTGAGCCTGTTTAGAGCAACAATTTATGTGAATTCACCTTTCACTTTTTTTTTTTTTAATTTTTTTTTTTTCCCCCACAATTCAGATAATTTGTAACTTTCTTGGACACTCTCTGATACTTGGCAGTGCAGTTTGTGCACAGCAATTTTTTTCTCCCCTTTTTTCTGCTGGAACAGCATTCAGGGAGGCCGCACTATTGCAGAGCATCTTTAATGCTTCCTGTCCACTGGTATCAATACTCCTTTCCCGTGGGGCTTACTTTTCTTGGCAAGACTGGTGAGCTACATCAAGTAACCTTTGGATCACCACTCAAGGCATATTTTTTGCTGTTTCTGTCTTTTTCATTGGGGTTTTGAAACCAGCATACATAATTAATGTAGCAAGTGCAATTTCTCATTGTCATTGTGCTACAATATGGCATGTAGTACTGATCAGTAAATGAATTAAAAAAAAAAACCCAAAAAACATTGGAAAATGAGAGGCCATAATGGGAAGTAAAAATATATGGATATACTTAGTTGGTGAGCTGGAAATTAAGTGCTGCAGTTGTATGCTACTACTGCCATTCACAGTGCTCTCTCTGCTTCATTTTTCCTGTGTATAATATTTTGAGAGCCAGCTCCACCAATTAAGAGTTTACCTGGAACTGGAAAGGTCGTGTAATGGAGTTGCAAGCTTAAGTCAGTCACAAATGAGAAGACAAGCTTAAAAGTAAGAACAAGAATGTAAGAAAAAAGAGTGTATCACAACTTAAGATGCTGTTTAGTTGCTCAGGGAGGCGAACCAGTTTTGCAGTATTAATTAGCATTTTAGGGTATGCTATATCTAATGGAAGAGACTGTGTGTATGTGTGTGTGGGAGGTGTCATTTCACCACAAAAAGATAGAAATAAATAAAAAGCAGTCATTTTCTAAAGTGTAATATTTTATTATATGGTACAATAGAAAGGTGAAAAACATGTTTTTACTATCAAATTAAGAATTTGGGTGTTTTGGCAAAAGCCTAGCACTAAAAATATTGAGGAGAAATATGAGCTGTACATGCATTTTGCTCTCTCCTTCTGTTGTTAATCACTTCTCTATGTCTCTGGCAATCCAGCTGTCCCTCCTCCACTTCAAATGCATGTAGGATGCCAAGAAAAGTTGTCTGGCCCTTTCCCCCTAACTCCACAGACACAGAGTGAGGCTTCTCCTTCAGCACAGGCAGTTTAGGATTCTCAGTGAAGCCTCCCTCAGGCACATCTTTGTTGCTTTGTTCACTGCTGGTGTCATTCATGCCTTGCTCCATTGTATCTCAACTGCACAGCCATGGATCACAACCTCAGCCCCTCTGAGCTGTGATTCCTCTTTCCAGTGCCTCCCCCAAACATGTGGCACCTGCATAACAGCTGGGCTCACACAGCTGCTCCCTTCTTACTGGTGACTTGATTCATAGGTCTCTTCTAGATACAACATCTATTTTCTGTAAAGGTTGTGGACAGATGAAGAGGCATTATCTGTGATGGCAATATACCATGGAATCTTTAATTACCCTTCAATGTACAGTTACCATCTCACCACATTTATTTGTATGCATCCCTTTCTGTGCATCGTGTGTTTTTGAGCCCTAAGCTTACCTTTCATTATGCCAGGATAGTGATTTCCTACATTAAAAAATATTTTGTAGGTGTTCCTAATTGAGGGTGTTAATATTTAAACATCTGGCCAGTGTAATAAGCCCACTTAGGCAAATAGAAGGAATTTGGCACAAACTGAAAGAAAACTGTGACTAAGAAAACATCAGTAATAATGAGCAATTGAAAAAAAAATGGATAGTAAAGACTTGGAAGGAAATTTGCCCTGCTGGGAAAAAGAAAAGAAAGAAGTTAACTTTCTAGGGAGACTTAGGTAAATAATAAAACTAAATTGTGGAAATAATAAGTACTGAATAAAATGCCTGAAGAGAAATCCTGATATCAGCAGCAATTACACATTTTAATGTATTACCTGTAAGGTAATGGAAATTATTAGGACAGGTGTCCAATTTTATATTCTGTTTTAAATTTAGCCTTTATTTGATATAATTTTTAAGCCAGAAGCAGAAATTGAAGAACACAGCAGCAATTTTTCTAGAAGTCTCTTCTTTGAGTATCTCTGTGGCCAACTGTGTATTGATGTCTACAGTTTTGTTGTTAAAGAAATCATCAATCAGTCATTATGATGCAATGCTGGATGCACTTCAGCCTTACATACTGACTACTGCAGGCCAAAATATTGATAGATTTATTTTCTAAGGTTATGTGTTATACAAGTTAACTGACAGTTCAATAACTCAGCAGCATCCTTGAATATAGCTTCTTTATATTGTTTTGCTCTCACAAAGCAAAATAGAAGGGGGGGAAAAACCCAGCTGAGATGCAGTTTCAGAGAGCTTTTCTGCATTTTTCAGGAAATGACCCAGAGAAATGTGTTGTAAAGTTAAAATATAGAATATCTCATCAACTTATCAATTCTTGGCTCTGCCATTTTTTTTTTTTTGTGGCAGATCTGGGTATGAAATAAATTTTCCAGCTTTTCACGATTGTTGAAAAAAAAAGTTGGAATTTAACTGAAAATATATGCATATGGCTATCTATTAACTGCATTGGACACATGAAAAATCAAAGCTTCAAGTCAGATTGCATATTTTTAATTCTGGAAAGTACAGGAAATATTTTTTGATCTAAGATTGTTTAAAGACAAAGAAGCTGATTTAAAAGATGTGAAAAAAACCTGCTGTCATTATCTTTAACATTTTTGACGTGTTGGACTTTTTACAAATTATGAAAACTAAAGCTCTTGTAAAGTTTCACAAATGGCGATTTTTTTTTCTTTAAAAGATAAATAATAAAAGAAATAAAAGAGCAGGTTATCAAAAAGCAGGCCCAGAAATACTTCCCATCAGCATGACTCATGCTCCTAAATCCCATTCTGTGTCTGATACATCAACACGTGCTCCCCTACATAAGCCTATGGATTACTCTCCATTGGAAAAGGAAATAAGATATTTCAGGCGGGAGATAGAAAACCAGATTTCACGACATGTATGACAAGAACTTCGGCTGATGGTGTTAGCAGAGATTTACAGAGAATTTGGGAGGACTGCTGCCTGCCTGTGAGCACCAGCACAGTGTGTTTTGTGTCTCAGAGACATTGCACAGACATGTGCTGGAAGCACCAGCCATGAGCAGGAGTCCTGGTTCTGCACTTACTGTGCTCAGGGATCCACAGAGCCAGGGCTTCTTTCGGGATGGAAAAAACAACATCATTCCTGTATTATGTGCTGTGCTGTGCTGTGTTCCCAGAGATTTGCCTATGATACCTGGGATTATATGATGAAGGAAGAAAAGGAGGGGGAGTTTTTAACTCATGTTTGTGCCTGGATTTGCAGGTACATGTGCGCACTTGTATATATTTTTAAGCCTTTCAATGTGCTCCTCTGCCAAAAAAAAAAAATCAGAAAGAGGCATTCCTCTATCTAAAACATGATGGAGTTGTTTGAAATGCTCTCATTCTGGTGCTTTGAGCATCCTTTTAGGAGGTGTCAACCTTTAGATGTATCTATAAAAGTTCCACTGAGTTCCTATTTGTATTACCAACTGCCTTAGCTGAAGGATATGCTACAGTAAATCATAAAATTGATCATATAAATGAGTAGAGATCCATGCCAAGTTTTTTTCCTACACTGTTTCACATGTTCCACCAGCCTTAAGTGAAGGTTACCTAATACATAGGATTGCACATGCAAGATTTCTAAGTGTCATTTAGCAAGGATTAGTTTTCACAAGACAATTGAAAGCTAGCAGAGCTTTCTCACTAACAATTTCCAGAGACAATCAACTGCTTCACTAGAGCTCAGTCCTTGCCCTGAGTTCATTTTCCTTCTTTATTTTTTTTTTTTTTTTTTTTTTTTTGCTTTACAGAATGAAACAAAAAATTAAAAAATATAGAAAATTGTAATGTGAAAAAGTTACAAAGTGAAGAACAGAGCATTCAGTCAGATTGTAGGAAAGGATATTGATTTCAGGTTAAGAATGTCACTGATTTCTAAATATTCAAAACTGTTTCAAGAAAAGGCCACTTTGGCTTTTTCACTTAAAATTGTGTTTTGTATGAAGATTAAACTCAAATCTTACTGCATTATGAACTTTCTCATGTTTGAAATTAATGTATATGCATGGCTATATAGACAAAGAAAACATTTTTTCCAAATATTTGTGTTGTAATTATATTATATATGCCTCATGATAAAATATAGAAGGTCTGCAAAAAAGAGTTCAACTGTTCTTGAAAAAGAAAATTGCATCTTGATCATCTGCTAGTCTTTATCACAGAAGAGGGAGGGAGAAGGTATCAGAGAGCTTTACTAGTTCCAGGCTATGATCCTCCACAAGTGAGATACTTGTCACAGGGAGACTGTGAAGATCTCAGGGAGAGCAGGCAAGCTTTTTTTTGTGGTTTGTGCACGCTTTCTCTCATGTCTTTTTTCCTTATTTTTTGAAATATTTGAGAACCTTGTTTTGAAGTAGAATGTTGAAATCTTGGCATTCTTTAAAAAAAAGTCTCTTGCTTCCTAGACAGACCTTTTTGCATTAATACCAGTAAGATGACAAAAGGGACACCAACATGCAGGTTTATTATTATTATGCAGACAAGGTGCATTTGTGGCTAAAAATATTAATTAGGCATGTAATGAATTAGGAATCATTAGGTGCTTGTGAACAGTAAAGACAAGTGTAGACATGCTGTTATGTGACTCACAAATACTTTTTTACCTGGAGTGACCTGTATAGAACTGTAGGTCACTTTATTTTATAGAGGATTCTATGAGTTTAGAGGGTATTTCAGAAAAGAATGATGACAGTGAATAAAAGCATAGGAAGCTCTCATATGAACTGAAAAGTGGTTATCTTAGAAATAAGAAGACTCAGAGTTGACATAAAAGTACAAAAGCCACTGAGTGGTGCCAAACAGTTGAGCCTCTATTGCAATGCTGGTGGAATTCAAATGGGGATTTTTAACACTAGAAAATTAATACTCCTCACTATGGCATCAAAATTCTATAGGGTATTGTTAGCAAAATTCATACACTTGAATCTTGGTCATTTTTATGCATGTATGCACATTTTAGATAAAGAAAAATATCTCAAGTTTAGTGCTAGGAAAGAGCTTATAAAGAATTATTTCAGTATTTATTTAGTGTACTTCAGGATCAGAAGTGGGCTTCTGTTAGAATCAGATCCACTCCACTGACTTCTACACATGTGCACATCTCTCAAATGGCCCCACCTTTACAGGAAATTTAGGTGCAGTGAAATGAAAAAAGGATTTCATCACGTCACCCCTCAACCCTCCCATAGTGAGCCTCATGAGACACCTTATTTTTGTAGGCTTTTATCTAGTGGGAGAAGAATCTTCTCAGGGAACTCATAGCTGAGCTTTGTCCTGGAGGGAAGCAGTTAATTCACTCCAGGGTAAAGACATCCTTGCTTCCAACCCCAGCAGTAAAGGACTTCCTGGTTTTAGTGATGGAAGTGGAGTATAATTCCTTCTATTTCCAGTTTCTTTGAACAGATAAATAGAAAAAGGAGATGAAAGTTCATGCCAAGGCCCTTTCAAAAATGAACACATAGGGGAAAGCTTTCTTATGGCAACTGATATCAAACAACAACAACAAATGCTTTCAGGAAGGCCTGAGACACATGAGGAAAATAAGCTGTATTTCTTCTTAAAAAAAAATGTACAGTATTACATCCCATTAATATTTTGACTCTCTTAGAACATTAGAAAGAATGTGAGACATGTATGTTTCTTTTTTTCCTGCAGAATTACATGGAAAATGCTAGGATTTTCCACAAGCTGCAGCAACAAAAATTATTATTTTTTAATCTTTCTTAGATTGATTGCATGGAGTGCTTATAAGGTGTACGTGAAATTCCAAGACATTGTTGTTGTTTTTTTTCTCAAATTGGTTTTTGTTCTCAGCAAAGCTTGGATTGGCAACAGTAACTTGTCATTCACCTGAAAGTCCTTTCTAATTTCATGATTGATTTTTTTTGTCTTTGATTCAATTACATTATTGATTAAACTATATTTTAAAACATACTTTCATTTGGTCTTTCTTAATTTTGCTATTCTTGTCTCACCAGCCAGCTGAGGCTTTTTTTTTTATTGGAAATAATTCTCTCAACATCTATCACGTAGTTAAAAAGCAAAACAAAAGAGAATCTAATTCACCTGAGCAAATAATCCTAGAAAAACGCCTACTACTGAGTACCAAATAATATATTAGTATTTCCAAAAAAAGAAAATGAATTCATTTCTTCATTCCTGGACTCCTATTTTCAGGACATCACAGGGGCAGCTGGGACTCAAAGTTTCTGACTCCATCAAAAACCAGGGTTTGTGTGCAAAACAAACAGTTCCTCTATAGCAAAAATGATATCACCTCCTATTCTAGCTGTTGGGTACTGATCTGAAAAAAACCCAAACATTTTGTTTTTCTCCCAGTCCACCTCCATGGACATAGTGTTTTATTGTTGGAACCAAGCAATTTGTCTTGACCTGTGATCCATTGCTTCTCTTTCTTTTATTTTCCCTTCTGGCTCTGAGAGAGCCTGGCAGAAACATCTGTTAGAGTTAAGATACACTGCGACGACCCAGCCCATACAGGAGCCCTGTAGCACATTGGCTGTGCAGGAGAAAGGAGATGGGCTTTTCTGTCTACATGATCTATAACACTGTGCAGCTAATTCAAGAAGAGTGAACTATTTTTGGAGGTTACTAAATGACTCAGAATAAAGAAGCAATTGTATAACAAATGCAAAACTGAACATTCAGATTATCTGTTCGTTTAAAAAAAAATGAAAGAAAGCAACCTAATTTCAGTTCAGCTGCGGGGAGTAGGTTTCTTTAACAGCACCCCAAGGTAATTTAAAACATATTCCTGAATATACAACCTTAGCTATCATGAGCCACAGATGCTTTAAAAATGAAAAAAACAAAAAAAAAAACAAAAAAAACAACAACAACAAAAAAAAAAAAAAACAAACAAAAAACAAACAACAACAACAACAAAAAAAACCCCACAAAAACAAAACCACCAAAAAAAACAAACCTTTCACCCCCTTCTGATGACAAATATGAATTGAAGAGCAAGAGATTTAAGCCAGTGTTTGATGTTGACTGCATTGCACCTAGAGTTTTAAATCCCATTATAAAAGGACTATCTTATTCAATGAAGAGTTTAATAGTTTGCTTGTATAGTTGGCGATCAAAACAACATCAGTAGTGTTTTCACAGAACAGGAAAAATGATAAAAATGATGATGACTGAGTATGTACTAAGTGTCAGCTCTGTCAGGATCATGGGCTTGAGATATAAATATTAATATAATATTTCTCAAGCCTTATTGATCATCTCTACTTAAGATTCACAGATTACCCTTATAATGCTTCAGGAATGTTGCAAATGTCACTACAAATTCAACACCTGGAAAGTTTTGCACTTGATTAAAAAGAAAAAAATGACTGCAATATTTACCCTGAAAAACTGAGATAACCACATTGCCTTAATATTTCATCAGTTTTCTAAGTGTATTAGGTATACTGCATGAGATTAAGACAGTACATAACAGGAAAAAAAGCAATTTTAAAACTTAGCCACTGTTGTATAACCCTCATATAAATATGAGTTGCAAAAATCAGGCTCAGGTGAAATCAGTGGCATGAATTCAGCAGAGGATTGTTTTCAACCTTGCAGCCAAAATTCTACTTTCTTTGACCAGAACCTGCGCTTAGAGGAAATATTAGCAGTGAAGTGACTCTTACTGTACTGTAAGATAGAGTAACCTGATGTAAACATGCTACAGTGGAACCATGAGATGGAGTCAGCAGTGGTTTATCTTTGCATATGGAGCTTTGAGGGGAAAAAAAGTCACATACACAGAATGAGTAAGAAACACTGATAGTGGACATAGCCTGTTTTGGCTGACATGAGGGCTGTCAGCAAAGTAGCACTGGTTGAGTAGACAGGTGGAGGTTTTCCTCCTGTATTGGATTTTTCCAGGTTAATATGGTGGAACTTCTTTCTGTTTCCGTGCTGGAGGCTGGGTGTTGGAGAAAGCAAAGCTTGCAGAGCTGTGGGGAAGGGACAGAGCTGTGACAGTCATTAGAGCCAATCTCAGTGTGTGCTTCTCATACTTGTGACACCTACGCGCAGAGAAAACTCTGCTTGTGAAGGGGAAACAAATTCAGTTCCACTGTGTTTTTTTCTCTATTTGGCTCTCCAGCTCTAATGAATGAAAATTCATCTGGAGAAATACTAATTGGGTTTGACACCACAAACACGCAAGTAATGGGAGCAAGTTTCTCATCTAGGCAATCTGATGATCTAACAAGCTGTCTCAATGAGAATAGCTAGTTTAAGGTCTTGTGACATTATTCATTAGTTTTCTAACACCAATCTTTACAGTACACTTCCCAGTTTGATGTTGTATCTCCTTCTCTAGCTATAGGCTCTGTTGTTTTATACCCAAGATAATGCTTCTTGCTAATTCATTGACAATCAGCAGCAAAGAATTACCACTCCCCAGTACTCCACCATTCTCACAGTATCCCTGAGGATGTTTGTTTCACATCAGTGTCGTTTTACCGTTGGTGGCAAGGTGACCAGATGAGTTGATCAAGAAGGTGTCAGTAAGTATTTATAAATGGATATCTTGGAAATTTGTCAATGCTGAAATTAGTTTTGTGCAAGGGAGAAAGTTGAATACTCCTGTTTTTTAGGAATGGTCAGACTGTGGGAGTGTAATAGTTGATTGCCTAGAGGAAGTATCAAAATCCTGTGGTTAGCTAGTTATTTGTTCATGTCAGTGCAGGAATATGAAAAGGGCAAATGGGTGAGAATGTTTGTAGTTTCATGAGTATGGCAAGATGAGAAAAATAGAACTAACATATGTGTCTTTAAATAATACTGGACTGCCATCATTAGGCTTGCAGCAAAGCATCCTCTGTATCTTGTCAGAATTTAAAATCACCTACAATTGTCCTTGTACATACTACGTTTTTACACGTATCAGTGTATCAGTTCTTATTGAAAGTGTGTTGTTTTCATGTCAAACTAAAACAAAACTTATTTGCTATTATAGAATAACTGCAATTAAATGAGAGGACAAATATTAGCTTCATTTTCAGAGGTATGGGGTTTGCAGAGAGAAAATGCACTGCTCCATTCCTCATCACAAAGTTGTAATGTAGAGGGAAAAGTATTTTGTATGCATAAATAAAAATCAACAAACACAGTGCATCTAACTATTTGTCTTGGAAGTTTCACACATTTCTTCTTTTATAATGAATCATAACATGAATGTAAATATCAATTGCAATCTTCCAAAGAGTAGAAAGTTTCAACTACTATTTTTGGTCACTCACTGTGCAAATAAGCACTTTGAGTATCGCAGGAAAAGCTGTTCATAAATGGAGCATTTCTCAGTTTAGAAATACTTTGTCCTATACTGTTTTATTCAGGCTATACCTATAAATAGAACTCAGCTGCTGAGAAATGAGTTTACTATGCTATATCATTCTGTTGTATTTTGCTACATAGTTAATCCTGGCAAGGCTAAAAAATAGTTAATAGGCAGTCTGTAAGATCTTGTAAGATGACATTTGGAAATCCTGCAGTCATATTAGTCATTAGCCATGGCAATATTCTGCCATAAGGCAATGAGTCAGACGATTGATTAGAGAAGCTCATCATGATATACCCTCCGGCATGAATATGGAGAGAGGGAAAGGAAAATGAGAACGGAGAGTGCAGGGGACACAGAACAGTAACATGGAGGAACAGAAAGGCAAAGAAAGTAAGAAGCAGTATATTTTTTAGAGGTAAATGGTAATGGACAAGAGGGAAATAGCATAAATAATGGATCTTGGGGACCCACAAGGTATGCTACCATCATAGTTTGTGAGTGAAGTCTTGTATCACTGGAAAATCTAATTTTTCTTACACTCCTGGCATGGCATCTTGCTCTAGACATGATGCAGCTGTTGGCTACCTCCCTTACAGGTGTTCACTAAAAGTTTTGGAGAAGACTGGCATTGAAACAATGTCTGCTTTTAATTCTGCGTGTTTTCTCAAGTTGCTGTGTAGATATATATGGCTTTACCAGCTATCAACATGTGTGCTAAGAAGCATCAGCAAAATGAGCAGCGCACAGAAGCTGACAAAATGCCTACAGGGAACACTGGACAAATGCTCACCATTGAAAAAATTGCTAGGCACTGCAATTAAAAGGAAAGATCTCTGCTATTTAGGAGTTTGTGATGCTTTTACTAGTGGCCCTACTATGACTCCCCTGCTGCTGTTTCGGAAATTAGCACACCACTTTTGGCTGTGATATTCAGGTATGCAAGGCTGAGTACTTGCCTCATCCTTGCAGTCAAGCTTAAAAGCTGCCAGCTCCTAATAGGAGGAAGGCACTGCACAGAAAATACAGTTTACTGTACAAACTATTGTACTAACAATAAAAATGAGAGATGCACCTAAGTGCCACTCAGATTTTACTGCAGCACTTTTTTTTTTTTTTCATTCATGTCCCTAATGTGTGCTGTTCTCCATAGCAGGGCATGATTTGCAGTATTTCCAAATGATTTGGTCTGTCTTGGTTTTGTCCTGTATCAATTTAATCTAGGTCATCAAGCCATGTGCAATTCTATGAAAAAATTGGTGAGGTTTGTAATTTTTACTGGTGCAGATTTAGTACAATTTTTTCAATATACTCATGTGATGAACAGTCAGAGGTGCTCATACCTTCAATGCAGGGGAGCTGATACTAACATGTTCTCCATAAAGGCACTGTTTTTTATGATGTTCACTGGCTTTCCTGGCTTGATGGACTAATCTTTTTTCTGAAGCATTTCAGGAAAGAGCTTCCTAGTTTTTTTTATGTTTATATAAAAGATATTACATTTGTAATACAGGGAAATGCTGATTTGTTGTGGGTTTTTCTGGCTTATTTTCTAAGTATTCTGATTTGTATGAAAATACTCTCCCTACAATAAACACTTACTATAACTACTTTATAAATCAAAATGAATAATTTATTGTTTGTGTTTTTAAAAACTGTGTTAATCAATACAAAACATTTCAAAAGAATACATACAGATGATATTATTGGCAAACAAGATTGCTGCCAAGATCAATGCAAAACTCTTCAATGAGACTGTTTTCAGACTGGGATGTAGGAGGTTACATTTTTGCAGACTGCCCTGCCAGAAGTTTATCATGACAGATAGTACTTTCCCCAAATTACAATAGCCAGGAAAAACATCAGAAGTAACAGCTGTAAAGAACAAACAAAGCCACCAGGAAACAGGTTGAATTTCTCAAAATGATCAGTTCAATAAAAGGTAGAATCAGGATCAGAGCCCTGGTATTTGAAGTCAAGACCTGGTTTCTGGCTAATGATGTTGCTTCACATGCAGCTTTCTCAGGTGATGCACAGCTCATCTTTCGTGGGCTCATACAGAGAGAGATCTTATACAGTGTGCAACAACAAAATCAATTGTGAGAACAAGCTTCAGCAAGATTAATCCCCACCACCACTAATTAGCTTTCATAGTGGCATCTTGCCTTTCTCTCTGCCCTATCCCCACTCCTCTGAAGCACTTTGCTCTCAGTCACATACTTCTGTAAGCTGCGAAGCTCTCCTGACTTAGACAGAACAGGCAAATGAGAAGAAGGCTTCATGCCTCACATGCTCATATAAGCAGTGGATCACAGGGCCAGGTAACAGAGTTACAGATTTGAAAAAAGATTTATGTTTGCCATGCCTGTCTCACTTCCAAATTACTCGATAAATATTTCTTCTCTATAAGAAATCTTGAGGGCCTATGTCTAACTCCTCTTTGGGGGAATATGGTGATATAAGCACACTTAATTATCTTAAACAGCTAGAATTTTGTGACACAAATATTACAACAAAAACATTGTTGAAAGCCACACAGCATAAGGATAAGGCCATATGCCATTAAAATATATTTATCTTAATTGTCATATTAATCGGTAGATCTTGTGGGCTGTAAATTTATCACAAGTCTGGTCTGCATTAAGAATGGATCATAAGATTGTAACTGCAAATCCTCGTGCCACTTAATAGGTAAAATTAGGTGTCCCATTAGTCACAGTTGTGACTAATTTCACCTATTCTGACATTATTATGAACATTATGCAGTTGTTTTAATATCTTTGTATAAAGATTAGCCTAGCTGTTTTATTATGTTTGTGTCTTACTTTATGATGTCTCATTTCTTTTGTGTAACTGCTATTACTAATAATCAGTACATGAAGGAGTCCAAGGACTGCACTCTTTCCTTTAAAGTACAATTATTCCTGTGTAACATTGGAAAACTATGAAGGTCTCTAACATAGAAACTATTTTACATGGAAACAGTCATCAAGGTTAGCAGCTACTGTGGTTCATTAATCACTTAAATTTAAGGAAAACTATATGCCATATAAAACACCAACAAATAAAACAGAAGTTAAGGTCACGGTCCAATTTTTCAAGATCTTATAGGACATCTCTTATGCCAGTCAAAGACTTTTTGAGTGCATTCCGAAATTTCTTTATGGGCATATAAATGTGACTGAGGATCATCATCTGGCCTGTTGTGACAGCCTCACATTCTCTACCCAAAATATCAGGAGGCTTTGAATATAAAAGACATATCCTATAGATATCTTAGTTCAGGGCTCTTGACCCCAGAGTCAGCAAAAGAAGATGAACTGTGGCAATAGCCACAGAAAGCAGATGAATCTTGAGAAAAACAGATTTCAGAAGGACTCATCTATTTACACAGAGCAGCTGTACAATATCTGAGGAAAAATAGTGAATCCCTGAATCACATGTTGATTAAAACTGGAATAGTTACCTTCTTTTCTGATTGCTAAACAAAGTAACTTTATTAGAATCAGAAAACTAATTTTATTCTGAGACCCACTCTCATTCTGCATCTGTGTCTTTCTTCCACATCTGATACTTGTTAAATTTCTGCCAGGAGCCTGCCTGCCCTCTAAAGCTCAGCTTCTAGCTATGGACTTAAAGAAACAATAGGACTGTTTTATACTTTTTGCTTCATGATGTACTTCTAATAACTTTTTGTAACATACACAGCATGCAAAACAACATTAAAGAGAATGGAAGGACTGACTTTCAATTAATTTGAGTTTGGTTTTTGTTTGTAAACTACAGAACATTCTCTGATGTTAGGGAGCTTCATAAATCAAATTGCTGATGAGCAGCTGTCTTGAAATGAGAGCTTAAATGAATATAGTAGGAAGATCTCCTAGCTCACTCTGTGGACCTTAGATCAGGCCCTGAGAAAATTTCAAGTTATTTGCTGTGTAGGACCATACAGATGAAAGTATAGTTACCATCCTTCAGAGTCTTCACAGTGAAGTTACATGGTATGGTTGTATTGTACTGAGCTTCCACAGAATTATTTAATGCAATATGCTCCCTGGGTTTTCCATTACATTGGAAACTGATTAGACATTTAAAGTGTATGGTACTAAAAAGAAAACAAACTAAATTTGGGAAAAAAAAGGCTTTTCTCACAACAAAGCAAATTTTCTTGTCTGCAGCAGATCAGCAGCAGGAGTTAATATAAAGACACCACAAAGGTTAATGGCTCTGACAAGTTAATCTTCATCATTCTAGGTGTCCCATGCATGCTTTAAATGAGTATGTCATTCATAGCTGGATATCCATCAATTCATTCATGATGGGATAGGCTTTTGTCCCACTAGGAACTATATTCCTTGTATGTATTTGCATTGATACTGACTCCTGCTTTACTAACTTGGGAAAGGCGTAAAATGGCACTTCCTTGGGATGGCAGGAAATAAATTTTTTATATGTACAGGTTCCCCCCAATCTTAAGGTCAGGTTTACTGGCCATCAAATGGAGTAAGAGTTGCCACACTTTTTAACTAACCCATTCTTTCTCCCATGACTGTCAGTAAATTTACCTTTGGCTGCCAGAATCTAATTTCTGTTGGCAGCATAGGCATTGAGACATGTGCAGATTGCAGCCTGTATCAGTACTTAGTGAGCTCTGAATTTCATTGCTAGGCTGTTCAGTACCCTCACAATGTCTTTCAAAGTCTTCTAGGCTCTGCTTTATTGTATTACCTTTGGCAGTCTGAAGTGCAGTAATTTATATTTGTCACAACTGCCCTTCAACTGGTGTGGTGCTGGTACAACCTTGGGCTTTTTTGTCTTGTCTTTTTTTTTATCAGTGAGGGACTCCAGTATTGTGAATAATTAAAACCACATAAATAGTTGATCTTGGTGATACAGCATACCACACTATATGTCTTATGCAAAAAACATGTATTTTTACTTCTACCCTCTCATTTGCTTGAACTATATTAAAAAATTCTCATCATGAAAAATTAAAGATGATAAGAATAGCCATTATTATCCTGTTTACTACATGCAGCTG
Organism: Zosterops lateralis; assembly: GCF_965231275.1. Lineage (NCBI taxonomy): Eukaryota > Metazoa > Chordata > Aves > Passeriformes > Zosteropidae > Zosterops > Zosterops lateralis. The sequence continues at coordinate 49,952,697 of NC_139762.1, read as the reverse complement.
ATGTAGAGAGATATTTAGCTTTCTCCTGAGGAATGGTTTGATGTATATTTGTTTTCAATTAAATTTGCATATGCCATTTTAAAGAGAAAGATACTTTATTTATCTCTCTATTTGCTTTCGCTAAGGAGGGAATAAAAGTTCCACACTTCCCCCTCCCCTTTCCTGCATCACTGCAGGAGAGCTCTGTATTGTGCATCATAAAGAGATTGGGAAGCTGGGTAATTAATCATGGGCTTTTATGTAATAGAAAGTTTAAAATTCATTAGCTTTATATCAGAGCGAGTGTTATGAGGGAGAACATGTTGTGAATGAGAGGGAGAGCCTTGTAATTAAGGAAGTGTGTAAATAATAATGAAAGTCATTAGTGCCATTCAGTTTCTAAGAATGTCATAATGTAATTGGAGCATTAAAGTGAAATTTGCGATGACAAACATTAACGATACAAAAGAGAGAAAATGTGGTTATCTTTAGTTTGACAGATAATGTCAGCTTTCTTGCAAGGCCCAGATGGTACACAGGAAAATGTTATGAACAGTTTTGTTTTAATATTTTTGTGATGTGATATTGGGGGATACAATGTCACAAACCCACTAGGAGGTTTACATTGGTGAACCAATAGTGCCTTTGAGTACAGAGTCCAGTGCTGAAGCAATATATAGGGAAAGTCTTGTCACTGATGTAAGACTGCTTTTGCAATAAAGGTGAGTTGCAGTGCAGCATGTTATTATGTGGCAGTGAAGTTTTCTGTCTGTATCCCTCTCTGGATATGCACTTTGAATCTTTCTCTCTTTTATATTAAAAAAAAAAAAAAAAAAAAGGAAAAAAAAAGAAAAAGAGAGAGGGAGGGAGAAAAGGAAGAAAATGATTTAACAATTATGCAGGAAATTATATGATGCTAAAATTGTACCATGTACTGTTCTTTCAATGAAGGGACTTTGTACATTGCAAAGGCTATAATTTTAGGGCGTGAAAAAATGTAGATTCCAAACAAAGGAAAATTTAAATATGTCTAGTGGATAAGGCAAGGCGAAACAAAAAGAAGGCAGCTGGAGAAAATTTGAGGGAACAGTATTATTTTAAGGGCAGTGACTTAGAAATAACTGTGCTTAAGACTCCAAGACCTGAAAGGCCCAAGACCTCAAAATGCTGGAAGCTTCAGCATCTGTCTTTGTGTTCTGTCCATGAAGTACAGTGTTGTGGGACTTCCTACTTCCTCCATCACTTTGCATCAAAAGGACCTAATTTTTATGTAAGCGTTCATTTTTTCTTTGCTACCTTTTTTCTGCAGACCAGTAGCCAACACAAAAGTTGATTCCAAGTGTTGAAGATGAGGCACTTAAAGTTGCTAAATTAATGCTAATTAATCTCATATTTGGTTGACAGTTTTAAGAAAAGGAACACTGGTCCAAATGAGTCAAAGTGGAGAGGTGAGGGTGATTACCTCAGTAGCATTTAACCCATAGCTCCTTGAAAAACCTCTAAGACTTCCAATTGTATGACAAAGGCCACATTTCTTCATTTCACAACTGACAGTACTTGAAAGGCTTTTTAAATGACTTAGCAAGAATTATTCTCTGCATACAGTAGGGCTGTTGCTACTTTTGGGATCTTTGAGTAGGATGGTTCAAAGTAGAGTCACACTGACTGTACCAAATTGTGGTTACATATCTGCCTTTTCTGGTCATTTCTACTGAGGATGAAGAAAACCAGCGTGATGATAGATAAGCTGTGAGAAGAGGTTGCCTCCAGTAGTTTGTAAAGGGCTGTTTTTGAAAAGCTTGATTTAGCACTGGTTAGGCTTTTTATGTTTGGTTTGACTCACTTTGTTTAGGTTTTTTTCCTAGTTACTCCTGTTCTTTGGCACATCAGCACACAGTTTTGCATGTAAAGCACAACATGGCCTTAAAGGGGGTAAGTACTTGATTTCATTGTGAGGGGAAGTGATCTGTCAGAAAATTCTGTTAGTCTCCTGACTGTCTCTGTTGTGGAGGGCACCCTCACCTCCTCTTGAAAAAGGTTCGTGGCCAATGTTTGCTGCTTGCTGCTTTTCTCACTGCACAAGTTAATAAAGGTGGTAAATGTGAGCCTCAGAGCACACACTGCAGTGAGGTAGGGTAATCAACACATCCAGGAGACACACGTGCTATGGCACCAGGAAAGAAACAGGTTACACAGACACTGGGGCAAGGATTCTTTCTAGAGATTCTGATGGGAGAAGATAAATATTATTCTTTAAAATTTTAAAGGAAAACTGAAAAATGGTATCTGGTTGAAGTGCGTCAACATAGTAGTGTAGCATCAAGTTACTTGTGAAAAATACCTGCAAGGTAGATCCAGGCCTCAAGTAAATTGGGAGCCTTCTGTTAAAACTCTTACATTTAAAACATTCATTTCAGAGAAGACTAGACCTTCTAGAAGCAAAGGTTAAGAGGGCACCATGTTCGGGGGAATTTCAAAGGAGAAGTTAGTGTTAGTGAGTGTTCAGGGTTACATGGGCTGATTGGCACAGCAAAACTTCCTTTTTTCACCTCCAAATCATTTGCCAACTTCATTCTCTAGGTTTTCATATGGTATCTAATCTACAGCTGGGGTGATGGTTTTCTCTAAAATATACATGGTTCTGAGAGTTAAACAAAGCCTATGACTCTACAAGCATGTTTTACTGCTATTCTTAATATTTCTCTGGCAGGATTTTGGTAAGGTAAGTGGGTATTTCTGTCAAAATTGTTTTTTTCTTCTTTCCTCCTCTCTGTCATTACTGGATCCACTTGCTTGCCCATGAAGTTCCCTGGTCCCTTGGCTTCCCTTCTTCTGGGACACCTTAAGGGCAGATGTAGGTCTGTAATGTTTTAGCAGTGAGAAAGACACCGTGTACCTGTATTGAAAGCCTGTATTACCCATATCTTATTGTGGAAGCTGAAAATTGTCACCAAAGCTTGCCTGCTGGCCAGGTGTGCTGGGAGGTAACCTATTCTTTTATACTTTGCTTTGGACAGAGGGCGGCGATAAAGACTTTCCTTGGTAAGATCTTGGTGGGAAGCTGCTTTGTGCCAATTGAAGTTGTTTGTGACTCTTATGGCTCCTATGCCAAGGGCTGCAACTACTCTCCAGCAGATGCTGTGTCTGTCATATTTCTCCTTAGAGCCACTTGTATTTGTGAGCCAAGCACTTCCTGGGCTCTTAGGTGACCCTGAGCCATTGGATTATTAAAGCTCATAAATCCTGTTGAAAGAGTTTGGAACTTCCTCAGCCTGATTTCTTTCCTACAGTACTCCAATATGTGCAGGTAGTGCACATTCTCTACAATGAATCACAGATCTCAAGATAACCAACTCACTGCATTCCCTGCCTGGGACTGACTCTCCCTCCTCCTCTTTTTCTCACCACTTTCTCTCTGGCCCATTCTAACACCACAGTTCACAACTGTGCTGACTCTCTTCTTACTACTCTTTCTCTTACTCACCACTGCATGTTTTGTAGCTTTGTCCTATTGTGCATGCCACACATACATATTATAAAAAGTATAACTGTGCTAAGTTTCTATATCAGAAATGTGTTTCTGTCCAGTGCAACTGAGAGCTGCCCACCACCTGAATATCCCACGCTGTCACAGCTCTTTCAATGCTGTCAGCAATGTGACTGAGTCAGGATACCAGGACGAGCCCTTTCTGTGGTCACTGCATTACTTTAGAACATCCTTTTTTGAGCTGCCAGCCCATGAAACAGGCCACTGCCCCTCCTACACTGTGACCTGAAAGTTCTCTAGTCCTCCTGCCTGTAAACATAAGTTGAAGAAAAGGCTATAACACAAGAGACAATGTGCACAAATGCTAGCTGTCAAAGCCAGAGTTCAAATTCCTGCTCATGTTCTTCTGAAAGTCACAGCTGAGCAGTGCTGCAGGAACTACAGTTTCCAGTCTTAGGGGGGATCAGGCAACTTTTTTTTGTGTGGGGTGAGGAACTCCACACTGTAATATCCTTTTCAAGATACACAGATATGGCACATCAAACACTTCAGGATTTCTAAAAGAAACTAAGAGGGGATTTGAAATGTCAAATACAAAGAAATGATTCTTTGCTTTCAGTGGGGGGAAAAAAAAGCTGCCTCAGCCCCTCTAGCAACAGATTATATTTTTAAAGGGTTGTTCACTGATCTTGCTCCAAAAAAAGAATCTGAGATTTAGGTACCTGATCTTAATCCTAATGAAATCCATTGCAAAATTCTTACTGAGTTCATTGGGAAGAGCATAAAGCTTTTTTTTTTTTTTTTTTCGGTCAAATCTGAGCTACCAGTACATGCTTTACACAAATTACTTGGGTAATTTTCCTTTACTTGAGATGTTGTAGTTGGAAAAATATTTCAGCTCTTCCTGAGAAGTATTTAAAACTGGAGCAATTTGGCTATATTTACGTATTGTTAAGTGCCATTTTAAACAGACGCATGGTATTTTTAAGTCCATCTGCAAATTATGCATGATTAAATTGTTTGTTACATGTAGGACATAGAAGTGGAAAGGAGTTTAAAAATAAATAAGAACCCCTAAAACTGATCTCTTTCATGTAAGACTATGAAAAAATACATCAACAGTTAGCTTATCATACTGCTGTGCCTCAAACTGAATCACTCCGTAACTCCACAACACAACTGACTTTATATGTTAGAGGGTTTTTTCACTGAGAAATGACTCGAAGCAGCAGAAATGTGCAACCAGTTGTGCAAGATTTTATTAATGTATTTAGTAACACTAGTGCCTTCTCTCCCAGGAATGACTGCAGAACTGCAAGAAGCTCTGTATATTTTTCTGATATCTTACTTCTAGTCTAATACTGGGTTTTGAGAGCCCAGTAGGTTTTTCTTGATTTCTAAGTGAAATTGAGATATCATAGCTAGAAAGTGAACAAGTAATACAATCTGTTGTCATGCTTTGGAAATACCTTGAGCTGAGGCATTTGGTGTTGTCTGCAGGAATTTTGTGTGCATATAGTTCACGTGTGCTTCATCTCTATATGTTGGTTCTGTTATACAAGGGCACTTAGCAATACCAGAGTCCTAGAAAGCATGTGCTGCTGGTTAATTAGCTTGATGTTTTGCTTAAAAAAGTACTTGGTGAAGTAGGTCTTGTGTCTTTTTTTTTTCCCCATTACCCTCAAAATTTAGTCACAGACAGAAAAAGGTGTCAGAGGTCTGAAGAGCTGATCAAGTTCTGTTTCTGCTTAAAAACACAGCTCCTGCTGACTTTCGTGAAGATTAAATGAACAGTTATCCCTGCTCATGTTTACAGATCAGGACAGGCAGCAGCAAGTCACTGCCGTGGTTTGCCACCTCTTCAATATTGTGATCGTGCAATGATTGTGATTTTTCTTTCTACAAAGAAAAGTCCTGAAGAAAGGGATGTAGGCTGCATATTCTGTCAGATTAGCATCTGACTGAAAAGGTCTGAGGTGAGTTCTTAACAAAGGAAGGCAAATTCACTTATTTGCACATGCTGTGTTTGATGCTACTCAACATTCTGTGTTGAAGAACTACAATACACGATACTGGAGTGATACTGGGTTTTTTTCCTGATTATTTCCACTGGTTTTGCTGTAGCTGGCATCTTTTAGCATTTGGTAACTTGCTCCAGGCACAACCAACCTCATAGGAGAGAATGGAATGAACTGCCAGACTACAGCTTGGATTAATTTTTTATCTTCTTACAGATCTGACGTATAGTTTTGGGTCTTCCCACTCTGAACACACTCCAGTATCTCAACAGTGGGAGACAAGCTGTGGACAAGAGGCTGTTTTACATGTGCATTGTGTCTAGTGACGGCAGCAAGGTTCTGAAACGTTCACTACTCTCATCCCCTTCCCTTCTGGAGGTGAGTTGCAAAGCATTTAGTGAAGGCATGAGTGAGTACTGCTTTTGTGTCCTGGTGCAGTTGTGCATGCTCTCCTGTCTCTGGGTACCCTGCTTGGGAGTAAAGGAATGATGGGCAGCAGCCAGGTGAGGCCCTCTCCATTTCACTGTGTGTTCAGAATAGTTTTGATAACCATCTTGGAAAATGAACTTTGGTCCGTTGTTGAGATGGCTGCAACATCAAATGGCAAAAAGCAAAGAACTGGTCCTTGCCCCATCACCAGGTGTAGCACACGAGTGCCATTTACAGCCTCTCTGCTGGTCTTCTTGCTTTCAGATGGAACCTGTAGCACAGCATGGGAACATTTTAAAGAATGAAATTAAAAGTAGGTGGAGCCACACACGAGCATCCCAGGAGGAAACCACATCAGGAGGTGCATTAGCAGAAGAGGTTTTGGTGTGCCTGGCTGAATGCCTCTGATCACTTGAAGCGTGCACCAAAGAGCCAGCTAATGCACACCCTGTTGTGGCTCATCACTCACTGTATTCTTCCAGTCTGATTTCATTCAGCAGTCCCCAGTAAAAGCAGGTGTTTGCTTCTGAGGGGAAAGAAGGGTTCCAGGGGTGCAAGGATAATACCTACTAAAGCAAACATTTCCCTGCAACTCTCCCCTGGCCTTTTGTATATTTGTCCATATTTACTGGTAGGCAAGTTCTGCTACATTCATTCATCGTGGCAAACTGTCTTCTCTAACTAGGGCTTTCTGAAAGCACATCATGAAAGGAGTGCGTTTTTAACTGTGTGTTTTAAATAAGAATTGTCTGTCTGTGGGAGTTGGGTTATTTGTATCACCGTAGACAGAAATGATCTCTATATTTCATAGGAGACCTTGCTGCTTTGTACTTATTGACTGTTTATTTTTTCATCCATGGGATTACTAATTGCAGCTAGTACCAGACACTTCTGTCTCCTTTCAGGTTATTGTAGTAGAGGGCATTGTACTAGATGCATGGTTATTCACAGACATGCATTTCCAGCAGCTGAATTGCTGGATTTGCTCTAAATGATCTATGGCAATTACATTTGGCATTGTACTGCTATAATTTACTGCATATTAATAGCCACCTAGCAAAGAGGTAAATGCCCTTTTCTCGGCTGGGTGCAGAATGAATGCCTGGATGTATTCAATTGGGTAAAACGAGGCCCGGATTTTAAATGCATAGCAGAGGTTTTATGTACCAGAAACGCGTGTGCTGGTGAATTGCCTGTTTCCCTCTGCCTTGATGGTGTGCAGCAAGGCTCCGAGGGAAATATCATCAAGCCAGATCCTAGATAGAGACATGCTGGGCAGGGGAGGGGGAAGGGGATCATGTGCCCCATTTTTAGTGGCTCATCTGCTACCACCCAAAATCTGCTGCAGTTTTTTGTTTTTTTTTTTTTTTTGTTTTTTTTTTTTTTTTTTTTTTTTTTTTTTTTACCCCTTTCAGCAGCTCGGCTGATCAGCCTGAAGGCTGTCAGGTTTCATCAGCAAAAATAACAATTAAAACCCTCCCTAGACCTTTCACTTAAAGCTGTCCTCTGGAGTCAAGGCCCATTTCCTTCCCTGTTTATTTTTCTTGGGGGTTCGCGTGTCGAGGGGCGGCAGGGAGTGGGTGGGAGCGAGTAACAAGGAATCGAAGGGGGATTAAGGAGCTTTCTCCTTATTAGCCCCGCTCGGGTGCTTTGTCTCTGCTCCTGGCTGAGGATGGGCTGACGGGGAGGGCTGGAGGGAAACAATGTGACTGGAGGGGCCGGCGCGCGGGAAGCCACGGGCACACGGGCGGGCGGACAGACAGACAGACAGAGACACCGCACACACAGACAAACACCAGCCCGGCCGGGCATCTCGGGGCCGTGCGCGGGGCTGGGTGGGGTGCGGGCGGGCAGGGCAATGGCGCCGGGGCCGGTGGCGGCTGTGCGGCGGCCGGGGGAGCTTTGGCCCGGGGAGCTTTGGCCCGGGGAGCTTTGGCCCGGGGAGCTTTGGCCCGGGGAGCGGCGCTGGGCGCAGCGAGCGCGGAGCCGGCGAGCGGCGGAGCCGGAGCGCGGCGCTGCCTGCGGTCCGGGGCGCACCACGCTGCGTGGGCGGGGAGAGAGAGAGAAAGGCAGAGGGAGAGACTCGCAGACAGACAGTAGAGCCCGGGAGCGCGGCAGATAAAGGACGGAGGACAGGGAGAGAGGAGCGAGCCAGACGGGGAGCCGGGCAGGCGGCGAGAGCGGACGGGCAGAGGCGGCGGACCGGGCTGGGACAGGACAGGAGAGGACAGACAGGACAGGAGAGGAGAGGACAGACAGGACAGGAGAGGAGAGGAGAGGAGAGGAGGCGGCCGGCGGGTCGGGCGGTGCCGCCGCGCCCGGGCAGCAGCAGCAGCAGCAGCAGCAGCGGCGGATCTCCTCCCGCGGCGGAGGCGGAGGAAGAGACCATGTCTTTCAGGAAGACAGTCACTGTGCTGTAACAGCGGCGTATCCGCAGCAAAATAAACAAACCGGCCAACCAAAAATATCAAACAAACAAAAATAGCCCGAGCCGCCAAGACGCTGGGGGCAGATCCCGTTTGCAGGCAAGGTAAAAAAAAAAAAAGAAAAAGAAAAAGAAAAAAAAAAAAAAGAAAAAAAAAAAAAAAAAAAAAAAAAAGAAAAAAAACAAACCAAAAACAAAACCCAAGGAAGCCAAAGCAGAATCTGTCGACATTTGTGTGGCGTGATGTTCTTTGTTGTCGCGATTTTTTTTTCTTGTCTATTTTTTTTTTTTCTTCCAGCATGTGTTTTCTGTCATTTCGTTGGAGTCATTCGCCCCATCCCCCCCCACCACCCCTCCCCGTGATCTTTTAATTTTTGAGGTCAGGGCGGCTGGAGCATGTGGAGCGGAGAGAGAAGGAAACAGGAGCTGTATATGGAACGGGGGCTCGCCTTTATTGCGTGCCATGGGCAATTATTAATAGCGGCTGCAGGATTCCGGCTCTAAGATGTGGTATTCACTAGAGGGGGAGGGAGAAGCAAAGGAAAAGCGGGTGTCGCTGGCAGTGCGGCGGGGCAGGATGCTCTCGGTGCTGGAGCCCGGCTGGGGACTGCGGAGCGGTGCTGACAGCCAGGTAGGGCGGGCAGGGCTCGGCGCGGCGGCCCCGCGGAGGGCGGCGGCTTCCCAAAGTTGGGGCCGCCCGGCGGTGATGGGCAGAGGCGCCGCCGGCGGGAGCACAGGCGGGTCGGGGTCGGGCTGGAGGTGAGGGGCCGGGAGCCGGGCTGGGCGGGGGAGGCCAGCGCCGGGGAGGAGGGGGTCTGCGGGGGACATCGCCCTCCTCCCAGCCCTCGTTTTAGCTAAAATGGATCAAACTCTGTAAGGAAATCTCAACTTTTACTCGTTGATTTGCGAACGGCACCGCAGGATCCGCTTTGAAAGCCGCGTTTGCTGAGGGGGCAAGCCCGGGCTGCTGGGGCTGGCATTGTTCTTGATGTGAGGCGATGTGAGGGCAACAGATTTACTTGATGCTTCCTTTGTGAGGGCAACAGATTTACTTGATGCTTCCTGAGCATCTCTTTTTGCATGCGGTGGAGGAGGATCGCAGTCCAGGAGTTACAGCCGTGTTGTTAGGTGTCCTGTTTTCACAAAAAAAGCAGTTCATGTTACTCCGCTTGGTGTATTCTGCCTACTTGTCTGTGCTTGTGAATCTCACCCCGACGTGCTCCTCCAGGCAGCCATGGCGCAGCCTCCTTTAATTGCTGTTATTTATTTTGCCTTCATTTACCGTGTCAGCCGGCGGGGGGAACACGCTCGGATTCCGGGTGCATTTTTACGTGCTAGGTGTGTCCCTGCGCTTCCAGGTGTGTGCGGTTCTGCTTTAAAACTCATCCCGCCGCCGTGTGACATCGCTGTCAATGTGCCGGGAGGGGGAACAAAAGCGTTAGAGAGGGACACAAGTGTCTGTGCCTCACCTGTTTGACTTCTCTGCCATTGCATTGCTGAGCCAGATGCATGCCCGGTGCGCCTTCTTCTAAATGGCATATGCACATTTTAGGCAAGTACAAAGCAATTGAAGCTGAGGGTGATGGGGAGGGGGTAAAAAAAAAAAAAAAAAAAAAACCAAAAAAAAAAAAAACCAACCCAACCAAACCAAAACCGTACTGTAAACTGATCTGCAACTTTTCAGTCGCATAATTTAACTGCACGCTGGTTTTGTTTTAGCAGTCTTCGTCACGGATCGAGGCAAGTTTGTGTGCACAATTGGGCTTGCAAATTGCTAATCTCGCACTGACTTTGCCTCTCAGTTCCCAGCTGGGCATGGTTACCTTGAGAGCTATGGTATCAGCACTGTCAGAGCATGCTCCGGTGGGGAGATCGGGTGTGTTCTATTTTTAATACTATTTAATGAAGATGCTTCTCACTCTGCAATATACGAAGCATAATGGAAGAGCAGAGCGATGATTGGTTATGGATACTGGAAAAGGAAAAATGCAAAGGTAAAAACGGGAATCCCTCAAATATTTCTATTATACTAATGAAAGAAAATGCAGCTGTGCAGAAAGGTGACTGCTTAGCTCATTCTAAGCTGAAGAGTTTTTTGGTGTCTAGGATGCTTTTTTTAAAGTTCTTTTAAAAAGTTGCATGGAGCAGACTAGATAGATTATTTTGTGCTATTGATAAATTGTATTCTATGGGGGCATGCTTAAGTTGAGGAATATGCCATTTTATTTATTTTTTTTTAATATTGAAATATCTTACAGTGGAGTAGTGCTAAAGGAACATCCTAAATATTTTTTTTTTATTGTGATAACCGTTTTTAATGATCAGCTCTATTTATGTGCTTATTGGTAGCCTCCTGAAGCGGGAGTTTTGAGTTTTTTATTCCTTGCAGTTAAAAGTTAATTCAGTTGTTATTAAAAATCAGTGTTGCATGCAATGCTCACAGAGTGCAAGCGGCTGTAAATCTCTTGTGAAATGTAAAGGAAAATGCCTCTAGATAACTGGTATATGCCACTTGGCGAGATGCATGGAGATACTTTTGAAAACTACCCTGTTATGTGCAGTGTACTTGTAGTCAGAAATGTATTTATTAGCTATTTGAAAGAATCCACGCACTTAGAATCATGTGGAGAAACTTGCTTCGATTAAAGATGTCTTCTCTAAATCAGCTGTATTTTCTCTCTGTTGTCTGCAGTTTTACAGGATGGTGGTCTAAGAAACAGCTGAGTACCCCTCCTGCAAAATCCTTTTTCAAGCAATTCTTTCTTTCTGCTATGTGCTAGTCATTTTGACTGCCCCAGGGCTAAGTGTGCAAGTGAGAATTGCTCAGACGAGTTTTGCACCACATCGTACCCATGAAGGAAAAATTACATAATGGTGATAGAGGAAATGCTAAGAGATTTTTAACAGAGATGTAATTATAGTTCTCAGAGAGGAAGAAAACAGTGCAAAAGTAACTTTGAAACTTCATTCTGTTGGAGTAAAACTGTGGGCCAAATCATATTTTTCTGATGGTGCTGCTTTTCCTGCGGGCTTTACTTGGGTTATTTGCATGATTACAGTAATGGGACTTGGCCTGAGAAGTCACTGTTATTAAATGGAATTTCAGGAAGTCCATTAAAGAAACCTACGAAGTTTTAAAATCTGCTGCGCTCTTGACTTCCTCTGAGGTTATGATTTTAATAACTAAACTTGGGATGAATAGGGAGGAAGAAAAGTGTACTAATTCTAGAATGGCTTACTTACAGTCTGTCTTGCGTCCTGTAGGCATTGGTCTCTCTGCAGTCAGTGGGAGCTTTTAAAATTGGCTCCACGGTTTAATCAGTGTTATAGACAGACACCGGGACAAATTTTTAGCAGCTGTAAATTGATGTAGTTTCATTGGTCTTAAGAACAGTGTAGACTTAACACCAGCTGATGATAACACCTCTCTGCTTATAACATACAAGATCTGTAACTTGCATTGAATGGTACTGCCAATTTTGATGGCATTAATTTTGGAGTAGGGAAATGATTTTGGAAGACTGGCAAATCCTTGTTTATAGGGACTACTCACAAATGAACGGATTGATCCAGTGAGTGCTCCCAGCTTAATTTTCTTGACAAGTTTTAAAGACAGTTTGTAAGCTACATGATTATTTAAAGGAAATGCTATTCATGATAAGTAGTCTCTTTTCAAAAATATCATTAAAGATTGGCCAGTTGAGAAGTAATGTAACTACTATGCAATAAACTTGCAAAATCCATTTGTCCCCTGCTTATTCATTTATTAGATTTGAAGTTCTGTATTAATGTTCTCAGCAGGTAGTAAGTCAAGCAAATGGGTCCCTTTTTCTTCTAGAAGATTGAAACATTCATCAAACAAGTAATACATGGCAAAGACTCTGTACATTCCAATGGAGAGCACTTGGTTCTGAAGATTTAAAATACTATGTATGAATATCTGTGTGGTAACATGCATTTCTAGGACACATTCTATTTTGATGACAAACTGCTATCCAGGTAAGTTAGATTTTCCCTAATTAAGGCTGAGTAAATTGAATTGGAGATAAATTATGCAAACCATGTGAGGTCATGCATCTAGTTTTTGACAGTCATCAAGCGAGACCTATTCTGGTCTCCAGACTTGTAACTGGGTCGCCCCTGGATTATAAGTTTCCCTGATTAATTGCTGGTGTTTGTTTTCTAATATTTCCACTTGATACGTGAAATGCTGATTTTCAGAAACACGTAGATGTAAATTTGTAACTATCAAAGTATTTTATTTTTACACCATAATTTAATGGTAAGCCATTCTAACAAAAAAGTAACTTCAGAACAAGTTCAATAGCGACTCGTCTCTTGGGTTTGTTTTTTTTTTTTTTTTTTTTTTTTTTTTTTTTTTTTTTGATAAATTAAACCTGCCTATAAATTCATGTAGACATGCTGCTTACTGTTTGTGGACAGAATATGTTTTTCTTGGGGGCCTTTCTTAAGAAGGAGGCTTAAACCCGAATTGGAACAACAACAACTGTGGCTTGCTGGTGTTCTCACATGCACAATCACACAGTTTATTAGACAAAGGAAAAGGGCATTACACCATAAAACTACAATACTTTCTGTTTTAATTAAAATTGTATTTTTTTAGTAAATAATATCTATGATGCATTCTTCCCAAGTCTTCATTTGTCACTGAAGGTCCAGACTGCTTATTTGGAGGAATTAGATGCTTAGAGCTGCTTAGATGTTTGAAGTGACTCTAGTGTTAGGCTTCATGTTTTTTCATCTGTTGGGTTTACTGGATGTTTACTCATCTGTAGGCAAGCTGGATGATGGATGATTGGGTAAATTAAATTTCCTTAGATGATTTTAGTATGAGAGCACATAAATAATCTGTATTAACACTTAATGTGTGACATAGACAGTCCAAAGTTACAAATTGGATTGATTCCAGGGGAAGAGCAGTAGACATCTCTGTCACCTTTAGGGAAAATACCCCAAGCAAATGCTTCCATAATGTCCTGCCACAGATGCCCTCTTCCGCCTGGAAGTGATGTTGCTGGAATTTACTACTTCTTCCTTTTTCACTGTTGTAGTTTTCAGGCTTTCAGGTAATCCACCATCAGTACCCTTCTTTCTGGTTCCTTGGAAAAAGTTGTTGCGGAAAAGGTCTCGTTTCATTCAAATGTGCAATTTTTTAGTCACATGGTGGGATCTTAAAACTCTGATCATTCTAGAGTCTTACATAGGTAATGAATATGAAAATAAATAACATTTTTTCCTGGCTAGTACATATAAATCCCTGTTACTGAGAGGAAAAAGCAGGCTAAATACAAAGAGAAATACATAAACAAGGAGTAAACAAAATTGCTTTTTACCAGAGTGCATTCATGATGGCTGTTTAGATGGACTAATTGCAGCTGTGGTAAACACGGTCAAAAGAAACCCTAAATACGTTGTTTGGTTAATGCTGAAGGAAGATGTGAAGTGCGAGAGAGCGATAATGGCATGTATCATGACTAAGCTGAAATGCAGAAGGCACAATTAGGCAGTGACAGCTGGGAATTTGGAATTTAAGATTTGGATATCCAATGACTTTATGAAGCAGGGGGTTTAGAGTACTTTCTAGTTACTGGCAATGTATGGAGTCAGTAACCATGTAAGGCTGTTTTTAGGGCAGACATTCACATAGCTTATGCTGAAATATGTAAGGTGAGAAGTGCGTTTTTATAAGTGAAAGAAAATTTTCACAGGGAAATTGGGACACTTACGGATCAGGTCAGATGCCTGATCTTGATCTTTTAAGGCCAAGAGCCACAGATAACAAAGAGTAGTACCATGAGAAAGCAAAGTCCTATGAAAGTGTTTTTGTAATTTAATGTTTTCTGCTATATTAATAATTTAGTCTTGGACAATACTATAATTTATTTATGCGCTGTTTATACAGTCCCCGTGCTAAAATTCTGGAAGCTTAGTAACAACTTCCAGCTGATAAAACTGCTTTTTTCCAAAATTGGATGCCTTCAAGTCAAAGGAAAGCTTAAATGGTTGGCAGGATGGTGTGACAAAAAAATAGCAATTAAGAAAAATCCCAACAAATAATCCCACACCCCCTCCCCCACAAGTAAATGCTCTGGTTTTTGATTTCTCAAGATTTTTGTCTTCTGTTTGCAATCTATGCTAAAACATGGAAAGCAAATGTATACAAATCACCTCCTTTCAAGCTTCTGTTTATCCCAATTTTTACAGCCATGCAGCAGGGTTTTTTACTGGATTCATAAAATCATTAGAGCCAGTTTTATGTTCTAGGATTTGAACTCTGTCATCAAAAGCATGCCTGTACAGCTAATAATTTCGTGAGTAATGAATCCTGTTGCAGTATTTGTATTTTTCTTGCCTCATGAGTTGAAGTCTTCCTGTTCCTTCAATCCAGAAAGCATTTTGTAAGTTTTCATTAATAAATATCAGTCAGATTTTGCTTCCCTTCACAAAAAGGAGTGCATGCATCTTGGGTTTGGTGACCTGCAGACCTTCTCGTGGTGTAATGCTTTTTTTACTGTGAAGAAAGTTATCACAATTTGTTCCTGCATAGAGAGGGATAGCAAGACTTCTCAGTAGAATGAAGCCAGTGAGGATCAACTGCAGTGATTAGAAGCATTTTATAAATACAATTAAATTATTATTAATTAGCATAAACTGTTCAACTGTATATTTGATTCAATGGGAAGTTTTACTAGGGAGCAGACTTCAGTGGTGTTGATGCTCTCACGTGAAATAGGTACAGCATGTTCTTCTGAAGAATATGCTTGCTTTGTGCTTTTTGGGTGTTTGTGCCCATTGAACTTTATTTGAAGTGCCTGAAAGTAAATCATAAATTGCAAAGGTACAAACTATACCTTGAGGTTTTTCCATTTTCAAGTGACTATTCTGTTTCTAAATACATTGCCACTGGCATAACATTTAGAACAGTTTAAATGAGGCTGCTTAATGCATTATAAAGTATTTGTCATGGAGTCAGAAATGTTTATGGTGTCATAAAACCTTTAAGGGAAACACATCAAATAAATTGGTCCACTCTAAAGGCTCACTACAGATTTTAATGTAAGTCCGGGAAATGTCTGATAGCTATATAAGTTGTGTACTTTAAAAACCATGAAATCTGAAGTGAGAAGATCTGACTTGCATGCTTTCAGGTTTTGTTCCTTTAGGAAAAATTCAGAGCTTTCTTCTACAAAACAAAACAAAAAAAGGGTCATTCTGAACATTGATCTATAAGGAAAGCCTAATGAGTGATTTAGGGCATCTTAAAGTACTGTATTTCACAGTGCATGCTGCTTTTAGCATCTGGAAATGCTAATGAAATAATGAAACTGTTTGATCCAGGTATGATTTTTGGGGAAGCTTTAACTCATCAAAAATGAGCGTAAGTTGGAAAACATAATGTATTTACTTGCTTTTTGTGTCTCAATATGATTTTCCACTATGGTGTTCTACAACTGAGCAGCAAAATGGAGTGAACTCTAATGACAAGAGCTATGGCAAGCATCATAAGAATCCCTTTAGATACAGAAGACGATGAATTATTACTGAGGGATAATGCAACTTGTGTTTAGTCTGTGTGCTGTTGAAGATAACTGCATTTGAATGAAGTCCTTGAATGACCTGCTTCTTAAAGTAGCCCTCTCAAAATTGGAGGCTGAGATAAGGGAGTCGTGGGGTAAGGGCATAATGGAGGATTAGTGCTAGTAGTGCTGCTTGTGATGTGAAATCAGGGTAAGGGGCAGGAGGACAGTGAAGGGAAGTAGAACGTTCAGGAGAAAGTCTTCTTTCCCTGAAGATTAGGTAACTGGAATTTTGGAAAATGCAGAGAAAATATATAGATGTGTAGCCTCTCTTCAGAATAATTTTGTTTTCTGATTTAATAAAAAAAAAATAAAATTCCTTATGCACGATGTGTTGTGCTGCCTGTCTTTGCATGGACGATCAGGATGAAATGACTACTCCTCTGCAACCGCACCTAATCTCACTACATCTGAGGTTACAGGGGTTGTAAATGATCTATGTCTTCTGATTTTTGCTGTTGCAGAATTGCTCCTCTCTGCCACCTATCTGGCAGAAGGGAAAGGAACATAACAAAATTGTTGCCAAGGTCTGAGGGCAACTCCATGGTAGTGTGGGCTAAAAGAGGACTTCTTAGCTTGGCTTAACATCAGTATAAGAAACTGGTGGGTGAGTCTTGGGGAGACATGCAAGATCCTGGATTCTCTGGTATGTAGCCAGTTCTTCTATGAAAATAAATTGGTTTCTATCCTTGGTACCTCTTCTCTTGGCATGGAAGTACCTCATAAGTTAGTCAGGTATTTGCTGGAATAGTCTAATGTGCCCTGTGAGTACATAAATCCTCACCCTTCCATAAAGGGCTTTCTGTTAATGGGGAAGGATTGGTAGGAAAGAGCAAATTGAGACACAGATCTTGATGCAGCATTTTAGCTGCCTGTGGTTCTGCTGCCGGTAACACTGTAGGCATGGCCGTGGGGCTGTGGTTCCACAGGCACCCTGTCCACTCGTTCTTTTGTCGTGATGGTTTCCGCAATGCGGGAGGAAGATGCGGCAGGCACCTGCCTCTTTCAAAGCCCACGGATTTCTTTGATGTGTTTGTTACTCCTCAGGGGTTTTTTGGATTTTTTTGTGGTTTATTTTTTTTTTTATATTTTTTTTTTTTTCCGGGAAGTAGACCAGAGAACATAATTCATACTCACAAAGGCTAATTACAATTTTTCCTCTGCAAATCATTTCTTAGAGAGCTGTGTGCTCAAAGAACTGCTGCTAACTACTATTTTCTGTGCTGCGGTTATGCTCAGTGTCCAGGCAATGCATGCTGAAATGTAGATTCTTTTGGCACCCATTCCTGTTTGTTTGTTTGATAACATACACTTGTGTCACGTCTTTATTAATGCTGTCAGGCACGTCAAAGCCATCTGTAATAAAACTGCATCAATAGAAGAGCGTGTCAGAAAATGTGACAGTAAAATATCGGCACTTCTGAACAAAACTTTTTTTATTGATTAAACAGCACAATTTCAATATGTGGAAAAATGAAATCAGTTCTAATTATTTCAGGACTTTGAGAGCAACTCCAGTAAGCCCTGAGTCTTTGGCTTGCCTATAGAATGACAGCAGACTGAGAAATTTAGTGGTATATTATGAGTAAATTCTGTGACACGGGAGTGTGTTTGCTAGGTTTGCATTGACTGAGATCATAACAAAAGATCAGCACAAGTGACCCACGTATTTCTGGTGCGTAGTTGAATATTCTCCTGGAATCTGTCATTTATTACCCACACTCAGTAGTTGGAATGAGGCTGTCACGTGATGTAACATACTAGTGGTCCTCAGAACATCAGCTGCATGTACAAGCAATTTCAATGTCTGTTCACTGCCAGACAGATGATTTTAATAAAAGGAATTCTGGGTCTTCGTTCTTGACCTAAGACAGTTTATTTTGGGACCAGTA
This sequence comes from Zosterops lateralis, assembly GCF_965231275.1. Classification (NCBI taxonomy): domain Eukaryota; kingdom Metazoa; phylum Chordata; class Aves; order Passeriformes; family Zosteropidae; genus Zosterops; species Zosterops lateralis. The sequence continues at coordinate 49,934,869 of NC_139762.1, read as the reverse complement.
ACTTGATGTACAATTGTGTTATAAAACTGGAAAAATGGAGATAATTTCAAGTAGCTTTGCCACCTCAGCAGAGAAAATAAAAAATATGGAGGGGAGCTAATGTTACATTCTTTTGTCAAAGCTGAGTGTGTGAAGTAAAGCATACTGGAGTTAGGAGACTTTTACTACGTCCCTAGGTATAACATAAACAAGGGCTTTTCCTAAAAATCAGTCTATAGTCTTGATTTGAAGCTTACTGAAAGTGCAGGAAGGAAAATATTGGAGGAATTCACCATAGTCCCAATGTAACTCTTTTCTTGTTCTGCTTTTTGATACACAAATTTCAAGCAGTCACTGGCATGGATGTCTCTGCCTCTTTTTTGGCTGTTTTGACACTTACGTCAGTTGCCTCTATTCTGCTCCATATATCCTCTGGCCATTCTTCATACTCTTCATACTGAGCCTTTGCTTTTTATAAGTAGTGCCCCTTATGCAAACTTCACTTTGTTAAACTGACCCTTCTGGCTTTTCTGGCTTTTTTATCATTTGCTCACATTTTTTTTTTTTTTTTTTTTTTTTTTTTTTTTTTTTTTTTTTTTTTTTTTTTCCTTTCTATGTCGGTTACTTGCCCCTGTTTGAAAGAGTTTTAATCTTTGATTTAATAGTTATATAGTACTGCAGTTTTTAAAACAGCTTTTCTTGGTACATTTTTGGACCTTTAATCTTTAATTTATAATAAGCATGTTATAAAAAGCACACTAACATTATTCAGAATATGCCTGTTCCCAGATATCTTGGACTTGTTCTGGTATCTCTTAAGGCAAGAGTGCCAACAGGTCTGATTGCATTTGTGAAATAAAATTTTCTGTGGTGAAAGCCAGAAAGCCCTGTGCTTTTGAGCTTCATATATGGAGCTCCTGTTGGTATATCTTTGGGCCTCCATCCAAAATCAGTAAACTCCATAGAATTGTGTGTGTGTGTGTGATGTTCTCGGAAAATCTTGCATCCTATACTCTATTTATTCAGATTATTTTGGTTTTCTGGGACTAGTAGTATTTTCAATAATTTTTTGTCTATTGCCTAGAAAATAAAGTGTAATGGAGATGACCCAGACTAAATACCTTTGACAGTATTTTTCTTGTCAAAGACTTATGTGTTGGCTCTCTGACCTTTTGAATGGACTTCTGTCTATGTCGTGAGCACCACGGCACCTAAAGTATTATGTTGGATGCAGTTTACTGTGTTACTGGGTTGTACAATGAAAAGAATGAGAAAATGGCTGGGGTTCTCACATGTGGAGAATTACTTTGTATTTCATGTCTGGATACTTGTAAATAAGCTTGGAAACTGCACCTAAAGCTGAAGGATATATGTTTTTGTACCTCTGATTATCGTGATGGCACGGCCACAGATTCTGGAGGAAACTGGTTGATTGTAAAGATGTTACCAACTGAGGCAACTAGTTTTCACATTTGAGGACCTCTACTAAATACATAATCCCTATATATTTTTATGAAATGCATATATAGTAGCTCCTTCTAATGACAGGAGTAAAGGAACTGATGGCTGAAATTTATTTCTGTTGTGTTTGAAGGAACATGGTTTGCTGCCATCATCTGAAAGCTGAAATTTATTTTCTCCAGTATTTTGTTTCTTTTTTTTCCCTTACTGCTGAGATACAGCAGAATTGCCTGTATTCAGCTGCCAATTATGGATTTAATTCAGTTATTTGTTTTTCAGTAATCTGATTACCATTAGTGCCTAGTTCACTAATTGCTCACTGTACTCTGTCAGTTTATTATGAAAGTAACATTCTGAAATGAAACCTAATAAAGAAATGATGGCAGCAGTCTGAACAGATGATGTATAGTTGTTATGAACTGATTTTTTGTTTCTTTTGATGGGTTAATTTCCAGACTGGTGGACAGTCAACTCAGTTATCTCTCAAGTAGCACGAATGGAAGAAATCTCCTCCCATTTAAACACAAATTGCTGTTGTGTGGAGTCATTCCATTTTTTAGAGCAATGTCATGTTAACAAGCTGTTTATTCCACAAATAATGATGCCTATGCTTTTGTCAATGTCCTTGGTGGTAATTTAATTCTTGAATTCAATTGTTTGCTAAGGAGATGATTGGTGATTTTTAAAAGCATGAGTGCAAATGTCTGTAGTACCACAGACTTGGAATGCAGTGAGAGACTCTTTTTTTCACATAGCCTAGGTTTAAGTTGACTGATTCTTATTTTTATTGACTTGATTCTCTAATCTTAATCCTTGTAAATAAAGGCATGAAAATATTAGCCCGTGTAACCCTATTGCTACAACTGAGACAAATATGCAGCATGATCTGGTTTCTGTAGCAGGAAGCTGAAGATGGCAGAAGATCCTTCCAAAATGTGCATCCACATATTTTGTGGACTCATAAGTTCAAGATCTGGCATTTGTATTTCTGAGCAAACTATGTTGGCATTTTCCCCAAATGACTGCATTATCAGTCTGCTGCTCAACTGCCATTCCAGTGCAGTGGAAAGGAAACAACAGGATTGCATTTGGAAGACAGACATAACATTTGTTTTCATCTTCAATTCAGACATTGAAATGGGTGAACTCCTGATATATGATAGGGGAAGTTGCTATAAAAGCAATGTTAATTGTGTTAGAAGTTTATGTTCTTCAGCCCAGCAGAATGACTGTAGATGTAACATGCAGTCTTGACCCACCCCCACTCTTGAGCTCACTAGTGTCAATGAAGCACCACTTTATTGTTGAAAACTTAAATTTTTTGCTCGCATTTCTGTAAAAGCAAGAAATGGGGAAAACCAACAAATAAATTTTCAAGCTTGAGGTGAGGAGAATGACACTGGGCTACTGCTGATGCCTGGCTGTGAAGTGTGTGCATGTGGAAATGGGCTGGGAGTGGTCATGGGCCACTGGAGAGCTGTTTCTCTCAGCCCTGCATGGGCTGTGGGTGCTGGATGTGATGGTCATAAAATGCCTATTTATTTCAAGAAGCAAAAGGAGATCCTTTTATAAACTGGCTCACTAGTCTGCCAAGAGAGGATGTGTTCACTGAGTCCCAAATGGAAAAACAGGGCTGCTGCCTTTTGAAGTATTTTGTGGTGGTGTCAGTGAAATATTATGGCATGTTTGGTGGGGTTTCGTTGGGTTTTATTTCAGGAAGGGACAGATTTTCAGTACTTCCAAATTCCTGTCTGTGGTTGTTTGGATAATTTACGGTTATTCTTTTTCAGTGAAGGCTTTTAATAATCTTTATGTCTTTAAAAGGGGTCTTTCTGATAGTGGGAATAGCTAAAAATTCAAGTGCTACAGATAGTATAAGTTGAAGAGTTCTATGGCTTACTAATGTCCTCACAAAAACAGCAGCTTTGCCCAAAAATACATTTTCCAATAGGAAGAGCAGATAAATGGGGGTGTTGTGAGTGAGTAGCATGAAGCTTTTCCAAGAGGAGAGTAGTCTGCTGTGAGACAGTAAGTTGGAGAAAGATATGAGAACAATGAAAATTCCCATTGTTCAAGGATTGTATTTTTTTTTCTTATTGTTGGAGTTTTTTTTGGTTTTCTTCCAAACTTAGTCCAGTAAACAAGCATTGAATTTCCCTTCCTCACGTTCAGCTTTGAAAAGCATGGATGTCCCTCTGGAAGGAGAATAGGCTGCCGGCCATCTCTCATTCTCATCACTGTGAAACTTTGGGGATTAATTTGGGGACTGAATAGAGGAAGAAAACAATACAAAAGGAACTGCTTTTAAACAAAAGATACACTTTTGTCATCATTTGCACTGCTCAATGAAAACTGATCTGCCCAACCTTCAACTGTGGTGCCCCAAAATATATCTGTACAGTATGCTGGCAACTGTATAATGTGGTGGGCAGAGAAGATAAAACCCATGGTATAAATGAATAGTCCCAGCGAGGCTTTGGGAAGCACTGGGAAAGCAGACTTGAAGTGGAATTGAGCTGCTTTCCCTTCCTGATGGCTGTGTTCAGCTTGCATGGATGCCCCATAACCCTGCAGTGGCGGTGTGGCTGAGGGATCCAAGGCTCAGGACACCCCAGAGAAATACTCCTCCTTGTAAGTGGGACATGAAGAGATGGTTTGATGGATGTAGCCACTGCTAATCAGGCTAGTAAAAGAAATGTGAAAAATAGCACTCCACTTTCAATACTGCATTTCTTGTAAATAACTAAAATGCCATCACTTTACTATTTAGATGCTGATGTGGTTACCTGTTTTTCCCCATCTTTATGATCAGTTTTATGATGCAGGCTTGCACACTGCTTGTGTCTTAGTTCATTTCTCTTAGGAGGTAGTGAATCTGAGCCATTATTATAAATGGCTTGTAAGTGCTGTTTCAGTCTAGTTAGATTTATAACAAAATGGATCCTATAGACAGAGTTTTGCATAAATAAAAGCATTTGTCTTTCACTTTCCTGCCTACTATCTTGTAGTAGTAGTTTCTGAAACAATTTCATCTGGAGGCTGCAGTTAGTTCCAATATGCTTCAGGAGGTTATACAAAAGGAGTATAGAAAGCTTTTCCTGGTTGCTATTACTCTTGTTAAAATGTGATGCTCAAGGTTTCTTATTATATGCCTTGCATCTTTATGTAAATAGGCAAAATAATTTAAAAAAATATCCTTCAGTTTTGTTCGTGGCTCATTTTCATGCACAAGCGTTCACTGCCTGCCACAGAAGCGTCTTTTACATAGGGGGCACTGCGGAATGGAAGATGCTGGGGAATGATGGCCATGTATCTGGGAAAGGGGGTGCTGGTTACCCATCTACCTCTTGTTTTGACCAACTTCATTGCTTATTCAATGAATACCTCTGTATTCCTCAGTGTCCTCACCTGGAAGGGAATACTCACTTTTTGTACTTACGAAGCCTTGAATATGTTTCCCCCCTCCCCCCCGCCCCAGCCTTAATTAAAGATGATTGCATCTTAGAGCCTGTTATTATAAAGAGGCACAATAGGAATACTCACTTTGCCTCTGTTGGGCACGGACAATGATATATGATACCTTCACAAGTTAGCTCAGTCACAGTTATTTGTGTGCAGTTCTGCAATCTGCACCGAATTTGAAGACTCTCACTTTACCTTTGGCTGCAGTTACTCTCTGCAGTCACCACTGGGTATTACAGACTTTACTTACTGGTTCTTTCCCAGACAAACTATGCGATAGTATGTTTCTATTTCAGCAGGTGATAATGTTGAGGAATTTAAACAGGTACAAATAAATATAATTTGAAAAATAAAGTCTCAACCATGTGAAAATTTTAGAGTTTTAGTGCTTGAAAGAATTAATAGATTTCTTTCAGCTGGTTTATTTTATATTTCAAGTCTTGAATCATGTGCTTATATATAGCATATATTCAGGGTTAGCTTTAGCCAGGATAGATTTAAAATAAAAACCAGAAAAAACAACACCCACCATTGTTTGAACCTGATGATAAGTAGAGGTAACTAGAACATCCTAAACCACCAGATTTAAGTGTTGCAGACAGCTGTCACTTATGTAGGCAGCTTTTTTTATTTTGCAGGTGAAAGTTCAATAGACAAAACAGTTTGAGGGGGAAATTTTTGAGAAAGTCACATAGTAGACATGACCTGTTTTGTTCTAGGCATGTGAATCCCCCTCTAGTGCCTTTATTTTTATTTTGTGTAGAATGTATAAAAGATCATCCCCTTTTAGTAAGCAATAACAATTTATAATCCCCTATGCTAAGTTCCATTCAATCTCTAAAAACCACTAGCTCTTCTGATACAGCTGTGATTCTAAGAAAATCAGTATTGAAATTAGAGTCTTTATTTATCTGTTTTATTTTTGGAATGTAAATATTTTTTGCAACAGCTTTTTCAGAATATCATGAAAATGCATATTTGTAATGATTGTGTAGGCATGTATAAGAATTTAATTGCCTTCTGCATCTGTGTGTGGACTTTGTAACTTTTATTTTGAGACTCTTGCTTTGCATTAGAAGCTATTATTTTTCACTTGACAGGGTTTTCCAGGAGGCTGGAATACAGAAGTGACTTGAAACCAGGTGTTGTCTGGTTTGCTGGACTGTGTATATTTGAGAGGTCCTGGCTTTTGCCCTTAAACCTTCCACTGGCTTCCACCGTGGCATCACAGTTTCACTCTTGGATGTTTCCTGGACATCACTGAAGTTTGTGACTGAGACAACCAGTTTTTCATGTCACCGACTTGTACATTTAGCTTTTGTTTAAATCACTGGCTTTTAGATAGAAATTTAATTTTGCTTTCTCCTTACTAAAGTTTTTCTCTAACTGCTGCAACTAATTTTTCTATTACTGCTCCATGCCATAAGTATCAGGCTTTTTTACAATCTTTTTCAGTGCTGCTCTAGGTTCATTTTGAGGAGTACCTGTACAACAGGGACCCTCCTTTGTGCCGGAGTTTGCATCCCATTTCTCTGCCTATCCAAGGAGATGCCTGCCATGGATGAATGGCTGGGACAAGTGTGTTAATTGTTTTTCCAATTTTGAGCTCAGCATAAAAGAACGGTTTAATTCAAAACAGTTGCTCTTTTTTTTTTTTTCCAGTTGCCTTGGAGCACTGTGCTTCTCTGGTCTCCAAATTTTCTCATACTACTGGAAACTTTATGGTTTCTTCTAGCTGCTGCTAGCTCCAGCCAGTCTTTCTCTTTCTTCTTTTCAGTGATACCCTGTTTCTCTGTTCCTGGGTGCCTTTGAATTTTCTGATACTTTTGATATCATGAGATTACTCGTACCTTTGTGAACCAGGGAACATCCCTATCCCTGTTCTGTCTTCCCTGTCTGCACAAGAGCAGCTTTCTGGTTATACAGAGTTCTTTGTTCACTTCTCTAGTAATTTCTTATGTTGTTGAAAATGTGTAATGCATTTTGAATTATGAGAAAACAGATTGACTAGAGGCATAAATTTGAAAGGTAGATTTGTTAATAAAATAAGCCTATGGCAGCAGTAAAACATTAATGTATTTAGCATTAATTTCCTCTTTGAGAGGGAGGAATACCTGATAAAACCTATTACATCATCCAGAAGAGCTGAAAGACAATGTTTTCCTGCTATGGTGAGGTATAGATTGAGCTACAGACCATTGTGTTGGATTTCTGATTGTCTGACAAGAGCATATCTCTGTTGTCTGAACAAGTGAGAGTAAATGTGCATTCAGTAAATTTGTACGTAGAGTGTGTCAGAAGCATGAACTGCCTTCCATGTGTCACTGTCAGCACAAGTGTTTATTTGGGACCTCATGCTGCAAAAAAAAAAAAAAAAAAATTTGGTCTGATCTGTTAAAACAATTGTGAGTATTTGTTAGATTATGTATTTGTCAGTGCTTAGAGGATGTCACTACCCATTTGCCCCTGTGGGATGATACTCAGCTGACCTCAGCTTCCACAAAACTGTGTGAAAATAGATGCAACTGCAGTCTAAGCAAAAATAAATGTTGTTTTACCTTGTTTTACTACTACCTGGGTTTCTTGTATGGATACACAAGTATGTTTACAGAAGTAAGCTTAGCTGTTCTTTCCTGCAATTAAATTTTTGTATTCTCTGTGGTCTTGAGTAGTAAAACAGAGTGAAGAAAGAAGGAAACCATAAAAATTATTAGGTTAAATTTAACCAAGTAATGTAATAGCATTTCTCTTTTCTAAAAAAATATGTGTATGCACCAGTTATGCATATGTAATATTGGTGTTTAGAAAAAAACCCCAACACTCCAAAAATGAGTGTTGAAATATCACTTCTCATTTAAAAAGAAGGGCCCCTTCAGGTTCTTCTGTTTCTTTATTTTCTAAAGATATTCAGAGGCTCCAAATTGTCAAGTAAACATTCAGTGATTTCACAAAGCTGATACAGTTAGAAGTGTCCACATTTTGGGAGAAGAAATAGATCTGTTAGTTTTATGGTACATTTGTGACCAGACTTCCCCAAGAGACAGTGTGTAGATGAAAAACTCCCTTCAGTTCCTGTAGAATCTCCTAAAGGACCAAGAAAACAAAAATGTGGTGGTTGTAACATTTTTTATCGTCCTCAGTTCACATCTGGAACCTATAATCTATAATATAGGAGCAAACCCAGGAACAATGAAAGAAAGTTCCAACCTGAGATACTCTCCTGGGAGGTAATTTTGAGTTTGGAACATGCTCAGAGAAGTGCTTGGCAGAAGAACTGAAGACCATTGAAAGAAGTTTTATGTTGTGTCTCTTGAAACAGAAATAAATTTAATGTACTTAAATTATGCCTGCTGACCTCAAGGTCTGTATTACTATGTAATTTTTTTTTTCCTTTCTTTTTTTTCTTTTTTTTTTTTTTTTTTTCCCCTCCCTGTTGTGAATTGCCAGAGATTCCAGCAAAGTATGTGAAATTTGTTCTTTTACTGGTTCACGTGCTTGGACTGATACAACTATTTACCATCTGAAGTCAACAAGCCTTTTTCATAAGGGATTATAAAAACTGAAGTGGATGTAAAGGACAATTATGCAGATATTTTTTTTGAGAGAGAGAATTCAAAAAAGTTGTTAAAATGCTTTGTCATATTTTGGTTAGTTTTATCGGGTCACTCATGCATAATCTTCAGCGTTTGTATTTAAATGAGAAGAGCTTTGATTTCAAGGAGATTTGAGTAGAAGAAAGCAGAGCATTTTCAGAATAGAAGGAGGTAAGGCGATCTTGAGGCCCCTAATATGATGTGTGTAATACATGGGTGGAATTACAACCCGCAGCCACACAGGACTGTGGAGTGGGAGGGTTGCATCAGTAGCTTTGCCAATCGCAGCTTGGGCTGGAATACTCTTAATTCTGCTGTGGCAAGGAGTCAGTGCAGTCTGATACTTGTATGAATTGTTACAAGATACTAAGTGTTCGCATACTGAGGAAATCACTTCCACTGAAATTGAAACAAGTTTCTCCTATTGCATTTGAAGCCTTGGAAATCCCCAAAAAAGTGGCTATCCAGTAGTTAAACACTTGGGGTATCTTTTTTTACAGCTCAGAGGATAATAGTGAGGCATGTTGATAATGAATGGAAGGGAAAGAATATCCTCTAGAGGAGGTCCTCTAGCAGCTTGTTCTTTACCAATGGCATGCAAGTTATTTTGCAGTGCTCTGTGAACAATGCTTGGACAGCCAAATGTATTGTCATTTTCCAGGGATTAGACTATTAGTTGTTATGATGCTAGTGGTGGTACTCTCCAAAAACAGGGGAACTGACTTTCCTAATTATCCCTGCTCTTTGACTTCATGCTTCAAAAGTTTTTTATGCTGAAAAGCCTCTTGGGGAGGAAAACAAGTGTTACAAATGGTTTTAAAATGCTGATTCTAACCTCCGTGATGAAATATCCATAAGAGTTATATTTTGCAGTTATGCTTAGAATTTACACCAGTATCCAACACTGAAAAAAGGGTCCTTTACGTTGAACAAGCATAGGTGGGAGGTAAATTGAGAAATAGAGGCAGAGATCCACATTCATGCAGCCGTACAGAGCACAGGAGACATGCCTTTGTGTTGTCAAGGTTCTCTTTTTTCAAGAAGGTAAGTCACATTCTTCCTGACAATGAGGGAGAAAGCATTTCCCACTGAATGCATGCCTTCGGTCTGATACAGTTATTAGGATATCAATACTTTGTTATGATATTGATAAAGCTAAACATAGTTCATTGATTTTCAGAAAGTTACAGGATTAAGAATACCTTTCAAATGCTTGTTTTACTTTGTGGTTTTTTTTCCTGGTTTGTGTTTTTAATACTGTCCAGTATTCTTGCCAATACTCTTAGTTCTCTATATATCATGAGTGTTTTTAGGCAGCCATGTAAATAGCAAACTCATGTGTCCCATTTATGCGTGTGCAATGTACTGGAATGTCAACATACTTCATTTCTGAGGCTGTCCTAAGTATGAAAATATCTATATGCCAGAGCCTTCAAAACAGTAATATTCTTTTCATGCTGATTGTAGTCAGAACGTGAGAGATTAAAGATTTTTGGGTGGACAAGATAGCCAAGAATCAGGCCAGTCCTGATAATGTATGGAATTTTTTATTGTGATCTTCTGGTCTCAACAACTTGAAGGAGTTTAGAGGAGAAATGCACACAGCAGACATAATATTTGCAAGTGTTTGGCTTCTCTTTCACTGTATTTTTTAAAGCCATTGTTAAAAAGATCCATCATTGACTTTCTTGCATTCTTTATTTGATTTTATAGAATTGTTGACAAGCCTCTTACAGTGAATGAAACTTGATTCTGTAAATATTTTTTGGTTAGGTAGAAATATTTTGGGACATGTTGTTTTTCTAGAAGTACAAGTTTTATTAGTCAAAGGAAGTGTGTTTCGGGGAGATGGTGTTTTTGGTAAAGTAGGATGACTGGAGCAGGTTTCACTCAGCTAGCACTCAAACAAGTCGTGCCCCATTGTTCCACTCTGAGTTGTCAAGCCACCAGTATGAATGCTGCAGGCTCCTTGTCTATCTCAGTCATTTTCTATTCTGTCAGTGCCTTGGTATTTTGATTTTGTGAGGTCTTAATGTTTCCCAGAACGAAGATTTCTGAGAAACAAGGAAGACTCGTTGTTGAACCTAGCAGTTTAAATTTGGGCAGTTCTATCAGATAATACCCTTTAGGAGACCATTAATCTTTCAAATGCTAACCTTTGGTTCAATAACAAAAAAAATCAACATTAGGCATAAGGTAATATGTGAGCAATTACAGTTGGCAGCCTTTGCACCTGTCTTTGGCTACAGACATATACAAATGTTAACAGCCTGAAATTTTTTATTCCTGTATATCCTGTCAGAGTAGAAGCAGACTAAAATTTAAGATGGTAATGGTTCAGATAAGGATTGAAAAAAGCCCAGTAAACTCCGTCTATATTCCTTGTTCTTCAAATACACTTGTAAAAGAAAATCAGTGATTTTTTTATCCTCCTGCGACTTTGAAATTTGAACTTTCAGAAGCAATAGTTTGTTTGGATACCTTTACAGGAAAAAAACAGATAATAAAGACTTGTCCAATGGCAAGAATATTTTGCTCTTTAATAATTGCTCTGTCTCTAAATGGGTGGAAAACTCAGGGTTGAGGGATAAAATTAAAGATGCAAATACAAAGCTCTTTGTGTGTGGGGAGGTGGGTTTGGGGGTTTTGCTTGCATTTTTTTATGGGAATTGTCTCCAAAAGTAGACGTTACAATGATTAGTATTCAGGGTTGTAGTAGTGCTAAAAAGAGTTTGTCTAGTCCTACTGGTTTAACTGCTGTGCGGTTTCTCAGGCTTTGTCTATATTGAGAAGATGAAATGGGAATGGGAAAGTAACAAACATGCAAACTGAAAAAAATAACACACAGCAGCAAATATGGGTTTTGTATGTTTTAGGAAGGTGGGTTAGGCCATAGACCTCTTATCTCTTTCCTGGGGATAAAGAAAGAGGGAGCATTGCTTCCCTTTGTATTGAATTTCACAGAATCACAGAATAAGCTGAGTTAAAAGGGACCCACAAGGATCATTGTGCCCAGCTCCTGGCTGTGCACAGGACTTGCCCATCTTCAGACCCCAGTCAATTGTGGTTTTTTTTTTTTTTTTTGGTTTTTTTTTTGGGGTTTTTTTGGGGTTTTTTTGGGTTTTTTTTTTGGTTTTTTTTTGTTTTGTTTTGGTTTTTTTGGCGGGGGTGGGTGTCACATTGTTGTAGACTGAAGAATGTCCTTCTGGCTAAAGAAGATCTGGCTACTATTAATGGAAAATGTAAGGTCTTTGAGTTGTCCAAGAGATATAGGCCTTTTCTTGGCTGGCTGCATTTGTAACTGGGGATAACTGGGGATGTGAAAAGGAGGATCTAATGGTGTTGGTGTTACTGCCCATAGCAGGGTAATATATTCCAGGGATAACAGATTTGCCTGCATGGTGTGTTAAAAGTGGATTAGTGTAAGCTCTGGTTTTCCTAATACTCTGTGCTCTCAGCTCTTTTTAAATACCAAATTCACCATGGACTGAAATAATTAGAACACAAAGAAATGACAATATTCTTCCTCCTTTTTCTTGTTCTATTTCCTTGTATCTTTTCCTCCCTTTCTTTTCTTCCCTCATTTTTTAAGCAAACAGGGAAATTAAGTACCAAAATTCCATTAGTGCAACATGCAGTTGAGAATGAAATTGTCAGGATGGCTGCTTATGGTTCCCACAACCATAATAACTAGGCTAAATTGCATAAAACATAGAATATAGCAACGCAGAATATTTCTTATGACACATTATGTATGCTGTGGGAGCCATCACTTTGAAAATCTTGACCTCTGTGTTTTTAAAGTATCTTTTAAAATGTAACATTAATGTATTTTTTTTCCCTTTTGCATGATATTTTTTTTTGTGCCCACTGGTGATAAAAATCAGGTCATGAATGCCATCCTGATATCCCTGTGAAAAATGCATAGCGACCAGTCCTTCTACTTTATTTAATGAAAACTGTTACAAGAAGAAATAAATTACAGTATGCAGTGAAATGAGAAGGCTAAACAGTGAGCTCCATTACAGCCACATTGTATCTCAGTACATTCTTTTAAATGATCTTGGATAAATGTTTTAGAAAAACAGGTTGAAATATTACTTCCTTGGCTTACAGAAAACTAATGGGATACAAAATTGCATTTGTATTCTGCTGACTGGTAAGTATCATACCATTTTGCAATCTAGCAAGCCTTTGGTTTTTGTACTGCCATACAATTACCAGTTCCTGTGCCAAGGCTGCACTGTGTAAATACCTTAAAAATAAGGAATGTAATACGGAAAAAAATACGGAAAGCCCTGATCTGAGCAGAAGTGAACTCACAGAGGTTGCTGAAGCTGATCTTGCAAGCCGCTGGGGCAGCACAGCAAGTCTTGCTCTATTCACTAGTCCAGTGTTGGGACTCCTGAGCTGTGGTCATCTCCTTTTAGTCTGCTTTCAGTCTCATCCTTTTAATCTCTTTGATTGAGTTCTAACATTTGAATGTTGTAGCTGTCAGACAGTGAAGGCTTCATTTGTAACTTGAAGGACCAGGAGGATTGATCTGAGAGTGGTCATGTGAGAGTCTGATTATTTCTGTTTAGTTCAAGAAGATAACTTTGTTTTCAGTGTCAGCATTATTGTCATTCTTCAGGTTTTCCACCCTCCTCCTCCTCTTATGACTCCCATTTAAATCAAGAGGAGTTTGTATGGACCAGCAGGATCTTTTATAATCGACAGCAGAGTATTGCATTTACAATCATTTTGTTTAACTTCCTGTAGTTGGAGTTCAAGTGAAGAAATTCTCTTTGGTTTTATCAGATTATGATAAGAAACTGGAATTTTTGTAAGGGTCTGTGATATTTTGGTGTCCAGCTGTCCTTGAACGTTTATGAATGTTTGTCTTTATATTTATTGTTATTCTTTATTCTGTATTCTACTTAACAGTCATGATAGGTATTTTACATTTTAGTTGAGATTTGGCTCTCTCCCTAAACATCCTTACCACATCCTTGTCTCATTTTGGTGGATTTGCATCCTGTATTATGGTAGCTACAAGCAGCTCCCATCGAAGTGTGGAGGATTCTGGATAATCACAGTTTAAAAAGTATTTCCCTCATCAAACAGGATGTAATCTATTTAATTTGTTAATTCTAGTTAAAATGGCAAATTAGACTTTAAAAGGACATTGCTATCTGAAATACTTTAAAAGCAGTTACAGCTTGGTATGGCTTCACAGATGTTATCTTTGCAGCTGCTGACAATCTTGAATTGGTGTTGGAATGTGTGCTGTGTGAGTAGCTCTGACAGGCACAGCTTCAAGACTCTTGTTTATAGGTCAAGATGGGGCTTACTTTTAGTAAACCCAACTATTTTTATGGTCCTGTACTGGCGTGGAGGTACTAATTTGTACATTTGTTTTCTCTGAGCAGGCTGTCTGACTCAGAAGCTCTTTTAGGAGAACCAAGATTCAGAAGAGAGGTAGAAAGAAGAGAGAAATATTACTGTTTGTTGAGGGTTTATCCATTTTGTTTTTCTCTGATGCAAGAAGTATCCCTTAAATGTACCAATGAGATCACAGGCTTAAGACTGATTCAGGTCTCCATGCCTGCAGGAGCTTCTGAGGGTCAGGGCTTCTGTGGTCCAGTTCTCAACTTGAATCAAACCTAGCTTTTTTGGGTGCTGTTGAGCCTTTAACTTACTGCACCGCATGGTGCAGTTGCAGGAGTTGCTGATTGACCTGTGCTTGGTTCCTCCTAAATAATGGATATTTTCTGAAGGTGTTACTTCTATAGTGTGCCTTCAAATTCTCCCACTAGAGACAGGTATGGATCTAATTAAAAGTAAATCTTAGAACTGAACTTACTGCTAGATACTTTATTTTTAAGAAATGCAACAGTTTTAATAATTTTATTTTCTGTTGGCTTTCTAGGGGAAGAATATGAAACCTGTCAGATTATTATGTGCGTATAGTACATGCATATAAAAGCCAGTGCTCATCTGTAAGAGCAGTGAGAAAATAACCTAGAAAAAAATCATCATTGCAGCATAGAAACCTAGGCAATAGCAAAAGAAAAAAACTTGAGGCCAGTTAATTCTGATCAGCATAGAGAAAATCAGCTGACAGTTGAAGTATGAGGTTTTAAGGAGAAGAGGGAGAAGGTTGCTCAGATACAACTATTTTAATTGAATTATTTTGGGAAATAGCTGAAGTACCTAGCAGCTGAAGCTAATATCAAATATATTTTCTTGGGAAATTAGATTTTCAAGTCCTCTCAACTTTTTTTTACAATATGGTCATAAGTTATACTGTCATGTAGTCACAAAGAGATATTTCTTATGGTAAATGTTTTGATATTTTAGACTGGAATTTTTTCATTTCTGTAATGGAGTGAAAATTTTCACTCAATCATATGGATTTTTTTTAGTTGTGCATTATTGAAAGTTACACTAAATTTTGGTAAAATTTGCTAAAATTTGGAATATTGGTGAGCTTGCTTATAGTCAACACCTATACATAACAAGACCCTGGGTATTTTAACCCCATTTTGAAACAGAGCATATTCACTAGAGATTTGGGGTGGAGGAGGAAAGGGAGGGTGTGTTTGATATTTTATTTATTTATTTATTGAAAGGAATACATAGAAACTGGATGTCATAATTGTGTGATTTTGAGATATTGTAGCACTTACAGTACTGTTTGTGGAATAGTTTATTTGCTTTATTCTTTAGTATCAAAGTGCAATTCTCTTTCCCTCTTCTCAGTGTCTCAAATTGTAGAGCAGGTAAAGACTTTTAATCAGCATATGACCAGGAGTGTGTTTTGCTGTAGAGTGTGTCATAAATTGAGCAAAGCATACGGTAAATTACTTATATTGTCTTTTACGTAAAGTTCTCTGGCACATAAATTTTAGCTTCAGAATAAAAAGGCATAAATTCTTGTCATAGCACTTTGACATGTTCCAATAAAGGATGAAGAGGATAAGGTATTTTTTTTCTTTTCTTGCAAGGATCACAGTTCTGAGGAGAACTGGGTTTACAGTGACAGAAGTGCTTATTGACTTGCCCTTTCTCATAGTTGTGTCATGTTTCATCAGCTCTTGAAAATCTTGAAGGTATCAAAATAAATTCTGAGGCTCAAATAACATAGTGTTACATAAGAAGGACTAATTAACCAAACAGACTTTGTGTTTTACACAACAGGATGGTTTCAGTTCTTGGAAGGGCAAGGTCAACCTAGACTCTAAATATAGGCACATAGGTGAAAAAACCCTAATTCACAAGTGAATTTTATAAAATGTTTAGAGGGAGAAAAAGGGCAGTGCCTGGATTATGTAGTTGAATGCCACAAAAATATACACAAGCAGCCAAAATGAATTTTTAGCTAAATAATTTAGGACAACAGAAGTTCCAAATTACTCATTAAATTCTGAAATCTTAGAGATACCTTCTTCAATTATTATGAAAGTCCTTTTTTTTTTTCAAAAACCTTTTAAATGAAAGTCTCATTTAACAGTTTAATTTAAGGTCCGGACTGGAACTCAAGCCTAGAAATACATCTTTAAAGAATTTTTAATATAGAGCTGTCTCTAATATATATCATACTAAATTCCTACCACCTACATTTTTCTTCTTCAAATTTCATGCAGTATATTCTCCTCTGTGATTTTGGTGTTGTGCTTGATAATCACATTTTTGTTTTTCCTGTTACTGAGCAAAGCAATGAAAAAAATGTGATGATATGGCCATTCTGCAGTGGAAATCAAATGTATTGCAGGCTGTAGAGTTTTGGTCCCACACCTCTCTCCTGTAATTTAAATCTCAGTATTTTTAGATCATTGATGTAGTTAGTGGTTTCTAGTGCCAAGTAAGACAGATTGTTTCACCGCAGGTAAACACAATTTTTGATATTATAGGAGTTTTTTTAAAAATCATATTTGAACTTCTGGAGACTTCAATCTGTATAACAAGATTTAAAGTACTGGAAAAGCTCACTGTTTTTCTGATTGTTTTTTGAATGTCCTTTTGGATTAAATATATATTTTTTCCTAGTTTAAATTTAATAGAACATATTCCTTGGAGACATTGGCTTGAATATTTGATTTCTTCTGTGTATTCGTTGCTCTTTTATTAGTTCATGTGTCATGAAGCTTTCTGGCCGGGTTTATGTGGGGTGGCCAATTACGCTTTTAACAAAACTGCTTATCTCTCTCATAAATATGTCATAATCTCTTTCCTGAAAAACACAATCAGACACTGAAACACTTCTCCTGCTTTTTCTTTTGTTCGCTGTATCACAGGGAGCCTCGAATTACCCACTGGAAAAGGCAAACATAATGTTGAAACCACAGGGTTTCTGGCAAGATCTTTTCAGAAGCCAAAGCTGTAAATCTGTAAACTGGCATTGCCTGTTCCATGAACCTGAGCTTCTGCCTTTTCTCTCTTTGCTATTGTACCTCTTTCTGAAGAGGATTGCTTTCTCTTGCTGGCCTTAAGGGTGATAATGTAAATACCTGACTGGTATTTCATAGTTGAATGTCTTCCTTTGTTTCTTCAGCAGTTAATTGCAATGTGTAACACATTGGTGTATATCAGTACATATTTTAGGATGGGTTTTAATCTGTCTTTCACATGACTAGGGAAGTGACAAAAGTTATAAAGCTTTACGTGTTTCACTTATTTCTATAAGTGAGCAGAAGTTGAGGTTATTTGGCACTCCAGTGCTTGGAGCTTTGTGCAACAATGTGTAATGGTTTCATTGGCTTTTATAACATGCATTCAATCATTAGGCCTTTTGACTTCTACTTTATACTTATAATTGGCATTTTTCTTAATTTCCTTTTGAAACCATGGCAACATAGAGTACTGAACGCAATCCATAGCATACTTAAGGCTTCTTTTTGTAATGTATTGTATTTATTATTATGTATTTATTATTAAGTTCTATTCAACTTAACTGTGTTGCCTGACACCAGACAAAATTGCAACCAACAAAATGGGATTAATGTATTTTTATTAACTACAAATATGCCTATATTCAAACATAAATATATATGTAGATTAAATACATAAAAATATTTTCATATAGCCATTTATATATATTCTAATTATATTATATTATATCTATTATATGTGTTTATAGATTCTCTGTAGTATTAGGGCAGAAGGATAATGCCTCTGCCTTAATTTTCTACAGAAGGGCTTCCAATAATGAGAAAAAGGGCATGTGGATCTGACATGAAAAAATAGCCATTCTTTAGAGTCAGTTAAAAACAGACTGTGTCCAGACTTGATTGAAAACTGAAAATCTTGTCCATAGGTCTTGCAAGATTTTAGACAGAAGTGCAGTTTATAGCAGAATGAGTGTACTTGATAAGACTTTGTCTATGTAAACTTTTCTCAGTTGATGTTGCTCTCCTAAGTCGACTAATGCACAAAAGAAGTCATCAACAAAGCATTTGTATTCCGGCATATTTTCTGATAAACACAATCAGAGAAACTTTAGGAATGTTCCATTGTTGATAAGGAAAACTAATAAAATTATATATTAAAAAGTATAAAATCATATGGTACTGGGAGCTCTCAAAGGATCTATCTAGCCTTTGTGGATTTTGATAGGGGAGACTTGGCTGGAATATGAACTTAGAAAACTTACTCAGCATTAAAACAAGCTTGATATGAATTGTCTCTGAATTTGGAAAATATAATTGCAATTTCTGAGCAGCACAGTATGTGGGGCATATCTCATAGTGTATGGTGGTGCTTTTTTGATTTTGTTTTTTTAATCTTTATTGCTTTTGGTTTTGTTTTTTCTGAAATGAAGAATTTTGCTTCAGCTGCAGGCTGGTTTTGTTTCAGAGACTGGCCTTAGGAAAGTGGGAATAGCTGCAATGTTTAATTATGGTAATCAAAAGAGACTTTTTGAGGAAAATAAAGTATTTTTTTTTCTCTGTCAATTCTTTTATGAAAGCTTTTTGCTGTTTTGCAGTCAATGTTTTTCTGCTAAAGCAATTCTAGTTGTTAAGCTCAGGTCTGTTTCATCAGTGTAATGCTGCTTTGCTCTTAGCAATTATTTTCTTTCAGGATTTGCCAATTAAGCTATTGCTAGCGAAAATGCGCACCTAATTTGTCAAGAAATGGCAGGATGAAATATAGGGGCTATTATAGAAATTGGGAAAGAAAAAAATCAGGATAAGCACATGTGAGACTCAGTGATACTTGGTCAGTTCCTGATGCATTTTCATCTGTTTATGCCTCTGTCCCCTGCTGATGTTGGAAGAAGTGTAAAGCAATTTCTCATGAGTTAGGGGCCATCTATTTCTTGAGTGTTATGTATTTTAAAATACTATGCTAGTAGTATACAAAATTGTTTTGTTTCTTTTGTTTAGGGATGTTGTGGGCTTTTTTTTTTTCCCTTGGACTCAACTGCTTTGTGTTTGGTTATTAGTGGATGATGAAAGATGGCTTAGCTAGCTGCTCATTTATTACCTGCAGTCTACTTAGACTGAATTCTTCAAAGGCATATGCTCAAAATGCAGATGCACAGTGCTTGGGTTTTCTAGTCAAGTCCTTAAGCTTTAAGAGGAACTGAGTAAAATAAGTTGATCTTGTAGTTCTGTGTGTAAAGCAAAATGGGTGTAATCTGTAGCTACTTGAGAGAAATGGCAGAGAGGAAAGCATTGAAGGAAGAAAGAGTAGGGATGGCTTGACTTAGTAGAGCCAGAAATGTTTCAAGAACTTCTGCATTAAACTCAATTATATGCATATATTCTATAAAAATTAGCATTAACTGTATATTCTACTAGATCTCATTATGCATAAAAGTGTATCATGACATCATACCAGCAGCTTTAATTGTCTCACTGAGCTGGTGCTGGATATCTGTAGCCTCATCAGTTCAGTCCACGATGGCACCCAAACTGGCTCTCTGCAGTACCTCTGATTTGTCCTCCTCTGTGGGGAGCCCAGGTTCATTTATGCTGTGCTGTTGATCAGGGTTTCGTATTGAAATGATATTATTCCTTCTGGGATGTCCTTGTGTTATTCATTGTCCTTAAACTGGTTTTGGATTTTCTGGAGATGGAGCTCCTCCTCTAAGCGCATTCCCCACTATGTGTTGATGGGTGCAGGAACATCTGTGTCCAGAGTGTGGTCTTGGTGGGAAGTGAAGAAATGATGAAGCAGCCTATTGACAAAAAAAATATGAACTAGAGGTGGATAGTAATGGAAATAATGCAGACCTGTTTAACTGGCAGCTAAAAGGAATGGGTGGGCTTCCTTAAACCTAACAACAAATGATGAGGTGATGTACAGTTATTTCCCACAGGAAGACAAAACTGTGGTGAAATAAAGAAAGCTAATTAAACTGGAGGGCAATTATTGACACAGTAAGGAAAATGTACAAGTTATTTGATTTGTGTGATGGGGTAATGGAGATGGTGTCCTGGCAAAGCAGTGAGATTCTTGAATATCCTTACAGCAAAATTACTAAAGCATCCTCCCTAGACATCCTCTAGTTGTAAAATAAAGCTGTTGGTCTCTAAAGAGGATTTTGTGATATAATTATCTTTGATAGCTGAGAAATAGACCTGATTATCTGGGAAGATGAGTTTAAGTCCCTCTTTCCATTTGAACTGTGCATTTGCCCATGCGGGCTATTGTTTTCATTACGGGATTTAAGGAAAATGACTTTTGTGTATTTCAAAGAGACGTATGTGCATTGAAGATGGCTAGCAGCCTTGCTGTCTCTCTCTTTGGACTCATGAGTGTTATGGTGTTTTCCACCACCTAACAGTGAGACCAGTTAATTTAATGACTTTGATTTTAGGGAACTTTGTCAGGTTTTGTTGAGGAATAAGAGAAAATTCAACCTGTGTGTTTGAAATGCATGAGGCAGTGTTGAAGGCTGTTCTAAAGCAAACAACTTATTCCAGGAGTGCTGATTTGTACATCTGATTAGCTTGTTAAAAGTTTGGATGTTACTCAGTTCCCACTAAAGTTGTGTGATTGACATTTATTAGCCAGATCACTCAGCCTCGTATCTTTTCATGCTTATCCTAGAAGACTTCAAATGATCATTGTGACAGATAAAAGAGCATTTTTTTTTCCAAGCCTTTTCTTAAGTATTAAAACAAAGCAGACTCTCCCTACAGGCCATCTATATTTATTTTTCTGGGTAAAGCTTCTAGCTTTGCAGAAATATAACAGGCTTGAGGGACCATCATTATTATTTGGCTGAAGATGATGACATTGACATGAGGTCATCTGACAGGGGATTAAAATGGAAAAATATTGGTGGCAATCTGTTAGAAAAAAGAGGATCTCTTTGAAAAAAGGAATCAGGTGTAAACCACAAAAAGTTGATTTGCTTCTGGGATTTTTCTTTGGTTGTTAAACTGTTCTGGAGAATCTTTGTTATTATTTGTAAATACTGTGTTTCACATGCAGATTGGGTGAAAGCCAGGGTCATTCCAAGGTAGATGTTTCAGCTGGGAGGCTGCTCCTTATCATCTAGTTGCCTCTTTTAAGAGGCAACTGGGTTTTTTTTGTATAGGATTTGAAATCTAGTTTAGTGTGTTTCAGTCTGCCCTGTTTTCATCAAATTTGGCTGCCACTGCCACTGATGGTTGATTTCTGGCCTGTTTAAGCTGGGTCAGGGACCTCTACGCTGTTGCTTGTGTGCAGATGCTCATGTTTTTTTAACTCATGGGAAAAAAACAGTGTCTGCTGACAGTCTCTGGTTAAGTGCTATCAGTAAATGAGTCTAAATAACCTTTTATCTGCAAAGGTCTGTGGCACGTAGGAGCAGAAAATGTAGGCAATCACACTATTTGTTATTTAGCGATGATGAAGAGGGGACAATGTGAGGAGGAGGAGGAGGAGGGAAATAAAATAAGACATCAAACACTTCAATTAAAAATTTTTGCACTTTTTTTTAAGGTTTAGTCTTCAGTCTTGTAACAACCAATGAACTTTAGGATTCTGTGCATTTCACAGCCTTAGGGATGGTTTTTTTTTTCATATTAAAGCATTTTGATATGAGAACTGGTATGGATTATTATCCTGCTATGCTAATACAAGCCACACTTGGCTTCCAAGTGCATTTGTGTATTGCTTTGGGAAATGTGGGAAAACAGTGAAAAGGAGCACACAGTCTAATGACGTAAAGACTAGGACTAGAACTAGTCCTAAAGACTGGGAAATGGAGAACTGAGTAGTAGTTTGTTTGATCCAAAACTGTAGGATTTATTTTACTTGGCTTCTTTGTGTTTGGTAGTGGTGTTGTCTGGGGTGTTTTGTTGGTTTTATTGGGTCTTTTGGTTTGTTTTGTCTTTTAAATAATATGTTTTATATCATGAATGTTTTCTTTGAAGCCACCAAAGAGTTGAAACTTTTGTTTTCATTATGAAACCTGAGATTTTCTTCGATTTTCTTAATGGTAGAAACCAGGATATTTATGTAAATGTCAAATAACAGGAAGCTTATGATTTAAGACAAAAATCTGGCAAAATTGAGGGTTGTGTCTACTGATAAGATAATGCTAGAGTCCATTTCCAGTGCCTTCCAGGAATCTGACAAGTGAGGTGGTAATAATGAGTCAAATATCTCTTGATTCATATGGATGAGGTTTATATTGCCTAGTGGAAATCCCAACTGACGATTCTGCTTCCAGCTCATGGAGTCATACCTGCAAACCACTCATGAGCGTGGAGAATCATGATGGGATGAGAAGGCTCCTGGCTTATAGATATGGCCAGTATCAGCAAGTATTCAGTATCAAGATCTATTCAAGCTTTGGAATGACTTTTACCTCTATGCTTGGCAGATTTGTTTGGAGAAAAGGCCTTGGATTTTGCTCTGTCAGAGTTCTGTCCTACCTTCTGCTGCCTGCTTGTGGTTAAGAGTATGCTCTTTGGCCTTAAAGCCTGCTCATCTTCTCTCTGAGAGGACATGTGTGATACTGGGAGCAGAATGATCGTGGAATGCCTGCTTCACCATGTATTCCTATGAGGCCATCAAAACACCTCATCCATAATATAGAAGGGACTTCTTCACCTGTAATGGCTTCTGAGGGTTTTGTCAGATGTGTCTCTTGAGTTTCAGTTCATGGAAAGCTCTCAGGTGCTCGTTGCATTGGGCTTTCTAGCATCTTTGCTTGCTTTTCTGTTCCGTTTTTTGACAGTTTGGGGTATAGTTTTTAAACTCTTGCATTGAATTAATTGTATTCCTTCCCACAGACTTTTCTTGGAATTTGCGTGGTATGTGTTGTATGAATGTATGTGACCATCCACGCCTTCTTCCATCCCTTTCTCTTCAAGCTCTGACTGTAGTTGTTCATGCTCAATAGTACCTTCAGCTTCTAAAAAGAAAATCCTGTTAAAAGTAAAAGAACTTAAGAAAAAAAACCCTCAGCATTCCCATCCCACAGTGCATGCTGAGCAGCTGGTGCTTATGAATTCTATACAAACAGATTATATTTCTATTAAAGTGGATCTGCAAGTGACTTGGTAGGTCCCTGTATTTTCTGTTGTATTGCTGTGTGCAATACTCAAGCTGCTTTAAGGAATTAGGGGCTGAAATTTTGTTGCAAGCTCCTGTAGACTGCTCAGATCCCAACACCCTATGAAATTTTGCTCACTCGCATATCAAGAAGGTGGTTTTTGCCTAGCAACAAGCTTTGTGGTTTCTACCTGAGGATCAAAAACAGAAATGCATTTGTTCAGCCTTTTGCATCACTTCGATTCTGAAGGTTTTGACAGTCAAATCATCCCTGACATTTCTGTGGATGCGCAAGAAAGGGAATAATCCTGTATGTTTTTCCATAGCAGTGCTGTCATTGCAGCACCGACAATAGTAAAAAGTACATTCATCACTGAATAACGAGATATCCTGGAAACATATGAGAAACAGAGACATATTTCCAACAAAAATGCCTCACTTTCAATGGCTATTTTCTGACTGATTCCTTTTTGCTATTTATACTCTCCCTGAAATATTTTATGGAAACCTGAGTCCCTCTCAAAACCCACCCAAACAACCAGAAGTATATTTTACGTGTTATAGTATGTAAACGATTAGTCATCACTTGTAAATTGCTTAATAAAGGAGGAGGAAATCTATATTAAGGGCAGGTGAAGAGCTCGATTTGATTGCTATATGTCTCACTTCTTCGTGTCTTCTTTTTTGTTTCCCAGAAGATAATTATGAAGGATTTATTTACAAAATCATCCTAACAGACATTGTTGTTCTGCGTTTGAGGATGGTAGCTGTACATTGTAAGACTATTTTCCACTTGCTTGTGTTTTCTTGGGGAAATTTATGGATAGCTTTTTCTGGTTTAATTTAAGATTCTGTGGTTTTCTTGTACTTTGCTGGTGAAAAATGATGTTGTGTTCAGAAATCTTAAGCATAAAAATACAGGGAACACATTTTATAATGGAATTTGTCTTGAGCAGAGCATGATAAGATGATGTTGAGCATCTGTGCACAACACCAAGTCTTGGCAGATCTCTTCACTTGCTGCATATGATACCCTTTGGTTGGTTGGTGTACTGTCTGGTTTTTGTTTGGCTCTGTTTGTTTGTCTTATGGATAGTTAATTCACAACAAATGATCACACTGGAGAATTCTAAAATAAATTTTGTGCGTGTTCTGATTTTGGCACAGTTATCTGTGTCTCTGTTAATTTTGGAGGGTTTTGATTACAGCAGTCTATTTCCTGGATGGCTGTTTTCCAAGTGAAACCTTCATGCACTGTACTTCTTGGGATTTTTGGTTTGGGATTGATTTTGATTGATTCCCCCTCCTAAACCCTCCCCCCATCTCTCTTTTGGAATTGTGAGGTAAACAGGTCATGGAAGATTGTTATGAGGAAAGGATTTTGAGTCAGTGGTGTATTCACTCTTTGCTCCCTGAGTATTGGCTCCATAAGTTAATTTTGCATGTGCTTGAGTACTTGGCCATAGTTTTCCATGGTGTTCTTCCACTCCCATTGTGAGCCTATGTTTGTAATGAGCTAGAATTTCCAAAAATAGCCTGCAAGAAATACCAAAAACCTAGTGGGAAGACTTACTTTGTATTACTCTCTACAAATTATTAAGTGGTTTGAGGAAAAGAAATAGTTGCATTTATAAATTTGCAGGATGTCAGTGATAGTTTACAGAACTGCCTGCTGGTCTCCTCTGTGTGCCAGAGCTCCCAGAGAGAGCAGGACTGGAATATTGCGAAAGGCTAAACTCCACTTCTGGTGCAGCAAATTCAGCTCTTTTCACATGGCAAGTTCCAGTGTGCTGACACGTGCTGTAAGGCAATTACAGGCGTGCACATTGTAGAACGCACTGCAGAAACTAGGAGTCTAATAAAATCAAAAAACCAGAATATCATCTCCCGTTATTGTTGCTTGGCTTCCTTCCCCCTCCCCAGTGGAATGATATGTGCTTTCTATTTGCTGGTTTTGTGTGTCTGCACTGACAGCTTCAACCATGACTCACGTACAAGTCTTGAGAAGAGCTGCCTGTTGTACCAAGGCAGTTCAGCACATGGCCATGGCCTGTAAATCAGCCTGTCTCATCCTAAAATGCTCATTTTCTGTTAAATCATCTATTCAGTTGGTAAATGCAATCCTGATGAACAGCAGAAATTGCATTGCTGAGGCAACTCTTTCTTTAGGTTTATTTCTCAAACCATAACCTGGAAATCTCATTTTTCCTCCTCACAAAATGCTTCAGAAGAATTTTTTTTTGTGGATGTTGTTCAGGGAGTAGCATTTCTTCCTTCTCCTCCTCCTCATCCCATTCTGGATCATTTCAACTTTTATTCAGCTTATTAAACGAACATCGCGATTCACTACTGTGGTAAAGCAGGTCACTTTCTAAAAGCACCCGCCTCTATTTTTTCAATAGTGTTTGACTGTTGAAGTTTTAATTGGAGCAGAAGCCATAGTTAAAAAGCAGGCAAATCTTTTCTTCTCATACCCTCATTGATTTCTGTTGAAGCAAACAGATGAGCTTATGTATAAATATGTATATATGCTTTTTTTTTTAATGAAAAGTGCTGGAATTCGCTAAAAAAGGTTAAAATTGAAATGAGTAATCTTCAGTGCATAATGCAATTGTTAATTTTAGCTCCTTGCGTAGGAGCTGTTATGACTTGAACAGCCGGCTCTAGCCTTCATTAGAGAAGAAGCAGGCAGTTTTGAGACAGGTGGAGCTGGATCAAGCTGTGAAAGTGACTTGCTGGAAACTGGTCATTAGTGTTAGAAATCTGGTCCTGTCCATTGCATCCCTCCCTTGTGCCGTGGCCGTTGCCGGTGTTATTTATTTTTCATCTTTTCCAGGTTGGCTATGGTGCGTCAAGCTCTGCGAAGGACCAGCATGGAGATTGGCACTCTGAACTGTTAATGGGGACATGGGACTCACGTTGCCGTTGATCATTTGTGTGGACTTAACCAGCAAAGACCAACAGAAGACGCTAGAAAGGCGGTTGGGATTATAGCGATTTTTCAGGTAAATGGCTTCTTGGGCACAGCTGATCCCAGCGTAATTGTTTTTGTGAGCACTGTGTGAGCATGTAGATAAGCTGCAGGTTGATCTGCTCACGAGAAGCTTGTGCATGCACGTGCATTTCTTGATGAAAATCCTTATCAAATTAAGGGCTATTTAATAGACCAGTTAAAGGTCTTGTCACTTATGTTCTGGATTTTCATCAAAGCGGTTCAAGTTTCAGTTGTAACTGCAGAATAGCCAAAATCATTGGCCTTCTTGGGGAGAGTGATGGAAGAAATGAGAATCACAAATTAGCTCACAGTAAGGCAGGTCAAGTTCCAGGTTAGTTTCATATACCATTCAGTTAATTTATGAACCTTATAGCTTGATTTTTAGTGAAATTCACAGTCCTTCTCAAACAGGAAGATTATATGGGAAATTTTATTTGCTTACAGTGTGAAAAGAAAAAGCAGAAACTGGAAGAAGTAAGTGTTTATAATTCAGTATGCCTTAGATTTTTTTCACTTAAAACTTGACTTAAAAAAAAAAAAAAAGGTAAGTTATACTGGTTCTGATGAACGCTTAATTTCAAACTGTAAAAAGAAAGATGGCAAAGTGTGATTTTGCTTCACAGCACCCGTTTTGCTGTTGTAAGGTGACAATGTGTTGCAAGAGACCCTTCTTGAAATAAATTCATATTTCAAATACAAATTTTGTTTTTCTTGAAGATGCTTCTTAAACTAAATGGATGGGGAAAGAAAAGTTAAATTATTCATGAGTCTTCTTTGACAATTGATCAGTGGGGGAGTCTTCAGGAGGAGCTGGGGGCAGAGAAAGAGAGAGAAAAGAATAATAGGCTTTAACTCTGAAAAGCCTTTAAAGCTTCTGTACAACAACCTCATTGTAAGCTGAGACAAAATGCAGTTCAATTGAGATTTCTTCAGTAGAAGTACCTGCCAAGGGCTTTCTGTACAGTTTTTCTAGTAGAAAGAATTTTTCTACATAGACGAGTGACATAGGTTTTGGGAAGAGGCTTAAGATTTTAATAATGGAGCTGTTGGTTTGATCCCTGAAAATGTTGATCCTGAGAGCTTTATTGCCAAATTTAAAGTTCTTGCTTATCTTGAATTATTACCTCCTAAAAAAAAAAGATAAATTTGTATTTATAGTGGTAGTGAGCACCGTGGCTTCTGCTATGGATAAAACCTACAGCTGAATACTAAATCAGTGTTGTTGCTTATGCTTGGTTTTCATTTCCATTTGTTTGGCTATTATTTTTTATTAAAATAAAAGAAAAAAAAAAGAGAGAGAAAAAAAGAAAATTAGAGGAGGGGAACACTGAGATGCCAGAGACCTAGAATGAGTCCTTTTTGCCTGGTCCTATTGAGCTTTGTGGCAGAGAGTTCTTCACTGTCCCTGCCTGAACCTTGGCAGTCTTAGGGCTGGGCTGGGGAGTCACAGCACCTTACCTTAAATCTACTGTCCAAAAAGCTGTTCACATCTGCGTGCTTAACCTGACACAATTCTGCTGTTACCCAATATTGTTGATTCAGTACATCTCTTCAGCTGGGACATACATAGTTTTCCACTCCTGAGCTGCACATTATTGTTTGTTTATCAAAGGAACTGAAATTGGGAATTAAAAAAATAAATTTCACTCCCAATGTTTTTTTTTTGTTTTTTTGTGTGTGTGTGTGTGTTTGTGTCGTGGTATCTTGACCTTTCAGGTCACCAAATCTTGTTATTTTAATTTCTGTCTGGAAGAATGTCTGAGCAAGGTAAATTGAACCAGGAGACAGCAGAGGAAGCTGCAAAAGAGCAGGACACTGCCATCTCTGAAGCCAACCCGGACAACTGTGTTCTTAATAAATCTGAAAGCTCAGAAGTAGAAGAGGAGAAGCTCAGTGATTCCAAGACAGAGCTGCAGGTAAGACAGGAATAGTGAATGGGCATGTTAAATATCAATGTATTACCATTGCTTTGCCATTTCTGTGAGTTCTTTCATTGCCTACACTTCCCCTATTTTTTTCTTATGATTTTGAGACTGTTTTTATTTTTTACTTTTTAAATTTTTTATTTTTTTATTTATTTTGGGTTCTTTTTATTTCACTATAAAATAAATATTGTTATTTGTTATACCTTTCAAGCTCTTTAGGCTGCTGTCCGTGTTATTACTTTCTCTGAGAAGTTAATTTCTAGACATCTGTTTTAAAGCTGGGTGAGATATTTGACTGTTTTCCCTCTTTGGGGATTTAGAAAACTACCTTGATCTCATGAATTTACAGGTAATACTAATGTATAATTACTTCATGTGTGGTTTGGTTTGTAGGTGTTACTGCCAACAAAAAGTTGTTATGCAAAGCCTAAGAAGGTAATTTGATAAGAAGACTTTATCGGATGAGGGGTTTTTAATCCTTTTTGCTCAATCGAAAAAAAAAATAAAGGGGGAGACTACAATTTAAGAGGAATTTGGAGAGGGGGAGCATTTACTTAAGTATGCCTTTTTTTACATTTTTATTATATGCAAAATTACAGAACAGTGTGTAGTGTTTTTTCTTGTTTATACCTCTTTGTAAAGTGAATGAAAATGAGCAGAGATGATTCTTGGTTTTCCCTGCTTTCCAAACTGGGTTTGGGGAAGTTGCTATTGCTGTCAGCAACTGATTTTAAAACATCAGTTAGAAGTGATTTTGTCTGTTTATTGGTAATGCTCTCATCATGTCCACTGTCCACTGAAGTGATAACTGCTTCTCTTTTTTTGCTATACCCAGAAACGAGGTGCAAATCAGCAGAAAAAGAGATCCAAGGTAAGGATCCATCTCTGTTTGGAGTTGCATGCCACAATAGGATGAAGAATTTCAGTTAAAATGTCTGTCTACAAGCAAAATTGCATTATTTCTTCACTTTTCTCGCTGAGTTTTTTTGTTGCGTTGAGGGTTTTCTCTTCCTCCCCACCCCATAGTCCTTTTACACAAAGGCAGGGAACTAGTGTGTCAGGCTTCCCTTTATCCATCATAATCTTATGCTGCTGGGCTTGCTGTGTCCTTGTGTTAGATAGCATGTTAGGTGCATTCTGTGGACCACTGGAAAAGGAAAATGCTCGCTCCTTTTGCTTTAGTAATTAGTGTTTCTGTTGGAATTTTTTTTAATGGAATAATCTTGACATAAGAAAACAGATTGACTAGCTCCCTAAGTGGGGAACGGTCGAGGGCACGTATGGGAAGGAGCTTCTAGAAACAAATAAAACCCCAAGAAACTTTTTTGAATTTCTCAATTGCAGATCTATAATACACAATACACGCACATTTTATTCTCCATGTTTCTTGGATATACTACTACTAGAAGAAGGGGAGGGACTCCGAGAACAAACAAAAAAGACCCCAAACCAAATGACAAAAGGAACCCTTGAGTTTATGTTAAATTGCTTTCAGTATTGGACTATCTGTTCTTTGCTGTTACAATTTTTGGTGGAAGCAAGTGAATTGTAGGAAAAGTGAAATGATAAAAGCAAAAAGAGACCTACCACCTTCCCTGTGTGGCAAATGTCTTGCTGCTTAGAATCCTTTTTTATCCATGTCCAAGGCAAATGCATTTTTTTTGGACTGGGTGGGTAGTAGTTATCTGGGAACAGCTAATGTGGGCAGCTTATGTGACTTGGGGTCAGTAGTAGTGTTTTCTGTTTTGTTCTCTCTCTCTCTTATTCAGTCAGGAGCTAAGGGAAAACTCGTACGGAGTCTTGCTGTGTGTGAAGAGTCATCGCCTCGCCCAGGAGCAGAAAATCTTCATGACAACCAGGTACACTTGCCGTCATTGCTGTTAGCTGCATGGTTGACCTCCATCTTCAGTTGCATGATTGTGTTATTAGTTGGGCATTTTACATTGTCTTTCTTGGGGGAAAAATTACATCCGACAATGAACGTGTTTTTATGGAGTTACTGGTTTGGCGTGAACTTTAATTTGAAATACTAGTTTTATACTATATCACAGGGTGTTGTTTGCTTTTTTTTCCAGACCCCCTGAAAATTTCAGCAAATGGAAAAGAATTCAAAAGAATTCAGATTTTAAAATTTTAAAAATAGTAACAATTAAAAAGAATATCAATATGTTCTTTCCTCTAAAGCTATCTCTTTCGAGGCTGCACCAAATACAGTTATGAATATGCTCTTGATTTGTGGTTTCTCTAAGACTTCACTTCACATCAGTGTCCCCCTTCACATAAAATTCAAAGGTCCTCTGCTCTCTAAAATACCTTGGTAGAGCCAAGGATGCCTCCTCCTGAGTGGCATTCATTTTTTAACTCTTGGTGTAAATTAAACTATATCAAAAAACGTGTATTTGAGTTTATCTGTACTGGTAGTGTTGTATTCCCAACAGCTGGTAGAGTTCTGTCCTCTGCACTCCTCACCTCAGACAATGACACTGGTGGCAGTCTTTGTAGACCAACTTCAAAAGTACTCCAAAAAGCAAAAGTTAAGCCTCAATTACTCCTCTTTGCTTGCCTAGTGAGAGCAAGGCTTAAAAAAATCCCAGCTAACTAAAACCCAAAATATGATGAACATGGGCTATAATTTATGAGATATTTATGTGCAACTGAAATCAGCCATCGAGAGAGCTTGAGTAAGTGACTTCTTGTGAGCTTAGCACAAAAATAAAAAATGACATTTAAGTGTACTTTCTCACTGTTTCTATTGACTTGAAATGAAACAAATCTGTCTCTCCTGTTAGCTGTTAAGTAAGGAGAGGTTTTTCTATTTTTTTAATTTTATCGAAAGACCAAAAACCAAGTTGTTTAGCAGCAGGACATTTAAATGTTCTGCTGCTCTACAATGATGCTTATGCAGTAGATGGGCAGGTTATTTTATCAGTTGTTCTGTTGTAGGTAGACGCTTTCCGCTTGACTTGCACTACTCAAAATGCGTGGCTTTTGTTCCAATTTTGTTTGTATTTTCTATTGTTTAATGGAGAATGAAAAGGAGAACAGTATGAAGAGATTGTATTAAGCATTGCTGGTAGTTTATAATGTAATGCACAGGACCTGTACTAAACCACAGAGAGACTGGCAGGTGTTGAGGCAAAACCCCTATCCTTACCCCAGGCAGAAGAGGCGTTCCTGTTTCACACAGCCTTCAGTCCTACCTTACTGACCAGCCTCAGCAAAGACTTCTTTGACCATCTTAAAGTATTTATGGGAGATGAAATATCTCCTTTGACCCAGCATGTTTTCTAAGGAAACAATTGGCTTGGTGTAATTAATTTGATAGGAATTGCCCTTTTGCTCTTGCTGACCTTTTACTAATGAATGTGGCTCAACTTTGCCGTGGAAAGCTGGACCTGCAGTCTCCTCCTTGGGCTGGCTGAAGGACACAGGAAGTTTTGTGCCAACCAAATTGTTTTGCTTTTACTTCAGAGGAGAAGTAACTTATTTTTGGTTTGGAATTTTTAAAATTAATTTTTTATTTTAGTTTAATGGTTTATAAACCACAGGGAATTAATTATCAGAGAATGTACGGTACCTTGCCAGAACTACTGAGTATGGATTGTACTGCAGACTTGATGTTTGTACTTATATTTGAATACTTGCCTTCATTTTCCTGTATAAGGAAAAAACTTGTTTACCTGTATTACTTGATCTTGAGTGCTTATCCAATGGTTCACTATGTCCTTACTTAAAAGAAATGTTGCCTTTAATGTTATACTATAGACCAAGAAGTGTATTACTGCAATTTGAAAATCTATTTTGTTGTTCACTATACTTGTATCAATGTATTTATTAACATTGTATTTTATTATTGAGAAAAATAAATAAAAATCTAAGAAAATATACAGTAGCTTGCTTTCACGACTCTACAGCCCTTTTGTGTGTTTTTTCTAGTGCAAATACATCAGTATTACGTTACATGTAAAACAATATTTACTGTATGTTCATATATGTGCTTTTCTGTAAAGTCTGTCATTTTTGTAAGTGCATTTTTAAGAACCACTGTGAAGTTTAGGATTAATATCCTAGGAACAACCTGGCCAGTTACATTTTTCTCCTGTTGAAAAACTAGCAGCACAATCACTCTGCTCTGGGCAAGGCAGGGAATCAAGTTAACCTTTGGAGTCATTTGGCAATGGTTGATCCAAAGTTTGTTGTTTGAATGAGAACTCAAATTGCCGTTTGAAGTGAAAGAAAGCAGGCACAGCGTTAGTTCTCTGAGCAATACTGAGCAATTTAGGAAACAATTCTCAATCTATCCTCACCTCAAATGACCAGGAATTCCCACTCTTTCCCTCTGTAGGCTTAGATTTTGGGTAAGGCTGTCAGCCAGCACTAGCAGAAGTAAGGATTAAGGGTGGTAGGTCAGGTTAAATATTGGATCCAGGTCTTTGTTTCTCTTTTACAATGCTTTTCATCCCAAGTCTTTTGTGCCACATTCAAATTTCACTCAAAAGTCAGTAATGACTAAGCTGAGAAGTTACCAATTTCTGTCTTACTGTGGCATGTTTATGCTGATACCTTGTTTTGTTAGGATCTTGTCTTACATGTCTTGTGATGGCTGATTTGTAGTTCTTTAAAGAATTCAGAAACCTAAAATTTGTAATAATTACTGGAAACATCTTTTGAATTCATAATGGTTACTTAAAACCCATCCCTTACTTTAACATTTTCTATTGATCTTTTGGTGTGCTAGTGTTCTTTGAAAAATAGTGAAGGAAGGAAACTTACTAGCATTCAAGAAACTCCAAAATTCTCAAGTATTGGTGAATTAGGTTTTTATTAACATGATGTCAAAAAATTATCAAGCATGTAGGACTCTCTTCTATTAAAGGAAATTGCTTTACCAGGGGATTTTCTTCAGCTTTCTTCAAATGTGTTTTTTACACTACTTAAGCATATAGGGTTTTTTTACTCTAAAATAATAAAACACATAAGTATGCTTCCTTCAGTTTTGTCCAACCAGATCAGGATTTCTTCAAATATGTAAATTACGCCGTGGTAACTTAAAAAGAAAACAATTTGGGTTTTGTTAAAACAAAGCCAGTATAAAGTAATGTCTTAGGCAGGGAAAGCAAGTTCTTTAAAGAAAATTAGAAAATTAAATTCTCAGGTTTTATTAACTTTTTTAAGCTCAAGCATGTTTCAAAGCGACTCATAGTGTCTGAAATGCTGAATTTTTGAGGGTAAAATTTGTGAGGCCTTAGAGAAGTTCACTTAGTAAAACATCCTTTAAAAATCATGGGGCACATTTCCCCTCCTTTTGCGAAAGATACATCTACATATGTCCTGAAATATGAATTACCTGATAAGTTAGTGAGCTCTCTTGTATACAATGGAGTATAAAATTTACCGGCACTCTTCTACTATTAGAGCTGGAAAATTCCATCTACCTGCACTATCAACCTGCAGACTTTCTAATGAAAGGAAAAAAGTTTTATTTTTCAGATACCGATCCACTGATCATCACTAAATATATGTAGTATTAAATTATAGAATTAATTAAGAAAAGCCATGTGAAATGTGTTTCATTATTCTGAAAAGTCTTAAGGGAAAACTACTGAAGTGAAGAATAATATAGTCCCCTTAATAGAGGTAGCCTAAATGTTATAATATTCAAAATATTAGAGAAGAAATACCTACTTACCACTAGAATTTGGCTTCTAAGATATCATCATGCACCTGGCTAAAAAATGCCATGTTTCAAATAGGAAAGAAATGTATCTGGCTTCAACTTTCTAGCTACACATAGTTTAATGCCAATGTCTACAGGTTGGAAGCCATGGGAAGAGTACTGAATCTGGCCCATAATTTATCTGTCTTTTTTTCCCAACAGGAATCAATCCAACTACAGCTTTCAAGTTTTCCTAGCTTGCAAGAAGAAGATAAATCTAGTAAAGATGACTCCGAGAAAGAAAAAGAGAAGGATAAAAATAAAGATAAAAACAGTGAAAAAAGCAAGATCAGAATGCTATCAAAAGGTGAACTTAAAAATATTTATTATAATTATCATTGTAGAAAGGGTTGTACATTTTTACAAGGATGTATTTCTTTATTTGAGTATATGTACACAGTAGAAGGGTTTTCATACACTGAGAAAATTCAGAACCTAAAATGTGTATGCATAAGAATGTTTTTCGTACAAACATCAGGCTTTAAAGTGAAGGAACCTTCCAAACTGAGGTCTTCTGTTAGATTTTATTTGTTTTCTTTAATGTGAAATTGATCTTTTGAATGCTTAATTGTGTTTGTATAAACACATAATTATATAAATATATGTGTGATGGCATAATAACTGTATATAGTGCATAAGACATTAATACTCTTTTATCTAGATTAAATATATTGGCATGTAACTTGTGCAGTGTAGGCAGTAGAGGTAATCCTCTTTACTATTGCTTCTCTCTCATGGAGAATTTATCTTAAAATACTGTGAGGAAATTCATCCATGACATTTAACCTGCATTGCAATCTTCTATTATCACCGACCAAGACTTCTTCAGGAAAGATGCTTTGTCTAGATTTGGTATTGCTTTTTAAAATCTTTTTATTAATTCATGGTATAAAGTTGGATTGTAATCTCCCAAGAATAATCATTGCCTACCTGGGTGTGGATCTGCAGATGGTGTGAATTGTAATTTGGCTTCAATGGAGCTCTCACAGTTCACGCCAACTTGAGGATCTGTGTGTACATTTGAGTCAGGAGATAATGCTGAAAAATTAATTCTGGCTTCTGTCACGCATCTCTATTACCTGCCTACTCCTAAGTGTCATTGGACTTCAGTCTTTTAATGCAAATGGAATTCCCACTGGCATGATTTCTCATTTGCTGAGTGTACAGCATTAATTAAGTGATGCAAAGAGACATTGATGAATAAAACTTTCAACATTTCCTCATTTTGAAATGTTTTTTTAATGTGTTTTAAAGGAAGAGTTTGGCTGGGTCTTGAATGGTATTGAAATTTTCTGTGTTTTTAAATCACCAGCAGTTTCTGTCAATGTTTAGTTTTGATGCTGTGTTCTCATTAGAGTTGTACAGAGGAACAATGAATGTCCACTGATGCTTCAGAATGTGTATCTTTCTTGGCTGAACTCCAAATGACTATTTTCTTTTAGAGCATGTTCTTTCAGATTGTTGCTGTAAAATGGATTTTGATTTATAGCGTAGTTAATCGGAACTATTGAAATGAAATAAATGAGTGGAGGCTGTTTGTTTTTATTTTTCAGATTGCAGTCAAGAGTATACAGACTCAACAGGCATAGATTTGCATGAGTTTCTCATTAACACATTGAAGAATAACCCCAGGTAGGTATTTCCTGCATTACAGCTGACATTCCTGAAATTATGGTTGGCGGTCCTTGACTTCTCGTAACTGTATACTGTGTTTTATTTCTTCTGGAGATGGTTATGAGGGAAAACGTAAAGGAGGTAGGCTGTTAACTGAGAAAAATGCTATAAAAAGTCATCAACTTCTACTCCCCCATCCAGTCACCCACTGCTTAATTTCATTTTCAGTAACATCTGGTCTTTGTCCTTACCTTCTTTTACACGGCACTATGTGGTGATTGCAATAATATGTTATAACTATTGCGGTTGGAGGTTTGTATATGAATATAAAGCAGCTTTCTTCTAGCAATGCCGCACACAATTAAAATCTTGTTCTCAGGGCCAAATTCTGCTGTCAGTATTCCCATAGTTTTCATTTGGGGCTACAAGCCCATCTCATCATTAGATATTCCTTTAAACATACAAGGAAAGATCTGTAACACTTTTACATGTTGTGGTTTACAATGTTCATTTCAGTTGGATGTGTAAAATAAGTACCATGTATTTCTGCAATTATTCCCAGGAGAACTGGGAATAATTTGGTGCCCAGCAGCTTGCATAAACCCTTGTACAAATGATGCAAGGCCCTTCAATTGCTTTATCTGTGCAAAATGAGAACTTTCAAAAGAACTAAGGAACGATGGGACTCTGTCCAGCTTAGAAAGGTGTGAAAATATGCTGGGGAAACCTTTGAATGTTTTTGACAAGGGGGAGGAGGGAAAAGGAACCTTCCAGTGAAAACCAGAGCATTTTGCCTGAGAAATACTGTGGCATTTCCTCCTGGGAAACTTAGTTCAAAGGTGATATTCTCCATTGTGTTTTTTAACTAGATTAAACGTGTCCAGCTTTCTTGCAGCGAATCAATGCCTTGTGGAAGATACATCTCAGGAAAAATGTTGAAAATTTCTGTGGGTAGCAGCTCTTCTTGTGAAAGATCTAGCTTAGGTGGAAATCTCATTTTCCATCAAAAAAAGGGTGAAAAAAGACCAAAGCTATCCACAGAAGTGAGAGTCTTTCTGTGCAGCACATTGATTGGAGCCTGTTGTGGCTGGAAGCACTCTCAGAGCATTGTTGAGGCTCATAGAGGAGTGGAATCTGTATGTCAGTGAAGGTACAGAAAAGCAGGCGTTAGTTTTTTGCAGATGATCCAGGGTAAAAAAAAAAAAGCATGTTTCGTTTTTAATCAAGATGACTGACAACGCTTGCAAAGTAGCCTTACGAACATTGTTATATGAATATTTTCCTCAAAAGTGTCTGTTTGTAGTTGATGGTGCAAATCCTTGCATTTCTTTTTGACAGGGACAGAATGATACTCTTGAAAATGGAACAGGAAATTATTGATTTTATTAGTGACAACAAGTAAGTTGAGTTCCACACTTGGTTTATTGAGTCGCGTGTGTGTGCTGAAGTAAGAGTTATGTGGGGGATAGACTCATATGGACCACAGTGTTTCTGAGGGCTGTTACTGGCACACTGCAAGAGCAGGCTTCTATTTCCTGCCACATGGTAAAACTGCTTGAAATAAAGTAAATGTAAATGAAAACTTTTTGCCTTTCATTGTGTTGTAATTGTACTGGCTCTGCTCATTCAGATGCAAAAATATAATTAAAGCTTTTAGTGTAGAGGATAATCAAATACGTTATCTCATGGCTTTTCATTCGTGCTGTGTTATTCTAATGCATTGGAACATAAAACTGATCTTAGGTGGAGGGATTCTTGCTGCTATATGGTCTTAGTAATAAAATATTCCTGCAGCTTTAAAAGTAGAGTGTCAGAATAGCAGCAGAGGAAAAAATTATGCTGACAGGAAATAACCATTTTGTCAGTAATAGAGGAAAAAAAGGAGTATTTGCCCAACTAGAGCTTTCCAGAATTGCCCTGCATCTGACCTTTGAGAGAAAGGCAGAAAGCTGTTGCCAGTGTCTCAGCAAATCTGTGGGATTGGTTGTGCAGGGAGCATGAGTGTGTGTGGGGGACTGGGGGATGAGTTCTTCCCAACACACAGAATACTGACTAGGTGCCATGAAGCATGAGCTTTGTTTGTCCCAGTGTTGCACGTGGAAATATACTTATTAGAAAATCTAAAATTAATTATTTTATTTTTTCTTTCTTTCAGCCTTTCTGTAGCAAAAATTTATATGTAAATGTGTAACGGAGAAGTTTTCAGTGAGATAACTGTCCACTGAATTGTCAAATGTATTGATGTTTTCATTTGTTTATAGCTTAGAGGGAAATGTAATTATCAATGCTATGTGTTCCCTTTGTTTCTAGTAATCACTATAAAAAGTTCCCTCAGATGTCATCGTATCAGAGGATGCTAGTGCACAGAGTGGCAGCTTATTTTGGAATGGATCACAATGTGGATCAGACTGGAAAATCTGTAATTATCAACAAGACCAGCAATACAAGAATGTAAGTAACAGCACTGTTGTGTTTTTTCCTTGTTCCCTTTCTCAAGACAGGAACTGGTTTGTACCATGACTACGTGGTGTAATTTTTTTATGTATATACATTTTTATTTGTTTTTATAGCAGCAGTGAGTGCTGTTTATTGTTTTCTAGGTTGGGAAGGGAGGACAGGGCTCTCGTGATGAGGTTATCTAAGGCTATAAAGATACATGAAGAGAAATAAACCTAATTAGTCTCTTGCAAGAAAGCACAGTGTCTTGGAATGTTACTTTTCCTGATTCCTTAGTGCCCCCACTTTGCTACAGAAGTGAGCTGTTGTTTTGCAAGTCACCTGTTACCATACAGCTGCATCCTAAATAGCCCAAACATATTTGGAAGACTGCCCCTTTCCTTGTTCTGGCTCTGCTGGCTTCAAGAGTAATTTTCTGCCCAGACTGATTGTTTAGGATTTGGTTTCCCTTAACCACCTGCCACCATTCATTCCCTTTTCTTCTCTTCCCATCATGGTTCCATTTTATTTTCTCTTCAAATCTCACTGTTTGTATTTCA
The DNA here is from genome assembly GCF_965231275.1 of Zosterops lateralis. Lineage (NCBI taxonomy): Eukaryota > Metazoa > Chordata > Aves > Passeriformes > Zosteropidae > Zosterops > Zosterops lateralis. The sequence continues at coordinate 49,896,650 of NC_139762.1, read as the reverse complement.
CAGAAACACTGTAGTCAAATTCCTTCTGATGGTTGAAAATGCACTGTAAAATTCCTGGCAGGTTAAGCCTGTGCTGGCATAAGTTCTGTGCTTCTCCATGAATTGGTTAAAGCTGTAAAAGCTAAAACTGTATACAGCTAACCAAAACTCGATATGAGCTGCAGTAACGTGTCCATGCCTAATCACCATCACTTTTCCTGCCAAGTGCCACGTGTATTAAACATAGCCTTCTTCTCCCTCTCTACCTACAAACTACATAATGAAGAGGAAGTAATTACAACTGGGTAATGAAGTTTTGGTATCTGGTATTGGAACAAGAAAGCCCTGTTTGAAAATTGCGTATTTCCTGTATTCAATTAGTAGGAGAAATCTAAACATTTGTTTCATTTATATATCCAGTAGCTAGGTGAATTATTTATATTCAGTTGCACAGAGAATTCTTTTTAATGTTATTAGCTTCTCCTGTAGAAGGGTGGAGGGACTTGGGAATGGTGTTGTGCAGGGCTGGAAGTTGGACTCAGTGGATCCTTATGAGTTCCTTCCGACTCAGCTTATTCTGTGACTATCTAATTTTGCAAGATCAATACACATTGGTATTTGCTATTTCACTGAACCCTAAAAGTCTTTCACATGAGCTAGTAAATTTAAGATAATGGGCAATTTATTTTAGATTCTTTTCCTGGCCTGACCCTGAGGTACTTGGACATCTGTGAAACAGCACTTGGGCATTAATGTTTTTAAAGGTTTGAGTAAAGCATGCACTAACAGTTTGATTTTCAGAAGTTGGGAATTACAGTAGCTTGATAAAACATTCAGGCTGCAAAGTCTTAGCCTCAGGGTCTGATAATACCTGCCCCCTGTAAGGGCTATCTTTGGTTTTGAATAAGAAAAAGCTGGGTGTGCAGCAATCTGGTGCTCAGTTTTGAGCTGAAAATGAGTCCCCTCTTAAACAAAACACAATCAATCATATTTGAATACTCTTTAAGCATTCCTCTCTCTTTTATAGTCCTTCCTTTTCCCTTCACATCTGTGTCACTGATGTAGTGCGCCAGCTGCTACAGATCTTTCCTCACAGCATTGCCTTCTCCTGGTTGACTTGAAAATAGAATAATACTAACACATTAATATCTGTAAATGCCTTGCTGTGTGGTGTGGCTTTCATCTCAGAGATGGGTAGCACTGGAAGCACTGTTGGAAATGCTTACATGGTGCTTCTGGAGATGACACTGAAGCCTTCTTCAACAGTCAGAGCTTTATCTGAGTGCTCTGGTGAAGCTGTGGCTTCACGCATGATGGGAGTGGGCAAGCAAGGCTATTTGCTAGGTATAAACTGCCCTTTTTGCAAGCTCAGCAGGCAGAATGTTGAAGGGATGTAACAGATCAAATAGCCTTCTCAGCTGGGGTCTTGCAGACTGGAGGTGAGGCCATTAAAAATTGGTGCTGACACCATTCTTGTCTAGATATTCCAGAAATAAACACAGGGGTTTTTCCCTCTGTTGACTGTAAGTACAGCTATTTTGTAAGCACCACACAAGGATCAAGCTGCTGATTTTTTCCCTCTTCAGTGATTTGGGGGTAGGTAACTGGATTATATGAAGCTCGTATTGCCTTGTGGTTCTTCCAGTGTGTTATTTACATCATTTTGATATTACCATAAAATAAAGCTTTTGTGAAGTGTCTGTTTCTTTTCATAACTGGAGGAGATGGCATGTTTTTTTAAAATGTCCCTGGCTCTGACAGAAAATAGTTTGTTATTATCTAGCATGAATAAGGGCTGATGAGATTTTATTATCCTCAGCAAATATTGTGTAAGTTCCACATCTGAAAGCGTCCAATGTGATTTCATATGTTCTGCATTTCACTGCTCTCAGAGGAGACAGTTTTGTGCAGTTTCAAATCAACGCCAAATACTGGGAATGTGTTGACTCTATTAATTACTACTTGGACACTATCCAGAATACTGGAGAATCTGAAGAGTGTCTGAAACGCTGTTCAGTGTGGTTATGTTGTGCTGTAAGCCTAAACCTTGATAGCTTTATGTGACTTTATGGAGAGGCCCCACAGACAGATGTTCTGAAGATTTGCATTTTGGCAGTAAATTATCTCTTTATGGCATGTTGTTTCTAAACAGCTTTAGCTACTACTGTGGAGAGAGAAGAATATTCTTGCATACTCAGGAATTCATAAATTCTACACTGGCTGTGACTTCTGTGTATGTATGCTTGTTTGAGAGGAGCATATGACTCTGCAATGTTGCCCTGTGGGCTTGAATAAACAGCTTGTGTTTATTTCTTTAGCTGAGTGAGGGTTCATGTCACATCTCTGCTCCTGCTTGCAGGCGGTGAGTTCTTCTCTGGCTCCGGGCAGTGAGGTGTGTTTATCCTGTTCAGCAGAGACCTCCCATGCTCACTGCCTGCAGGTGCTTGGAGGTACAAGTGTCAAAAGAGTTAATGGTTCTGAGATGAAAGAGCTGATTGGAAAACTCTGGTATCAACAATGTTCCTTATAGGTGCCTCAGAAAGGACTACTGTGTGTCGATCGGGGGATGGAGCATATGAATAGAGCAGATCAGGGCATTTCCCTGCTTCCATCAGTTGGCTGTCTTAGGGCAACATGGATCCCCTTTTATGTACCTCTGCCTCTAAAGTACCTACTTTATGGAGGTTTGGAATATGAGAAGGTGTTTACTGAAGAAGTTGTAGCTGGAATTGGGGCTGCGACTTCTCTGTTCTTCTGTGCTGCTTTACATAGAGGGGAAAAAAGGTGGTGAAAAATTCCTTAGGATCTGAATCTCTGGGAGTGCAGTCTTGCAGCTTTCATGAACTCTGAGTGAAGCCTCTCTTAAAAATACAGTCACACAATAACGGCAGATTTTCAGACTGAAGAATATTTATAATGAAGAGCTTACTCTAAGAAGCTAAGATCTCTTTATTTTCTTTAATTTCATTAGAATATGAACAAGGCCTGCTGTTTTCAAAGCTTTTTTTCAAGAAATTAAATTCTAAAAGACAACAAGGACCTCAACCACCTAAGTTTGTTGACCTTAGTAAAACTAAGTTTCTGTATTCTAACTCTCATTAGTGAATAGTGAATTTTAAAAACAATTTTTCTTTTCATATGATTTTTGAAATGAAAAGTCCTTACAAAGTCCTGCCTAACTGAATCATCCAATTTTTGAAATCTTATTCTCAGCAGTATACATGAGAAGAATTGATTAGAAAATGAAGGAGGATTTTGTTGTTATTTTGTTTTCTACAAAGAGTTCAAGTACTACTTACAATGGGAAGTCTGCCTTGCTTAATATGAAATTGCTCTTGTGTCAGCATTCTAATGTATATTTGTCTGTCATCTGTGTCTGCCTGTCATCTGTCTAAAGATACACAGAAATGTATGGGGAACTTAAAGACAGTGAAATCCAATATAAAGAGAAGTTTGGAATTGAGGAATATGTTAGACAGGGCATCCCTTTTTGGAGCCAAAAATATGCGTACATGCCACCTTCTGTTCTGTGTGTTCCTCATAATGCCTATCAAACAACTGGAAGTACCTCAGGGTTTTTTGCAGAACTGTTTATATTGTGAGATGTATCAGTTCAATCAGATTCATTGATTTGGTTATCTGTAGGTAGGTGGAGAAATCTAGAGGAAACATGTTTGGTGTGCTTGGTAAATTGAAAGAGTTTTCATGTGGTTGAGATCATCAGCCATGTGACAAGCATGTCTGTACCACAGCCCACACACACATTCATGTACTTTTTTAATATAAATGTGAGTTGCAGGGCTCATCAGATCCCAGAAGGTAGGATGCTTATGATATACAATGCTGTGTTTAGACATTTTCATATCTTCTGAGGGTGTAACATAGCTATTATGAACTTAATGCAAATTCTCACATCCTCAGTTCTGACTATTTTATTTTTCAGGAGTATTATGAGTTATGATCCTTGTAATGCATGGGATTTTTCCTACTCTTTTAATGTTATGCTGGCTCAATTAGAAAGTGTTTTGGTGCCTTTGAGATGCTTCAAAAACTTGAGGCAATATTAAGCTGTTATGTGCATTACAGGAGTTCCTTATAATCTAGGAATGAACTCTATCAGCAGAAGGAGACATAATGTTGAAGTTCTACTTCGAATAACCTGCAAGGCTTTTGTAGTTTGGCATACAATCTGCGTTGTTCTGCCTCCTCTGTGTAAGAGTGGTTTTAATCGAAAGCAAAGAAGAAAAGCTCTCATTGGGTTCCTATTGTGTATTCACTGAATGATCTTGCTGTAGATAACATCTATATTGGTAGAGGTGCACTGTGGCAATTTCACCATCTTCAGAGCCTGAACTTCTGTACAGGATCCTACAGGCATGTCAGTAAAATGGCATTCACTAAACATGGCAATTTCAACAAAGAATAGATTCTAGAATTTCTTTTACCTGAGGCTGAAGTTCCAAGACTTCCTTGAGACATCGAGTGTTACAGACTTTGGAGCAGGCAGAAAAGTAGGCCTTTCCCCTTGACTGAAAGTGTAAATGACTTTAATTTTTTTAAGCCATTGTTTGGATTGGACATTTTGGCTACATTTAGAGAGTAGTGACAAATGTACACCTGAACGCAAATACCTTTTTTTGTAAAATCTCAGTCAAAGCAATTTGGTGTTTGCTAGAGCATTTGAAGAACAGTTTTGTTACCCTCCCTGTTGTAAACCAGAATAGTTATCTTGCAGATGGTTTGCTTCATGGTGTTATGCCATCTGCATTTAAGCACCTTATGCTTTTCTTAATTATCATACATGTACTGAGAGGAATGATCTCATGAGAGCAGAATTGCATGAAAACGTGCATGGACACCCTTGCTTCTGCTTTTATTATTTTCATTGGAGTCTGGCATTATATTTTTTTTTCTTCAAGGGACTATGGAGTCAGAGGACCTCTGTCTCCCGTTGTAGTTACCTCTTTTCCATCTTCGCTACAGAACAGTTATTCCTTGGCTACTAAGAAATAAACAAAAACTGGAGATATCCAGATGTCCCCTCTAGTTTACAATTGCTGTTGCTCAGTTGGTATTATGACATTCTCTGCTACAAATGGGTAGAGAAATAAAAGGGTGCATAGTAGATGTATGCAACTAAAATAAAAGAACTATGTAGCTGAGAAGTAACACTGTAATTGGCAGGTACATTTTGGTTTAAGATGAACTAATATGCTTTATGACTAATAATTTAGTAAGAACATCAATAAAAGAATAAATATAATAGAAACATTGTGGTTCTGTAGCTACCTTGTAATATGTAGCATTTAAGTAACAGATTTCATTGGTTTTCATAGATTCTAGGTTTATTTCATACAAAAATAGTCTGTTTACTTCAGTCTGTGATTCAATTATCAACTTGATCAGAAAAAACTTTAATGTTTATTTTGTTAATGATAATTGAATTAGGACAGCCTTTTATTTTCAGCAAGCATTCTGTCATTTTAGTCGTATTTCTCTTTTACATGAAAGATACAGATGAAAAACATAGATGTGTAGTACACTCGAAGCTGAATTGAAGTTGACCCTTAAATACTGGCTCCATTCTTTCTTCAGTGTAAGCTGTATACCGGACCCATAAGAAATGACTTGTTCAGTAAATGAGATGTTAGGGTTAATGAACCAGTTCTAATGGCTCCCATATTAAATTTCAATCTAATGTAATTTATTTAAACTAAATTGTTTATAATGAAGGTGGACATGTGCTTTTTACAGCTGTTCCATACTGTGATGAAATACTAGTTTAGTGTTAATCAGAGGATATATATGGTATTTCTTCTTCTATTTTTTTTTTTTTTTAATCTTTTTAATCTACACCACTTAATAGTATAAGTTTAAACGTAGAAGGTTACTGTCACCTGCTCTGTGTGGGTAGATGGAAGGTTGCCCAGGAAGAGAGTGCTATGGAATAGCAAGTAGGTAATTTGGTTGAAGGAAACTCTTTCTTGCATGAGTAATTAATCCTTGTGCTTGTTCAGGCTGTAGTAAGAAAGTGCTCATTAATCAAGATGCTGTTTGGTCACTTATACTTTCATATCGCTGGGGAGAGATCTGGAAATCTGAGATGACTCTTGGGCTTTCCTCAGAGTTAACAGTGCATCAGTAGTAGATAAAGTAATGGTTTTATATCGGAGCATTTCAGAAATAAGGTGTTGAAATTTGAGCAAGTAAATTTTAGAGGAGGTTTATATTGGTTATAGAATTGCCTTTTGCTCTTCTGTAGCCTGCCTCTTTTTTAACACAGGAAATAGAATACTCATAGAAATGTAAAAAGTATTATGAGTTTCAAGAAGTCTTTGTCCATTGTTTCGGATTGCTGCTTCCAGGGTAGCCTTGTGAGACTGTCTCTGACAGTTTATTAAAAACAGGCCCTCTTCTTTGGGCCAGTGATTGTTCAGAATATGTCTCCTGATCCATGACTCTTCCTCCTAGAGATGGCAAAAAATGTTTGTGGCATGAAGCAGAAGTCAGAACATGAATTTGTTATGGTATTAATGTGTGTGTGTGTGAGGTATTTCAAGAGGACTGATAGTTTGTTAGCCTGCTGGTTTTTGGTGAGCCATCTTCAAATCTTGAATTTTCTTCCTTTTTCTCTCTCTCTTACATGTTAATTTTTGAACGTCTGAAATAGAAAAGTGTGATTTTAAATAGATCACAGCAGTTATGCAACACTGTAATTTTCAGCCACTCTCAGAATATGCCACATCCTTAAAATCAGATATTAATGAATTCCATAATAAACTATGCTACCACTTTTGAGCCTCCATTAGATGGAAATAAATTGGCACTGTGCAAGATGTTCAGTCTCAATAGACACCCTGAATACCAAGAATTAAATCCAGCTGGGGAGAGAGAGCAGCAGAAGCAGGTCGCTCAGTAAAGAAATAATCTTAGTTTGATCACAGGAGGACAGCAGAGCATTTTGAAGCTCTTAAAATGTCCCCTGCCTGAGAGAGGACATTGTGCTTCTGCCCCATCTATCAGATGAGCTGGTATTTGTATGTGCCCTTGGCCTGCAGGCTTCTCCCCTGTGTTCAAAGCCTGTATTCTGCCCAAGGATACTGGGCAAAATATTGAAGTTCGTAGTCAAGCAGATGCTCAGGGCGCCAAGAAGTACTGTATTTGCATCCAGGTCTTGAAACAGGAGGATTTTCTGGAAATGAGTTTTAGGAAAGCTTGTGAGTGTCATAAGGTGTGCAATGATAACTCAACATTAGATTGGGATTTTTAAGTACTGTACCTTTGAAAACCCTCAGAATCTAGCCTTCTGCTTGGTCCATGCACAGCATAAATTGGCATGAAAAAGGTTTCTGTAGCATCTTGATGGATGGGCAGAGGTGACTAATAAAACCTCATAGTCACTGAAGTAAAAATACTTCCATGAAGCATTCCTGCCTCTTTTTTTCACTCCTGGCAAACTTATTTGCAACCCCAATTAGAGGAGAAGAATGCCTGTGAAAATAGCTTGTGATTTTCCACATCTGTGTTTAATAATCACTGAACATGTTTAGAGGCCAGCTGCTGTTCTGAAAACATAATAATATATGGTCTTATACTGGGAAAAATACAGCATTTGGTTTTTGCAGATTTTTCCCCCCTGTGCCACAGAGAAGACAGCACCTTGAAGAACCGTCTTGTACAGGATTGATTTTTCTTTTATAGCTTTTAATGTGCTTTTACCATCATAACAGAAGTTCTTAGTGACTCATATGATAAAAGCAGCAATCTGTTAATGAGGCATTTACCTTCAAATGCTTGCAATGCCATCTTGAGTGGTTTTAAGTATTAAGTTGTGATAATATGACTGCACTGTACTTTAACGATTATCTATATTTAAATTCCCATTCTAGCTTTTTGAAACCATGTTTTAGCATCCATCACCTCCTAAATACATGAAACATATTTGAAGTGTGTAATTTCAGGCCCTTATTCTTGAAAAATGTAGTTCTGATAGAATTTAATCCACTTTATTTAAACTGATGGGCTGGAGTTCTGCCTTTTTCACTAAGCCGGGTGATGAACCTTTTGACAGTGATGATATTTACTTCCAAGTTCTGTAAATTCTCCAACTCTCAGTATACGTTTTTGTGCCTCCGTGATCAAAACAGGCATTTTTACTGCAGGTAATAGAGATTTCTCAAGGTTTAAAGCAGAGACAGTAATGCTTGCATAGTTTTACTAGGGTAGTAATGCAGAACATAGCAGAGCCTTCAGCCTAAAACCAAAAAAACACACTGCAGGCAGGTAGAGTAGATACTCACAAACTAGCACAGCAGGAAAGGCCACCATACTGTGTCACAGCATGCCTTCAAAGTAGAGGCTAATGTGATGCTGGACTGAGCAGTCAGTTTAGTTAAAGAGAAGCATAAATAACAGGAAAACACTGTTGAACCATTGGAGCATCTGCATGAGAGTGTCCCAAATCTTCATGACTTCTTTGAATCCTCTCTGCAGCAGCAGCTCTCCCCAGCTCTTGTCACTCTGTGGTTCTCCTCATGGCATCCTTCTGTAAGATCCTTTTTGTAAGCTATTTATTGTTTGCCAGATGATGATTTTGAGAGTGCCCCAGATGATGTTTTTCCCATTCCTAGCCCCATTACCCTACCTATTTTTTTTGTTTCTTGTTGGCATTCATTCAGGAGAGGAATATTAACATGCTGTACCATATAATATGCATTAAATGAACATTGCATTGCAAATGCAAAATTAGTTTTTTGGGCTCCTGCCCATCCCAGGGATCTCCTCTTCTGAACTTGCATTCCTGTGTGGAGTTCTTTCAGACAGCTACTTGGCTATTACCTGTGAGGCTTTTGCAGTAAGTGCTTGCTAGATTTTTTTAACTGCATCAGGCACTGTAATAGCAAGCCCATCTTTTCCACACATGGTGAGGCTGCAGCTTCTTTTGAAAGGCATCTTGCAACAGCCTGTGTGCTGTGGGACTGTGAGAAACATATGCCTCATAATAAAGATTTATGTGCTGTATCGAAGTCAGCCCTGACAATTCCAGACTGTTTGTGAGCTGTGCTGATGCAGTGACTAAGTCTTCAGAATTGTAGCATTCAAAGCTCATGCTTGTCTCTTTCCATTTGTCCTTTTAGTGTGGAGTCTGTGCTTCCTGACTCTTAGACAATTATTTCAGAGCTAATTAACTTACTTTAAATGAGTGCAGGGTTTTTTTCCCCTAGTATTTCATTTCTTATCTCCTGTGCAAATAGAAGTCTATGAAACTGCAGTAGTTTGCTTGGCAGACTCAAGGAAATGCCCTGTTCCTTCCTTAGTCTAGCTATTACCATTCTGCAATATGTTTTTAAATCTGTAATTTGATTAAATAGTGAATACCTGGTTAAGGTAGTTAGAGCTTAGGGTTTTTTTATTACCACTTACAAGGTCTGACTCAGAATCAAAGACATTAAATGAGCATGTAATGGGGAATTCTCCTTAAAGAGTCCATGTAAAAATTATGCCTGAGGGATGAACTCTGTTTTCTGTCATCCAGAGATAAATTGAGAGGAACTATACTGAAGTGAATGGAAGTAGCTCACATGAAAATCACTGTAATGATAGAAGAGAAAAAAATCATCTAATGCCATCAATTTTTTTTTTTTTTTTTTTTTTTTTTTTTTTTTTTTTTTTTTTTTTTTGCTTCTTGACACACAGAAATACTTTGTTGCTTACTCCAGCTTTACCATTTCCAAAATATGAACTTAATTGTAAGGAATGAGTTCAGAAAAGTGCCTTTGGGGCCTTGATTAAAGCCTATAGCTTTTTAAGGAACTATAACATCAGAAATGGAAATGGTCAGCTTACAAAAGAAAGAGCAGACACAAAAATCATCTAAAAGGTACTAAGGGAGATTTGTTCAGCTATGGATTTGTTACTGTATAACTGATTCAGTGTTTCCCAAAATGACATCATGGTTAAAGATGGAACTCATCTTGCCCAATTCCTGCTCAAGCAGCACCGCCTGGACCCAGTTGCCCAAGACCATGTCCAGGACTGTCCCTAGGATGGAGAGTCTTCCACCTGTCTGGGCAGCCTGTGGCAGTGTTTGGTTACCCTCACAATAAAATAATCCCAAGCACAGAAATAAGAAACTTCACCCATATATTGAAGTGACCATTAGAGTTTAGTGCCAACACAAAAATGAGGCTGAAAGATTTCACATGATCATTGGCTGCTTGGAAGGGAGCACAGCCACAAGAAAGGGGGACACAGTATTGCGCTGGAGTTTTACCTAGGTACTCTCCCCAAGTCTGGACCTGATATTGCACACAAGTATGTAGAAGTGCTCCTGAGCCAGGGAAAAACACTGGATTGTAGGGTTAGTGATGCCTGCTACATAATGTGTCTGGCTTTTGTTAAACTGATAACTTGACAAAAAGCAATCTCTTTTTACTGTGGGGAAAAAAAGAGATAGGGAATGGTCTAAAGTGATGGGGGGCAGACTGTGCAGACATTCGCAGACACTCAGAGAGTTTGGGGAATCTTTTAATGGTGAAATGTTTAGGAAACTCAGAGAGTTTGGGGAATCTTTTAATGGTCAAATGTTTGGGTGTTGCAGGACAGCTACTGCAGTTGGTTATGTGGAGATATCCTGAAATATCTGGATAAACCTTTCTGGGCAGAATGGAGAGGACAGGCTATCTTAGCTACTCAAAGAGCCTGTGCTTTCTGGCAGATCTGGCAGTGTGAAGGGCACTGCCCAGCTGCCTGAGGATGCACTAAGTTACTCTCAGGTCCAGTCACTGTTAAACATTTGTAGTGCCTGATCAAAATCTTTACAGGGAAGGAAGACATCTGTTCCACATTTTGTTCCGAACTACATTGTCAGAAAGGTGACTAAACTACCTGACAACTGTTAGGAAATATGAAATGAACTCATATGCAGTTGTGGTCTAGTGAAGTTGCATTTTCAGGACACGGATGTTTTACTTCCACCCATGTCATCAAGCAATAAAAATTTGAATGATCAAAAGGTTATATTAGATAACACCAAAATTTAAAAAAATCACACCAGACTTTACATCTTTTTAGCCTGTATGCCTTCCACCTCCCTTTATGTTGGTTTCTGAGCCTTTAAGGTATAATGGGGTCATACTTTTTGGTTTTCTCAGTAGAGTCCTCAAATTACAAAAATCTTATTGATTTAAAAGGCACTTCCTCTTTAAACTTCTTTTTCTGGAGTAGTAGGCTTTTAGATTCTCAAGTGATGCACTAATTCCATGGAGGGTAAATAAAATACTGAATGGGCTTAATTAAATCCTGTCTTACAGGTAGACAGCATTGCTTGTAGACAAATATTTGCATATCTTTTTTCTTGCACGTGGCTCTTACCAAGTAGATGGGTGTACTGTTATCCATGGTCAACCTGCCAGTATAGTACAGGTATTGTAGGTTGTTTTGTATGTGATTTCTAATTTTTTGGAAGATCCCTAAACACTGAAGAGTACTTCCGTTAGTGATAATGCCTTCAGAAGGTCTCAGTGTCTGTTCAAAAAGGCTGTGCAAGTCCCATTTTTAAAATTATGCAAGTTTTTTGGGATTTGAAGACATAATTTAGGTGTCCAGTGTGGTAATAGTGAAGAAGTTCCTGATTTTTTAATGGGTTTGTAGTAATAATAATAATTGTAAACCTTGCTTTGACTTCTGTAAGAACTTAATTCATGCCATAGTAAAAGAATAATCTTAAAAAATTCACTCTCTTACATGTATGAATACAGTCTGATATATTGTGCTGACTACTAGTGGCAGTATCAGCTAAAAAAGCTCAGAAAAGTAAATGATTGTTATTAATTTAGGACTCACATGAGATTAATTCGCTGCATCTGCTGTATTATTGTAATTATATGCAGTTAATATATTGACACTACACTACATCTTACACAAAATTGTATATTATTTTCTTCATTTTTAAGCAGTTGATTCACCTGTGAATTCATAAACTAATGTAACAGATTTTCCCGGAATAACCACAATGTTTGTGGTTCCTTACAGCAAATGCATTACGCTGTTACTCCACATGGGAATGTGGAGTTTACACTGGCTTCCATCAGTGGAACAGACCCAAGCCTTTTCAGAGTCAACCTGTTCTCTACCCAAGTGATTAAGAACATTTGGTTTCACTTACTGGTTTTAAACATTGTTTGCCATCTGAACCCTACTAATAATTTATTTTTGCAATAGGTGTTAAAAAAGAAAATGCGGTAGACAGTATTAAAGAGGAAAACCACAAGCACATGTGAATGTCTTCTGTAAAATAGTCTACGTTTCTTTTTACTGATGGTCTGCAGTGTTTGTGGGAGGCCTGCAGGTTGGTGTGCCTGAAGACACTTCTTGGTGTGGTATCCTAAATTTCATGTGACTCAGTCTTACCTCACTAGCTCAGTTGGTAAGAGCATGGGACCAATATCACTGAGGTTCCGTGCATCCCTGTGAACTGAGCTGGTCATGCTTTTTGTGACCTTGCTGGGACAAAGCTGCAGGGATGACTGAGAGGGCTGGACCTTCTCATGGTGCTGAAGGTACCCTGCACATCTGTAGAGTCTCTCTGCCCATGCAAATTTCTTTTCACAACTGGAGATTAATCACCTACTGGGCTTGTAGATTGATTTTGTTATCAGGCACATACTGAATCATTAATTTTGATTTGTGGTTTTATCTTAGACTTTTTCCTTTTCTCTTATGAAAAATAGAAACATTTTATAAATAGTAAATGAAATGAAAATGGGATTTAAATTTTAAAATAATGTTATGAAGTATGAAAATCATGGTATTGTTTAAATAAGTTAGTAATTAGAAGAGACATATTTTCAAATTTTTTTCAAGGTTTTTTTTTCTCTAATTTTTTCTTCTCTAATGACGTTTTTCCCCTGAATTTTAAAATGTAATTAATTTATTTCTCTTTGCATATAGTTTTACTAGATGCTCAGTAGATAGTTTACAGCTCTAAATTTTACACTGATGGTACAACTGCAGAAATTTTATTTGTGCTTTAGGATGTAAAACCAGAAAAATAATGAGTCTCAGATAGTCCTGTGAAAGCACAATATTTGAGTGAATGAATCTTCATTTCTGCCTGCACAGGCATAGTGCTGATTAATGGGAGCAAAGGGAGAACAACCCACCTAGAAATCCATTAATGGGGCTTTGTAGCCTTTCTGTTTATGAGGAAACATAATGAATGACCCATTAGATTATGAAACCTCTATGCAGAGATCCATGGTCCTCTGGGCTTTTCCTAAAGAAGGCTAGTAGAGCATCCAGAGAATCCAGCGACTTGGGCCCTATAGCTATGGATGGGGGTCAGAGATTCCTTGAATTGTCAAAATCTGTGGAAATTGGGATAGTGTGTTTTGTTGCTTTGTCACAAAAATGGAAATTGTGAGCAGAAGTGGAAGTGCTCAAAATTCATACAGAAGGAGAGGCAGGATAGCTGGTGTGCTTTATTGTTGAATTTCTTACAGTTACAAATGTTTCCTGTATGCCTGACAATGAATTGTTATGGACTGCAATTATGGTGTAAATATATGCTGTATTTTGATTTGAAATCCATAACACTATAAAAACAAAATGGTTGCTGATCTATGCATCTGGTTTCATTTTCTGTTGTGAAGTAAGATGAAGCTGAGAGGTTTTTTTCAAAGTTTGTAGAGGACTCTTATTTGCAAAAGCCTTGACTTCTTTAAATTCTGCCTTTTGATTTCTTCACCACTGCTTCTGTTGATGTCAGTGGAAGCTTCATGTCTTGTTTGTGTAGGTATCTAGACATGGCATTTCCTACTACCACTGCTGTTGGCAGCTCTTTCAGCACTGAGCACAAGGCTTGTGTTCTCTGACAAATCTCACAGTGTATTGCTGTTTTCAAACACAGTTTGTGCAGTAATAGCCCCTTAGTTGGGTGGTAGCAGCATATGAAAATGTGAGCTCAGTTCTTGCGACCATTGGTCACCCTGTTGGTGTGGTTGGGCTTAGGACACTGCAGTCTTAAACACTGCAAGTTTCAAACCTTCCCACTCTGGGAGTGGTGCAGGCTGGAGCATTATTTATTGACAGATATGAGGCATGAGCAGCGACCAACTTGGCCACAAAAGTTGCTTCTTAAGGTTCTGGTTTTTGCACAAGATGAGGTGATGTAAGATACTGCTTTTTGCACAAGGCGAAAACACGGAACGGCATCATTACAGCTTATAAACCTCAAAATGTTGAGCCAAAACCCGGGGGTTTGGCTTTTAAAATAAATAAATAAATAAATGTATGAGTTTAAATCAGTTAACTAATTGGTGCTCTATGATTGTTCTGGAGTATTTTTCCCACTTAGTGGTGATGAGATAAAATTTTGTTTAAGCAAAACGTCATCAGTCCCTCCCTTTACCCGTTTTGTTTACTAGGAATGAGGAAACTCTAGAGTGTCTGGGTTTGGTTTTGTGTTTCTTAAGATTTCTACCAGTTTTTCCTTGCTTTTCAAGATGGACAGGCTTCACTAAGTGGCAGTGTTGCTGGTGATCCTAGCTACTGAAGGCAGCAAATTAACATACTGTATGGTAATTTGTTTTCCCTGTCCTTCAGTCACAGTGAGGAGAGCCTAAATATTTCAGTGACTGAGACTTTGGATTCCCATTCCTTTCTACACAACAACAACAAAAGCTATTTATAGCAATAACAGTTAGCAACGATACAGCAGCCTCAGACAGCTATAGGCAGCATCTCACAAATGTTAACTGCTTTTGCACTGAATGCCTCTGTGAAAACAAAGAGCACTGAGAAATAAAGATCAAAGCAAAACCCAAAGAAAGATTTTTTTATTGCTATGTTTTACTTTGCTGGCAGACCAGAGCAAAGGTTTTCTGAACATTTAAAAGATGAAAAAGGTGAAGAATCCCAGAAGCGATTTATCTTGAAGCGAGATAACTCTAGTATTGATAAAGAAGACAATCAGGTTGGTTCTCGGTTCGAGAGTTGCTGAAATTTGTTCTGTTTTTGAAGGTGGGCTGACTGATGTTATTGTTGTTCTTTTGTTGTTGCTCTCCTCCTCCCCTGCCCGTCCCTGCCTCCTTTGGCACACGTACCACCGCGGGTGGCACCGAGCGCCGGGGTGGCCGCTTCAGCCGTGGCAGTGTGTGGGTTTGCATGGGTGGTTTGCTTGGCGCAGGATTTGCTGCATGCCCACGGGAGGGGGAATGCCAGTGGCTCCGGGCTGCGTGGAAGGCTGTGTCAGTCGCATTCCTCAATGTCTTGCCTAACTATGGCAGTTGTTGCGCTCCCTGTAGCTTCCTTCTTCCGCTGTACCCATTCAGAGTTGCATTTCAGTATGGACCAGTGATGGACTGATGTAGCCCAAAAAAAGGAAAGAGGGGAAAAAAAAGTGTTTAAAAAAAAAAAAAAAGAGCCCCAAAGATGTGATGATGAGGCCAGGTTGATTTTTTTTTTTTTAAAACGATCCTAAATTAAGTTTTGACCAAAAATAAATGAGGTTCATCTTTTACTTCTCTTCTCCTCCTGTGCCCTCACCACCTTTTACTGTCTGTGTAACTTACTTGCTTGTGCATGTATTGTGGCAGACGTTCCCCCTGTGTTGCCTGTGCCATAACACTACCTTAACGTAGGTAAGCTTGATGAGTAGGAGAGTGCCAGGGAAATGTGTGTGTTTGTGCTGCCTTTAAAAGCGGGTATTGTGCTGTTTCAATCCAGTGCAAGCTGTGTATGTGGAATAGATTCACAAAAAAAAAAAAAAAATCTGAAACAGTTCTGATGTGGTTTGCTTTTATGAGAAAATTCTCACAGGTAAGAGGATAGCATATACCTTCTTTGCTAGGGTTATATTTGTGAAGAAACCAAACAGTGAGTCTCTTGGTGCCACTTCCCTTCATGTTTTCAGTCAAGGACTGATTTTTTTTTCTTTCCTTTTTCACCCTCTTTTCCTTGACTTTCAGTTGTACATGGCAGCCTTGCCAATTGTGCTGCATCCAAGTTGACTTTGAAAACAGACCCCAAGCAATTTCAGGGTGTGGTGATCATGAGGATCAATCAAAGGAAAGCAGCATGACCTATTTCACCCGGTGCTGGGGTGCAGGTGGAGAAGGACCAGTCCTTGAAATGCACTTGTCAATGAAGCGTTTTCTGATGGGGGTCATCTCCTCTCCTCCTTCCCATGGCACAGCCATTTCCCACACTGTGGTTTACCAAGAGGCAAAAGTGGCCCTTCTTTTCCCAGCAAAATTTCAGTAGAGGGTTCCATGCGATGTGAAAATGGTTAAAACTGTTGTGCCGAATATCTGGGACTTCTCCTTGCACACACAGATTTGTGTGTTTCTTCTAGGGTTTACAGTTTAGCTCTTGCAGCCTAGTTGCCTCTTTCTTCCTTGATTTCTTAGGTAGTCCACCTCAGCCTGCCCTCCTGCTCCTCACAGCTGGTAGGAGAACCAAGAAATGTTAGCAGTTGAGAACAATAGCACTTAGACTTGGGGTGAGAACACCCAATTTTAGGATGGCGGGTCCACAAAAGCTGTGCAGAAAGCCTCCTTTTGGCCACCTCCTCTCTGAACCCATGTGCAATATCTAACTGGAAATCTTTGAGTGCCCAGTGTTGCAGGGCTCTTTGTGCAGGAACAACAGCTATCATTTTTGTGCTTCATTTGTTTAAGTGAACATTTATTATTATCAGCTGACAGTTACTTAATGGCAGTTTTTAACAGCTCAACTTATATAACCCTCCTGGTTTTCTTTCTGCTCAGCAAAACAGAATTCTTCCATTTAGAGATGACAGACGAAGTAAATCAATTGAAGAGAGAGAAGAGGAGTATCAGAGAGTGAGGGAGAGAATATTTGCACAAGATGTGAGTAGTTATTTTAATTGCCTCTTTAGTGCCATACCTTCGTCGGTAGTCAGACAGTTTTGCCCCCCTGCTGCAACAACACTGCCAGCTGGACTTGCCCTGTTGAGCTGGAGATGACAGGGAAAGCAGAGTGGTGCAAAGGGTCTCAGAGGAGCTGTGGAGGTGTGGAGATTGGCTTCTGGAGACTGAAGTGATGAGAGTTGCAGGGAGAAGGGTAGAGGAGAGATCAGGCCCAGCATGTTGTCTGGGGAGTGCCTATCCGGTTTCATTGAATGTTCATGTTCATATGGCCTAGGTTTATTTCTTTTTTCCTTCTCTTTTGCTAGCCAAAGAGCAGTGATTTAAATGGACACTCTCAATGATTTCAAATAGCTGTGTTATTTTATATTTCTTTCATGGTGGATCAAATCTTTATAAGTGTCCTTCTGCAGAGACTCATCATGGATTTTGGTGTTTTGGGCCAATACTGCAGCATCAAGACACTGAGAACAAAGAAAGGGCAGAGGTTAAACATGGAGTTGCATCATTTTTTTTAAATTACTTATTAAAGAACTCTGATGGTATTTCTACCATCAGAAGGAGTCTGTCATGCTGTTGATGATTATATTCTGCAAGGAATAAAGTGTAACAGATATTAAAATTCTTGCCCTTCCAAAAAATCATAATTTGCACTACAAGGTATATGGCTAAGGAAAATACCTAAATCTGAAACATCTGTGAGCAATTCCTGATGTTCTCTGAAAAAAAAGAATAAAATCACAATTTGTTCTAATACTGTAATGATGAGGTTATAAAAGGAAAAAAAGGAAAATAAAAAAGTCAGCATTTAAATGTTTTATCTCATATCTCAGTGGGAGTTCTGCCATTTTAGAGGAATATGGGAATAAATGCAATTAAAACTATTTTTGAAAATCATATTGGGCAGTGTCCTTTTAAATGAAAACTGTTCATATGTTGCAGGGCTAATAGTACTATTATCTGGTTTAAGAATTGCACATGTCCAGGCTGGGTTTGTTTGGCAGAATATACTGTATGGTTTTAAAGTGTGTATTGTCTCACTTCTTAGTGAATAGCTAGCTACATCTAAATGTTTTTAGCCTCACTTTTTTCTTGGCTGAGATGATTCCACTAAAAGCAGAGGCCCTTCAGTTTCTGTTTTGCTTCCAGCATGTTGGCCTGATGTAAATACCATCACAGGCTATACATGGTGGAACTGTCAAATTGTTCAAGAGCTGTAAAAGTCTCTTTGCAACAAGTTTCTTATATGAAATGTAAGAGGTTTTGACATATTATGAAAGAGGTTGTGCAAAACAAAAAAATCTTTGGGTTTTGAAGCAGAATTCAGATGAGGCAAAACACTAAAAATTACCAAATGGAAAGTTATTACCAAAATAGGCCAGTTTCTATCACAAGCTGCAGCTAGAAATGCCAGGCTGGGGAGCAGAGGTGGCTGGAAAAGTGTGATGAAAGTGGCTCCATAGTGTATTGCTGCTGTTACCTTTAGATATTTGAGTCCTAAAAACAGTCAAGTGGTGAGCATTTGAATTGCCTACTGCAGGAGGCTGTTTTGGTTCCTTGGCGTTTTTGAGTGGCAGGACCTAAGTTAGAGTGTGTTTTGTGGCAGACATTTTAAATGGAATTGGGAGGGAGCACTTTTAAACATCAGCAGTGTTAGATATCTCTCCCTCTCTCTCTCATATCCACTCCTTTGCTCTCTCTCTCTCTGCTATTACAGGTGTTAGTGAGCATCATAGTGCAGTGCATTTCAGCAAGCTGTATGTTTAATGTTAACAGCAATCAATGTTTTAGCTGAGCTTTTTTGGGTGGAGCACCCCTTGCCAGATGCAAGGTGTTTTTAGGATGATGGTAGTGTTTGTGGTGGTGGACAATGTATTTTTTCAATTTTAGGAAAGAGAGAAATGGCTTCCTGTTATAGATAGTCACTTACTGCATGTAAGACTGTGAAGTTTTAAGGCCCTCTGCAATCATTAATTAATCCAATTCTCCCCAGGTTTGTGTGAGGTAGGTACCTAAGCCTTGTTACTCTGCAAATTACAGATATAGAGAGTCAAAGATGGATTAATTGTGGTATTTTTATTACCTCTGTACTGTTTACACTGCTGTAGTCAAGCCTTTATCAGTACCTTGCTTATGAATCCTAGCAAATGGATCAGAGATACATTACTTCTAATTAGAGTATGCATGAAGAGAGCTTGCATGGGAGGTCTTCGAAGGGCAGCCATGAAGGTCAAGAGTACTGCCATAACTCGTTGCATCCAGCAACACCCCCCTCTAAACATGTTTGAGGTACCCAAAAACCCCTTAGATAACAGCCCAAGAGTCAGAACTTTAAACAAAATTTATGAGGAAAAGGCAGTCTGGTTGCAGGGGCAAAAAATTCCGTGCATGTTTCGAGTGCTGTGAAAATGTCTTAACCTGGACCCCGCATACCAATATAAAACTTGCCTGTCCTTGCTTTGATCTTGCAGAACTCCAGTGCACCAGATCTCTTCATTTCCAAGTGGGAAGGTTTTAACAAAAGAAGTATGTTCATGAGTAATGCCATCATTATGATAGTCCTTATGATGATTAATCTGGTGTTAGTCAATTTAAATTATGCTTTCTGGCAAGTTTTCCATCTGCTGTGTTGGCTATCACAAATTTTGACAAGGAGAGCTGGAAGTTTTAATGACTCCTATCTCAGCAATTGCAGGGATTGAGAAGCATGTTAGTTTGATATTTTAATAAAAGGATTGGTGAAGAAATAAATAGTTAATAAAGATAATTATTCCAGCTCACTGCAATAAGAACTGCAAATTGCATCTCAGATTTTCAGGCTGCTTACAGGAAAAAAAGTGCAGACTGAGCCCTGATATGCTCAAAACTATTTTCAAGGGTATTTTTAATTGCAAAACTTAAAACCTTCCTTTTAAAAACACGTTTTTGTTGGAAACTTGGCTGTAAATTCACAAATTGTTTTAAAACCAAGTATACTGGTGCAGAGGACCTGCACTGTCAAGGTCTTGCAGAAGACTTCCTTGTCTGAACTGCTTTAATTGTGCTTGGAAAGTTGAAAAGTTATTGTCCAAGAAACACGAAGAATAACATACAGGAATAACATACATGAAAAAAGTTGTTCTTTCCCTTTGTGTAGATTTAACAGAGAATCCCAAATGCATGCAATAAATGATACATGATGTTTGCCTTTTAAGCATGCAGAAAATTGATTCTAAAGACTAGCAATCAAATTACATGGGGGAAATTTCATTCTTCAAGGTCAGTACAATGTATAACCTCATGAGCCAGAGTCACGCTAGGACCGTTCAGTGTTCATAAATGCATTCTCTGGAAATCATTCTGTATTCACTGAAAAATGTAGATGTCTTCTTACTTACACAAATGCAAGAATTGCCAATGGTACATATGGAACTTATTAGAGGAAATACACCATGCTGTTTATTTTCTGTTGTCAACTGTAGTGACTATTTTTCACCAAGGAGTGTGTCCTGAAGAACAAGATCCTTTAGGTACAGTAAGTCATGATTCCTCTAGTTAAGAAAATTCAGAGAATCTTTATCAGTCTCTGACTAAAGAGAGAAACAAAAGAGATATCTGTAGACGTGGCTTCAGCCTGTTCTATCCCTCTAGTTTGAAAAGATTAGGAAGAAGAGGACTTAAAATGAATAAAAACAAATCAAAGGCAACACCTTGTGCTGGCCACCATAAACCTGTAGATACTAAAACTTCTGTACTGGTGTACAGAGACTTTCTTTGTGGCTGCAGTTCAAATAGCAAGCATTAGTTGGAAGCCTGAGATCTATCATATCTTGTTAACTGACATGAAAATTATTACCTGATGGTATCCACTGCAGGATATTGCTGCATGTTAATAGTTATCTGTGTGCTAATGTAATTAAAATCAAGAGCAGCAACTCCCAGTTTATCTAGTGCACTGGCAGAACTGATGCACATTTTCCAGTTGAGACTTTAAAAGGTTTTTGAAAATTGGAAAAATGAAATACTCATTTCATAAATAACAATTAGTCATACATAGCACCCTAATGGAAATCTTGCATGCAGAGATCTCCAAGGACACTAACTTGTAGGTAATCTTACATCATTTTTTTTAATCTACTAGGTTTGTTACCAGTATGTTTAAAGGGTAAACAAGAGTCAAGTGTTTTAAGAATTTTTTTTTACAACTGCTGTCCTGGGTATTTAAGCTTTCCTGATGCCTTAAATTGAGCCCTGTGGATGCTATACATCAGGAAAGTGAGTCCTGACCTTGTAGGTAAATTTCTGTCCAGAGCTGCTTAGCCATTTGATTTTTAACAGTAAGAATAAAATAATATCAAACTACCTGTTTTAGCCTCACACCTGTACTGAAGAATAATTTCCAGGGATTGTGTGGCACTGTGCCATCATCATAACCAAGAAGACAAATGGAGTTATTATGGACTCCATTTAAAGTCTATAATAGTCTTGGTAGTGGTTCCCATCAAGACACTGAGAAGGAAGCAGACCTTTCTGCTTGCTTGATAAAATACAAATCCCATATATTTATTTTGCTTTATGCGCCAGTCTCTTTAAAAGTATTAATAAGATAAAATAAATATAGACAGATGCATTACAGGCCCATTTGCTTTTGTAACTTTGTGGGTATCACAGTCCAGTACTCCGGTCTAAGCAAAAGCTTTTCTGTAAGAGTAACTGTAGTACTGTGCTTTGGAATGTGACTGCACAGAAGTCA
The DNA here is from genome assembly GCF_965231275.1 of Zosterops lateralis. Taxonomy (NCBI): domain Eukaryota; kingdom Metazoa; phylum Chordata; class Aves; order Passeriformes; family Zosteropidae; genus Zosterops; species Zosterops lateralis. The sequence continues at coordinate 49,875,050 of NC_139762.1, read as the reverse complement.
GTGCACACATGTCCATCATGAAGCTCGAGATGAAGACACGACCCCACAGCTGAGGTTGTACAAGCCCATGGGGTGATTTCAGTATGCCTTTTGATTCAGCGTAGTTAGACTATGCTGAAGTCTGCACACTTGTTAATGAATTCTGGTACTTGAGTAAGGTACAAAAAATGAGAGAAGACACAGTGTTGTAGCTGTACAGAGGATCCCAGTGATTTTAGGTGAAACAGTTTGTGTCTTCTCTCAGGCTGGGGTGAAACCCTAGGTCTGCTGTAGCTGGTGGGAATTTTGTTCCTGGCAATGGAGAACTTGCTCCTGATTTCCTGAGGCTTTGTGCTAAGGAGGAATGCACTTGCCCCTGATGCAACCCAGTGCCTTGTAAATTGAGCAGAAGTGCAGGGTGGGAGATTGCCTGGGAAACCCACAGAACTGTCAAATGTTCCCTAATGTGGATTCTGAGTGGGTGAATTGCACTCTAATGAGAAATCGTATTGCCATCTCAGGGATACATTTCTTCCTTTTGTAGATTGATGGGATAGCACTAGCTGTGGTGCCAAGGTAAAACTTTGTTCAGGCATCAGCTGCAGCATTAAGGATGAGCAGTATGTTGCTTCTGGTGTTGGCCAGCACACTTTTGAGTGGGTCATTAGCTCACCCCTTCCAAAACAGAAACATCCAAAATCTCTGCCTATCCCATACTGTTAAAATTTGACATAGTTAATGATGGCATTTTATTATTCTTTGGGCTGAGTCCTGTTGTTATAGAAGTAATGGGCATGATCTCTGGTGCCCCTCCTCCCTTTGCCTGCCTTTTGTTTAAATTCAGTGCGAGTGCTGACTGTTCTTTCTTCTGTACCTCATCGAGATATAATCCAGTGACAGCTACGAGGCATTTTGTGTAGCGAACATGAAATAGGAGGGAAATGAAAAAATCAAAGAGGAAGAATTATTCATGGGAAATTGAGCACAGCTTCATTTCTCTGCATAAAAAATTAAGTAATTCTGAAAGAATTATACACTTGCCCATAGGATTTATTTCTTCTGAGCCCTTCACCTTTTTTGGGATCCAAGTCCTCCAGCAGAGCCTTCTTGCTATGATTGTTGTTAATATTATTATTAAGAAGGTTATTATCATTTAATATCTCAATTTTCCCTCGCCAGCTGTAAAATGTGAAGTCACACACTATTTCTAAGTACTGCAGTATCTTCTCTCCCTTTGAGGAACTTTGTGAATTCTGCATGCTTTCCTTCTGTTTGTCCTTCCTACCTACAGCTCTGTGCTATCCAGCAGTTTTATTTAGAGGTGGTAGGCCAGACAAGTAGAACCTTATATTATGCAGGAAAAGCATTTTTCCCCTTCAAATTGCCAGTGTTTTGCACATAGTGCCTTCTTCAGATCTCTTGACTGAGAAGTTTCAGTTTGTTCTCAAACTGAGGCACCTCATCGGCAATGTGTTGTAATGCATGAAATTTATTTTACTGGCCTGAACTTATTCTTGACCTTTTTTCCCCTCTTGTCTTCTGCAAATGCAAATGATGCATGAATTGAAATCCCCTTAAGCCTGAGCAGGGGAGTAATTCTAAAATCAAGGAAGAAATTGGAACAGCAGAGCGTATCTAGAACGTCTGATACAATGCCTCTTTTATTTTTCAGTCAGTTTGCTCCCAGGAAAACCTTTTTGTGGAAAACAGGTAAAAATAGCTTTATTTTGTGTGTGTGTGTTAAACTGAGCTGTTTCTCTTTTTTTTTTTTTTTTTTTGTCTCTCTGTAGCTATGTAGTTATTTATCCTAATCTGGAGACCATTGAGCAGATTTGCAGTCCATATTATCTGCAGTGGTTTTGTGCTTTAACAGGAAGTAATAGAGCTTGCCTTGCAGTATGATATCTGAGCAGATAAAGTATTACTGTTGCTTTCCTGGGGCTTTTGCATTTCAGTTTAAAAAGCAGATTGTGGGAGAGAGGGAGAGCCACCTAAGCTTTCATTTCAAGTGACCATTCTGTCTCTGGAGTGCCTTTAGAATTAAACTTATTGATCTTTAAAAAGCACTCTAGCAGTGGCTGGATGACAGAATTTATGAAACATAACACTTGGGTGTCTGTTGTTTAACCTGCTCTCCTGTGGGACTGAGCAGCAGCCTTGACATCACTTGTTGCTTGTGAAGGCTCAAAAGTTCCACACAAGTTCCTGCTTTATTGCTACAGTGTACTAATGAGATGGTGATATTTGAGCTCACTGTTACTTTGCCTTACTGCATGATAGTTCTTGTGAATGTTATTTTTGTTATGTTAAATCCACTCAAAGCAAAAGGGAAGAGGAAACTGTGTTTGAGATCTACAAAATATGAAGTGTTGGCTCCATAACAGCCGTGAAGTAGCTCAACTGTGTTGAAAATCTTAAAAATTATGCACCTTTATGGCAGATAAGGATTTTAAGCAAAAGTGAGAATTTAATTGGTGAGTGTTTGAGCAGTGCTGACCCAAGTCTGTCCTGCACAGGTTTAAAAACTGTTTATCACCCCCTTGAATAAGGGGAGGCTCTCTCTCACAGTATTTTGTTCTCTGTCCATCCTTACATCTGTCAGATGCATTTATGGGTGAAGTTGTTCCCATAGAAAATGGCTCCACAGTAATGGTACAAACCAGCTTTTCTGATGGACATTTCTGTAAGTTTAATGAGGGAAGGCCCTCTGGAGATCATGGCCACTGTCATCTAACCACTTCATATTCTGAGGAACAAGGGTATTTCCTCAGCTGCTGCTTCTGTGTTGTGACTATGGAAATATGTTTTATCAAAATAAATTAAAATTGCAACAGAAGAACCAGTGAAGCAAAAAGTGGATGCTCCCGTAAGGCTGTTTTTCCCTCTTGGGGGAGATTGGGGGAAGAAAGATGACACAGATGTTCACAATTCCAAGTCAGCATGGAAAGCACTCAGAGGCTGTGCTGGCAAGGGGCAGGGGTGGGTACCTTTATGGGGTAAACCGTGAACTCCATAGCCAGGCCTCTCCTGGTTTATGCATTCAATCCCAATCCTGTATGCAGGAGAATGTGGTCAGTTCTGGTATCTGCACGTGGTTTGCTGTCCTTGAACCTGGGAGCTGACTGACCAGCCCAGTGTGAGGATGCATGCCCAGGTGGAGACCAGTAAAAGGCCAGGTTGGAAATTGTCCTGCCTGCACTGTTGTTGTCCTGAGGGAGACTTCAGCTTCATTCTGCAGAACACTGCTTTTCCTTGCTGCATGTCCTACAGCCTTTGACAGGTGAAGCACTTAAACTTGTACCTAACTCTGTGCACATGAGCAATCCTGTTGATTGGCTGTGTTGAAAGTTAGGTTTGTATTTAAGTGCTTTGCCTTTCATTTTTGTCAGAGGATCTGAGCATTTCTCTGAGCTGCAAAGACTTCCAAGCAACTTAGCAAGTACTTAAAATTACATATGCAGTATTTTGCTAGATTGCACTTTTTATGTTCCTATTAGGTGATATTTTTATGAATTTTCCTTTGGATGTGGATGTATGGTTCCTTACCTTCTGAGAATTACCTTGCTTGGTAACAGGAAATGCTGAATGGCCCTCAGCTTCCCTGGCTGATGTTTCTGATGTTCTATTAACTGTGTACAGCTATGGGAGAGGGAGGGGGGGGAAATTTTAGCTTTGGTTCTTTAAACTGAATCTAGCTCAAGTTGAAAAATGTACCTAGAAATCAAATAAAACTTTACAGATCAGATAAATTTGAATTACCATGTTCTTTAGCATAATCTTTCTTTTCATTTTTCAGTAGGCTGTTGGAAGACAGTAGCATATGCAATGATATGCATAAGAAAAGACAGCTGTTTAGGTTTGTATGAATTTTATTTAATATTTATTTCCCTGTGCATCCCACTTGTGATTCTGCCTGTGTCCATGCCAAGGCATCCTTGACATGTGTGGGTATGTCAATTTGCTGGTTGGAAAGGAGCATGGAGAAAAGAGTTCTACCCCACTCTTCCCGTGTTCTCTGAATGCAGAGGTAACAACAGGACCCTTTTCTTTGTTTCACTGCCTCAGGAACCACATGAGATTTTCAGCTGCCTGGCTGCTCAGACTGTGACTGTTTGGGAGAGACTGCTGCTAGCTCATTTTTCCTTGAGTGTATATGACAGGCACGTTTCGTAAACTAGTGCCCAGACTGACCTTTCTTCCTTTTGTTGGTTTGTTAAAAGCTGAAGTAAAAGTACATTGAGGCAAAACTGATTGAAGTTCCCTTATCTGAAGTGTCTGTGTTTTGAAACTTTTTTCTGTTAACTTTGACTTTCCAACTCCGATTCCTTCTGCACAGAGAACATTCAGATGCATCTCATATCCCAAAAAGCATCCCAAGCCAACAGAAAATCAGTAAGAGTCAGTCCCTATTTTCATGGAGAGCAGTTCTCTCAGTTGACACACTGGATCAGTGGAAGACTGAATCTGGTGGTGATAGTGTCCTTCTGAGAGTTTTAGAAATATTGTCTTCCCCCACCACAAGCTCTCCCACATTCAGTTCAGATCAACCAGTCTGCTTTAAAAGTCAGTCAGCTGCCACAAGTCTTAAGCAGAGGAGGCAGAAGGAGTGGATGCTTTCAGAAGTGTGCCCATCATCTATTAAGGCACATGGACAGCAAGGCAGATATTCACTGATATCTGTGTGCTTTGGGGTTTGCATATGTCACTTCAAACCTATATATCATTTATATTACATAATTTTCACTATGAGGAGAAATGATTGTGTGAGGAGAAAACTGGATGTGTAGTTGCTGAGTCTGCACGTCATCACAGCAGCTACAGAGGAGATGGAGAGATTGCACCAGATAAGGAGCAGTGCTGGAGCATCTGCTTCTGCACCCCATGACCACAGGCAACAGGCAAAAAAACTTCCTCCTAGCCTTGATGATCTGAGAGTCTTAGATCGGGCATACAGGGCTTATGAGGTGTCTACACACACACTCGTAATATGTAATATCTGTTTGAGTTTGGGGAACTAAAAGAAGTTGTTGTAACCCAAAGCCATAGCAAACAGGGATACAATAGCATTCTACTTCTCTCGCTCTTTTTCACTAGAATATAAATAGAAGAGAATTGTTAATTTCTAAGCGCGAGAATACAAAAGAGTCTGTAAATAATATACTTTGGGTTTTTTCTTTCTGATTAAAACTTAAAAGGCAATTTTATTTTTAAAATACTTTTCCTTTTTTTGTGTTGTTGCTTCTGTGCTTTTTCTCTTCATGCTTTCCCACTGTATGGGCCTAGCAAAGGTCAACAGGTTTATACTGCTGATCACATCTGAGAGAGGCTCTGTTACAGGCAAGGAGTGCAACAGCCTGATCCCACCTTTGACACGCTGCCTCCTTCATGTCCCAAGTGACACAACTCAGCAGGTTCTCCAAATAGGAGAATGGTTCCCAGCAAATGCTTGGTCTCCAGCAGGAACCAAGTCCCCAAGGAAAAAGGGGACCAAAAAAAATTTAAATAGATACAGTCCCATCCTTTTGATTCGTAGAAAGAGCTTTGAGCCTGCAAGCTATTATACTGTAATACATGACAGAGGAGTGGAAAATGTCTTTTTAAATCCTTCCAAATACAGTGTTATGAGCATCACTTGGGGTAACAGCCATGGGAGGCATTTTGGTTTTATCATTTTAGCAGTACAGTGTAAGTAGTTTACCAGTAAGCCAAATTCTGCTCCAAATTCTGATCACAGAATTTACTGTGTTATTACTCACAGTACACTGGGTGCTCTGCAACTGTTCAAGGACAAGCAGCCTCTACCCAGAAAATTTCACGATTATTCTATGCAGAGGGGAGGCAAAATAAACTGACTTTAAGTGAAGCATTAGCAGTGACAAGATTGGGGTCACACTGAGAGGACACATGTAGGCAAGGCTTTGGAGCTCACAAAGCTGATAATGACTGTGAGCAACCTGCTATAGAAATAAGAATGTGAAGACAAAGATAGAGTGTAGGTGAAGTTAGTGAGAAAAACATCATAGGGGCTGGACAGCAAAGTGAGAAGTGGTGAGGGGCTTGCCTGGGGGAAGAGAACACTCAACTGGCATGAAAGAAATGCTACATCAGTGCTGCATAATACTGCTGTGTCAGCCCCATCTGGTAAAGTGCTCTGGGGAGATACCCAGAAGGGGAGGGTGGGGTGTGCTGTGCATGTAAAAAGGGTATAGCAGTGTTTACATGCTGAAGGCTGATAAGTATGGGAGTCAAAACCCATTTCAGACATGCTTTTGTAAAGGCAGAGTATTTCCTTTTTCTTTATTAGAGTAGCTGCAGGGTATGTAAAGATAAACTCTGCCTTGACATGGTTTTATTTGTGTATAAATCTGTGTTTTGTGATGTCTGTAGGGGTAACAGAGACAGCATTGGGAAGACATCTGGCAGTCGACAGAGCAGTACAGAGAATGAATTGAAGTGGACAGACCACCAGAGGCCATGGAGCAGCACAGACTCGGACAGCTCAAATCGAAATTTGAAGCCAGCCATAACAAAGACAGCCAGTTTTGGTGGGATAACTGTCCTGACAAGAGGAGATAGCTCATCAAGTAACAGAAGTACCGGCAAACTGTCTAAAACAGGTAGCTAGTACTGTATTGGGTTCACAGTAGTTCTTATGGGATGATAAGTGGCTGTGCTGGTGCTTGTGGGAGTATGGTGTGTCATAGAATGATTTGGGTTGGAAGGGACCTTCCGAGACCAGGTAGTCTGACCCCCATTGTTGGACTAAATGGCAAAATACATAAAGAGTTGTGTTTGCTGTACACAGGAGATGTGTATTTCCCTCTGTGGATGGCAGTATCTGGGTGCCTGCTCTCGAGTGTTTAGGAATCAAAAGAAAAGGTGGTGCGTGAGGTTTGCATATCATAGGAGAGGTAATATTTCCCTGAAGTATAGTATACACACACCCTGTTTGAACACCATCTGCACTTGTAGCTTGAAAAGGTGATACTCCTTTCAGAGAAAGCACAGATTTTACCATTTTATTAACCTTAATATTTTTGAGCTGTGAATAATTAAATATCAGATATATGAGGAGAAATCCAAGAACATTTTGTTGTCATTGCTAAAGTGCACCTCATCTGTATATTGGAGTACAGCTTCTGCCTTGGTGGTGGCAGTTGAGACTGTGGTGGAAGCAGGCAGACATGGTAGATTCACAGAAGACCCACAATCTCTCCATGTTCTTGTTTAGTTCTCATTAAAAAAAAAGCATCCTTTAAGGAGACTATGAATCTGGTGGGAATTCTGCATTTATTTGCATTAACTTTATGAGTACATTAACATATGAGTGAATCACAGGGTCTGGATCTAAGTAATTTCAAGCTATGCCATTAAGCTATTCTATTATACTTCAGGTTGAAAGTGCATAATAAATAATGAAGTCATCCGATGATTCCATCAGATTGGTTCATTTGATACCTATAGTACAGAACAAATGGTAATCAATACGTAGCACTTAGTGCTCTTTCAGCTTGAGAATGTTTTATGGATGGCACTTAATTTACACCCAGTTTATCAAACCTTAGTTGGTCAGATTTCACTCCTATCCCCCAAATTTTACAGTAGCTTTTGTGTGGTTCAGGATGCTGTGGAATGGAGTTTTCAGAACTAATAAATAAAACCATTGACATTTCAGATCTCTGGATGTTGAACGCAGTTTAAAATTTTAGACAATCATAAAGTCACTTGAGTTGAAAAGACTTTTAAGGTCATCAGGTCCCACTGTTAACATAACATGGTCAAATGCACCCCTAAACCATGCTCCCAAGAGTCACATTTACACGTGTTTTAAATACCTCCAGGGATGGTGAGTCAGCCACTTCCCTGGACAGTCTGTTACAATGCTTGACAATTTTTTTAGTGAAGAATTTTTTTCCTGGTATCCAGCCTAAACCTCCTCTCATGAAACTTGAGGCCATTACCTCCCATCCTGTCACTTGTTCCCTGGAAGAAGATAATGACCCCCACCTTGCTACAACTTCCTTTAAGGTAGCTGCAGAGAGCAAGAAGAGTTCTGAGCCTCTGAGCCAGTTCTCTCAGCCACTCCTCAAACAGCCTTGTGCTCCAGACCCATCATCAGCTCCTGTGTCCTTCTCTGGACATGCTCCAAGCACCTCAATATCCTTCTTGTGGTGACCAGAATTGGACACGGGATTTGAGGCGTGGCCTCACCAGTGCAGAGTACAGGGAGACAATCACTGCCCTGGTCCTGCTGGCCACACTATTGCTGATACAGCCCAGGATGTCATTTGCCTTCATGGCCACTGTGCTGGCTCACATCAAGCTGGCTGAGGACCAACACCCTCAGGTCCTTTTCCACTGGCCATTCTTTCGCAAACCTGTAGCACTACATGGGGTTGTTGGGACCCAAGGGCAGAATCTGGCACTTCGTCTCATTGACTGACAAAATTAGCCTCACCCATTGCTCCAGCTTTTCCAAATCCCTCTGTAAAGCTTTTTTACCCTCTAGCAGGTCAACACTCCTTCCCAGCTTGGTATCATCTGCAAACTTCCGGAGGATGCATTTGATCCTCTTGTACAGATCATGGACAAAGACATTAAACAGGACTGGCCCTAGGGAATACCACTTGGGATCAGCTTCCAGCTGTGTGTAACTCCAGTCACTCCCACTCTGGACCTGGCCATCAGCCAGAGTGAACTGTACACCCATCTGGGTGATGAGCAGCTAGTTTTTCCAGGAGAGTGCTGTGAAAAACAGTGTTGAAAAACAACTTTTCTGAAGTCCAGGTAGACAACATCCATAGCCTTTCCCTCATCCACCAAGTGGGTCACCTTGTCATAAGGATTGGTTTGGTTAAGTAGGACCTGCCTTTCATAAACTCATGTTGGCTGGGCCCTTTTGCCTGGTTGTCCTGTGTATGCCACACAGACATGAAGATGATCTGCTCCATAAGTTTGCTCACACCAAAGTCAGACTGATGGGTCTTTAAGTCCCCAGATCCTCCTTCAGGTTTTTCTTATGGGTGGACATCATGTTTGCTGGCTTCCACTCAACTGGGACATTCCAGTTGGGATGCTGATAGATGATGAAAAGTGGCTCAGTGAGCACTTCCAACCCTCTCCCTCAGAACCCTTTTGGATCCCATCTGACCTGTGTGTATTGAAGTGGTGTAGCAAATCACTAACTTTGTTCTTGGATTATGGGGACCTCATTCTGCTCCCTGTCTCTGGCTCTGAGGACTGGGTATCCAGTGAACATGTCTGGATATTACACACTGAGGCAAAGAAGGCATTAAGTACCTCAGCCTTTTTCTCAACCTTTATGACTGTGTTTCTCCCTCCAACTGATAAAAGATGGAGATCATATTTAACTTTCCTTTTGTTGCTAATTTGCTAATGTGTTTATAAAAACATTTTTGTTGTCTTTTACAGCAGCAGACAGATTAAGTTCTAGCTGAGTAGTTTGTTTTTGGTTGGTTTTTTTTTTTTTTTTTTTTTTTTTTTTTTTTTTATTTTGATTTTGATTTTTCTGAGCCAGGATAGCTGTGTTCCATGCTGGCTTGTCTTTACCACATGGTTACAACCTGCTCCTGTGCCTTTAAGATTTCCTTCTTGCAGAATGTCCAGTCTTCCTGGACCCCATTGTCCTCCAGGGCTACCTCCCAAGGGCTCCGTCAGGCAGTTTCCTGAAAGTCCAAGGCAGCCAATCTGCAGACCCCTTTCCCTACTTCTCTGAGAGTTGAAAACTGTGTTCTCGTGATCACTGTGCCCAGTAAAACCTCCAGCCATCATATCACCCACAAAGTCCTTCTCTGTTCACAAAAAAACAGGCCTAGGGGGGCACCTTCCCTTGCTTGCTCCTTTGTCAGCTGTGGCTGGAAGTTATCTTCCACATGCTCCAGGAACCTCTTAGATTGTTTCCTCACTGCAGTGTTGTATTTCAGCAGTTATCTGGTAAGTCAAAGTCATGTACAAGAACAAGGGCCAGTGATTGAGAGACTTCTCCTATCTGCTTATAGAGTATTGCATCTGCTTCTCCATCTTGCTTGGGTGGTCTGTGACAAACTCCCACCATGGCATCTGATTTGTTGGCATTTTCTCTGATTTCAGCCCATAAACACACAACCCTTTCATCACCATTGTCAAGCTCTAGACAATCAAAACACTCTCTAACATACAAGGCCTATCCCGCCATCTATCCTTCCTTATTTATGCCTTCAGATGCATTTCCAGCCATCCACTGCAGCACTCTATTTGTGCAGGTCGTCCCACAATGTTTCCACCCTCTGATGGGTAACTGTGTCACAGCTATCCTGCCCTGCAGTTACTTCCAGCTCCTCCTGTTTTGTTACCCATTCTGTGTGCTTTGGTGTAGATCCCCTTGAGTTATTGATCCTGCTCCGTTTTTGTGGGAAGAATTTGCAATTCCTACTGATCATTCTCAGGCACTTCTGTCATTTCTAATGTCTCAGTAACCTCTGTGTCTTCACTGCCACATGCATCTGATCCCCTGCCTCCACTGGGATGTCAGACCAAAGAACCTCACTAGCACACCATCCCTTAAACACTAGCATGCTGCATTACATACCTTTTGCTTTTCAAATCTAGTTTCAAGACCTGATAACTCCTCTGCAAAGATACTTTTCTCCTTTTGAAACAGGTGTACACTGTCTGTCACCAGCAGGCTTGGTGTTCTGTAAACCAACCTGTGGTTAAAACCCCAAAAATTCTGTCAATGACGCCAGGCTCAGAGTCTGTGATTAATCTGCTGCCTCTTCCTTTATCAGTCCCTACAACTGGAAGGGCAGAGGAGAACACTGTTTTTTCTCCTGATCTCTTAACCAACCATCCCTAAACCTTGAAGTCTCTTGATTGCCCATAGGCTCCTGGTTGGGACTTCATTGTTGCCTACCTGAAAAATCAGTAATGGATAATTGTCTGAGAGCTGTATCATGGTAAAAAGTTTTCTTTTCACATCTTTAACTTGGGCACTGAGGAGGCAGCAGACAACACAAAGAAGTGGGTCTAATCAGCATACTGGGCCTCCTGTTCCCTTCAGAAGCAAGTTTCCATGGCCATGACCCATACTTGTTTCTTTTTGGAAGCAATTTTGATGCAGAGAGCAGTCTTAATTAACTTCTGACAAAGTTAACCTCTGTCCTTGTTGTTGGTTGGTTCCACTTGCAGACCCTCACATCTGTTATCCCAGGGCACCTGAGACAGTGAGATAATAACACAAGACCTGATCCTGCCTGCTGTGCTGGAATGGAACTCATTTCCATTGCCCCCTGTCCCTTCATTCCTGTATTCAGCCAGGTGGAGAGATGACAGAATCCTCCCTATCATGTGTTGGATCTGCCCCAGGGGAGGCAAGGTGCAATTTCAGTGTGCATGTAGTTTTGAAACTACACTCTCATGTATTTTTTTTTTATTTGAATATAGACTGCATAGGCTATACAGTGAGGTTTGAAGTATGAAATAGACCACGGTTTCACTTCCAGATTTCTTTGCCTACCATGAATATTTCCCTAGCATCAGAACTGAATTTGATGTGCAAGAATTAAGGAGGAGGCGCAGGCTTCTGCTATACTTTTTTAAATATACCTTAAGAAGAGTGCAGGTGAATGTATTTCTCTGCAACATTGTCTTGCAGAGCTTCGGAGCATTTAAAATGGCATCAGGGAAATCCAGTTTGGAGGAGACATCTAATTGCAAGGGCAATATTTTTAAGAAGCCATTTTAGTGTTAAATTCAAGCATATTAAAAAGGATGCATTTAGGAAATGTATTAAAGAAAGGACTCGTGAAGCATGCCAATACTTGTAAATGCATCTGCATCCTGTGGGCGCCAAACCCCAAATTGCTTTCAAATGAAAGCTCTTATAATACATTTTTAAAACATCAGTGATATTAAAATTCCATGTTCTTTTTAAAATGCTTTGACTTTTTCTAAGGAGTGCATTTAAACTGGAGAGCTAGCCGAGGCACAGAAAGAGTAAAAGAGAAACAAGATAAAAGGAAGAGGTGGGGAAGAAGAGCAAGACTGGATGTCAAAACAGACACCTTCAAAGCGAGGACACAAAGTCAAAAAGTCAGCCTGGAAAAAGTCATAAGAACTACTATCCCAATCACTATTTCTATCCTTCTCTATAAAATGCTATTGAATGTCATTAAAGCAGAAAATAATAACAATTAAAAAAAAAATCAGGGGGAGAAATTAGAAATTGATAAAGTGTTTTCACCAAAAAAAAATGTTAAGTGCATTCATACAGTAGTCAAAGCCCCCATGTGCTATTTACAGTGTGCAGTAGGTACCAAGTGATACTTGATTGTGCATGTTTTGCATACTATCTTCATTACATTCTACTTTTACCATAGACAGCCCTGGTGTTCTGTAGTTCAGTAGACTACCCACATTAGGTATGCTGCCCTGGTGGCATGGCAGAGTCTGCTAGGCACCAATTCTGCCCCAGGTCCCCTACAGAAAGACTTTTCTCTGAAGAACCTTATGGTTCACAGTAATAAATTTTAAATATTTTTGTCTTGCATATAATTTGTATGAAATCAGCATGAAATCATTAGTTGGTCAAAATGTTTCTCATTGACTAAATGATGGAAAAAAATTATAGTCTCTTTAAAGGTGAAAATTATTCTCTATATATGTGGCAGTCATCCTGAAGCATTGTTAAACACTTTCTCTGAGCATCAGAGTATTAAAGTTTTCAGGATTTTTACGAAAAGCTCACAGCTGCCTTCAACAGGGAATACAGTGATGCAATATTAATGTTGTAGCATTTCTGGATCAGTTTTCGTATTGTCACCAGAATTAAATGTTCTGCCCCTAACCTGTGATAAATCACTAATTAGTGGTACATAACAAACAAGCAGGAACTGAAGCACAGAAAGGTGTTAGTTTCCCCTTAGGCTCACAGAGAGATTAGAGAACGTGCTGTTCTCTGCAGTAGAGTCCAGTAGTGGCAATTAGTCTTAGACTTTATTGCATTCAATTGCACAGGAATTGGAGCTTAGCAAAGGAATTATGTTACTTTGTCTTTGCAAACTTTACAGAAGGGGCTCTTTGAAACCCATTATATAGTTATCTTATTGGTTCTGATGGTTATTTTCATGCACCTGTTGATTATTTAGAAATGAAAAGCACAGATTGAACACTGCAAATAAAATTTTCTTCTCTGATATTCTGTAGTTCAGTAGGTACAAAGAGATGTTCTAAGCTATAATTCAATATCGAGTGGGGAGTTAATAATTTAACAAATTTCAATCAGATTGCATTTCTACTACTTTGGACATCATACAAAATGTTGGTTTGTTTAACTTTCTAGTAATACAGTAAACTTTCCAGGGTTGACCAAGAGTGGCAGGTGAAATTAGTTCTCCCTGTAGGGGCACAATGATGTACCTGTTCAGTCTGTGACGCCCAAAAAGAGAAAATCTAGCTTATCAACTGCCATGTTATTGTCACTGACACATTGCAACAGGTTTTAACATCATGAGGGAAGAAGATGTGTTTCAAAGAAGTGTTCTATGTGTTTCTACATATCTAGTTAAATAATTGTTGAGAGGCTTAAAAGTTGTAACTATTGCACCTTTAGCTTCTCTTAATGCATTTTCCATTCAGTGGAATGCACATCTGTCTGAGTGTATTTCTTTACCCCTTAGTTGCAAAGGGCTGGTTGCATTGGAGTATTGGCTGTGTTGAGACAGATCTGTGGGGATCATTAGCTTCCTTGGCAGGGCTCCAAGTAACTGGAGACACAGTCTAATCTCTCCTGTTAGCTGTTCAGTGCTACTCCTGTTGGGAAAGGCATTTCAATACATTACTGCAGGCGTTTTAATATATTAACCTTCCTTTGCTTTTTTTTTTTTTGTTTGTTTTGCTCTTTAGATTTTGGGGATTTTTTTAAATAAAGTATTAATTGTATATTATATTAATTGTATATGATATTTTTTCTCTGAGTTTTGGAACTGAAATTCTCCCTTTTTTACAATTTACTTGAATCAGGCATTAGCATGATGAATCTTGTAAGTCAAGCAAAAACTGTCAGAATATTGATGTATGGGCAGCAGGTCACAAGCCAACTGCTTCCAGCCATTATCTTCCCACTGACTGTGCTGAAACATCAGTTTTATTTTTAGAAGTGCAGCTTAGAAAGAAATAATCACGTTCACATGAGCACATGCCATTTTCATTAAAAAAAATCACTGAATATGTTGTTGCATAGAGGAAGGCAAGTGACTTACAGAAGTAGCAGATTTCTAATCCAAGGGCCTATTTCCAAGACAAAAATGCTTCCAGCATTCTATTGTTCCTGAAAATGATGGTGGTCTAGAGTAAGCAGTGGTAGTGGATAGATCTCAAGAGTGTAGTTGATAAGAAAGGGGAAATTTGCCTCAGAACTTGAAAGGTGAGATGAGCAGAGATGTTCAAAGTCATCAGATACTGAATGCTGATCCAAGGAAAATAGAGTAGGACATGTTGCATCACTCACTAGTGCTTAGAATATAAGAAAATTAATGGTACTTCCACACTCACCCCCTGCAAACCCTCTACGCTATTAAGCTTTTTGGTGGTTTTTCTGTCTCTTTTTCTTTACAGCTCTTTGAACTTCTGTATCTCTCAGAATACTTAAAAAATACATTAATGGAAAGTGATGAGAATGTGAAGGTTCTTATTATCTGAACTGTGAAGGAGCAAGAAAATTATAGAATAATCCAGAAGTATCCATCATTACATACTGAAAAAAAAGAGGTTAGATTGTGTAATGGGGGCAAAAAATCTCATTTAGTCCAAGTTCCTTTCAGAAGTCTTTAGCAAGACATCTTTTAATATGAATCTGAGTAAAGTCAGATAGTTTATTTTGTTCCCCTTTTCTACAGTACTGAATTCATTATAAAGTGATTTCCCATTCCACATTTAGGCAGCGTGAAAGCAGCTAATCAGAGCTACAAAGACAAGATTAATTGGTGTTAATTTCCAAACATTAGTGTTGGAATTTACTAGGCTTAATAGGTCTAGACTTAAAATTATAGGAAATAAGTTACAATAATGGAACTCAATAAAGTAGATCATTCTTATACAGTATAAATGGGGGCAGAATTAGTACAGCATTTTTTTTCTTTTTTAAATTCAGAAAATTCTTGGTATGGTTTTGTGTTATTTCAAAATCACTAACTTGATCTACTGACGTGGGAGAGCAGATCTCAAATCTTTTAAGGCAGTCATTTCAAAGCTGTTAGCTTGACCAATGTGTGGTGATAGCTTCAAAGTATTTTCCACTGCTTCCACGTGGTAAGTACACCTGAATTCATTGCAGTCTTCTGGCTTTTTATCATTCAGAAGCTGGTGTAGATCAATACATAATTCTGCCATAAAAACAGCAGAAAGGGATGAAAGAAAAACCAAAACAATTGAATGTCAGAGCTGCAATCTTCTTTTGTGCCAATAGCATTTCATTGGAATATCACAAAAAGTGAGAGAATCTGAACTCAGGCTTGATACTACTCATGCTCTTAGAAATAATGCGAGGTTTAAGAAATC
Source organism: Zosterops lateralis (assembly GCF_965231275.1). NCBI lineage: Eukaryota > Metazoa > Chordata > Aves > Passeriformes > Zosteropidae > Zosterops > Zosterops lateralis. The sequence goes on along the minus strand of NC_139762.1, from coordinate 49,859,516 downwards.
TCATCACCACTACCATCTCCAGGTAGCTTTCTGACCTGTTGAATTCAAAAGGTGAAGGAAAAGAGGAGAAAGTAAAGTGAGAACTCAAAGAAATAACTTGAAGTGCATGTAAAAAGGCCACGGAAATACAGCAAAGGACCTTGTAACTGATGTGGAAGAAAATTGAACTCCAGCAGTTGCATTTGCAATTGCAAGGAAGATGCCAAGTACTACTTGCAGTTTGATGAGGATGACCTCTAGGAATAACTCTGCAATATGTAGAAACATGGGAATCTGAAATTACCTAATAAATAAAACTATTTCTTCAGGAATAGTATTTCTAATTTTCTAACTTCAGTCTACAAGGAGAAGAAAAATATAGCAACTAATACAATTTTGAAATGCATTTAATAAACCTAAAAAACTCTTTGGAAATCTCTGTTACTTTCTTGATTAGATACTGGAGAAGCAGATGCAAAGTCCTTCCTACTGATGGCAAATAGTACACAGCTCATGGAGAGGACTGTGTCTGTAATGATTGCTGCATGAATACAAAGTTTGAAGAAGCTGGCTAAAAAAATGTGTGTTACACAACAACCCTCAGTAATCTGTGGAAAAAATCTTCTGTAAAGTAACAGGATGCTGGTGTTATTTGTTCAGAAGAAACCTCTTCTGCTCTAATTTTTCTAAATATGAGAAAATAAATTAGTTTCAAATGCATTTGACTGAAAATGAATTTGAGGCTCTAAGAAGTCTACTGCAGGGTCCACCTACTGTATCCCATATCTGAAAGGATATAATCTCAAAGAGGTTTGCTAAACTGAAGTCTGAATTCTATCCTTGCTTTTAGTCTATACTTGCAGATGAACACTGTGGAGGCTAGATGCATAGACAGTGCATTCAAGTAAGATGAAAGAAGTTGCAATTAAAACATTCTTTGCTCTGTGGAACAAGCATCCATACTATCCTGCTTGAAAGAAGCCGATCACCTGAGCCTTATGCTCTCAGAGATTCTTCTCTTTTTTCTGTGAAGCAAATTAAAATCTAATCAGGTAGTATCTCAGAAGTTTGAAAACTATATTTGGGGTTTAAAATAATGTCTTCCCATTCGTCCCGGCACAAATGCACTTTAGCACAGTTGATTTATCTTGATTGATCAATTTTAATAGGTTTGGTTCTGAAAAACTAAAGTGACAAGTCTTAGATAGCATCTTGGATAGCTTTAAGTTAGTGTGGATATTGCACAGCTACCTTGTGACTAGACTGGTAACTCAGTTGCTGTTGGTTTTTACTTACAGAGAATGTTTGATGATTTTTTTTTTTTTTGTGTTACATTTTTTGTTTGTTTGGGATTTTTTTTCATTTATAAACACCATGTTTAGTTTTTATACCGTATGAACTGAAAACTTGGCATTATAAATACATGCTGAGGATTTTGTGTTCTATTTTGGTAAATCTGTTTACTGGCTGAGGAGAAGCTGATGTTGCATGAGGAAAGTGGGATTTTGGGTTGTAGAAAGTACCTCTGGGTTCAGTAGGGAGTGACAATCCTGCCTCCTACTAGCTGGGCATGGAGTGGTGCATGCCTTTGCAGTCTGTGAAGGCTGTCCTTGTGTATGTGCCCTGTCTGATGGGGACTGACATCCTTGTAACCCCCCTTCTGCTGTGGTTGTGTCTCCCTGCTAGGCTCAGAGTCTTCCAGCAGTGCTGGCTCCTCAGGATCACTGTCACGAATACATCAGCCTCTCCAAAGTGCATCTCTCGTCCCTGGGGTAACAGCCAATTCTTCGGGCAGCGTGTCCTACCCTGAGAACGGGATGAGTGGCCAGGTGGCCCCCAGCAACACCAGCTATATCATTCTTCCACTTGAAGCTGCAGGGATACCGCCTGGCAGTATCCTTCTCAACCCACACACAGGTCAGTACAGTTCCCTTCTGCCTGACTCTGCCCTTTGGTCTTTCTGATGTCAGCTGGTGAATCGGCAAATTTCTTATTTCTAGACATATATTTCTGGAGGCATTTTATGAACAAATATACGTTGAAATGACATTTGGCAAATTGTTGTTTTCAAATGTGCAGGCAAAGCCATATTCAATTTCTGAGGCTGTTGTGGCATAGCTGGTGGAAAGTGATGCAAAACACACTTGCTCCATCCTAGACAGGATATTCATCATTCAGCAAGTCCTGGTGCTCCCTGGCTTTCAGTGAATCCTGTAAAATCCCGTTAGCATCAATAAGGACAGATGCTCTTCTATATCAAGTATGCTGAGATATGGTGCAACCAAAATATAATGTCACATTCTTAGAGATGGTGCTTAACAGCACAACTTCAAAAGGCTTAAAGGCTGCATTTAAATTTGCACTTCAGAGTTAATTTTATGTGAGCTGTATGATTAGCAATTGTATTTAAATTGTGAAGTTTGTGATAAGAGAAAGATGTAACTCTTCAATTCCTGGTAGTTTTCATCACTGCAGCTCACAAACGAGGCACTTGCAAGCACCCAAGTGCTGTGGGCACTTCAGAAACTCCTCAGATGGAGCTTGAGTGCTTGATGAAAGCTTAAGGCAATTTGTTACCTTCATGGTCTGGATGAAGTCTGGATCATGTATTGTACTATCAGTACAATAAGAAGCTTCAGGGAATTTGAGACTGTGGTGCTTCTTTGGTAATTTGGACTATTCCAGTGACCATGACTAGCTGTGCTGTCAACCTTAGCTGAGTTATGCTGGGTTTAAAACAAGAGAGCCTGTAGTGAAAGGTATTTTCCATTATACTAAGAGCTGAAGGTTAAACTCCAAAATATTTTTTCAAAGTCCTTAAAGGAACATTTTGGAACTTTTTCTTTTGGGATTTTTTTTATAACTTGTATTTTATGTGTATTATATCCCTGTGTTCCACTACTTTGGTGGAAATACTTAAAGTTTATTTGTGTGTCCACTACTAAGAATAATTTTTTGGTCATAGTTCAGCCAAGAAAGTTGCAGCATTTAAGAAAAATACAGCCTTGGTAAACTCTTATGCCAGTCTTACCACAGATATTTATAGATGGTAGCATCTGGGGCTGATCAATATGTATCAGCATATTTAAAATCAAGGAGAGGTTCTTGTTTGTTTAGATTCAAATGCAGTAAGTTTGATAAGTTCTGTGCAGAGAGACAACTTAGTAACTTGCACAAATCTTTAATTTTCTAAAGCCTTTACTCTTTAAATGTATATTTTCCAATTTCCAATTTCAAGCTATTGCATTTTTGACGTGAGAGCCGAATATTGTCAGCAAGGAAAAGATCCATCGTTATATTCATCTGCTCATTTCTCTTCCAGTAGTTTCCAGTTCTGTCTGAAATTTCTCGGTCAAGATGGAAGATAACACTTTGTGTTCCACTGTATTTCCATATGGTCCATTTCCATACAAAACTCAGGCCTAGGCAGGAGTCAACCATAATTCAAACAACAGGACTGAGAAACAAATGAAAGGAATTGATGCTGCTTGGAGCCCACAAACAGCTGAGAGATATTGCTTGTTCCTGCCCAAGCTTTTTCCTGGCAAGGGCAGAAACTGGAGCTCACCACACTTGAAAGCCAGAAGAGCCACGTAAGAAGAACATCTCCCACATTTGTCTTGTCAATTTAGCAAATTGCAGCAGGTAGTTCAGGTTTTTGCCTGGTACACAGGGTGTATTTTTTTCTGCTATAGGTATAATGCCTTTCAATACATTCACTAGACCAGAGCACCTTATCTTCTCTCCCTGTGTGCCTCCGTCTGCAGATGCATCATTGAATGAAACCCATTCATGTTTGTATGTCTAACACTCAGGGAGCAAGTATTTTTGTGTATGTATTATTTTGTGTTTCCTCCAAACCTTGTGTTTTGTTTCTGTGGCTTCTATGTAAATATATACATAATAAAGTAGTGGAGGGAGCAGGTTCTTTAAAAACCTAGAATTCTTGTCTCACACTCCTAGGTTCATGCTGCTACTTTGTACTGGAATTCAGACTGTACTTTTGCATCTGCCATGTTTTTCACATGCAGCAAAATACATGCTGCAAAATTGTCACTCTTTGGGCTCAGAATCTTTGCATCTTATTAGGGAAACATTACAAAAGAAGCTCCGTGGGGAGGAGATTTAGATTGCTAGATGCTGTGATCAACTATCAAAGTGATGGATGCTGTCAGAAACAGTTGAAGAGAAGACAGTTGAAAGAAAGGGGAAAGGGATCTTTGTTTCCTGTAATGAATAGATTTTCTTTCCCTGTATAATACCATTCTTTATCTCTTTCTTCTCCTCTTGCAGAGTGGCTACTTCCAGTCTTTTTCTCTCTTTTGATCATACCACCGTGTCCTTTAAAGATCTTTCCTTCCTTTCACACTACATAGTCACTGACTGTGCAAGCCTCTCATGGCATCCAGAGATGCTGTCAATTTTTTCCTGCTCTGATTATAATTCTGCTCCTTTCCAGGTGTCGGGAATCCACACTTTCTTTTCCATATCTGCAGTTTCCTTTATTTTCTCTCCTCCACTTTACCCTTCTCCTTCCCCAGATAGTCAAGCTTCTTACTTGCTTTGGCGAAGAACCATTTATGTGGCTGTGCTCTCCATTTCTCTTAGTTCATCAGCCTGCCTTACCCTTTAAAGGATTCTTCTTGACACATTCTTCCTTAACCCCTCTGACAATTTAAGAGCATTTACTTTTCATTCGTACTCCTTGAAATGACATTGCAATCTTCGCCCTTCTATCAGGGGCATAGTTCATAACTTACAAATGTCTTCCCTGGTACCTTCTGATCTCTCCTTTTCATTTCTAATTTCAAGATTTCTTCATGAGAAGTCTTCTCTTTTTTTTTTTTATCTTTAAAAGTGTTTCTGGGACTTTACACTTTCAGTTCTGTTGTCTTTCACTAAGCCACAGGAAATGCTCTTTATCACCTTCCCTTAAGCATCTGACACAGGCTTTGGGAGCATGTTATCGGGCTCATGCAGTCTTCTAAAGTACTTCTGGGGCATGAGATTCCCAAATCTTGAGAGTCCATGCCATAGTAATCCAGTAGGTTCACAGCAAGAATCAGGAAATCAGTAGACAGAACTGCCCTGTGGTTCTTTTCCACTCACTCATGACCTGTCTCAGCATGAATGTGGTGTCGAGTTCATCCAGAAACCTGATGCTTTAGAGAGAGAGAGAGAGAGAGAGAGAGAAGGCAAGGTTTTTTAGCCAGTGCTGTTCATGCATGTCTGACCATGGTTCATTGGAGGGAGAAACCAGAAGACTGAGGAATAGATAGAAGAGGTAGAGATGCTTTGTAGGGTACAAATCAGAACTTCATCATTTCACTGTTGCTCTAAATCACTGAATTCTTGCAGATCTCCTTTTTTATCTTAGATATTTATACTGAAGTTACCTACTTTAAAGGTTACTAAATCCTTGCCAAAATTATTTTTTTTTCATGGAAGCATTTATATTTCCTTTAATTTACAGATTTATGATGGAATGAAAAGAGAACTGGGATCATGGAAAACATTTTTCCTACTGAGAAATACCATTTCTTTTTTGTTTTCAAGCCAGTGACTTGAGTAGACCTTTTATTTTAACACACATTGGTTTTGTGAGATTATTTCCCCCAGCTTAATTATCTGAAGCAAAATGAGTTCAATAACTCCGTAGGACTCTGAATAGGATTTGTCTTGTGTATGAGAGATTTTTGAATATACTTTAAGTGTTTCTTCCTTGAAAACTGGAGTGTTAGCTCCTCTAAGTACATAGGGCACAGCTCTCAAAAGTACAGCTCTGTGTTATTAGAATGTGCAAGTAAATTAGTAACAAGTATGGGTTTGTTTTTTTCCCCTTTCCTACAAACTGTATTGTTTCAGAAGTAGTTGTGTACATTTGACTGCTGTTATGTGAGAGGAAAATGTAAGGGAACATTCTCTACCTTCAGTGTTTCCTGCAAAGTTCAATTTTAATGTTAATTGATTCATCATTGAATGATTTCAAGTAACCATAGCATCTGAATCATCTTATAGCCATGGTAACTTTCCACCCATTCCTTGAAAAATCATACTGCTGAAACAAATATCTGCTGTCTTGCCTGAAAAAAAATAATAGCTGTCTGATACTGCAATTACTGTAATGAGATATTCAGAGCGATAAACAATTTACTCTTGTAGCAGATCAGGTAAAGAGCAATCAGTTAAAGCAAAATTGTTTGCTTTCACACAGAAAACAGGATGTACTTAAAAGTGTCCAGCAAGAGCCGGGTGTTTTGTTTCAGGTCAACCGTTTGTAAATCCGGATGGGACGCCGGCAATATACAATCCTCCCAGTGGCCAGCAGACCATGAGGGGCCAGGTGGTGGGACAGTCTCAGCAGCAGCCTTCACCCCAGCAGCCTCAGCAGGTTCAACAGCCACAGCAGCAAATGGCAAGTCACCTTGTCACACAGGTAGGTGTGGTGTCATTGGAAAAAAAAAAAAAGGAGCTCTTGGGAGTATGAAGCATGACCTAGAGGAAAGAAGGGAGGAAGGCAGCCAGACCAAATATCAGGATGTGCTTTTCAACATGGATAAAACAGATGGAAAGAGAAGATTACATCATCAATTTTATCTACAGGATGATTTCATTTTCAAAAGTACTGTTAAGTGTGTTCGTGCTTGTCTACATAAAATCAGTTTGAAAAATTCACCCATTAGTGGAAGCTGAAGCATTCATTCTCAAACCAGTCTTAATTCTCTCCAAAGAGCCAGGGACATTTCACTTTTGACAACAGTGGGTTTGAGTCAAATAATAAAGTACAGCAACAGCTCTATAAACCCCTTCATGTCCAGCTGTATTGGGCCCAGTCTGTGGGTACTCTTCAAGCCTCAGATTGGTGGTTTTCTGCCTGCACCAATGTTCTGGCCATGATCCTGCTCTGAGCTAGAAGTTCTGGAGCTACAGCAGGAAGAGCAATTTTGTTTGCTGCTGTGGCATATGGCCAGACATGGCTGAGGACAGGCAGCAGAATTTGGATCTGGTTCAAACTTAATTTTGTGGATTGCATACCTGTTATCCCAGGGCAGAGGGAACTACTCAAGCAAGAATCCTATATCCTGCTTAGTCACAGAGCAGCCATGATCTACTGTGATTCTTGTGTAGCTTTACAGTTTGCCACAGCTTCATCCCAGGTTACGCAGAAATACGGTGTTTGAATTCAGTGAAGTTGCTTTGGTTTTACTGGGTTTGGACTTATATGGTTATGGCTCTTATTTCTTGATCTGGTCTTCACAGTTTTAGAAGACAGAGATAGTACCAAACCTTTAAGAAGTTATATGAGAAGTTAAAATGAAAGGAATACTAAAGCTATTCCAAGTAATAGTGCTGTGGAAGATTGTTTTTTTCACTTAGGTAAACATCTGCTCCAAGTTGATGGCCTGTCTCTTGGTAATTCACAGCCTGTTCTTTGTCATTTTTTAAAACTCTTATGTTCTCCTAAAGCAGCTTTACAGTCATTATTCCTTTGCCTATGACACACTTGGAGTTAAATCAGTCACTAACAGAGAAATTCAAATATACACTTATGCTGTGCTTTCCATTTTTTTCTCTGTAAATTAAATGTACAATCATAATTTGGCTTTGCCTCAAATTACAAGTAAGAAGGTATAGTTGTGGCTGTATTTAATCTAACAATTAAAAGAGGCAGAAATATCAGTAATAAATAACTGTTTTTTATAAGGCTAAAATGAAGACTAAAATCACAATACTTGACCTCTTGTACTCAGGCTGGGGATGAGTCACCTGTATTCTCAGAGCTGTGTTTAAGATCTTTGTTCTCAATAATAATAGTGGTAGTGATGGTGCTTGTTATCTTTCTCTGGTGGAATTTATTGTCTTTCCCTCTGCTTGTTTTGCAGCCTGTTCAGACAATGCAGCCATCTTCTCAGTCGGTCCAATATCCAGCAGTTTCTTATCCTCCCCAGCATCTCCTGCCAGTCTCTCCAACGCAGCAGTTTTCTGTGGTACTAAAGATTTCTTACTTACTTTCTTTCCTTGAAGTTGGAGGTGTGAGTATGTGTGCCCAAGAGCCTCTGGGGAACCCTGTAGCAGGTGTCCCACAGGAGAACTCTGTCTAAATACCTGTTCATCTTTTTGCTTTGGTACTGGCAGGCATTTTGTGCGAGCATTCCCACTTATTCTGGTTTCCTAACCTGAAGAGTGGTGTTAGAGCAGACCTGCTTAGCAGACCCTCCAGAAAGATATTTTGTTGTGCGTGCTGGTAGGAGCTCATGTCTCCTCACTTAATGCCAAGTGGCCTTATATTGGTAACTTGAATAGTTGAGATTTGGGTTATCCCTCTTTTGTGTCCACAAAGACAGGAGAAGAGACCTCTAGAAATTACTATTCTTTATTTTATATTCTTTTGTTAATATACTAAATCCACTGCCGGGATTTATTCCTTGGTGATTTCAGTGGACTTGGGAAGGAGAGTGAGAGTTCTGCAGTGAACCAGCTGCAGAAGGTGTGGTGTGCTGTACATCATGACAATGCACCAATGGACGTGTATAATGAGAATAAATAGTGTTCTTATGGAGTCTGATTCTGGCTTGGTGCTTACAGGGCTAAGATTATACTGTTCTAAAATGAAGATGACATTTTAAAGAGGCACTACAAGATTTTTTTCTGTTGTTTTTCTCTCTTGCTCTAGTAGTCTTGTTTATGATTTATTATTTTTTTTCCAAAGTCACATGGTTATAGTAAGATATGGAAACACAGCTGAATGGATCCTTCCAGATAAAATAATGTTATTAATGATTAGTAGATGAGTGATAGAGGAAAGGAAAATAAATGCTTCATGCTGAACAAAAGTTGAATATCTCAATGCTAATTCTCTTGAGAAGTCTATTGCAGGAATGTCAGGTTGCCCTAATGACAGTCACAAGAAGGCTAATATTTTTATTGGTTAATTTAATAGTGAAACTTCATCTGGATTACTATCTTCAATATACATTATGTTATACAAACACTATATAGATTATATGTGATTTAAGATGTTTTTCTCTTTTGTGAAAATTTAGAGGCATTCCTGGCTCAGTAAAGTTTCTTGTAGAATCTGTTTGCAGTCATTTGCCATTCTGGTAATGAATATCCTAGCTTTTTAAAGGAACAACTTCACAGAGACATCTCATGCATCTGAATATAGATGTAGGATGATGGTAAAGTTAACAGCATTACTTCCATATACCACCTGATGAGCTGTCAGTAATGTTTAAAACATTGATCCATGGCATCTGCTCTCAGTTGTGAGGGTGAGTCTCTGTATGTGAGGATAAGTCTCAGCAGTGCTTTCCACAAGCAGACTTCTTCTTTTGTTCTGTTTTGTTTCATTTTCAACACATTTTGAAGTTTCCTGACATTAAATGCATTGTGCCGGATGGTTTTGGAGAATGAATAACGCAGGGCTGCTAACAATATTTAGAGGCTTCTTTTAAAAAATAGTATGGATGTTCTGAGCAAAAAACATTTTTATGGTGCTTATTTCTGACCTGTTATAGGCAGATTAGCACATGATGGAGTTTTATGTTGAATATTGAAAGGTCTTATGATATGAGCACAAATGAAGATGCCTAGAACCACCCCCACACTTGTAAATCTTTGACCTTCACAGAATAAACTTGAGAGCATTGAATAGCATGAATCTATTGGCAAGAACACACAGATACAGTTCAGAATGCCTGTATTATTGCTAGCATGTAATGAAACTTAGCTCCATTGACTTCATATGGTACATTTATCCTACTACAGATTTTTTTTTTCATTTTCCCTTCAATCAAATATAGAACTTATTTCTCTCCAATGCAGAATAAAAAGCCTTGAAACAGCAGCATTAGGCTTAGGAGATTTTTTTACTTTATGTTTACAACCTTGGAATTTCAAAGCAGTCTATAAAGGGAAAGATCTGCAGCTGAATCCTACTGGATTCATCTTGGGATCAATTTGAAACACAAGTGAAATTACCATTTTGTGTTTGGCTGACAAGTTCTGTGTTTGAGGATAGAGGTATCCATAATGTTATTTTCATGCCCTTTACATTTAAAATGTCTTCTTTTGAACACCGTAAAGTTCACTTGTCATTTTGGAATTAAAGGTGAGGGTGGCAGGGGAAGAGCCAAAATAATTGGCTTTTTTGCCAAATGATGCCATTCACCTTGCAGTCTGGAAGTCGTTGTCAAAGCATTTATAGCGATTTTCATTTTAATTGCCTCCATTTTTGTAGATATCCTCGCAGAGGTTGGCGTGGATTGGAGCTGAGTGATTCCTTTCCCCACCCCTCACACTCTGAACCTATTTTTGTTTTGCTAACTCACATGCCTGCTGCAGGCATCATGCCTATATCCTCCTCTCCTGCCTTCTGCCCCACAGCGAGACGACATGACAGCGCAGTTCGGCCAGATGAGCTTAAGTCGCCAATCGTCAGGAGACAACCCCGAGTCGCCCTCCGGCCCCGTGTACCCCTCACCCATCCTGCAGCAGCCTGCCCAGCAGACAGGCTACATCATGGCCTCCCCGAGCCAGCAGCTTCCCCCAGGAGGCTTCACGGGCTCAGGACCACCCGTGTCCCAGCAGGTGCTGCAGCCACCACCGCCGCCCCAGGGCTTCGTGCAGCAGCCACCACCGCCTGCTCAGGTAGGCAAAGCTTTCGCTGCTGCTCTGGCACAGTGCCCTTTGGAACGTCAGCAAGGCAACGTGAAATCCAGATACTTTTTGTTTCACCCCTGATAAAAGTTTAGCAGACCTCCAGGCAGCAGGGTGCTTGCAAAGCCTCTATCGTTTCCTGGGTTTCATCATTTCCTTCTCTCCCCCCAAAACGTTTTCTGAACATATGTTTGTGCTCCATGACACATCTGCACATGAATATGAAGGAGGAGGGTGAGTAAATGCCCACACTCGTCTTTCCCTGTGCATGCACCAAAAGGGCAAAATGCACATCAGCCCAGGTAGTCGTTAATCATATTTAATTGACTTGAACATGTGAGGTGTCACAGATCAGTAATTTTAACTGTCTTCCTGAAGACTGATTATGTTTTACTGTTCACTACCAAACATCTCTGCTTGTCTCCTGGGTACCTTTACAGAATATTGAAAGTGATTACTGTCAAAAAGTAAAATGCACAGATGACTTTCTGGCCAATTTTCAAGGCATACACATTAAAAAGACAAATTTCTTTATCCAATTATAAATAACTTCATTTAAATTCTACTTTAAGTGATATTAATAGCATTTTTCTTGTTTTCATTTTATCCTTTGGAAGAAAAAAATGTAAAAATAAAGTAAAAAAGTCACCATTTCTTTTAATGTAACTTTATTGTAAACCCTGTTGGATGGGGTTGTTTGGTTGGTTGGTTTTTGCTTACTGCTTACTACTCACTGAAAATCTCTACTTGTGTTTATTAATGGAATTTGATATTGACATAGGAATGAAGAATTTTTACTACTACAGTGTTTTAAGTGGGCTAAAGATCTAGTTGATTTGATCACTAATTAACAATAAAAGAAATCTGAGGACTACTGCATACTGACATCCCATAGAGGACTGTGAAATCCATAATTTCTGTGGTTAAAAAATGTGCAGCAGTTTTTTCTGAAAGAAGGCTTGCCAAAAACAAGTTTGAAGGAGCTGAAGTTCGATAAATAGTGATTTCTTTTACAAAGAATCGAAAATATTGCTAGAAAAATATTGCTAGGAAAAAAATTTCACATTTTTCCAAATGTAGCAGATTTGGTATTTTTTAAAATTTGGGAGAAAAAAATTACCTTAAGAGCAAAATTCTCTGACGCATCCATCTTCCCATCTAGACTGTCTCCTAAGTAGAGGCTGTCCAATCTTGAGTCCTCATCTACAACCCCCAGGTGCCCTCAGGGTTTTCCAGCATCGTTTAATCCAACCTCAGGACACTTCTAGTAAACCAGGTCAATGTAAGCACCTCCATTTTGCAGGCTGCCACCACAGCAGGCACTGATGTTTCCCAGCTCTGCCACCCAGGGTTTGCTGTGGCAGCTGAGTAGGCTGCAGGATGGTGCTGCCTGTCCTGACAAGGACCCCACACCACCTCCTCCCCTCAGGTGAGGCCAGATGTTCAGCTCAACCTGGGGTCTCTGCCAGACCCATCTCAGTTGGCATTGCACAAGCTGCTTTGGGCGGGTGTGCCCACTGCTCCTGCCCCTGGCTGAGCCTTGCTGTTGGATTTCACCCCTGCCTGCACAGCAGGGCACAGCCTTTTCACTCAGCACGGTGTAGTGTTACTTGCTGAAGCTCTGTTCCAAATTAATCCTTGCACTGGTGCTGCTGAGAGGCAGATTAACTTCTTCACAGGCCAAGTGATGAGGAGGTGCCTTTTCACGTACAGGCTGCTGTAGGGCCAGTACAGTACTGGTGTGTCCAGTGGTCACTGTGTCTCTCTCCATACCCCAACTGCCTTCCTCCTATATTTTAATGAAGTGGAAAGTTACTGACAGCAGAGAAATACCTTAAGGCTTTGCAACAACTTCAGTTATTTCACTGAGGAATGGTTTGTCCTCGGGGAGCAGTGTAGAAAGGTGAGAAATTCAGTGCTGTCAGCTTCCTCTGGTTCTGCAGATAATATCCATCTCCAGCTTGTTGCTGTTCCAAAAAATCCTTGTCCATAAAACCCTGTAGAAGAGGACATGGCAGGGTTTAGTGGCTGCTGCCCATGCCCCTATCCCTTGAAAGCAGTGGCTTTGGTCACAGGGAGAGAGGGCATCTGCATGCACAGACAGGAGCTTCTGATTCACATTTCAAGTTTTAATTCATTCACTTCAGTCCTAGAAAGTGGTTTGGATACTGCCTGTAGCAGATGTACAGCAAATAAGGGATCCCTCTTATAAGAAGATAAGAGTGAATCCTTGGAAAATAGTAGTTCTTCTGCCCTGAGAACTTACCTTTCTGTACACAGCAGGTACATCCCAAATCCTTGTCCTGCCCGTGGCACAGCTCCGCTGTGGCAGTGGCTATTGTCAGTCCGAGTCAGCTGTAGTTACTCTTTGGGGCTTAGATGCAATAGTAAGGCTGCAGTCAGACACCATAGCAGGTGGTCTGAGGCAGGCTCTGGGAAAAAAAGAAAGCAATAAAGATGGTAATGGAAGCAAAACATTATGTGATGCATTAATCAATGCCATGCAATCAATGTAAAAGCACTTTTACATCTTAAATGTTGCTATTGAATTTATACCAGTATAAAAGAGGCAAGACTTTAATGGCTAATTAGTTCCTGTAAATGCACTGCTGATAAGGTTGGCTGTGATACCCTTGTATGCTGTTGGAAAATAGCAGTGAAAACATGGGTGGAGATCCTGTGAGTATGATAATTTCCTTTGGGAGCTGAAAGGAGGAGAAAGAAATGCTTCAAGCCTGCACACCCAATGGTAGTGCATTTAAATTACTAGCTTTTCTATTAAAGTTCAGTTAAATGTGGCTGTACAGCTGCTCTCCAAGATTCTTTCTCCTAGTCTGTATTAAACCAGAAGCAGACTGAGTTTGAAATGACATGACTAAGAAGTAGTGGAAGAAACCTTTGGTTTCTTTTTGCTTCTCCTTTCATCACAGACACTCCTCAGCTTGACAACAAAGTCATCATTTAATAAGCTGAAAATAAGTATTTCTCATTGTTCAGCCAATTAGAAAAAAACAAACAAACCCAAAAAATTCAACCCTAATCCCAGATGTTACCTGGAGTTTTCTGAAAGGGATTTTTAGCAGTGAATGTCTGTTTGCTTTCTATCATGAATATCGAGCATATATATCTTTGCTTTCTTTATTTTCAATTTTTTTCTCTTTCTAATAGTTTTTCTGTAGCACTTATGGACCAAACACTTTAACAGGGCTCTGTGTTCTGCTTTGTAGCACTTTATCAGTGGTGCCTGTCTTCGCCTCTGCAAATTAAGAAGTGGAAAATATGTGAATATTATGTCAATGGGAAAGGATATCCTCCCTTTAATTTTTTTTTTCTCTGAGTCATTCTTTCTGGAAGGTATATTGGCAAAATGATATCCAATAGTGAGATGGCACGAATTCTTGGAGAGGCCTGGAGATGTAATTAACATGTTGAGGGATTTTTCACCTGAATTAATTTTGTGTCATCATTAATTTTGTGTCATCTTTAATCATCTGCCTCTTTGCAGAAGCCCTCTCCTTGATGAGAGTCTGTAATGACCCTGAGACACAATCTTTATTCATAGCATATCTCCTCTTAGAAACTTGTTATGAAGGAGGTTGGGGAGTCACTGCAAATGAGCAGGGCTTTCCTTGATGATCTTTGAAAATTATATTGGAGGACATCTTACAAGGCATAATTTTTTGTTACCTGCTATTGTAATTATTATGGAGGGGGCAGGGAGGAAAAGACCTTGAAGAATGGCTGATCCCTGTCAGTTAGATATTGGGAAGAAATGGCACCTTCATGTGTCCATGCACCACTGGAGTTTCTCTTCTCTTCTTCACTCCCATTTATGTGGCTGTATCAGTTGCATAAGCAATGGTGTCAGCATCTGGCTGAAGGTGCTAGTCCAAACCTTTCTGGATATCAGCAGTGTTAAGAGAAGGTAGAGTACCAGTCTGATGGCTGAATCAAGCTGTAAACCAGTAGGGAGGCAGTTTATAAAAGTAAAATCATCCTGAAGTATGTGTGAACTCCTGACCCTGCCACGAGGAAATAGACAATGTTCCAGTGAATTTCATAGGTGCTGCTAAAGAGCAGCCAGCAAGACACCCAGCCTCATAATGGGTTCCCACTGTATGTGGACACAATAGAGCAAAAAACCAATGCTGCACTGAGTCTCTGTGTATCATCTAAGGACAAAGCACATTGGAAAGAGGAAGAAGTAATGTCTGACTGTGCCATTTCATGAGTGGCTCTGAAATGACATGACCAATCCCGTTACGATTTAAGTTAAAGTGTTGTATAGGAGAGGAGAATTAGAATGCAGTGGAATGGTCAGTCTACAGTCAAGGTAATTATTAAAAATCATACTATAAAATTATTTTTCACAGTGTCAAGGATTAAGATCGAAAAACTCTGCTTTTAAACTATAAAGAAGGTGGTATTTTGTTTTGGTTATAGTTTTAAAAGTGCATTTTTTTGGTAAATTCATTTTATTTTTAGGGTAACTGTATAGCTGCATTGGCATGCTTGTTAGTGCCATGGAAACCTTCAGGTTCTGTAAATAAATTGTTTTACAAGCAAAAGGTTGAAGGTTAGATTGTGCATTTCACATGGGAATGCGACTGAAGTATAATTTGGCATGTTGGTTGGCTGCTACAGAAATATAATGCTCTTGTTGAAAAGCACATAAGTAAATGTTTTAGTAACACTGAGGTGATGAGGAACGAAAAAAATCAAGAGGATCAGAGTAGATGATGTGATACTTATTATCTCTGTTCACCAAAGTAGAATCAGAAAGGAAAAAAAAAATTCAACTACTGACACAGAGATGTACTCAAGATAAATGAGAATGGATCCTTCCAAGCTGCCCAGCATAAAAGACCTATTTTAGACCATGTTTATGTTTTACACCAAGCCCTTCTTTTAATGGGTGAGCTTTAAAAAAAACCAAAACCTGACCCCCACCAAACAAAAGACGAACAAACAAAACCAAAAACAACAACAAAAAACACACTTACAAAAAACTAAACCAACAAAAAACCTACCAAAAGCCAAATACTCTTGTTTTCATGCCGTGTGCATGATTGTCTAATTCTTCCATTTATCTTTATAAGTGAAGTAATATTTTACCCTTATACTATTAACCATTTTTTCATGCTGATAGATTGCACTCTCATAAACTTTTAAGTAGGTTGCATAACAAATGTACTCCAATGAATTGAGAAAATGAGAACAAGAGAGACAACCCTTTAAATAACCCCAAGGTTTTATGTGTGTGCTAAAAATAAATAGGTGTATGCTTCAGTTCATATAGTTGTGCTCAGTATGTTCAACTATAAACCTGACTTCAAAACAGATTCTTTAGGTTATGTTTTAAGGGTAATACCTAGAGATTCATTTCCCAAGAGATAATTCTCAGTATTGTCAAATGCTCTTGTATTTTTAAATATCTAGAGGCTTGCCTGCACTGGAAAATAAGGAAGTTGAGGGCAGATCAAATAAATCCTTTAAAGTGAGATTAAGCTGCTGGCAGGATTACTTAGAGTATTTCTACATGGTTTTAATATTCTTTATTTTGTAGAATATGTTAATAGAAAATAAAGAATATTTGAAAAATGCCTGTTCTGTTCCCCTGCTCCAAGGCTGGATCAACAATTTGCATTGACTTGACTTAGAGTGGGACGTCTCATTTCTTTCAAGCCTCCTGTAGTAGAGTGTTGCTGAGGACAATCAGATATCCATGAGATGAGTTAATTACACTAAGCTTCCCTGATCCACAGTTTAGACTGCTTCAAGAATGATTTTGTGCCTTAAATGTGTGGGTCCACTTTCCTATTCCTTGTGGCTTTTCTTTGCAGAGAAACAAATTCATAATGATGGTGTCCATTCTACAAGGGCATTTGATTTTGTTACGTTAGTCACTAAAAAAAACCAAATTACTTGAGGGCAGGCAGTAGCCATTAGGTATCACTTGGTACTGTCTGGAGGGAGGGTAGCTTACAATATTTTCTGGTCAAACCTATGTTTTTCTCATACTTGTTTGAATCAGGCTGATATAAGCAGAGAGAGGGGAAAAAAAAAAGCAATTGATTGAAAAGCAAATTTATCGACCTTGAAGAAGGAATGGGTGTTCAGCCTCTTGATTGACAGATGCTGTGGTCTGTCAGTTGGTCTGCAGGGTTAACTTCACTGACACCACTCAGTCCAGTTTTGTTAATCCTAATCCTTCTCCCAGCACAGTTACCCATTCAGTAGGCTTCTACTTGCCCAAGTAGCAATCCATAGCCTATTCTTGCCTAGGCTTTTGTGTCTATGCCATTTTTTTTCCCTCATCCAAGGGAAATTTCTGATCTCTCTTATGATGACCTAGCAGTAGTTACCTTTACTCTGCTGACTTTACGGATGATCAAGTTGAATGATCTGCATCAGGAATATTTCTTCCATGCAAATAAAAGTGGCAAAAATAGTTCTTGTTTTTGCATGAAAAAAAAGAAAAAAGCATTTGGTCTGACTCTGTGCATATGTCTACGTAGGATAAATGCTATGCACAAAGTGAGAAAAGAATTATATGGTTTACTAAGAAATGCTGACAGCTGTGGCAGAAGTTGTGAGAGAATAATGTTCTCCCAAGCCTGTGTCCTTCTGCAGTCTGTTCATACCATACATTGCCAAACTCTGTCAGACGCCTACAGTATCCTTGACAGCTGAAAATGAAAAATTTTGAGTGGTTTGAACTTGTGAAAGGTCAGTTGAAAACTGTTTATCTCAAATGTCTCGGTAACTGTGGTGTGACATGTATAGGAAAAATCTTTTGCTCCAGTCACCCTCAAACTTCCATGTTCACCTGTGTGATAAGGACAGGTAGTACACGTTTCTCTGTAATGACAACAATAATATTAAAAAAGAAGCCCATCTAGCAGAACTCGCAGACTTAATGCCTACCTCAGCTCCTGCAAGAAAACAGCTATGATTATTTTTTGAACTGTAATTGTTTTCCCACCAAGAGCAAGAAAGGCTTTTGAGGCAAATGTTCGTGTAAGGAGGGATGTACCTGGTAAACAGAAGCATCAATCTGATAATTTCCTTACAAGTGTTAAGGGTACACACCCTCCATCTTGCTCTCCACCTTGTTTCTACATATTTGTACTCCAGGCCATTCCTTGCTTTGACTGTACCATTTTTTCCAGAGTTCTTTTAATGGTTCAATGTGGTGTCTTTTTAATGGTTCAATGTGTTGTGTTGGTACAGAAGGTGTTGTTTGCACCCATTTTTCTGCAGCTTTTGATATTTTACTGTGATAACATGCTACTGTGTTATTTTTCTTTGGTATATACATGTAACTTTTTATGAATCCTATATGTTTTTTTCTCTTTCAATTAATTTTTTCCTACTTCTTAAAGCATCTGAAAATAAATGTGGGTACTGATAGCCCTAGCACAGCTGAAAGCAAGCAGTAATTCTTGAAGAGACCAGAGGCAAATCTCTTCTCTTGATTGCCATTACCACTAATATGCTTGACTTGCTCCCCCTCCCTGTTTTGCTCTGTTTTATGAATCTTTGGTCTCTAGAGTTTACTGTTCTCTTTCTCTGCAGATGCCAGTGTATTATTACCCATCTGGTCAGTACCCTACCTCAACAACTCAGCAGTACAGACCCATTGCCTCAGTTCAGTACAACGCACAGCGGAGTCAACAGATCCCCCAGACTGCCCAGCAAGCAGGTATGTACATATGTACATCTGGTATTCACTTCTTCAGCTGCTCACAGTGCCTTTGCAGGTGCAACCTATTGGTTGTGCTCTAATTGAACCAGCAGAGGAGAAAGCTGGTTGCTGTTCTGTTTAAAAATACAGTAAAATTACAAATTGAGAAACCTTTTGGTTGGACATACCAAGCAATGGAAGAGCAGAGATTGCATCCTCCATCCCTCTGTCCTGCATGCAGGCTGCTGTGTCCTCAGTGTCCATGCTCCAAGTGGCTGGGCTTGGAGGGAGCTGAGAAGGAGCTGGTGTGAGCAGTCACACTGCACATTCAAGCCAACCATTGTGGTTGCCCTCCATCATGGAAACCCCTCAAGTGTTTGCATCACTCTACAAGTGGACAGGTCTGCAGTGATGCAGAAGGGGCCAGTTGTGCTGTCCCTGGGCCCTGGAGCAGCAGGGAAGGCTGTGT
The DNA here is from genome assembly GCF_965231275.1 of Zosterops lateralis. Classification (NCBI taxonomy): domain Eukaryota; kingdom Metazoa; phylum Chordata; class Aves; order Passeriformes; family Zosteropidae; genus Zosterops; species Zosterops lateralis. The sequence continues at coordinate 49,840,719 of NC_139762.1, read as the reverse complement.
GTCCGTCAGGAGCAGCTCCCTGCAGCGCCGCATGGCTGGAAGGGGGGCCGTTACACTGTAAGAGAGTGAGTAGCAGGTCTCACAGTGAACCGGTCTCTTTTCCTGCTGTGTCATGCCACTCCAGATGACTCCAGAGTAAGAGGGGACAGAGGGAGAGCTCGGCTGGTGTGTGTGCTGGGAGAGAGCAGGAATTGTGGTTGTCAAGGAGCTGTCACATTTCAAGAGAATAAACAATTCTGGTGTTTGAGATATTTTATTTACTTATGTACTTATTTCCTATCTGTTTCTTTAGACCCACCTTCCCTCATAGGGTGTCTCAAACAGTAACACCAGGTGTAGGAAGAAGGGGTGGAGGGATGGGTTTTATTTTTCCAGATGTGCCAGGTAGAACAAAGCATTCATCCCTCAATCTCAGTTTGCCAGGAACCCTTTAGAATGGCAAAGCAGATTCCCTGCAAAAGCCTTGATATGAAAGTCATTTAAGATGCAAGTCAAGAGCCCAGACATGAGATGTGAACAAGACTTATGGGGTCATCCAGCTTGTCAACCTATCTCCATAATGTGACTGCTGGCAATTTTGTTCCACTCTCTCAGGCGCTCAGGGAGACAAAGACACAGCAAACATAGCTATAACTAAGCAATTCATTACTTTTTTTTTATGCTGTTCTGTGTTCTAATAAAATTGGTGACATTTTGGTTGGTGTCAGTGGTGACTGACTGTGTCTGCTTTCATACCTTCATATTATACATTCCTGAGAGAGAAGAGGGTGAAGTATTGCACAAAGGTCATCTGTCTCTTCTAGCTTCTCCTGCTTGACAGTGTGATACCATATTCATTATCTCTGTATAGTGGATCCTTGAAACAAAGTGCAAATCAACTTAGATGACATTATCTGGATCTACTGTGTTGTTATAAAACCATATTTATCAGTTTAATGCTACATCTATAGCCTAGTGAAGATTAATGGTAAGTGATGTGCACAAGAGATGGTCTGAAGTACGAATGATGTTCTGGAGAAGATCCAGCTGTGTGAAAATCCTAGTTTTAAAGATATATTGTAGCACAGAAGCTGTTATTTGTGAGTGCAGAATTTGTGAGATGCAAATGCTAATTTTGTTTCAGTGTTTACTGCATTGTTTTCCTTACATGTTTGGAAAACATGAGTCAAGGAGTTTGTGTAAAATTTCTAGCGCATCAGTCTTTCTCTGCAATTCGCTCTTTCAGCTGCCTGCTCAGTTGGAAGCATTATTTTTATCTCTTGTTTAAAAAGGAAAACATTGTGTCTACAGTTTAGACTCTCTGCTGTGGTGATGATTTTAAGTGTTTACCTATTCTCAGATCTTGAGGCATGTCTGAGAACAATTTTGCAAGCTGGTTCATCCCTTTGGCCTCTGATACATCCTTTCCCCTAGTCACAGTCCCAGCGTGTGGTAAGTGTGAGAGGAAGCAGATTGCAGTTCCCTACAGATCTTATCTTGGAGGTGGTGTAGGAATTGTTCAGATTTACATTCCACTACATCTCTTGGTATTTGGGAAACAAGTAGCTGTGTAAGACCAGAAAACAGCAATCCACAACCGTTTCAGACTTCCCTTTTCCTTCCCACACAGACTTAGCCTCAGATCAGCACATGAGGAGTCAGGGATAACAAGGGGCCAGAACAAGAAGATACGACAGATAATAGTGTTGGTGAAACAGAGTGTAGTACGGGAATACTGAGGATGGGAAGGGTGGACAGATGGGAAGGAGGCAGATGAAAAGATGATTTCTGAAATGGTTTCCCCAAAGACCTCACATCACTTGCTGCTGCTTCGGAGAGAGGACGGCTGCGGTGCAGCTCCCATGGGAGCCCAGCTGGCTGCCTGGACCTGCCGGCTGGCTCCCATGGCAGCGTGAGCAAGGAGGCAACCTCAGCCTGGCAGCTCTGGAAATATTTTATTAAAATTAAAAGTTCACCTGCCTGGAGAAGCTTTGGAAGCTTTCAAAGCAACAACAAGGAGTTCAGATCTTACTTCCCCTGCTTTGGGATGCAGAGGTCAAAGTTTGATCTAACATTAGCAATTTGTTTTCATTTTTGTAAGAAAAGGTCTCTTCAGGATGAAGCGGTATTGATGACTTTTACAGCCAACAGCTGAAGTAAAATGTCTGCACAGCATCTATGGTGGCCGAGGGAGCCAGTAATCTCTTGTGGCTCTGGAAGGAGAGCAATATTGAGTTAAAATGGCTCCAGGGCAGAAAAAAGGATGAGCTCACCTAAAATTAGATTAGAGCTCTGGCAGCGATAGATCATTTGGAGAGAAGGCTGAAAGCATTTTGTGTGTTTATTTACCTTTTTTTATTTTTATTTCCCTGCATGTTGGCTTATGTGAGAACCTAAGTGACCCATTTCTGGTAGAAGGCTAGTAGTGTCCTCCATGAAGATTTTGTACAAACATCTGCCCTTTGAATTGTGTTCATTTCTGTTCAAGCCAAAATGTGGTATCACTGTAAACAGAAATACTTTTGTTTCACTCATGCCATTGTTGCTCTTCTTCAATATGCTTTTTCTGCACCATTTTAGTGTTCAGAGCTGCTCAGTGTTGAAGTTTTTCAAAGTGTTGCCATTGGGTGGGGCCAGGGCTGAGCTGGTGTCTGTCACACCATGGCATGCATAGGACGTCATAGGTGGATTCTTAAGGTGTGTTCAGGCAGGTATTCTCACAAACCTCATTTTTTCAGACTATTTGGGTATGTTACTGTTATCCATTTCTGCACTCTGTAACAGGTGATATGGTAAAGTGCCCAGTTTTGTAAGCACATGGAAGAAAATATTATTTCTGTATTAACATCTAGCAATACTCTATAAAATGTGTGTCTGGCATCATCAGTGTATCATTCTTCTGCAATTATCTCTATTTTGACAGACTGATCCTAGTTACTGTCTGAGTAGAAAAATAGAGATGTATTGATGATAAATCAGTAATTATTTCTATTTTCTCATGATAGAAGAAGTCAGCAGTGTGTTATTTTATATCTTTATCTCTATTTTCTTCCATTTTAGCAAATGCTGAGCACTTTGAGGATTTTTCTTTTCTGAAGTGCTTTATAAGATTGAACTGGATAAATACATGAGTATTATGTTCGGATATGCAACTATTCTTATTGCTGTTCATAAATGAACAAGCTGCAACAAATTACATGGGTTCTTTTCCTTCTCTGGTTCATTGTTGTGTGTTTGCCTCATGTTCCAGATAATTTCAGAGTGCAAAAGAAATTTTATGGATAAAATAATATTTATCTTCTTGCTTGGGCCTAGATCTAAGAGGCTGGTAGATTGATTTATCAGGCAGTTTTAAGGTAAAGTCTGTGGAGTGTGTTTTGCATCAGCAATGAAATAATCTTTTGAGGAGATTAAAGCTAAGATCTATAGTACTTCAATAGTAAGTCTTCCTGCCAAAAGTTTACACTACAATATTTCCAGACAAAATAAGATGCTATTTGACATAATTTGTTGTTCTGTAATTCTGGCAATTAATGTAATGATTTTAGGATTTCTCATACAGTCAAGAATCAACAAATAATGCCATTATAACCCGTTTCAGGGTCCAGATATCATGAGAAGACTCAGAGAGCGTAGGAAATCACTCTGGGTTTTTTTTCCCTAAAAGCAATATATTTGTTTGTGTATAGTAGGTAAAGAAAGTCTTTATATGAAGAAAGTAGATATCTGAACACTGTCTGGATGTACAACCCTTGCTTAATCAGTATTCATGGATCTTCTGTAAACAGTAGGTGTTTGTCTTGAAGAAAAGATTCCTGATGGAGAACAGAATTATAAGCCTTTACAGCTTCCAGTAAAGTAGAAGAGGTAATTGTCTCTTTAATGCGTCTCTGAAACAAATTTTAAGTGAAGACAAAATGTACCTTAAAAGAGTCCATAAATTTGTTTAGGTAGGAATCAGAATCAAATAGACAATGAAATACTGAATTTTTGCTTAATTTAATCATTTCAGTGTCAGCATAATTGAAGAGTGCTTACTTCAAGCCTCTTTCATCCCCTTTGTCTTCTGAAAGCATTTGTCACTATAAACTGATACTTAGTGGGGAAAAAAAATGGGGGAAGGGAAATGTGCAGCACTATAAAAAAATTGTTTTGTTATCATGGTCATTAGAGAACCTTATAAAGAAAGATTGCTGCTTTCTACCTTCATTAGCAACCTGACAGGAGCTCATGGTCCATGATGGATTTGTTTGCATAATTCTGTCTATAATTTCACTGCTTATATAAACATAAACAACTTCAATTTTTAAGTATCTAATTATCTGAAGGAACTATTTCTCTAACAGTAATTGCTTACTGCGCTATTGAAACAGATTTGTATGGAAGGTGTCCATCTGTGTTCAGTGCTATTTTTTTCAGCAGCTACTGCTGCTCCTAAAAAGCATTGCAAGGGGGGTGCATCTCATTTTCACAGAGGCTTGACAGGAATGAGAGGGACAGAGTCCTACTGTTCTAGATACTTAAGTGTAGTGTTATCCTATTGATTTGCAAATTTAAGAAAACTTTGCGAAACACTAGGACCAGATAAAGAAGGAGTTTGCAGCAGTTTCGGTTGGACTAAATTTGAAATTGTGATCTTGAAGTGATCCACACCAATGTTACTAGTTTCTGTTCAAGTATTTTGTGTTTAAATTGTCCAGAAGCTTAGAGATTTACCTACAAGCACACGTCCATTTAGACAGGATGTCTCAGCCCATGCTACCTGAAGTTTTGTGCTCTGGATTTCATTCTTCCTACTGTCTGAGGAGGATGCTGTGACCGAATAGTTCATTGAAGACTTTTTGAGAAGCTTCCTGAAAGAGTCACGACTGGGGCTTAATTTTTTTTTTTAAATTTCTAGTCTTAAAAACACTAAATCCTTTTGTCTTTCTGACATTATGCAAAAGTACTTTACTAGTACTGAACCAGCATTCAATTTTACAGAATATCTGTAATTTAAATTAATAGCAGAATTAATACTATCACGCTTCCTACAGCATGCCTGACTCTGAAAATTAAAAGGTGAAATCACTTTTGTTGAAAAGCTTTGTTCTTCCTCACATGACTTGTTTAATTATTCAGCCTTCACACCAGGAGAGAGCAAATATTCAAGGAGAACACTGGTAGGTTCAGCAGCTAGAATAGTCTTTAGACAGGCACTTATTTCTGGTTTCCCTTCAAGGTTTCATAAGTTGTTTTCAGCTTCTCTAATACTAATTAGAATTTAAGCCATTTTCTGGCAGCATTTCTAGAGTTTCCAACTAAAATACAAATTTTTTAATTTTAATTTTGTTCTACAGAATGTGTTAGTCTCCTGACAGTTGATGTACAGGAACAACAGAGAGAGAAGATTTCTAATAGCATTTTACAGTAGATAGAACATCAAAATAGCCTCTGTAAAAATTGGTGGCCACACAAAAATGAAGGTGATACACTAAGGTATTTAACAATGTCTACAAAGAATCTTTGTATTTCTGTCTTTTCTTTGCCAAAAAGAGTTATACATCATCTCTATTGCTAATTCTGTGTTGGATCAATGTGCAGCGCTCCCATTTCTTGTGGTGGAATTTTCCAGCACTGAATAATTGAGAGGTTTATATTGTAGTCCTTGAGAGCAAAGGCAGATTTCATCTTTTTTTCTTTTCTTTTCTGATACCATCCTGCCATTGGTAGAACTGGTGGAACCCCACCATTGACAGAAATGCTAGAAAGCCTCTCTGAAAGAGGAGAGGCCATCTGCTCTCCAGTTCTGCTTCAGGCACGCTGCTCACAGTAGGTCTGTAGGCTTTGGGGCTCAGTTCTCTTTAGCTATTCTGCAGATGAAAGCATGCAACAGGATGCAGAAGGGGAGGGCTTTTGGGTCTCAGCTAATAATGAAAGAAATATTCTGAACATACACCAGAGATCTGCACTGCGGGAGGGAGGAGCAGGGAGAGCTTTTGCTCACAGTTGCTATTGATTGAGGATTTAAGGATCGAAGCACACTTTGCAGTTGTAAAACTCTGTAGAACAGGACATGTATTTAGATTGCGATGCAGTAGAGTCGTGTGTGAGTGTGCTGGAGGAATGGTCCACAGCATGTGTTCAGTGTTAGGGCAGAGAAACTCGAGAGTCATGTCACAGTAACTGAAGCAGTGCTCTGCTAACCAGTCCATTATAAAGTCCCAGTGTCTTTACCTGAATTTTGTCAGAGGCTCTTATTGTTTACCTAAATTACCCACAAGAACAGCATCCCTCTGCAATTGCAAGGATATTTTTATTTTGACTCACCAATGGTAGTTATGTAGGATGTATGAATTTATATAGCAAGTGAGCAATTGTTGAAAGTTCTCCTTTGTTTGCAAGTGAAATAATGCTGATAGTAGGGGTGTATGAAGGAGGCAGCCCTTGAATCTTCCCAAAGAAAGCAGCTGGTTTCCTTAGCAATGGCAAGGATATGTGATACCCCTCCAAATAGTTCTTCACCTCTTCCCCAAGTCCTGCTCTCTGTTGCAGCTCACTCATTACTTTCTGCACCAGAGCAGAAAGCATTCCTGCAGCATGAGCTAATTGTAATGCGTGATGGCTGGTAACTGTCATTGGTATTGAACAGAAAATAAAAAAAAATTGAATTTGCTGTCTGAGTGTCTGGTTCTAACAACAGCTTGATTATTTCTGTTATTACTAGTAATACATAGCCCCTGCTGAGGTTTCACTTCCAGTGGGTATCTCTGGCATTTGTCATTATGAATGATAAGGATAAACACAGGTTTTCTTGCTGCTGACCCTGGTGAATGTTCTTTCATGCCTGATAGGATGTAGATTGAGGAAGGAAAGAAGTGTTTCTCTATTTGGTCTTGGTTGCCAATCTTAAGACTTAACTGTAAATGCGAGTCATTTTATGTTAATTCACTCCAAACTGACAAATACAGCTGCTATTTTTGCTTCTGTTTAAGTGTTGGTGGCAAGACATGACTGTGACCCAATCAGGAATGTTATTTTCAGGATGGAGAGACAAACAAGCAACACTACTCAATATGTTGAACTGCAGTTCCTTGTTCCACAGTACTTTTTTTAGAAGTTTGAATCCCCAGTGCAACGAGTAATGGGAAGTCAGATAAGCTTTTGTCTCAGTTTCTCTGGGAAGAGCTGAGATTAGAAGTACTTCAACACAGATTCTCATTCTGAATTTTTGCATATTTAATTCAACTTTTATTTTCAATGCAGTTCCCAGGATCCTAGTGTCTTGGTTACAAATGTGGTCTTTTGATGACAAATAGTCTTTTGATTACTGTCATGTAAATGTTTAAGGACATGGAAAGGAAAAGAAACCAAACTGTGCAGTAATGATTTTTGTGCCATAGTCATAACAAGGAGGTACAGTTAGTCTTAAGACCACTCTTTGCTAAGAACTGTGTATATCTATGAAGAAATTTTCTTTTTCACTTCTGGGACCAAGCAGAGAGCTTGCATCCAGGGCTAAAAGAATGTGAAGGCAGCTACCACAGTGGCCATCCAATTCAGGGCTATTTTCCACCTCTAAAAAAATGTTTCTTAGCTTTGGTAAATCAGAAAAAGAAAGAAAAAGCTTTTACTGTGGCAGCTGTTTATTCATTCACACCTGTAAGGAATTTGGGCATCCAAAGCTCCCACTGAGTGCTGAAAACAGAAAACATATTTTTGGTATTGTACATGTAGGATCCCTAAGTGTGTTTTCCTAAATGTTAGTATTTGTAATAATTTGTGGATTTGCAAGTGTTTGAATTTCTAATTGTCTTCATTCTCAGTATTCCTTAGATTAGCTTTATACAATGAAAACCCACAAGCATCATGAGACATGAGTAGTGGACTTTGCCTGTAAATAACAGTAATCTTTTCCTTGTTGCAAATAATCTCATTCTGAAGGACCTTAGCCCTGTAGTATTGCTTAAGGAAAAGCAAAATGAAGAAAAAAAAAACCTCCAGCCATTTCTAAGCAAGCAAATATTTAGGCTATATATATATATATATATATATGTATCCTTGCTCTTTTTGTCAGTCTTTATTATCAAAACAATTTGTTATATGCTTCAGCACTGTCCTCGGGGCTTCCAAATACCGTGCTGGTAAAACACAACATCTTCAATAGCATCTGCTCAACAGTGCTACATTTCCAGCTTTCTCTTTGTTGAGAGGTACCTTTTATCAGGTACTGAGTCTGCAGGAGTGCAAAAGGCTGGATTTTTGCAGGTCATACAAAGGAACCTCCACAAATTGAATTTTTAAGGTTCCCAAGTACTATTTTATAGAATAAGAAAAAAAGGGGAAATGTATTAAATTATAAGAAGCAATATGCTACTTCAAAATGCTTGCTGGATTAATAGTTTGTATCAAATGGCAATTTTAATTCTCTCTCAATTGGAGAAATAGAAAGCAATTAATCTTCTGTAGCACATTGTGAAAAATAAGGGCTTACACAGAATCTCAGTGAAGCTGTTCCTTCACTTAACCTTGAGCTGTGCAATAAATAATTATAAATGCAGCTACATCAGAAGGCAAAAGTAATTTTGGTGAAATAGAATTATCATCTAATGCAGGAATATGAAATTTGAATTAGGTTTCCTGATGTACTTTGTTCCAGAAATGTCTGAATTTGATTGTGATTTGCACATAAAAAAGTGGAGCTGAGTTTTACAAAGCAGATTTTGTACCCAAACTATCACTAGGTGATTTATATTGCAATGTTGACATAGGCAAATGCTCCTGTGCTCTCTCAGCTATAACTCATATATGGCCTCTGATGAAAACGTTGTTTTACAGAGGGAGAAGGTGATATCTGAGGTGGACAGGTGCATTAGCATTTCTCAAATAATTTCCTGCTATTCACTTAGGGCACCATACTGTCAGTAGTGCCTTCCACAAAGTTTTCTGTGTGTCCATCATATACAGTTTCTGTTCCACTGTGGTGTGCTGCTGAGGAGACTAAGGCTGAAGTCCTGGGAGAAGCCCTGTGGGAAGGAGAGAAGCTCAGATTGAAGCAGCTCTCAGTTGTATCCTTAGTCTCCTCAGCAGCAAGGCAGATCCCAAAGCAGTGTTGTTAACCTCGCTTCACCTTGGGACTTTTCAGCCAACTCAGTGGAAACTGGTCAGTGAAAGGATCAATGAAGCACATATGAACGGGTCAGCAGTTCATATCATGGAGCAGTGCACAGGATACTCTGATAAGGAGAGGCAAAGGATGTGAGCAAAAAAAAAATAAATGCAGGAGTGAAAAGAGCTGTATTTTTTTAGCGCAGAACTATGCCTCAGCATACTGCTCCACTAGAGCAATGGCAGGAGCTGTTCAAGCCCCTGGCTAACTCCATAAAAAGGAAAAGCCGTAAGTTTGTTATGTCAGTTTTTGTTCAGGAAGAAAGTATTCTTAAATATAATAAAGCAAATATTATTCTGTTTTTCTTTGAATTGCTCATATCTGGTTCCCATAAATCTGCCTTTGCAATACAAGGAACAAGAAATTTGTTCCAAGAAAACACAGCTAGAAATGGCAGCGGGTTTGCAGGATATTGTTGAGTCTGCACACTAATTTCATGGAGATAATGTATGTCTGAAGTGAGCCGTATTTATGCATCCATGGTGGACACTTAGCAGTGAAAAAGACTTTCACTCATTTTGTCTAGGTGTTGATAGTGTGCTGTGGAGTGTTTACAAACTAAACTGAAGATTTCTTTCTTTTATAAAATTTAAATAAATGTGATGTGCAATTTCCCGTACACTCGTCCTTTCTTCTGTGGAAAATTGAGACTAACCAAATGGCTACAAAGGCTGATGTGGTATGTCAAAAGTTATGGAACTAAAGAAGGTATGGAATAGAAGTTATGGAACTAATGTTTGTACCTTCATACACACAGACACTTTTCTCCCCTTTGATGTATTTATTTGTTCCATTATAAGGAAGAATGTAGAAGCGCAAAGCTAATAATTCTTTTTATTAAGATTTTTACACAGGCTATGTGTGGTCTTAAATTGCTGACCAATTTGAAACCTGGAGGAGGGGGCAGTTAGTTCAGTTTCTGTCTGACTTGGTCCTGATTACTACACTGCACAAGTTTAGAGGGGTATTTGGAATGCATTAGACTGCCATTTTTGCTATAATGTGGCCCATTGTGTATTTAGAAAGGTATGATTTATTGGAGGAACAGGTGTGAGCACATGGAAAAACAATTTGTCTCAGAGAGTTATTTCTAGATGACTAGTAAAATGTTGATTCCAAGCAGGCCATAATTAATCAGCAAGAACTCTTTCCCGAGTTTCCTCCTGTAGGTAAACAGACTCAGGACATCCATCAAATCGAAACTGAGAGAATGAGGGGGGAATAGCCTGAGTCTCCAGTTAGCAAAGCAGTTGTATTTTTTTGAAGCAATCCCAGCAGGGTGCTTTGCTGAGTGGTTGCAACATTGGCTTTGAAAACAAATCCTGAATTTCTTATTTTTCATAGGTTTCTTAAAGTTTTAATATACTTCTGGTGGCTGCTGCAGGCCAAGAAGGTGAACAATGGCGCAGAAAATGGGCTGATAAACCAAAATCTTTCTCTGATTTCCCCTGAAGTGGCCTCACACCTTTTCTTTCATCTTTGTTTCATTATGTTGTGGCATGCAAGAATATCAGTAGTTACTTAGTGAGCGCTAATCATGCTGAGCTCACTAAGCACAAAAGTAAATGTCAAAAACTTCTAGTGATTGTCTGTTTTAAAACAGCTTTGTCACAGTGCTTTCAAAAGCTTTAGGTCTGGAGATGTTTGATCTGGAGATGAAACAATTGGTAGCTAGTTTTTATGCTATACTGTAGTAATCTGAAAATCTGAGTAAGTTTTGTTAACTGTAAAAGTGATTTCACTTGATTTATGTCTGTTTTGTGTTATGATGCTGAAAGGCAGGACTTTACACTGCACACTGTGCTGGCCATGGAGCAAGGGTGGATATTGGTGGATCTGCTGTGCAGGTGGTTGATTTCTGATTTTGCTTTAGGAGATGCAAGAGTATGTCATTTGTATTCTTGTTCCGCAGTTTGGGAATTAGAGTTACTTTTTAATACCTAAAAGTCAAAGAACTCCCAGCTATCCTTCGTTTAGGGTAAGGTCCACAGAGGTTAGTGATTAGAGAATCTGCAGGGAAGTTGGAAGCTTTCTGGATGTGAAAAAGGGAGGAAAGATTGTCCATAACAGGAATCAGCCCTCAGAAAACCACCTGCTTATTTTGCAAGCGTTGAACTTCTTTTCAAAAATCCAAAGAACTAGCTTTCTGGAATGAATCTCAGAAGTCCAACAGTTAGGTGAGGTCATGCATGCAGTTTCATAAATGAGTTGTACTGTAAATGAGGAAAAGCCATAATCAAAATTGTTGTTCAATTCCTGAGGTAAAGGTCATCTGTCATATCTTCTCAATGGTTTTGAAACTAGGTATAACTTCAGAATAATTTTCAAAAAATGCCTATGAATTGCTTAAAAAACTCCATTAGTCTTGATGAACAATGAAGATAGTAAAAGCACTGTTTCAGGATCCAGTATATTAGCTTTGTTTACCTTTGCTCAAAAATTAGCTCTCCAAGCATTTTCTATTGCTTTCTAGTGTCTAAAGGAGGACAGAATTAAGATGCTGAATCTGCCTTTTTAAAACTTAGTTTATCTGAACACCTGTCATATCTACAACTCATTGTATCTGACCTGCTAGAAACATAGCCTGTACACTGCTGGTGTCCTGGGGAAGAATTGTGTTGGACCCAAGAGCTGTCCTTTGTTGTGTGAATGTTGGGGTCTTCTTAGGCAGAATTGAGTGATTTGTTTCCTTAGGAACAGTGAATTCTTCTTGGATCCCACCTGGCCAGCAGCTGATTTTTTTAACACCTTTAATATGAATGCTTTGTGATGACCCCAAGACAAGTTTGTGTGGAGATTTTTTCCCCGATTTTTTTGTTTCTTCAGTCTGCCTTGTGTCCATCTGTTTCTTTCCAAAGACGAACCTCTTTGTATAGTTCACAAAAGCCCTACATGTGTGTCTTCTGAGCATGAGGAGATGTGGTTAAACAAGGAGAAAGGAAAACTTGTGGCTTCCAGCACCAGTTCTCCCCAGGGCAGGAAGTTAACATTCGACAAGATAACTGCCCTTTTGAAGAGTCCCAGCAAAAACAGATGCAGATTTCATCGAGGCTTGATCTTTTAAAATTCACTTTGCCTACTCAGCCTACTTCTCACAGGATTTTTTCCCACAGCTCACAAAGGATCCATCTGGAGAAAATTGCTAAGCAATGTTTACCAATCCATCTGTGCTCTTGAATGTCTAGACCTGTGTAAGGGCTGAGGTAAAGTCTTTATAAGCTGTCATGCTGAAAACCGTTTTGAAGTCCTCCTGTGATTTGCAGCATAGGAAAATGTAAAGATTGGAAATTCTGCTGAGGCGTTTTTCACATTCATTCAAGTCTTCAGCAATTTGTAGGGCAAATTCTTTTCTAGTATATATGATTATTAGGTAATTAAATACTGCACCTCATTCATATGTGCCTAAGTCACTGGAATTAAGCTTGTAGAGACTACTTTTGCATTGCCTTTTTCCTGATTTCTTAGTATTTAACCGTGCTCCCTGGTGCTCTCTGAGGCCATTCAGACACAAATGCATTGACCTGTATTTCCATTTTTGAAAGCTGGAAATATGACCTCTAAAGAGAATGCAGTTATAGCCAAGCAATGACAAATTTCTTCCAGTTTTCAGTGCTTGATTTTTATTTCAGACATCTCTTTGTCTCTGTACAGTTGTCATTGTGTGTGGTTTGCTGCAGATTTATTTATCAAGCTTTTTCTTACAGTTTATGCATCCCTAGCTTTAGGAATAATGCTGTTCTCTGCTGAAGTGTCCTTCAGTAGTGAAACTGCTGTGATCACACTGTGGAAGAGTGGGGCTGGAGTGAAGGCAATCTTGGGGAGTATAAGATTTCTCTTTACATTGGGCCTTAACCCTTCTGATGGTGTGAACTGACATTTGGACAGGTGCATCTACACCATCAGAATTCTTATTTGCTTGCACGGTTGGGAAAGAATGGTGCTGCATACTAAAATATGTATAGGTTTTTCATCCTGGCTACTTCAACCATTGGTCTTGAAAAGCAGATTATTATCTATTGAGTTAGAATTGCATTTGTATGTTGGCAGTATGTTAAAATAGAACCTTAGCAAAGAGACATCAGTTTCCCTTGCCTGAGAAGCAATATTGATTCCAAGAAGATGAAGAAGCTTTTGTCTTCTTGTTACAAAAGACTGTAATATTGACATAACAGAAACTGAAAAATTGAACATAATATAGTGGGGAATTTTCCTTTCATTTGAAGGACAACAGTGCAACAAGTTGCTTCATAGTTACTAGGCTGTAAAAGTATGTGGCAAAATACTCTCAGCTTTTTTACTGTATTCACCTTTTATGACAGCTTTCCAGAACCACTGTCTTAGGCCTAGGAATCCTGCTACTATTTTCCTTGCAGACCTAAGGAACCTGACCTGTACGGAGCATTTCTAATTTTTGTGTTGTTTGTATTGTTGAGCCCCCAAGTAAAGCCATGGCTCAGATATTATTGAATACCTAGTAAAAGTGAAGGGGTTGGTGGGAGCAATGTACCTCAGCAAGTTTCAGAGACCATATATCTCATCTTTTCCTTTTGATGATGCTTTCTGTGGAATCTTTCCTTGCAAAGAGAATAATGAAATCCTAAGTCCATCACCCTGTTAAAAGATGCTGGGTTTTGTTCTGTAATGAGGTCTCAGAGGCCCAGGATACCATTCCTGCTCTCCCTTTGGAAGAAAAATGAACTGCAGCTGCAGCAGCTTGGCTGGCTGCTGTGGCCAGATAGTCTGGGAAGCTGTCAGAGAAGTTGGAGATGGAGCAATAGGTTTCCGGTAAATTTGGCTCTTTAGACAAAATAACATCTGTGCCCATACAGAGAAGTTATCCTTCCAGGGAAGTGTCCTGAAAGACATTTCAAAGACTCCAACATAGAAATGGGTTTTTGGGAAGAAGGTAGATTTGGAATGTATGTAAGAGTGAAATCTTCAGGGAATAGGGGATAAAGTGAATATTTTCTGGGTTAGAGTATGTGGGAGGAATATAAATAAACATTTTCTGGTCACTTTTACAGTGACTGCTGGAATGCTGTGAGGGTTGTTTCATTGCTTCAGAACAACAAGGCACAGGCAGAGATGGGACAGGTAGGGGTATTTCTTTTTCTTCTAAACAAAGACAATAGGCTATAGCAATGACTGCTGCCTCCTACCCAATTTGCAGTAGAGGGAGAGAATCCCTACCCTGCTCAGAGGTAAAGTTTAGCAGAATATTTCTGGTTTTTTGGTAAGGTAGAATTTGAGGAATGCAGGGTGGAGTGCATTCCTTGTTACATTTTCCATAGCCAAGTTGTTGTTGAAGAAACAAAAATGCTCTCATTCCTCTCCCTTGTTTGAAGTAATCTGTTTATGCCTTGTATTTCTATGAAGTGCTGTAGAAAAAAATCATAATTACACTGTATGAAACTAATTCTTCTACGCTGCATTAAGTTTAAAATAATGTCGAATCCATATTTCCATTAGCAAGCAATGAAAAAGCTATTAAGACTAAGACTTAACACACAATCAGTTCAATTCCTGCAAATGTTCCCTCAGAAGCATAGTGCTGCAGAGCTGTAAATAAATGGAAGTGATAGCCTCAAATGTGCTGTACTATCTGTACTAAGATTTAAATTCAAGGAAAAATACTTTTCCTTCTAACTACTAGATTAGAACTACAGAGGGGGCAGGTTCAAAGAGGTACCAAGCTCTTCTTCCTTTTATGCTTTAGGAAAATTATTTTTATCACTTTTCCATTTTCTCCAAGCCCCCATCTGTAGAGAAAGCATTTAGCTCAGTTACTTTTAAAGTATCAGTCCATGTATAGGTGTTTTGTACCATTTCAGTTATGGTGTCACTGAGCCATTTTTCATCCAGAGCCTGTAAATTGTGTAGAAACACAATTTAGACATTTACATTACAAACACAATTCTCAGACATTTCCTGGCATAAACTCCAGAAATGGCCAACATCCACTAAAAAGTCACTCACAGACTTATTCTGTGAGTATGCCATATGCCTGAGGTCTTCAGGTTATACAGTAATGGGTATCATAAAAATAGGATAGATACTCATTATCACTTCCCAAGGGAGTGTTTTGGATTAAATAAGTCAAAAATTCCCACCAGACAGAAAGTGTTAGTTAAATGTGCTTTACTTTTTGCAGATGAGCTCATTACAGTGTAACTGCTGATAAACTTCTTTTGATCTGTGGCAAGATGTAAATGCTTTGGCCTAGTCATTAATTTAGGAAACAAAGATATTCTTACTAGTGTATCAGAATGGGAGGACTGTAGTAAATTGAGGCAGATAGAATTTATTAAACTTTCCCTAGTAATATGAGGAAAGGCTGGCACATGGCTCTCCATAGCCCTGCTAGGGATGTGTGTTTTTCAAAGGACACCCCCTGAAGGACAGGTTGACTCTGAAGTCAGTCTCCATCTATGCTAGTACGTCAGAGGGCAGAATTTAGCCCAAAGTGTCTTAAAATAATTTTTCAATGCTTTGCATTAGTAAAACCCTGCTGTGGGTTAGGACTTTGTCATTGTGCTTTTTGTGTGCTCCTTTTCCAGTGCTGCTCTGAGCCACAGGAGGAGTGTGGCTTTTTCTGTGAGATTGAACTGGTGTGAAGAGTGAACAAGTGTGCCCACCAACTTGATTCCTTTGCAGAAAGGGTGTCACAGGTGGTGACTGCAATGTCCCCATCCCAGTCTCGGTGTTAGCAGAGGTAAACCACTACAGCCTTGGGTCCCTTGCCCACTGTGCTGAAGCCATACAGTAGGTGTGCTGTAGGTTCACAGCCTGCAGTTTGCTTCAGTGCCTATAACCTGGAAGCAGCATGCAGCTATTTTCCACCCAAGAGGTAGTATCTAAATCGTGGCCTTCTGTGCCAAACTCTGTTCCAGAGCCAATTTGTAAACACTTTGTATGTCAGCTTTAGCTGGGAAGTCCCAACCACTCTCACCACTGTAACATTATCTTCCAAAGAGCCAAAGAAAATACAGCTTTGATGTGTTTCTTTTGGTGCTCAGATGCCATTGCATGTGAGGTATTATCATGAAAACCACATTATCACAGCAACTCGGGGCCTTTGGGCATCTGATGTTGCCAATTGCCTTCACTTCTTGCTGGTATGTAATTTATCACCGGCGTGGCCTACCCTGCTAATATGCGCCCTTTGTGGGCAGAGGCGAAGCTAATATACTTTCAAAGTGTATTTGAATTGCTTCCATAAATCACAGCTGTCACTGGGAGCAGTTTTATCACTTGCCAGAATGATATGTTATGCTCGTGCTTTATAGTCTTGGTACAATTCTGAACTTTTATTTGTGTAGATTGTAAGGCATCATAACTTACTTTATAAAAAAAATTGAGCAGCCCCATTTTTTTTATTATTCTGTTTTTATATGGAAACTCTGTAAAGAAGCACATTTTTATAGGACATGCTTTATAGTTGTGATTATTACTTTTTATTAGTAATTACTCTAAGAACACTTGCAGTTTGTTTTCTATTTGTTAATTTTCATTCTTCTAAGAAGTTCATGCAGCTGGGGCAGCTTTGATTTTGTAGCTCATTTCCTCTCCTACTCTGCTGTGTAGCAGGAAGAGCGACTACACGGCAGGCATCATGGGCCATGGAGTTGGAGATAGGGAGGAGGAACCTCCTTGCCTCATAGATTTTATTTTCTATCTCTGCAGAATATCCACCAAATTAATCAACTGTGTGTGGATTGAAAATAAAATGCCTTGTGAAATCCAGAGAACATTTTCAGGCGAGCCATCCTACCTAGGAGCTCAAGGATAGTGTAGCAGGGAAGTCATGAATAGTTATTTATGCCTAAAGCATGATTAATGCCTTCATCTGGGAGTGCTTCCCCTGAATCATAGAAAGCAGCTGGGAGCATGAACAGCATGAGGACTCAGAGCTCTGCTGCAGTGCCCTGGCTCAGGCATGGGCTGGGGAGTGGGACAGTTGTGCCTCAGCAGCCAAAGCTGGGCAGGGACCAGCTGTGCCCACGCTGCCTGCCTGCCCTGTCCCTGTCCCAAGTGTGCAGAGTGAGGCTGTTCCCATCTGCCAGCTTAGCCTCCCCACCAGGCTGGATCCTGCTAACATGCCTGAAAACTCTGCACAGACACAAGATCATCCATCATGTTTTTCTTCTTCTGCCATAGTCATAGATCTGTTTATGAGGGTGAACCTGTGACTGGTTTAGGACTTCACTGCAATAAGAGACTCTCCTCAGCTCTTCTTTCTCAGAGATGCTCTGACACATTAAATGCACTGTTTCCAGAACAGTCAGTAAAATATCTCCTTTTTTACAGCCATGCCTAAAATACCAGTGAATATTTATGAACCAATTTACCATGGCTTCCTGTGATGGGGAAAAAAAGAAAGTATGGGGTTGTTTTTAATTGATGCAATAGCTCATTCCAGAATATGAGAACAAGGTCTATAAAGTAGTCAGTTTTATAATTGGAAAATTATTTATTTGCAGCAGATATATTTGCTAAAATGTGAAGATTTTAGTCCTCTTTTTTTAATGTGGAGAAGATATGCTAATTGTTTGAAATTGAGCAGTGTCTCTAATGGAAATTTTTTAGGTGTAGATCAAGTTCCTTGTCATGAACAGTAGTCTAAAGGTATGACTTAGGTTTGTCCTTTTACAGAAGTTAGTGTTTATTCTCACGGTTTGCACTCAGAATGAGTAGCAGTTGCTAAAGAATGTTCTGCAGATGTGTTTGCAGATCCTGTGATTTTCTCTTTTCAGAAATTTTAGCTACACAAACATTTTCAGCAGATTGGCAAGGCACATCAGCTACCACTTCAGAAATGCATGTCGTAAATTTTACATGAAGAGACATTTTTGGCAGCTGCTTTGTGGTTTGACTTTGAGCAGCCCCAGAAAGGATATATGAAATCAGTTACCCCATCCAGACCACGTAAGCAAGAAACAAGTATTTTAGCCTAAGGATGACTTGGAGGATGGTACTGCATTAAATTCAATGATTGCACATAGAGGAATTTGTATATACTTCTGCCCACATACACAGATTGTTTCATAGAATCAGAGGAACTAAGGATGGAGGATACTCCTGATTTATGTGGAAAAGAAAAAAACAAAACCAAAAAAAAAAGACCAAACAAACAAACAAACCCTCCCCCCCCCAAAACCACTAGAAAACCTATTTTTCCTACAGAAAACAACTCTCCCACCTCAGCTGATCCTGGGGAGCTGGCAGATGCCTTTTATCAAGCATTGTAAAGCCTCTGTAAACTCTTTCAGTTTAATTTGAAAACATCCATTTGTATTCTTTGCTGACAAATTTCTGATTCACAGAGACCTGTAGTTAAGATTTTGTTCTGGCAGCTGACTCTTAGTATGCCCTCTTCTTCACCTTTCTGCCAGTATTGACAGGCTTAGAGCTCTGAAAATGTGGCCCTACCCTTTGCAGGCATTGCCAGGAAAAAAAGAAAAGAAAAAAACCAAACAAAAACCAGACATCTTTTTTTTTTTTTTTTTTGTCAGTGAAGCGTTCTTCATATAACTGAAAATTTTGCAAAGCTCTGGGTGTAACTCTTAGCTAATTCAGCACTTAAAGGTCTCTTCTTATTACAGATTATATTGAAAATCAGATGTTTTTCCACTGACTTTATCAATTGACTATATAGCATTGCTCAGCACTGCTGAATTTCAAAATGTTTTATGAAGATGCCACCCTTCAAAATGTTATTTTACAGATGAGAAAACTAATAAGCAGAAAGAAGAAGTAATGCACTCAGAGTGTACTAGGTCCCAGGCAAGTAAAAAGCTATCAAAATTTATGATATATGCAAGGAAAAAGTTCTGCTGCTGGCTCTCAAATCTACCTTGACAACACACCTGGGTTGATCTTCAGTATTTATGCTGAGCTGAAGACTCCATATGTTTATGGTCTTTAATGTGCATTTTCCATTGCTCTGATTGCTTAGCTGGCATCCATCAGGAATTCAGGTTTTGCAAATACTTTTGGCCATGAAGATTGTAAACACAGCCTTGCTGGGGTTGCAAAATATTAAGTGTTCTGTGTGACAGCAAATGCTCTGTGGCAGGTCTGCCCTGTGGCAGTGATTTCTGAGGGCAGACGTCACCCTGGAGAGACCCACAGCAGACAAAGCACAAATATTCAAAAGACTTTCCTACATTTAAATTTATGCTGTGTTTTGGGGGATTTTTGCTAATGAAAGTAAATTTTGCATCATTTACAGTTGCAGAGTTGCAGATACTTTGAGGGGAGATAAGGGGATCAGGACTGATCCTGTGGGTTTTGCAGAACAAGTCTGCATAAAATGCTCTTGCTTGGCAGATCAGCCTTCTCAGGCTGTACCACTGGTTAACCAACATCCTCTTCTGTAGACCACCTATAGTGGAAGTCTTTCAGCTAGCGTGTGCAGTGAAAGCTGGGGATGAGCAAGAGCATAGAGGGGAGGTTTCCTTTAATGTAGCTGAATTAAACCATGACTGCTTTAATGTCTATGGCTGGACATTATGACATCTGTTGATCATGGGCCTGATTCCAGGCTTTCTCAAGCTTGCAAAGAGACTGTGCCTAGCATGAGTGAGGCAGGGACTGGAGTACTGATGCCTCCCCCTTTCCGAAGCACTGCTGTCAGCCTGTTGTCCATCTCAGTAGAGACTTGGGATGCAGAGAATAAGCAGTGTCTTCTGAAGTCGGCTTCATCCTCTCTCTTCTGTTCTCTTTCTTCAGCTCTCTTTGGGCGAAGATTTCTTGACACAACTAACTTCAGGAAAGCTTACTGCTCTGCTACTGAGTGTCATTTCTGTTAATTTCCTTGGAGAAAACACAAGGAATGTGTGAGTCCAGAGGTTAATCCTCTTGTTTTCAAAAGTGACACTAAACTCTTGTTAGAAAAGGCAAAGGTGAAGGTTTACAGTGCATTCCCTGTTTTCTTTTTTGTTTTCTTTTGTTTTCTTTTTTATTTTTTTTTGTTTTGGATGTTTATATTATTCTGCAAGAGTTGAAAATGCATTTGCCTGTGATGTGGAGATAGGTAGGCTTTGTGAATTTATATGCACGATTCATCAAAAGAGTTTTTAAAACTTTATGAACAAATTATTTTGCACATTCCTTGGTCAATTGAAACAAAAACTCAAAGTCCTGTGAAATGTGACTCATAACTCACATATCCTCTATGCCCAAGGTAAACTAAAATATAAAACAAAATTGCCTAAATAAAAAAAAAAAGAGTTCTGGAAATTGGTGGTGTTCCATTTGGGATGTCAAAGGGGAATGCTTTTGACTTTTCCAGACATTTTTTCTTTGACCCCTTTTTTCCCTTCTTTGTACGATGCACAGTTTGACCACAGGGGAAGCTAACTGGGCACTGGAATGACCACACCTATAGATTCCACTCTTCACCTCCTTCCAAAAAAAAAAAACGCTTTAGCTGGAAGATACCACTCAGTTGTAGTGCAGTAATCGAGTGTATTGCTGTTGTACCTGTGTCAAAATTTTGATAAGTGTTTACATTTCTGCAGTGATATGGAATGGAGTGGATGCCTGATTGAAAGTACTTATAGGGACTTTATGTGTCTTTTACCTCATTTCGAAGGGCTAAAGGGAAGGGAGGGTCTCAATGATAGCAATTGCTTTAGCAAAGGCTTAACCCAATTTCATTAAGGTACTTTTAGTCAAGAAAGACAGGAAATGTAAATTAGTGTGTGCAGTAAATTTAGAAGGGTTGATAATTGCAAGGCAAACATGAGTGGGGGGTCCCTGTATCTGTGCTACAGAAGTGAAGTAAGATGACCTCATCCCTGATCACACTTTGGTTTATTATTTGCCAGTATCTTTTGATGCATAGCCACTGCTTAGCCTAATGGCTCTTTCATATAGGCACGTACAAGTGCAGGGGCATGCATAAATGCAGGCTCAGTCCCACCTTGCCCCATGTTTTCTCTTGTGGGTTAAGCAGTGGTTGTACACAAGGATTTGAGAAATGAATTTGTTTCATATATTCTAGAACTGAATTTTGTAGGAACAGGACCTCTCTTTCTATAATTTGATTGCTACCTGCCTGGTCAACTTTCTCCAAAACCTTTTAAAGCAATGACTAGAATACAGTATGAATAAATGTGCTTGTATCTTTCCCACTGGAAATCCTCTCCTTCAAAGGGTTGAGTTCCCTGGTCCAGAAGTGTGTTCAAGCCTGAAAATCATTGCTCTGAAATCTAGAAATTGCCTTATGTGATTAAAAGTTAAGCAAAATCTCAAGGGCAATGCTTTATAGGGGCCAGAGTAATTGCTGTGTTGCAGGCGAGTGCTTCTAATATGGTACAGAGCTGGTTAAGGTCGACTGCTAACCCCAGTAGTCTCTGGATTGCATTCTGCATGGGTGCACTTGGAAAAGATGAGATTTTTGCAGTTGGACCCATATGGGCAGACATATGCTCCATCAAAGTCCTGTTGGCTTCAGTGTCATCCCTGCGCCTGTTTGCATCGAGCTGAGGGCTGTAGTCTGCAACTTGCTGTGTCCTTATGTTATAGGTAAACAAACAAACTCAAGGCTTTTTGCTCCTGGTTTGGTACCTGTAGGTGCACTCAGAAGCTGTGGGGAGGAAGAGTGCCATCAGGCAGTGGCTGTGTCTTTGTTGCAGGCACTATTTGCAGTTGATGTTGTGTTTATGAAAGCTCTTCCCGAGGCTGAGACACAAAGCAAAGCCCAGCTTGTGAAGGTGAAAAATCAGGGTTTGTTAGTGATACGGTGCTAGCAGTCATTTACCCCAGTCTGCCCACAGTAAAATGGAACACTGTGCCGTATCACCAGAACGCTGCAGTCCTTTTCCAGTAGAGAGGATGTGGGCAGGGCAGGACCCTGTACCTGGAGTTGTATGGGAAAAAAGCAGCCTCGCAGAAGCAGTGGGAGCCCAGGGCCCATCCAGCTCCCCAACCCTGCTGGTGAGCAGCAGTCTGCCTGAGCAGTCACTCCTCAGAATAGGGGTCTAAGCACTCAGGTCACATATTTTGGTGTACTTTCCAGAAAAGTATTGTGCGGTTCTTCTCCTTTTCTCTGGGCAAATTATTACCCTTGGGTGCTTATTTTTTCTACCTGCAATTGTCTTTTCTCATCAGGAATGTGTCATCCTCGCTGTAGGGACTGCAGCTATTTCTTGAAGTTTGCACAGTATCTGGCATGGAGTTTCACTCTGAGCTTGTGCTTGTAGATATTTCATCAGTATCAAGAGCTGATGCCAAGATAACAAGCTATCAAGAGCAAAGTTATAGATAGATCAATACACAGGGCTTAACATTTTTTTTTTTACTCAGACCTGCTGTTATTTATTAGGGGTCAATCCAGAAAATCAAACCAGAACAAATGCATCTACTGAAATTCAGTGAATCTATGGTTTGCAGCTGGCATGGAAAATTTGATCCTGCTAGTTTTGTGTTTGTGCTTTTTTTGAATCATATTGAATTTTTTTTTTTTTTTTTTTTTTTTTTTTTTTTTTTGGTGGTTAGCTGTCCTATCCCACAGTTCCTTGGGGATTTACTAACAAAATCATTGGATATGGCACATAAACAGTCATTCTGTGGCTACACAATGCAAACATAGGCACAGATACATATGGAGAGTATTGCAGCTTCTCTTCATCTAATGAGCGTGTCATATGCCAAAAGAGTCCTTCTATCAACACTAATGGTTTCTCACATTGCTGTTTTAGCTGTACATTAGCTATTCAAAAACCTCCTAAAGAGGAATTGCAGCAGACCTCATAAATGTAACTGTCTGTGGCTGCATAAGGGCTACTAACAGATTTGCATCTGTTTTGGCCTTTAAGCAGTATATCTCCCTTAGAGCATCCTACATTTTCTCCAAAATTATCTATTTGCCTGCCCATGGGTCTCAGTTGACTCTCCTTAAGGTTGTTGGGATTGGTGGGCAGGGGGTGAGAGCAGGATTTTTCCTGCATGTTCCTTAGCATATTTTGGACCTCCCTGTTTTTGTGAAAACTATATACCAGCTTGCAGTACATGCCTCCAGTGGCTCAGCTCTGTTGGGATGAGAGGGCTTCACCCCTCTCAGAATAATGTAGTATTCTCCCAAGTCCTGCAGTACCCTCCCTGCAGGCACCACAGCTGGCTTTGGGCATCTGCAACACTCCATGTAAACCCTTGCTCGTGGTACTGGCCAAAGGGAAATGATGTCCAAAGCTCATTTCTCCAAAGCTGTTGAGCCTGTTCATGTGGCTCCATGGATTAACTTGGTTCAAAAGCATAAAATACTTTCCTTCTCTCTCTTTATTTCACCTGTGTCATTTGCTGGCTGGGTGACATTTTTTATATATTTTTTTTTCTTTTTCATCTCCAATAAAATGCAGAAGCCTCAGATTACAAAAACAGCTGCACATGCTTTGGGTTAATGCATTTAAGCCAGGCTCCAGGGCCTGGGCAAGTGCCAAGATCCTGGATCAGCTGCTTTACTGAAATTAGGCTGCTGTAATGGAGCCCTGCATTATTGTGTTGCAATTATTTTGGATTGCAGCTGGCTGTTCCCTCTATTTTTTTATACTGAAGTGAGATAAAAGGATTTGTCTTAAAAATAGAATTTTCTTTTCAGAATCTTACAGAAGCTTTGAGTTATATACCATGTTTGTAAGAGGTGCCCCTCTGTTTATCTTTAGATTTATCTTCAAGGAGAAGAACAAGAAAAATATATTGTAGGTTTTGAAGAGCAGGAAGAGTGCTAAAAGGTCTCAAAACATAAAATAAATGTGTATTGGAAAGGCAATAAAATAAGTGATTAAAGTGTCATATAATTACATGGTTTTAGGTTCTCAGCAAGAAAAGGTTTATTTTCAGTATCAAGCCACTCACTAGTAGCAAGTTCTTCTTAAAGCTGTCCCTGTAATTTGAAAATCCTTTGTATAGAGAAATAAAGAAATGGATCCAGATTTTAAACTGAAGAAAAACATTTCTCCAGTCTCGAGTCTCCTGTATTTGTATCCATTCAAGCTCATTTTATACCGATTTATATACATTTCTTGTCAAATAACAGCTCTCTCAGGTTCTCCAATTGATAGCAAAAAGTAAACTGAATGCAATCATTTATCTTTGAACTGTTCCACTATGCCCTTCTTCATGTTCTTGTTAATAATGCCAGGTCTCCCAGGAGCACTCTCATGCAATTTTATCACATAAGCTTTTTGTTTGACCTTACCTGCTGTTCCCCTGGAACATAAGGGGGGCAAAAAAAAGCCAAAATGCCAGCCTGCCTTAATTAAAATTTTAGTCTCAGAAGATGTTACAGTATGTGATTTCATTAGGTATATAATGAAAGTATTTAATCATACCTCTCACTTGTCTGGGCTTTCTTACTCAGTAGTGAAGTCACTGAGTTTTATATCAACTCTGTTCAAGTGTGGAAAAGTAATTGCAGGGTGGATATACCTGTTTAAGTGATTCATAAATTCAATTTACCCAGGATCTTGCATGTTTTCCCTAAAGGTAGTTGCTTGGATGATGAAGTAGGAGGCACTAAATAAATGTTCAGCACTTTTTGCAAAAACATTTTTTTACCCATAGGACAGCAAGCATGCATATAAATGTTTTTTAAAAGATAATGCTATTCCTCATTTCCAGGTTGGAACTTAGCATCATAGAAAAAAGGTAGAAGAATGGGTAGAAGGTAATGGATATTCCTTTGACATGTAAGAAGTGTTAAATCTTACACTGTGATATGTGGTGTTACTTCCATCATTTCTCATTGCCATAATCTAAATCACCCCGACAAGAGGCTTTCTACCTCCCAGGTGAACGCATTTGTTTTATGCAGTGACTGCTCTCAAGGAAAAGTCTGTGCAAAAAAGCTTTAGCTTGGCTTTTGTAAAAATGTACCTTATTTTAGTTTATATAGGAAAAGCAGAGTTAAAAAGTATATTTTTGAGGCTCTGACCCTGCACATCTTTTGGACTAGGAGGGTTTACTTTGCTAGGAAAGTTATGTTATTTCCCTAATTTTTTTTTTTTTTTTCCATTTTGTCAGCAGTGGAAAAGTGCCCCCAGTTGACAGCATTGTCTTAAGTAGCGCATTAAACTATCCATGCTTCAGATGCTCTGTGCTTTGGGCTTCTTCCAGCCCCTGGGATTGCAAAACAAGTAAACCAAAGATTTTGTAGAGCTTTTTGAGGAAGAATAATGCAAGAGGACAAGGAGGGGCAGTTCACCTGGGTAGATCCTGTTCTAGCACTATAGAGGAACTCGCCACCTGGGCGATTTCAGAGCTATTATCCACAAAAAAAACCAAACCAAACCAAAACAACAACAAAACAACAACAACAAAATTCTAGTGTAAAAGAGTATTTTACTAAATCCAACAAAAAGGTTGCTCTGGAATAATTCAAAATTGCAGGAAATTTCCCAGTTTTATTTCTTCTTCTGGAGCTGGATAAAGATACTTTTGCACTATTGCTTTCATGGGATTGTAGATTTGTAAACCAGAGAGAGAAAGAGGGGTAGAGAAGACAGTCCAACTTCTTTTATCCAGGATTTTTGTTCTTTCTCCTGTGATAAGAAATCTTACAGGTTCATATCTGATGCATATACATCTTATTGAGTTTCTTAGTGCAGCTGAATATGGCTCTTTGTGTGTGAGTCTGACAACAAATGTGGCTATTGGTCTGTTACTGGGTTTGGGAAGCACAAATGTGTTTTTTGCAAAGCTATCGCAAATTTAAGGACTCGGAGCTACAATTCTGGCAGCAATTATGTTTCAAGACTCAAAGTTCAACATCCTGCAGTTTTATAACCTCAGCTCTGCAGAGAATTACTCAAGTCACTGTCATTGTAATCACTTTAGGAATACATTTGCTGCGTTGTTTCCAGTGAATGTAGCTGGAGTGCCATTAGCTAAAAATTGTTGTGATCTCGCACAACTTGAAAGAATCGATGCCATTAGTTTAAAATTTTGAAAACAAATCTAACGCAATAACCCATGGTTTCCCCTGCAAGCTGTACTGCTGGAGTAGGATGTGCTTTTACCTGAAATGAAAGAAGCCAAACTGTGAGTCACTTGTGTTAAAAGGCTTTCTCTTGTTTTTGGAGGGTCTGAACTTGCCAAGTGCTGTGGGCAAAATGAGCCTGTGTGCTGCTGTGGTTTTTAACTTCTGCTGTTCTACATGCTACCTCATACCTCTGTACCTTTTCTGTTGCTTCTTAAGACTTCCTTGTTTCAGGCATAGGTATTCTTGTTTGGTTTTTTTCCCCCTTCGTATGTGTGTGAAAACTAAATAAAATAATTGTATGATCTTGAGTTTTGAAGGGAAAGGGATGGAATTTTAGCATTCAGCTGTTATGTCCTTCTAGCTCACATGGTGTCGAGTTCACACCCATAAATTATCTGTGATGTCTTCAAGTAGAATATAAAGCTCAAATGTCTTACTCTAGGCCAAGACATTTTCATGTGTATTGCAGAGAGAAAGTAGACACAAGAGGAATAGAAAAATCAACTGCAGCAGGTTTGCTCTGCAGTGTGTTTCAGATTTTAGATCCAAGCTTAATCTACAAAATTGTTTACAAAGTGGTTTGAATTCCAGCTGCACAAGATGCAGTTTAAATCTTCAGGCTCACACAGAAAATAACACCAGAAGGGAGACATTAATTAATGTGTCTTCTGTAGGAGTCTTCCAAACTGCAGACGCTTTGGGGTGAGGCTGAAATCAAAATTAGCATAAATTCATAGATTAATTTTACATTCCATGAGAGTTTAGTCCATCATTTGCAATGAAACTTGAGAGATAATGGTCAACTGCATAACCAAAAAAACCCCAAACTTTTTCCTCAGGCAACTGAGAACTCAATTCTAATGCATCACACCTGGACATGAGAAGCCAGCAAGAACACAGTGCCTTGGAGCAGCACTTGCCTCAAATTCCTGCTCTTGCTTAGTCTCAGAATGGATCACATTATGTGGCTACCCCAAGTTCCCCAGTTAGCCTGGCTTTCCTCCTGTTTTACAGATAACCTTGAGGTTCTCTTTGAGAATCAGAAGGTTCTTTGGGATGCTTAGGGGTGTGGTTTAGTGGTGGATGTGGCAGTGTTAGAGCAAGGGGTGGACTTGATGATTTTAGAGGTCTTTTCCACCCTAAACAATTCTGTGATTCAATTCTGTGATTCAATTCTGTGATTTGAAGACTGTTTGATCTCGCTGAACAGCTTGCTTCAGTTTTTTTCCTCCTTCCAGTTTTGCAAATATTTTGGGATGGACCAGCTCAGAGCTTTTGGTAAAAAAAGAGTTGTCAAAAACTTTACAAAATGCACTGATGTGTCTGTGAGTGAATTGTAGTTCTAAAGTTACATTTTTTCTTCTCTGATTATAACTAAATCATGGACATAGTAAATTTGTATTACTATAAAGTAAAAGCTACATCCATCCATTTTAATACTTTGTCCATAGCTTATTTCCAAAAGTAAAGGCGAACATAACCTAGTAAAATTTTGGGAATAGATACCAACCATATTCTTCAGTCTACAGAGTCTACTGAGCACTCCTCCAGCCAGGACAAAATAAACTAAAAACAGGCCAGAAATATCCCTTAGAATACCCATTGTACACAGGTGGACTTGGCTTGTGGAATGAGCTGGGTGGCATTGCCAGCTTGTGATTAAAGGGAGGAGAAGATGGGGAGAGGATTCTGTCTCATATGCAAGAAATTAGTCCTTTTCTTTGGGAGACAGGAAAAGTGTGAAGAGCTAGCTGGCTAACATTTTCCTAAGCATTTCAAATCTGGAATATGTAGTTTAATGGCCTGACTAATACTGGACAATGGGCACATTCTAATATTTTTTATTACCAGAACTACTTATTAAACTGATTAATTTTTTCTAGCAAGATGTCCATCCTCATTTTAGAGGTTTTAAGTGATACAAACATCCTTCCATGCTCAGTAAATTGTCTCCCTGTTAATTATAGTCTGTTGAAACTTTGAATTTTATTTCTAATCTGAAAAGTTCTAAGTTTATCTTCCAGACATGTAACATTATTATACCATTTTCTGGTCTGTTCAAGAAGTATTGTTATGGTTTAACCCCAGCCAACAACTCAGCCCCATGCAGCTGCTTACTCACTCTCCCCAGCTGCACAAAGAAGAGAATCAGAAAATTAAAAATGAGCAAATCTCATGGGTTGAGATAAAGACAGTTTAATAGGGAAACCAAAAGCTGTATGTGCAAGCAAAGCAAAACAAAGAATCCATTCTCCACTTCCCATGGGCAGACAGGTGTTCAGCCACCCCCAGGAAGCAGGGCTCCTTCACACCTGAGAGCTACTTAGGAAGAAAAATGCCCACTCTCTCCTTGCTTCAGCTTTACATGCTGAGCATGTTTTCATATGGCATGGGATATTCCTTTGTTCACCTATGCCTCCTCCCAAATTTTTTGTTCACTCCCGGCCCTCCTCACTGATAGGAGGGTGTCAGAAGCAGAAAGTCTGAGTAAGCACTTCTCAGCAGTACCTAAAACATCCCTGAATTATCAACACTGTTTTCAGCACAAATTCAAAACTTAATCCCATATTAGCTACTAGAAAGGAAATTAATTCTACCTTGGGCAAAATCAGCACAATTGTCTATTTGCAGATACCTCTTTGTCTTTTGAACAAGTTGAGCAGAGTGAGCTCATTAAGCTTTTCAGAAAGAGGTGTGCTTCCTGACTTTGGATCATGTTTTTAGCTTGCTTCTTACCTCTGTATCAGTTTTGGGGAGTCTTCTGCAAATGTCAGCTCCTTCAGTGTGCACAATTTGCTGGTAAAATATTTTCGAGGGCTTCACAGGGTCCATGCCAAGAGTTGGTACTTGTTCTCCTTGGCTTTTCCATGTGAGTTCAAATTCAGTTTCCCCCCCCAGTGCTCCTGGCAGTTGCTGCAGGGGCTGAGCTGGTCTATCCTGAGGGAGGGAGGGGAAAGGATAGGGAGGGTGGTATAGGGCACCACAAAGGAACTGCAGTAGTTGCAGAGCAGGCAGGAGCATGACCAGATTCTGTGCAGCATTCCACCCAGCCCAGTTACTTCTACTTGAAGCTTCCCTTTTGACTTTCTTTTGGACTTTGCTTGCCGAGGTACCTGAATTTTAGGTGGCACACTACACTGAGTAAAGCAGAAAGGGAGCAGGTGAGCTCTCAAATCATGTTACATCAAAAGCACCATGAGTGTATGTGTTTGCACTGGATGGGCATGGATGCAAGGACTCAGTTCAAGTGGCAAGAGTACAATGAGATTTGCAGTTCAGGGTCTGTCATCAGGCACTCTTTACCCACAGTGCTGATACACATGTTCTCAACATTGGTAACACATGCTTCAAATCTAAAGTGATCAATGAAACAGACCCTCCCAACATGAATGTGCCATTCATGAAGGATGTGTCTTGAGGCCAGGAGGGCACCAAACATGCTTTAATTGCAGCTCTGGGTGACACTACTGGCAGAGGTGTAAAGCTGCTGCATTTTGTCTTTTGAGCTGCAATAGCCTCATTAGGAAATTGAAACATTTGTGGGTCTTTCATTCAGTCTTTCTCCCCTGGGATGTTTAAGTTAGATGACTTTTAGCATGGTGAGGCAAGCTGTAAAGGTTCAGAGAATTACCTTGATGGTATGACAGCCTCTTCCATTTCAGCTGGAATCCAAGTCTTTTCTCTGAGGCATTCATCGAAATTCTGTGCACGATTTGTTCCTCTGGTTGTTTAACAATGTCTCTCATGTTTGCCCTGATTTAAAAAATCCTCCTTTGTAGCAGAGATAACATAGAGCAGGATGATATAATTGCAGTAAAGAGGCCCTGGAGCTTGCAGTAATAGGATGGTTCATCTGATGTGTACTGCCATTAGAAAATAACCCACGTATGTATGTTCTCAGGGGACAGTAAAGAGGCTTTTAAGAATTGCTCTTCATGTGGTATGAAAGCTAATGAGCAAAAGAGCAAGTGCAAAGAAAACTATTGCTGCATAAGCATGCTGCCACTTCCTGTTCTCACTTTTCTTACACCTGTGTAGCTCCAAAACATCCACCTCTGCCCAGTAAAGCCTGGTTTCTCATGCATTGCAATCAGCTTTCAAGACTTTTGAGAATGCAGTATTATTTCCGTGTCACTGAAAAGTAAATAGCACGTGAAAAGCGTGGCATAGTTTAAGACTGTGCTTTGTATGTACAAATGAAGTAATTTTGGTGGAATGGCACTCTCTGATAGTCTGTGCCTGAGGAAAAAAAAAAAAAGGAATATAGTTTCACAAACAGTGCTAAAAGGTTGATATTAATCTCAATTCTCCCACCCCCATTCTTTTTCTTGGCTAGAGTGCAGAAACATACAAAGATATCAACATCCAGTAAACACTGGAGGACCTGTTTCAAATATTACATGGAGAATTTGGGCTGCAGTGATAGAGCAGCTGGTTTCTGATATTAACAACTTCTTCTCTAAATGGATTTCCACTTAGAGTGCCAATTATTCTACTTTCATTTGTGCTGAAGCCATTTAGCAGAACAAATACTGGCTTTTTTGTTTTGTCACAGCATTTTTTTTCTTGCTTATAAAGTTTGTTGTAGGTAAAAATGAGTCAATTCAATTTTAATATTCTGTACTTCCTCTGTAATGTTGGAATATACTTTTGTACCTTGTCACGTCTTTATGTTCAATAGAATGGACAAACCTTTCCATCTTTCTTCATGTATTTAACATAATAAAGGGTCAAGCTTTGTTCTCAGGTAAAATGAAGTGGCTTTATTAAGATGCAGAACCTTGAAGAAGTTGCTGGATTTTGACTAAATGCTGTACTGGGTTCTACAGCACAGTCTGATGTCCATAGCTTCAATTAATTCCAAAGGGTATTGATCATAAAAAAAAAAAAAAAAAAAAGTCCATGAATATTAAGTAAGGCAGAGATGACAGCCAGTGTCTTTGCAAAGATACACACATACCAGTAAAGTTCTTAAACATCCCCATTTTTACTCACAAGTCAGGACATTAAATATTCAAAAGTACTTCCTTTTGGACAAAGACTTATTTTCCCTTAAACTCTAAGAGGATTCAGGATACAACCTATTTGCTCCCATCTAATAAAATTGGAACTTTGTTAGAATGCATGTGAAATATTTGCATTGAGGCTTTTCTGTGTGGACAGAGCGTTGCAAAAGGTTTACACAAGGAGTAGGAAAAAGGTCTTATTCTCCCTTTCAGGGGTGTAACTGATGAACTCTGCAGGTTGGGACAGGGGTGGCGGGTGCACATGTCCTATGGTCAGAAGAAATTGCTAAAGTCCTTGAAGAGTGTTAAAATAAGATTTTTAAAAATAATAGTGCATAGCCTAGTGGACCTCAGCTCTTCAGCCCATCTCCTTTTCATGTTTCTGCACCTAAAACCAGGAGTGGTTGTGTCATGTACTAAGCAGTGCTTGCTAGTACAGAGAACATTTTCAGGGCTGGGTGTTTCTGTGTGTGTGTGTCATTAGAACTTTAAGGTCTTTAAGGTGGTCTTTAGGGTCCCTTCCAACCAAACCCATTCTATGACTCTATGTTTTTGTAATACCCTCAGAGAGATCATGCCTATACATTCATCATACGGGTAGCTACTTCAACTTTTCCATGATTTTTTGTTTCAGTTTCATGTCTGTACTGGGTCATAAATCTGTCATATTTGGAGAATATGGAACACAAATCTGAGGTGAAGAGAGAGCTGTGTATCCAAACACACTGTAGTGCATTTGCAGTAGTCTCACAAAAGTAATGTTAATGCAATCATATTTGCTAGAAATAACAGAAGGGCTGCTTTCTGCTTGACCCCAATGGTGTCTGCCTCTGCAGAGCACTGGTCTGCCACCCTGTGCTGGTGCATTACAGTCCAGCTCTCTGAGCCCAGATCCAGTATTGGATTACATTCCCGCAAAAGTGTCACTTGATCCCTGGCTCACTTCCATCTATGGTTCTTTACACATCTGGGACTTAACTTTAACAACTGGAGGTGACAGGAGATGAATTTCATGTTGCTGCTTCTGCTGTCAGTTGACACCCTTCTACTTAAACTTCCAGTCCTGCAAATACCAGAAGAGTAATGCTAAATTTTTTATTTCTGTCCTTTATCCCCTCCCCCCATAATTTGTGTACTAGAGCAGAAGAGGACTTGCAATTTTATTATTGCTGTATAAGCCTTCTGTAAACTCAGTTACAGCAGTTCTGATGTTGGCAATTTTTATGAGTAAAAAATATGCTGACACTGTGTTTGAGCATAGAAAAAGTCAATCTGAATGTATAATAATCTGGTGAGTTTGGGAGATGGTTAATGCTGTATCCCAGCCAAGTTAATCACTCAGGGATGTATATGGTATATATATCCCTGACCAAGTTAATCACTCAGGAGATATATATATATATATTTTTTTTTCTCAGTTGACTGGAGAAATTAATCTCTGGAATGGTATCTTTAATGCCAAATACTTGACCAGAAATCTCAACATTTCCCTGGCATAAGAACAGATTTAGAAGGAAAGCTGTCAATTGACAATAGACCAGCAGAAACATTTGTTACTTTATTTCTCTTACATAATGAAGAAGTATCCAGATGATGGTTTTCACTTTGTGAAGTATATTGAACCAGCTACTGTATTCATGAATATAAATTGAGGAGACGTGACACCATTTTTTCATAGAAAGATGACACAGAGTTGCTCCTTCTGGTAGTTCTTCTTTGTCTGAAATATGCCTATTGTAAGAACATCACTACGGAGTTGATAATGCACTGCATAACTGCATGTTAGAAATATGAGTGCTAAAGAATACAGAATGTGTTAAGGAGAAATTATTCATAGATTTATAATACCTATGTCTGGCCACATTTTTCAAGAGCAGGATCTTTCTGCATCCTCCTTTCCTTTCCTGCTTTTTCTGTGAAGTTCTTAATTGCTAAATATCAGCATCACCCAGCCAGCCCAGTTCCCTCTGTCTAAGCTCATTCCCAGGCAAAATTGCATTGCCGCTGAGCAATTTTTTATTTGTTCTTGCCTTCCCATCCACACTGCTGCGGCTTGGCTCTCAAGATCATCCAGTCTTTGCTCATTTCTCCATTAGTCCTAAAGGAGCCAACCCAGCAGAAAACCTGCAATATTGTGGTGACTTTGAGCACAGAGTTAATCACAGGTTAAAAACAGAAGTATCAGCTTCCTATCCTTGTGCAGGCACTGATGTGTTAGCAGTGTTCCTACCAAGCAGTGGGGAGGATATCCCAAATTTATGATTTTCCTGCTTTGACACACATGAAAATAGTGTGGTGGATTATGACCCTTAATATGCTTTAATTACGTAAAAAGCCTTGCAAGTGAGAGCCAGTTTGTATATAGATGTTCTTCTTGATTAAATAAAGGCTTCTCTGTTTGTATCACACTAGGGAGCTGCATTACAAGGAAGGTACAAGGGTAAGGTTAGAAATCCTACCTGAAAGAAATTGTTAGGTTAGACCATGAAGGCCAAGTGCTGGTGTCCTTGAAGTTGTTGGGGTTTTGCCTCTGAGGAAAAGGCCAAAAGACTGTTTTACCCTGTGTCTCTTCAGGGCTTTACAGTCCTCTGCTGCAGTCAGACATTCCTCCAGGTGGTCTCTGCCACATAGTTAAAAAGCATAACGAAAGTGTGCTGCCCACTCAGGTCGGCCTGCCAGGGCTGCCAGCTCATGGCGCTTGTTTATTGCACTTCAGTTTTCATTTCCAGTAGTGTTTCTGCAGGAATGAGCAACGTTTTTACTAACCCTGGTTTAAATGGTGGGATCATTTGCTGTACCTTAGAACTGTTGTGATCTTGCCCCTACAAGCAACAGGGTATTTGAAGACTTCTTTCTTCTTCCAGGTTACCAGCCTGTCCTGCCAAACCAGCAGCAGGGGTTCCAGGGTCTCATGGGAATGCAGCAGCCGCCCCAAAGCCAGAACCTGATGAATAATCAACAGGGAAATCAGGTGCAAGGCATGATGGTGCAGTATCCAGCCATGTCGTCTTATCAGGTATTTAGAAGCTGTAAGGAAAGACTTTTTTTCTTGGAGAATGCTTAATTGAATTAAATTTTTGCATCATACAGTGCTCTTATAACTTCATTTGGAAAGTGTGTGGCAGGAAGCCTTCTGATGAATACATTTCTAAGTCAAATTGGCTTCCTTGCTTCCTATTTATATGGTCTTAGTGCTCCTGATTTTCATTCTGATTTTGGAATGCTTCAAATGAACTATTTATTACAGCCTGCAGTGAGGGTAATGTCACAAAGAACAAAGGAATTAGACTTCTTCCTGTGAAGAAAATTAATTAAAAAAAAATATAAGAACATTGTTCATTTCTTCTCTTTTTTGCCAGTGCAGTACTGTTTCCTGTAATGAAGTTGAGGGCTTTGCCTGATCCAGTTAAAAATTACTCATCTGTGGAGACTCCTGCCAAGGATCCCACCATGTCTTCTATAACAAGCTGTAGCCAGATGGATTATTGTTTATTGGGTTCTGGGGAGAGGGAAGGCAGTGGCTTGATTTTTACCAAGTCCGTAAGTTACCCAGACTTATTTCCCCACCTTCACACCTAGTTTCCGTGAGTTATGCCAAGCACGTTTGAGAGGTGGCCTGTGCTTACACTTGCTACTGGTCCCTCAGGAAAGTTAAGAAACTAAATGACATCTAATTCATTTTAACAGATTGCACTGATTGAGCAGCCATTCCCCTTTTCCCTCAGCTTCTTTGAAAACACTTCAGTGACACAGATGGAAATGGGGGAATTGCTTGTGGGTAAAATTTTCCCCTTACATCTTCAGAATTACCATATTGAAGATGTGTTTTAAAGATCAAGTTAAAGGTTTAGACCTTTTAAATGGCCTAGATACACTAGGGTCGAGTCTACTGTTTGCACTGAATGCATACCAGTAATGCATATTCTACTGGGTCATGACAAAGACACTTTCTAGGCCTAAAAGCAGAGGGAATTCTCTTTAAAACCTTCTGTAACAAAAAAAATCCTCAGAGATGAGAACAATTCTGAGCAGCAGAAAACAGCACATTTTGGCAGAACATACTCAAATTCAGCTAGAAGGAATATAGGGATACTGGGAACCTGCTTTAACTTGCTTAGTAATTGCTGTCTTTTTTTCCCTACGTCTTTCCATATTCCTACCTAGGTGCCAATGACCCAGGGTTCTCAAGGATTGCCACAACAATCATATCAACAACCAATCATGCTACCTAATCAATCAGGTCAAGGAACACTTACAGCCACTGGAATGCCTGTCTACTGTAATGTCATACCTCCTGCCCCACAGAACAACCTCCGGTTGATTGCCCCACACTGCCCCTCCAATAACGTTCCAGTTATTTCTGCCAGCTGCAGGACAAACTGTGCGAGCATCAACAATGCAGGGTGGCAGGTCAAGTACTGACACTGTGGCTTAGATTTATGAGGATAGAGGTGCATTATTTGACAAATAAATCATGGCCTTCAAATGAAGAGGAACACAACAGAATAATCAGTTGAGGACAGGATTACTGACTATGCTCAAGTGATTTGCTGCTGGAAAAACCTGTAAAAAAAAAAAAGAAGTAAAATAAATTTTGAAAAAAAAATGTTTGCTGGTTAATGGTGCATATTTTTGTCATGTCTGCTAGGTATGCCTTTATAGCTTAGCTAGTGACATGAATTCATTGAGGTAAGATTTTTTCCTACCACTGAACACCACTGTGTAGATTGTAATATCCCCGATTCGGATTAGTTTTGTACTTTGTGTTGAGTTTGTGAAGCTAAAAGTATTTAAAAATATAATAAAATCACATTGTACCAAAGCTGTAATGGAAATGAAAAAAAATTGAAAACAAAAAGAGAATTACTGAATGGAAGGAATAATTTATATACACTATAGAGTTTTTTTATGGATATATACTGTATTGTAGTGCTTAATCACAATAAAGCTATTTGACCTCATGAAGGAAGGTCATGTTTCTACCACCTGCTTGGTCTTCTCTGTTTCTGAGTGAATTTCCTTTAGTTTCTGCATTGTCTTTTTTCAGGTGAAGCTAATGAGGGAATGGTGCTTAATGGGCTTAGAGGAGTTTGGTAAGAAGGCAACATAGCATGTCTCAGCATGAAGTACCATAATAGCTAAGACACTTTGGAATTGTAGCATAGCCACCCAGGAAGTATTCAATGAATTATGTACCAGTTCACCTTAAACTGAGTTTGCACTTTGCCAATCCCTAGGACCAGGAATGTTTTAAACATAATTCATCATTGCTGCAAGCCTCTACCAAGTCACACCTCTTCAAGAGGCCATACAACAGTCGTACATGAGAAGACATAGTTGTCCCATGATATTCCATCCACTGGATGGAAGATCAGTTAATACTAGCCTGCTGCATAGAGATGCTCTACACAACTATTGGTGCTCCAGCTGCAAAGCCATTTTGACAAAAGAAGACAACCCAAGAATCAGGTCTGTCATTTTCAAGTAAGTGGGGATGAACAATATATTTGGGAAGTTGCTTTGAAAACACATTGGTTTGCCAGAAAGTTTTAGGACTTTTTTCAGCTCCTGTGGTGGTTTTTTGTTATTGTGTTGATCTTCACTCAAATTCCCAGCTTGTTCTGTTTCATAAATGCTGCATAGAGCTCCTCATTTTGCTTCAATGATGGCAACACTTGAGACAGAAGCCTGAGTAATTTTTCACTTAGACTTTATTTATCAAATTTGAGCACCTTTGCAGCAGTTAAAGTTGAGCACTCCAGAATTATGCATACACTTTATGAAAAAAAATCCAAGATCCTTCTGTGTGTAAAATCTGTATGATACATAATAAGATTTTAAGTGCCCAGGATTACAGCAGGCTACATAGCCCTTGACCAATGTTAATCTGAATGTGAAACAGTTTTAATTTTGCCTTTAGCATATGTGGCCTTTCCTTTGGTTTCCACTTCGGCTGTGGAAACAGGAGCTGGAGGGGCTACTATCTGTATTTGGAAGAAACATTTTTCTTCTCTATACAATGAAGAGGCATCTTTTAGAGTTCAGTCCTTTTTTTACATATATGTCCTTAAGTGTGGAATCCAGTCCTGGGGGATCATAGGAAAGCCAAACACTGAATTTTATGTAGTGTAATCACGATTCATTTGCTGAGACAGTCAAGAGTGTGAGCAGTTAAGTAAACACAATTCACTCTTCAATTAGAAGTGAAATGCCTTGGGAGAGCCTGCTGATTGATTTTTTTTTTTTTTTTTTTTTTTTTTTTTTTTTTTTTTTTTTTTAATCAAGATACTGCTGTTGAATTTTGCTGTGACCCTGAGCTCTCATTTCAGATTTCCTGCATTGTATGCTTTATTTATTTTAAGTGTTTCATATCCAACAGAGGTTTCTGTCCTAGCATGGCTATAATTACATGTAATTAATGCTGGGTTTGCTGCTGTGGCATCACTGACAGCTGAATGAATGAGTGTCCTCTGTCAAGGTTCCACAGTCCAGCAAGAAGGATTTACCTGCTGCTGACCTTGTGCAGGGCAGGTTGTGTGTGCCCAGGCTGAAGGAGAGGTGAGGGAGGAGCAATCCCTGTGCACCTAGTATCTGGAACGAAGAGACCCTTTGGTCATCACTATGTTTAAGTCCCATTTCTTTTCTGAAGTAGTACCTTATTAATCTTCCCTCCTGTCAGGGAACAAGGAATTAATTTCCTGGTAAAACAAATCTGCCCTCAGCATCATGGATTGATGGCAAGCAGGGCTGTAGGGGCAGAGATGGGGAAGGGAGTCCAAGAGCAAAGGCTAGGAATATTGCTTCTGTAGACAGAATTTCCTCATGTCCTTAGGCCGCTCCAGGCCACGTCCCCTTGGCAAACAGTGTATCCCATGCCATCCCATGGCCATGCTTTCCCATGATTTACCTGTCTGCCAGTACAATGACCAGCTGCTAGAAAACACCTACTTAGCTGTGGGAGCAGGGATCCCACTAACTGACTTTTCTCAGCCTTGTGGCAGCAGCAGCTACCTGCACATTAATAATGTGCCTTCCTGCTGATATGACACTTGAACTTTTTATAAAAAAATTAGCAGTTTCGGTAGGCAGTCACAGCCACCCACCTCAAAATAGCCTACATCCCCTGATTGTCTCACTCTCCAAAGAGTTCAAATCTCCTTAGGCATATGAGGAAACTGAATCTCTTCTCCCTCAGCTATGGAGAATGCCCTAATTATTACAGTATCATGTACATGGGGGAGCCGTCTCATGTGGTGGTGCATTGTATTTGCTTTATGTGGAAATAATTTGTATTTCAAGACAAGTAGTTTTTCTATATCAAGTGAAGCAGAAAAAGATTCTCTAATTTTAATTTTTAATCATACTATATTTTCAAGTCTTTATCCTACTTTTGTTCATTAGTAAAATATTCTGAGCTGAATTGCTTAGCACCTTTCTGCTATTAAAAAAAAAAAAAAAGAGATGTTTCAGCATTATCAGAAGGGGAGAGAATGAGGAGGAAAAAAGAAGTGATGTAAATACATGTAAAAAAAAATGCATAGGTGGAGCTCAGTGCTTTTTTCTCAATCCTTTGAAATATTTGTAGGTAATCTCTGTAAAAGGAATGCTGTTGGATTCACATGGCCAGACTTAGAAACTCAGGAACTAGTCACCAGGAGTTCAAAGTCCAGCTTACAGTAGTGAAATTGTTTACAGGACATGTGCCTCTCCTGTGGGGATGCTCTGTCTCTGTGGGCTTATTTTTCTCTAATCTTCCCTTGGAATTTGGCAGACTCAGGCAGCTGCTCTGTGGCAGCCCTGTTGTGGTGTTAGAGACTCTTTGTTGCATTTTCCCTTTGCCTACTGCATACTTGCCTTGTTGATTTTATATTGCTTTCTCTTTTTTATTTTCTATAACTGATGGAAAATTCTGCCAAGGCCCCATACATATTTAATTTGCTGCCTTTTTTTTTTTTTTTTTTTTCTAATTTGTATTGCACTGAGAAACCAAGGAGGCATATCCTGAATTAAACTCACTCCATCAGATGACACTGATCAGCCTTTTGGATGGCTCTAATTCATTTGGGCTGTAATTTGCAGAGGCTGTGTTTCCTAACAGAAGCCAGATGCCATTTGCTATTGTTCTGCCCTTTGTGCTCCCCAAGAAGTCAATGATTTCCTTCTAAAACTGTATTCCCTTATGCTTCTGTCTAACTCTGTGTGGAAAGCTTCCTGTACTGGAAGAAGACTGCACAAATTATCCCAGCAGCAAGGAATGGGAATGTGCAGGGGGGAGTGTAGAGTAGCCAGAGAATCTTGTTCTTTGCTCTCTTAGCTGCTCCATAGCATGAGGACCTGTCCTGACATGGTCACTTGATGTTCAATACAATTGTTTCACTTGGTGTCCCTGACATGTGCAGAGGTCAGTGTCCTTTCAGCACCTGGTCACTAGTCTGTTGAGTTGTGGCCCATGTTGCCCCTTTGGGAAAACCAAAGGGAAGAAGAAAACAGTTTCTTCCCTTAATGCTCAGTGGAGAGGCTCTGATGGAGGGCGATACCCAGTCCTGGCTTTTGGCATGTTGTCCCTTGGAGCTCCTCTTGGCTAGTAAGGGAGAGGTAGAGTAGTCCTTGGTCTTCAAAAGTGTCCCACTCGTGCTTGGCCCAGAGACCATACTCCAGAAATGCTCACAGCTTCAACACCTGCTTAGCTCATGTTGTCTAAAACCACATTTGTGGTGTAGGGCATCACCTTCATTTTGGCAGTGGCCAGCTTAGGGCAAACATTGAGGCAAGCTCAGACTGGTGCTTCAACAGCAATCCTACAAGCTTCCAAGAGGCTGTAGCAAGGTGGGGGTCAGTCTCTTTTCCAAGGTAACAATCTATAGGACAAGAGGAAATGGCCTCAAATTGTACCAAAGTTTAGACTGGCTATTAGGAAAAGGTTCTTCACTGGAAGGGTAGTCAGACATTAAAATTGGCTGCCCCAGGAACTGGGGGAATCACCATCCTTGAAAGTATCAAAAGGCATATGGATGTGGTATTTAGGAAAAGGGTTTAGTGGTGAATATGGTGCTCCTAGATTAATGGTTAATGGTTGGACTCAATGATCTTAAAGGTCTTTTCCAACCTTGATGATCCTATGGTTCATATCTCTGTAGCAGCATATAGAAATGCCTTGAGTGTTTTGGAGGAGAAGAAGCCTCACTGAATGCATGTTGCCTGCACCTAACCCAGTATGGGTGAAGCAGCCATTTGGGGTATGCCTGCTCCCAAATCAGGGCAAAAGAGGAGCATTTCCAGCTGGATTTCTGCTCCTGATTTGCTTTAGGAATTTGCTGTCTTCCCTGCTGGTTCCTTTCATTTTTAAGTGCTTATAATGACCCTTTGGGGCAGTGGATTGGTGGTTAAATATTTAATGCCATGGAGTGTTTCTGAGGACAGTTGGCCCTGCATTCAGTGAGGGACATGAACTAT
Source organism: Zosterops lateralis (assembly GCF_965231275.1). Lineage (NCBI taxonomy): Eukaryota > Metazoa > Chordata > Aves > Passeriformes > Zosteropidae > Zosterops > Zosterops lateralis. The sequence goes on along the minus strand of NC_139762.1, from coordinate 49,800,149 downwards.
TGCTGTACTCCATGTATTACATATGCCTGAAAATACAGCTTTCCAGTGCACATCAAAAGGGGGAATTTACCCTCAGGCTTCTGGCTCTTTTTACAATATCTCACCAGCTGTGGAAGGGGATGGCTCCTCATTATCTCTCCTGGTATAAGGACAACGAGACATAAGAGAAATTTTGCCTATTAAACCAACATTCTTCAAACAAAGGCAACATGAGAAGATCTCTTTTTTCCTCACAGAGTATTTAGGCAACCTGTGGCATTCCTTGCAGCAGGATTCTAGGTGCCATTTCAGAGATGGCATGAAAAGAATGGTCAGAAAAGAATGTTGTACTGAAAGCTGCTAAATACAGCCAGCCAGTGTTTAGTCCACAGAGGGAGAAAATGATCTGGAGAAATGTCACCATATCATTGTCACCATATCAAGTCCTTTCTCCAGACACTGTCAGAGTATTGGACTAGAAATTAAGCTTTGACCTGATGGAATGTGCAGTTCCATAAAGCAGTATTTTGTTATATAATAATAATAATTGATATCACCCGACAGAGTCCATCCTGCGACAAAGCTGAGGAACAGGAGGGGGTGAGGCTAATCTTGAGTTAATTTTCTTCAGTTTGTTTAGTGTCATATGGCCCTGACTGCATGAGTGACTATGACTGGCCTTACACAGTTGCTTGTTCTGCTATTCAGAGCAGGATGTATTATTACACCAAGAATGAAATAAAGCTTACAGGGGAAGTGCTTCACGATCTTTTCCTGATCTTTAATTTCTTCTTTGTAGCATATACTTGTTCATTATTGTTGTAAAGGTTAATTATTTACAAGCAATGCTTTTGTGCTAAGAGTTGTTTGCTTCACTTGATAATAATTGAATTTTCCTTAAGTGGCTTTTGGTATATAATCTCTTATTTCATGTCAAAAGTCCTGGCTTTCCTGTGCATCAGGTGTAATTGCTATTAAGAATGGGTTTGACAGTATTTTTTCATTGACTTAAGAGGGCTTAATTGATGTAGGAATTACAGGAAAAAAACTAGAAGAGAGGAAATGTGATTAGCTTTCAAGCTGAAGAATAACAGGTGTTCAGGGTAGACTTATGGACAGCTTGTTGAAAAGTGATATTAAATTCTTCCCTGGTTTTCATTTGCAGAGATCAGCTGCAGAACTACACTTAATGAAGCACTATATTCCAGTTTATCCTTGTGTTGTTAAGAAATAGTTTTGGAAAATAGGTCAAAAATTTTTTACCTTTTATGCTATGGATACAGTTTTACAAAAGGCATTTGTGAAATGGAAATGTAAGATCATGATGTATGGCATTGTATACGCATTGAACTGTACTAAATATATCCCTAAAGAAATGTTTGAAAAAGATCCCCTCAAAGAATACTGTGTATCTTCAGATAAAAATCAAGTTTCACAGACCCAGAAGCTACATTGTTTTTTTTAACACTAAGGATAAATCATACGGGTGTGAATCAAAACAGTGTGATTGGAAGAACAAGTGAATTGGATAGTAGACAAGACTGGAAATTTCCTGCTTAGTTCCCATGAACTTTGATCTCACCAGGTTCCTATGCCAGGTGGAGCCTATAGGGAAAAGGGATTCTGTGCACCTATGTGCATGTGAGTAAAATTTTTTGTGATAAGAAAAATGAATTGTTTGGATTTTTCTAAAGCCTTTCAATTGAAACAAGATTTTTAAAAAATTCTCCTGAGCTGTGCTCCTGTCTTCCAAGCTAAGTGTTATTGATTCTTTGAGGATATGATTTAGACATGGGACACAATGTCAGGAGGTGAGTGGTTACAGTATAGTCCTTTGATACGTGACATTTCGTGCAGATGCTGGCAGGAAAAGAATTATCTTATCTAGGAATCAAGGAGGAAACAAATTGACACCGAGATCAAACCTTAATTGGAAAATCTGGACAAATTCTGCCTTTGAGATAAAAACTTCTAAAATACATTAGAGAATATCTCCACAGGGGAAAAAAAATTACTTTCAACATCTCAATGCCTATTGTAAAGGCCAGGAAATCAGACCTTAAAGCGAAGTGCTGGATATTTTTAAGCTTCCTATAAAAGTTTAGAGCAATTTGCACATACATTCTCAGCTAATCTCATTAACAGTAAGTAAAATGGAGGCCAGCAAGCATCCAGAATCTCCCTGGCCCAAATATTCAGTAGGGGTCAAGTCTTGGCTACACTTAAGCTTGAGGCATGGTTTCTTTCATGGGAAGCAAGCAGAGCTGCATTTTCATGAAGCTCACATGTGGAACTTGAACCAAGCTCCTGTGTTGTTAATGGCCACCCTTTCATTTTGTTTCATCTCTGCAGATGAAACACTGAGACAGACAGCATGCTGTAATTCAGAACTGCTTCAGGCATCCACACTCCTGCTTCCCACTGGGTGCATGAGCCTGTTGAGCAACATACTCCCATGGCTATGGGCTGTGCACAGCTTGATGCTTCTTTTATTGGCAGGGATATCAGAAAACCACATGGCACTGGGCTTGCTGTCATCTTCCACGAGGCTCAAATTATCAAGATGTGTTTCAGAAACTACAAAGGAGTCCAAATTATATGGAAAACACTTGGGTAAATCTGGGTGCACGGATAAATCTGGATCCTTCATGCTGTCTCAAAGATAGAGAGGAGAATAAAAAAATACTGGTTTAAGTATTTGTTGAACATATCTTCCCAGTCCACTGGAACTGGGAGATTATATGTAGTTGGCATGTGGTGGAAGAAGTTACTGCTGATGTGTGAATAAAGATGTTGCAGACATCAGAGCTGTCACACAGCAGTGGAATGAGCTCTGGACATGAAGCATTCATACAGCACAGAAAAAAAATTGATCTGAGTGTTGTTCTATTATTTATTCATGTGCTTCTGTGTTCCCCTAGACTGGGGCTGTATTTTTTAGAGAGCTGTCTTGCACTACAGCAGGTGTTCTATGGTTCAGGGCTAGAAGCATTGCCCCTCTTTGCTTAAGAAAAAGCCTGGTGTATGGATCAATTTCTTTCTTTCTTTCTTTCTTTCTTTCTTTCTTTCTTTCTTTCTTTCTTTCTTTCTTTCTTTCTTTCTTTCTTTCTCTCTCTCTCTTTCTTTCTTTCTTTCTCTCTTTCTCTCTTTCTCTCTTTCTCTCTCTCTTTCTCTCTTTCTTTCTCTCTTTCTTTCTCTCTTTTTGTTGTTGTTGGTTTTTTGTGGGGTTTTTGCTTGTTTATTTGTTTTGGGTTTTGTTTTGGTTTTTTAGTGCAAAGGTGAATTTTCTGAACAGATTTAAGTATCTCTTTGGCAAGGAAATGTCTGTTAGTCAGAGTAGCATTGTCTGAGTACAAGTAAGTAAAGGGAAGCTGCAATTTTTTAAACCCACTTATCCAATACAGGGCCCTGCTGGTATCACATTCTTCTCATGTATAGAGCATGGGGTTTTTCTAAAAGAGGGAGAGGTGTTTAACTGCAAAGTTACCACTGGTTTTTAAATGTATTTTTGTGCAAATAAGTAAGTCTTTTTCATTGTTGTTTTTTGAGAACTGATAAATTCTTCTGCATTAAAAAGCATCAGAAATCATTTTACTTAGCTCTATGTGATGAGCATTTTGGATGCTATGAGACAGGTATCACTATTGTCTATAACAGAATTTTTACATTTTTACTGCATTGTTTTCTCCTTTTCGGTGGTTTTTTTTTTTGTTGTTGTTGTTGTTGTTTTTTTTTGTTTTGTTTTGTTTTGTTTTGTTTTTGTTTTGTTTTGTTTTGTTTGTTTGTTTGTCTTTTGTTTTTTGTTTGGTTGGTTGCTTGGTTGGGTTTTTTTGGGGGGGGGTTTTCATTTGTTTGTTTGTTTGTTTGTTTTGTTTTGTTTTGTTTTGTTTTGTTTTTTGCTGCCGAATTTTATTCCAGGTAAATAAGCTCATACTGCTGGGAGCAGGGTATAGTCTCTGAAACATCTTACGAAAAACAAATGGCTTGCAGATTCAGGAGGAGAGATGTGATGGCAGCTGTTTTTGGGAGCACATGAGGAGGTTCAGAGCAGATAAAAAAAACCTGCTGTGTGCTTTAGGAATATGAGCTGAGTGGCTGGAGCTTAGCATGGCAAAGTCTCTGAAGCTGCTGGCCAAAATGAGGAGCCTGCACTCGTGATGGTTTGTGAGGATGCATCAGCATCAGTGTGAGGGACATATGTAACCTGTTGCCAACGTGGCTTGCAAATGAAGTCATACCATGGCGTACCATGGCTGCCTGATCCCTGTGTGTATTATGGACAGCGTGATAGTGGTATTTGAACAGCAGAAGCATGAAGAAGCCAGCTGTGGCCCTACACAAGGTGCCAGAGAAGGCATTTGTAACATCAGCAATATGTATGATATCTGTAAGAAAAGGATGCCTAATGCTTTGGCACCCTTGAGATCCAGAGGGGAGATGAAAGAGATGCTAATAACCACACTACAGGACTGGTTCTGTGGAAGAGGACTGATCTTTTAAGCTCACAGAGAAACACAGGCAGAAAAGGCACCATTTGAAATTCTCAACCTCTACTAGCAACAAAGAATATTCCTTTTGCTGATACTCCTTTCACTTAAAAGAGGAGCTATTCTCAGTTTTTCATGATAAAGACATATCCTTTACAGAGATCTGTGAGGATGCATTTTTCTAGGGTGGCATGAATTGCTCTATGCAAATTCCCATTCCTCTCTCTTGGGGAGCCAAAGTAATTAGTGCAGCCTGACATCTAACTTCTAGCAAGATGTGGGAAAAATTATACCCAGGGCACAGAAATCATTCCAGGTACACCAATGGCAACTACTAAATTGCCAATGCCCTGAGATGGCTGTCGTTAGAACACACACTTCCGCCACCAACTGGAGCACAGTCTTTCTAAAATGAATCAATGAAATGTGTGTCATGGCTAGTAGCTGGAGAAAAGGCCTGAAGGTATGGGATACTCCCTCACAGAAATAGTTATTTTTTCAGAAATAGTAACATCTTGAGCTGAGGGAAGACCAAGGGGAAGTGCTGGGGTGTGATCTTTGCTGCTGACAGATAATGGAGCAAGCACTTTCCATTCAGTGCTGTGTGTCTGTGAGTCCCATAAAACCAAGGGTCACAACTGCTCTGTCTCTCAGCCTATTACCCACTGTATTTCTTCAAAACAGTCATTTATCTGTGTCTGGCTTCTGGAATTAAAACCCTGACAGCAGAGATCCGCATTGTTGGTGGCTTTCAGATAACAACGAATATCATCTGCTGGCCCAACTGCCTCAACAGATGCACATTCCTGTCAGTCAGCTTTGACTCACATCCACATTTAGCTTGCAAATTGTGCCTAATGCCAATGGCCCCAGACATGCAGCTATGTGACCTTCTGGTCACTTGTGCGGACCAAGCCATCCTGGTATCTGTGAAGCTCAGAGTCGATAAAACAGGCATCCCACTCAGTAATCTGCTGCCACACTTAATCCTGCATTTGTTTCTTGCTTGCTTACAGCAGCCAAAGTGGCATTAAGAGCGCCCTGTGTCAGTAGCACTGGAATCTGGAGCTGGGCTTAGGGCAGCAGCAGCACTGCCTCCTCCCAGCCAGCACTCAAAAACTGCTGGGCAAAGTCCAGTGCTGAGTTGAGCAGATATGACCAGCATAAATATTGCACATGCTCAGCTTTTAAGAGAGGCAGCGCGCTCCAGGGAATGGACAGCGCACTTTGCCAGTGTTATTTTTCCAATCTCAGGGCAGATGCATTCTCCCCAAAAATATGCACTCTCTCCTGGAAACTGGAGCAGCATCCTGATGTGTAGGTGATGGGGCAGGCCTGATGATCTCCTGCACAGGCACACTGCTGGAGTCAAGTCATGCCTGTCTTTGCAAAAAACATAATCTCAGTCCACCTTTCAGAGAACACTATCTCCTTTCAGAAATACTAGACTATGAGTTAGGGGGGTAAGAGTTGTGGTGTTTAATTAAATTAATTAATTAAATGAACTAAACATGCTTGTGTTCAATGCACTGGATGCTACTCTATGAGGTAGCAGAATTATTTATCCTTGTCATTTTCATCACGATTCTATAGAAAGAGGTAGGACACATATGGAAGTCCTTCTGAAAACCTAGCTAATTAAAACTGTGTTGTGTTCTAATTTTGTTATGTTTCTGTGACCACATGACCTAGTGGCAAACACCAAAAGGAACATGGACAAGTGTAATTAATTAGCTAGTTTAGTGGTGTACTTTAATGCTTTTTATTTATTCACTCATTTTTATTTGCTTTTTCTGAGTGCTTTCACAGTTGTGTATTTTTCTTAAAATGCCATTCACCATTGCACATCGATTAGAGGAGAAGGAAAGATCTATTTTTTTAAGCATTGACACCCTCTCTGACCTCCTTGAATTTTCTATATTTTAGATCCACAATCTCCTAAGCTTTATTAATTTATTTTTTCTTTAAAACAGTCTTCATAGGTACAAAATGCTCTTGGAAACAGAATGTAGTATAAAGAGTGTAGAAACAGCCAATATGCTGAAAAATATATTTTCCCATAAAATAGGTTATCTTACCTGCTGTTGTTGGCACTCTGGCTAGCTTTTGGCTGAAATACAGAAGGTACCAAATGTGACTTTAACTGGCACATTTCTATGAATGAACATTCCGGGTTGAATGTGTGCAGTGGAGCTGCCAGGTGGGCAGGAAAGCTGCCATCTCAGGGACTAGATTTGCAAAGTCCTTACAATTCCCTGTTTCACCCAAGGTAGTACTAGTGTAAGCCAGAGCCATGAATTTGCACTAAGGTGTCACCTGTCTGCACTTCTGCTGCCATCCATATGCACAGACTCAACCTCTCATGCCTGCTGGTATCTAGAAATAGCAGTAGTGGCAATGATATACAGGAAAAGGAGGATAGTTTCAGATGTTGATAATGTGGAGCTTCTTGACTGAAATATGTTTTCTCCTGTTCCCTTGCATTAGAAGTCTTAACATTTCTACCCTCTTTCAAGGGAAGTGCTGATCCTATAGGAAACCCTTTCCAATAGTACCAAACTCTTGATAATAATTTTCCCCAGATGTTTCATTGTATACCCCCTGTGTAAGGAGATTAGCCTCATCATTTCTTAGCAGATGGAGCCACTTGGGTGAAGGGGTGATCACAAGATCATGCAGAAATTTAGCAGACAGCAAAAGAAAAAAAAAAGAAGAAGAAAAAAAAAAAAATGCAAGAGTTCAAGAGAAACACAAAGTTCCTCCATGTAGCTGATGTTAAAACTAGGAGACATCAGCCTGGTAAGCTCAAGGCTGTAATGAATTCCTTATCCCCAGTGTTGCAAAGGAAGGTGCAGGATGAGTCCCAGAGGTAGGATTCATGCCTTGCTCATTCAGAGCAGCTTAACTTCAAAGGCAAGGAGTAAAACCTCTGTGGTTCCATCCCTGCCTTCTTGTACTGTTCTTTCTCCCTCATTTTTTCTCCTAAGAGGTGGATAACAAGTGGTTGATATATTGGCAACAGGAGAAATCCAACGAGGGCAGATTATTGAATTATAGAATCTGACTTTTCAAGGTGTCAGAGGCTTATATATATATATATATATATTCTTTTGGTTATCACTGAAATAAAGTTGTCCAAAGTTGGTAGTGTAGAGGGCCTGAGAGAGCTGGCAAATCTCAAAAAAGAAATGGATAGATCTGATTTTTTTTTTAACTACCACAGCTCTAGTGAAACAAATCAAATACAGCTTTAAAACTTCCCTGCTTGAACTTCTCCTCTTCCCCTTCCCTCTCCCTGGGGTTTCTGTTTTAGAGCTCTTGAACTGATTTGTTGAGACAGATCAAAGTATAAAGTATTTCTCAGCTGGTCTTATTTCTCTCACTGGATTGTAGTGGCAGGAGACAGGCAGCTCATTACAACTGGGAGAGTGCTCCTATGAAACCAACTTCATTACAGCTGGTAAGAAAAATAAGATTCTGCTGAAGTTATAGTTCGGTCTCGCCATCACAGCAATAAATTATTTTAGAATGAATAAATAATGTCACACTGCATCTCATTAGAGTATAAAGCTGAGTAGTAACATGATGTTAAATACATCTGAACTGTACTTCATCTGTCTGGCATTGTGAAGACTTTGAAGCACATCTTAGGTTTGTCCAATTTTAGCATGTTTGCCCAGTGCTTGTTCAATATCCTCCTCTTCAACAGTGCTTCAGTGAACAGAGAGGGTGGGAGAGGGTTGTATATCTCTACAGCCTATCAGCCTTTCCTGCTGACTGTATTTAGTAAGGCACCAGAAATTATTGGGTAAGAGTATGTTTTCAGGGTGGTTTCTGAACACAGAAACCTTAATTTTTCTGAGCATGCATCATGTATTAACCATGTAGTGCAGGGCTGTTGCCAGTTTGAGAGCAGCTCAGAACAGGCAGGTTAGGAGGCTGCTTCTTTCTACAGCCCATATATGTGAGCTGTCTTTTCACAATCTCCTGTCAGTCAAGGGACAGGATAAGCTTTCTGCCTTTTTCCCTCTGCTCTTGTTCTTGTCATTTCTCCTAGCACGCCTTCTCACTCTCCCAGAACTATTCCTTAGCAGTCCCAAAAACAGAAAAAAGTTTCATTCTTTTGACCTGGGTCAATGCCATAGTTTTCTCACAGCTATTTTTTGGCTAAGGCAAAGCAGATTTTTTGGCTAAGGCAAAGGAGAATGGTGGCTCCATTCTACAGCAGAGATGGTTTGTGAAGTTATTCCTCAAAAGGATTTTAATCTTAGAAAGAAGGGGAAAGAGGAGAAGAAATAAAAAGAAATGAAACATCTAAGGCCTTGGTTCAGTGTCAGGGATAGGAGTAGATTTCAGGTCTCCTGACTCCCATGAAATCATAAGAATTTTGAATTCATGAAATTCTGAAATATGTTCTAGGTGCACATGCTAAGTTGAGAAACAACATGCAGAAAGCAGGAGGAAAGGGGCTCTCCTCCTGAGGATTTGTGCTTATGTTCCTGCTTAAATGCAGCATGATAAATGTTCCAGGCTCCTTTGCCTTCCTTTCCCTTCACATAAGACAAAAGAGAGACAGAGAAGGAGATGTCCCTGTAGGGAAGTACAACCATATTACAATGTCAGCTGGTGATAATTTTTAGAGCAGCAGGACTGGCATTTTGGACAGGTATGGCTGGAGCACAGGAGCACATCCTGGGCAGTGGGGTAAGAGGTACTAATGCTGGCACATGAGCTAACCCAGCCTAGGTGGGCATGTGGCTCCATTTAAAACCAGTGTTCCACCTACCAAAATGTTAAACATTGCTCAGGTGCTGCAGCAAGTTCACTTGCAGAGTAAAGCAAGATGTAGGATGGAAGTGAGGTCAGATACAGAGTTTGCTTACTAAAGTAAAAGGTTGAGTGTGGACAAGAGATGGTACAGTGCTAAGACATATTTCCAAAGCAGGACTTGCTGCCCCTTATATGGCTGCTGGGGAATGGGAAAGGAAGAGCTGGTGGATCCAAGTCCATGACTCAAAAACTTTTTTGCTGTATGGCTCAATATTCATCTCAGCAGCAGCCACTGCCTGGGTTCCTAGCTTTGCAGTGTAGGAAAAGCAGACCGTCACTTAAGAGGATTGAAAATGAAACATGGCTTCCTGCTTTACCTGTACCCCGTGTGTGGGGATTATCAAGGCGTACCGTAAATGGGGCAATTTTTGGCCAGGTTCTTGCAAGACATAGCAAATTAAGTCTGTGTTTTCTGAGCACAGATGTAGTGCACTCCACTCTGGAAGGAAAGGACCAGCAAGGATGTGACATGAATGTAGACTCCTGAGGAAGGGATGAAAAAAATCTCAGGTTCCCTCTGCACCTCTGTCTGCATCAGACCTACCGTGAAATTAAATTTCCTCAACAAGGCAAGGTTTGAAGAACATAAAGCACATGAAGTCTCCTGGGGAGGCTGTATTTGAGAATTGTGTTCTCAGTTTGCTGTAGTTTAACAGCATGAGAGTGGGCTCATTGGGATTTCCTGTATGCTAATGCAAGTCTTTGACAGCTCATTCATCTTCCCTTTCCATGGTGCTCCCACCTGGACACACACATTCAGTGTCTCTGTGGGGCCTGGGACCAAAGTCAAAGTCCTTGTGGGACATTTTAAGCAGGTGGAATAGCTAAGCATCACGATGTATTAGTGTTTTCTTGTGTAAAAACTAACCTAAGCATGAAAACATAGGAAAAACAGCCCAAAAGGGACCTTCCATGTCAAGGAACTGTGTCCAAAGCACTGTGTCATCCTGTTGCTTTCATTCATGGATGACTGTAAAACTATATAGAAATATTGTCCCCCTGTCCCTGTGTGCATGGTTTGGAGCCATGCCCATCAAGGGCTTTGAGACCCCCTGTTCTCCAAACATCTGGCAAGATTTTCGGAGGTGCCTGTAGCATAGAGATTTGGGCTGGTATTATACACACATGGTGGGGCCCCTGTAGCAACAGGAATTGATCCAGATTTGTTTTTCCATTTCATAGCCGGTGTTTCAGTTACTTAGAGGACACCATTTTATGTAACTGAGCTGACAAGTTTGAGGTTTGAGGCTTGAGGCTTGAAAAAAGGTCAGGAATCTGTACTTATTTCATGTGGTTTTGTTTGTCCAAATCCACTCTTTTTGATCTTTCCACAAGTCACGACCCCTTTCCAAAGCTGAAAGGTGACCTCTATGCAGCACTCTGTTGCTTTTTGAATGGCTTCTGCTCCACAAACACTTCCATAGGGTTCTAAGGTAGGGAACAAAGATTTGGCTGGCAGCAAATGTGTCAGTGTGCCCACACAGTGTCAGTCCAGTCTTACAGGAATGCTCCAGAATATGAAAGAGATGGGCAAACATCTTATTCTATTGTCATGGTTTTGGTCATTAACTAGAACTTTGATCAGATGTACCTCACAGATAAACCCTAATAAATAAAGAAAAAGTCTGTATTCCACAAACATCTGTAAGGGTTTTGCTATTATTTCGGGGGGCTAGGGCATGATACTCTCTGATTAAGTCTTGGCTTTGTTAAAAAACAGCTGTGAACTACTCAGTGTCATTGGTGGTGGTGCTGGGTCAGCTGAGTATAATTGATCTTCTAGATAGCTTGCACCCCTTCCTTGGGAAGGGAAAAAAAAATGGTGGGCCGGGTGCTGGGAGTGAATACTGGTGAGTATCAATTCCAGTTGTTACTGCATTGTGTAGTTCTGGTATCTGAGAAGTGGTGATTGGTTTGGATTGGTTTCTATGTTGGTAAACAGAGATGTGCATTTCCTACTGTAATAAACAGGGGAAATGCATCAATCAATTCATAAATATTGTGAAATGCTTTGAAGGGTGTAACACGTGCTGGGGAGACCGAAGTGTGAACAGTATTGTACAAAGTTCCTGCATATGCACCTCCCCAAAGCTGTGCCCCTGCCTTTTTCTCTGAGGTCCCAGTCCTCCTATTACTCTTTTATGACACCTCAATACAGAGGTTCTTACTCTACTGCTGTGTAGCCTGACTCTCAGATCAGCCCCTTTCCTAAGGCCTTGAGCTGTGACAAACTGAAGTTCTTGCCTCATACACACCTTGCATGCTTGGCCTCATTTATATTGCCTCAGTTCCCTGCTTGGCAGAGGAACCCACTGCAGAAGGTTGATGATACCTGCGCAGAGGGTCAGCTGCAGCTTTGAGGGCCTTGGCAACACAAAAAATTATTAATATTTCTTTCACATTGTTTCTTCAACAAGATCACTTAAATGTAATGTTAGCTTAGGGATGTATTGCTTCCCTTAAGAGCAGCATGGGAAAGCAGCAATACTTTCCTTTAAATATAGGGAAGTTCTGCTTGTTGTACTTTCACCCTGTTGCTTGAGATGTTTTAGTGAATGCCAAACTGGCTGCATGCCAGTTGTACAACCTGCCCATGACATGTCTGATAGAACATTGAAAAGATTATCTGGGTCAAATAAACCTTGTGGGTTTGTTTTCTATTGTGTGTTTCTATCATTTCTATTTTACGTGTTGTCCGTGACAAAACGGTTTGCTTCCACCTGAAAGTAAGGTGTTCTTCATTACCCATATTTCTCTTGCTAATAAAGACTTCACAGTAATTCTGCTCTTTGGCATACCAAGTGCCATCCTGTCTGTTACCTATGCCCTGCTAGCTCATGTCTTTGCTGTTGGAGAACCTCAGCTTTTTCTGATGGGCATAAGCTTCTGTAGTGAAGCAGTGCAAAGCAAATGCCAGAGATGGTATCTCACCCAGGAGCAGCAGAAATAATTTTGCTTGAGATAGCTGGCTGCTTCCTGCATGCATTAGAATTCCCAAAGGGTTACAGAATTGAGACTGCATGTCTATATTCACTTATTTCTTGCACATGGGCTGTTGTGGCAGGGATGGCATGTTCTGCCATCTCTGGATTGATTATGAAAGTCCTGCACGTTTCACAGTGTCTTACAGGCAAGTAAAAGGTATCAAGTACCCATAAATACGAGATATTTTGGCAACATTTTTGTTAATATTGTTTTTTCTTTCTAATATTGCATTTAGTAGTTTCTTTACACAGCAGAAAGTTCTATAGCTCTATAATATAGTGGGAGGTTGATGGTCAACAGCTTCCTGTCTAAGGATAATTTTTGAAGGTTCCTTCCTTCGTTTATTTCTAGTTTGGTCCAGAAAGATTTTTAAATATTTTTTTAAAATCATATTAATTGAAATTCTGGGATTCTTTCCCACATGCTCCCCTTGATGGCCCCAATTTATAGGCAAAATTCTGGAAGAAAAGTTTGATAATATTTTGCCAAATGCATTGTCTTTGGCTTGAAAGGTCCTCTGAGCCTTAGATCCTGAGGTGCTTGAAGAGTATCATGGGGGAAGGAACAGGATGTGTTTTCCCTATGTTTCTTTTTGGGTTCAGTCAGAGAGACTGCTGGACTGATTTGCTCTAATTCACTACAGCCTATTTTCTCCTTTGGTCTCTACAGATTATTGTTTAACTGTCAGTAAGATCTTTGTTCCAGGTGAGATAATAGGATATGATTCTTGATATGTTCCTTTTTTTTTTGATAATGTGTAATTTTGAGACTTTATTGATGTTATCCTCTTTGTCTGTAGGACACCTAGTAAAAGAGATATGAAACCCTATTTCTAACTAGGTCCTTTCAAAAGGGTTTATTTACAAGCTCATGAACCTGAAAATTATCCTCCCAATAATACAGAATATTTAGTTTAGATAAAATAACCATAGGGTTGGTTAATAACTTCACACATCCAGACTGATTAAGGCAGCAGCTGATAAAACAGGACTTATTTAATACCTCACTGTATTTTTGCCCTGGGTAACAAGCAAAAGTAGTTCAGTTTAAATTCATATTGCCTTTTTTTTTTTTCTTTTTTTAACTTCACTCCTAGCCCTTATGTTCTACCCAAATCAATAAGAGAGAGAATCACTAAACAAGAGCCTGTTAAAAGAGTGACCTTGCACTTCAGTGCTATCCAGATGGGTTTAATAAGTCAAGCAATTGTTTCTCTGGGGTGTTTTGACCCTGTGCTCACAACAGGCAGAGAGAGTACATATCAGGAGCAATCTGAAGTCATCTTTATACAAGTTTGTACTGGATGAAACTAATATGTAGGATCTTTTTCATTTTTTGGACCTGTTTTAAAGAACTTGGCCTCTCATAAACCATTTCCTAAAGTAATATATAACTTCAGCTTTGCAAATGCCTCAAGTAAAAGATGTGTAGATGTGGCTTTTAGGGTTGTTTTGGTGGTGGACTTGGCACTGTTAGGTTAATGATTGGACCTGATGACCTTTAGAGGCCTTTTCCAACTGAAATAATTTTATGAACGATATCCAGCCAGAAATTTCCCAACAGACTGTTCTCTCATTCAAAAATGCCAATTAATTGGAGGTTGAACTAAGCCCCAGTTTGAGCTGGATCAATAAAACCCCCAAAGCAAACACCACAATCATCCTTCCAAAGCCTGAACAGAGCCCTGTGAAAACAGGAGTAAGGAACACACTTAGAATTTTGTCATCAGATACATGTAGCCTGAAACTTTCAAATTGTGCTTTATGGTTGAGGAAGTTGAAATCACAATGTTCTACTTAGCTATTTTGAACTGAACAGTTTGGTCTGGACCTTTTATGATGAGGTAGTTGGGGTTTTTTGGTCGTTACTAATTTTATTACTTTTATGATTCTGCTTCTGGTGTAGACCTCTTTTGGTGTGGGATTTTCTGAATTTAAATCAGAGGGTGTTTGTGAAGGAGAGACAAAATACAGATCCTGGAGTTCTTTGAGTAAAGGAGACCTGTATTTCTGCCTAGGTGAGAGGAGCAGCTATCTAGGACATCAAAGAGAGGATGTCACCAAAATGAGGGTAATTCTGCTGGCTCTTCTATAGCAGTAAGTTTTTCTTGTTTGAGAAAAGCAGTGAAGGCGAAGCAGAGACAGCTACAGTTGACATGGGTGGGAAGAAAGAGCGGAAAATGTGGAGTTTGTAGCTGTGCAGGACATGATTGTATCCCAACCTTCTTCCTTAGCCAGGAAATCTGTGTCTGAGTGACACAGTTCAAGGACAAACTCTTCTGGTTTTGGTGATTTTTAGAAAAGTAGATTGACCTTTGCTGTTTTTCTTTCACAAGGCTATCCCGGGGTTCTCCTGGTTGTACCTTTGCGTGCCTGATGAGAACTGGAGCTCCCTGTCACACATCTGACCTATAAGTGTTGTATTCTCTGAGTTATCCATGTTATGACCTTAGGTATTCTATACACAGTCATGAAGCAGAAAATTATAGTCTATTTCTTATCCAACTGTCTGCCTTATAGAAAATGAGTGTGTCTGTAATTGGGCATGAAGTATTTTAAATTGGGCCATCAACCAGACTGCATCTGTTGCTCTCTTTATTATTATTCATTACACATCACAGACACTGATGTTGTGTTTTCATTAATTTTTCTATTAACTTTACCCTATCAATGTGATTAAAGATTCATTATTCTGAAGCACAGTAAAACAACCTGCCACCACCTCCCAAACCGAAGATCACATCAAAACTATCCTGCATATGACATTAGACAAAAACGGATTCAGCCTTATAAAAATGAGTTCATATCTCTGAGAACAGATATGTTAGCAAAGGATTAGCTGTTCAAATGGTCAAGTCAAACAAGGTGTAATCAGGGCTAACTTTACAGCTCCTCCTCATTTCACTTCTCCCATCTGTGATTTCACAATCATTTAGATGAGAGTTTAACTTAGTACCAATTATCTTGTACCAATTATCTATGTGTTTAATTTGGCCATGTAATTGGCAGACATTTCCAACTTAGCTAGTTTTTTTAATATGCTGTGTATTTAATGGAGCTGAAGGATTTTTTTATTTCCTCTTGTTATAATCTTTTAAGAAATATGTGAGCTCTCCTGCTGCCTCTCTTCTTCTGACTCTTATAAGCAATATTGCCTGTAAGTCTGAGAAGTACCCTTTCTAGAAGCTTAAAGAATACTCTATAAAGAATAGAAAAATGATAGAAATGGAAGTTAGATTGTCCTTAGATGTGGTGCATTCATGTGGACTATCAAATGTAAAGTTTGAAAACCCATTGATGACTGTAGTTTCATCACTGTTATTGTGTTAACAAAAAAATGCAGGCATCAGTGTTTCCACAATATAAGCCCTTCTGCCCCCATCCCAATAAACTGATAGTGAATATCTTAAGGATGTCCACATTTTGGAAAAGCACATAAAACCTGTTGATTAAATGGCTTGTTTCAATCTATATGGAACATGAGGTCTGTGTGTATAGACCCATGAGTACAGTTCTCGTCTCCTGGGAAGCAGGTGAGAAGCAAAGCCATAAATTTAAAGCATTAATCTGAAATGGAAATGTGGTGAGGAGAAAAAAGCTTTTATTTGGGCTGTGGCTGTATAAGAAAGCCGAAAAGAAGCTGTCCCAAGGTTGCATTGAATTAGAGAATCAGTCCATCTAGGGGTTGTGGAGCACCTGTGCCCCAGCTTAGAGCTTTACTCCACCTAAATACAAAGTCTAGCCAGATCTTAATGCAGATGTGCTTCTCTGAGAGCTCCCTGTCTTTGCTAACCCAGCTTCTGAAGCCAGGATTTTCAAAGGGTCCTCAATTCAATGGAGTTGCTCGAAGGACTCTAATGATAGCTGACTGGCATCCATAATGGCCTGGCTAATAACATTGTCCCATACCAATTTTCATACATTTCAGTGCACAAACTGGTCAGCAAATGAAAGAGCCATGGCGCGTTCTTGATGCCTGTGAAATGCGTGAACAGTGACTTCAGCCTCTGTATGGACCACCCTTCCTGGGAACAGGGATCTCCTCCAGGTCCTGTAGTTGGTACCAGCTCTTCTGTAACAACATATTAATGGATCAGCATCACAGTTCTAAAGAAAAACAAATTTAATTTACTGTAAGGCAAAATTGACTAAACTTAGGTCTGCAGGCAGAAACCAATGAGGAAAAGGCGGGCTTGAATGCAAAGTGGTTCTGAAAGTTATCTTTAGTTTCACCCATCTCTCTGGTTGGGATCCATGTTACCTGCAAAACTTCAGATATCATTTTAGATAATGTTTACAATGACCGTGTTTGGGGAGAAGGCTCTGCTGTTTTCTCCTTGGAGAGGCCTTCAGCTTTCAGAGTTTGTAATTCATGAAGGCAATATTTAATTAAGGCATCAGGAGGAGTGAAGAAGGGAAACATCTTGTTTCTTGCACATTTTTGTCCCCAGGTGTACTTCTTGTCCCTGTTTAATTTTGAAAGAAGAAAAAAAGTGCTGTTGTCCTCCAGACATGGCTGCATAGGGCCATCTTCTGGTCAGGCAATAAATAGGACTTTTTACTGAGTGTTAATGCAGCCCAATGACTGGCTAGGCACTAGCTTGGCCATAAACACCAGTTTATACAGATAAATAAATGATGCCAGTGCAGGCTTCGTGTTCCTCTTTTAAGATGGGATACCATAGTATTCCACAGGTTTGGGGTGACAAATTCTGCACAGGAAAATTCTTCAGGGGTCTTTGAGGTCATATTCATATTACACTTCAAGTGAGCTCCACGGTTCCATTGTTATACATTAATTTTTCATTTCAATTTTTTGAAAGAAGCATGAAATGCGTATACTGGAAGTACTCAACTGAAATTTATTCAGTCTTCTTGAGACAGTTAAGCACAGTAGATCTTGAGGGAAGACAGACCTGAAGGAATGGACTAAAATTGTGTCAGGAGACATTTAGGTTGGACATTAAAAAAAGTTTCTTCACCCAGAGGGTGGTCAGGCACTGGAACAGGCTCCTCAGGGAAGTGGTCACGGCTCCAAGCCTGACAGAGCTCAAAAAGTGTTTGGACAATGCTCTCAGGTGCATAGTGTGACTCTTGGTGTCCTGTGCAGGGCGAGGGATTGAACTTTAATGATTCTTGTGGGTCCTTTACAACTCAGCATTTTCTGTGATTCTGCAATAGTTTTATCTTATTTTACTGTACTGCTAATGATGAAGGAGGAGAGTTGCCTGGAAACGTCTCAATTTCATCATAATTGAGTACTGGAGAAAAGGCTATGTGGACTAGTTCTAGTCAAGTGGAAATGGCAGAGAAGTTGATATATATATAGATATAGATGCATACACACACACATCTTTAAGGTTTTACTTGATCTAATGGCTGTGATTACATTTGGCACACAAATAGTACACTTTAAAGTGATGTGCTATTTAACTAGAAAGAATTACAATTTAACTGGAAAGAATGGAATAGATGAGATGCAAGCAAAATTGTTTGCAGCTCTAAGAAAACATCTAGCACTTGGATAATGAAAAGTTAAACCACAAATTATAGGAGTAAATACTGCAGTCAAGAGAAGTATTGTTTCCCCTGGAGACAAGCCAGTAAGAGTTACCTGTATGGCTCTTCAGAGATGATGTCTTTTTATTCTCTTTTTCTCTTTGTGAGGAAAATGCACTGCCTGAAAATGCCATGTCCAGCTGTGACCCTTTTAACGTAACTAATTGCCAGAAATTCTGTGCTCCCTAAACACTGACTGTACCATTTGTGTCTCCTGTTTGCTGTAACTATGTAAAGGCTATGTGGTACAAGATGGGTGCATAGGAGTTTGATACACAATGATGCAGGGAAGGAGCCCACCTCCTGGAGCAAGGAGACAGGGAGGGCAGAGCAGTCAATTGCAAGAGGTGCACTGATGAGGGGTGTGGTGCATGGCAAAGCCTGGAAGTCCACATTGACTAGGAATGGTGTTGTCTCCAAGTTAAAGGGGTTTGAATCCATTATCCTACTGTTGGTGTGTATGACTTTGCTTGGATTTATTGCTTCTTGATGTGGACCTACACAAGTAAAAAAAAAAAAAAAAAAAAAAAAAAAAAAAATTTGGTATCTGACTTACTGCAATGTTTTAACAGATAGTAAGAGGCGACCTGGAAAATGCTGCATCATTTCTATCCATAAACTCACCTCCACTCCTCCTTGCTAGTGCTTCAGCAATCCAGTACCTAAACAATTCTGTAACTTCTAAGTACATCATAAATTATCTATTTCACAGCTTATAAAGAGAATCACAGAAGGACTCATGAATTCACAAGGATTATTTTTTATATTTTCATCAATTGGAAGCAAATTAATGAAACAGTTTATCCAACTCATTAAATGAACTGACCCCTCAAGGTTAATGTAAAGCATCGGAGAGCACCCAAATGATTAAGCCAGAGCAGTATGAGAATGACTATGGCATGTGCAGCAATTTATTGCTTCTGTGTAGAGTGAGCTGTGGGGTGGGATTCAGTGGAATTCTTCGTTTTCACCTCACTTCCTGAATAGCAGAACAGCTTGTTGCCCAAAATATACCCCCTTGTGGTAGTAAGAAGCTTCTCCTACTGTCCAGAAGGCTGCAGGTCTGATACCTAATGAGTTACACTCATCACAGGGACATGCATCATTTATTGAACATGGAAGAAAAAAACCCCACACCACATGTAAAGTAATCATGGAATCAAAGAATGATTCGAGTTGGAAGGGACTTAAAGATCATCTAGTTCCAATGCCTCTGCCATGAGCAGGGACACCTTCCACTGGACCAGGTTGCTCAAAGGCTCCTCCAGCCTGTCCTTGAACATTTCCAGGAACGGGGCATCCACAGTTCTCTGGACAGACTCTTCCAGTGCCTTACCACCTGTACAGTAAAGAATTTCTTCCTAATATTTAACCTAATCCTACTATCAGTTTGAACCCATTCCTGCTTGTCCTGGCACTACCTGCTATTGTAAGAAGTCTCTCTACCTTTCTTGTAGGCTCACTTCAGGATTCTAGAAAGCTGTAATTAGGTCATCCCAAAATAATAGTAGTAATAGCTGTTAGGTGCATATGGTTAACAGGTGAATGGCAGCATACAACGAGTGTTTCTCCTCCCAGATATCAGTTGAATAGTGGTGCAATTTTACTATATGTGAAACTTGAATATTTTATCTGAATAAAAGAAGCGACAGGATATTTATTTCATGACATGTCCAACAAAACAACTTCCTATGCAATAGACATAATGTGAAGTTGGAGGACTTTTCTGACATGAAAAAACATAATTATCTCCCTATCACCTAGGATGTCTCTTCATATCCACAATACACTTATTCTTCCAGCACTGGTATCTAATAATAATTCTGGATCTTCCACGTATCAGAAAGAAAGAGGTAAAGAAAGTGTTAATGGTTCAGATGCAGCACCTGCTTAAAATGTTGCTGTCTCAATTCAGTTTGCAGAACGCAGGGGGTGGTGTGGGAGCAGGAAGGATGGGATATCTCCAGCTGTTTGAAGAATTTCTGCCATTAGGCATATACCTGAGGTCTGAAGAAAAACTTTTTAAAGTGCACTTCATGTTGATCTCTATTTCACTTAGGCTGATGTTCAATGTTGACAACAAGCTGTTCTCTAGTAGCTCTTGTTATTTTCTCAGACAGCACCCTTAGGACTGTATAAATGGCAGCCACAGGAAAAAAATATTGAGAACATCATTATTCTCTAAGTGAGTTTCTATTGTTGTTACAGAACTTGGAGTGTCAGGAGCACTGAGACTCATAAAAGTGTCTTTGATTATTAGTTCTTATGATTTCATCTTTTTTTTTTTCCCTGTGTTGGAAATGAGCTGGGATCTTGAATGAAACATGCATTTAAGATGATGGTGTTTCCTGGAATTTATGGAACATACACTGCAGTATGATGAATTGTTATAATATGTTTATCTTGAGTTTTCATAAGATAGAAATACTTATTTCACACTTATATAAAGAAAATTAGAGGTAGTTTAGAATTAAATCTAATGCCTGCAAAAAAAAAATAGAAATCTTATAGCGCACAAAGTAAGGAAAAATTTTGAAGAAAGGCTCCCTTTCTTTTTTTTTTTTTTTTTTTTTTTTTTTTTTTTTTTTTTTGTTTTGTTTTGTTTTGTTTTGTTTGTTTGTTTGTTTGTTTTGTTTTGTTTCTTAAAACCACTGAAAAATCATGGTACTTTGTTTACTCTTTTTTTCCTCACAGGTTTAGAAATATATTAACATTCCTTTATGCAAAATCCAAATGTAAGGAGTACTTGGTAATGCATCTACCTTCTTATCTTTCCAACTGTCACAGCTATGGTTTAAGGTAGCCTGTGATGATGCACACATTGGTCAATATTACTGATGGTGTCAGCATAACTGGCTTGAGAATTAAATTTTCTGCTTGTAAAGAATTTAGGTAAGGCTTATATCCTGAACAAGCTACCAAATCTGTTCTTGAAGACAGAAAGTTGGGTTGTTATGGGTTTTTTTGGTTGGTTTGGAGGTGTTTTTTTTGTTTGTTTGGGGGGAGGGGTTGAGTTTTTGTTTTGTTTTCTCATTTTTTTGTTTTTTGTTTGTTTGGTAGTTTGGTTTGTTTTTAATTTACCTGCCTGGAAATGGGGTGAGTTCTAAGGAAAGGAGCTGCCCTTTTTGACAAGAAATTTTCAATGCTCTTGGGCACCTCACACATAACACCTCAAGATACCAGATGACATTTGGGCTCTAATTTAACATTTGGTGTGTACAGCCTGAGTTATAATTGGGCTGCAACTCTGTACATGCACTCCTGGTGACCAGGAAATGTGAGGTCATTTACTGTTGCCTAACCTGCAAACAAGAGTGGTATAATATACTTGAGCTGTATTACCTTGCTTCTCCTGTGGGCTAATAACAGCTAATAGCTTATCAGATCTTGGTAAGAGAAAGTTGTTTTTTTCCTTCTTAAGAATTATCTAGGCCATTTTTAATGCAAACCAGAAAAGAGGTGTCTTGAGATAGTCCTTGTCCTCCTCACAGGTCTTAGAGTACCTTATCTCATCAGGCTTTTCCATGTTCATTGATATCATACTTAGGGATGTAGTTAAATAATTATACAAAGTCTTCCTGGGGAAAATTCAGGGATTTACCAGGTTTGACAGAGGCTCTTAGGCTCCTTTTCCACAAGGAATTTTGGACAGGCAAGTCTTTTGCTCCATGTCATTTCCATATGAAATGCAGCTCTGTGTGTGCTGCTGGCCCTCTCACTGGAAGTTGGACTCAAAACCAGCTAGATCCAGAGCATGCTATTGCAGCCCAGCCACAGGAACTGCCAGCTCATTTCTGTCACATGAACAAGTGATGGGACTGACAGAGTGAAGCCTCTATTACTGGGTTATAACCAACCTGATACTTCATTGGTCTCAATCTCTTCTTGCACATTAAATGTCTTCAGAAAAAATGTTGGCTTATCTGCATAATTATTTCCAGCCTCATTTTGCCTGGCTTTGTCATTAAAATATTGTCATTGGCATTAAATAAAAATATTGTAATTAAATTATTCAGGCTTTGTCATTAAAATACTGTTACTGAGAAAAAGTCATGAGGACAAATCTCTTCAGGGCTTGCTTATGCAATGGAAAGCAGTTCAGAGACTGTTGCCCTTGTACCAGAAGGGATGGATTTGAAACCAAAACTGGCACAAGTACACCCTTAACAAGTACCCTGTTTTGTCTAGGGTACAAAAATAGTCTGCTGTGCTTCTGAGATGCATATGGTTGTGTGCAAAGTAGCAGTCAGGCTTTTGAGAGAGTCTGGAGAGCTTTTGTGACATGTCATGGGTGTATCTGTAAAGGTTGCTCCAACACCCAATCAGAAAAACAAATTTCTAGGCAAACGCTGAACCCGAAGAAATATGATCACTCAAATTTGGGGTTGTACTGGAAGTTATTTCCCCATAAATTCAGTGTAAAGTTGTAAAACTTAGTTACTATCTGTCAGCATAGATTGCTGAACTGGCTGGTTTTTTTAGGAGGACTGCACAAAGGGTACTGATTGAGCAAGACCTTCTCAATCTGTGTGGTTTCTTATACATCTTAGGCCTATATATCTTAGGCTCCTGTAGTCCTTGCAATACTTCCCCACAAAAAAGCTCTAATTGGCCAACAGTCAGTCATTGCAGGAGGGATTTAGAGCCAAGTCAGAGGAACCTTAGCACCATGCTGTAAATATAATGGATGTTGCAGTGAGTCCCCTGCTGCACCAAGGTAACCAGCTGAAGGACAGCTACTGACATACAGTACTGAGGAATATGCTAATCATGATGACATAGAAAAAGTAGCCAGCTGTCAACAAATATCACAGCGCAAAGCAGGGTAACTGCTGTTTCTGTAGGTGTATAGAAAATTCCCTGCAGTGCTGTGAGAGACTAGTCCACATGCTGTTAGGTACTCCATGGTTAAATGGATATCTGGGAGAGACGACTTGGCTTTTATTATTTCCCTTGGTCAAAACCACAATTTTTTTGTCTACTGCAAGGGAAATAGGTGGATAAGATGATGTAAAAGCTGTGCAGGAGTTGCCTTTTATGATGAGGTTTCAGCTGAAGGTCAAGGTAATACATCTAGAGAAGTCCATTAGATGAAGTTGTTAGTAAGATGATGCTCCTTGAAGAAATTCTTCTAGCTGAGAAAGGCCAGTTGACAGTGGATATGTTTTGGAGGAGAAATTACACAACTGGAATTTGTCAGGAAAGGGAAGCTAGAACTACAGCATTAAGGATACGAGTGAGCCAGACTTTGGCATCTGCTACAGGTTTGTTCCTAGAGGAAGTCCTGAGGGTGCTAACAAAAGAACTGCTAAGCAAAAGTGAATTTTGCAAAGCAAGCTTTCTTGACAGGCAAGTCAAGAAAGACCTGAATACAGCAAATGTTGCTACAGAACCACCTGACTATAGGAAATGCTTTTGTAGAACCCCAGACAACTCTCCCACTTGGCTAAGGGTAATGAGGTGGTTGGTGTGGGAAAATTGATTTAAGTGTCTGCCCTCTTTACTTAGTGTTCTTGAGGCTGTAGTATCAGAAGTAGATCATGCTATCAGTGAGGACAGGAAGAGATGCTGTAAGGTAGTTCCAGATGGGCTTCAGGCTCAGTGTGGAGAAGCACTGTGGTGGCATTTTCACCTGGAAAACTCTGGGAAGATGTGATGCACTAGACCAGACAAAATACAGCTGAGTCAACTCCCTTCCTTGTGGGGGATTTAGTGTGACTGGCAATGCTTGGTGAGCCTGGTTCATATCTTTAGCCAACCACAAAAAGCCACTGGGTATGAAAGGAGGCTTCGTGTAGCCTTTTGCTGCCATCTTTGAGTTTCCATCTTTTGCTTGACCTTGTCTGCTTTAAGTGCTCTCCTGCAATCTTGGTGGATGGAAATTGGGCTGTACTTGGGGGCCAAATCATTTTTTTGGAGTAGCTCTGCATTAGAAGCCTTTATACAAACAATATAATTAATCTTTGCTAAATTGAAAACTGCAACTTTCCATTTGAAGAGAAACTGAGTAACAGTTGGGTTCTGTGAAAGTCTTTTCCTTATCTTAAATTTTTTGACCTTGTTTTTCCTTCAAGCTACAGAGAAGTCTGTGGTTGAGGTAGATGACTCATATGTGTGCCCTTCATTTTCTCATTAGAAGAAGTAAGATCAGAGGTCTGCTCATTATTCTTCTTTGTCCTCTTATCAACACTTCTTTTGCATAAAACATTATTACAATATTAAGATTTCCCATTACACTCCAGAAAAAAATGATCAGTTTGTTGATCAAGTTTGGGAAATCTGAGTTCTTTCTGTCAATACTGACCTCAAGTTCAAGGTCTTCTTGTAACTCTGTACTAAGAAGAAAGCCTGGAGTTGTCTGATTACTTCATTCTGCTCTGCAATGACAGATAGTTAACCATTTCCTGATTAAAGGGGAAACATCCTTCACACACATTTTGTTTTCTTTCAAAGACTGGGTCTCATCCATCTTCACCCTGATACATCAATGTGGTAGCTGCAGCTCTGCAAGCCAGTAACACAGGGGAAAAAGGACTGCCTCTTTCCTGGCTGTAATAGTCTGCAAAGTGGTGTAGGTCACTTCCAATTTTACATCAGCTGAAAATATTTGATGTTTTGTGTCTTACAGTTATTCCCAGGGTGGGAATACACCTTCCCACATATTTGTGTCTTGACTTGTGGTAGTGGAAGAGGTTAGCTTGCTTTGCTGTTGGTGAGCAAATGGGGGTAAGAACCATTACCATCTTTACTAAACAAGACTCAACACCTTACCTTCCTGGCCTTTTAATGAGCTTCTTTCCCCCTTATGTTAAGATTCCTACATTTGACCACATTAATTTATTCATTGGGGATTTGTTGTTGTTGTTTGGTTTTTTCTAACCTGGTGACTGATTTATTGACATTACAATCAAATAATCTCCTGGAGAATCACTGTAGTGTACTTCAGCAGAAACAGAATTTAATATGTCAGTTTTTATTAAGCAGGAGTGATTATGTAGTTAAATACTAGAGTGAAGAATTCCATGTAAGGCAGAGCCCAGTGTGCTTTCCTAGAAACTGTACTTATGCCCTAATGAATGGATTTAAAAGTTTTAAGTGGGTGTAATTATGGAAACTGTCTCTTGCTGCCAAGAAGGAAGAAGAGTCAGTGGTAGAGTGTACCACAAGCAAGTATCCTTGGTTGCCTATAAAGTCGAACTCATGCAAGTACATGAGCTTGTGCTAGCTCTGTGCACAGGCTGGCGCTGAAACCTCTACCAAGAGCAATACCTGAAGAAGCACATAAAGCTTCTGGGTGCAAGCAGTGACAGCATTCTTGGAAATAGAATAAAAGGGTTTGGTGGGTTAACTTCCAACAGAACTGACGAAGTCACACAGTTTAGTTTCCAGTTCTGAATCAACCTTTGGAAGAGTCACTTGGTCTCCATTAAAGACAGTGGGAATCTAGACATTCGTAAGAGTGATTATATATGATTATTATCATTATCAATGTTTTCC
The DNA here is from genome assembly GCF_965231275.1 of Zosterops lateralis. Taxonomy (NCBI): domain Eukaryota; kingdom Metazoa; phylum Chordata; class Aves; order Passeriformes; family Zosteropidae; genus Zosterops; species Zosterops lateralis. The sequence goes on along the minus strand of NC_139762.1, from coordinate 49,774,813 downwards.
CCTCCCCCACATTGGGAAACTACATGAGGTTGAAACCCATCACAACAAAAGTTTAAAAGGACATTTCCACTGGAAGCATATTTTAAAAAAAGAAAAAAAGGGCAATGACTAATGTTTCTTGTCTGGCAGGCTCCATGCTTACTTGATTTCTGCATCTCCAAAGAAGCATACTGAGGTTTAGATGTGGCTTCATGCATTGTTTACATGCATGGAAACTTCTTTGCTATACATGCTTATGCCTGGGATAAACACCATCACAAGACAGACTTACAGTAATCTAAGGGTCAGGAATTTGGATAATGAGGCTCAGAAGACCCAATCAGTCTGACACTTTAAGCCACTGGATCATACTCTGTGTCAAAACTTCTAATTTTCATAGCAACAGTGGTCTATTGTATTATTATGTAAAACACTGAAGAACAGCATAAGACATCCAAATTTTGTACCATCACTTTTGAGTTCATCAATTGTCCTGATGCATCAAGTATTTAATGACTTCTTTCCTGTTAAAGCAAAATGTTCTTTTTAAAGTTAGCCAGATAGAGTCAGGGTTCAGCACTTCCCTTTTTACTAAAAATAATAGTGGTGATCAAATTTCTGAGATTTTCTTGACTAAGGCTTCACTTTCTGGGATGGATGGTAATATGCTGTGTTTCTGTGTACAGTAATCAATGCTGAACTGGGGTTCTTTGCAGCATCACTTCTGGGAATCCCATGGCTGCTACAACAACTCTAGCTATTGAACCAGTCTCCTAGGTAATCAGACTCTCCCTTATATCATGTGCAAGATTTCTTTTTAATTAGAAAAAAATGCTGTTTCTTACAAGCAAAAGGCTTCTGTCATTAGCAGTGTGTGTCTGTCTGGGCATTTGGTCCCAGATTAATTTAGAAGCTGAAGCAGGAGCAGTCTCCTGAGCGAATTGAGGTTTTTCCCCTGTCATTGTGAAAGATCAGTACTGCTTTAAAACACTTTCAGGAAGGTCCCGCTTTGAAATGGCCTTTAATACCAGTGATTTCTAATGGGATACTGAAATATGACAGCAGGAATGTGTGCAATGAGTTCCAAAAGTCTAATGACAGTCTAACATTTATCTTTTGTGTTGCTAATCTCTTTGCTGACAGCAGAATAAATTTTGGCATGTTGAAATAAAAGCCCATTCACCCTTTCAGGTCCCAACACTGTATAATTGGAAGGTAGGTTGTGCTTGCTCTTTTCTGTCTGTGGGTACCTTATTATGTTTTTTATTTTTTGCTTTTTTGCACTGTTTTTTCTGCCCTTTTTGTTTCCCTGCTATCTCTTTCACACAGCAAATCAGTATGGATCCAGCTCAACTTGCCACTTCCCAGTTTCCAGCTTGTTTTGATGTTTCCCATTTACACCTGAACCTGTTACTGTATGGATCCACCTTTCTGGTGAAATCTATCTCATCCACCAGAAGACACTGCCTAAGCAGAATTTTGCCTAGGACTCACTGCAGTTCCAAATATTGCATCAGTGTGTCTGAGAAATGTGGCCTATTGCTCTCTGCTCATCTGACCACATTTTTGTCTTCCTGCCTCTCAAGGAATTCAAATGGAAAGAGGTTAAATGGCAGCTACAGTGGGATTATAGCCTTTTCTTCATAAAACTGGTTTACAAACTATGCCATGCCATGATTAAAATGACAGTATTACTTGGCTGAGGAGACTAACAGCAATGTGTTTTGCATGCAAATCATATTCCTCAGGATGTTCTCCATTTAGGTTTTTCCTGCAATATTGTCTTCCGATGTTTGGTCTCATTTGTGTCACTTGGCAGAGATTAATGATGCTGCAGCTCTGAATAATTTCATTACCTACTAGTGTGTATCGATGCTAATGAATTATGCTGTTCCTGCACCATTATGTGTTATCATCCTTCAGTACAATTGAGACACAATGTATCAGTACTTGAAAGATGTCCTGCCACTTCTTATGACTCGAACTGTATTTTATTTCTGTGGGTTTAGATCTTAAACATTGCTTGATTTATACGCCTCATCTGATGGTACGTTGTGAAGTCCCTGAATGACTGCCTAGGAACTATTTCTTTCAGAGAAAATACAGATTATGAAACATTTAGGACCATGTCCAGACTTCCCAATGTATCTCCATCAACTCAGTGGTGTGAAAATGCATTCATTCTCAGAAATGGTTTTTGGAATTTCACAGCTATATTTCGACTCATATACTAGAAATAGGGGGAAAGGTTATATGTTTTAGCCACCACAAAGTCAACTGAATTAACCAATTTGAAGCTCTTGGAGCTTATCTAGGTATTTAAAAACCTGAGAATTAACCAAGTCCTTTCACCTCAAGGTGACCTTGTTTTCCCTTGTAGATGCCTTTGTAGCTTTGCTTGCTGTTTATATGGCAACAGCTTTTTTGCTTTTTCAATAAACTGGAACTTAAGCATCAGTTATCTGGCACCTTTTGTTATGTATGAGGTTTTTTATACTTTGAACCATATTCTCATTGTGGTCTGCATTTATACTAAAAGCTTTTATTCTTTATTTACATTGGTATGAAAAAATGGAATTGATCAATTAGCATATAAAATCACTTACCTACAGTCATACTGGTCTGTAACAAAAATAATGTTATTTTTACTGGGGAAGTGAGGAGAACAGTAAATAAATTACACCGCTGGTGTAATAACTGTCTTGATTTGTTTTGTTGTTGTTTAGTGTCCTTCAGAACTATGTCATTTGAGCAGTACTGCTAGTAAGAAATCAATTTGCTCAGACAATTACCAAATAAGGCAGTCCTGTAAGATATGTTTTGTGGGTAGTCATAAAAAGAATGAAACATTGACTCTAAAGGCAACAAAAAAATGCCATTGAAAGCCTGGCTAATTATGTTTTCCTGCAATTTCAGTTGATAAAACCACCTCAATAGATATTAAAGTTCAGAATGACTAAACTAATTTGGGCATGGGAGATGAGATCCACAGCATTTACTAGGTTACAAGGTCATATAGGGATAGTATTAATTTTAGGTAAGGTCTGCTGTCACATGGAGTATCAGCCAATGCAGTTTGTTTAGGTGAAATGTAAATGTTCTTCTTCAACTGATGAAATTTTTATTAAAAAGGTGAAAGAGGTAAATCACTAGCTTAAACTGTCAAGCTCCCATAAATTCATCCCCACTTGTGATCCTAGACTCTATACTAGAAATAATGTTTTATTTTTAGGATAGGTGATTTTTTAATTCTAGGTGTTTTTTAATTATGTTTGAAGGGATGGGTTTTTTTTCTACAACCAAAATAAATGTTGTAGAAAGGTACCAGGGGAGAGACCTGGCAGATAAGTTGTGGACTGTTTCTTAGCTGTACCCTCCTGGGTGGATCTGCAAAGATCTTTTCCTCAGAAGTTGGCATTTGCAGCATCAAGTTTCCTGGCAAATTCTCAGCTTATCAAGATGCACATGCTAATTCTCAACACTTTCAAACGCACCTGAACTTTGTGTATCTGCATGATATTTCTACTCCTTATCTCTGGACCAGGAAGCCTCACCTAAACTTCTGTAGTGCTTTAGGATACTGTTATTTTTACTCAAGTCAATGTACTTCTGAGCACAGAGCTGGAAACAAGGTTATGAATTAAATAAAAAGCTCCAGCATTAACCTCTCTCCGACCTGTAATTAGTATGTTATAGCCAGATTTCTGAGTTTTTCCCACTCCTTCCCTTTATGGTTTTTTGACACTTAGGAAGAACTAAGTGCTGCCTCTGGAAGTTTTAGCGTCTTTCTAAATCTGTAAGCTTGTGAACTCTACAGCATAAGGAAACCCCCATGAGTTAACAACTAATGCAACTTTTAACTGAACAGATTATGTTTTTATTGTTTTGGGTTTTTTTAATTGTCCGGATGATGCACATGTTTCTAGTTTAAATACATTGATATTTGAAGTTATTTAACAGGTTGTCTCTAGGAGCATATTCAAACTTGTTAGGTATTTCTGCCACTGCATTTACAATGATATTTTCATGGTGAGCAAGAGGCCATGTACTGATTGAATTTCCTAGCTGCAGCATGCCAGCCAATACAATGTACAATGGTTCTTTCAATGTAATTTCCCATTTGCCGGGACAGTTATAATAATTTATCTATGGACGCTTTTAAAGATGAAATCCACCAGAGAGTAGTAGATACCAAATACATGGAGGAGGAAGTTCTAGCCAGTTCTTTTCCCAGCAGTAAGTAGTCACAAACATTAGACTTTGCATAATTTCCTAGAAGCATTGATACATGTGATGTATAGGGATATATAGGTATTTCACAAAATAGCTGGATATTAAAACTTTTAAGCCACAAGTCAGAACTTCACAGATGACCACATCAAATAAGGAGGATTTAGTGCTAAAAATGGAATTAAATGCTAAGACTTGGAGCAGAATAAAGAACAGACAGTCTAAAAGAGCTAATCAGAAAAGAAGGAGAGGTTCAGAAGAAAGAGGGAGCAGTTAGAAGAATAAGGACTTTTAACATTTTCATTTTCATATAGTGTGGTGCATGTAAGCTATATCCCAGTGCAATAGCACACACATATATAACGTAATTTACTCCAACTACTTCCAGGATCTCATTTTAATTTTTCTTCTTCATTTCAGCTCTAGCCAGCATTATTCTAGGTCCATGGACATTTTATCCATTCACGTCCTTCACATCCACTCACTGCTGTCTCCTCAAGTTTCTTTTTAAACAGTTTTTGCAGGGTTTTTTTTAATCTTTCTATATTTGTCTTCACAAACATCCATCCACCTACATCTATCTCACTCCCTCTAAATGCCTGTTTTTCTCTCTCCTCTCCTCCTATTTTTCCACTACTTTCTATGTGACTACTTTCAGCCGTATCTTTCAGAGTTTCCATCTTTTCCTGCTGCTTTTGTTCACCTTGCCATTGCAATTTTTTGCCCTGCAGTTGTCTATCCCTCCTGTAGCATATGGAAAAATCAGAGTGATGCAGAAAAGCTGTAGTATTTCTTTCATTTCTCTCCAGGAATACTCTAATTTCCTCACCTGATTCCCAGCATGACCCCATAAACAGTGGCATCAGCAGAGCTGAGGGGTTGGAATTGCAATGCAAAGGCTTGGACTTCGTGATTGTCAATGTGACCTTGCAGCTGGAAGTCTTTCTCTCCACCATCCCCACCTTTCAGAATCAGCCTCCATGATGCATGGAAGATGTCACTGGAGGCTTTTCTGTTGCTTTTAGTAGCAATAGAGTACAGACCCTTTTAAAGAGAGGCTAGAAATGTCTAACACTCTAACTACCTTGATGATGAGTGCACTGTTATTCCAGGCAAGGCTTTTAAAAACCAAGTTGCTTAGTGTGTCTCTATCTAGACATTCCGTTTCAATGATATTTTTTTTAACCACCTCTCTGTTTTGCATCTACGTGTCTTTCCAATGGGAAGCTATTTCTGATACACACCCTAGAAGTTTTCTTAATAGCATTTCCTTTGTGTATATAATTAATGCCCTCTTCTTGCTTTCTCATTCCTTACATTTGTAGATACAGAATCAAATCTATTTCTTTGTCCTGCTAAAACTCAACCTCAAGAGGTAATGTTCAAAAATGAGTAGAAGTACCACCCTTTCAACAGAGGATTTCCTTGACAGGCAGGTCAAGGAGTGCATTCAAAGGAATCACACTGAAACATCAAACACTAGAAACAGAGTATTTCTTACTTGAATTCAAACTTCACCTTCACAGTAAAATAAAAAGATCAAGCACATAATGCTGAAAAGGGGTAGGAATGAGAATGAGCATCTAATATCTCTGGAAGATGGAAATTTAGAATAGTTCATGCACATTTGGATACATGCCCTGGGAAACCAAAGCAAAGTCTGTGTAAGAGAAGAACAAAACAAGAGCAAAACTAAAGGCAATGATTACAGTTATTAAAGTGCTGCAATATTCCACTGATTTATGTAATCCTGACACTAAGTAATTCACTGCATATTTCCTTAGTCTCACATTTAGGATTAAACAGCGTAATAACTATTTCCAGTAAAAATTAGTTACTAAATCTGATCTATGGTACAGTTTTCTTGATGCTTTAAGAGATTAAAAAAAACCCCTCAAAAACTCTCATGAGCTCATAGCTGTGAATATAGCACCCATTTTAGCATCATGGTCTTTCAGTAGTAAGTCTTTTTTAGAGATTGCTATAATGTTTTGTAATCATCATAGATTAGAGAAGTACAGAAAAGGCAAGGAGTTAATGTTTATACCTTCTCCCTCTTCCAACTCCTCCATTTCATAGCAGGCTGCATGGGACTGTGCTATAACTTTTGAAGAATCATGTTGCTGTGTGAAGCCAGTTGAAAACCAGTAGAAGTGCAGCTAATAACTAGATATGATCAAATAGTTGAAGCATGTCTTGTCAGGTGATCACAAATGGGAGGTTTCATGATTAAATAGTACAGGCTGAACTTGGCCCTCTTGGCTTCTCTGTGTGCCTTCCTACTCTCCAACGCTGTGCATAATCAACTTGCATCCAAAGGAAGCCTGCTGCCTTCCAACTCCTCAACAGACTGAACACACTCAAATAATGTGGATTTTTGGAGAATGGCTCTTTGCTTCATAGAGAATGATGCTACAAAGTGTCTCAAGATATAATTTCTTCTAACATCTCCTTTGAGACTAGAGAAAGATAATGCATTGCATTTTAAAGAGGAGACTTCAATCTTGGGTAAAGCATGGCAATTTTTTTCCAGCTGTACCTGTTTCTGTGTGTGCAGGATTTTCTTATGTTCTTATTTCTCCTTTTTTTTTTTTTTTTTCTTTTTTTCCCTTGTAGGAATCCTCTCCCTTCAATATCTTCCTGTGGATATAATTTCATTTCAGTGTACACATACACATTTATAGTAATAGCAATTTCCAGTGTGCTTTCTAGGTTTCAGCTGATTTTGAGAAGGTTTTCCAAGAATAACAAATTTGAGTACCTCAGATGCTAGGAGCTTTGGGAAATTGGGGCTTTTTGGTGCTTTTTATTTTTGTAGCAGTGGTAGTACCAGTCATTTCATGTGGCTTTGATAGATGCTAAGGGTAAATGTAAAGATGCTGTCAAAGCACTGTAATCACATATTTAATGGCCACCTGTGAAAACTTACATGATTAAAAAATCTGCCACTTGATAAATGTTTCCCTAGGCCTGATGACAAATCTTTCTCATGACCTCCATCTTCAAGAACCCATTGCAGTGTCTGGAGACTTGTGTTGTGCACCTCTGGCATCCTCAGATGTGTCAAGCCTGTGTTGGCCAGGTGAAAAGTCCTCAGCAAGCTGTGGCCTGTGGCACCTCCTCAAGGCTCACAGGGCTGTATCTCTCCTGTTCCGCCTGCTCTGCCAGGCACCTCACTACCAACATCCAGTACATCTCCAAAAGTGTCCTGTACTGATCTCCTCCTGCAACAATTTCTCTGTTCCGGTACATTCTGTATCACCTGCAACCTGTGTAACACAATGAGACACTGAAGAAGACAAGATGTACATTCCCAGCCCAGGCAGGAAGCCTGTTGCTGTCTTTTCCTTGGCCTCCTTTTCTTGCTTCTCCTTGTTTATCTTTTCTCCTCTCCACACCCTTGAAGCACTGTTGCATGGCAGTGACACAGCTGGCCAGATAAAAGGAGTATAACTTCCTTAATATTTGGGGGACAATGGCTTCTGAATGACCTGCCTCATGAGTTTCTTTGCTTTCTTCAGTAGTAAATGTTTGTGATAGTTGCTGCACATTATTTGTAATTAATCTGTTTGGTAGCACTGCATTTCATCTTCAATCTTAACAAGGTTGCTCAAAGCATTTAATAGAGTTCTTGTGGCAAGTGGCAGAGGAGTCAGCTATAAGTTTTGCATACCTAATATTAAAGAAACATATTTTTTTGTAAAATGGATTTTCCAAATATATATATAATTCCATATTTAACAATAAACTCAAAGGATTTAAAATACAAATAAAAGGAAGCCAAATTAATGAACTTGGAATCAAGTAGGACCAGAAGGTCATTTGACCTGGTGACACGTGTTTAACAATGAGGATGTTCTGGGCCCTTTAGTTATCTGCTGACCTCTGGCAGCTGAGAAAATGACTGGGTGAACAGTCCCTAATGAGTGTGAGTGCATTGTTTGATATGGTGCTATAATCAGGCTGTAATTTGGGTTTACCAGCTGAAACCACTCCACAAAACTGTTGCTGTTTATCTGGTCTGAGCAATCAACTTGGCAGGTGAAATGAATGTCATTGATATTTCTTGTCATCACCATTAGAGATCATCAGCAATAGTGAGTTGTAGAATTAATTTTATGCTTGGTCTGATAAGTTTTCCTGACAGTTTTGCAAGGCTAATTCAGGCCTGTAGCTGCAGTGAATGAAACAGTGCTGGAAATGAGCCTTCTCTCTCCAAAGCAGCTCTTCTCTTGGGTTGACTTGTTACCTCTGCCAGCAGGTGTTTGTTGTCTCTCATGTAACACAACTTTGACAGCTGAATCATTGACCACAGAATGCATCCCAAAACCAGCTGTGGTTTCCTCAGCAAACTGATGGCAGAAGTGGTCATTTTCTTTTGTAGAAAATATAAGTGTAGATAGCTGGAATAGCATTTGCTTCTTCAATAGACTGAATCCTGGTTTCTTAAAGAGACACAGTGAATACTCTGCTGGTTTCAAATATTACATTTTTATAATCTAAATGTAGGTGTGAAGTTGTAGCAGATGCCCAGAGTTAGAGTTCTTCTTGGCTCCATGTGTGAGATGAAATACATTATTCAAATCTTGGAATATTGCCTTCTTCCTCAGGAGTTTAAAATATGAGATTTGTCTCACATTGACTTAATCAGAATGAAATATCTTGAATACTCTCAATTGTATTGCACCAGGAATATGTACACAGGCAGAAGGGCAATACAGGGTTAGCCATAGGCTACCTCATGTTTATAAAGCAATAAAAAACTGTTGCTTCCTGATGGTAAAAGAGGGCTTGGTTTCCCTGTTTTTACTGCAGCCACAGTTCTGTTAACCTCACTGTTGGAAGTGCAGATAGAAAAGCAGAGATCTCACCATGAAGGAGAACCTTCATCACACTATGCAGTGGCTACAAAATCCCCTTCTCCTTCCCAGCTGTGAGCATATGAGGGCAGCTCAGATTTGGGTCTGTCACAAGTTGGGGTAATCAGTAGCTTTAACAAGTTCTGTGTACAGCACTGTGAGTAGTGGTACTCAGGGCCAGCAAATATCACCCAGCTTGTTTTCATGTATGTATCTGCAGGAATATATCCTCAGAGGCAGATAGTGCGCTACAGCCCTTGTCCAAGCAGCAGAATTTGGATAAATTGATTACTTGGGCACAGCAGCATTACACCATCTTTCATTGGCATCCTTTTCAGGTGTACACAGTAGTAGATGTAGCTGAATTTTGCTCTGTGCAGCAATATATATGCTCAAAGTGTTAGTGGGCAAATGCTTACCTGGTATAAATTGATGTGGCTTCATTAACTTCAGTGAGACCATGCTGATTTAGAGCCACAGAGAAGCTGGCTCTGTGAAGCAGTCAAATTTATAAAGGACTGCATAATCTACTAGAAAGTCAAGTCAGGCCAACCTCTGTGCTGTGACATTTCCTCTGAAATTCACTTTAATAAGGTAATATTTTCTTCCAGTTCCATAAATGCAAATCAGCTGAACTGCACTTCACATACTTTCTCATTTAATTAGAAACTTAGTCCAACTATACTGCAAATGCAGGTGAAAGTGAATGATTCTAACAATTTTTCATTTTAATTATCTTGATTAACTTTTTCTTCTTTGCAATTTTATTATATTTCTTTCCAGAAATGTCCTTTAATTTAAGACAATAAACTTTTATTTGGCAAGCTGGGGAAACTAGGGGATACGATGCGAAGAAGATTTAACTCATTAAGCATTAATGTTACTAATATTCTTCTACTAATTATTCATTAAGTTGATTGTCTTAGCAGAAAAGTAGGCTTGTCTTCTCTTGTGGATCACATTTTATTTGCATATAACATAAAAAAAGGTAGAAATAGCAAATCTTACCAAACTTAATGATGAAATACTAAAGAGGACATAATACACTTAATGAATTTCTCATCACTAGATATATTTAAGAGTTCCCATTTGATTTTTAGCTAGAAAACTCAAGATATGTCCTTCTATATACTTTTAGAGGTAGAGGTATCTATTCCTTCACGGTTTCTTTGTTTCTGACAAAAAAAAAAAAAAAAAAAAAGGTACATACAAGGGAAGGAAAAGGTCAGAAAAAGAAAAACCAAAACAAACAAAAACCCAACAAAACACCTGGAGGGATTTTATTGTGTCCTCTAAGGATATTGTTGCTGTGTGCCTCTCTTTTCTCAGTAACTTCACACATTTTGAGTTTCAAAGACTGCTTCAAGAATGGAACATGGGAAAGAAGACTAAACCTGAAATCAGCCTCTTTTTGTAATCTATGAGGAAAGTTAAGACTTGATTACGGAACCTGTAAAGTCTCTAGCTACTAAAATGCCTGACATAGTATGCCTGTGGAATTTAGATCTCTACATCTAAACACACACTCTTGTAAACCTTCCTCTTACCTGCTGTAGTGCCTGGAGATGCCTGGATTTCAGAGGTACCTTCCCCATTCTAGTTCTAAGATCTCCTCAAGACTGCAGATCAGAATTCCCTCTCTCTTGGCAAGAGAATGGTGTCGGCCTGACTAACACCCTCACTATCTGGTCCCACCCCTGTGTGCTCCCCAGAGGTGCCACTGGTGACAGCCGTAAGAATGATGGACAAAAGGAGCCAGCACTGGGCTCTGTGTTAAATGCAGAGAGATTCATGGTAGTGTGACTTCCTACTAAGCTCTGCACTTGCCTGGGAAGTGCAGGACTGAAGTTCACTGTGATTTCATTTCCTATAACAGTGCCATAATTGCAAGACTTTCTTGAGATGTTTCTGATGATGGGAAGCACTTTTTGCCTAGTTTCTGAAACTGCCACTCTGCAGGAAACAATTCAAGAACTGAGAAGTTGGGGAGTGAGAAAACAAAACGGAATTACTTATTAGCCTTTCTTATATTAAACTAGCAGCATATATACCAGTCTTGGGAACATGTTTTAAACATGAAAATGTTTCTGTGAATGTGAACTTTCTCTGTTCTCTGCTCCATGGATGGATTTAAGCTTGAATTTTCAGATTCCCATGTGAGCACTCGGTGAGCTGATTTAAATTATCACCACTCTTGAGTTCATTCTAGAAGAAAGTTGAATCCTCCATAGCTCTTCCACAGAAAAGACCTTGACTCGTACCTTTAGGGAGATGATTCTTTCCTGATAAGTGTGGGATTACAGATCCTCAGAAGTCAGAGGTGACTAATTCCCAGATATCAGAGACACAAGTGTGGCTCTGTGCTAGATATTTCCTCCTGACTAACCTTCTATTGCATAGCAACAGTCTGTATCGTTCTGTGGTGAGATACTACCCCTATCTGTTGTGTAGGGAAGCTAATGCATTTTTTTCCCAGTTATGGATTTCACTCTGGAAAGGATTAGGTTTTTCAACCTTTTTATTGTTTGACCCACAAGAAAAAGTTTTCTGAAAGATAAGCTAAAGACCAAAATCTGAAATTAGTCAATATTAGTAGCAAATACTGATACAACTGTTTCTGTTAGAGCATGTAACTGCTGGAACAATTTGGGATGCTATAGTAGGATGTCTGGATAGAAGGTCTTCAAGCATTGGGACCCTTCCCATGTGATCTATTTGAGACAAAATGCTGTGAATGACAAATCCCTGGTCTCTGATAAAACCGCATATTGAAACTGCTCTGGATGTGTTTATTGACTTCTGCCCAATTTATTCAGTCATACTTTTAAAATTTAGGTTGTGGCCCTCAACAAAAGGTGCATCAAACTTGTATTCTCATGCAGTGTTTTGTAAGGCCATATTCATGTGATGCTGCTTAATGTGTCAGGGAAACAGCTGAAATCAAATAACAAAGACTGCATTCTACTCTTTGAATATGCTTTCCATTCTTGTTTTGTAGTGCTGGACTCTTTTACAACTTTAGACCTGTTGCTTGAACTACAATGCAAGGTCTGGATAATCTGGAAAATAAAAATTCAAACCTCTAATCTAGCTATGGCGGGTGGCATGAAGAGAGACTCTTGTCCCACTCTAGCAACAAGGCATATCTCTTGAGATCTCATCTCATTCTTGAGATGGCAAAGATGCACAAGGAGAGCCTTACTCAGTCTGTCTTGGAGAAATGTCTTTCAAAGAGTTGTTTTTGAAGATCAGGAGAGACTTTAGAAAACTATCTGGATGATAAAAAGATGGTTTGGCCCAGTTTAAGACTGGAAAAGAGATGTGCTAACATTTTTAGAAGAGATTTTTTTTCAGTAGCTGATGTTTCCCATCACTTCTAGCTTTGACTCAGTGTGACTTTGTCCACAATGCCAAGGTTCCTGTGCATGTCTAAAGTGAAAATTTTGAAAAGTGTTTCTCATTATTTTCTATTTTTATAAAACAAAGTAAACTGAAAATTTGATAACAAATAAAACTTATATTTTAACATATGATTTTCAGTGAAAATTAAATTGGCTTTTTATACAAATCTTTCAACCCCTCTGAACATCCAATGCTCTCAAAAGCCTGTCACAGATTGGCATGCTTCTTTCTCAAATTGACTCTCTTTCATCAGTTTTTTACCTTCTCTCCCAGCTTCTACTACTTGCTACTGTTGGAAATAATCCCAGGCTCCTACTTAGTCTTTACTTTGGTCTCTGTGAGACTATTTGTTTTCCCTGCTGTCGTTGGAAGTAATGCACAAAATGTCATCCAATGTTTCAAATGCCTGGCCTGTCTATAGGAAAGGTATATGGAACCAATCTGTTACTTAGTCTCTGTTATTTGAATAAGGATTTATTGAGTGAAATAAGTTTCCACAGTGACAATATTTTTGTGTTAGTAGCCTATCAATATCCACTTCAACCCAAAGCTCATAAGGCAAGTTTGAGTTGAGCAGTTAAGAATCCATGACAGGCAGTCTTCTGTTGTGTTTCTATAAAACTTCACACCTTCAAACACAAGAGTCTTGACACAATGAAATATAAACACAGCTGAAGCAGAAATAAGATTTCAAAGGGATAATAACCTAAGGAATGGTGGAGATGAGCTAAACTAATGTACACTAGTGTAAGCAAAGATTATTCTCTACTGCAAACCCTTTTACTGCTGTCTTAGAATAAGACAGCATGCAGAAATTAAATCTTCTGAGGAAGACTTGGCTTCCAGTACCATTAAAGGTGGTAGGAAATTTTTTCAGAGATTCTTGTAGTGGATAGCCCTCACTCCTCCTAGGAGCTCTGAGCATGATGGGCCCTGGCCTCTGAGGAGGTGGCCCAAAGGCATCCGTTGTAGAGATGTGTTCCATGTTGCTTTTGTCTTTGAAATCTAATAATGAGTTCTGAAAGAGCTTTTAAATATCAAACTGGCCTTAGTTTCTGTGGAAGGATGGAAAGAACAGGTAACAGACCTATTTAGAAATATTAATTACTGGCTTGTATAGTTTTAACTTCTGTGCTTGTCTTTGCTTTTTCTTAGTTCTCTCCTTTTATACCTTGCTACTGATGGTTTTTATTCATCCACCTGCTTTACAGCTTTCATGACTGGTGGAAGAGGATCGGTAGCCCCATTTTTCTTCAATACTCTTCACTCTCATTTGATCTGTTCTTGTTTAGAACTAATTGCCCACTGACAAGGTGAGAGCAGGACTCAGGAGAAACGCATTTCTCACACAGATTTGTTCACTGAGAGGTAGCTCTTTTCATTTTCATATTTGACCTGGTTTTATATCATGAATTATTTCTAGAGCCATGAAGCAGCAGTTTCAGCTGGTTCTGCAGTCACGAAGGATCCCACTACGCTAGGAGTTTTAACTGTAATTTATTTCAGTTAAATATCTGCTATATTAATTTTGCAGAATTGTATTAAATGTAGGTTTTAGTGCTTAGTACTTCTTGTGGTCTCCTGCAACTCTTCTTTAAAGGAAGTGTTAAACCTAGAGTTTAGTTTTCTTGAAGAAAAGACCAGAAATATCTATCTACATATCATGGGTGTGTTTTGTTCCATATGTGCAGGGAATCTCTCTTCTGTGGTTTCTGTGGGCTTAGATCTCTGTTGGGGCATCTCAGCCTGGCATTAACTTTTTACTGACTGGAAAGAAAATTTTAGCTCCAGGCATACAGTTGCTTTCAGGAAGACCATATGTGACAGGTCGGATCCATCCAGTTATAAATAATAACAGCTGCCAAATGACAGGTTTAGGGTTGTGCAGTCGAGCTGGCCAAGGCAGCAATTACATGAATTTTAGCTAGAGCTGCACATTGACTGTGGATACATTAGCTTTAGTGGAGATTATTTAGAGGCTCAGTGGCTTAAAAGCAGAAATCACTTACACGCATATTGGATATTATTACAGATTCAGGAGAGTTGGCCATAAAACCACTTAGCTTCCTGTAACAAAAGGACTCCTAGCCAAGCAAGTAAAATGTTAATGAGACAGCAAGCACTCATTTTCATGTCTGTAGCCTTTTCCTCCAAGGTTTTGCTGCCTCATACTGAGGTTCATTAGAGTGGAAATGGTTGACTTTAAAAAAGAAACACCAGCTAAATTGCTAGGGTGTAGAATTTCTTTTCAGATCATAATTATACGTGATCAACGGAGTGTGTAATTAGTAAGTTGGGTGAAGGATATTTCCAGAACAATCAGCAGCAATTTCCTCTCTACTGTTCCTTTCTCTGCTCTGAGGACCTTTTGTCTGCTTTGGTAGCTGGGGCTTTATTTTAAGCCCAGAAAAAAACAAAAATAAAAATTTATGTCAGATAAGAGTAACACAATAAATCATAATAAAATTAAAAAGCCCTTGCAACCAGATATTTTATCTTCATTGTAATAGGCCTTACTGATTTTCACTATGTTTCCAGCACCTGAGCACAGGGGAGAACAGACAGGCTCATTTCTAGCCTCCCCTGACAAACCTGTGAGACTCTTGCTGGAGCCTGGATTTGCAGTTGCACAGCAAAAATGTGAGAAGCTGTCATTGTCTCCAAATATCATGGGAATGCCCAAGTTGTTTCTTGGCGCTATGAATAATTCATGGAATAATTCAATGAATCTGTCCAGAATGGCTAAAAATAGCTGAGTAAACTGAGTACTTTTGACCTTAAGAAACAAATCTGTTTCAAATTTAAAATAAATAAATGAAAAGCCATTAAAAAATCATATGGATGCAGAGACCCTATTCTGTAAAGATACGGTTTGGTATTGTATCCTGAAATGAAGTATCCCACCTCTTTCATCTTAAAAAGAGTCTTTCATCAACTCTGCACAGCTGTTTGGCTAGAAGAATGAACATTTCCCATAATTAGGGTGGGTCGAGGCTTTTGTCTATCTCTCCTTGTCCCTGCAGTTAACAGGCTCACTGGCAGGGTATAACTCTGCCTGGCTAAGAGCTATCCCCTCCTCCTGTGTTGATGCTCAGTGGGGGACAGGTGCAGGAATGATGGTTGTGAAGAGGTCAGGGATGGTACCCAGCGCAGATATCAGAGATCACACAGCCCTTCCTCCGGGTGGTGTTGTGCAGATAAAGGCCCTTAGCGCTGCTGGCTGAAGTCATATCGCAGAGTGGGTGCTGTGACAAACCCTCAGGTCCCCTGACTTCAGGGCAGAGGGTGGCAAGAAAATAATTAAGAGGGGGAACTAGAAAAGCAACACTTTAATAATGGATAAAAGAAAATAGGGACAGTGCCCCAAAACCATGCACAGTACCCAAGAGAACTCTGTGGGGGTAACCAAGCAAAAACCTGAAACTGAGGAAAATATGACAATATACAGGGTAGATCTGAGGGTAAAGGTCCAGTCAGAAACTCGAACTGGGAACATAACCATATTTGTACAACATAACTGCCCAATCATAAAAACATAACCATATATGGAACAACTTCATTAACATGCAAACTCCCATGAGCCTTTACTGCTTGCCACAACTAGGAAGGGGTTTCCCACAGCCAAAGGTTTAGAGTTGCTTCTGCTTGGCCAACTCCCACAAGGTCAGGACCATGGATCCACTCAACCTGCCCCCCCTGCTTCTGACAGCAAGCACTGTGCCTTGTCATAGGCAGCTCTCTGCTGGATCCTTCTGCTGTCAGGGATGTCCTGCCACTCCTGCACTGAGAGGTCTTATTCTCATTCAATTCCACTGGTTTCAGAAGCTATGGGTGTGCCTGCTTCTGATTTATTTTGTCCCCCAGACTGTTTTTTCACTCTCCACTGTGTGTGACAAAGCCACCAATTACTTTGATGTTGTGGTAATAATAATGATGATAGTACTTCCTTAAGTTAAATTTTCAGTTCTCTCCAGCAACATCGCTGGATGGTGTTTCATGGCCTCTCCTACTTCCTTTGTAATATGGGAATATTTTTCCTTGACACAAAGAACAAGGCCTCAACCTGGGTGTTGTGTTCAAACAGTCTTTATTCTTCTGATCAGGATATATCCTGAGCTGCTATAAAGTTTTGTCTCACTAGCATAGCAAGCTCTTGCAAAGCCTGTGGATTGTGAAAACTGAATACTGTAGTCCTCACTAAGCTGGCTTTTGATGTGCACAGAAACAGACAGCCAGCTTGAAAAACTGCCCTGGACTTGCTTATAGAAGGGTCAGACTCTGGTGTCCAGAACTAAATTATGCAACATCTTCAAATAGCTCATTTAAAATTTGTTTATGAGGGAAAATCTCAACCTTAATTATCAGGTTATGTGCTCTGTATGAGAATACATTCCCTTAAAAATATTTTTCTGTCTGTATAAGGAATAATTTTCGGAAATTGTATTTTGCTGTTCTAATCAATGTTGGGTGGCAATTAGTGGTTAAAAACAAGGTTGAACTTCATGACTCCAGATTTTGCATTTCTGTATTGATACAATGGTCAGATTAGGCTTCTGCACCAGTTGATACAAGCAGCAGAAATTAAAAGATCCTATATCTGATTCTGCAGATGTTTCAGACTACTTGCAAAGGTCCTTATATGGGTTCCAGGAAAACAACTGATGCTCTCCTGCTCTTATCTTTTACCCTCCCATTATATACCGAGTACACAGTGCTCAGATCAGCCACTGGTTATGAACAACTGTAATGGTGGATTCCCTCTAATGTCTTGAAATAATAGGAAAGGAAGTGTTTGGGACATGTGTGCCCCAGACTGGCCAGCTGCAAATATGATCACACCACACTGGTACTACTTGTCTGGCAAAGATAGCCAGAATTTTTGTCTTTAAACATTTAATAAAAATAAAAGCCCATAGCAGATAAATACTCTTTCCTTGCAAAAGCATTTCTTGCACTTTCATTGAAAACCTAGATGTGACAAAATCCAAAAGTGTAGACCTGATTGGGAGAAAAAACCTCATATCTTCTGTGCAGTTGCCTGATTTCAACATTGAAAGTTTCAGCACAATTAATCTTGTGAAGACAATGTGAATAAATGGTAGTTTCTATTGCTATGGTAAGTCTTTGGCAGGGGTAAGGTGGGGTGGGAGGGTATAGATGTACTTTGGTCACCAGTCCAATCTTTGTATTTTGCCACCATGTTTTTGAGTACAAGGTGAACAGACAAGTAGAGCTGTATGTTCACCCTGTGGGGCTTCCAAGGGAGAGATGTTGAATATGCTTTTAAATAAATGGCACTTTCATTATTTATTCATAACTAGCCTGTTAACTGAAAAATGAAAACAGCTACGACAGTTATTTCAACAAAACTCTGGCTTATTTCAAATAAAATTCCTGTCAGTAAAAAATATAGTACCTAATAATTCTGACCATTTCAGAGCTTTGCCCAAATGATCTGTTTACTCAGTGACTGGTATAGTTTGTAGATATATGCATTTTGTTTAAATGTGGGGGGGGGAATTTAACATTTGCATTAATGGTTAAAACTGCGACTTTGGTACATGGCTGTTTCAGCAGCATAAATTATATATGTATAATTCAGCAGCTACTGATCTCTTTATGTAACAAGGGATCATGAGCCGTGTTTTTCTGCTCTGAGCTCATTGTGAGTCTCAGTCCCTCTGCCACCTTGAATCAAAATTTCTTCTTTTCCAAGGAGTGTGTGTTTAGCCTGTTTCCCTTGAGCTAGAACTTGAGCACCTGGCAGTGACAGGGCTTGACTGCATTTGTGACTACTTTCTGGAGCTTACAGAGGAAACAGTAATGTTGCTGAAACTAAGATCCAGACTCTTGTCATTTAATATTTTCCTGAATATCAGAGCTGGGGGGCTAACATGAACTAACTATACTTTTTTTTATGGATCTGCCATTCAGAGTCAATCTTTTTGGGGCAGAAATGGCCATGTCAAGATCTGGGCCACAGAAATTCTCTGAAATATGGCCTATGCTTTGAGCAGGAAATGTTTGATTATCCTTTCATGGCTCAGAGATGAAGCTCTTGGAGAGTGGATGAGGCAGTATGGCATTAGCCCCAGGGATTCTGGGAAGTGCAGGTTTTGTTCCTGGTGTTGTCCTGGACTTACCTTGTGGCTTTGGACAAGTCACATAATCTCCACAGACTTTGCATAATGAATATAAAGACATCCCTCTCAAATGGGGACTGACCACATGTCCAATATGGCTATTTTGATGCCCTGATTGTTTAGGTGAACTCTGGCTTTACATGGCAGATATGGGGATACACACTGCCCCTCTGCACTTTGTAGGATTGTTTCTTTTCTGCTCCCTGTCCCCAGGCACATCTTACAGAGGACAGATAGCCTGATCTGCAGTGTAGGAGTTGCTCAAACTGGTGTCAGAGTGCCTCTTAATAGAGGGCCTGCAGGAGATCTGTCTGGATTTATGGCCTTTCCCCATTTGTTTGGGTTTTTTTTTAATCAACACCAGATACAACTTACAGCACATGACCTGATGCTGCTTTTGTCTCCAGATCAAGAAATTAAACGTTTGAGAGTCTTTCTTCAAGGTGGGCTATGTGTCAAAAACTACACCATGAATGGCCAACTTTATCTGCTTCTTCTTTCATAAACCCTAAAGAGTTTCAGGATGTAGTGTCTTTTCCTTGTTCCATCCTGATGGCATTTGGAGTCCAGTGCTTGGGTTTCCCTTAGGGGACCCAGCTGGATTCAAGATAGAGGTGATCAGCTCAATGTGGAATTCCTGTGGTCCACAGCTGACAATGTGCCTGGTGCTCTTGGCAGTAGCATTGTCCTCATGCAGGGAGCATGCAGAGCCCTCTTAGGGGGCTAAGTGCCTGGAGGGAGGGGAGCAGAAAGAGCCTTTGTGTCCTATGGTAGAAGATTGCTACCCCAGCAGACCTCAAAGCCTGCTTAGAGGGCTGGTGTGGGTTCTTTTTTTAAATTGTTTTTCTGTGAATGTATGACTGTGTAAAAACAGTTGTGCATTTTCCACCTGAAAAAAATTCATCATTTAACAAGGGAGAAATGGTTTCTGTTTTACTGCCTGAAGCCACCATTAGTCCTCTTGCTTCTGGTAAGCTAGAACACATAAAAATGTGTTGTTCCCTAGAACTAAGATTGCTGCTTTTTGCTGAAGGGAGAGCTGGGCACCTCCAGGGTATAACACTGGGCTTGAAGCAGGCCAGGACTGTGGACAGCATGGAGGATTGCCGCCCTCTGTTGTAAAGAAAAATAAGTACCTGCAGCACAGCTAAAACTGCTCTTTCTCTGTCCTTTCTTTGACTTTTTTCTTTTGTGGGTTTTTTGTTTTATTTTTTTCCGCTATCTTTTGTTTCTTTGCCTTTTCATGCAGTGGCTGGCTGCAGATTCACAGCTGACAGATGGCTGGTTTCATCTGGCCACCTGAGGGTCTCTGTTGCCAAGTAAATTCTTGTCACAAGTGGTCAGCAGGTCAAGGCTGCTTGTCTCTGCTGTCCTCGCCAGAGCATGGAGCAGAAAATCAGTCATGCAAATCTTTGTGCATTTTGTTTCCAGCATGAGTGTGTGCTGACGGAGTTCCAGATGGCTGAGGGACACATCCTCTGGCTTGCTGGTACCTAAAGGGCAGCCATTGCCACCTGCTCTGAGAAACACAGGTTGGCCCAGGGAGTCTGGTTTGCAGGGATCAAATTTTATGTGATGCAGAAAATGAAGATGACCTTGTACATTCCTCTCTCAGTGACTGTTTTATAGTACTTATTTTCTGGTGTCATTGTAGCTAGTGACAGTTAATTTCTTCTTCCCTCCTGCAGCTTATTTGCAGAAAAGCTGTTTTGCAGTTTCAAGTCATGAAGCCTTACCTGCTCCTACTTTTATTCTGAACACAATCCTTGCACTTCATCAGCATTAACTGATCCTGATGCATTCCAGACAATGAAATGATGTCTGTGGGGGCCATTAGCAGAAGCCTCCCCGGGCTGCTAGATGCAGAATTTATGGAGTCTGTCTTTAACCTTTTGGAAAATGGAGAAATGTCTCATTATCTAAAATGATAGCCTTGTACACTGGAGAGTTTAGCTATTTGAACTACTTAACCAACTCTAGTTCTAATATATATATTTCATATTTAAAAACCTGAAGCTGCAAGAATTGTTATTTCTGTAGGTGAGAACATTTTCACCACACTTTCAGGATAGGGCTATACCCCTGTGTATTCCCATCTGTCATTCAAAATGATCTCTTCTCTTGCTCTGCTTCATACACCATCTCTTAATAGCAGCACTTTCAAAATCTCACCTGCAAGAGAATAACTGTTACATAGTGAAGGCTTCACCTGCTGGAATTGAGTGATCTACTCAGGAAGAGGCATAGATATTCAGCAGGGGTATTGTTAGAGGATTGATCCAAGGAGAGCTCTGTCACTTTGGGGGATTTTGGTGCACGGCCAGTTTGGTGCTGTGCATGCTGTGAGGCAGCAGTAGTCACAGAGGTCAGGTCTGCTTGGTTCTTGGCCAGCTTTTGTGCAGAGAAAGTAAATGCAAATAGTCACAGTAGAGGATAAAGCCAAAGACATGAAGTGCTTTACCCAAAATCCCACAGGGAGCATGTGAACTAGGAAATATAGCTCAAGCTGTTGAATCTTGGGTTAGTGCCTCTGACAAAAGCTCAGCATTCCTTTTGGAACAGCATAATGCACTGCAGTACAGTCAACATGGGAGAAGAGGGTTGAGCCCCTTGGACAAGACCCTGACTCTAGTGCTCTCTGTAGATGCTGGAAGAAAGCTCAATGTGATGATGCCAGAGTGAAGTGCTCAGCCTGGCATCTGCCTGTTCTGCCTTGGCAAAGGCTGTACCACACAGGAGACAGACCTCCTTCTCCTGCAATACATCTCTGTGTGCTGCTCTGGGAAATATTAACAAGCAATGAAACTACAGTCCTTTTCTTTCCCCTCTCCCTGGATTTATCCCTGGCCTTTGTTTGGCCTTGCTGTCTTCAAAAGAGACATCAAAATTATGTGAAAACCAATGCCTCAACAGAAAGGAGCCCAGACAGGCCATGCTGCTATTCTAAAAAGGCTTAATTTTATATAGTCTTTGCTTTATGTGCTGCACTGCTTTTTGTTTGAGGGAATTCTCATACAACTGTTTGCTTTATTATAGTGCTCTTAGAGGAAGCTGTCAGGAGCTGCAAATATTTCCTTCTCTTTTAATCCACTCTAAATCCAGCCCTTAAAACTGTTTTGCTCCCAGAGACCTTGGGCAGTGATATTTGGATTGAGACTAGCTCCCACTGTGGCGACATCCTGCTTGCCCTGTAACATCTGGAATGGCACAGGCTGAAGTAGGCAACAGGTGTCAAGGTCTTCCTTCAGATGCCTATGGGAATAGGTAATTGCTCATAAATTGATGTTATACTGCTCTGATTTCCTTGATGAGGAGCTCTTAGCTAAGACTGATACTTGCAGTGAAAAGAAAATGAGGAGAATGTTACTTTCTGCAGAGGCATACAATCAACCAGTACTGCAGTTTTACAGGTGGATGATCAAAACTGCAGAATTTTCATACATTTTCAGAGGGCACCTACTTGACAGATGTTCCCTACAGATCCATCAGACTTATGCTGGGTGCTGGACATTTAAAAGTAGACTATAGTGGCTCTTACCTTCCCAGGCTATGAAAGTCTTAACTATTTTCAATGTCAAAGTTTGAATGAATTGTTTGATATATGAGAATTGCACACCTCCTGCAGGTCTGAATTTTTATCTTGCTAACTCATCTGATGTGAAATAATAGACTTACAATTACACAAAAAGGTACAGGACAGACTTGTTGTACCCCAAATATATATATATATATATATATATATATATATATATATATATATACACATGATCCCATGCTACACACAGAACTTTAGTATGAGTGCTGTAAGGGTGCAAACAGGATTTCAGCCCACATTACTCCCAGGAGGAGATGAGAAGTCTACCTCTTGTCCAGTAAGCAGACTGTATCTGGTGACAGAGTTCCTCGAGAGGGTATGAACTCCCAGCAGGGGAATACTCGGTTGCCAGCATGCAAGTGTAAGCAGTGCACCACCTGCCTCTCCTGAAATATTAAAAATGCACAGCATAAGTTTCCTTGCCTCTGCCAGCAGACTGATGGAGTGGTATAGAATGACTGGAATGCCTCCAATCGCCATTGCAATTTATGGACAAATAAATTAAACCTTTAGAGCCCTTTTTCTTTCTGCCAACCTCTGCCAACTTCTTCCATTCATAAGTCAGCTGCCTTCTATTTGAATGCTAGGTTATTCTGGTATAGGTTAAGTGCAGATATAAAGGCATCCAAGGAGGCTGTAAATGGCAAATGATAAAGGTAGTTAATAAATAAGTAGCAAAAAGAGCTATTCAACAGCTGTGAAACCTTTCACTGTGACCTTGGAAGTCAAGTATCTGCTGAGGTTTATGCTCCTCTGTGGTTTGGTGTTAACTGGAGGAAAGCCTATGCCTGGTCCCACACACTTAGAGGAAGTTGTATTTACTCTTACATTTTTTCAATAAGCAGACAAAGATGAGTGATGAGGTGCAGAGACAAAATAGCCATTTCTTTATTAATAGACTTCAATAAAAACCTACCTGTGTGAATTTACTTCTGTCAATACTTGAAACATAGGTCTCAGTTGTTACCTAATGCTCTGAAGGTGAAGATGTCTTACAGAGTGCAGAGTTTGTACTGAACAGGAGCAGGGTCAAAATTCCTTGCAAATTTCTGCACTGCAAAGAATGATGAATCTGATGGCTTCACAGCACAGAAATATAGGAAAGATTGGGCTTTCCTTCTGCACTTGCATTTGCAGTACTGCAAAATATTGCCTTGTTCAAGGAAGGGTGTAACTTTAAAATTTCTTAATGGGTTTGAAAGTGATTACCTGAATCCTTGTGAGCCAACTCAGTTGACATGCCATTCTGTAACTTACACTTGAGTCCCTTTTTTCCTTTGGTACAATCTCAGTTTGCTGAGACAATGATTTGTCTTGGATTCTGCATGTGGTTTGATTCTCACCTTCCCACTCCTGGAAGCAGACTGTCTTTTAGTTTTGTCTAAAAATGCTTGCTTTATCTGTATCCACCTGCTGGAGCTGTGGATAGAGACTCCTTTCTGCCTTCCTGGATGGGTAGAAGGAGAATTTCCCCCCTGCTCTCAGTGTCAGGACAAGTCCTCTTAGGCAGGTGAATTGGTGGAAGAATAGAATGATGCCACCCTGCACAGCTTCTATGCCAGTTTTGTTGCTGATAGAGCACAGGCTGCTTGATGGGTAGCAGAGCTCTCCCTACTTGCTAGTATAAAATATCTATATTGGAAAGAGAGCAAGTATTGCACTCCAGTTTCCCAACTCTTTTTTCTCAACCTCAAGGGAAAACTTTGCAATAAGGTTTATGACAACACCCTGTTGACTTCATCTAACCATCCAGTGGGATAACTATGTCACTGGAGAGGCTGGAAAAGCAACGAAGAGTGGCCATGTTGTGGAGCAAAGGCTTTAAAGCACATTCCAAAATTGTGAACAAAGCCTGCTGCACAGCACATGGGAGAGATTTATGTTCCAACCACATGACACTTTTTAGGAGGGAGCTGAGAACATCACACATCATCATTTCTTAAGATGCTTTGACAAATAGGAACATCTTTCTCTTAGTAGCTACTTGAATATTTTTTGCTAATGCTTCATCCCAGCAAGACAAAAGGAGTATTCAAATGTGTATATGAGAGGGATTTAGTTTTGTAGACATAAGCTTCAATTTTATTTTCTCTTTGAAAACTCTTAAAGAGCAGCTGTGGACTGGGTTTTTCTTACTTATTTGTTTAAATTAGGATTTTGAGGACTTCTCTATGTGGAACAGGAGATGGAGCTATTTCCTAGCATGAGACATATTTTTCAGTTTCGTTAAGCACTGGCAGTAGTTGTGTGTTGTCCTTGATACAATTCTTGCACTGTTGTGATTGCAGACCCTCTCTAAACCCTCTTTTTCAAAGCTCAGTAGTAGCTGCCATCATACCAATATGACATTTTATTCACAGTCTGGATTTGTCGTTAATGGAATCAATAACCAGCAATACTTTGCTTATGTAGGTGGGAAAAGCAGCTTTCAAAGGTACAAACTTGTTTTGAGGTGAAAGAGATTATTTATAAGGCTCACAGTTGTGTGGCCATTTCAGCTACTAGGCTAAACATGAATTGCTCTTGAAACCCTTTTCTGTTTTGTTCCTAGTCTTCTTCTACACAAGATCATATATTTATCCTCAAATATCTAAATTAAATTTAACTGGATTTTTGTTTATTTTCCTAAAGAAATGAGGCTTGTGGAGTCATATTCCCTTTCTGTATGTCTGTCAGATTTTTGCAATTAACTTTTGAACCCCTGGTCAATTCTAGTAGTGTTTGGCAGAGGGGCAGAGACTTTGAAAACAATAACATTCCTGCAAATGGCACAGAAATTGACAGCTGGGTGGTGGAGAGAAACCTGTTAACATTCTTATGGAGGAGAAAAAGTCAGCATTCATCTGCTAGCAAACATGAGGAAATCCATTTAGAAATATACATCTCTTGGAATACTCACTTCCTTGGTTTTGCTGGCCCTGGAAGGCTTTTCGTTTGTTTATTTTCACTCAAGGCATATAAAAACCAAGGGAAGTAAATACGTTTTATTTTTATGTAAAGAATTGTAAATCTGTTTTGGGAGAAAAAGCTGAAACAGAATCAATAGTAATTTGGGAGTTTGTTGTTTTTTGTTTATTTGTTTGCTTGGAAGATGTTTCCAAAGAAATAAATCATTCTCTCTACTTCCTGGTTTTGGCAGGAAATGGGAACAGAGTGGTATAAAGGGAGACTGTCACTTCCAGTTTGGCTGGAAGCAGAAAAGCCTAAGAAGTAAGAGAATCTGTTAACATATACCTATCCTATGCTATCTCTGTTATTCTTGGGACCAGATGCATAGACCCTGAAATAATTTCTTAGCTTATCTTTCTCCCTTCTTCCAAAGCTCCTGTGGGCTTTACCTGATCTATGAACAAAAGAAGA
This sequence comes from Zosterops lateralis, assembly GCF_965231275.1. Classification (NCBI taxonomy): domain Eukaryota; kingdom Metazoa; phylum Chordata; class Aves; order Passeriformes; family Zosteropidae; genus Zosterops; species Zosterops lateralis. The sequence goes on along the minus strand of NC_139762.1, from coordinate 49,749,245 downwards.
GCGATATCTAGCACAGGTTTATTTTCCTTTCCTTTTCTTGTTGTCATTGTGCTTTACTACATTGCTCTTGTCAGACAAAGAGATGTCTCTTGGCATTGCTGCCCTCCTTGTAGCTGCCATCCCAAGTCGTACTGCAAATAGCACAGAACTGGTACCTGCCTTGAGCATGCTTCGGTTCAGGGATGCAAAGAATGCAGGTTTGTAGAATCTGGGAGTGCTCCAGGTTGTCACATTTCTCTATCTGCTAGAAAAGATCAGCCTTGCTAAGCAGGGAGAGGTCCTGCCTCCTCTCCCTGGGGAGCTGAGCTAGGAGAGAAGAAATGAGTTATTAGTTTACTTCACGTGCATGTGTGACACAATAGAAAGAAGAAAATGCCAAGCAGTTCAATGAATTTGTTTTCCATTGGGAAATATGGGTTTCTTTTGTTTGTGATTTCCATGTGGTCATCTCAGTTATGAAGTTAGGAAATGTTCTGCTTCTTTGGATGTGTCTTTCCTCCCAGCCCATCAATGCAGAGGCATGTCCTAGCCCTTGATACTTCCCACAGGCTACCTCACCCACCACTGTGTCTGTTCAGCACCATTCCCAAATCCATTTTCTGCTGTTAATTGATTCTGGCTACAATACTCCAAACACTTGACAAATGCAACAAGAGTAGTTCACATCTCATCTGACCGAATAAGAAACAGTCTTTTCATATCCTATAAGCTTCAGTGTCATTAAACTAAGGACCAGTCCTCCAACATTACTGGAGGCCTTCTTATTCAATTTGTGGTGGGGACAAATGATATATTTTTGTATGGAGTTTGACACTATTCAGGCTTTGCCTGCATAATGTAGCTAGACCTCTGTTTGTTTATCCCGAGCCCAGATAACAAACCAGCTTTTCAAATGTCTGGTTCATATCCATCCAAAAAGAAATTAAACAAAACTGTGCACGTAAAAAGAACAGCTAAAGGGAAGGGATAGTTCACAAAAACATTTTAAGGTTGTGTTTTCTCACAGATCAGTTAAATGTAGTGTACAAAATCTGTGCAATTATGGATCTTGTATTTACCATGAATTTGTTGTTGTTTTGTTGGTGCTTTTATGGCTTGTGTTAATGAGGCATTAACTTGGGAAGCAGTCCTCAATATGTGGGTAGTTTTTAAAAAAAAAGCCATCTGAAATCAGTTTGAGTAGTGGAGCATGCGCAGTTTCAGCATTATTCATTAGAGTTACTTCAGTTAACTGTAAAAAAACAGTTGAGGAGATGATGAACACATATTTTCTTGCAAACTCAAAGAATATTACATAATAAGAGCAAAAAGTAAGGACAATACAAGACTTACTTTTCTCCCAGGAAACTATTTTCAGTCAGTGCTTCCACCAGTAAAGATGCTGACAAATGAACTTGTATTTTGTAAATTTTCATCAGGTAATTTGACATATCCTGGCACACTCTCAAAGTGGTATCATAGAGCAAGAAATAGAGTGTATACTTTCAGGATATTTTGATGTCACCTGTTCCTATTTCCCAGCTGTAGGGGAGAAAGTATCTCAACTAGCTCAAATTGCCAAAATCTTGTTGATCATCCAAGTTACCAGCAATGCCAGGTCTCCAGAATGCGTGGTTCATGAATGCAAGAAAATGTCTGATTGAGAGCAGATCTCTTGCTGTCATTATTAAGCTGGGTAAGATCAGATATACATCAGAAACTGTCTGAACTCCTACAATGGGCACAGGAGGGAAAGAGATAGTAGGTGTTCACATGTGTTGTGGGAGCATATTTTATTGTTGCTGGGGAAGGGAATCATGAAAGCTGGAAGATATGGAAACTGTCAGATTTGGGCTGTACTGCCTTAATACTTCTTTTTTTTTTTTTCTCCTTACCTGGTCCCAGTTTTGTCAAAGATTTTTGTTTTGGTAAATCCTTTCTCAAGACAGCTGAACTGTGTGACACAAGGATTGATGACAGACAGAGATCTACTTATGCTAAGGGAAGCATAAATAAGCCTAAAATAAGAAAGATCACACAGCTCTCGAAGAGGCTGACCATCTTCCCTGAAGTAAATTTTTTCCCCTGAATCTCAGAGTTGTCAGGCTAAACCACAGAAGCTTAATGTTTTATTAGAGTTATGGTCTTGATGTGGACACAAGAATATGAATGAGAGGATACAGGTTTCCTTGTCTCATACTCTTGACCTAGTTTCCCACAAAAGCTTGGTTCTCTTATGTTTTCTTCCTTTAAAGCAGAAAAACTTTCCTCCCACTATGGTGGTAATTCTGCCCCATTTACAAACATGTAGCCTTTGATCAGTGGCATTACTACAGCTCAAAATTAAAATAGGTTTGAGCAATTTCTGAAATCAAACTGATATTTTAAATCTTGGACTCAATTGGGACCAAATATGAAACCTTCACAACTGTGCTGTTGCTGAACTCAAAACCTGTGATGTTGCCTCCCTGACTGAAATGTTCAATTGCCCTGGCTGCTGGGGGACTGCACCATCTTTCAAGCTTCAATGTACTTAGCTCTAGCATACAGCAAATTTAATTTTCTTACCTTATCATCAACACAGTCACAACTCCCCTGGCATTAAACATTTTCACCAAGTGAAAGCACTGGCACACAGTGATCAAATTACTTCTCAGTCTTTACTTTGATAGGCAGAATAGATTAAACTTCTTAATCTGCAAAAATAGCAGTTCTGCCATCCTTTTTTGTTCTCTTTTGTATTTCCACAGTTTTCTCCAGTGTGGACACCAAACCAAAATAATCTAGTACTGGATACTTAAGCCACACTACTTCTTTTACTGGAAGTGTGAGGTAAAGATATCAGTAGATGGTATTGGTTTTCAGTTTTCGTTTTTTAGTCACATTATTTGGGATAAATGTACAGTTTAAAAACAAAGCTATGTGAAAATGACATTCACTGGATGAATGTGCTCCTTTAAAGCACATCAGGGCAAAGATACTGCAAAGGAGGAGGGATGGCAAATGTAACCAGCATGTGTAAATGCAAATTTCATTTTTAATAACAAAACTAGTAGCTATAGAAATTTCAGCTGTGTTTCCTGGTGGCCCCTGAGAGTGCCAGTGGGGTTTATCATTGGATCTATATTTAAATAATCAATAATAGGCAACGTTATTTTGTGGATTTTGATTCTTAGAAGAGTTGTCTTACTTAAAACTTATTTTAAAGTAAGTTTTACTGTGAGCTGATGCTTCTTTCCTTGAAGGGAGATCAACAGAGGTTTTCAGTGCATGCTTCCAATCAATTCATGGTTTATCTATGGGTTTTGTCATTTAATTTTATTTGCTAGACAGGCTAGTAAAGCAGTATTTAGTCTTTCCAAACAGTGTATAAGATTGACCTAATATCTATTTTCATGTCTTCTGATGCATTGCATGATGTTTTCATGTCTTCTTTGGGTTATTTTTCTTGCAGTGTTACTTTGAAGAAAGGGGCTACTACTTGTTTCTGATTAATACCTCCATATTCAAATACAGCATACATCTTTCAAGTCTCTGTCACTTGAATCAAGCTACTTCCTCAGCACACTTCTGTGCTACTTCCACCTACTCACAAATTAAATTAATCAGAGCTTCCTCTTGTTACTAATTAAACTCCCCCTCTTTTTCAGAGGAACTGTCTTTTATGCTTGTCATCATGTCTGGGTTTCTACTTTCCAAGTTTTCTATAATATCTGTTCTATAACTGCTGTCTCATTTGATAGTAAAATAGCTGTTAGTATAGGTAGCACTATTCCCTGGCTAATAGTTACCTTCATGGCTTCTCCTGTTACCTCACAGCCACAAGTACCTCATCAGTTTGTGGTTTCCTTCCTTTCCAGCTCTCCTGCCACCTCCCAGCTATACAGGAGCTGTCAGTCACAGAGCAAATGAATGCTGCAGGAAATCCACAGTGCATTCTCATATAATCCAGCACTATAATTTCCTCATCTACATCTAGTACTGTTAAAAAACCTACAAACACTATGTAGTGTTCTCAAGCCTGCTTTATTCTGGTGACTAGCCTGAGAGGGCTTTTCACTGAAGGACCATTTACTGCCTGGTGCTGTGATTTAATCTGAGCGCCTTTGACAAGGAGAGGCTTTGTGGCTCTGAAACTTAATGAAAGGTAAAAGTCCACCAAAAAAAAAAGGCTCTAGGGGGAGGTATCTGAGTAATGAGAGTAATGAGAGTCTTTTAAGGTTCTCTGTTGAGCAAAAAATTAACCCACTCAATATTTGAAAGTTTTCTTCAGATACTGAGTCAATATGCCTCCAGAAAGGTTACTAGGTTTTTTTTATACAGGACATCAACTTGTCAAAGACAGATAACAGTAATCAACTTTGAATTTAAAGGTCTTCAAATTTGTGTGGATGGTGGTGTGTAACCATTCTGTCCTTTTTAGCAGGGCTGCTTTTAAATATTGCAGCATATCATCCTACCATAGCTATCCTTTTGGTTGTCAGTTTGTTCTCCTCTGACACTGTGGAAAATCAGTCCAGTTGAAGTAAAACAGGAGACAATCCATTTGTGAGCTGTGAGCACATTTGAAATTATTTTTCTTTGTTAGTGCAGTGCTCTGTAATTACCTTTTTTTCCCATTGCCAGCATTTGATTAACAACATTTCAAGTTTCAGTTTCCTTGCTACCTCCTCCAAAACTCTCAGAGATGATTCTCTGATGTCTAATAAGTGTGTGTAGGCAGGGGCATATGTAGAGGTCTTTCCCACTGTGGATCAGTAGGATCTTTAACTTGTTAAGGACCACCTATTTTCATTAAAATAAATTTATCCTTACATTAAAATAAGTAGTCCTTTCTCTCTAGAACTTCTACAGAGCATTCATACTCCAGAGATAGCTAAAACTGACACGTTAAACCATGTTTTTCACCCTTTTCTTTCTTAATGTTTGTTCTCTTGTTCTTGAAAGATGCTGGTAATGGAAGCAGACTGACATATTCAGAGGGAGAAACCCCATAGATGTGCATGAGGGGGAAGAGCTGCACAAGAAAACTGGTCTTAATATTCAGCTTAGTTATCTTTCCTCTTTCCCACTCAAGTGAGAGTTTTAGGGATTAATAACCACAGTAAGTACCTGGGACACAGAACTCTGTGAGGTTAGCCTGAAAAGTAGCAATGTGTAGTGCTTTTGTAGGTGAGAGAAGAGACTCCTTCCTTGGTCTCTGCCCTATTCTCCCATGAAATACCAGAGATGTAGTTGACTTCATGCTCTTCTTGCCATACCTTCAGACACATGGTAAAGGGAAACACTGGATGATTTGTCCTGAAAAAGAACAAGCTGCACCATTTTTAGGTCATAAAATGTTGTGTTTCCTCATTTCCTTATAAATTAGCTACTGCTATTAAAGACCTATCTCTAATTACATGGGAAGAAACAAGTCCTAACTATTTGTAGTGAATGCAATATTTTCTCTCAAAGAGCTTGAACTGCCACCAGACATTTCTCTGTCACAATTATTCAAACAAGAATTATCTAAACAGCAGATTGGCTACCTCAGTAATGTGCTAATTTGTTTGTACTTATTTTAAAAGGGTGTATTAGTGTTGCTTTCTGTGTTTTCCCATTTTCTTAAGGTTTGAATGAAAATTTTAAAGCTTTCTCTATAAAAAAGATCCTTAACTGGGTTACACTGTGCCAATTATTAGATTTGAAAATAAGTTCCTTGCATTGCTGCTCTCCTCACAATTGAAGAATGCAATGACAATCACACATTTGCATCATGTGGGTACCATGTAGCAGATTATATAAGGGGGTTTTGAACAGCAGCTAATTTCCTTTTTGTGATTCTTGACATGCCTTATATAGGATTAAATCCATTTCCTTGGTCAGCTTCTTTATACATACAGGGAATATTTCCACCTGATAAGAAATCCTTGTGGACAGACAGCTGATTTCCCTCAGAGCTTTTCATGAAACAAACCTGATGCCCACCCTGTCCAAAAGGCTAATGGTGCACTGGGAAGCAGCACACTTTAGATCCTGCCAAGGATGCATAAGGGTGAGGGTCTGACTGTGAGTATGATGTCAAATAAAATTATGCACAAAATAGTGCCCAATGTTTCAGATGATTTGTGTAGTGGAATTGCTTGAGTGTGTACAAGTGTCATACAGAAAAATACTCATTGTCTACCATCACCTTGAGTGAGGCAAAATGGAGTTCCAGAGGTTGTTCAGAGGTTTGACTTCCCCCTAACCCCTCCCAACCTCACAAATCTACCAGGGGTCATTTGTATAGCTTTGGCATTGGTGTAGCCCAGGAAAAAAGCCCACCTTTCAAGTGGTAGTTCTTGAAAACTTCTGGTTGGATGGCAACCTATGGTGTTAAGGGGGATGCTGGAGCTATGGCACAGAAATTAAAATATTGATGTGTGCACACACACACACACAAATATTATTGTTGGGGTTGTATTCATAATCAGTTGAGATCATCTAGGGGTAATTGTTATTATCATTGCTCTTTCAAATGAATTTATTTTGTACTAGTATTGGTCAGTCTTGTGACATTTGTGGTAGAAAAAAATAATGGGGATCTGTGATAGCACATGCTATAGCTTGTGTTTTGCTTTGGGGGACTTTTTCCCCTTTTAAAAATAGTGCTGCTCGTCAGACTATCTTGGATGGGCTTTTGGAGGAGAAAATGTTCCTTGTGTTATTTCTTTCCTATCTCTTTCCCTTCAGTAGCACTCAAATAAAAGCCAGAGGCAGGATTGTGAAAAAAATAGCTGCTACTGAAAAAAACAGTGTGATTAGTGTGCTGGATGCTTTCCTGTTAGCGTGGAGTGAGAAACAAACTTGTTAGCAGAGCTCAGGCTGTCAGGCCAACCACTTGCTATCTATCCTGGGTATTCACAGGCAGAAGACGTGGACACATGTTGCCTTCCAAAAAACAAGCAAACATCAGCTTCCATTTAGAACTTCCAGGTTATAAATCTTCACTAAAACAAGAAAGTTTGTCACTAAAACTAAGTAGTTCGTATTATTCAACTGAGCTAGCAAAATTTGTAATAACTAATAGTGAAATACTGTCTGTGTCGAAATCAACAAAGTAAGCAAATTAGTTTCAGTGCTTGATTAGTTATATCACCATGCTAATATGGCAGAATAATCAATCCTTGTTTACCGTTGTGTATAAATCTCACTAGGAAACCATATTACAGTCAGTCAGTCCTCTAATTGGAATCTGGAAAAGTATCTTCTTCCATCTTCAAAGGAGCTGTCATGATCTTGTCAGGATCAGATATCTTAAATTATGTTATAGTCTTGTACAAAAAATTCAATTTAAGATAACTATAGAAGCATCTAAAAATATGCTGATGTAAAAAAACTGGCTAACCATTCGACTGCAAACTAGAAAAGCCAACAGACTGTGATACACTTTACCTAATGTGTACTGAAGACAATGTTCTAACTCATTTTGGCAAGCAAAGAAATTAAGAATATTTTCGAACATCAAGAGAGACAACTTTAGATCTTGATAGAGAATATTTCTCTATTAAAACAGGAAGATGAAACCAATAAGCACTAAAAAATGTAAAAATTCGTAGGTTTGCATGCTCCCTAAGTATTTCCCTCACAGCAATCAATTTGTTTGCAATTGTAAAATACATTGTAGATTCCTTTTGGCTTAAAAAAATAATATCTAGATATTTAGTATCTTTTTATGTCTTGCATTCAAGACAAACAAGGAGTTTTATTTTTTCTTCTTAGATCCTACTTTTAACACAGGAATTTAAAATAGCATCTTGCATTGCCTAAGTAGCTGTGAATTAAATCCAAGTTAGCTGAGCAAAGATGGTAAGCACCTGGCAAATGTGTTGAGAAGCAACTGGTCATGCTTTGAACATGCAGTGACAATTTGTATTGTACTAAGGATTTCTTTGGTGGGTTTCATGACAGGTAAAGTTCACCCTTTCTCAAAATCAAGTGGAGCTTGATTTTGTTGTTCCTACATTTTATGAAGACAAGAGCTGGCAGTGTTATTGTTGGTTTAGCAGAGGGTTGTAGTCAAGGCAATTTTAATGAGGCCTGGCATCTTCAAATTAATTGAGACATTTGATTCAACATGTATTTATACCTTTCCTATGAGAGCAGAGCAGTGATTTGTAATTTTGAAAACCACACACAAAACATGGAAGAGAAGAATTCTATTTTGAGGGCATTTTGCACAGACTTGCTCACAAATGTGCTCTTGGAGAAGTTCTGGGCTGCTGACTGCAGCAGCAAGCAGAATGAAAAAAACACTTCTTCCTGTTTCCTCCAAAATACCATGTGTGAGAAATCAGAGTGGGGGGAAAATAGCTGCAACAAAATGTTACAATATTTTTGTCAGACATATTGCGTTTGGACTGCGTGTATTCTCTAATTTTAAAACTATGCAAAGCGCCTATGTGACAACATTATTTTCTGCATAACATAAAGAATTTGGTTAGAACTAGGTATTTTTTTTCTGGTATATTACAGCTGGAGTCACAAAATATCAGAAGCGACTGCTTAGGCATAAGTCAAAGGAATGGAACACATGTTACTTAATCTCTAGTTTCCTAGAAAGCCTGGAATTTATTTAACTTTAGATTTTAAAAGGAACCTCAAAAGTTTCCGTGTGACTAAGTTATTTGAAATAATCTTGAGGAATTGTTACACTTTGATGACCTGGAGTGAAGCATTATTTGGATTTTGGGGGGTTTTTTTGTCATATTGCATTACAGGATTATGCTGTCAGGTTTAGCTTTCACGAAAGTTTTGATTTACTGATAATTTCTGAGTTTGTACTTAGAGTGGAGAACTTTTGATAAGAAAATTTTGATAATGTCTTGTGGAAGGAGTATGTGGAGTGAACTCAGATATAACATGTGATGTGCACCAAGAGGAGCAGACCATCCATGGCTGGAATCAGTGCTGGAACTCTGGTAGGTTTAACGTGCACCTTCTTAAATTTCCCTTCACCTGTGTTACATTCTGATGTGAACTGATCAGCCTTGGAAAGTGATAGATAAATTAGGAAGTCAGTAGGTGAAGGAGGAGGAGGAGGACAGTCACACAGCTGAAAAAATCTGCATTAACTAATTCATCATAATTCACTGACTTCACGACCATGACATCAATTTATCTAGTTAAGCACCGAAGCCTTTCTTAAAAAGATCGCAGTGACTTTTTCAAAGCTGTGATGATTTATTCCTATTTTAAATCCACCCTCTACAACAATGAATACCTGATCTTATCGTAATATGCACGCAGAAACTTGTTTGAAAAGGAGAGGGAGCTGGTGCTGTACACTTGATGTGTAGTGACTGCAGAGAAGACAGAAATAGCATGTGAGCCACAACCAGAATCTCAGTGTGTAGCCTCTTTTCTATCTATAAATGTGTTTTTGTGAACTACAGCTCTAACAGTACAACTCTGTGTCAACTCAGGCCTCTTTAAAAAAAACAAACCTGTCATTTCCCCTTTCCTCTAAATCAGTGCTAGTTGTGGATGATTAGATTAATCGTGATTATAATGGATTGTATTGATCCAGTGTGAAAACCAGTACTGAAGGTGTTCTGGTGTGAATGTGTGACTGGATTTTTCTGGATATGAAGGACTGATCAGATCTCATCCAGACCTGGTTTACTCAACACAGCTATACCTTTCCACTCTGCTTCCCTACATCACTAATGAAGTCTGAGTATGCCTGCTCTTGAATTGCTGCTTGCACCAGTGTGGACTGGGATCAGGCAGCCATTAAGTAGAAGCATTATTTATCCATTACCAATGTTCAGGCCTTGAACATGGGGAGCTTTGTCTAAGTGTCACCCAATGGGATGCATCTTTCTCAGAGGGGAAAAGGGATTTTAGCAGCAGAGCTAGCAGGGTTCATCAATAGAGCTTTAAACTCCATGATAAGGCATAAAGGGGCAAAGTGTCAATTCAGAAGGCAGACTTGGCTGAGCAGAGATGTTCTTTCAGAGATAAGGCAAATGAAGGAAGTTGTATGCCCAGTGGAAGCAAGACCAGGTGACATGAGAGGAATGCAGAGTTGCTCCTTACCATTCTAGGCAGAAAATTCATATGGTCAAAGCTCATTTGGAGATGAAGCTGATCAGAACTGTAGGAGACAATAAAAAAAGTTTTTCCAAATGCATTAATGGCAAAAGGCAGTGTAAAAATAACATCAGCCCACTACAGAATGAGAGTGGTCACCTCAGAGACAGGGATAAGAACAAGGCAGAGGTGTTTAATATTCTCTTTGCATACCGGTGGCAGACCAAGGAGAAGTCAGTACCCCGAGCTGGAGAACCATGATGTCAAAAAAGATAATCTCCCAGTTGACTCTGAGTTTGTACAGTGCTTTTAGTTGACCCTGAACCTGCAGAACCTTGTGCAGTATCTTTTAGGGTCCATCTACATCCCTAAAAGTCTATGAGGCCTGATAGGATTCATCTGACAATACTCAAACAGCTGCTGATTTCATTTTGAGTACTCAAAGACTTTTGAACAGCCTGAGGCATCTTAAGTTGACCGGGAGCTGGCTAACATTGTCCCAGTTTTCAAGAAGAGCAAAAATTATGACCCTGGTGACCATAGGCCTGTCAGTTTCACTTCAGTGACTGGAAAACTTATGGAGAAATTGCTCTGGGAGGTATTGAAAAAACACCTGAAGGACAACACCGCCAGCACAGCTTCACAAGGGGAAAGTTCTGCTTGTCAAACTTAATTTCCTTTTATGACAAGGTAACACACCTAGTTGATTAAGGGAAGCCAGTTGATGTTATCTTTTTGAATTTCAGTAAAGCTTTTGGTAATGTCTTTCAGAGTAACCTTCTGGACAAAATGTTCAGCATGCAGCTGGATAAACACACCGTGGGTAAGCAACTGGCTCATCTGTCAGGCACAAAGGGTAAATGTAGTTCCATCAGACTGGTGACCAGTCACCCAAGGGGTTCTGCAATGACCAGTGACAGAACCCAAGGGAATGTTGTGTCAGGGGAGATTTAGGCTGGATATTACAAAAACCTTCTTCACCCAGAGGGGGATTGGGTACTGGAACAGGCTCCCCAGGGAAATGGTCACAGCACCAGCCTGACAGAGCTCAAGAAGTGTTTGGACAATGCTCTCAAACACTTGGGGTATGTGACTCTTGGGGTATCTTGCATAGGGCCAAGAGTAGGACTTCAATGATCCCTCCGTGTCCCTTCCAGCACAGGATATTCTATGATTTCAGTTCTGTTTAGGGTCAGAGTTGTTACCAGCCCAACCCAAAGTCTTTAAAAATACTGCACTTAATAACTACGTATAAAGCTTCCTCTCATGGAACTACTGAAAGCTGACCTTGACCTTGAAAAACTCAGATGTGCCCTTGGCTAAAATGTGGTCTTAAAGGAGGAACATTTAACATGGGAGATGACTGTTAGCTCTACAGTGCTTTCTACCTCTGTATTATTCTGTTATGTTGTCATTTGGAGAAGTGGAAAGAAATCATGGGATGATCCAATTATCAATCCCTTTCAGAAAACCCAGGGCTGCTGAATGTATTTGGTGCTCCCTGATTGTTTAGACAGATAATATAGCTTTGTGGCCATGTTTTCTGACACCCTATATTAGGTAAGGATGCTCAGCACACGATATGTATTACTTTCTGTCAAAATTGTTTTTTCTCTTCTAACAATTATTTCTACAGAAATTTGTAATAATTTGTCTGGAAATGCAGCATGTCAGTGCTATATTGTCTCATCTGTCTTTAACTGTTTGTTCAGGAATGAGCTATATTCATTATTTTTCAGTAAATTTGTAAATTCTAATTATACTCCTTCAAGTCTGAACATCTCCTAAACCTTCCTTTGAATGAGAGACATTAGCTAGAATGTCTCTCATTCAGTGATAGAAGAACCAATATAAATTATGATGACACATAGATTGAATGCTACTTAGCAAGTGTCAGTTTAGTTGTCAGAATAAACTTCAGCTTGACGTAGTCTGTTTAACCATGTCATGTTTTTCTTCTTAGGGAGGGAGTGTTTGCATTGAGTTAGAAATACGTAGTTGGGCACAAGATACACGTAAAATCTGAACACACCGAAGAAGATTTTCCTGTGGCTTTGACATTCAGCTGAAATTGGTTGAACTTGTATTGGGTGTTTGACAGCTCAGATGTAGAAATGATTCCCTACTTCTTATGGACAAACAGGCAGAGCTGTTTTATCTACATCCCCCAAGTGTGCATATAGACTAACAGAGGTGTGTGCTCTTCAGATTACACCCTTGTGGTGAGAGAAGTGACAAGAAGTCTGGAAAAATGGTTTAAAGAATTGAAGGTTGAGATATGAACTGAACTCATCACTTTCCTCAAGATCCTAATAATGCTGCTCTACCAGGGGCTGTATTTTATGGCACACCATTGCAGCCCCTGATGGATTTACAAAAACACATGCAGCATCTGTGGAGTCATGCAAGATTTTCTCGTGAAAACTGCTTCAGCAAGAAATATTTATGTTGTATACAGTTTAATAGGGAGAAGTGGATCCATTTTGTCAAGGAGGTCATTTTCAATGACCTTCAAAGGAGGTCATTTCACTGTCAACTTTGTCATTATTCAAAAATTACTCAAGATGAGCTGCCACGGGAGTAGACCCTCTCCGTACTGAGGTGGCCTAAGCATTTCTTAGGACCAGGGTTACACTCATCAGTTTTATCAACTTTCAGTGAAAACTTTCCCTATTGTAAGCTAGATGACAATTATTACTTCTGAAAAAGCCTAGAAGTTTTGGGTTTTTTTCTGTAATAGTTGTATTCTCTTTCACAGTGAAACATAATCAACATACATTTACATATTTCTTGTAATCAGGACAAGTGGAGGTGCATGATAGAAGAAGGATATTATGGTCAGAGTGCACAGCTTCATCTTGGTATAATGCAACTAATTACAAAAACCAACTGCAAAAATTAAAAAAAATTGTCAAAAAGCTTAACTGGCACATGCTTTTCTATTAATTTTGTACTTGAATCTGTACTTTTTTCTAGCACAATCCTTCTAGAGGCTTTGGAAAAATAGCATATTCTTGCTGGAAAAACAGGCTCACACAATGCATTGTCAGATCTCCCAGCTTTAGCAGTGAAAAATAATGCTTCCTGATTTTCACTCTGTTCAGCTATAGGGAGCAGTTCAGATGAGACTCAGCTGAATGCCTCTTCATGTCATGAATTATCATCTAAGCACTTAAAGATTAATATTTTCAAATCCTTTTGAAGAAAATGGGCTAAGACAGATGCTGTCCAGGATGTAATTAGAATACAACAGGATTGCACAGTTTTAACTAGCTTAATTTATCTTCTATGAACTACTCTACTACTGAGACTTATGAAAGGGAAAGAATACATTTGGTTTTCTCAAACAGACTTAAAAAAATGCCACATAAATAATCCAGGTGTCTAATTCCTGACAGTTCTCAAATTGATGAACAGAACAATCTGTTTCATAGGCTTGAGATAAACACAAAGTTTCTAGTGATGAGAACTCTTGCACTCCTTGATGCTTGCTGATTCAAAGGCTTGTTTAACTATATTTATTTATTTAACTATAAAAATATATTAGGCCAGAGGAAGCTATGATTTTTTCCTTCTGACAGCTACATTTTCTGTGCATTAAAACTGCACTATCCAAGGAGCAAATAGATAGACATTTTAAACATGTTTTTTTTTTAATATATCTATGTATAAGTAAGTATACAAGAATCTATATTTTATACATATATCCTTAATATATAAAATGTATGAGTTTTATAAATATGTAAGTTTTTATATAAAACATATAGACAGATATATGTCAGAAAATAAAACCAGTCAGCACAGTTTACAAAATCTGATTAGATTTGAGCATCCTGTCCTTAATTCCATAACATACATCCTGATATCTGGTCTTGGTGATTGTTAGATTTCTTCAGTGGAGTAATAAATTAACTGCCACCATTATTTTTACTTTTTTTTTCAAGTACACAATTCAGCCTTTTCTTTTGCTGCCGCAGAAGCAATGCTCCATCTCCTCAGTTCCTCAGAGTCTGTGAGCAGGAGTCATCTCCAGCACCTGCTCCTTCCTGTCTAGATGATGTGGTTCAGGCTTGTTTCATGGGTAGGAGCCTGCCAGGGCCCTCCACGCTCATTTTGTGGATACACGTCAGCATTCTGAATCTGCTCTCCTCATCCCCGCACAGGAACAGCTCAGCTTGTTACCATTTCCAGAACATCTTCATCTGTTGCTTGGTTTACTGCAGCCATAAAGCAGCAATTTCCTTCTATTTCTATGGAAGGCAAAAAAGGAGGCGTCATTATGACTTTAAAAGGCACCAGAAGTTATTCACATCAGCATTATGCTGTGTTTTTCCATTCCCCATGTTTCTGTCAAAGCAGAATGCTTGCCCATATAGGAAGAGTTTGTTTCCCAGTAACTTCCAGCACTGTTTTCCAGTAACTACAAGCAAAGAGTTTAATAGCTGTAATGAATTCTCTCATGAACAGTGAAATTATAGATGCAGGCTCATACAGACTGTGTCCCAAAGCTCATTGAGTTGAGGCATCAACTGAGAAGGTAGAAGCTCAGATTGGTTTTTCTCATGGCTAAAATATATCTGAGTGTGCCCTAAGGATTCTCTGCTGCCTAATGAGGTGCACCCTCACAGTCCAATAATTTCCTTGATTACAGCACTAAAATAACCCCTTTTCAATCTGCCTGAAGAGAGAATTCAATATGGTTGAGTTGTCCTCCTTACTGAAATTTTCTTGCATATTGGCAGCAGGTTCAGAAGTCCATAACAAAGAAGAGACAGGTGATAGTACGAAAAACAAAATAAAACCCAAGTCTCATAGTCTTTTTTTGAATAAGTGCTTTTCTTATTCAAGAGTTAGCAGCTTTCACTTGTGCTTGCTGTGCTTCATGTCCCAGAATGGGTAATGCAGCGTGGAAGCAGTGAGAATAATTGAGAATAGTTACCACTAGTGGCAATGTGTGTAACAAAGTCTTTCATTATATAAGCATGGCAGAAGGGTCCTTTAAAGAAGACTTTAAAAACTGAAACTAGTACAAGGATCAGAACTGGCCAAAATTACTCCACCTAATTATCATACGATTGGAAAGCATGGCCCCAATGAATCCAAAATATTTCATTGTGAGGGGTGGAGTGATCCTGAAAGAAATCTGAATTTCCTAGCACAGGAAAAAAAAACATGACTTCTTTGTATTTGTTGGAACAATTTGGTTTAAATAGGGAATTTCAATTGTTTCTTGCACAAAATTGTCAATTAAACAAATCTTTTCCTTCATCACAGTTCAGTGTCACTGAATCAGCATTTTCCAGTGAAAAAGTAATTTCTTAGAAAATGTCCTGCTTTGATCTTCATAATACTTTCCATCAGGCTAAGATGAGGTTTGTTTTGAGTAGGGTGGTGCAAGATTCTTTCCATAAACACTTCTTGTCTTAAGTTGGCAATGTTGGTGTGGAGGAGGAAGTTAGTAAATAGTCTTAAACACATTGAGGGTAGGGATTGAAAAAACCTTTTTATTTCCTTATTGTCTCCCTCTCCAATTCCTGTTGCTTCAATGGTAAAAAGTATGCTTTTTCTTCATGCTCAGAGGTTTTTCCTCCTGCAATTGTTATGAAATGGTAACTCTGTCTACTTTGGTTTTAATTTGGGGTTGGGTTGGTGGTTTTATTAAATTGTTTCTTGTTGCTTTGTTTGACTTTTTTTTTTACCCACTTATTAGTTAGTCTCCCTTATGAGAAGTATGTGCACTCAGAACAATGGTTTGATTCCTACCTACCATTAGTCGATTTTTTTTTAAATAAAATCAAATGTTAAATGAAGAGTAAAAGGTAGGCAGCATTTTAAATAGTTCATAACACTAATAGCAATCTGTGGTTCTGTTAATGTTTTTTAGGGGAGAAAATAAATCCAGAAAACACTGACCAACAGGGAACAGCAGGTATTTATTAGAAGTGTTAAACTGAACATTAATAATACTGTTGTGTTCTCAGAAACCATGGCAACAGCAGGGAGTAGCAATAAAGATAATTTTCTACTATCTAAATGAATTATTTAAAACCTCTATTCACCTCTACTCTTGATCCTAATGTCAGATAACTCCCTTAAAATAATGCTTATGGCATATGAATGTGAAAGAAGAAAATGCACTGGCTAAAAAGAAAAAGTGTGAAGCCAAGGTGAGGCATTTAATTTCTGTTTCCCAAACTTTCTAAGCTGAAGATTAAAAATATTTGGAAATTTTTGGTCATAATGAAGGTACAAAAGTCTCAGCCAGCTGACTGCACTATTCATTAAAATCTTCTTATAGTAAATCACAGAAATTGTTTGCCTGAGAAAAGCATCCTTCTCTGGAAAATTATTTTTAGGAACAAGTTGTTTAAAGATCTATCAGCAATAAAATACAGTTTATTCTGGTTTAGGATGAAGGAATAAACTAGCTGGTCAGTTGAGTCCAGCAGCAGTTCTTAGGTATGTTGAACCATGGAAGAAGATCTCATAAGGATGCCCCCATGCTGTGACTTTTGAGTGTTGGCACTTGGGATGGAGGACAGTCCTTGATCTCACAGGATACCAGATGAATACAGACAAATAGCCAATGAAGAGTCAAACTACTCTAATTGCTATTCATTATTTGTGTTTCTGGCTTGAATAACTGTTTAGTTACTGGGCTGTGTATAGACAGTAACCTCACAAGGAATATTTAACACTTTAAGTGAGGTTTTCTTTCTCAGATCACCTAACAGCTCTGGGAAGGGGTGAGTCTCCATTCCTAGACTGGCCAGGTGCATATCTTGTTGTAAATCACAGAAAAACACAAGGAGCAGTGAAACATCAGGCTTCCTCTTTTCCTCTGTGCAATGATTACAAATTCCTGGACAGACACTGTGTGGACATGGAGAGCAAAGTGGTGTCACCTGTTTATACCATGGGCAAAGGATACTTCCTGAAGGGAGCAGGAAGGGTGAGGACTTGATGGCTGGTTGAGTAAATTTGAAGGCAGTTAAATCTGCCTGAATTTCCCACATGGAATCTGATGAACACATGAATGTGCTACTGGCATCAGGATATTAATTTCAATAGAATACCAATGGAATTTGATCAAAGATCTGAAAATAAAATTCTTTTCCCACTGGATTGCAAGCAGTTCTATTTCAAGGTGCTGATACTGGCTAGAAAGGGACCCTCTCTGCTGAGGACAGCAGTGATTTCCTTGCTTCCTAAATCTGTGTATAGCATCTTAAAAATGCATGCCAATAGCCACAATCTGCATGCAATTCACAGGCAGATTTCTTCAGTGTGTCCGTCTCAAGTAGCCACCAAGGGAACAGAGTTGTACCAAATTTAGATCTGTGTAGTACATCATGAATGGGGAAATAAGCATCTTTTCATTTTACAGACAGCTGGTATATGGGAAGAGAAACAAGAAAATGGAAAAGTGTTTGCTTTTTAAAAAAGCATTCATCTTGGTGGCCATGTAAGCTGCCAAATGGAGAACACTGGCTATGGAGTCACTCTTTACCCATTTCTTCATGGCATAGGCCAGGAGAATAGTTACTAGGCAAAAGCATGAAGAGCATTTATTGAACACATTTATTGATCATTTATTGAAAAAATAAAGTGGTTAAATATTCATGCCACTGATTACACGTGACAGACACCTTAACAAAAAAACCCCCCTGATTTCTAAATCTAAGTATCTCTTTATTTTGTTCATCTAGTAATACCATGATTTTCAGAAATATAAAAAATTTAACCAGCCTCTGCAGAATGCAGTCACTCATTTTCTACTACACAGTATTTTTTTTCTCTCCTGTAGCATTTCTATCTCAACTTTTGCTAAATATTCTCTTCTGGACTTTGATTTTGGTCATGAATCTCAGAAGTTATCAATGCTGTAGATAAGCTAAATAGATACTGTAAATAAACTAAAAGTCAGCTTGCATTTTGTTTGATTTTGATTATCAGTTGAGTAACTCCTAACCTTTCCTTGAATACTAACTGTTGTTAAAGAAATCTGCAGATATTGGGGATATAAAAGCAGAATTGAGACACCTGTATTTCAACCCTTTTTTTGTTAGTTTTAGACTTACACTTCCTCCCCAACTGTCTGAAAAAAAAAATAATACATCTTCCTGGATGTGGGCAGGCCAGCCTTCACATGATGTAAAGCAGCATAGTTGTAATGATTTCGTGGCAGTTAACCATTTTGAAAAGTTTGAGAAGTCAGCCTGGTGAAACACCTCCTGAAATCTGGTGAGTTGCTAAACCTCTCTCTACACTTTTTTCTTCAAAAACAATGCATTATCTATTTAGTGCTAGAGCTAGCTGAGTGTGCCAGTGGAATAAATATTTTTTTCAGGAATAATTATTTTTCTATACTCCATTTCCCCAGCTGAAGTTTGAATGACACTGTTACGTGGCGAGAGAAAATAGTGCAATCTCTTCAATTAAATTGAGGGCTACACTGTGATTCCAGGATAGGGAAAAAAAAAATAAAATATATATATATATATATGAAATACGTGCGCAACAGATATGTAGCAAAATGCTAAAGCTCATTATTAAGACATAAATCTAAGAGGGAGATATTGGTTACTGCCAGGTGACTTCCAGGATTTCGTGCTACATATTTTCCAGAGAGTGAAATTGTTATGAACTTTCTCTGACTGGGTACAATTAATTATTCAGTAGGAGACAGTTGACTCACAGCTTTTAGTTATAAATGTGTTTTTCTATTTTGCTTTTAAAACCTGCAAGCTAACTCAATGACAGGTGCCTTCAGTAGAAACTGGGCTGCATCCATCAATGGGGCATTTGTGCACAAGGGGAGAGAGTAAGCTTTGTTCCAGGATCAGAGGCTGTAGATGAGAAACCAGGATGAAGGACAGGAGAGGAAGTGGGAATTTATTCCCCTGCTTAAATGAGTATGGTGCAGCAGAATTCCTAAGAAAATCTAGGAATATAGATTTTGCCTCAAAAAACTCCAGCTCCCAAGTTTTACCTTGTGTGGACTTGGATTTAAAAAGACCTGTTGGTGGAGAGGTCATTTGTTACTCTAATAGATGTGCCTTTTCACCAATCCTTTCTCCTTAGCTTGAGTTATTATAAGGAAAACTATCCCTGGGTAAAGACTAATGGTCCCAGGTGTCTAGGCACAAATGTGAGAGTGCTGCAGAGCACAGTATCAATCACCATGCAACTGCTTGGTACTTCTTGCTTTTACACATTCCCAAAAGGTTATTTCTGTGTATTCCACCAAGCAAAGTTGCTAAGGAAACTTTCCTGTCTGTCCAATCATGCTGACAGTCACATTCCCACCACCTGAGAGTTTCAGTGCTGTGACTGAAGCCCCTTTGCAGTGGGTGGCTCCAGTGAGCTGTAAGGTGTACCCCACTTGACTCTCTAGACACACCACTTATGTATTGTCAGACAAGGTTTCCTTATTGATTTCACCATAGGTTTCCCATAGCAGAGTCTCAGACCTCTGGTTCTTTTAAGAAATTTTATCGTGGTGCAAAAACCAAATTACAACTCAAGCTGACACCTCTGAGGGGGGATCCCAAACAAAGGAAACCCCTGGCTTTTATACTCTCACAGTCTATTCACCCCAGTGTGTGGGATCTTCCTCCAAAATCATTGGCTCTTGTTTTGTTAGGTAACCTGGCTGCTCCCATAGGGCCCCTTTCCTGTGCAAAGGGTCTGCAACTGCTCATGTCTTCTTGCCTTGGGCTCCCAGCACCCAGAGTTCAACCTGCAGCTGGCACTGCAGCTGCACATGGAGCTACCTACATCAAATGTATTTCTTAAGAAAAACAATTTTTCAAGGCTTTGTCAAACCCAAGCAGCTCTTCTGGCTTTTAACTAAGCGTCTGCCTGAGGTTCCTCAGGCACGAACCCATTTTTTGTCAACTGCACAACACTTTTACTTGTTAGGAAACAGGGAGTTTAATCACCCTACTTTTTCCTGACGTCCAGCTAGGTGAGACAGGTGTATAGGGATGAGAACAATGGGAAGAATGGTCCCAGCATTGATTCAAAGAAAAAGATTAGAACAGTGGTCTATTGTCTATTTCCACTCCAAGAAAAAGAGGTTTTCTTAAGTGGATGTGGTTGCTTCCTGTTTTATAGGAATCAGAGAAGCCGAGAAGGCTGCTGTTTGTTATAACTTTTTTACTGCCAAAGGATTGAATAACACTCTGGAGGATGAATCTTCTAATTGATGCTTCTGGTGCAAAAAACTGTACCTCCCCAGGAGCCTGCAGAAGTAGACAATGTTACAGAAGCCTCCTTTATGCATTATGTGCAGTTAAAGCTGCAGTTTCAGCTGTTAATCTTACATCTGTAGATAAATAGACATAATAGCCTAAGTGTGCCTCTTTGCTTTGCATTCTTCTGGACATCCTACAATGTCTTTTCCATTTTTGCATTTTTTTCTCTACTTTCGAATTACATAAGAAGTCTTGGATTCTTACTGAGGTTATATCAACAAGTTTATCTCTCATTCACTGCAGCTAAAAGTACCTCCCGTGGCAGTGCATCCCTTTTCCTATTTTAATTTCTTTTGCACAATATATGTCAGTCAAGCGCAGTTCATTTTCACACCAGCTAAGCAGAATAATGTATTTCACTAGCTTAATTACACTGTTATTAACCTTGCAGGAACGTTTTGATGAGTTAATTTTGAAATACTTAGTTATCTGACAAAAAATATTGAGATATTATCCATACAAGTGTTTCCCCAGGCTACTGTCAGGGATTTCAGACACTGGGAGTTGTAATGGAAATCTGTGACCCACTGAAATATCTGCTAGCAATGGCATGCTGCTCTAAGATGTATTGTCCTTCAGACAAAACACAATTCACCCAGATAGATAGAAATTTCATATTCATCAGAAAATTTTCTTAGCTGTGATTGGCATGAAACTCTGGTTTTTAAATGCAGTTCAAGGTAGATCCAACAGTGACAAGGAGTGCATTTGGATAGAGGCTTTGTCAGTGTAATCTTGTTTGCTCTGGAAAGTGGATGCCACTAGCCAGAAAACCATAATGTTGCAAGTTTGGAGATGAGATACTTCTGCAAATAATTATAAGCCACGTGACAAAATAAATGGAGTCCTGAAGTCACAGGGAAAGACTTTAACAGTGCATCAGCATTTCTGATGATCTAGAGATAGTCAGGGACTTGTAGGCTATTTAGCTGCTTCATGGTAGGGAACCTGTACTCTAAACTAAGTTTCTGCCTAACCTCCTACGTGTTGTGGGTTTCCTGCACAAATTCTTTGAATTTTGGAAATAGAGACATAATTCAGCATCCCAAAGAAGTTCTTCAGCATAGTTCTTCAGCAGCAAGAATAGGGGATGCAAAAGGTGCTATAAGACAGCACTACATCTCTACATGTCAGCAGAGCTGCAACAGTGTTTGTTGACAGGTGCCTGGGAAAAAAAGGATGGGTCCTGTTGTTGTGCTACTAACATTTTTCTGGAGTGGAGCAGTGTTAACCTCTGTGCTGGGGAGGCATTGCCTCCCCCCTGAACTCTCTCCCAGCACAAACTCCTACAGGAAATGGCCCCTCCAGGCTGGACAACAGTTGGATTTGTGGAGTAAGAAGTCTCTGTTACTATTGTAACTAGCCAGTGTTAAACAGCCTAGAGTTAGGCTTCAGTGTACAAATTTATGAAAATTTGTCTCTATTTTTTCTTCTATTAATTCTTGTTGGTCCTCAGTTGATATAAATTACAACTGTTCCTCTAAGGACAGCATAGTAGCACTGTTTTTCCCAGCTGGAGATTTGTTGCTCCATGTGGAAACCAAGAATGCTGAAAAAATAGAATATTCATTGCAAGAACCCAGAAAATGCTTCTAATTTACTGCTTGTGATCCTGGCTGTTAACTGCCTTTGGCTCCATGGTGGCTGGCACAATCACTTCAGAAAATGGGTGCATAGAGAATTAAGAAAGATCAATATTGTTTGGATGACTGTGAGCCATACCACCACATGGCTGTTTTCATGAAGGTTTATGTGCAAATGAGGGAGATCGAAAACTAGTTTCTAGCAGGAGAACAGAAAAAGCAAAATGATTGTTCAAATCCCTTCTTATAGTAAGGTTCATCACTGTAGGAGAGGATTCTCTTGTCTTTGATGTCAGGATTGTTTTGCCAGAGAAAAACATCAAAGGGCACTGATGCACTAGACCAGCCATCACAGTAAGAACTGGAGAAATGCCAAAACACCTGTTGCTGAAGGAATTGGAATTTGTCCTCACAGCCCTAATGAAGATTTTAAAAAGAATGCTAATTACAGCTGTCAGCATACTCAGACACTGTCACTTCAGAGAGCCTTTTGGAGTTCTAGCCAGCCACACACACTCTTTAGGAAAAGGGTTTCCTATACTTTGGAATAGCATAGCACCCTGTCAGTGCTTCCAAAAGAGTTCCTGATGGTGCCAGGGAGTTAAGCTCCCTGCTGGCACTGTTGTCTGTGGTAGGATTGTCACCTGGGGAATCAGTGGCACAGAAATGGAGGCAGCAGCAGCAAGCACTAAAGAAAGCCTAGGGGAGCAATTCTCCTGAGCTCTGAGCTCTCAAGAAGGGCTGGTTCATCCAGTGCTCTGGAAGAGGCTGAGACATCAGAAGAGAAGGGAAAACCCAAATATAACAAGGATGGTGTTCAAGAATCCAGAGGAAATCTTTTTTGTTTGCTGGTCATCAGTTTATAGAATTAATACAAATAATAGAAGTGTTTCCCAAACCCAGGCATGACTCTCACTTCAAATTACTCCATAATGGCTGACTTGGGTAGTGATGGGTCAATGCTGTAGGGCGCAGAGCTGCAGCCTGCTGAGATGTCAGGGTGAGTCCTTCCAGTCACAGAAGGACTGGAATGTGGTAATATTATCTATATTAGCCTTGACCAATAATCCTTAAATTTGCAGCCCAGCAACAGAATATCAGCAATCATAAAGTCATTTTGTCACAATGCTTCCTTATCTTACTGGTAGATATTTTTTTGTCAATATAATGCTAAATATCTCCTTTTTTCTTAAGTTCCTTACTTATTTTTCCATCTTTTATGAATGTGGGAAAATATTTATCCTTTTTCAAAGTAGAGCTACATTTCAAATATTAAGGTCTATTATCATATCTCTCCTAAATTGTCCCTTCTCTAAACTAAATAACCAGAATTTTTCTGCTGTTTCTTATAGGATATTTTTTCCAGGTGTCTAAAAATTCTCCTTAGTGTCTTTCAGCCTCCCCTTAATTGAACTGTATCCTTCTTAAATTATATTAGCTGTACACCAGCTGAGGCCTTACTGATAAAGGACTGCTTCATTTCACAGACAATACTCCTGCTACATTCCCATATGGAGTTTTTAAACAAATTTTAGTCTTACATTTAGCTTGTGATTGACAATGATATCTTAGTTCCTTATTGCAATATCAATGACATTCATTCCCTCTATGGTCCTTAAACAGATGATTATCCTTACCTATGTGCAGTTTTTTATTTCCCTCACTGAATTACAGTCTTCTTAGCCCAGACCAATTCTTCGATTTTCAAGATAGCTTTGAATTTTCTTCCTCTTATGAACTATATTTGCCACCCCTCAAACTTGCTGAATTTGCAGGTTAAATGAGCACTTTTTGTTCATTCTTTCCAAACTATTGAAATAAATCTGGCATGCTTCAGGCCCAGAGTGGGCCAGAATCCTCTTGATGTAATCCACTAATCGGAAAGTCAGTCACTGATAATTAGTTTTCATAAATGCAATTTACTCCCCATTTATGCACACATATAGTAAATCTATCTATTATCTTTTATCTGATAATTTCATAGGCATACAGAGCTAGCAATAATATTTCATCTGCGTTCCCACGAGAGGAAATTGAGCATTTGCAGTCTCCTCTTGCAGGACAGACTTGTCATTTTTATGAATTTCTGATTGCCCTTCTCTGCTACTGCTCCGGTGTAAATTCCATTTTGTTTTTTTTTTTCTTGAATATTAATGTCCCAAAACACACTTGGTATGCCAGATGTCTCAGGATTCTGGATAATTTTTCTCTTTTTCAACTGAAAATACCTTTCCAGTTATATCAAGGAACATATCTGTCATTTTCCATAGTAAATCTAATCGCTGGCTCATAGTCATCCTGTGATTGATAACAAGTTGTTCTACTTCTTTAGTTTTTGTTTTAGGAATCATTTGTTTACTAAGCTATAATTCTCTTTTCCTGGTCTTGGAAAGAGAGGTTAAAATAATTTCCTTAAATGTTTCAATTTTGACCATAGCACCCAGTAGAATGAATTGAATTGGTTTACTGTGTGAGTAATGATCTGAATGTTCTTAGTCTATACTTTTACCATGTGCTGTTTCTTCAAACTAGGGACACTGAAAAATAAAAGCATAGAGCTAAATGATATAATGATATTTTACAAAAAAACTGTAAGAGATTATGGGAACAACTTTAAATGTTCAGGTAAAAATCTTTAAACTCTTTGTTGGAGTAACAAATATATATGAGAGAACTTTTCCATCCTGCAGCTAAAATGAAATATTACTTAGTTCAATAATGACTAGGAAGATGTAGCAGGCTGTCAACATATGCACTATGTTTGATGTATGAGATATATATATGTATAATACCTTGTTAAGGTATGAGTTAAATTTCTCTTTCCTTAAGGCCTCCAAGCAAGTTAGATTGGTAAATATTGTTAGCGATGTTAAAATTTGCTGAACTTATTGAAAAAGGCCTCGTATTTTGAAAAAACATCATTTTTTCTTATCAAATAATTTTCTTAGTATTTTGTTATGTTTTGGTGCTTTCTAATGGGATGTTTGTTTCTTTTGTCTTTCATCTATTCATATAATAACTTTTTCTTCTCTATCCCAGTATGTTTTTTCTACCTTCCAGTTCTTTATGCACTGTTATGTGTATGAGACTCAAAGTTTTTTGGAGTTTGATTTGGTTGTATTTTGTTTTTAAAAAAACTCAATTGGCATCATAGGTGAAATATGTGACTAAAGATAGATCATTTTTCATAGAGCTCAGACAAATTAGGGTGGGCAGCACAGTGACCTGGGCAGGTTGCGATGTTAGTCTCTAGCCTATATAATGCCTGGTCTCTGATCAAACCAGGTCATTTCATCCCTGCCTTCTAAGGACATGTTTGCAACCCCGTGTTTCAGTGATCACGTAAACATAATCAGGACTACCTTTTATAAGTCTTATGCTTCCAAAGAATGACTCAGCCCAAGCTGCTGCTGCCATATTAAGAGGGGAGGAAGAGAAAGGTGTTGCCCTCCTTTGGAGTAGAGTATGATAGCCTGTTGTGGTGTGCAATTGAGTTTTCTGAAGTTCTGTATGGGTTTTGTTACATTTCGTTATCTGTTTAAAATGGTTTGTCCCTACAACCTCCCTTTCCCAACCCCTGATGGCTTTCCCCTAACAATAACCCACTCCCCTTTGTGCCCTAGATAGCCCTGACAATGCCCCCTTTCCCTAAGTCACTCACCTTCCTTCCTAAATCGGTTCTGGGTGTCGCCTTGCCAGGAAATGCCCCCTGTATTTCATGGGCCTGCTGAGCTCCAGAGAGCTCACTTCCATGTGGGCTTGGGGCCTGAAATAAACCTTCCTAATTCCCATGTCTGAGTCCTCCTGCTTCCAAGCCGTGACCACGTTTCTGTCTGAGGTTCAGACCCACAAATGTTACATCTTATGGTTCTCTAAAGAGCAAAGCTAGCTGGTGAAAGCAGCTCAGAAGAAACCATAATAGCCCTCGTTCTTCTCAGGCCAAGTGCATTGGAGGAAGGTTCTGGAAGCCCAGAGGCAGAAAGGAGGGAGATGTCCTGAGGTATTGTCCTGGGCTGTAGTGTAGGATGTACACAAAGTATTTATTCTATCACCATCTTCATGAACTGTTGAAACCAAGTGGGGCAGTGCTCTAGTGTTGGGCTGTCTTCTGCTAATGGCCCATCAATGCCTGGCCCATGAGTCACAGGTAACTCCCTCCAGGAGTTATCTCTGTTTAATGGGCCATCAAGGACCCACTGCACACTCCTCATCCCATTGTAAGATGCTCCACCCAGGGGGAGGAGCCAAGCATTCTCACCTGGATATAAGCTGGGATTTGGGACAGCTCGAGCAGCCCTTACCTATTGGATTCCCAGAGGACCAGAGCTATCAGACCTTTTTCTACAGGATCACTGCTTCAGGAAGACCACCTCATCTGGACTGTTTCCACCATCCTGCTCAGGTTGTATTCTGACTCTGTCAGTGATCCTTTGTGTTATTGCATTTATTTTATTTTTACCTTTTTACCTTTCTTCTTATTAAATTGTATCTCTGACTTGGAGCCTCTCACTCGTTTTGCTTTCAACCCACAACAGGTATAAATCTATGGGGATATCCTGGGGGTAGCATATGTAACTCCAGAACTGGATCCCATCTGAATACATAACAATGAGGCAAATTCTATTAAACTTTTCTACGGCCTCTGAAACTCACCTCTGTCCTGCACTGCCTCTAGTTATAGCACTAACTTGTGTTATACAGGCTGCTCACAGATGGTACTGGGCTTTCTCTTCTGCCAACTCCATTTTCAGTCCTCCTCCCTCATCAGGATGAACTACAATAAAGAAATTTCAGTTCCCTCCCACAGTCCAGTCTAGACTGCAATGCAGTGTATTGTAGCTTAAATTTGTCCAGCCTGAAGGTCAAGTCTTCTTCATAGACATGAAGACCAACTTTATGCAGTACGGTGTCATGGACATTGATTTCTATGTGTAGTGTTTTTATGTATTGGATCAGGCCCTTTGTAAGGTGTTGGGTTTTTTCCTCCCAACACTTTCAGTTGTTTTTCTTATTTCAGACATGTTGGAAACAACCTTGGTAGGTGTTTTCCTTCCTGAAGGTTGTATTTAATAATCTTGGGTAAATTTTTTTCTTTATTTTTTAGACTGTTTAACATTTTTCTAGTGGCAATTCAAGTCTCAGTGCAACAGGTACATGCCAGGTTTTATTAATTACTTTCCCTTCGAAGCTACAAGCAAACACCCAGCAGTCCTTCACTGACCCCCATTTCCATATTACTCAGTAAAGATGCAAGGTATTGCTTAGTCTTCTATGATATGTAGCTGTGATGTTTTTCTAGGGGAAGAAAAGCTTTTATTTTTATACTTCTGTTACTGAAGTAATGGAATAGAGAGCACTGGCAAACATTTTTTTCTCCTGAGACATGTTTGAGCAGATTAGTGAGGCTGCCATCTGGAACTGCAGACATTTACATTTTGATTGTAATAGCTAATCAATATGATCGTTGTATTATTAAACACATTATTTTCAGAAGAGGAAAATCTGGTCAGCTAAGGATCAGAAAATCTGATTCTGCCATCAGATTTCTATGTGATTTTGAGCCAGATCATTTAAATTCTTAGTGTTTAAGCTTATTCACATGCAAAACAGAAATAACAAAGCTGTTGAGCGAGTAGATGGATTTGAAAACAGTTATGGAAATAAAGTTATCTGACTTGCTTTCTGGGATTTAAAGAGTTATAAGCATACTGACATAAGGAAGATGTGAAGTCCATCTATTTATATTGAGCTGATACAAGTTAATTTGGAAAAAAAATCTATTAACTGAAATTATCTTTATTGAACAATGATAACTATATAATTCAACACCCAGCCCTCCATGCCGTATTCATTGCCTTTTGCATAAGAGCATGGGAGAAGTCTTCCCTTTAATATGAAACATGGGCTTTTTCTCCCCAAGTTTGTACTGTTTGTTCATTGTAGATGTCAGTCATTTCTCTGCATGTCTCGGTGCAACTCCTTAAAACTATCTTTAGAAGGGTTTCAAGGTGCTTCTAGAAAAATGAAAAGGATTAGGAAAAAAATGGAGGATTTTAAGGCTTTGTGGGTGGAGTCTGGGGAGAATTGGACAGGGACTTTAAGTGGCAGATTCAGAGCAGCTTGGAGATTTTGGCATCAAGAACAGCTCTGCATATCCCACAGACTTTAAAATTATATTTATCCTGTGTCTCTCATTGACTTGACGCAGATGCTGTTCTAATTTTCTAGAAACTTTGTTTCAGCATTTGTTGAATCTTCAATAAGAATTTTCCTAGAACTCAAAATTTCTAATGATTTTCATCAAGGTTCTCATCTAGAAAATTTTTGGTATATCTCTGCAGGAACTGCTTCAGTTTTACTTAAATTCCACCTGCACAAAAAAAGGAGCTGCAATTTCATTCGATCTGACTTTCCTGGCCAGCCTTTAGCATAGTGCTCAGGACCTTCATAGGAAACTGCAAACTCCAAGGAAGTAGCTGAGCAGTCAGAACTAGAAGAGTAGTACTAGATAGCACTATTTTTAAAACTAATTGTGGCTTCCACATGTGCTGCTTTGTTTAAAAGTTATGAATCTCTTTGGTCTGAACATCTACACTTTGTGGCATATTTAATATCCTATTAATTTCATGTTTTTCTTCTTCTGATAACAATGGCTAATTTCACCAAGAAAGTGTGGCAAAAATGAAGAGACTTTCATGGGTTCAGAAATTATTCTAATATATTTAGGTCTGTATTTTACTTTGAGTATAAAGAGATAAATCCTGCAGTTCCTGCTTAACCCTGAAAATTATAATGTGTTTTGTGTCCATAAAATAAGAAATGCTCTAATAATCATGTGTCTTGGGAATTAATGACAGGCTTTTTGTAACAGACACTGGGGAATATCTTCTCACAGGTACATAGTAGAGTACTGTAATTCCAATTTTTGCTAACCATTACCAAAAAAAAGAAGTGACTTCTGAATTCAAATCAAATTGCCAAACAGTTGTCTGGGATTGAAGAGGAAGGATGATGAAAGGAAAAAGCAAAACAGGATATGTTATTTTACTAAAATTTTGTCTAAAGAAGAGTCCTGAATTTTTTAGTCTGCAGGGAGAAAAGAGAATTATAGAAACCTTAATGGAGAACAAAGGTTTGCAGAAAGGAAAATACTTCCAAAATGTACCAGAACTTTAAAAAAAGAGGGAATAAGACTTTTTTTCACTGGAAGATAGTGCATTTCAAAATTGTCACTAGAAACGTAGCTGTATTATGGAAAATGGCTACATTTTGCTATAACATTTCTACTGACAGACATTTTACAGAATACAGGAAACTGAGAAAAAGGAGTTCAATGT
Source organism: Zosterops lateralis (assembly GCF_965231275.1). Lineage (NCBI taxonomy): Eukaryota > Metazoa > Chordata > Aves > Passeriformes > Zosteropidae > Zosterops > Zosterops lateralis. Next base: position 49,720,028 of record NC_139762.1, on the reverse strand, counting down.
GCAAGAGTTCATTTTATGACTCACATAAAACTCTGATTGACATTTTCCCAGAGCACCACAATTGCAGACAAACCTGAGTAGAAAAGCTGGGCTTTGTGTAACTTTCCAGAAAGGCAGTAGTAGTGCAGTGAGAGGCTTGCTGTGTAGTAATTCCTCTTTATGTAAGCAGCCATCAATGAGTTCACGTAATCTCCCTCCACCCCCATTGTTCTTCCACTCAGCAGCGCTCTGCCAGCACCCACACAGTGACTCACCCCGACAGCCCTTTCTACTACACACTTACAGAAAGGTTAGAAACATTAGGCTGTTCCTTTCCTGTTCTCCCTACCCCCCCTTCCTAAAAATCATTTCAAGCCACTTGCAAAGACAGATACTTTTGAAAGTTTTGCTTTGAAATAGTTAGATGGTTGGCATTGCTAGAAATAAACATCAACTATTTCTGTATCATTTTCAATGAACTGATCCTTTAATGATCATGACAATGTATGTTCAAGCAAGCAAAAGTGCCTTCTGGCCCTAAAAATGGATATCCATAGCCTCATGGATTTGCTATGAAGCTGCTATTTCCTTGTCTTAATTTTTAATGAAATGTGATGAAGAATTCAAGACTGCACTAATGAAAACTATATCCTCCCCTCTTCCTTGGTCTCTTGGAGATAGATTAATAACAGTTGAAAAAATTGCACCTTTTTTTTTTTTTTTTTTTTTTTTTTTTTTTTTTTTTTTTTTCTTTCTTTCTTTTTATGTTTTACAGACAAACCTTGGTGTGGCAAATCCTTCTTCTTCCTCTCCATCCCCTCCCTCCCCCCAATCTCTGAATGTTACAGAAAAAAGGATTCAAATAGCTTGTTTAGTCCCAGAGAATATGATGTTTCCAGGGGTCTTAGATGGGAAAGAGTTAATATTGAACAAACCAACTGGTAATAAAGACAGGTCATAAATGTGAGATAGTAATTTTTTCCCCAATCAACTATTCCACCTTGGGTCTTGCTCTAGGAGGACTTGAAGGTGGAATGAAATGAGAATTAGTAGTTTATTCCTGGTTGCTTTATTCCTGACTGCCAGCTCTTCATTTCTTATTTTGTAAGTCTATTCAACATCCTCTGTGAAAATGTTTCAGATGGATTTGCGTCAAATTGCTTGTTATGTTGTTGTGTTCTTATTTCTTAAGTATTAACCTTTTGTTTACTTACAAATGAAATATTAAATGAAATGACAGGGTGGACAGACAGATAAAAAGAAGATTTGTGCAGATGTAATGCTTGTCATACACAAATACAACAAACTTTTATTACCAGTGACAGCCATCTCCCAAGACTCAAGTGCCCACAAAAATCCTCTTAAGAAGGGTGAAACAACATGGAGATTTAAATGAAGAGAAAGTATTTTGCAGAAATGGCTCTTGATGTCAAGTCCAACCTGGGTTTATTACTGCATAATGGTTCTGTGGGTTATTCACAAGAAACAACTATATATACTTTGGTGCACATTCATTTACAATAAAGACAAACCCAATTCTTTTCTGTAGGAGCATTTGTGATATAAAAGGAATTCAATGTGCCAAGCAGAGATACAGTTTGATTCCAGAAACAGCCTGGCCCAGACTACTTCACATATCTCTTCTGTTTGCACTGACATTGCAGATCAGAGAATATGTTCTGCATACATCTTTTTTTTTTACTTGTTTTGATGAAATGTCTAAAAAATGTGCCCAGGTCAATTTCAACCACATCACCTTCTTCTGCTCGAAGACATAAAAATTAATTTTAAACATGCCTGCAGCATGATCCCATGAATGTTTTCTGCTGCAGGGACAGAGAACATATCTCTGGCTGTATGAACTCTTCAAAGCACAGACAGTCTGCTCAGTCCAGAAGGTCTCAGTAAGATCTTGTATTTAAAACCTTCATGGAACATCAGAGTCTGATGAGAGCACAATATTCTCTTTCAGTGGTGCTCAAGCTCAGGGACCTCTACATTCTGCTTCTCTTGTACCTTGGAGACCAGCCTCCTCTGCTCTGCTCATTCCCAGAATAGCTTTGCTTTCCCTTCTCTCTCTTTGGGAGTTTCAGGGCAGTAGGGAGGGCTCTCTTACTCCTTTTCACCATCACTTTGTGTTGCTTTCTGTAGTCTGCTTTTTTAATAGTTATGGCAGATGAAATATTGATATTTGGCAAGTTTCTGAGGGAAAATAAGGTCTTACTCCTTATGTGAACAACTTTCTTTGCAAGTCCCATATACTTTAATATACTCCACTACTAAGGAAAAGAAATGACTCACCAGGATACATTTAATGAAGACAAAAGTACCAAAACAAGTCAGCATTTCCTCTCTAAGGACAACAGAAATTAAAACATAAATAAGCACAAATAAATAACAAAAATCATCAGTAAGTTCATAGATTCTATCAATAGTATGCATTAGTTATCATGGTCCAGTTTGCTGCTCATAGATCTTGCCTGCGCAGCTTGCAGGAATGGCCATCTGCTCTCTGGTCTGATAAGCACTGAGTACCAGGGCAGTGGGAATTTGGGGTGGCCAAGTTGGGTATTTGAGGGGATGAGTACCTCTTCATGCATAATGTGAATCAGAGGGCAAACCTTCTGTTTGGTAATAGGTTGATGAGATTTATTTGGTAAAACCTGCTCTGAAACCTTCTGTTGATGAGATTTGTCTGAGGGCTGCAGAGCAGACATAACCCTGTGGCACCACCTTGGCCAGTGTGCATTTGGCTGGGACTGGAGATGCTGCCATGAAAGGAGATGGTCCCTTGCATGGTGCTTGCAGGGCATGGTAGTCAAGGTCACCTGCATAACCTTCCACTCCAGGGGTGAAAGGGTGGAGTGATGTGTGTGCAAACCCTTTAATAGTGGACACTGTTGGAATGACTATTTCTTTCTCTCTTTTTAAAAGTCTATAGAAACGTATTGTCCCAATTTTATTTTGGTGGTTAGAGTTCAGTTTTCACCACAAAAAATTTTTGAAAGAGACTATTACTGATGCACTAGAGGAAAATCTGCATGTTTGAACAAATCACATTTACTTGGCAGTTCTGGAACTCACAAGAGAATGACTTTTCAGATACTGAATCCCAGCTTGCTTCTGAAATACTTGTTTTATTTCAGTGTTCCCTAAATTTATTCTCTGTCTTTTTTGTGCACTAATCGTTTAGTGGTGCCTGGATCTGCCCCTGCAGATCATGACAAGAGCTCCAGTCTGCTGTGGAGTATGCTCATGAGTTTTTGTGCTGCAGAGCTGCTTTGGGAGTTAGTCTGAGCATCTCTGGACTTTGTGAAGTAAATATGTATATGTATATTTGAATAGAGCCTTATGATCACATGGGAGATTTCAAATTCAAATGACAGCTGGAAGCCCAGCTCCCTACTATACTTTAATGAAATCTGAATCCTTTATGGTCTTGCAGGTCTTTGGAGAATCTCCTGACATTTCAGGAGGGAAATACCCTTTTTCTCCTAACCCTGGAGTTTCAGTCTGTCAAACTCATAGTCTAATATTTTCTGCAGAATGTGAAAAGAAGGTAAGTAATTTCCCTCTCAATTTCCCTGCAGCCTTGATAGTTACATTTGTTCAGATGAATGCCAAAAAACAGTTGGCCATGCATGCCTCTTTCAATATGGTAGAATAAAGTAAAGCCAGACAGGTGAAAAACAGATTTGACAAAGAAGGAAATGCTTCTTTCTTTTATCAACTTTTTTGCTGTTGACACTCATTTTCTTCATCCCATTTTTTGAGTAATATCTGGAGTAGGGATTTGTTCCCATGGAGCTACATTTCTTTATGCATAGTTACAAGACTGCATCTCTCCTGTTTTTTAGTTTCTCCTGTGCTTCTCTCCATGCAACCAGCAGACTGATGAAACCCAGTTTTGGAAGGCATCTCATTTCCCAGGGTTTGACCAGATTTGCAGATTGTTCTTCCAAAGCTCTTTCTGTTTTCATCAGTCTTGTAAGAAGTCAAGGGTTGTTTTTTTTCTTTCTCCTGCTTGTTGTTTATTGTTGTTGGGTTTTTTTGGGTTTTTTTTAATCACCAGCAAGGAACATTTGAGAGGCTTAAACATGAAATAAACTGTTATTGTTGTAGGCTAATTCTAAGGTCTAGGCACTGTCAAGCAAAGAAATGCTAAAAAACCATCAAGCAGTAATAAAATTTATACATTGGCAAGGATAAACGCTATTATGTACTTGGATAAATAGGAGTTTTATTAATTGAGATTAAATATTTTCACCCTGGAGATTGGTTATTGTCAGTCCTTGTACTTTCCTGCAGTGGATGTGAGTTTTGACATTAAACAGGGAGCTTGCTACTGACTGCAATGCAGCCTTGTGCCTCTACCATTGAAAGATTACTGAAGAAATTTGGAAACTATTAAATAGAGAAGGATTAAGAATGATCTCTTGCTTGTGTAACCATGAAAGAATCCCATGAGCTCAAGCTGCTTAACTTATCAAAAAAGGTTAAGAAACTACTAGTCAAAAAATTTTAGACACCTCAACAGGGTGACAGTATTTGATATTAGAGGTCTTTGTAATCTCCCTTACATATCCTTTTCAAAATCATGTTTAAATATTTCTAAATATTTATGCGAGTAAAATTTTTTGTATGGCAATTGTTTTTATTGAAAATAGGCCCTTTAGCTGGAGTTTCTGTGGATTCCCTTCGTTCTGAAATAGTTCATGTTTTTAATGAAAAACTGAAAACTAATTTTGGTTTTAGAATAATTAAACATTATTCACTTTTCCAGCAGATGAAAATAACAATTTTTTAATTCTTTTTCTAATGTAGGGTTTTGGGCATTTTTCATATTATACATTAACTTCTGTTCAGCCTGAATTTTACTGCCATCTCAAGTACATAATTAATGGAATTTGAAGGACTATTATTTACAAACAGGTGTAGAGTTTGGGTTTAATATGAAGTGATTAATTTGAGGCTGGAGCAGACACCATGTGACATGGCCAAGGCTAGCAAATGGATGTTCATTTGTATGACTCTTGAGGTTTATTCTTTTCCTTATGCTTATATAATACAATGAGACTTGTCACACTCAGATGCTGTAATTATCTTCTACTAGACTTGTGATGTATTCTCTCCCATTTTTCTAAAGCATTGAAATACAGATATTCACACCTTCACTGTGATTTGAGTCTTGATCACCTCCTTGTTTTTTAGTTTTATCCCTCATTAAAAAAGCCCTCTTTGTTTGGGGGTTCTTTTCTGCTAGAACTCACTCATACTTTTATTTTTGCCTGAAAATCATTAATGACTCATCATTTTCCAATACTAGTAACTCAACTTAGTATGGCACTAATTTGCCTTGCAACAATCTGTTCTCTCTGCCTACAGCTGGAATGCTCTGGCATCTCTTACTAAGAGTGTTAGTCTTCAAATCATTAGTTGTTCTAATGGGTAATATTCATTTTAGGTCCTTCTTTCCATTAAATTCCTTCCATAGGTTTTTATTTACTGAAAAAACAGCTTTCCCACACTTTTTAATACTATCCAGGAAGGTGCTATCACAAATTTAAAATTAATTCTTTTACTTAATTATTTATGTCTTGATAAATGTTAGTTTTCGTTTTCAGTCCAAGGGTCCCTATTGTCTAACCACTTAATTTTTAGAGGGAATTAAAATACTGTTTCTTTTTTATTTGTCTGCAGTCAAAACAGGCTCTTGATGAATTTCTTGATCATTGATACATAAAATATCTCCACCATCATACCAGATGTCGATGAGGTAGGACAAGGGGAGGAACACTCTTGGTGCAAGTTTGTGTTTTGCTCCTCAGGAAGCAAATGCAGGGCACTATGCCCAACTCCAGGATATATTGATGTATCTGTTTAAGTCCTGTGGAAGTTATAAACTGTGGTTCACTGCAGGCTGAGAACAAAACCTCAGAAACTGCCTTGGGTTTTAAGGTGTATTTCTATGTTCACATGTTAGCTACTCCTCTGCTTTTGGGTTTGTGTTGAGCTACTTTTCTTGTGCTGTTAGGACTTGGTCCTTCTTCAGCCAAGGCCATGCACTGCCTGATGTTGCCTTCTTGAACAATGTTCCAGAATCTAGCTTCAAGTAGTTTTGTCTTGCTCTGGCCTATATTACAACCTGGGGATAATTTCATACTCTCCATTAACTTGATGTATTGTGTACTGTGTCCTTTCCAAGCACCCAGATTAAGGTTCTGTGGCATGAGTGAGGAATCCTTTCTGAACAGCAAAGTATTCAACAATCAATACAGTTAACAAACATGTGTGCTTTCTTAAATAGCCCTTCATAAAAAGGAGTAATTAACGCTCCTTGCCATACCTAAAAAAAGTTTTCCCAAATGGAAATGTTAGCTATGGCTCTGTAATTCTCTTTACAGCACATTTTTATTGTCTAGTCTAATCACATGGGACACTTCTAATGTCAGACAAATGAACACCACTCTGGCATATATTCCATGCTCCAAGAATTTTATTCTCCAACTTTGATAATTCCATCATGCCAAAGAAAAATGAAGTTGACCCCTATATCTTCTACTGGTCCTGCTCCACTAATTTGTTAAATAGTCACCAGAGGTCCCCTGCAAACAACTTATCTGTGGTTCTCTATCAGGCATTGATGTCTCTGTTCAAACTCAATATAAGGAACTCTTAGTTCATACAAATCCAAAGCTTTGCAAAGGCTTTGCAAAAGTTTGATTAAAATGTCCTACTTGTTGGTTTTTTTTTTCCCCAATGGCTGATTGGGATTCTGACCCCACATTCAAGTAACAAACTTCTTGATGTGGATGTGTACAGTACCTCAAAAAGATGCATCTAAGAGACTGCAATTGTAGAAAAAGGGTCTGGAGTCTCCACCTGCTAGAGAGTATTGACATGGACACTTCTTAAATAATTTTTTCATATGTAGGTGCCAATTTGTAGAGTAAGATACTTTCTTTTGAGAACATGTTAGTTTAATTTAGATATTTAAAGAGATGGTGTCATTTTGAGGGAAGAAGACAACTTTCTAAAGCAAGGCCTAGAATGTGATCACTGAGTAGATAGAATGTGAAACAGGAGAACTCCTGAATGCGAAATATATCTAATGGGAAACAAAAGCGGAATTAATCTTCCAGATAAAAAATCAAAACACGTCTAGACTTGGAAAAAATGCAGTGGTTGATGATGCAATTTTATTTACTACCTGACTTTTTTGTTGTTGTTGGGTCTATGTATTCATTTTTTTCAGTCAAATAAGCCTGTTATGCATATTAATTAGCTGTAATTGCTTTAATTAACTTTGGAATAGCAATGATTCATAACATGATAAAAAAACTTAACTTGGACAGCTTATTAAGGATTTCAAGGAAATCAGATGTATTTTCTCTTATTGCTTATTAACTTAAGGAAAATCAGAATCTCGTTGCTGCTAATTTTTTTTGAATATTTATTTAATTATTTTCTATGTCTCCATATGGCCACGTTGAGCTGTTTTATTCCTTAGTATTTCTAAGCTACTGGAATTTCAAGCCAGACAAAATAAGAGTTGAATGAGACCTATTATTGTTTCATTGACTTTGAAGCACTCTGCATTGCTATTCCTCTTCATGGAAAAGGTCACTTTAATCAGTACTGAATACTTCAGAGTTGATAGCACAAAATAATCTTAACAGGTTATTTGAATAGCAATTTGGTTTAGATGAAATTTCGTTAATTGGAAGAACATGCATTTGCAGCACACTGCAACATACACTGGAGAGCTCCAAGAGGAAAGTGCTGTTTTCTGGTCTTGACAATCAAGAACTCCTTGACAGAGCTAGGATTACTTCTTCCAAAGAGAGAATGATTAAAGGAACATGTGACAGCACTCCCTAAACACATACAAAGGTATTGCAAAAGAGAGAAGAATGCAGTATTCATATGGTCAAAGAGAAGAGAAATAAATTTCACTAAGCAGGATTCAGATTTGGTAGTTGGGAATCTTCCTACCATTTGAGATAGTCAGTGAAATGTGGGGATAGCTTCCCTAGAGAGGGTATGGGAATTTCAATGCTGATGTTGTTAAAAGCAGAATCAGTGTCTGACAAAGCACAGCCTGGGTATAAGACAGGATATGATTCTTTTCTGAAGCAAGAGAGGAATTAGAAATCCTCTCAAGGATTCTCCTAGACATATTTTCCATGTTTCCTCTCATTCTTGGATTTCAAACTTGCTCCTGTTAATATCTGTATCCAGAAAACATAACTTAATAAGAAGGACAGAGTGAGGCTTCTGTTTAGTTACATACAATATCATAGTTTCCAAATCAGTTTGCTTTTCAGGAAGGGTTTCTGTTTTTGTAATTTTTCAACATTCCAAAGCACTCAGGCTTTCAGAGTCTCCTTGCCTGCCAGTTTTGAGCTTCTAAATTGAACCTAAATTTTTTTTACGCTTTCAGCCTCCTGGGTGAGATTCACCTCAATATTAGCCACTAACCTAGCATAGGCATCCAGGCCTCTTCTGTAGTCTATAGGAAGAGGACAGATGCTGTTAGAGTTCTGTTCTTATATCCAAAGTGTTACGTATTGAGATAAGTATCACTTCTCCAGCAAAATATACATTTCCATGTAGAAAGGTTTCCTATGTATGAAATTCATTGAAATCATTTCATGACTTTTAATTTAGTTCAGAGAAAGTGTATTGAAATGTCACACAAGAATAATACAAGTCATACAGAGTCTGTGATAACGCTCACTGCTTCCGAATATGCCTCTATTTCTCCTGATTACATGGAATATGTAAATGTGCAAATTTGACTTTTTTCGTAATTGTTACATTTTCATTCAGTGTGAAGTAAAGCAGGATCATCTGATTTTATATGCCAACTAATCACATAAAGTCCTTTTGGTAAGTATGAAACTGACACTGCAGGATGCTCGCCTCACCTACCAGAACAGACTTTGTTGGTACTGGTGGAACTGTCTAGATCTTTATGAGTTATGCAGTCTTTAAAATTCCATCCTTAGCAAGAGGGACCTGTTTCTGTTAGAACTATTTGCAAAGATACTGTTTGTTGCTGTGGCACTCCAACAAGGAAAGCATATACGGCTCTATGTTTTTTTGCACTGTGTGGCAGCAAATCCACCATTGGCTGTGGTGAAGCCTCTGTAGAGCACCATGACTGGACCCTTACAAGCAGTGAGAAGTTCAGTTGTATCTTGAGCTCATTCCTTGAACTTTTTTTCCACAGTTGTTCCTCCCTTGATTAGTGGAAAAAAAAAAAAAAAAAAAAAAAAAAAAAAGGAATTATGTGAAGACTACCCAGTCACAACGAATCTTGACCAACCTCCCCCAACCCACAACGGCTCCTCCAAAAGGTGCAAGGCAATCATTCCCATGAGTTTGGACTGTGCAAACACCAAATATAAAACCCACCAAACCAAAAGTTATTCCCTTCTCATGAAGAACTTCACTTACATCTCAAAGTCACAGAGGAATTGGCTTCTGCAGTGTTTCCAGTCATACCTGTATTTTCTTATTCAGTCCAAACTCTCAGTGAAGTCGAAGTGGATTTAATGAATCAATTCTTTTTCTGGGAGTAAAAAAGTATCACTAGTTAATAAGATTCAGTATATTAGAGTATTGCAGGAAGGCTCAGGGGATTTCCACCTGACTGGAAGTTAGTAAAAATGAAGAAAAACTTTAAGAAAAGTGGCATATATAGTGGAAGATAATAAATACACCTAAAAATCCATTGCCTTTGAAAAGACAGGTTTGAAATGAAGTAAGAAAGTGTTCTTGTGCAGAAAGGCATCTTTGAAAAAAATTTATTTTAATGCTGAACCATAAGAAATTATAGTGGATAAAAATATTAGGATGAAGAGAAAACAGAATTTGATACATTTGTCTTCTTAAGCAGCCTTCCACATGTTACAAGTAAACAAGTACTTGCCTCACATCTAAAAAACTCTGAAATAATCAACTGACAGTGAATAAATGATTTCTTTCCTTTTCATATGAAAAGAATCAGATCTTATAGCCATCTCACATCTAGTAATATTTTCTCGTTGAAGTAAACCAATTTTAGCAGCATCTAAAGTAGATGTACTGCAATACTGCCACAGGGTTTCATCCAGTGAACTCATCCTTTAGTTCTCCACAGCTGTGGCAAGATCTTGCTGCTACTGGGCAAAACCAGCTTCTCTTGCGAAATACCTTTCCAATGTTCTCTTTAAGTCTGTGGGTCTCTAGGGTGCACCTCAGGCCCATTCAGGAGCTCTGTTGGAATTTCTGTCTGTGACCAGGCTTTTCAATCGTTGCTATTCTTTGGGATGTAGGCAGCTGGTTTTGTGTGCCCTGGGGAAGAGCTAAGTACTTACGTACATAGATATTCTGGTGGCTCCTGTGATAGAATAGTCATGGCTGTATCTGCTTCACTGAAAGAAGGGGAAACACAGAAACCCCTGGCTTCAAAACTATGTGAACTGACTGCATCATATGCACAGAATTTAAAGCTAGCTCTTTCTATAGTGTATTAGTTTTGAGGGGAGGTGGCAGGAGCAGTTTGGAACTAAGCTGGTAAGAGAGCTAACCGTAAAGTGGTGCAGATGATCAGGGACTAGTTTTTCAGTGTGCTCCTTTTCAGGGTACTTGTCAGGATACCTGTGCTCTATGGCTAAGTGCCATATGGCAATAATACTAAAAAAACAACAAACGATGCTGTATTATGAAGTACAAACCTCTGTTTAGTTGAACTGTTAGAATACCCTGATGTGACTTCATCCTGGGTCAACTGGTGTTTCTCCAAAAGGTTGATTGCATTGGTTTTGGAAGTCACAGTGTCTGGACACCATCCTTTATAAACAGTAAGTATGTAGCTGCCTTATTTCAAAAACTTAAAAAAAAATGTTACATGGACCTGAGCCATGTAACATGCTTGTTGTTGTGAATCCCAAAGAACAGTCCAGAACAAATTTACTTTGCTAGTGTGTAGCATTTTTATTATCATGCCTGAAAGTCCAGGAAGGTCCTTCTCCAGCAGAAGGCTCTGCTGTGCCCAGCTGATGCTCATTTCCAAGCACTGAGATGGCACAACCCTGGTTTTTGTGTTTGTGTTGTGCTTGTGCCAGTACTTCTGTAAAGTAAATTTAAATTGGGTAAACTAACCTGATTTTGTCAGCAGTGAATTAGAGAGCTAAAAGGGAGGCAGTAGACTGTCCTACACTGCTTTATGATTCCAATTCTAAGCAATTTTTGCCTCAAACTCTTTCCTTATTATTTTTTCAGCTCTGAGGTATCACCAGGCTATGAGTAGACCAATTTTGTAATTGTTTCCATAGTAACAAAGTCTTCAAAATTTGGAATGAGCTGGAGAATAAACAACAAACAAACAAAACCCCAAAAGCTGTAAACATAAGTTGTAAACAAAATAAAAATTAGTGGCAGAGACACAATATCCGAAGTCTAAAGGTTTCATGGCTCCTTTCCAATGACCCAGCCTAATGTGAGAGAAATGATATGAGTTTGTCTCAAATTCACTAAAATATACTCTTTCTAGAAGTCCATATTACCATGGCATTTGCATTCACTACCTCATTTCCTCTCCTCTGCCTCAGACTCTTTACTACTTGAACTTGCACGCAGATCAGATCCTTAGCTGGAGATGTCAACTTGGGTGTAATCCCACCAGTACTGCCCCTGAAAGCCACTTAATCCAAATGCAGGATCTGTTGGACAAAGTAGTGTTGCTTGTTTCAAGGATACTGATTTATGCCAGCTTTGTGTTATGTAGTCTGACCTTTAACTAGATGCATGTTCTTGGGTTGGTTAATTTGTGTTTTGTTGGGGGTTTTGGTGAGTTTTTTTACCCTAACTAGAACAGGAGTGGTTATTAGGAAACATGCATTCTGCTTTTGAATTTGCTACTGGTACATATTATATTAAAATATACTCTTATATTCTATGTTGTTTACATGTTCATGCCTTGACTTCCCTACATGTATAAAGGGAAGTCTAATACTTCTTTGCTGTCTAGTGTTTATGAAATGAAGTTGTTTCAAGATGAACAGTTGGCAATCTTTTCTCTCATTTAATATGCTTTGCATCAAAAATATATAGTTAGCTGCAATATGCCTGATGCCTAAATATTGTAACAATCTGCAACAGATTTTTTTTTTAGTTCTGTGAACTCTCATACTTGTTTTGAAATATTTCAGAGGAAATGCTTAGCATTTTGCCTAAACTTGGTGCTAGAAATAGCTTAACTAAGATGCATTCTGTCTACATAATACATATCAGAATGTTACAGTAAATGATTTTTGGCTGTGTAGAGTGTGATACTGTCTAAAATAATACAGATTCTTTAAAATACAATGCACTACAAGTTGATGGTCGGTTGTGAAGATGAAAATGTTTTCTATTTGTGGGCCCAGAACTCCTTGGAGACTATCACAGCCCCACGCAAGGGAGCAGAAGCTCTTGTGTCAGGAATCCAGTCACATTTCAGAGGAAATGAACTGGGAAAGGTTTGGCCCACTGTCTCTGGTAATTGCTCCTGCAGTCAACCTATCAGGCCACTTCAGAAGCTGTTGGAGTTCCCACATTTGAAAAGCTCTTTGGACTTTACAGCTGAGACCTCCCAGGCACATGAATTCATATCTCAGAATTAAAATATAATTTGTTTTGGCTAAACAGCCTCTAAATCTTTCCTTCACCCAGATGGAAGCATTTGTGCAATTAAGCATTTGGCAATGTTGGCATAAGTAACCATGTCCCTATTGGAATATTTTCAAAACAAATGCACAGTAAATGTGGATGGAGTGATCCAAAGTCATTGTTTTTTCAGGAAAGAGTTGTTTGTTTTCTGGTTAGGTTTTCTTTTGCTTTATTTTCAGGCTGTATGCTCCTTTAAAAAACTGGTAAAAAACACAGTCCTCTGGGGTAGTTTCCATCAAGCCTGGTATTGAGGTTGATGAAGGATGTTCATGTTATCTGTCTTCTATATAGGGATGTCTTTACTAAAGAAAATGTTAATAAAAGAGTATGGGGTGAGAAAGTTTTATCTAAATGAAACCTGGCTAATGCAGTTCTTCAGTGATCACCCAGTCAAGGCCAGGAGATTGAGTAAGATTTGTTGATTTGTCATGATATGCAAGCTGCACTTAGGCTACATACAGTGAGTGAAACACAACTGATAATGAATGGGTTTTCTCATATCCCCAAGGGCTCTCAAATCATGTCCAGTGGTAAAAATGACAGCAGAAGTGAGTTTGAGGCCTCCAAGTTGTAATATTCTATCAAAAATTTGTTGGGAAGTTGAATCTAACTCCATACTGATAAAGCATTAGCTAGGTTTGCTAAAGATTTATCAGTATGAAGCTGGAGTCAGATTTTCACAGATGCCAAAGGAAAGAACAGTCAGATCACTGGTACCTCATGAATTTAATGAACCCTGAAACATAATTAAAGTTGCTGACAGTAGATGTTTCTCATATCTCAGCCCACACCACACAGAGTCAGTTATTTCCTGTGTCTCCTAAAAGGAGAAAACTGTACAATAGCAAGTCCTTCTTTGTAATGACTCTTGGCATGTTGCAAATTCCAAATGGCTATTACTCCAATTTACTTATTAGATTATTTTAAATTTATTCTGAGATGGACTGTCTGATTAGGATAAACTTAGATGTCTTACGGACCAGAATCTATTCTGGCTATAAATATATTTTGTAGGAAGTCAGGGAGGGACAGGAGAAAGGTGTCAGTATAAACAACCAGAAGGAGAAACTCGGTAACTGAGTTTTGCGGAACATTCATCTTCACATGGTTTTAAATACTGGTGATCTTTCTTAGGAATGGTTTTCACCACCTCTGTATCAGGTAGGCATAGGGTTTCTACAATGGAAAAGAAGTTTTAGGGGTTTTGTCCTTTGCCTGAGTTCTAACGTCCAGTTTGGAATATAATTTTTTTTTTTTTTTTGAGTACGTTACAAACAGTGATGGGCGGGGGAGGCAGGTTATGTTCATTTTTGTTTTGCCACTGATATTTTTTCTGCACTTACATCGAAACTCAATTACATCATTGCCTCTAGTGAGTCTCCATTAGATCTGAAGAATTCCAACCTGCCCTCCTGGAAATACTCATTTGGAGTTTTGTATGGAAGTTGGGGCTGCTTCATCTGACTCTAAAAACTCAGAGTGCTGTGTGTTTGGTATTTTGCTCAAGCTTTAGGGGCTATAGTTTTATCCTGCTTTAACATGAATCAGCTTTGAAGTTACATGAGACTTCAGACTTTCAGGTTCAAAAAACTTTGAACCTGATTTTGTTTTCATTTTTGTTGTTCCAAAGTACTGAGCCCTAAGTGAATAGTGGAGGAGGCAGGGAAATAATAAAACAGTAATTGCTGTGTCTTTTGACCCAAAGTGTGAAATAACTGATCCCATGAAAATTTTATTTCAACTCCTTGGACAAAGGTGATTACATAAATTAGAGATAAAAAGACACTCTGAACCAAATCTGCAAAGCTTTTCTGTCTTATTTTTCATCTTAATTAATTTATTATTAAAGTCTCATGAGCCTCATGAATTTTTTCTCACATAGAATGGAAAAAGGGTAAATGAGGCTTTGAGGTTTGTGAAGGAGACAGTCTGGTTGGAAAATTGGAGAAATAGTTTTGACCAATTTTTTTCCATTACCTCATAAGGCCAATCCCTTTTTGATGAGCATTTTTACCTCCATGTCTCCCTGTCAAGGGCAGGGAGGCAGCTGTGTACATTCTTTTTGGTAACTTTTTTTTCCTGAGTGAGGGCTTTGTTTCATAGGAGGAGAACACTGAGGTGAATGTAAAGCATGCCTGACATAAATCATAGTCTATTTGACACTGAGTATAATATCCACAGTATAAAAACAGTCTTCAGGAAATAATGGCAGTTTATGCATTTCTAGATTGTGGAAACAATTAACTTCTTGCCTCAGAATATATCACTAGCTGGATGTCATTTTAAAGGCCCAAATATTGGGAATATTTACATGGTCTGATTTACAGATCAACCATTGACTTCAGTGACCGCTTTGAAAAAAAGTCCCCTAATAGAGTAAAATAAAGAGTGCACCGAATCTTTGGTGCATTATGTAGCCTGAGAAATATTTTTCCCTGACAGTTAAAATCTCCACACACTGCCTGAATGCCTGACAGGATTGCCTCCATGTTAGCACACACAGACAGATACATCAGCACAACTCCTGGAAAAAAAAACATCTCTGGATAGAACAAAAACACAGCAAAAAATATTTGTTCTTCATGGATGTACTAGAGAGTCTGTGACATTTTACAAACTTCCTATCATTAGAGTATTCTAGTGGATAGCCTGTCTGAAATACCCTCACCTCAATCTAACTGCAGGAAAAACAATAATAAAGTGAGGTGAGATATTCATCTTCTTGCTTAGGAGAAGGTCCTGCAGTTCTGGCTGGTTACACATATTTTTCTTCATGGGAGCATCTATAAAAGGATGAAATCATTCCCTTTTGAACTGTTTGGTGGGGGTTTCATAGCCACAGAGGCACTGCATTAAGGATCTCAACCAACATAGCCTTAGGAGACGATGCAGTGGGGCACATCAGATCCTTACACTTTGGAGTTGTTCCTTGCTGCCATTCTTATAGGATATTTTCTGTGTTATTGTTTGTTACTGCCTAATTTAAAAGACTTGTCTGTAGCATGTGTCTCTTCAAAATAAAGGATAATTATAAATTATCTTCCAAATTATAGTACACCCACTGCCTGATGCCTCTCCCTTTAATGAGGTTCACGACCATCTCGGCAGGGCTCCCCCGCTTGCCTGCCTCAATTCTGCTTTCTGGCATCAAGGGATTTTGTTTTGAAGAGGTGCACCATGAGAGCTATTAATGATGCTCTAGTTCTCTTGCTTCACTTTCTTCTGAATTCAGGTCAGTGCTACTACTCTACCCTTAAAATTCTGTTGTCCCCACACACTTTTCATAAGTGGACTACAAATCTTATTTCCTGGGTTTTTTTTCTTCAATTAATTTTAACCTGAAGGGCAATAACAGAAGTTTGGCAGTTGGAACTACTCCTTAAATGCCCTTGTGTCATACTAAACAGCTGACATTTATTTTGTAATCTGTGATTATTTTATTGTATTTCCAAGAAGACCATGTCGTCACAATCAAATTGTGCCATCAGATTTTTTTCTTTCACAGTCTCTAGAACTGAATAAAATTGGGACATGCATATTTTGAGCCACAAGTCTTTAGGCAATGTTCAAGGAGAAGAAATATTGATGGCTTCTCTCATGAATTTTGGTTATAAATCTTAGTTGCCTTAGAGATAAGTTTTTCAAAACTGTCATCCAAGCTAGGAGGACAAAAGTGCAAACCTTGAGTTTTCTTCTGGGCTCATTTCTGTTATGATACCTGGGTTATGCTCCTTTGAAGAATTTTTCTTTCTCAGTTCAGCTCTTTGAAGATGATTATGCTGTTGGTCAGGGTTTTTGTGAGGTTGTTCAGTCTTTTGTGTGACATTTAATGATCGTATATGGCTTTTTTCTATTTGGGAAGCTTGAAATGTTCAGGTTGATTTCTTATCCATAGTTTTTCTATGGAATGGAGCTATTAGAGCAAAAAGCTGAGAAATAAGCAATGTTTCTCTGTCGATTCTTCTTCTTCCTTGCTCATTTGCATCTTGAAATTAGAAGCAATTTGCAGTCAAAAAGCACAGCACGTTCATATGGAAGGTCTGGGTTTAAATCAAAGACTTTTAATATTTATAGCAACAAGTAAATAAACAAGTCTTAGAGATAAAACTTGGCCCTCAGAAATCTGTCACGGTTCAGGCTGTGAACCTCACACAGCCTTCTTGTATCTTGCAGAAAATAAGATACTGCGCTTGGACATAATACACTGATCTAAATATTTGGGTAAGCTGTACTCCGTAATGAATGGAAAAATGCTAGTTTAAAAAAAAAAAAAAAAAGGTCGTTTTTCTGCAGTTTTTCAGACCCATTTTGGCTTTAGGTAGTTCTTTTTGTCTCTCACCTATTTGGCTTCATTGGAAGCTGGATGAAGTGTTAGTAAAATTGTGACATCTGGTCTGCATTTACCAAACTCAATAAATAAATCAAAACTTTTACATTCATGCTTGATGTTAATCACCTTTTGTACATGAAGTATGTCTGCTACATAAAGATGCTGATAATTCTCCTTATCCTAATTACTTCTTTGACTTGTTGGGTTGTTAAAGCTGAGTCATTAAAACTACAGAAAGGTCAGGCTATGAGCTAGCAGCAGGGCTGTACATCAGTCATCAGTCCCAACTCCTCCAAGACTATCATGATGTTCTCAATGTCTCCCACGAGCAGAACTGCATTTATTGCCTTGTCAGAGGTTCAGGTTACAAGGCTACAAAAGTTTGTGTTCAGATGTCCCTGGGCTTGCCTGTGGATGTCATCTTCTTTGCAGGGATTCAGTCTACTTTAGTGATACACAACCAGATGGAGGCTATTGCATGGGGGAAGAGAATAGCCCCATCCATGCAAAAGCTGTCAAAACCTCCCCTCTGGGGAGCTATCTAAAGACAGCTATTAACATTATTCTCCAGCTCTAATTCCTTTCACTTCCTTTTCTCACTTTCCCACAAAATATTGAGGAGAGACAATGCTACAGCTATTGGCTTCTTTTTTCTCATGTTAATGACACCACTCTTTCCTCAGGTGACTCTGTATTAGAGTCATTAATCAAATGTCACGGTGTAAAAGCATATGGTCTCTGTTCATTGCCAGGAAGCAGTAACTGGCAGCAAGGTAGCAGTAATACACTCTGGAGATAAGTATTTCTTAAAAGTGAAAATGCCATTCTCCACTCCGATGATAAGAATCACTGGAGTGCATGTGTGCAGCTGTATATAGCCCTTCCTTACAGAAGCCATGCCATTTGTAATCCTCTTTTGGCTATAATACTACAGTAGCTTGGATTGCAATGTACCATTTATAGCACTTATCACAGAGAAGCAGACAGCTGCGCTTTTACATTACAAAACAGCCACCACTACAGCAGTGGCTTAGATGACAGTGAAGTACTGTCCATAATGTATGATCTTGAGCAATGTCTAGTGTCCAGGATGAAAATCAGTCTGACTTCTCAAAAGAATAAATGCAGCTGAAAGGGCTGTTAAAATGGGCCATAAAAAGTGAAGTATGCAGCTGAACCAGGAAAAGAAAACATACATTTTTCTCTCAGGCCAGCTAAATTACCCGGGTTACAGAGTACTTTGAGGTTTTAGAGAATAACGTCACAATGGGAGCTGAGGTAGAACTGCAGAGTGGAGTGGTTAGGCTGGCTCTCTTGGACAGTTATTCTGCTCCATAACCTTTACCTCAGGACAGATCACGACCACTTCACATGGTCCCGTATTCAATAGGTGACCAGGGTGTCCATTGTTCATTCATTGGTAGTGGTAACTTGGGTGAAAAATTTAATTTCCTAGGTATATTTCAGGAATGACTGCACAAATACATGATTTTACTTATCAGAATTGATGCAAGTGTAAGCTGTCTCCATGAGAATGGCTTGCTTTATTTCTATTGTGTTAGCCACTCAGATAAAGAGACTAAAACAGTGTGGATGATAATTCTTATTTAAATAAAAATATCCAATCGTTAGGGCCCAGACATTCTTGAACAATTCAAATGAGGCAGATTCTTCCTGAATCAGCTAAAGCAAATAATTTTAATCCCTAAACAACAGGCATGGAATCACAGAATATGCTGAGTTAGGAGGGACCCACAAGGATCATCAAGTCCAGGTCCTGTTCTAGCCCTGCACAGAACACCCCAAGAGTCACACCATGTGCCTGAGAGCACTGTCCAAATGCTTCTTGAACTCTGTCAGGCTGGTCCCGTGACCACTTCCCTGGGGAGCCTGTTCCAGTGCCCCAACCAACACCCTCTGGGTGAGGAACCTTTTTCTAATATGCAGCCTAAACCTCCTCTAACACGTCTTCAGTCCATGAATCTCCTAAACCCAAAACTGTTAGTCAAGCACATTTTGTGATCAAATTTTACCAGTCCAGAGAGAAATGAAGATTACAAGTTATTGTCCATGACAGCACATTGCATTTAGCCTTCCCTGCTTTGAGCAGAACTGAACCTTGAAGCATCATTGCTGAGGGAGTCACCCATCTACAGAGAGGTCTGATGTTAGTGCAAGTAGGTCTCAATCCCTCAGAAATATGATGGTTGAGATTTTCTTCCCATGAAGACTGAATGTCAGAATAGTACAACTGTTCAGAAAATTGAAATACTGTGCTCCCCTCAGGCTAACCTCCTGATCAAATTTTCTCAAAGATTTGCTATTTCCTTTAGCAGCTAACACAACTCACAAGCATTGCCATTTGCCTCATGCAACTTGGCAGCAGTGGCTGGAAGTGATGAAGAAGAGCTCAGCTGGGTTAATGCCAACCTGCTACTGCAGGCTCTTCATTAACACACACAAAGGGAACGCTGCTAGGACGTGAATAAATTCATTTGACTACTTCCAGTGAAGCTGCAGTGAGAACTCAGGGGTGAAGGACTTAGTGCAGAAGCACAGTAGGTCCTGAGCAAAGGGGAAGATTTGGAGGTAGCACAAGTTGTAAAGCCTGAATTGAGGTGATAAACTTGAACTGAAGATTAGTGTGGATCTCTAGAAGACAAAAACCTGGAATGTTGCACAGCTGCAGCTACAGATGCCTGTAAAGCACCATGGTGAAAAAAAAAATCCATTCTCTGTGATGAAATTGCAACAATATTCAGTCAAAAGCCCATTGCAGTGTACATAGGCCTTGTTATCAATTTCAATGTGCTTTGGATCAAGCTTTTAATCCCTTAGTGTACCTCTCAAATCAGCATTTCTAATACTTCAAAGTTGTGCTGAACTCAGAGTTTGCATTTAGTGCAGGGTAGATACTGTGTGTCAGTATTGCTTTCTTCATACATAAATAGGTCTCATTTGTAAGATGTTCAAGAAAACTTTAGTCAGCTCTCTTTAAATGTAGGCATTTCCTTTACATTTTTCTGCACATGTAACTAAAGAATACATATCTAAAGACTGAGAAAAGAACACCTTAAAATGTATTCTCTCACTCTTACGAGGAAGCATAACTCTTCTTCACAGACCAGCTTCACACATAAGTACACCTTGAAATGTATTCTCTCACTTACAAGGAAGCATAATTCTTCTTCACAAACTTCACACATAAGTACAAGTTCTGTCACAATATTAATGCCCTTTGTGTGGGATTTCTTTCTTTCTTCTTTTTTATTTTTTTTTCTTTTTTTGTGGTGTTTCACACATTGTTTTGTTACACTTGGAGGATCAAGGCAAAATACAACAGCAAAAATAAGCCATTAGAGAAGAAAGAAAAGGAAGCAAAATTCAGAAACTAACCAAAATTAAGTTATATTATTTTAATAATCTTGTCTATCTTTTTTTTTTTTTTTTTTTTTTTTTTTTTTTTTTTTTTTTTTTTTTTTTTTTTTAATCTGGAAAATCCAAGGAACCAAAAACAGCCTTCACTGCTGGCTGCACAGCATCTTAAATTTCTGGCTTAGATTTTTCCCCATTAAAATTCATAGTACCCCTCTTATCAATTTCAGAAGTTCACATTTTAGACCTGAAAATCTTGTATGTGTTCTGGACCACTGCTCCTCAAAGGTACCTTGGAAACTTTGAGGGTTCTGCACTGAGAACAGCAGCTTAGTTAGACTTACAAAGCTGTAACTTTTTAGGCTGCTATCATAACAGAAAAATCTATGTCATGCTATCTTTGTGCTATCCTCACAAAATGTGAATGAACTGGGAGAAGCCTGGATGAGCAATCATGTTGTTGGGGAGTTAGGTTTGTTCCTTTTTTTACTTTAAAGAATGTTTTTCCCCATATGTTACCAAGGAGACTAAGCGTTGGATACTTAAGAGTACTTGACCAAAGCAAAGAGGTGGCCAAAGCTCGGTTGGGGAGATTTTTCTTTATCTGTTATAACTCCAGAAGGGAGGAGGTAACTGCCTTCTCTGATAACAAGCCAGCTGTTAAAAACCGGGTGGGGTATTGTTTCTTATCTCTGTTCAGTCTTCCACTACCTCCCAAGCCAACTGTTAAAACCAGATGGAGTAGTGTTTCTTATCTCTGTTCACTCTTCCACTACCCCCATGGGAGTATCTTCTGTTAATGGACCATTAAAGCTCACCAATGACATGACACATTTCATCATCCTATTGTGAGATGCTCCACCCAGGGAGAAGAAGCCAAACCATTTCCACCTAGATAAAGAGGAGCCACAAGTGTCACCAGGCACTCTGGTGTTCCCATGGGACTCCCAAAGGAAGACCAGACCCATTTTGGGACCCCTGGCTCCATGAGATCATCTCTGCTACCAACAGGACCACATCTGCCACTCCAGGAGGGCTGACTTTGGACTGTTTCCAACACCCTGACTAACAGGGCATCAGGTTGTATTTCTGACTCTGTCAGGGTTTTCTGATATTCCTTATTTGTTTGTTTGCTTATTCTTTTGTATTATAACATTTGTACTTTTAATATCTCTAGTAAAGAACTGCTGTACCTATTCCCAAAATCTTTGCCTGACAGCCTTTTAATTGCAAATTTATAATAATTTGAAAAGGGGGAGGGGGGGCTTACATTCCAAGGGAGACTCTAATCTTCCTTGGCAGATACCTGTCTATCCAAACCAAGACACATGTGTTTAGGGGAGTGGAAAAAGCAGGGATGGTGGAGCTGGCCAAGATGGATCCAAAGCCCCAGGTGTGGATGGTGTAGGAAAAAGCAGCTGCATGGTGGTGGGTGAGGTGGTGCCTGTCCAGTGTACATTTGGTCATCTCTGTTAATTGCAACTCCACCAGGAAAAAAGACAAATCCAAAATGCATATCTCTGTGAGGGGAAAAAAAAGCCACAAAATGTTATATTGATTCATCACAGCCTTTTCATTCAGTGGTGCTATCAATACATCTATAGTTGTAAGAGTCCTGTAAGTACTCCACGAGCTTCAGTTTCACTAATTTAAAGTGCAGAAGTACTTAGGTGCTTTCCAAGGGATCTCAGTGGGAGGAATTTCATTTAAAATTACAAGGGCAAATGCTTTTTTCTCCTATATCATCATTGCCCTAGATGATAGATTGGGAAGACCTATAGCTCACTGAAGACATACCCACAGCTCACTGAGTTATACAAGAAGGCAAAAAATTTGCATGTTAGACTACAGGCATGAAAGGACTTTTTTGATGTGTGAAAGGTGTTGCAGAGTAAAATGAGAAAATTCAGGGGAAAAAAATTCCTGGATTTACCTGAAGATTTGAAGAAAAGACTTCTAACATTTTCATCAAGAATTTTGTGATCAGAAAAGGCAGTCTTTATGAAATAAGAGCAAATTTCAATTTGATATGTTATAGATATCATTTTTTGTATTTTTCAATATCCAATATTTTTTTTTATTGTAACGAACCTCAGTTACTACTTGAAATATTTTTATGCATCTTATTTGATCTGAAAAGCAGTACTTTAATGCATACTTAACTCTAGATATTTCAACTAGTTAGTGATGGCTGGAGAGCAAAATAAGCTCACTCTATATATCTTTCCTGAAATGAATAGAAAGTAATGGTGACACAGTGTTAATGCTCCAAAGAGAGTATTGGCCTACATAAGGTTTTAGAGAATTCAGTTTTATGAGCAATTCAGGGAAGGGGAGAAGTAGAGAATGCAAACAACCATCACCTTTGCTTTTATTTTAGTTTAGAACAAAATTCAATTCTGCACTTGAGAATTTAAAGTTTGGAGGGCTTTGCTTTCATGCCATTTGTGCCATACTCTTGTGTCTTTACAAAGCAATCGAACACAAGCTCTCTTGTGCTTATAATCAGCAGCACATGAACTACCTTGGTGGAACTTCCATGGTGGGAAGCATAATAAATAAAATCTAGGTTAGTCACGGGGAATTTTGGCCAGAATTAAGCAGAGGAGAAACATGACCTTGGTCTTCTATGGGTCATACCTGACAAAAGTCAAACAAAATCACAAACATCTAAACATCATGATTTCCCCCTGAGGTAATGTATGGATAAGTTTTTGACATTCTCCCATTATTTATCTGTACTTCAGGTCAGCAAGTATATGAAAATATGCCATATAAATTTATTTAGTAGTAGTTACTAAAGAATCCTGCAATAATTCTAATAGTAATGCTGCAATTAGCAGTAGTAACTTTAGTCACAATATATTGCTAATAGATTGTGAGTGTCTTGGCTGGCATATCACTGGGCTGGAGCTGATCAATGCTGGTACTTCATTGCATCATGCTCACCACATGCTGCATCCCTCAGAAGGTGGAGATGCCACAGTTGTTTATGCATACAGATGAAATTGCTTACTAATGAGCAGTCAGTAACATTGCCAGGGGTTTAGGAACAAATCAGACAGTCAGCCCTGTTTCTCCCTCTGCTCTCTCATCCAGTGGTTCAGGGCTGACCTGGCCAGGGCTACTCTAGTGCCATGCCTGAATCCAGATGTTTCATGATACACACCCCAGCCAAAGCCCTGGCCTGTTTCAGTGTGAGCTGGAAGTTTCCAGTGTGTCTGTGCTCAGCCTGAGCCCGCACCAGCAGATGGGGTGGTTACAGTGCATTTACAGCCCACTCCACAATATCTCATTATTCATGGAGCGTGCTTTCCCCTGCAGAGCTCTAGAAATCAGCCTTTTGTGGTTAATGGTATTATTGGCTATTGCCTGGCTTAATTCAACAGTCACTGTTGATGCACGAGTGTTTGAGGCAGTGTTTTTCAGGGCAGTATCCCAAGGGATACAGCCTAACAGTGTTTCCTGAAACAACACAGAGGAGTGGCCTATAGCAATAGTGACAAAAACCCCCTAATTTCTGTTTAGTGAGACAGCTAATGTTCCTAACAAGCTTCTCACCTCTCAGGCTGTTTACAAGCCTGAGATATGTACCAGACTTAAAACTTTGGTAGTGGGCTTTCAGTGAGAAGGAATAGTTTCTAGATAATCTTTGATAATAACATTTTGGTATGTGAAGTAGTGCAGACCTTTATTATTTGGCCTCGCCAAAAAAGGATGGTCTTTACACAAGCATACAGAAATACAATGCTTTTTTTCTTTCTTCCAGATAGATGATAAATTAAGAATCTAGGTCTTTTTTATATCCATGAGAAATCACCTATGTTGTTGCAACTACACATTGTCTTCTCAGTACCCTGCTATTTATTGAAACAGAAGTCCAAACAGACTGGTTTTTTAAGGGTAGCAATTATTTACCCTCTTAAGAAAAAACATAGTTTCTTGAAATTCAAACCTCTTGCAGAAAAGAATGTGCTTTTACATTTGTTTCATAAGGGGAAGGGCAAGCTTCTTTAGGCAAGATAATACTTCTGACATGAAATCAATAGCCAGAGCGGTAGAGTGGGATATTGGAAATTCAAGTTCAAGTTCATTCTGCTCAGTTGAGAATTTAAACCTTCAGTTTTGGTTCATTTTCCTATTCAAGGCAGGGGTTTCTTAGGCCCAGACTAGTGAACCTATGGCACATATAAAGATGTGTGAGCTGACTTCTGTGATGTACCCACTTCTGATGTAAGTATTCTTGCCTATATATGTTTGACTCTGCATTGAAAAATATCTACAAAATAGCATTGTCACATGTCAGTTTATCAATTTGCAAGTGTGCAAGAAGGGTTCCCTTCTCCAAAACTAATTGTTCTTCATATAAATTTGCTGCATCATTCATCTTCCCTCAAATGTCCCATACCTGAAACCTTGCAAATTGTCTATTCTGTTAAGGAAAAAATGCAGACACTGTGATTCAGTTTCCTCAGTTTCTTCCTGGAGCAGTTTTCAAGCAAAGCCTCTTGGCTGAGTTCTTTCTTTCATTTAATGCTCCTGCCATGATCTAAAATATCCTTTCACCTTAAGAATGGGACAGAGATACAAGACAGGAAAGTTTAGCCCAACTGTTAAGTTGAACTTGTAGAAAATAATGGGGTTGTGGAGCACTTGAAGAACAGCTGCAGAAAGAGAAGAATAACCATCACAAGGACATTTCTGTGTTAAATGATGTGACAAATGGAAAAGCAGCTCAAGGTAACTTAAATAGGATCCCACAGAAAGCACAAATAAAAATCACATCCACTTCAAAGAAAAATGAATTATATAACCCAGTTTAGCTATTGAATCTGCAGATTCTGTTTCAGACATGGGGAAGTGTTTGTATACCTTTCAGCTTTTCTAAGTTAAAAAAAAAAAAAGATATGGTTTCTAATACTTTTTTTTCTTATGCGCCTTTAGACCAGAGCAGCCACAGCAATATTACATTTGTGTAGTCCTATATGGAATAACTACTTATTTTTAACATTTGCTCAGAAGCAGACTACATATGACCCCACCAAGAATATCAGATTTTAAAAATCAGAGTGTTTGCCAGATGGTCCATAAAGACATTTTGACTTATGATGTGATCAAAATTCGGACTTTGTTGCAGGCAGAAATCTAAAACACATTAAAATCATTTTGCTAAGGCCTCAGATGTTCATGGCTTAGAATTAGTGTTCTATATGAAAACAGTACAAATATCTATTTAGAAACATGATAGAGCTAAACCAATAAGCATGTTTAAATGAAGCAGTGCTACCTATATGGGATGAAGAACAGGGAATTTACCATACAATGTGTTTTTCCACCATTCATTTCATTTAGTAGCTCTGAAAGGCAAACAGTTGCCATAGAAACAGTAAAATAACTCCATTTTTGGGACTAGATGATGTGCGTCTTTCAGAAATGTAAATAAAATTTCACTAGATAGATTTTTGTCAAGTGTGTATCCTGCAGGAACTTTGGGGTTGGAATAATATGCATCTGGTTGTGTTTGTTTCATTTAAAAGGCTAATCCATTCTGTGCTGGTTGGGTTTTCACAGCATGCTGTTCTAGTTCCTGTGATCTCTTATTGCAACTTGTAATCTTAGAAATTTCAGACAATATCTTCCATCCTACACCCCCATATAGGATCCTCTGAAAATTTGCCTGGAAGCAAACGTGTCAGGACCTCTCAGGATCCATTTGCTGCTATGGTCTCATCCTTTATTAGTGCCGTTTTGGAAACTGAAGGCACAGACTGCAATCAGGCTTTGCAAGCCTTTAAGCTTTCAGTCCTGTGTCTGTTTAAAGGGCTAACAATTGCATAAACTGCTCTTTCAGGGATCACAGTCTTTGTCTAGTATGCTATGGAATAAATGGCTTAGGGATCTGTGAGAAGGACACAGAAAGGTAAATGATATCACTTACTTTAACACCAGACAAAATCTGGGAACGAGACAGAAACCTGAGTTTAAAAGTGAAATATTTCCTAGCCTCTGGAAGAAGCAGAACTAAAGGTGCAGACACAGTGCAGTGACAGCAGAACTGTATATACTTCCAAACTTTCTTTTAAATTGTTTGTTTTTCATTACCAGTGTCATGGATGAAGCGTGGTGCAGTCCAAGTTAATATGGTTTTTTTGACAGAAGTTCTGTGTTTCTTTTGTCAGACTTTTTCTGGTACTCAGGCCAGCTGGTATGAAAAAAATCAGACCTTCCTAGGTGTATTGAAGAAGCTGGTTCAGGGCCCCCAAAACACCTCAAGATGTATTTGAGCCAGCACATGCTGTGCTTGCATACTGACTTATCAAAATAAATCACATAATTAAATTTTATAGGTACTTTCTCGGAATAGATTTACTTGATAGTAGAACTCTGAAAAACTATCTTCTCACTGGTCATGGTTGATATATCTACATATGGCATAATGTATCAATGCAATTACAATACTGTGTTTGAAAATGAAGTGTTCATGAAATATCAAATAGTGTTTTCCACAAGTTCCAAGCAATAGAGAAGAACTGAACTAAGACTTTGGAAATAAATTACCATTTAGAACTTCCTGTTCTGTTTCCCCACTTCCAAATACAGAAAAAAGGTTTGATCTTCCTTGATGAAAAGTCAAATTTGAGCTTGTGGTCACCTTTGAAAAATCAAATTCCTGGCTCTGGCCTGTGTGCATGTTGCACAGGTGAATCCTGGGATTTGAGAAAACCTTACTTGACTGAACAAGTGTTGCTGATTTGAAGAATTTAGGACCACTTATAAGACATTGAAGGTAAAGTGTTTCATGGAGATATTGCAGAGAAAAGAGAACTTCTGAGTGAAAGAATCAGGCTTTTAGCACTGATTTTAATACCTCTGAGTTTCACACTAAATGTTTGTCTAACTATGAGAGCTGCATTTTGAAAAAAAAAAATCTTAAGCCTGTCATTTTAAATGTAAAATATTTTGGTTTTTTGCCAAGCTCTATTTCTGACAGTTGGGCAGTAATATATATATATATACATGCATATATCATATGGACAGGAAAAAATAAATTTAGTAAGTGTTAAAAAGCTATAATTCCTTTATATGTAGAGTAATAACTACATCTTGAGTTTCATATTTTTATTTTATGCCCAGTGACTAGCAAAAAGGAAACGATTACCAATCCTTTAACTTCAAGTAGAGAATGCCAATGAAAAACTCTTCATTCATCCAGCTTTGCAAGCATAGTTCTTGTGAAATGTATCTGAAATGTGTCTTGAAGCAAATATTTGCATCATTTTTTCCTTACTTTTCCTGGAGCTCTCAATTTTAAAGGCAAGTTACAGCCACATGGCTTCTTCACTGCAAAGAGGAATATGAAAACAGACACATAGACAAGAACGGATGGTTTAAAAAGGCTACACTTTCACCCAGAATCCAACTTTGCATCTTCTCTAGTCTTCAAAGTGTGGTTTTTTTAATATGCTGCTCATCTCTACATGGCTGTGGTTCTTGGTGCAGTCTGGCCAAGGCTAGAGGCAGTACTGACACGGTATTGTAAGAGCTGTCCTCCCGAGACTTCTTCCCTCAGCAGAACCACAGCATTCTTAAAGACTTCTTATGAAACTTGCTATTCACAGGGTTTCCTTCCAGCATTTTAAATGCCAAAACCTTAAATGCCAATTAGAGAACCCTCTGCATTTCAAGTGTCTTCTTTTCAATACTTAAAAGTCCATATCTTCTGAAGTTCATTGTTTACTGGTACACTTTGATGAGAACGAGTGGTGAAAAGTGATGAGAACTAGCAGTGAGAGGTAGTGGTGAGAACAGTCCCCTGTCACTAGGGGGACAACATAAACTGAAATGCTTCATTTGAAACTAGTTTGCTTCAGGAATATCTGAGGATTAAAAGTGTATGCATAAGTGTAAAAGCTGGAAAATGAGGATAGCTGTTATCTATGTTGCTAGAAGCAGAGAGCAGGCAGGTGCAGAGACACACAGGGCAGACAGATAAGCATCTGGCCTTTGGCATATTTCTGATAAACTCTTCTACGCCTGTCTTCTGGGAGAACATACAGAAAAAGCCCCATTTTTATTCTCTATTTAATATTTTTAGTGAGTGACTTTGTTTGAGAGCGAGGTTTTTTTGTGTTTGGGGTTTGTTGGTTTTTTGCATTTAACAACTGCAGATATTTGAATTTGGAGAATGCTTAGGAAAAGGGCAGTTGACAAATTTTAATCAAGAAATCACTTGCATAACGAAGGAAACAATGGAGCAACTGAATGGAGGCAGCACCATCTGGAGAAAAAGATTGATAGCTTATTGAGCAGCCAAGGGTCTGTGAAAGAGATGTCCCTGGGCTATATAATTAACTTGATATTTTATGTCTCTGTGGTGTGTGGTTTGTGGGTTAGTTCAGAGAGCAATGAATCTAATGCAATACTCTCTGAAGACTTGGAGGAGACATGTCCAAAGTTTAAAACAAAGCTGGGCTATTTCCTTTTTTTTCCATTTCCTGGAAACAAATTTAATTATTTGAATTTCCTGGAAACAGAGTAGGCTGAAATAACTCACTTTGTTTAAATCTTTCATCATCTACGTAATTTCACATCTCTCCTGGGTTTGCTAGTTCCAAACACTCCCATGATTTGGTAAATGTCACAACTGTTCTTAATATTTGTCATAGCTCAGTGACCTGTGACAGCAAGTGGATACCAAAAAAAAAAATAAATTTTTTTAGGCTATCCAAAAACATTTAGTTAGTTCCTCATTATAAGTCAAGATTACTATTCTTTATGTCACAAATCAAGTTTTTTCTCGTGTTGATCACCATATTAATGTCCTGTTCCATGCTTTGTTGAAGCATGTCCATGACATAAGAACTTTGCTTCAATACTTACGGGGGTAAAGGGAAATTGGTGCCACCCAATTATTAAAATGTTTCTCCTTTTCATTAGGTTAGAACATATATTTGCAAAAACAAAATGCTATGTGAGAACTATAGTTAGTTTTCATTGAAAGTAATCTATTCCTTTCATTAACCCAGTAAGGATTTTTTAATGAAATTATGTTAATGGTTGGCTTTCTGAGTATTTTCTCTCTACTATTTTTCTGAAGTGCTTTTGTGAACCGTATATTAAATAACCCATTTTTCTTTTCTTTCACATCTTGATTTCTTCTGTTGTATTTTTGCTTTTGAGAAATGCTACGTTTGTAACACAAATGCATCTCCTATGTTGAAAGACAGTTGATAAGTACATTCGGTGGCTGTAGTGCTGTTCTAAACAGAAGTATAATTGTGTCTTAGGCATATGTTCACTGTGATGCTTTAATATTTAATTCCATCAATTAATCAATTCCATTGATTTGAGGCACCTCTTTTTAATATTTTTCTCAGGTTTCTAGGAGTGTTACAGACTTTAAGCTACATATAAATCTGAAAAG
The DNA here is from genome assembly GCF_965231275.1 of Zosterops lateralis. Lineage (NCBI taxonomy): Eukaryota > Metazoa > Chordata > Aves > Passeriformes > Zosteropidae > Zosterops > Zosterops lateralis. The sequence goes on along the minus strand of NC_139762.1, from coordinate 49,690,221 downwards.
CAGAAGTGCACTGAGGGATTGAGGGAAATAGGAGAATAATAGGTTCTTATAACTACATTGGGAACTATTTATCCATGTAAAAATGCAGGTGAATCTGCACTAGATAACAACTGCTGTTTGCATTTCTGGGTATGACAATATAGATTAAATTGCTTTTGGAGAGAAAAGCTTTACACTTAAATGGGATCACCAGCATTACAAGCCTGTATAACAGTAAAAATCAAAAGCTTACGTGAGTTTAATGGAGAAGACCTAATTCCCAAATTCTATGCTGGGTGTGGAATGGCTGTGCTGTGGTAGCATAGATCTGGTGTAAGATCGTGGAGAATTAGCCTGACCGATTTTACCCAAATTCAATCCATTATTACATGAGAAATATATCTAACATAACTCATCAGAAATAAAACCCCTCAGGAATCCCTAAGGCTGATCAAGGTAGCAGCCTTTTAATAGAGGACATGTTTTTATTTCCTTCCCAAGCAAATACAAAGTACTAAGAAAGTTGTTACATTTCACAGTAAATCATGCTGATGTGGAGTTTACTTTCAAGTCCAGTTTTGCCAGGCACTGAAGGGGTTCACATATATTCACATGTTTTCCTCTGCACAAGCAAATGTGACTTTTTGAGTTTTGGGTCCAGATTTCAGCTGTAAACAACTAATTCCTCAAATCTGTGTTTCTCCCCAGCCTATAGATACTCACCTATTATCATTCCCTTGCTGTAAATATAATCACTCCCCACTACCCTACACCACTCCTGCAAAAACAGGGAGGGAGAGAAGGGGATGAAGGGGTGGTATCCTTTCTTTTTAAAAACCAGATACACTGACAGCTTTCTAGTGATAGTAATGAGGGAATCTTAATTCAGATAGGGAAATATGGTTGGAGCTCTGAATGACATCAGTTTGCTGAAAGATGCTTTTAGGGAAGGTGGTTTCTCTGAATGTGAAATAAACAGCTGATAGAGCAACTCAAACTTCAGGCAAACCTAGAGGAAGTAAAACCCAAACACATACGAAAGATGAGTCCATTTACATCCATACGTATTTTGGAGTTGTTCATGCTTTTTTGGGTTGGGTTTTTTTGGGGGGTTTTTTTGGTTTTTGGTTTGTTTTTTGGTGGTTTTTTTTTGTTTGTTTGTTTGTTTGTTTTTGTTTTGTTTTGTTTGTTTGTTGATTGGTTGGTTTGTTTGTTTGTTTGTTTGTCATTGTTGTTGTTGTTTCTGGTGTGCTTTTTACTATACATAATATTTCTACCTAATTAACTTGGTTATCAAAACACTAGAAATAGAGTAATGCTGTTAGAGACTCATACAATGGTTTGGGTTGTAAGCGATTATTAAAGGTTGTCTTGTTCAACCCCTCTGCAATCAGCAGGGACATCTCCACTAGACCAGATTTCTCAGAGCCCTGTCCGATGATTCTGAGGGACAGGACATCTACCACTTCTCTGTGGTACCACCTGTTCCAGTGTTTCACCATCCTCAAAACAAAAAGTTTCTTCCTTATATATAGTATGAATAGACCATCCTCCAGTTTAAAGCCATTACCCTTTGTCTTGTCACAAGAGGCCCTAGCAAAAAGTCTATTCCCATCTTTTTTGCAAGGCCACTTTGGGTACTGAAAGGTCACAGTAAGATCTTCCCAGAGCACCCTCTTCTCCAGGCTGAATACTCCCAACTCTTTCTTCTTAAGAGAGGTGCTCCAGCCCTGTGATTATCTTCGTTGTGCTCCTCTAGACATGCTCCAACAAGTCCATGTCTTTTCTGTGCTGGGACCCCAGAGCTGGATGCAGGCCTCCAGGTGGGGTCTCACCAGAGCAGAGCAGAAGGGCACAATCCCCTCCCTCATCCTGCTTTGGATGCAGCCCAGGATGCAATTGGCTTTCTGGGCTATGAGCATGTATTGCTGGGTTGTGTCAAAGTTTTCATTCACCAGCACCTCCAAGTCATTTTCCACAGGGCAGCCCTCAATCCCTTCATCCCTCCAGCTTGTATAGATAATGAAGATGCCCACAACAGAGGTGCAGGGAACCCCTTAGGTTCCCATGGCCTCAATTTTTTACCTTGTCCAAGTCCCTCTGGATGGCATCTTGTCCTTCAGGCTTGTTAACTGCACCTCTCAGCTTGGTGTCATCTATAAACTTCTGAGGGTACACTCAGTACCAGTGTCATGTCATCAGTGAAGACATTAAACACCACTAGTCTCAATAAGGACCCCTGAAGGACACTACTTGTCACTGACCTTCATCTGGACATTGAGCCATTGACCACTACCCTCTGGATATGACCATCAAGCCAATTCCTTGTGACCAGAACTGTCCGCATATCAAATCCATCCACCTCCAATTTAAAGAGGATGTTGTGGGGAACCAAGTCTAAGTCTGAACAGAAGTCCAAACAGACAATATCCTTGTTCATTGCTGTGGTCACTCTGTCACAGAAGGCCACTAGGGTTGGTCAGGCAGCCCTCAATGATGCCATGCTGCCTGTCTTGAATCCCTCCACTGAATTCCATGTGTCTTAGCACAGCTTCTAGGAGGATCTGTTCCAGGATCTTCTCAGCCACAGAGGCTGACAGGCTGGTTGTTCCCAGGATCCACATTTCCACATTTTTTTAAACATGTGTGCAATTGTTTTTCTCTTTTACCAGTCACCCAGGTCTTCACCTAACTCCCATGACTTTTCAGATATTATGGGGAGTAGCTTGATTTCAGCACAGCTACTTTGGTTTAGCACAAGCAAAAAGTGAAAATTGTATCAGAGTATGTGTGTGTGTGGGTGTTTGTAGAATGTGTGGCTCTGTAAATGAGGACACAGAAAAAAATTAAGGTCTGGCAAAATAAACAATACGGCACAGGTGTTGTGGATTTTGATGGAAAGAATGAAATGGGAGGAAGGAGCTGAAACAGCTCTTTTCTCTCTCTTGCTGGCAACATGTCAGACACTTTGGTGGAACCTGCCAGCCCAAGGACATCTCTGTAGCTGTGTTACCTGCTTACTCACAAGGTATCTTAGGTAAATAAACTAAAATTATGATTGGCTGGGCTGCCCTTGAAAATGTAAGTGGTTTTGATCTGAAAAGAAGGTCTTTTTGCACAGGTTTTACTTCAAGTTCTACAAAGGTGGGTACAGACGGTACTTGTTCCTTCGTACAAAATCTCTTAAACATCATAACACTTAAAAGTGACAGAGATATTTCTCTTTCTTTCCTTTCTTTGTCTATACATGTGCTGGAAGTAGAATTATAAAAGGCCCTAATGCAGGCTGTACAAAATAAAGCACAAGTGGAGGGGTTTCAATACTCATTCCCTACCTTCTTCTTTCACCCCTACCACCCAGCTGTTCTAGTGGTTGTTTGCTTGTCCACACCTGTTACAATCTGGTTCTTGTTGAAAATTACCTTTATTTTTCACATGTATCTTCAGAATATCTTGGTAGGGCACTTTCTCTGGTAAATTGTCTGACAGGTAATTTTTTGGTACATTAGCACTGTAGATGAGGAATATGTTAGAAAGTAGATTTTGTATTTTATTCATGTTATTGTGGGGTAATTCATGACAGCTCTTTAAATTTTAAACCATTTTAGTCCTTCTGTAAATGGAACACTGATTTCCCACTAGAGGAAGGCCTGTAGAAAGGTGTAATCATGCATTCAAAGGTGTTTTGCATGCAGGGTTGCCAGTGACTGAAATGCCAGCTCCTGGAAAATCTAAAGAACAGCCGCTTTTAATGCTCGGATTGTTTCCATATAAAATGGGTTCACAAAAATGTTTACACAGGCTAGGCTCAGAGGAAGTCAACACCCGTCTGAAAGGCAAGTGAAAGAAAAATAGCTGGTTCAATTAGGAAAATTGCTCCGTGCTTTTCTATTGAAAAACCTGAAAATTACATCAAATTGTTATTTTTAGGCAGATTATAAAGAGGAACACTGGGTTAATGAAAGCAGCCTGCACAAGCTGAGGGCTATGGAATGTTCACCCAGCACCCAGCCTATGCATGGTATTCTATACACCTCAGAGAGGCACATGCTGTGCTGTGCTTCTGCCTGTGCTGCCTTAGAATTTTGCCAGAGAAGAAAAGCTGGGTTTATTGGCAAAACAGAAAACATAATTGGAAACAACTTCTTGTCTGTATTACTTGAGTTTATTTTAGAGGTGAGGGACAGTTCATCGTAGAAAGGTTTGGATTGGAATGGACCTTAAAGATTACCAAGCTCCAAGTCACCTGCCATGGGCAGGGACACCTTTCAATAGGTTACTCACAGCCCTACACAGCCTGGCCTAGAACACTTCCAGGGATACACAATATTTTTGGGAAACATGTCCCAGTGCCTCACCACCATCACTGTAAAGAATTTCTTCCTAATATCTAATCTAAATCCACTTTCTGTCAGTGGATCCATTTGGATACATTCCCCCTTGTCCTGTCCTGTCACTACATGTAAATAGTCTTTTCATCTTTATTGTAGGCTCCTTACAGATATTGGAAGGTCCCAATTAGCTCACCCCAAAAGTCTTCTCTTCTGCAGGCTGAATAATGCCAGTTCCCTCAGCCTTTCCTCTTAGGTGCTCCATCCCTCTCATCATCTTGGTGACCCTCCTCTGGACTTGAAACACAGCGCCATGTCCCTGTGTTTAGGACCCCACAGCTGGATGGGAACTCATGGTAGAGTGCCCTCCTTTGACCTGCTGGCCATGCTGATTTTGATGCAGCTCAGGACACATTTGGCTTTTTGAGCTGAGTGCACATTGTCAGCTCATGTCTAGCCTCTCATCCACCAGCACCCCAGCTCCTTCCTGACACTCCCAAATTCTCTTCCCAGTTCTTAATGCGTTCATCCCCCACCCTGCGTTGATACTGGGAATTACCCTGACACAGGTATAGTACCTTCTACTTGATCTTATTAAATCTCATGAGATTCCCGTGAACCCACGTCTTTAGCTTGTCCAGGTGCCTCTGGATTGCATCCTGTCCTTCAGGTGTGTCAACTGCACCATGGCATCCTCTGACTACAAATGATGTCAAATAGTAGAAAGGGAGAATTTGATGTATGCACTGGTATTCACAGTGTTCTGCCACAAATGATCTACATGTTTATTCACAGTGCAATCCCATAAAAGCTTTAAAATAAATTTTAAAAATCCTGAATTTTGTAACTCCACTGAGTACTCTCTAATAGGCTACCCAAAGTTTTAAAGAGTTCTCTTAAGTTTTGTACGATGCCATTGGTGGTGGTGTTTGGCCAAATAAGAGTTGAAGTAACATCTATGGTCATAATGCTTTTTATGATTGCTGATGTCTCAGTTTCTGATATCAGGGAGAACGTGTAGATTCTTTGAAATCCAAATGGTATCTGCGTTCAAATGGTTGTAGGTTTTGCTAGTGCAATCAAAAGGGAGTAAACTCAGCCCTCAGATATGAAAATATATTGTTATTACTAGAAGTGTCATTAGGAAGTATGGTTATAGCTTAATGTAATCTGTACAAGAGGGCACTTGCAGAGTTGTTTACATCTTTATCAGTTGCTATTGGATATGATGATCTGGATGCAACCTCTGCTTTAAGAAAATCCTAAATTCCTGATTGCTGGATACTTGTATATCACATAGGGGAGAGAAGCTCTCTAACCTGCCCTATCTCTTTCCATTTTCACTGAGTATCCTCCTTCCCAGCTGTGGTTGAGGATTTCCTTGCCTAAATCGGGGATTTTGAATTCTGAGTGACAAGAATAAAGCCAGGTGCTCTCAGTGTCTGGGGTTATGGTGAAGGACTCACTTTAATGAGATGGATCATATGCTGGAAGAGAAGCAGACACCATGGACCTTGTTGAATTTTGCTGTGTGTGGCACAGCAAGCAGCTGTTGAGTTAGGTGAGAATTTGCCTGAGTGGGAGAAGAGAGCTTTCTGTGAAGCTCTCCTACCTCTCAAGGCCTAATAGGGATGAATTAGAGGCTCTAGAGAAAACAGAAATTCTTTTATATGAAATATTTTCTTACTCCTAGAATGAACAGATGAAAAGTTGATTAATTCATGCTGATTTTCAGCTTAATGAAGAAGGTACAGATCACAGGGAAAAATTGAGTTCTCTCTGACTTATAGGGTCTGATTAGAGCAGTCATCTGGAAAGCATAAGCTATGACAGTACTTCTCTGTTTTCAAGAATAGATTAATAACTAAATTGGTTGGTCTGTTATAGCCTTTTTAAACAGCTACACTGTCTCTTGTTATTACACTCTAGGTATTGTATGAGTGTATTTCCAAAGGCTGCTGCTCAGTCTAAAGATCAGCATGTACTCAAATTTATTTCCATTGAAAGTGGCACTTATTAGCCACTGGGTAAAGGATCCCTCAGAGGCTGCTGGAGTGTCTCAGTATGGAGTAGGAGTAGAGAAAATAGAGTGGGTATCTGGAGGGAGCCAGGGTTATCCTGCCTTGTAGGAGGATCAGAGATCCTTAGAACCTTATCCCCTCAAGGTCTCCTGTCTCCCAAAGCAGGAACCACCACCTAGTATTTTTCCATCATTTCTGGTTCTAGCAGTATAGCAGGCTCCGCATTCTAATATTTTCCTTTATTTCTCATTGCTTTCTGGCTGTGTCCTGCCTTAGATTCACAGAATGTTCTGGGTTAGAAGTGACCTACAAGGATCATCCTCTTTTGCTTTACCTGGTCAGCCAAGCTGGCATTCTGCCTCATCTGCTGGACTCCCAACATCTAGGAATTGCTGACTCCTCTGCCTTTTAGGAGCTGGTGCTTGAAAAATGGCCAGCACTGATAGACCCCAGCACCTTCAAAAGCATTTTCCCAGTTGACCTCACTCGTTCCTTGAGCTCAGCTGGAAGTTATTGATGATTTTTACTTTCAACCTTACTGTCACTGTTTTACTGATATTGGTAGACAGAAGCAAAGGTACACTCACCAATTCTGTTGTTCAGTGTAGATCCAGATCTAGCCTAGATTTATATTTGCCATAATTACAAGTTTATGTAGCTAAACCTTATTCCTGATATGTGGCCTAACGTGTAAATATGCTGCTAATGCTTGTAGTTTAGTTTTGACTTAACAGGTTTTGATTAAAAATGTAACTTTTGAGGGGTTTTACACTTTTAACTGGCAGCCAGATGTAATCTTGGTTTTGCCTACTTATTTCCCCATGCTTTTGAAATTTGATAGAAATTCTGTGTCTTTCAATCTATGACCTGATTTAGTTGCCAACAGAGTTGGCAGGAGTTTTTCCACTGCCTTCATCCAAAACCAGATCAGGCCACTAGAGAGCAAATGATAAATTGCATTTAAAACTGGATGTTACAACAGGCATTGGTCAATACACACACAAATTTCTGCCCGGGCAGGGTTTGTAATTCAGCATCCTTCTCTCAGTAACATCAGAATGTCCTCTGTGGTACTGTGAAGGGTGTGTCTCTAGACTGGGACTGGGTTTCACTGTCCATCTGGGGAGTTTTCTGGGGCAAATGTTGAGACCTTGTCAAAGGAATTGTTGGGAAAGGTGTGCTGCTTCAGAGGTGCCTGGACACGAATAGCAGCCTGTATTACTAGAGTTTCTCTTCCTTATATTTAAGGCAAACAAGTTCACTGATCCATCCCATGTCTTTTTTCTTCTTTCTTTCTTTTTTTTATCACTATCAGTAACAAAAGCTAAAATCTTTTTGGTATGAGAATATTACCTTTTCTCATAAAAAATCATTACTTCTTCAGAAAAATAGTGTGCTTAAGTAGATTTCCAAAAGCGTGTAATTTCAGAATTCTTTACCAAAACAGACTATTCCTCAGCTTAAATATCCTTCAGTCTTTAAAGTGTTCTTTAACCTATTAAAGAACCAGCTATTAAATATTTTTCAACTTCAGAGAGCAAAAATATTATTAAATGTATAAACTGAAGTACTCTTTTAAACTAAAAGGATGAATGCAATCTATTTTTTCCAGGGAAAATTATCCCCATTATCTGCCTTAACAAACAACTAGTCTCACTAATAAATAATTCAGCAGCAAGAGACTCCAGGGCTCTCTGTGTAAAATTATGGCATACATTAGCTGATCCCCTCAGCTAGGCATGAGGTTCTGGGAGATTTAGCCTTGACAAAATGGCATTGCTAAATCCTTGATGTCTCCTTAAAAACTGCCTAGTTGGGCAGGTTTTTTGGGGGGAAAACCAGCTAGTTTTTAGCTGCTCCACTGGAAAAACAGGGACTAAAATAAGTTTTGCTTTTTTTTTTTTTTTTTTTTTTTTTTTTTCCTGAAGCTTAGTTCTTAGTTGAGATTCCATTAAGGCTGTCTGAATATTATGTTTTATAGAATCCTTAATCTGAATGAAGATTAATTGGACTGTTGTTTTTAAATTGTTTGTGTGGTTTTTCTTTTACCTTGCTAAAAGAAATATTTTAAGTGCCTGGCAAGCTAAAAGAAAAATAAAAAACACTCTCACCAATGAAGAGAAACTCTTTACCCAAACTATCTGTTAAATTATCTGTGGGTACAGAAAATCCAACATAAATCCTTGAAAGCTTGAGGGTCATCGTAATTTCAAATGAAGCCATTTTCTCAAGGATCTTTCTTTCAGATCTGAAGATTTTGCTTAAGGAAGACAAAGGCTGAGAATAATTAGTACTATATTACCCTGGGTTAACTATTAAAAGAAGCCATTCAGGAGCAGCATCAGCAGTGCAGGTAGCCTGAGTAGTGGAAGTAGACTAGTACCTAGGCTAGTAAGTAGCCTAGGTAGTGGAAGCCAACCCTGGGAGTTTCCCTGCCCTGCAAGACTTTCACTTTCTGCACTTGTGAACCCCCAGTTCTGACTTCTCACTGCTTCTTCCTCCAGGGCTGTGCAGTGTTGGAAGTCTTGGACTATGTGAAGTGACAATACAGTAACTTTGATGAGATGAAAACTCTACAAACAAATGCGTGTCATTTAGACAAGACTCTGTTTTTAAAACAATTTTATCCTTAAATGATACATTTTCAGCTAATTTTCTGTGAAGGTTTTTTTGCTACAGGTAGGCTCTTAAGCTTATAGAAATGTGAAGACAAAGCAGAAATTGATATATACATCTTCTGGCCTCAGCTAGATGTTAATATGATACACTTTTATTCTGGATTTGGGAAGAGAGGGCTATAATCTCATAGAAAACTTAATGAACCGAGGCCAGATCTGTCTACCTTCCTGAAACTAAAACATCATACAGGCAAGATATACAGAGTCTAGATAGGGAAAGATTTTATTGTCGGGGTATTTTTGATGCTGGAATTGGTGGGAGTTTTTGGAGTTTTTTTGTTTTGGGTTTTTTTAGTGAATTCACTTTGAAGCGAATTAAGTAATTTAAGTAAGGTTACACAGGAAAATTGGAGAATGCTCAAACATTAAGCTGCGCATGCTAATGAATCTAATTATCAGTCACTAATAAACTAATTCTCAGTGTCAACTGTAAAAAGTCTGAAAACCTTCATTGTATGGACTTGGAGCAGAAGGCTGAAGAACTCATGATTCAGTGCTCCTATTCAGTTTTCAAATTAGTTTATCTGTTGAAATTAGCAGTTGGAGAGGAAATTCTGGAGCATGTAATCACTCAGGGAGAGCCAGTGGTAAAAAGGGGTTAGAAAACCTTAGAACTTAGTCACATTTTGGGTTTCTAGGGCATGCAGACCTTGCCAGAAGCATCCTTTCAACCAAAAAAAAAAAAAAAAAAAAAAAAAAAAAAAAAAAAAAAAAAAAAAAAGAAAAAAACCTGATCATATGAAAGACTAACCCAAAGTTAACTAGATCAGTACTTAGTTTTAGTTTAAACTTTTTCTTGACACAGAACTGTTGCATGTTGCTTTTGTTTCTTTGTTGTCTTACATCCAGAAGATGTAGCTAGTTTAGTTTTATTTGTTCCAGCTACTTGGAAAGTACTTTGAGAGTCCTGTGCTTTTTCTGCAAAAACACCTGATGGAGAAAACAAACTCTTTCTTCCACAAGAATTCACATGTGAAAGTGTGATGTCTATTTCTTGTGCTACAGAGAAAAGTAAAGGCTTCTTGTTCCTTTCCTTGCTGAAAAGGGATAGAAAGGGGACTAAGAAATTATAGAGAAAAGCTGCTACCTAACAGAGAAATATTTTTCAGAGTCACGGTTTGAAATTTGCCATGACTACAAATTTTCAGGGCAACAGTTGTGTGAATAAGCAGATATTGAAGTGCGAATTTTCAGTTACTCTTGTTAGTTAGGTGATGAAGGTAAATTGATTTTCAATAGTGTGAGCTCAAAAGGACTTTGCCAAATCACTGTTTAATGCATGAACTGCAGACTAAATTGATGTAGTGTAGAAAAATTATGACAGTATGTCCAGTGACAAGAAAGTCTATTAGTTTGCCATTTTAAATTTGAAAAAATACATACTTTCCAAATTCATAAAAATAGAGCCTAGCTCAGATAAGATTCCACATACATGTAATCTACAGCTGTGATTGTGCATGAAACATACAATATTTGTTATTTACTTCCTCTTACATTTTATTACTATTAATGTAGAGGCCAAAAAATACCAAATTTTTGGGTTCAGGAAATTGCTCTTGTCTCACCCTGACCCAGTATAAGAGCAGGACCAGTAGCCTGCAATTCCAACTCTGTAAGAGCTTGGCACACTGCCTAAAAAGAAGCTTCTTTTGTGGGATTCAAGGACTCTTAAATTTTCACCCAAAATTATTCTGAAATGCAGTGTCTTGAGGAGTTTGGAATAGTCCACCACTCAGTTTCTGTTTTTTCACAAGAGCTGTGAAAAATTTTCCTGTAGAAACAATCCAATTTTGGTGGTTAAAAAAAAAAAAAAAAAAAAGAAAAAAAGAAAAAAAAATTAAGCTCCAATTTCATTTAAATAATGACTATATTTTAAGCCTGAGTATAAGGTCTGTTGTGAAGCACTCATCTCAAAATCTTTTGGAAGAAACATAGATGTGTTTTCCTTAAAATTCTATGTGAATGCTGTCCAAGTTTATCATGTAGGGATCAGATATTTCAGGATTTGTTTGGTTTTCTCCCTCCCATTTGTCTTCCCTTAATGATCCCTTTGCTTTGCTCCATTTGCTTCTTTTTAAAATATAGATAAAGCAGTGCTCTCAAAGGGATAAAAAACAAGATTCTGATCCTTTCTGCAAGTAATTTCTTTTATAGGTGGCTTGTTCAGTGATGTGTAGATTATTCTTGTAACCCTCCAGCCTTGCAGCTCTCTTCTGGCTGTCAAATGTCAGAAAGCACAGCTTTGGGAAGTAAGCCATCAAACAATCCAGGCAGCCAGAGCCCTCCACCCCCTTAAGGAAGAAGACAAGGCATTTTGAAGAGTAACAGCAAAAGTCAATACTTTCATTTTCAGAAAACTCTCTGCTGTACCCTACATCCTCAGAGGAAAGAATAAAAAGCAGAGAAACAAAATTATCTCTGCAAATATGGAAGGCTGAGCTGACCTCTGCAGGAGAACTTCTGTAACCTGTGAGACCCTGGAGAACCAGCTAATCCTGCTCTGTTAACTGTAAAGGCACAGTGTTATTGAAAGTATCACTGGCTCTGATTTACAGCTGGAAAATTTAGACTGAGCCATATGCCAGAAGGAGTGGGACAGGGCTGAGAATTAAGCTTTTGAAGAGAAATATTTGAGTCTCAAGACAGTGAAACCTTCAGATTAATTTCAAAAACGTATTAAAAACAGAAGAGTGTGAGTTTTGAAAATAAATTTTCTCTTTTTTTGCTTGCTTTCTCAGTGGGTTACACTGATTGATTATGGAAGGATGCCAAGCAGAAGGATTCTTTCAAAGATGCTGAGGTGTTCCTCCTCTGCATTGGTGAGAAAGGCATGTCTCCTCTGGCTGATCCATGGGCCAGGCGTGGGCACATTTGTCACAAAGCTACTAGAACACCCCATTTGTGGAGCAGGAGTGATGCTGACCAGCATAATGTACCTGATTCTAAAGGTATTTAAATGTATTTGGGTATTGCTTATGGAAACTGAGCAAAACTTTGTGCTATAAACCATCCTTTTTTCTAGGTGGTCTCCTATTACCCAGGAGTAATACTAGCCAAAATACCCTGTAACTGACTTATTTGGAGATGTATTTAGCAATGGAGCAAATATTGTCACTCAGTGACAATAAACTGCAGTTTTGTTGTGATCTTGTAGGAAGAGCTAAGACATATAAGATTATTTTTTTCCCTCCTCCACAAAATAATTTGACTTCACTTTCGTTGACCCAGGATAGATATTTTGTATGAATCTTTCTGAATAAACAAACAAACAAAAACAATCCAGAAAGTTGTAAATACACAGAAGTTGGAGTAGGCTGATCTGAAGTCATCAAGAAACTCAGTAAGAATAAGACATCAGCAACATCTTTACTTGATCATTGCTGCCTGCAGTGTCAATGTGATTAGCAACACAAGCACTTTGGCTTATACAGAACTTTGTTGATTGACTCAGCTGTGGGGCTGAGTGAAGCTGTGTGACAAATTCACTTCAGTATCATGTATCCAGCAAGTTGGACCTGCCATTTCCAGGTAGATCAGCTGTGTCTTGAACAAACACTGAGAATAGACTTGTTGCATGCACATTGTGATGTGTGCCCTTTGCTTGCTGGGTGGTGACCTTGTTGATCACAGCACACGAAGCTCAGAGTATCTCTCTGGTGCTGTGGGAAGAGGCTGTGCTGATGATGGGTACCATTTTGAGCAAAGCAAATGATGTCTGACATCAGCCTGCACTGAGCAGATGGGTCACTGGAGTTTGCTTTGAGTCTTTGGTATGGCACAGGTGGCCACAATAAACTATTCCATGGAATTTGGACTTCCAAAGCTGGAGTTTTGAAATTTGAGGTTAGCAATAATGGGGGAGCCCACATGAGAGGTCTCCCTTACTAGGGAAGTATCCATTTCTGCTATTGCCTAGGGCAGTAAGAGTCTAGAGAAGTAAGAATTTGTTCACCAAGATAGTGAGCAAAGCGGGGTTTGAGAGTGGGACATGGATGCCCCTGAAAGCTCACAGGGAAGTGTCAGGCAGGAGACAGCACTGAAGGGTGTCAGCAAAGGGAGGGCTGCCTTAGCCAGGCAGCAGCCATCTGAAACACTACTGCAGGGAGGAGCAACTCCAGAAATCTAAAGAAGAAAGTTAAATCATTGTGTTGAAAAGGGAATTCCTTTGAGAGGCCAAGAATAAGCATAACTATCTGAGAGTGACAAGCTGTCAGGGAGAGCAAGGCATGGGAAGCAGCAAAGAGGGATTTTGTGAGTGGAGAATTGAAAGCAAAATTGGAAGACTTTATGGATTAAAAGTTAACAGGGGTGTGAGTTCTTATTGACAGATCTTTGGTTTAGGTTAGTGCTGAAGGAAACCTCTGGTTTAATTAAAAACTGTGTCTGCACTTAGTGTGTACTTGCTTTCCTAATTTATGTATTCATTTTTGCCTTTGTTTTTGTTCTTTGGTTCAAGCTGTTTAATGCTGACATCACTTTTATTTTTTTTAATATGTCAACTCACTGTGAGGAAACATAATGGAAATTGGTCAGTACTGCTTAATTGTGAGTCACAAACCTGAGCCACATCTATGGCTCACATGTTAACTAAATGAGTGGCAGGTTTCTGGAAATAGCACTCACATGTAACCATCATTCATTGTGTAACCAACAAGCAGTGTGTTGCGTTTAACAGTTTTTTTTAAAAAAGGTGTCAAAATTGGCTGACTTGACTAAAAGAACCTTTACCAATAGCTTGTCAGCTCTGTTGTAATTTTCAACTAAATTAAGATGATGATTTTTTTTTAAAGTAGTAAAAAACCTGGAGTATGACAAGTTGAAATATTAGTAAGAGTAATGGTAAAGTTTGATAGTCGGTACTTGTGGATTTTAATGTCCTGCAGCAAACAGCTCTTCAGCAAAGTTCTAACATATCTTTTATGTTCAGTTTTATGATGTACACCAGGCAGTGCCAAAATATGAGTGAAGATGTCTAAGAATGGTTAAGGAATTGCGAAAGATATGTGTTTAATGTGCTCAAAAATTCAAGAACATTTTGGGAGCACAATGAAAGTAAAACTTATGCCCCATAACACTTCACTGAGTACAAACAAGTTACAAAAGCAGGACATACACAGAATGAAAAAAAAAAAGGAAAAGAAAACAAAAAGAAGAAATGTATGGTCTGTCCTCAAACTTTATCTTTTTTTACTACAGCAATACTGCTGTTTTGATTATAAAGCTTAGATGCTGGCTTTCTGAGTAAGGGAGAACATCCCTAAAAATAACTGTGTGGTGTACTAGTTTGAGTACTAGTTTGACCCAAACACCTATTCCTTGAAAAATATATCTAGATCACAGGGGGAAGAGAGGTGAAAACATATGTTTGGGAAATTTTATCTCTGAAAGACAGAAACAGCCTCTGCTAAATCCTATTTCTTGCACATATAAAAATTGTACTCTAACTTGTAATTTGCATCATACAGAAAGAGCTGAGATTTGGTTTTCATCTCTTAAAGGGGTAGGTGATTTTAAGGCATGTAGCATTTTAATCAGTTATGCTTTTTTGAGTTTTCTGCTGTATGGTTTAATTGACCAATTCAGAAGAGAGCCTTGTCAACCTAGACAATTCAGAAGAGAGACAGTCAACCTAGACCTTGGAGGTCTCAGTAACATATATCAGGTCATAGTTGTTGCCATAAACAAATATGGATGCATATGTCACACTTGTTTGACAGATTAATTTTCTTACTTTAGCTTCTGTTTGAAATTAAGTTGTTTGCTTGTCTGTTTTTCTCTGGCCTGAACAATATAATGTGTAGCACTGTAATGTGGGAGCACAAATTATGTACAAATACTCCATACCATGTAAAACTATTTTCTTGACTGAATCCTGGGCCCTCTACCTGGACCTTATTAGCTTCAATATGAAGACCAACCAAAGGTTATAATAGCTGAAAAGATCAGAGGATGGTTATTACAAAAATTACCTAAAAGCATTTCATCCGATATGAAGTGCTTTTTTATATAATTTAGTCATCAAATATATCATTAATCTTTTAATGGTCAGATTGCTCAGTTTTTCCTCTGCACACAGACCCACTGACTCCCCCTGTACCATTAAGTACTATGCAGGTAAAAACCCAATATGAGTGAAAGAAAAATTGTTCAATTCTATTTGTTAACATTGTCACAAAATTAGCTCAGTGGCTGTACTCTTCATATTAGGAATTGGAATATACTGGCAGTGACTGAGGAAACAACCTCTCAGTGTTCAGTCTGTAGTTATAGGCTGCCTCATTAAATTTTTAATATCTCTGATGTCAGCATTCAAGGTTCTTTGGTTTTTAGCATGGCTGAATCATGCTTTGGGAATCCTTAAATAATAAGTCAGATGGTAGCGGCTGGTTTAATCTTTTCTCCTGATAAAACCCCCCTGATTTTAATGTATAATGCTGAAGGCTTAAAGCTCCATCTTTTTCTTCCTCTGGAGAGGTGACCCTAATAGTTTTAGTGATATATATTGGATATCCTGTTCATTTTCTGATAGAAGTGGTGGTTTAAAAAGCCTTTGGATTTGCATGAGGCAAGTTTCTGATACACACTGGTGTTTTTGCCTGCTGGATACCACTTCTTTTAAGCACCACCCATAATCCTGGGAGATTTTTGAGGACAGTGTCAGTAGTAAAATGCATGGTCATTAAAGCCCATAGCCTCCCGTAAAACCTGGATGAAATGGATCATAGTTTTAAAGACATCCCAAAAATTTGCTTTCAAATTTCACTCTCGATATGACTGGTTGCAGACCTCATGGAATGTTGCTGCTCAGAGTATTGCTTCAGCCATGCAACCTGATGATGTATTGTTATCTGTGCCTAAGGGGTGCACCCTTCAGTCTGTGAGCCCCTAAGCAGAAGAGAGAGGAAACTCCTCGTTTTCCTCTTTATTCTTTTGTGGAATGCAAATCACAGGCTGTCTCAACTCTCCTGCTGCTGGCTAGTATTACCTGACCATTATACACAATGTGGAAATAATATATGCTCTGTTTCTAAAGGATGAAATTAAAGTCTTTTTCTTCATCTACTGTGTTATGATATAGTATACTCTTATCTATGAGTAACAAAATGTTGTTGGAAAGCAATACTATGTAATTTTAAAAAATCTCCATTACAAATGCATCTGTAAAATAGAAGAGAGTAAATTGAGTAGACTACTTTGCAATATGTCTTTATATTATCGGTGGGGTTACAGCATATATAGTGGGTTATTATACATGCAAATTGAGTGTCTAGTCATTTACTTTTTTCCATCTTTCCTACTGTTTATTAGTTGGCATTCTCTTATATGAGTCCCATGCTAAACAATTACTTTGCCACTTCCCTTTTCTTTCACAATCTTAGTTATTTTAATTTCAAGTAACTATAATAATTCAGAAACTACTGTTGTAGTGGATTTATAGTAACTAAAATGATGACAATTATATGGTTCTAGAAATGGGAATGTTCTACTATGTTCAAAAGCTCTAATCCTTGATTTTTAGAAGATAACTTAAGACTTCATTTTTTTTTTTCCTAAGATGTGGGAGAGAATGACCGTAGGGCCATTGCAAATCAGGAAAGTGTGGTAGTGAGACTTTGGTTCTTTGTGTACACCATTCTCTTTCTTTACCAAGACTTCTTTTGTGATGTGGTTTGGTACATGGCTTGCTATGTACTTGTATCCCTCCTATAGCTAGAAGGGAATCGTTGTAGCAGGCTCAGCACAGCCTTAGCATAAGCAGAGAGCAGCCTAGCAAACCAGCAAGTTTCATGCCCCTTTATATAGGGAAGTAATCTCCAGAAAGCTGGCACACTGAATGGTTTTTTCTGTCTCTGAAAGCAAATATAGTGCTGGCACTGGGAAGAGGCACTGTCAGACCCCACTGCAGGAACAAGCAGATGTGAAGTAATATTTTCCGAGTGATTTTGGAGTCCACATGACACAAAATTACCTTCTGAAGTCACTTTTGAAACTGTTCCCTCCTATTTTTTCTGATTATGGGACTCCTGCCCACATCTTTATTTTGGAAACACTTGTGCCAATACATGAGGCTGTGTCACGGCACTGTGCCTGCTTCATCCCATGCCCCTGGGGAAAGTGAGCCATGTGTGGCCAAAGGCAGTGGCTGAAATTTCAGCCTTGACCTTTATTTATTTGTTTGCAAAATCGGTCTGAAGTTTACTGTAGCCTTTGGGTGTGCTTCAGCTACTTAACCATAAATGTGTTGAGGCAAAGCTCTCCTATCCAGGACACAGAAGCAGCCCCAACAGAGAAATGTATTGTGATTGATTTCTGTTGCAGCTCACGCATGTACAGGGGTGAAATGGGGTTTACTGTGTTTATTTTTTTCTGTTTTTGCAACTCCTCTTTCTCACTTGTCCTTCTTGTGGGTGGCTCTTTAAAATTAGAAAAGACAGAAAGCTCCTGGTTCAAAGTAACTTTTTTAACTGCATGCTCGTTATTGCATCCCCTGTTTGCCCTTCTGGTGAATATTTTTAACTTTTCTCATGTTGTCAGTAAGTGTTTCCTTTATACTCCTGAAAGTTCGTACTATAAAGTTTGGATCCAGCAGGAGAAGTGATCAAGTTTTGTGAATGCTTCTTCCCATGATATTCTCATCCCTTTGTTAAACCACCAATGTTGCAAGTGTTTTGAAAGTTTAGGTTCTTTCCACTGCAGTTGTATACAATGTAGGAAATTCAAGAATAGTTTGACAGGTGAACAACCTAAAATTTACAGGTTATGTTTTTTGGTACCCATTCTAAGCCAAACCATCTGGCAGGGGTTGGCTTTGTTCAATAGCCACATTAAACTCTTTGGAGCTTGCAGCTACAGCCTCTGCACAGCACAACAACCATTTCCAAATGGTTTGGTGAGATGGCTTGAAAGGTATTTTTCCCCTTTCATCATCTGTCAGAAGTTTCAGTAATAAAAATAATAGCAATGCATGGCTATGATACATAAAATAATAGTTGCTGAAGCAACAGCCATGTGATAGAGCATTTTAAACGTATATGAACAACCTGCTACTTAGGGGTTTTCTGGGGCTTTCTGCATAGCTATTTTGAAGCTGGCAGTTAAATAAAACTTGGCAGATAAATAAAAGTCTTTGTGCTGTATTTTATCTTGGAGAGTTTGTGTGGCCACAGAGCCCAGCAGCCTGGTCTCTGCTTCTTGCATCCCTTCTAAAGCAGCTGCAAAGGGTGTCGTGTTTTCCCCTCTAAGTATCCATTTGACTGCAACAGTCTCCCATAATACTGCTGCTTGCTTATGATAGTGAAAATTCATGCTAAATGCATGTAAATAATCCCTTACACCACTGATAACTGCTGAGACACATGCTGGACTAACAGAGACCATTAGGTATATAATGTTTAGTGAGAATGAGCAAGTAATAAATCCAGTGACTTCTTAAGTCCTACTGTCTGCTGTTAAAGATAGCTGAACACAGTGAATAGATTTGCTTGCATGCACACACTCTGCAAAAAGGTCTTGTGCATTTTTTTCCCCCTCTGGGGCTAGTTTTTCCTGTGGTACTGTAATGGATTCTTTTGCTTGACTCGGCCAGCGTTTTTGTCATACATGACAGCCTTAATAGTTTACTCAATATTTCTGTTCATCTGAGGATTCATGTAGAATATATTTGGCCCTTTTTCTAGGTCTATAAATAACCTCTGTATCCTTTATAACATGTTCCTCTGTAACATCTAAGGAGTCAACATTCCTTTGGCATTAAATAAAATCCTCTCTTGTCCCCAGAACTGCTTTTTAAATTGATAATACTGGTGAGGCATTTTCTTCCCTCACCACCCTATGCTTACAGAAGGAATTAGATTCCTCAGACTCTGCTCTTCAGCAGGGACTCTGGCAATCATAAGTTACACACTCTTTGAGACCAGACATTAGTCTGTGGGTTTCCTTTAATACAACAGAAGGTGTATCGATCACATTTATTGAATGCTCCAGAGAAAGTGTGTGTATAATCACTGAAATTCTCTCTGTTTGGGTTTTCCTATTATAGATTTGTAACTGAAAATGCAATGCCTTTGTTCTCAGGGGTGGGAGTGTTTGCTATGCCCTTGTATCTCTGAGTGCTTTCATGTGTCTGGTGGGGCACTTAACTGCTCTGTCCTTCCTGTAAGTATACTCCAGTTTGTTTAAGTCCAGGTCTCCAGCATTCTTCAATAATCACTTGGAGCCAAGCTGCCTGGAAGAGTTTGGTTTCATTGGGTGCCTGACTGTCCAGTACCACATGGTGTTAACTGCTGCAGAGCACAGTGTCCAATTACAAACAGCTTTCATCCTGGAGTTGTCCATATCCATGGCTCCTTTTCTGAAGGCAATATATTTTAGCTTAATATGTCTTCTGTCAAAGCACAGAGGACCAGAGATTCCCTGTGTCTTTCTGGAAATGAGGTCAGTCAGCCCTGCTGGTAGGAAATCTACTCATATTCCTCAATCAGGCAAAGTAAGGTTGGTGAGACAAGTATCAATAGAGACACCAGAATATGTTTTGGGAGAATAGTATGTCCCTGCATAGAAATTTTTCTTTTTCATTGTCTTTTCCTTCCTGGAATATTGTTCTCTTTGGTGTCCTTAACTAAATGCATTCTTAGTTATGTGCCTGTGTTTTAGCTATCCTTATGCTTGCATTGCTAGTGCTTTGTGTCCCCTTTCTTATACAGACATAAAAGCTTGCTGTGGTTTTATTAAAATCTTGAACATATCAGTATGCATTTCAGTACTTACCCAGGACATTTTTAACATTTGCCTAAGCTGGTCACATCAGTGCAGATCCAGGAAAAATATCAAACTGAAAAATGTGTATTACTTACTATAGCAATAATTTTATAAAGGGCCTTGATTATGGTAAGTAGAGCAAAAGATTATTGTCTCTAGGGACATAAAACACATTGATAAGCAGTAACTGTAGAACAATATATTTTGGTAAAAAAATGAGAGATCTCTATAATGTTCACTTTCCACAGCTTCAAGAGAGTAAAATGCAGTAAAACACAGTAAAACACAATGATAAATTTCTGAGTGTTTCCCAGTCCAGTTTTTGGCTTGCTGAAGAGGGAAAGTAATGTGCAGAGTGTTGTATAGCTTTTATCATCATGAAATAAAACACTTTCTCTGTATTCTGGATTGAAAAACTTAAAACATTTTTAACTCGCAAATTTTAAATGATAACTTTCTTGTCTTGTTGTCAGCATTCCTGATATTTACAATATTTTCTTGAATGTATGGTTGATTTCTTCAGTAACCTAATTTCTTGTTTTGTGGGTGAAAATTTTAACTGTCATAAGAAATTTAAAAAGGAAATATTTAAAAAAAACAAACACCAATCAAACAAAAACCAAAACCCACTTGGGCCAGTCATTACTGTTGTGATGTCAAAGGTCACTCATCAAGCTTTTGAAAAAACTTGAGTCACTGGTCTTTGGGAGAATGTTCGTGGCAGCAGTTCCACAAAGTTTTTTAGTCTTGGGACCTACATTCCTAGAAGCTTCATTTTTGTGAATTTTGCAAAGAAACGCACCTTTAACACTGCTCAGTGTTGTCATCAAATCAGTGTTCACAGGAGATAAATACTCTTTATCTGGCACTGAAGACTGGAGAAATCTCAGGGAAACTAATGAAAATATCTGGCTTTAGTGGTATCTCAGGATAGTAGTCAGCAAAACATGCTTCAGAGGAAGGTGTTTAAAAGTATAAATTCTTCTATGCACAATAATGAAGTAATTTTCTTAACAGGAGAAAGTGTCATTTGATAGCTTCAGAATGTTTTGATCATGATATTTATAGGCCTTCCTACATTTTTTCCCTCTCAAGAATGCCTTGTCTTATTAAATACTTTGTGTAAATATTAATTATTAATAATTTTTCAGTTTTATGCAGAGTTCTCTTTCTGTATTCTGACAGCAGAAAGCAATGATGTCTGGTTGACTTTGCATTTAATGCAACAAAGTGTTCTGAAAATCTCCTCAACCTGCCCCCCACATGCAGTTTATATAGGCCTTTATTTCATTTTCCCTTTGCAGTAAATCTTTCTATTTTCTTTCCTTTATTCTTACATATTTTGTGATGATCTCCTTTTCAAAACGTGCCTGGCAAATTTATATAAAATACAAAAATATATGTTATATGTAGTCGGAGCACAATGCTGGCTTTTTACTAGCAAGAAAGACTGGAATCAGTGCCGATACCAGTGTTAGTTCAAGTTCCATTTTCACAGGTGAACATCTTTCTTTGTTCTTGCTGCCACTTTGTGCTGACAGCATGGTCTTGCTTCACTGCCCACTGTGGTACTCGGGTCTTCTCCCTGAGAGCTTACAGATGACAGGTGAATCACACGTGAGCAGCACGAAATGCTGTTTCTCTGTGTTCTCAATCTGAGTTCCTAAAGCAGAAATTTGTCTTCTATCTCGATCCATTCTGTTCTGTATAAGAGCCTCCCCCATCATCCATATATTAAGTTAAAGGTCTCTGTGCAGATCACATATTTTTTATGCCTCAGATGGTTTTAAACTCTCCAACCTGTTATTCTGTACTAGTGCCCTGAAAAACTTTATTCATATAGCACCTTGTCCCATTGGTTCCCTTGACAAACCTCAAACAAAAATAAAATTTAAAAATGAAGAAAACATTGGGAATGAACTTAGTTTAATCTCTGCTTTCCAAGTTGCAGATTAGTTTTCCAAATATAGTTTTCCATTTAAATAGTGAAAGGAAGAAAATTTCTTAGACATTGAGATCATGAGGATAGTAATTTTGCTGCAGATAACATTTGTCAGAAAGAAGAGGAGGTAATGAAACAAGATTAAATATCAGGGAAAAAAACAGGTGTAGATCAAGAAAAAAAAAACTATGGAAAATTATGACAAATTACAGAGATTGCATATTATGCCATCCTGTTTCTCAAGGGAATGTATATACTCAAAGGGTGAAAGATTTATAATTTTTGAAGTATCTGATGCTATTTTAAAACGTTGAGCTGTAATACTCTCTCTATGAAGAAATGAGTTGTTTAAGCTTCATCAGCTCATGTGAGATAAGCATGTGTTTAAGTGTACTTCTGAATTAAATACTTCAGTTGTTATTTCTACAGCTGGTCTGGTATTACTCTGAACACAGCTTGATGCTCTCCTGTTCAATGAACTTCTTTGTGGTCTCTTGAGCCACATTTTTGCTCATGCAGAGGTTGCTGTGTAGTAGAACTGAAACCCACATTTCCTGGTAGAAGTGAGATTCCATGTCCTGGATTGCTGCAATCCTTGGGTCAGAGGTGCCTCTGCACACTTTGCTGAGTATTAGACAGAAGGGAGGGTAATCCAGTGAAGAGTATAGGATGGTATTTCAGGATGAGTCTTGGTCGCCATGTTTGAACGAAATCATGTCTAGGAGATCCATCAGTTCACACTCCTGAGAGAATACACAGCACTGTGACTTTTATCTTTTTGTTTTGGGGTGTGTTTACAACGTCATGGTGAGTACTCTGTGCCTCAAACCTCTTCCACTAACATGCGGGATAATTTCTGACGTACATAAGAGACTCTAGTTCAAACAGCCTGTGGAGGGACTACCCAATGACAGCTATTGAGAAATGTGCCCTTTTTAAAATCTTTCCCCATAGGAGACTGAGCTGGGGAGTGTGCCATGAGCGGTAAAAGGCTCTGACACAGAGTGCTCAGTGCAAACACACAGGGTGATGGTTCAGTGAGAATCTGAAAGCAATTGGTGACATGGGAGCCTGACCTGGCACATTTCACTTCCATTACTAGAAGTTAATCCTCTGTTCAACTGAACCAAAATAGAAGCTCTTTTGCCTGCCTGGTAATTTGTCTCTTGCATATTTGCATCTCATTGTTTTTTCCTCTGCACTTAATGGCACAGCTGCCTTTTGCACAGGAATAAGTACAATGGGTATCAGCAAAACATATCCAGTTGATAGTAATGAAATGTCTAACAAACTTGTTGCTTCTTGAGCTTCTTCTTTGTGTTAATAATCTCCTGTTAGTTCTAGGAATGGTCTCCTTCTTTCCTTCCTCCCTCTCTTCCCTACTAAAAGTAGAGGTTTGTTAAATCGAATTTCCATATCAGCCTTCTCCTACTGAAATATCACCAATTATTCAAAAGTTCCTACCTCCTTCAGACATTCTGAATTGGCGTCTATACAAATCATCAAACAATAGTAAGGGGAAAGAAAAGTAAGGTAGGGAGCAAACAGCTAGTGCAGTTTAAGCAACATTTTTTGCTCCATTGCTGTTCACCTAAAAGCTTCCTATCACCAAATTAATACTTTCCATATCTGTTGCTTCCATGCAATGACCATAAACTTTCCTTTCAAATCATAATTTGTATGCCCTGAAAATTCTGCTTTAGCCAACAGGAAAACCAGCCAGAACCTACTGCTTAAAAACATGCTGTTTCTCTCAGCCTTCAATGAAAATAATTAGCCCAGTGGGGGAATTAATATAAACAAATTACTAACTCTTTTACTAGGATAGCTGAT
The DNA here is from genome assembly GCF_965231275.1 of Zosterops lateralis. NCBI lineage: Eukaryota > Metazoa > Chordata > Aves > Passeriformes > Zosteropidae > Zosterops > Zosterops lateralis. The sequence continues at coordinate 49,666,679 of NC_139762.1, read as the reverse complement.
AAGAATTTAAGATCTTAATTAGGAAGAAATATCAATGTTAGTGCAGTGATTCATAGCAGAACTCTATTGACTTACCAGGGGTAAGTCAGAAGCTGCTTCACTGAGGGCAGAGAGAGTCAAATAGCTGGAGACAGATTTCTTGGTTATAAACCAAAGGAAAACTAAGCCAACTTAGGCTGCATGAAATTTGATTTAAAGGCTGGAATCCAGACTTGTTCTGCTCTGGATTGGGTTGTGTTGAAAACACTGCAGGAGAACTGGGGCTGCAGGAACATCTCTCTCACTGAAGCATTACTAAGGAATACCATGGTTGCCTTATTTCTTGTAGTACTGCTGGGCAGCCTCAGCAGGTTCAGCATCAACACTGGACTCACTGGAAGTTAATGGTAAATGTAAGCTTTTCTTAGGCATAATATCTTGAAGTTTAGATTTTTCTATACTGATTTTTTCTTTAGATTGTCTTTCTTTGAAAATATTCATATTTCTAGTTTTGTTTTTAATGTCAGTGTTTCTCCTGTTCTGTTCCAGTTTTCTCCTTTGACCCAAAACTGCTTTTTGTGACTACTTTCCTCTTATCAGATTGTAGCATTTGTGATCAATTTCTTTGCAGAAGAAGTAAACTGAACTGCATGTTTTGATCCCTGTTTTTTCCAGCCTTAAAATGACATTACTAGTTCTTTTACTCAGTCAAGAAGTATTGAAAATGTCTTGACATTTCTGCTTTTTGCTTTGACATTCATTAGTCTAAATCAAATGACAAATCTGTGGTAGAACTAGTGGATTAATTAATTTCACCTTTCACCTTCTTAGAATTTGTTATAGTAAAAAAAAAATAAAATTGTATGCTGTAGATGGTGAGTTTGCTATAAAACATGAAAACCATTAAAACCACATTTGCAATTTGTTGCATATTAACGGACAGAATAAGAGTTTCCTATTTGCTACATGGCATCATGTTGAATCCTGAACTGAACTCACAGGAACACGGTGTAAAAAGGGAGAGTAATCCAGCCCAAATTCTCACTGGTATCGCTGGTGGATTGGAGTCTCCACAGCTCACGAACAGAAGGACTGAAAAAGGCCAACCATAAATACCTAAAAGCACAGAGATAACATAGCCAGAAGCTGTGTTGAGGGGGAAAATGAAACCTGGAGGCAGTCATGAGAGAAACTGTTGCAAATTTAGGTGAAGAGCTAACTAGTTGAACATATGTACACAATTGGAATGGGTTTATATTTGAGATTTTTATGTACTGTGAGAATTTCAAAGAGACTTTTTTTCTTCAAGCCTTCTAAGGGTGCTGAGCACCTTTTTGGGATAACAAGGTAGAGGAAAAGGATGACTCTGGAAAAACAAAGAAAAAAGAAAAAGCCTTGGCACATCTACAGACCCCATTGAATTTTAAAAAGGAAAGACATGTGGAAAAGCCATAGATAAATTGTTTAAATTCACTCTTTTTCTTAGCCAGTAGCTGTTAGCCCTTACTTCAGAGGAAGTGCCCACCAGGATTTAGCCTTAAGGGATCATGCAGTCCAAGAAAGAGCAAAAGAGAGCTGCAGTGTTGAGGATGCCCTGGGCTTTCTTTAGCAGGTACTTGTAATATTTATCATTAGTGTGAAAAGGATAAGAGCTAGTTTCTTGCTTGCTTCTAAATGATGAGCCTTTCAGTGTTGATGAACAATGGATTGAAATAATAATGTTTTTAATCTGCATCTCTTGTTTCTCAACTGAAAGGGAGAAAGTTTCTTGTATCAGAAGAGAGAAGGAAAGAGATCAGATCTTAGCATATCTCTCCCTCCTCACTTGCTAATTGCCCAAAGAGGAAGAGCTTAATCCTACTGTGTTCATCTCAAGCAACCCTGAGCTGTAGGCTCCTCTTATGTCATGTCACAGAAATTTGCATGTTTTTCAAATTCCTGACTTTAGGAAACTATGGAAACAAAATCTCTGGTGGACACATAAGTAGTATTTTATTGTTCCAGGGTTGTGCCTTTGCCAATTTTCAGATGTCTCCTTATGGTCAGACAAAAGGAAATTTTTTTCTCATTGCAAACTGGGAGCTTAAATAAGGATGATTTTCTTTGAAGAGCAGGTAAAAAATTAGGAACATAGAGAAAAGAGAGGCAAAGGATGATAGTGCACAGTGGTTGAGATGTTTCTCAAATGTATAAATTGATCCACCTCACTAGCTACTAATACAGGTCTTGTAGAACCATTGCAGAACTAGAACCTCCCTCTTCTGTAACAATACCTGACAAACCTCTTCTTATCAAAGATCCTAGTTTAAGGGACATTAAGAACTTTTGCTGAAATATTGTGGGTTCTTTTCCTGTGAAGTTTGTCAGCTTGTTAAAAAAAAAAAAAAAAAAAAAAAAAAAAAAGAGGGGCAGGAGGAGTTAGAACTTGATATCTTGCCTAGAGAGGCTGCGGAGACTCCGTATTTGGAGGTTTGCAGGCCATGGGCAACCTGCTCTAGCAGGTGCTGCTTTGAGCAGGGATGGTTATCCATAAATCTTGAGAGATCCTGTTCAACCTTAACTATTCTGTGATTCTGTCATGACATTTGCTGCTTTGTGAATGCACCAGCTATTCAGGATAAAAGGAGGATGACCCCCAGGCAGCATTGATAAGACTGTTCCAGATTAAAGCAATAGAGATGATATCAGCCTACCTTTACTTGCCAGCAGACCTTCTCTCTGAGAACTCATATGATTTGTTGTAATAAAGTGGCTGTTCTAAGTAAATTTGAAATTCTAAAAATAGCATTTCTTTTCAAAATTAGCATATTTTCAATTAAGTCTCCCTTGCCTGTTACAAAACTGGAAACATGTACAATAACTAGTAATTGTTCTGTCATGGAAAAATATATGAATTAACCTCAGGAAGGTAGGAATAGAGCTCTCTATAAGTAGAGGAGTTATGCGTGTGAAAGCTGTGAAACAAAGCATGAAGAAGATTGAAAATTGGTTAAACAAAAGCTGAAGGATGGTAGAAAAATGAAGGAGGTGAGATATAGTCATCAAGGAGCAATACTGCCCATGGTGTTGGTTATCTCTCCAAATGTTAAGAAATTCTGAAGATTTCTGTAGGTAATCTGTTGAGAAGTCATCTTTATCACTGTTCAAAGATGCAGAAGCTGCTTGGAAATTAGATCAAGTTGTGCTGTACACGAATTGATAATATGTGTACAGCTGCTGTACAAAAATGACTGAATTCAGTGTGAGAGGAGTGCTATGTTCCTTCTCCCTAAATATGGATTTATTAATTCTGAACACTTTTTTTAATCTATAGCAAACCACTTTAGGCTACTCTGTGCCTTGTAGATACTCCTCTGTGTGGGGGATGCTCACTGCCAGCCTGCCTGGTTGATCCCTGTGACAATCTCTGCAGAACTCCAGACCCTTCAGGAAGTAAAACTTCCCTAGGCCATGCCAGGTTTGGACACCCAATTCCATTACCCCTCTGCAGGCACAGAGGAGAGTGATGAGGATACTGGTAATATACTAAGCCATGCTGTCACTTGTAGCCGTGCCTTGAAATTTCTAGCTTGAAAATTCTAGATGCTTGCAAGACCAGACCTACAGCCTGTAAAGGAATTTTATCTGTGGAAGGGTGTGAAAAATGAACCCACGAGTAAATAAGTTATGCATCTTATCTGAAAAAGTGGAACCAAGCAAATAGCAATTACGGAAGAATTTTTTAAAACAAGAAGAATGGAAACTTCAGGAGGGAAGAGGGTAATCTAATAATCAATTTATATCTTTAGATTTGCACTTCTACGGATTCTAGCTGTTATTTGAAGAGAAACTATCACAGACCAATTTTTTATTTAATAATTTGGTTTAGGTGTTTGGTTTTTTTTTTCCTTAATAATCTCTGTATTTTGAGATAATGTCTGTTAATATTTATTCAACATGTGACACAGTTGCCTTTATCACTGTGTTGTGGGCTGGGGGTGGTTAGGAGGTTTTTTGGTGTTGGTTGTTTTTTTTTCTGAAATGTTGCAAAGCCTCAGTGTTTGGAACCAAGCTTTCAAAACTGGAGATAAGATTGCAGGAGCTTCTTTAACTTCTCAGGCTTAGCAGTACTTAGTACTTTATTTGTTGCAAATTATTTGCTCAGTTGTCATAGTGAATACAACCTTCCTGATCTCCTTCAATGCAAATATGATCAAGACAGATGGTGACATCACCAAGAAACTTTTCTCTGAAAGGTTAATCTGTTTCATAACTAGGAAACCTCATTAGCCAAGAGATGTCATTCTAATTCCAAAGCTTGCACCTGTAGTAGAAGAAATGCCAAGCTGCACAGAGACTTTAATCACTTTCCAGCAATCTTACTTCTTTCCAATAGGTTCTTGCATTGCTTTTCCCTATCTGCTCCTAGGAACTCATGTTTTAATATTCACTCTTTGCAACACAGTTAATTAATCTAAATTAACTTCAACACATTTAGACTGAAGTCTGGGTTCTGAAATTTGATCTACCTGTGCAAATAGTTATTTTTCCCAAGCTAAACTGAGACACACACAAGCATATGCACCATTCTATTGAGAGACCAGCAAATTAAACTGCAGCAGCGTAGGAAGCTATGAATGACCCTTACTGAGACTTGCTTTATTTAAGCAACTTCAGTACCATAGATAAGGTTACATAATATATTCAGGCTGGATGATACATTGCACTGAGGCTTATGCCAAAACTGCAGATGTACATTTTGCAAGAATTTGGATCTAAATGTTGTTTGTTGTTTGTTTACTCTGGTCGATAAATCTATAACAGTTTCTCCTTTCACATTTAGCATTCAGACCATTTAAAAGATTATATCCTCACACCCATTTCTTTTATTGTAAGAGTCATGTTCACAGGTAGTGTCAAGATGGAAAAGCTTGTCATAGAAACCAGGTGGGTGGATGGGCCTCCAGCCAGCCTAATCAAGCTGAGATCATAGGCACAAGACACTGCCCTCCTCCAGTGTTTTCTCACCATGCTATCCCTCACAAAGAACTTTTCAAAATATACAGTGTTATATCACTGGGCTCTGAACTCCTGGAGTCCAGCTTTAACTTTCTTTGATGAGCAAGTAAAATAATCTATGAAGGCTATTTCTAGGCATGAAATATCAACACCTGAATAGGTCAATGAAGTGCCATATTTATGGATTTTATATGTATATATATATATAAATAATATATATATAAGGGTAACCCTATTGTTCGGTTTCAGTTTTATTTTTTAATTAACATGTTTGCACTGTCAGGTTATTTGCAGGTGAAGTTTTCCATCATCTTTTTACACTCTGCCTTGATGGCAATCTCTGTGTCAGTCCACCACTTTTGTCAACATCAATCCAATGTGTACTTGAATTACTTGTGCTTTAGAAACTCTATACAATATTAATGAGATACTTTGTTTTCCTTTAGCTGTAGACAATTTAGCATCAAATTAGTCTAGCTCTAAAGTAGACTTGTTTTTTTTTTAACAGTGTTGTATAAGATAATTAGAGTATCATTGGAGAATATTAATTCCTGTCTGTTCTTTAGAAATCCATTCTAAGAGAATTCTCCAGTTTCAAAACTACTTTTCTTATTTTAATCAATTTGAAATGTCCAGCCTAAGCTTTCCATGAGATAAATTCATTGATCTGAACATGACCTTCAAGAATCACCACAAAGTGTATGTCTTGTACTTTAAATATTGCTGCTGAAAAGATTCTTGATATTGTTTTAATTAGTAGTTATCTATTTAACTGCCTTAAAGAGTTACATGTTTCAGGGTGGGCTGGCCCTCTGAGCAGTACTGCTTATCCATCCCACCCCTTTCCAGGTGAGGGGTGGGGGACCCAGCTCATTATATGAGTAATCTGTTAAGACAGGTATAGCAAAGGCCAGAATTGCTTTCAAGAGGAGCAGAGAGCAAGTAAAGTTTGAATGGTTGGGCTGGGTTTTGTTTATCTTCTCTTCTTAAGACAAAATCCTGAAAGACCTAATGAGAAAACAGAGTTGAGAGGAGTTGAAGAAGGTGTGTGAGTTTAAAGAGAAATAGATGAGAAATTCCCTTTTCCGTGAAAAGCAGGGCTTCCGCCGGCTGTTGTTTTTCTTCTTAGCAGAGTCTGGGAGATTCTGTCTTATGTCTAAATGTTATTTGCTGTAACTAAATTGAATCACAAGAAAGGAAGACAAGAGGAAATTACCTTCTGTTGTGGTCTGAGGGATGCAATATGAAAATGTCAGATACTGCTTTTTTAAGAAATTTCAGTTGGGAAAATGTTGTAGGGAATGTTTTCTTTCAAACACACGAAGGAGGTAGACTCAAGCATGTTTCAGGGTAGTAACAGAGTTGTTTATGAAGGTTGGTAGACAGGTGGCATGATTATTATGTGTTGATGTAGACAAATTAATTTCTGGATTGATCAAGAAGAAACCAAAGACTGTATTAGGTAAATAAAGGTAAATGTAAACTTGGCTATTTGGTTAAAAAAAAAAAATATATATATATATATTAAAAAAAAGGATTATTGAAGGGGGTTTTGCGTGGTTTTTTTTGGTTCTTTGTCACGTCAGATTGAATCAAGTTCTCACATACTACTTGGCCTCATTTTTCTGCTTATGAAAACTCCTAATAAACCTTGCCCAATACTCTAATTGCTAAGCTGCAACTAATGCAACATGATTTCTTAGCAGAACTAGAAGCTCACTTTGAATATTTTAGCTTCCTAAACATTATCATTTGTTTCAAGCTCAAGGAGCTTGTGTGACATAATATAATAATCGGTGGGTTTGTGTATGTTTGTTGTTTTTCTGAATGGTTACCTTGATCCTGATTGAATGTCCATGAAAGTTAATGGAAAGCTGTTTTTCCTTCTATGATTTTTTTTTGCTTTCTTTTCTTTCTTTCTGCTGCTGACTTAAAAATACTCATTTTAAAAAAAGAATTTTCCCCACTGATTCATCAGGAGAGATAAGTGTCTCTAATAACATAGTTTTGGCTAAATGTCTTATGTTTTCCTTTGATTAGATTATAATTTTTGATATGCTTAAAATCTTAGATCCTAATACTTAGAATTAGATCAAAATTGTGTTCTTCAGCACTAGCACTGAAGTCAGCAATTCTCATGGCAGCAAATCGATTGCTGAGAGGAGTAACATATTCACCCTAAAAGATTTTTAAGGATACTGAACTGATTGTTTAACTCCTAATACTTAAAGAAAATATCTCTTCCACACCTTCCCATTGCCCAAGTAATAATTTAGAGTAAGTAAGGGTACTTTAGTTTCACAGTATTTTCTTAGGTCTTGGATGATGTAGACATGTAAACCTCACACACTGGTCTCTCACTGGAATTTTCTTTGTAACAAATCCCTTTTTTTACTGCCATTTATGATAATCTTGGAAACATTTTATTTCAAAATTGCTAATTATTCAAAATGGTGACTGCTAGGCCCTGGTCATTTAGGGAGCCATGTTCACCTGGTCAATTTGGACAGCTTCATACTAGCTCTGTCCAAAATCAATTCTCATCCTAGTCTTGATTGTTGCTGCTTGCAGGCCTTGCCCGTGCTGTTATCTCCTGCTCCAAGTGGACTTCTCATAGAGTGAGGCTGATGCTTGCAGAGTCTAGATGTGAAACTAGAAAAGAGTCAGGGTGTTTCTTTTGCCTTACCTCAAACTGTAAATAACACAGATTTGTTGCAATCTAAGTTTCTGTTACTTCAGCCAACGTGAGTATTTTGGGTTGCTTAGAGGGAATTGGCAATTATGCACCAATATTTGCACTTCCAGCTCAACAGTTCAGTGACTGATACCACTTTGATTTAGTTGTGCATGTCATTAGCAGTCCCAGTGAATAGAAACCTGAGCATAGATTACTCTGAATGGATAAAATCAAGTAGAAAGACACAAAGCCCACAATTTATAGAGCTGCAGAGCATGAGAGCTAGTTACCTACAGTCAGCGTGTGCTTAAAAATTGATAAAGCTGGTAAGAACTTCAATAGATAGACAGCTGTAGTTCTCTCATAACTTTAAACCATGGGTAAAAGCAGAAATGCTTTCATTAAGATTGTTATAGACCACTTATGTAGTGATGTTATCTTGTCATGATGCAGTGCCATTGGGAGCATTCAATGATTTCTTATACTGCAAGGTAAATAAGCATTAACAGTCTTTAGCATCTTTGATTCATGCAAGTACTATTGCTATAAGGAGTCCTCAGAGAGGAGGGTTTGCCTTGTACCAATGATTTCTCAGTTTTACTGATCATTAAAATCATTCTATGTCCTGAAACCTCGGAATCCATTACAGGAAAATTTAACTTTTCTCTGTGCGTTGTGTGCTTGATGTGTTCCACATCTTCTCTGTCCTTGTCTCTCAGAAAAAAATTCAGAGTTACTTTTGCAGGTAGTAGGATTTCTCTGCTAGTAAGAATGATGCTGAGTTAAGAAACACTCACTGAACTGCAGTGTTAGATGCCTAATTTCTGAATAGGTGTTACCAAAATATAGCTTAAAATATTGTTACATCTAGGAGTCTACTGCAGACATACTTTTCCCCCATCCTAGAAAAACATTTGCCAAAAGGTGAAACATAGTACACAGTACTAAGTACTGTGGCGCTGAAAGAAAAATGAGATGGGCAGTAGGCTTGACATCTCTGAGTTTACAGATCATCTTTGTCAGAAAAATGAGCCACAATGACATGTATAGGTTGTCCAATCTGTGAAGCAGGCAATCTGAGCAGTTGCCCAGACAAGAAACTATTCCGTGGTGCTGATCAGGTATCATGACATAAGACAAATGATTGAAGGAGCTGGGCCTGACACCACTGACACAACTCAGGCGTGTCCAGAGGGGAGTGATTATATATTGCCCAGCAGCCTGATGCAGAGAGAGAAAAGAGCAAGGCTGCTCTGTAAGGCCTTGTAGCAGCCCAGTAACATAGATGAATAGGATGTACAGAATCGTCTGAAATATGCTAGCCCCAAATCGAAGTGAGCCTTATTTGCTGACAGAAACCAGTAACTGTCACAGGCCATTTCTACTCTAGGACCAAAATAAGTTGGTATTTGAGCTGCTGCATGTGCAATACATTTAATTTATATACAGAGTTTTATCACCTCTCTTGAAGTCTTCTGGACTCTGATAGTGACTGACAACAGCTTTTTGCTGTTTCCTTGGCTTCTCCCTTGGTTTCTTCACAAGCTGAACTAATTGACTCCTTCCTTGAGAGGAAAGTGCAGAATTTGTGCAAACAACATGTTTTACCTTGTCCTTACCTTCGTCTGCAATATTGATTAGGTAATAAATCAGTGCATTAAGTCAAGTTGTCCCTTAGCCATCATCTCAAACTTTGCATCACATCTTCCCCTTAATATAAGGAGAGAACTTCCCTAGACAAAGCTGGCACTTGGGTTTCTTGCTAAATGATACTGCAGGTATTTCACTGCAAGTGGGATAAGCTACTCTGAATATAAAAGTGGATTCCTGCCTTCTCATTTGTTGCTGTACTGAACTTTGTATAAAGCAATGCACTTAAAAACGTTTGAATTGCATCCCAGAAAGCTCCTGTAAAGCCTGAAATAATAAAGTGCAGTGTGTGTGTGTAACAATACACATACTCATAATGTAGTTCAGCAATAACACGGGAGGGGTTCAGCATTAATCCTCTGCCTCATGGAGTGATCTCTGCCTTTTTCTACTTTTCACCTTTTGGTACGTATATAAAGTGCATAAAAACGTTGTTTTGTTTTCCTTCCTTCCTTTTATTTTTTTTTTGCTTGAAAACCTGAGGTACCTGGAGTTACAGCAGTAGGCACAAAGCAGCACTTAATTTGTATTCTGCAAGGTCTGGAAGAAATATAATCTTGTAATTCATAATTAACTATAAGACATTTACAAAACTATACTCACATTGATGGAATAATTTTTATTTTAACTCTTCACACTGCTTTCACTTTGAATTCCTTTGCTTTGATCTGTGCTTTGGATCTCATACTGGGTTTTCCCATGAACCACTGGCCAATTTAGGTCCCCTAATAAAGCTGTGCTCTCCTTTTTGTAGCAGGATTTGCAAAAGTATGTATTCAAGAGCTGGTTAAAAAAGCACATCTTACTCCACATTCCAGTGGTTTGGGCATATATGTTGGTTATTTGGCAGTGTTTTAGTATGTTAACTTGTCTTAACAGCATAAGCAGACACTCCAATGTATCATACAAAATTGTGCTCTTTCTGTCAGTGGGAATTCCTGTGTTTATTAGACCTGTGTGTTGTTTAACTTCTTTCTTTTTTGCCTTGTTTTTGTTTGTTGTTTTTTTACCTTTTACTGATCAGTCAGTCCCAAGAACACTCATAGCTGCACCTGCATAAAAATTTTGTAACCCTGAAACCTGTGCTACAGATAAGATATTCACAAATATACTTAAAACAATATGGCATATAGGCAAGACTTGTATTTTACTTCTAAAGACAAGTGGAGAGAAGCAGATTTTTAAGCGTTTCTTCAGAATCTTGTTGGTCTGCACTCATTTGTATCGCCCTATACAACCAGTTAAAACAACCAGATTACCTGCCAGGCAATCTCTGTTTTTTCTCAATCCAGGCCTTATATGTACATGGCAAAACATGAAATTCTCTTCTACTTGAACAACTGTCCTCTAATTACAATATGAAGAAGAAATTGTTGGGTGACTTATTTTGTTTTTTAATTAACCAAGAAACTTAACATCCTGCTCTGTATTTTGCAGCATGCTTTCTATTAAACCTGCCAGATGGGTTCAGATGTCTTTAGGGAGCTTTGGAGAAACTAAAACACTTGGCAACGTGGAGACATCCAGGGAACAATGTAATGAACTCCTATCTTCTATGTTTATTTATAAACAGGTTATAAATATCTGAGTTTTTTTCCAGCATTTTCTCTTGGTTTTTGATCTTCAAGCACTCAAGAATTCCCATTGTATTTTTCAGAAAGCAGTCTGAGTCATCTTCTGTTAGTGCTGCTGCGTAAATCCTGTATATCAATTGATTAACATTTTGCAGCCTTTTTACCTTCAAGCAGTTGCTAAAATTAGTAACACCACATGAAGTCTCTGTCTGTAAGCTAGGATATATGTGTTGGAAATAAAAGATTAGATTATGGAGATAAAGTTTATGCCAGCTATTCTGGTTTTGTTCAGAGTACATTCTCAAGAAGATGAGATTGCTGTAGTCTGTAATTAATGAACGTGTGATGCTTTGATATCTATCAAGGAAAAATAGCTTCTCACTGTTACATTTGTTGACAATTAGAAAATCCAGCATCTTAGAATCAGATAGATGGATGATTTCATTAGCTGTAATCTTGATGTGGAACATTATGAACTCCAATCTGAATGCTTTCAGAGTTCCTACTATAGAAATTATTAAGGAAAGTGTGTCTGCTTTGGAATTACACCTAAAATGCATTTTTCCTTGGTTATTTTGTAGGTGTCAAGATAGAACACTTCTATCTTCAAAATGATGCAAAAATCTTTTGATATCTGCTGTTTCTTTTGCTTTTTCCTCCTTCCTCTTCCCATCACTGAATATACCAAAAATTAAGATCATTTTTTAAAAACCCAAAAACAAACAACTATAGATGCAAACTGTCTGAAATTGTCCAAATTTTGAAATTGTTTAAGAAATTAATAAAAATTAAGCCATGTTTGGTAGTAAGAAGAGGGAATGATTTGTATATCATAGTGCAGTTCTTTTTCTCCACTGCAGTTCCTGGTCATATTTCATCTTTGAAGAATTTTTTTCTCTTCAGTAACTTCTAAAATTATCTAGCATGTTTAGTCCTGTATTGGTAGGAGGAAATTCTTATTTCTCTAGAACACAATTTAGCTTTTTCAAACACTTGCCAATTCTTCTTTGAGATCAGTATGAGGTGGCCACATGGTTTATGATTATTTTAACTAGTAATGCATTTTAATGATTCTGAACTTCCAGGCAAGAACTCTAGTTTAATGTAATACCCATCAGGTCTATGTTGTTATAGCAAAAAAAAAAAAAAAAAAAAAAAAAAAAAAAAGATTACTCACTTTGGGATAGGAAAGTATGCAAAGTGTGTTCCTCAAGTTTCCAATGTTTTCTTGCTTGTATCAATTCATATATCCCAAGGTCAGTATCTTCACTGTTTCTCATTATGGATTAATATGACAGATGAATATGTCTTCCTTGTCTTACCTTTAGATGTACTGATTTTTCGTGATGTTTATTTCACTGTTCTATCAGAAGGTGTCAGGCGCAGATAAACCAATGTAGAGACATAAGAGAATGACAATGAGAATATGTCTCTTATTATCTCCTCCTGGGATTGAAAACACTAGTTCTAGAGAAAAGAGAAGAGATTTCATCCTCTTGGGAAACTCAGTTTAAAATTCTTAATAGAATCATCTCTGAGTCTTCCATTGGTCTAATTCAAGATAGTTTGTTGGTTTGGGTTTTGTTTTTTCTTCTAATAGCTTTTGAAAATAATGGAAGGAAATGGCTGTCTCTGGTACTTTTCATTTTATAGTTTATGTCATTGGGCTGCATACCATGGTTTCCAGCTCTGAGCTGGAGCATATATGCTGAAGTGTTTGGAGGTCTGAATGACATAAATATTTAATTAGGAAACAAAAGACACACTGCCGCCCCATGCATATTTATGGAATTTTTCATCCTGTGAACTCATCTCAGAAGACTTTGAAGAACAAAGCCAGACTTTGGTATTGTGACAACAAACTGTAATATAGTTTATAAAACAGAGGATAATTTTTACTAGTTCAAAGGGTCCATTAAACAAGTGTTCCTCTTAAGTTTCAAAGTAGAGTAGGAAAGGAAATGCTCTTCTCCTTTCTCTAAAGGTAAACTGAATTAAAATGGTGAAGGGGAAAACAAACCTATTCTGATGAAACCAGAGGAAACTTAATATGCATTTTCTATTCATCATTCTTGTCAACTCAGATTGAATGTAGCCCAAAGATCCTAAAACTTTTATTTAAATAATAAATTAATTAATAGATAAAAGGCACTACTTTTTATTGTCTTTTGAGTTTCAAGAGAGAAGATAAAACATGCAGTCCAGGTTTTCCTTATGCACTATGTAGAAACCCCTTTTTCTAAGAGTCAAGGTTTTTGCAAACCATGTATATCTCTAAGTTGGACCACGGAGGATGATTTGGAAATAAGGATCTTCCCAAACATTTTGTTGCAGAGAAAGGGAGGGAAAGGGTGTTGGTGAACTTTTTCCTTCTCTGGTATGGATTAGATATCTGTAGACATACTGAAGATGAGCGGTTGAAGTTGCAGTACGACACCCATTAGGAATTTTCAAAATTAATCTCCACCTTTAAGTAACTAAATACCTTTTTAAAAAGTGTAAATTCTCAATTTCTTAAATGGCTTCAATTTCTCTTCAGTAATACAGTCTTTCTTCAGTGCTGAAATAAGAAGCTTAGAGTGCCATAACACCAGTTTTCATTATGTGCTAGAGTGACCAGCACCCAGCCCTGTGGATCATTGCACCTTGTCAGTGGAACTTCAGCCTGTCATTAAAGTCATTCTCCCTTGCAATTCAGCAAGACAGATAACTGTTCTCTCAGAGACTTGTGCCATGCAAGCCACTGTCAATACCAGTTTAGCCTTCTGTCCTGAAGGGCATTCCAATAGAAGCATGCGGCCATTTTGTGCACTTGACTCTTGGGAGCTGTAGGTATTTTCACCAAATTCATTTCTGTTTAAAACAGAGACTTGAAATATCAGCATAGATTTCTTTTGCTCTCTTTTTGACTCTACCCTCTATGAGATTTACTGAATGGTCTCATGGGGTCACTGGAATCTGGCCTTTTCTCCCAGGGTATCTGTGATATCCATAACAAATGCTGGTTTAGATGCTTTGTAATTTCCCTCATTTCCACCATTCCACAGACTGGATACAGCATGACAGATTATTCACAGGTGGGGATAAGCATAAGGCTGGGAACTTTAGGAAGGCCAAGAGATTTACATAAATATATACCATGACTGTAGTGTAGCACATCAGCATCTCAGTTGTCCTATGTTACCAATAAGTAAGGCTTTATAAAAGAGAGGTCTTGTAAAATCATGTCTCAGGCCTATTACTTTGGCTAAGTAAGAAAAGGACTATGGGGAAGAGACTCAGCTAAATTAGGGGTAGAAAAGCATGTTATATAACCATCACATGTTCACATCATGGTGTATGGTGGTTGGTTGAATGATGTATGTTATGATTTAAAAGTATGCAACTGTTAGCCAGCTAATGGCTTAAAAAGGTCATGTTTTTGGAATAAAGAGGCTCTCCTTTGCGCCTGCTTGGGAACCCTTTGTCACTTTTGACCTTCACCTCACAGTCTTGTAGTGCTCCAGTACTCTTAAATGTCATTAGCAATCAGTAAAGGCCATTCAGGCTTCTACACAATTGTAAAGCTGCAAGACAAAGCATATTTGTTTGAAAAGGAGGGCCAAATACACCTTTACAGTTACACAGGTGATCAGTCTCTTCTTTCCTATCAGAGGGCATTTTCTTAGAATATGTCTAGGAAAACAGTCCCTGAAGCAAGGACTCAGCTAGACCTTTGGTAATGCTCAGAAGCTGATCCTTAGGGAGGTAGGGTTAATGAATGGAAACATATCATGTTGTTTCTCTCAAAGACTCTCTCAGCTTTCAAATAATCTGGGACTCTGCCAAAGAGCTGTTTGGTTTCTTAGTGAAGATAGTATCCTTTTAATTGCTTCAGATTGGTTCCAGTTTCATGAACCTGTTCAATCAAGCCTTGAGACTGTGCCAGCTTTCAGCACCTACAATATGATGCAGCACAAAATTTCATTTGTGTGATCTGAAGATTTTTTTTTTTTTTTTTTTTTTTTTTTTTTTTTTTTTTTTTTTTTTTTTTTTTTGTCTTCTGCCTGACACCTGTTAGTGTTAGTCGATATCTCTGCTCCTGGGAACACTCGATGATCATTAACGTTTTCTCTTCCAGTCCATCTCATTTGGCCAGAAGAGCTTTGTGGCAGTCTCCTCCTGCCCCCTGCCCTACCTCTGCCCATGTCCCTGCAGTGACCTCCAAGTTGAGGATTTCAGCTTCAGAAAAATGGTAACCGCTACTCACTCTCTCACAATACTTTTTTATCAGGCAGAATGTTCATCATAAATGTATACAGGGTGTAGACATTTAAGAGAGTTAATTAGAAAAGGTAGCTTGGGACCCCTAATTCATGATCACCTTCTTAAATTTTCGTATCATCCTCTCTGTGTTTGTCATCCAATGTCACATAATGTGTGACAGAATGTCACTTTGAATGATCATCACTGTACAAAACAAGCCTCTATCCTTCACTGTTCATATTTCACAAACTGAATCATATGTCTCCCAAGGTTTTCAGCAGAGTCTTACTCTTTGGACTATTTTGGTAATGAAGTTGGGTTGTAGTATTTGATCAGAGTGACTGGTGTCTTATGGTTTATGACTGGAAGGAGGGAAATTAACCAAATAAAGAGACAATTCAGAAGAAATACCTCAAGCAGGGGGAGGGGCGCATGTCAATTCCTTGTCCCTTTATAGATGAGCTCTGTCTCCCATGCAGGAACTGTGGAATAGCTCCTTTATCAAAGGGACAGCAGCATCCATTACCATTGCATTAGGGAAAAAATAGGGTACATTTTTGACTGTCTCCTATGGTTTATAGTCCTGCTGTATCCTGGAGTTTGAGTGGGCAGAGAAACTCCTTTGGTAATGAATTTTGCAATTAGTCAATTGTTGTCATTCTAGAGACCTCCTGTTCCTTTACAAATCTTACTTTTGAGGGAAATAATTTGGCAGCAAAGAGGACAGGGAAGAGGGTGAGGGGGAATAAAGAGTCACATTATTGCATGGCCAAACATAGGCTGAATAACTTGGTAGCTGTAGATACTCACTTTTTCCAGTTAATTTTCTTTCCAACACTATTCTGACAGAACATTTTCATTTATATTGCTGTATAACCTAAGACAGAGATCTCCATGGACTGGGAGTATGCTGCTAGGAACAGAAAGCTGATACATTGCTAATAGGTTGTATGTCAAGAAGAGGATCTTAGTAGTATTATGTTAAAATATTTATAGGTTTGTAGGAGGGAAAAGCAGGAGTTAAAGGGAGATTAAGCAAAAGATATAACCACCACATGGATCCCTGCAGTGTCTTGCTGGTCCTTCTTCATCCTGGTCTTCTTCTTGTTGGGGGTCCCAGAGTTGTTCTTCTGGAGGTGTCAGTTTTATACAGTCCAAGCCCCAGGTATCCACAGGGTATAGATGTCATGGTGGGAATTTCTGTCTGGATGGTGACCAAAACTTCATCTCCATTAGGCTTGGAATTAGTTCCTTCCTGCTGTGCCATCTGCACTTATCCTGAGTTCCTGTTGTGGTGGCTTATTTTATGGGAAGTTCCTTCTTGTGGCTTTGACAGTGTTTTGAGACAGTTCAGCTGCATTCTTTAAGTCCCTACCACTAGGAAGCAAACCACGACTTTTTTTTTTTTTTTTTTTTTTTTTTTTTTGCCAGAGTTGCTGTGCAATGCCACATTCTTTCTCCAAATTTCCTTTGGTATGGAGTGTACAAGCTTTTAGGAAGAAAGACATATTTCATAAGGTTTTGCATTCTTTAATTGGCTGGATCTCCACTATGCAATCAGCAGTATCTTTCTTCCTGAGATAAAGAGTAAGATGAAAGGCAAGAAAAGCTCTTGCTCTGATATCTCAATAAAGAGTTTTTAAAATATAGAGAAATATCCTCAGTACTAGAATGCTATTCCTTCCTTAATTTTATGTTTCCCACTATTAATTCATAAGTTTCTGTGCAACCCAGTGTGACTTTGACATTGACCAAGACTGTGCAGTGAATTTAAACCAGATTACCTCCAAAGATTCCTTTCAATCTAAATTATTCTGGTATTCTAAAAACAAAACAAAAAAATTTTCTATTATTCTAAAAACAAATAAACAAAAATCAACCCAAATGGCCTAGTCTTAATCCTATGTAGTAAATACTTATTCCTCTTTTTGCTTTATGTTCCTATGAAAAAATTAATACTAAGCCTAAAATTCTGTATCCATGGAGTGTTTCCAAGGACCAAGATGTGAATCACAGAATCATAGAATAATCTGAGCTGGAAGTAACAAATAAGGATTGTCATGTCCAACTCCTGCCCCTGCACAGGACACCCCAAGGGTCATACCATGTACCCAAGAGCATTGCCAAATGCTTCTTGGACTCTCTCAGGGTGTTGCTGTGACCACTTTCCTGTGAAGTCTCCTCTAGTGCCCAACCACCCTTTGGGGAAGAACCTTTTTCTAATACCCAACCAAAATCTTCCCTGGCACAGCTTCAGGCCATTCCCTCGGGTCCTGTCACTGGTCACCACAGAGCAGAGATCAGTGCCTGCCTGTCCTCATCCCCTCACAAGGAAATTGCATACCACAATGAGGTCTCCCCTCAGTCTCCTCTTCTCCAGGCTGAACAGACCAAGTGACCTCAGCCACTCCTCAAACAGTTTCCCCTCAAGGCTTTTCACCACCTCTGTTGCCCCACTCTGGGCACACTCTGATAGTTTAATATCTTTCTTGCATTGTGGTGCCCAAAACTGTACCCAATATTCAAGGTGAGGCTGCATCAATCAATCTACAAAACAATCTAAATCCAGAGTTAGAGTATCTTGAAATCTGGTATTGTCATGTTGTATCTAGTCAAGAACAAGATTCTAGGAAAAGTAGATTGTTGTTTGAAACATATAAAAGCTGTTTATCCTAGCTCCTCATGAAATTCCCATATTGTGTAAAGGGTTGGGAAGCAAACAGGCAACTTGAATTGCAAGTCTGCTACATCTTCTCAATTACTTTTTTTGTGAGCTGATATGAGTGTCAGAGGAAGAGGTAAATCTGTATCTTTCAGTGTGTGGGGCCTGAATCACAAGCAGACTTTTGAGTACCTTTCCCAAGAATGTACTATTAGTTTATCTGACAGATGGAGAGCTTTTGTATTAACACCCTGGAGAAGTTAATGTGGATATAATTAGATTTAATGGGTCATAATGAAGCCAAAGAAAATATGGGGGAAATACTGGGGAAGGCTTATCCTTTATTTAACACTTTGTGGTTTCCTTGAGAACTTCAAACTTACATTGGTTCTTGATTAAACTACAAGGCAGAGACATAAGGACTGAAGCAGAATGACAGCAAGTCATTGGGAAATATGCAAGTTAGAAAGGTGGGTGCAGAGTACACATAATAAATTAAAACTGTCTTGATCGAGTCACTCTTTTATTGGCTACTAGGAAGAAGTGGGACTTTACAGGTGTTCAAAATCATGCTCAGAAGTATTTGAATTCAGTCCTCCAAATAACTCCAAGGTATCATCTGCCTAACACTTTCAGATTACTTAAACCTACTTCTACATCAGCATCTTACCTGAAATGAGTAATGCTGACATGGAATACACAGCAACAGAGGAACAGCATTAAAAATTAAAGTGATTCTTAACCAGACTGCAGTTTGAAGCACATAAAAAGGAAAGTGTTCATCAAATTTTCCAATGGCTGCCTTCATTACCAATTTGACCACTGTGTCTTCTACTTGCTTCTCAGCATCACTATGCACCCTAAGTATATACTTTTCTATGCTAATCCTAGAAGTTCCTAACATATTTTCCTTACTTTTATTTCCTGCAGAGGTTAAGCAGCACAATGTACTTCTGGTGTCTACAATATTTGCTTTGAAATCAGTTTTTGAAATATTTTTAAAACTGAACATCTGGGGAAAGTAGCAGAAGAAAAGAGAGGAATGGGGAGAAGCAGAACTTCAATGTGTTTCTAACACCATAAATTACTTGCCTACAGTTCTCCATGGCTAGGACCTGGTGCTGCCCTCATTTCAGAAGGCAAATGTGAGAATGCCACTCTGCAATAACAACAGTACTTAAATCCACTTTGCAGAAAGGTGACTGAATGTGTGAGATGAAGCCAAATATAGCCAGAGCCTCTGCATGTACCGGTTTTTCTTCATAATCTACTAGAAGAAAACCTAATCTGGGAGTGAATAGAGCAGTGCTTTGTGTTTCTAATTCCTTATTTTACTTTTCTGTAATGTATGCTTATTCTGAAAGTTTGTTGGAACTTCTCTTCTGCTTGTGATCTTCATGATGATAGATGATGACAAAACTATATAAAATATTGCCCAAACTTTTTAATACATAGTATATCATCTATCATCTATGGTTTATATGTTCTAAAGTCATTGCCCTTCTTTATTTAAACATAATGTGAAATCATAGCTTTTTGAAAGCTACAAAATACTACCCACGCCTTTTTCAAAATCAAAGATGTAGTATGAGTCACTGTTTCATTTAATTCAGCCAGTGACAGCTGCGTTCGTGCAGCCTCAAAGCAGACAGAGCAATGTTACGCAGCTCTTGAAAAAAGCATATTGTGAGAGGAATGACAAAGCCTCTACAGAGTGACCAGTCAGCTGCCTTGGAGGGCTTTGTTTAGGAAGACAAGCATCACTTAGAAAGGGCTTTGCTCAGCTTTGCTGGTGCAGACAGCTGATTTGGTGCAGTAATAAGAGATTAGAGTCTGAAAATGAATTACAAAAATGAAGCTGTAGGGAGATGGTCTGTTTAAATCCATTTTGCCTTGAAACTCTTTGTGTAGCACAACACTTTCCTAGAACCACTTGTCTTTCCTTTCAGTCATTGCTACTGGATGAGAGTGGACATGGTTACATTACAAAGACATCTGGGAAATAAGGAAAAACAGGGACTGCTTTCTGTTCCTTTGTATTTTAGTGAGTCAGTGCTGCTCACAAGCAGGTAGTGCTCGAGCACGTTGTTCTGTCTCACACTCTCCTCCTGCAGTAACCAGGATGCTTAAAAACTTTAACTTCAGACTCATAGAATTCCATTCATCATATGTGAAAGTTTTGGCACTAAGACTGTTAAGACTGAGAAAGAGACCAAGTGTATCTCTAAACATGGGACTCTGAGGCAGCTGCAGATATATCCCAAATGTGTAGTGTTGAGCAAATGTGAGGGCACAAGTGTACTTGTAGTCTCAGCACACAAGAGCAGTGAAAATATCCTTTGTTACTGACCAGACCCTCAAAAGGGAGAATGGAAGAGCAGGGATGCAGATGACCTTTGCCACCAGGCCAGGGGAGCAGGCTGCTCAGACACATCCCACCACGACTCTCTGTGCTGACAAGCCTGTGGGGGTGTTCAGGGAACACAGGATTAAACCTGAATTACCTTCAGGAAATACGGCTGTCACAAACCTTTCACCAATGCAAGACATGGGAAGCCACAACTGTGGCTGTCTGGACCGTGCCACACATCCATTTCTCTTAGCGACCCCTCTTCTAGAAAATGAGGGAAAGACTTTTCCTGGGGAAGAGGTATAAGCCAATGTTTGAGAGGGAGGAAACTTTAGATAGCACAGGGAACCAGCTGTACAACCATTTTTTTTCCTTCTTTAACTTTTCTTTTTTTAATTTGGTCAAGTAAGGAAGGGGCTGGACAGGAAGGCATGTGTTGTGACCCATCAGTAGGGGCCATGAGTCTCATCTCATCAGTCTGAACAAAGACACCAGATCATGGATCAGGTAATTCCTGTGCTTTACTGTTCAGTTTGCCTTAGCTCTGGCGACCAGCCTGCTATTTAGACTCAAAAGGTGTTGACTAACAAGCTCTCAAGTTTGTACAATAGACTTTCACAAGTGGTTGGTAACAAGCCCTTAATTCTGCACAGTACCCTTCAATAAGCTCTCAGCTCCTCACAAAAAAATTCTCAAAGATGCTGGCTCAGAAGCAGAAGCACTTGTCCACAAGCTCCTCAGTCCCACAGTAAACTTCAGTACAGAGTATAGAATAGAATGTGAGAGCTGTGCTTTGCCCTGGCAAAGCAAGGGAGGAGAATAAAGTTGGAGAAGAGGGAGAGAATAGAGAATATAGTCTATAGTCCACAGAGCCCATGGTGCTCCTACTGAGTCAATAATGGCTAAAATTCCCTGGAATGTGTATGTGTTATTTATACTCAAGACTTTTTAAACTCCACAAATTGACATATTTTGCTCCCTTAAGGATGATTCTGCTGAAAACACAGATTGTGTGATACAAAGAATTGCCTCATCGAATTTATGAATATCAAGTGTAGGAAAATCTGCTTTGCTCAGAATTTGTAATAAATCAGCATATGGTATTTTGTCACAGATTTTCATTTGAGAAAAAGAAATTGCTCTTAAACTGTTAGCATGGAGGGCATATATCTATATGGATATCTGTTTGAGAGAGATTTTCTCTTCTTGTATGAATTTTCTTTTGGCAATGTCTGGGCTTATCTCTTTGGGGTTTCTATTTCTACTACAGACAACTCAAATAGAATATATTTCTATAATAGCTGAACAGTATTATACTTTTCCTGTGGACTTTTTTTTCAGTGAAACAAATGGCTGAAGTTAAGTTTGTTTCATTTTATTCTTTTTTTAAGGGAAGCTGAATGTCAGCTGCCCTTACACTGTGTAAGTGTCCACCTACTAGTTTTAAGATTGTGTGGCCAATCAGCATGAAGAAATACTCCAGATGAACTTTCCTGAATGTCTGAACATAGATTAATTCTGATGTCTAAATTTATATTTTTTTCCCATCTAGGAACTTGTGCCAGTTGCTTGCATTGCTTTTGCTGGCTGAACCCATAGCTGTCAGCTGTTTACCTCAGGGTCCTGCTGAGCTGAGCTCTCCATGTATTTCCTTTCTGATCTCTTACAAGTCTAAGTTCTCACAAGCCTACTAACCCTGTCGTGTATTCTGACGAGGCTGTCTGGCTGAAGAGGGTATTTCTGCCTATGGCACAAATGTTTCTGAGTATGTTCACAGAATTATATTGATGATGTGTGGCACACAACATTGTGTATAGACTGGCAGATCTTCACAAAGCTGTATATGGACCATGCCTGCATTAAATGTGTTCTCTTCTTCCAGCAGTTTTTGCAGAGCTTTTATAGAAATCTTTCCTCCTCTTTTCTCACCCCCAAAAAGTTCTGAAATTTTTCACTCCACAAATATTCCTTTCCACCTCCACTTTACTCCCCTTCCCAGCTCCCAGTGCTGTGGATGGAGCTGAAATTATCTCTGCTATTTTTATTTGATAACTTGAATCTACAGTACATAGCACCTTATTTGACAAAACATCACATTTGTGCACAAGCATCCACTGATACCAGCAGTGATCTGCAAATGGTGTTTGCTCACTAATGTTTCTATTAATTGTTAAAATCTTTCCCATTACCTTCTGCCAACACCCATAGTATTTGTTGAGAAAAAGATTCTCTAAAGTCTGAAACTCAGAAGTAATCCCTTTATAATTTTACTGCTGGCTTCTTGTGCCAGTTTTAAATGGAGGACAAAGAAAAAAAATAGAAAAGAGTATTTTATTGCAGGTCAAGGTAGCAGCCTAACTTTAGACCTCAGTCACTTTATTTCCCTCTCCTTAGTTAGATGCAGAAAGTTCTGAGTTCTGGTTCATGTGTAATTTGATGGGTCCTTTTTATGGTGTAGCTTTGTCATTCAGAAGGTCTTGCACCCCCTATTCTTCTCAGCTTTAATTTTGGTACTGCTGAATTAAATCAGCAGCCCAGGAAGAGGATGCACTGCTCCATCCCTGGCTCAGGGAAGAGGAGTAAGAGAGGGAAATCTTAGAAAGTTGTGTCAAGGCCAGCCCTGGCTCCCAGAGGATTCAAAGCTGCTCTCAGTCTGTCTTAATTCATGCTGTAGAGACACACACCCAATTGATCTTGGTGCGGTCATAGATGTGATGAAATCCTCTGCAACACTGAGCCTGATGCAGGTCCCAGTGGGAAGAGGAGAGAAAGTCTCTGATACAGCTTTCCTCTGTTCCTACAGACCTCTTCTGAAAATGTATTCTACCTCAGCAGCGTGTTTTGAATCCACAATGAAAACTGGAAAATATTTTGCAGTTTGATTGAATGATAAGAAATTGAGAAACAGGTCCAAACAGCCCTAATTTTTAGGGGCTTGTTTACAGAAGCTGAGCCATTTGCAATAACTTTAATATTAAAAGTATTTTCAATTCCCAGACTACTCTGCAGCCTGTTGATTAATTCATGGGGAAGGAAATGAAAGTAAAAACACAATAAACCTGTTGAGGGTCTTTTTAAAACTTTCAAATGAGAAAGTCAGAGCATCCAAAATCTTGTGCTTGGCATTCCAACAATCCATTTCCTGACTCACGATGACAAAACCCAGCCCTAATAAAGTACTGCCAAGCAATTAGAGTAATCTCATGAAGAATAAACTGTTCTTCCCTCTGAAAAACACTGCATTTATCTTATCAAGGATTATTACCAGTTTAAAAGTATTAAAAGGCAAAAGCTTCACCTCTCTTGCTGGTGGAAAATAATGTGAAAGGAACATATGCTGTTGTGTTGCCAGACAAAACTTACCTACATTCACAGCATTGCTGGTTGCACTGAGCTGGACACAAGGAATTATGTCACTGTGGCTTCCAACAGAGAATTTTAAATATTTTGGCAGGACTGAAATGATAGCAACTATAGCAAAAAGAGTTTGTTCTTTTCTATCAGGGTTTTAATTCAGAAATACATTTTGTGGCCATTTTATCTAAAGCACTCCCTGTCTTCTTGTGGCAACATTTTAATTTGTTTTGTGATGAAAAAACAGGGGTTTTTTAAAAGATACAAAATGAAAACTAAAATGCTCCAGTAACACTGAGGAGTGAATATGGACTTTGAGACTATGTCCATTTACTCCGCTGACAGCTAGCACTTTTTCCTTTTGTTCCTTGGATGCTGTAACCCTAAGCAATCTGCACTCGTGGGAATTTCATTACTGGATTTGGCTGCACTTTGGTACTAAGTTGCAGCAAAATGCTGGACTTGATCTCTACTACTGAATCTACAGATAGTTGGAGGGTGTCACTAAATCTTGTCTTCAGCTTATTTGCTTATGAAAGGAATAAAATCATCCCAAATGCAGTTCAGATTGGTGAAGAGCCCTTTTGATTTGCTCACACCTCTTGCGAAACAGGAGCTTGTTCATGTTAGATGCAAAAAGATGCCTTGGCTGAGGATATGTTGTGGGGTGTAGTAACTTCTGGAAAGTGAAGAGGAAATTAGAAAATTAAATTAAAGAGAAATTAAAATCTATGTAGTTTACATAGGCTGCTCTGATCTAACACTCATTAATGCAATTGATATGTAGATGAGAATTCAACTGTACATTGTAAAGCTTTTAAATTATTTAAACTAAAAAGGCAGCCTTAAATTTAGCATTAGTGTATCTGTATCTCACAGTATTGGATTTTTACAAGTCTTACCCTTTTGTTCAAATGCTCTTAAAAATTTGGTAAAGAGCATCACAGAGCAGATAGTATTGTACTAAAATTCTTATTAACTCTTAATTAATTCTTTGAGCCTACACATTGAACAACAGTCAAGTGTTTGAATACTTGGCCTAGGAGCAAACAGAGGGATAAAATATCTATATTTTAATATGATTTCAAGTATGCATAGTTCCCTCCTTGTTCCATTTGACCTACTATGCTGATCCTTTCTTCATTTGCTACTAAAACTTGAATTAGACCGTACGGACAATTTCTTGGAGTTTTCAAAATGGAAATGAATGATGCAAACAGGGAAGTGCTGTCCTGGTAAATAAGTATCTTCTTTCTGGAGATGACATGTGAAATGTTGCCTGACACTATGAGTGTGTGTGTTTTTGTGTCTGTGTATGTTGCAAAGAAGGAGAAACTATCACCCATCTTCCATGAGGAAATTGGAGGTGTTTTAATAAGCTTTTGCTTTAATAATTACAAAAACAAATAAACAAACAAACAAATTCCCACTGAATTGGCGATTTGTTGTGGTTCTTAATCCTGATTTATTTATTTTAATAAGTCCAAAGAATTTTGCAGAAAAGAACCAGAATGTCATCTGAGGAAAACAATAATTAGAAAAATTAATGACATGACAAATCCTTGAAACATGAAATGCTTATGTTTGCAACCATTCACTGTTTGTCTATTCAGATGCATTCTTTTCTTAGATGTTTTCACTTCCTTCCAGTACTCAAGGCATACAAACAATTTGCATTTTGCAAAGTCTTTTAGGCTGTTTGGTTACATACTGAGTTGGATGCTGTTTTATATTCATGGCCACCATGCTGCTATCTTTACCTGAAGAAATATGGTTATATTTAAGTGAGAAGTAGGACTCTCTAAGGAAGATAGTTCAATATTTCTCATCATATGCATAGCTAAAACATGCTCTATCCTCTGATTTTGAAACTGTAACAATGCTTATTCTCAAGTACTAATTCCATGGAAGAGCCATGGCTGATAATCGACATGGTTTTGCATAATGGTGAGGAACTGTAAGATCAGCTACCCTGGGTATTCCTCTGGGCTGAGCTATTCTGAAATCTCTTTCCCTCAGTTTTATTCCAGGTATGAGAGAGGTAGTTCTTTTGCATGTCATTTTCTCTGACCTTTCTCCAAGTTTGGATCCTTCCCTCAGGAAACTTTCATGCGAAAAGTCTTGTCGTAGCTATGGTGAAAACATCAAGTGTGTCACTGTTGTTATCCTTTTCTGTAAAGATGGATGTCAGTAAAAAGATGACCCTTTAATTGCTCTTATGCTTCCCTTAAGCTAAGTAAAGTTAATGACTGAAGAATTTTGACAGTTTTACTCCCAAATTTGCTCTCCATAGAAGCAGAAATTTTTAGAAGTTTCTATTCCTGGGTTCATTATTTCAGTGCATTCTTACAGCAGCTTCAAGGAGAGTTTTAGCTCATAAAAATAGAGTTTTATGATTTTAAAGTTACTTTGCACCTCCTTCTTTAATCTTAGCCACTTCTAATTGCTAATTGCCAGAAGCAGTTATTTTAAAGAAAACTCATGTCTTGTGTTTGATCCTTTACTGATGATGTAATACTGTTGTAACATCATTATGGATGACAATAACCATTTTGAAAGAACAATTTTTATGGTTTTTTCTGTGTATTTGGTACTTTTTCACTATTCTGCTACTCCTATGCTCATTCTGTATCAGTCTGGGCTAGCTGCAGCAACACTGTACCAGAACCTCAGTTTTTGAGAACTTGTGAATGCACCCATCTTAAATGTAAACTGTTCTAAAGTGTTCACAGCAAGCTTTTCAAAAGAACTTTTTATTCCAATCTATAAATAAGAGCTATGTATCTAGGCAGATTCAGTATCTACCCCGATGAGCTCTTCTGAAAAGCTTGCCGTCTTTTCTGGTATCTAAATGAATCTATCCCCAGTTATGGCTGCTACAATCTTTCCCATTTAGGTGATCAATTTAGCAAAGCATCATAAAGAACTAATCAAATCTGCATTTGTTTCACTTCAGTATTGAAATGAAAACGGGAAATCTTTAACTGAGAGAAGATGTATGGCTGACTTTTGTTCACAAAGGGCATCTCCCAGAGGCATCAGTGAGTTGTGGGAGCTCGCCAAAGGAGTTAACAGCAAATGTTCACCAACTCTGGTATAATCTCATACTTCTTTATCACTGTTGCCATAACAGGTGTACTTATTAGCTTTTGTCTTTTGCCATTTTTTGTTATATAGAATACTATTGAATAGCTGTGAAATACATGGAAAGCTCAGATTTCAAATGCTTTAAGCACTGTGTAAAAGCGGTGGTTGCAGTTGTTGTTATGTTAAGTGTAGGAAGAGATTTCATGATCAAGCTTATAACTCATGTGGCCAGGATCTCAAGGTATGGTTTAGGCTCACCTTATTTTGTATGCTACATAAATAGGTAGAAAGATTTTTCCCTCCAGAATTTAGGATAAAAATGAAAGACAGATGAAGATAATTTTAAAGATGCCAAGAAATACTTGGATGATGATGAGTATATTTAGCACATAGTCAGGATTAGTTGTGAATGTGTAGGAAAAAGGAGAGGAATGGACACTAATAGATGCCTTTTTGTAACCTTCACAGTAAGAGTTTTAGGGAAGTCAGTGGATCTGGATAAGAATGTAATACTGCAGTTATTAATAGGTTGCTGTTCCCCAATCCTCAGGTGTAGAATAGCAGAAAGCACACAGTAAGATCATTTTCATATTTACCAGGGGAGCAGTGAAAGCCAGCAATGCAGGCTAAGAAATTACATCCTTCCTTTTGTAAAAAAATTGAGATAAAGGCTTGTGAGGGCATAAGCAGGGAAAGAGCTGACTGAAAACAAAAGAAATATTTTTCCAGTTGTTGCAAGACCAAACCATAACAAAGTATCACAAAGACAGAGAAGATGACAAAATAAAATAAATTAACTAAGAAAAAAATAAAGGCATTATTTGAGGATTCTCACTAGGAGCACATCAAGATTGTGCTTCTCTGGGCAAGGGCTATAGATTTTTGAATTGCCAATTTAATCATGATTTTGGGGTTTTGTTGTGGCAGCAGGAGTTTCATTTCCTAACAGTCTATTACTCCAAGTGCGCTTAATTTGAAGTAGAATAAAGGTGTAGCTATACCCTATCATAAAGCTTTGGTTTTAGTTTATTATTTTCTAAAATAAGCTCTCTTGCTTACACACAAAATTTTCAGTTCAGCCCACTTATAAAAATGTCATGGAAACTAGATAGCTGCTAGGTCATCTTGATAATAAATCTCATATCTCAGTAGACTTGAAACTTCAAAAAAATCTCTTTGGCATGCAAAATATTATTCATATTCCATATTTCCACAGAAAACATAATGATTTCCAGTGTACAGATGCCCATTCAGAGCTCATTCACTGCAGTTTCTCCAATGCATGTAATGCATTCACATGCAAGAGCAAACTGCAGTCTTTAGAAGTGGCACTGACTATGAGCAGTAAGAGTTTGAGAGACAATTATAGTTACATAAAGTACGATGGGTGACCCTAGGGAAGAATATCTCAGGATAAGTTTTGGGGGATATATCAGCTACATTAGGACAATTAATTTTGAAAAATCAATAAAGTATTCTCCTTGACTGCTATGGCTTATTCTAAATTGATGGCATAAGCATCATAAGGAAATGAAATATTTTTGTTTTCCTATTATTTTATACCATTACTTAAGTAACTGTACAGTCTGATTTGTATTTCAATTTTACCATTAAAGTATCTGATGTGTAATATATATTTAATTGATAAATTATTTTAAATAGTAAAATCAGTCCCCAGGTATTTTTTTTTCCCCTTTCTTTAGTTTCTCACCACAACTTCCTCTCCCCAGCTGTTTGGCGGTTTTGGGGTTTTTTTGTTTTTTAATTACTTGAGCCAGTTTCTCTGGTATGGCCCAAATATCCTCTGTCAACAAATACAAAAACAACAGAGGACTTGCTGACAGCTCTGTGATCCTCTTCTTGGCTGGAGACTGACCTTGTCACAGCATAGGCCAACTTCAAGACTTTTCTAAAACTGTTTGTCCAAAATTTGCATTAAAATTTTGACAGGGATGCAGGAATGGGCACAGTCTCCTCTTATATCCATCTGCCCATGCTCAACATATTCGAACTCCAGACAGACAGTAAATCAGTCCCAAAGGATCTATACCATCAAACCACCAAACTTTGGGAAAACCAGGAAAAATATTCTGATAATGTCTTTTTCAGTCACTGCTTTATGGACCTTTTACCTTTTTTTTACATTTCGGGCAACATTTGGTTTTTTCTTCTTTTTTTTTTTTTTATCTCCAAGCTACATTTTAAGACTAGCAAAATTGCTATCTTTGGCACATATCTTGGTTCAGTCATTGAGAAACAGCATTTCTTAATGATTTATTTATAATTAATTAGTTAAGTAGATCTTCTTGCAAGTGCTAGAATTCTTGCCCACTGCCCTTTATCATTAAATATATTAATTTCTGCTAACTTTTTGAACCACTTATTCAGAGAAACACCACAACTTGAAGACAAGCATTGCATGGTGGTTTTTCATGTATTGAGGCCATCAGAAGGGGCAGTCCCATGGCTAAAGACATAGGATAGAAAATAGACATAAACTCCACTTTCCAGAAACATTGTTTGAGATTTTGAACAAGTCTTCTCATCTTTTTCTCACCCACACCCAAGTTAAAAAAATAATAATAAAATAATACTGAGGGATTTAATTGCTCGCCTCTTTCAATTTATGTCAAGTGCAATTCTGATGTATGGTTATTTATAAAGAGTGAGATTTTTGTTGACTTGGGTATCTAGCTGGAAACCATCGAGAACAGTAGGTTTTAGAAAAGCTGAATGTCCAAGCTTTTTATAAAGTATTGCAAATTGAGTGCAAAAAATGGTTCATTTTTTTCCAAGAATGAGCTGGTTCTGTGAAGGCTATTAAAAAGTAATTGCAAAGTATCATTATTTACATACCCAGACTGGCTTTGTAAGGACTATTTGTATTATATCCATGCTCATGTCTGGCTTATATTACCTTTAATGGAAGGACATATTTCCTCAGGATGTGGAAATGGAAACCCATACATTATGCTTAATACACATACTTTAGAGTCATTATGTCATACCATGAAATTGCATAGCATATAAGACCTCAAGCAGCGAAGTGATTTCTCAGGAGAATTGTTAGAAAATGGCACTGGTTTAATGTGGGGTTATAGAGGAGATATCACGCCTTACAGAAGCTCCCTGTTCAGTGTTTTACTAACAGTCCCCTAGCAATCCTAGCTTTGGGATCCTGTCCCCTAAATGCCCTATCTTAATTGGATTGTGCTTTAGGTAATTAGTTTTCCTAATGCAATATAGTCAGTTCTCTCTGAAATTTTCTTTTGATGCCTAGGGACACATTATGTCAAAACCTGATGAGTTTTCTAAGCTTATGTACGCAGAAGATGATTTATAGTCAAGCTTACTCCTCCTCTATACCAACATAGTGAAGAAAAGAAGGACTAGAACTATAATCCTTTTGACATCCCCAGCAGGAATCCAAACTTATTCTTCTGCCATTATGAGATTAATGTCTTGCAATAGTGTGAATCAGGGACAATTATCCACCATCACTGAGTATGGCAAGTGTTTTCCATTTCTATCTTTCATTTTTGCTGGTGAATCATCAACATCTGTGCTTGGGACTGGATGCATCAGCCATGCGCACTGATCGCCAAAGAGCAGCTGGAGTAGAAAAGGGGAAAAAGAACCTAAATGATTTTACACCCCAAAAAATCTGTACTTTTGACTTGATCAAATGAGTCTTTTAAGCCTGTTTATTTTGCTGAAATGCTAAGAAAAGCAAAATGAGATTTAAGTATTTTATTTGATGCTTCTTGGAGTGACATTTTACAAACAGATAACACCTCATGCTAAATATATTTCATGTGACTACCATGTTGAAAACAATTAACTTTTTTGATGAAATTTGAGATTATTTTTTAATGTTTTTGCTTGCTGGAGATCTTCCTATACCCCCTAAAAGGTTGGAAAGGTCCAATTAATTAAAACAGAACTGAAGTGCTGAGTCCAACTCTTGAATATGTTAAATTGCTTTAAATTATTTCAGTTGTGACTTATTTTATTATACTCCTTGAGTATTTTTTCTAATTTTAAAAAATACACAAAGGTTAATAAGATATTTCTTTACATGACATTGGATGATATTGAAATAAGCACCCTAAGGTTTCCTGTCTCATAGAAAAGTATGGGATATTTTGTCAGTTGGTGAAAGTGGTAAAATCAGAATAGCTTTGAGGTAGAAATCCTCAAAAGTCATTCAATTTAGGAATGTTTCAGCTGCTCCAATTAAAATTCTCAGAGGATGATACCTTTGAAATCACACAATACTTTGGAGTAATTTATCACAGTATGTTTTCTTATAAGTGTGAATTAAAAACAACAGCAACAAACAAACAAACAAAGACCCCACCCCTTTGAATTTCTGGTCTTTCAGCATCTCTCTCCAGACAGAGCATCCTTCCCATGGGATGGAGGTGAAGAACAGAAACAAGCAGATGTGGAATACCTTCTATCGTTTTTGCTGTAGAAGGAAAAGTATTGTGTAACCTTATCCTGAAAAAATTACACTTATGGGAAATGCACCACCATGGGGAAAAAAAACCCCAGACCTTACACTCCTTTTTCTCAAGTCTATGCTGTAGTATGAAGAACAGCATAATGTTTTATCAAACATGCTATGTCCTTAATGCTTCTTTATGAACTGAACAAACTGAAATATTCTTGGTTGAACAGGCACAAACAACAATCGTTTATCTTCTGAATGTAAAACAAGTATTTTTCATATTGAAAAACCCTTGATTCCCCTCCTGCTAAAATTTCTGTCAAGAAGTTATCCGAGCCAAAATTTCCCCACTGTTTTTTATTAAGCAATATAAATACAAAATATAATAGGCACATTAAATAAAGGTTTTAATGTTTGTGGTGCCTTTGCCAGACCCAGAGCGTGTGCTCCATTTTAAGTGCAGAGGTGGTGCTACAACTCATAATACCCCTAAAATGGGAATGAACTAAAATGAACTCTTTACAACAATGTTTGTAGCAGGCAGGAAAGAACAAGTCTCAAGTAAGTCAGTCAAAATGTTTATTTTTCTCAATGTTTCTTTCTCATGTCACATTAAGGAAAAGGCGGACAAAGAAGAAAAGATCAGTTGTTTCTTCACTTGTGAACAACATGTAACATTGACCCTAAAAAACATAAACCCAAACAGCACATTTCCTGAAACTGAGAAAATGAGACCTCAGTACTTAAAAGAGCCCATGAAAAGGGAATATTAAAGCAATTTCTCATTTGATTTGCAAAGCACATTGCTGCAGCTGTAGCTCAGCTGTATCAGGCAGGAATCTGGGGTGAATGTGATACAGAAAAGGAAGGCTTTGCCATTAGGCTGTGGTGCAGCATTTTGACTAGTGAGGGGCTGGTGCTCTGCAGTCTGGCTGTGACCCACATGTCCAGCTCCCATTTTCATGGAAAGCACAGCAAAGGGGTGGAAGACAGAAAAATACCTTCTTCTAATCTGAAGCTAAAATGCCACCAGGTTGAGTTCTCAGCTTTGGAAAGTGACTCACACAATTTATCTGCAAGTTTCTAGCCTCAGCTTGCATTCTGCACAGAAGCAGGGCAAACCCTTGGCACCCTCTCCATGAAGTATGTGGATGTATGCTGAGGATTTTAAGGCAATATTCCTTATCTTCACAGCACACAAACAAAGTTCCTCAAGTCTATGTCGGTACTTTAAGTTGTCATTTTTGTCGTGGGTGGCGTTCTCCCACGTATTTTATATTCATTGGCTCTCCTTCTTAGGGACATTTTCTCATGCAGATTTCAAAAGCAAGGCAGCCTGGGGATGGGACATTTAATCTGAGAGGCTGGTGAGATGTTTAGTTTAATTAACTGCATTCAAGTAGCCAATGCAGTTTTTGAGAACATTTGTACAGCATTTAAAAGTTGTTACACAACACGCAAGAAAACCTTGACATAATTTTCACCTTCATTCTGTAGAAAAAAAATATGGGTTTGGAACAGCTCCATTGCAACAAAGGTCCAAATGATCATTGTGTAGTAGTAAAGAAAGGGGTGACCATTTTGCATCGCAAAAATCTTCTGTCTTTATTCAAGACCAAAGTTGAGTATCAAAGCTCTACATGGGCACAATAAGGGGGAGATTTCCTTCAGCAGCTTTTCAATCCTTAAGCAACAAATAAATTGCCAGATTTTGGGCAGACCTAAAGGAACCAAAGTCAAGTTTCACACCAAAGATGACACAAAGGGTTCACTTAAAGCCTTGGCTGGAAATATTGATGATTATTATAACTCATATTAATTGTTAACTGAACTAATAAAAACTTTGGCATTTACAGAATTTTAGGCTTAGGGGAAAGAAAGAACCTTTCATCTTATTTCCTAGCACTTAAAGATTTGCTCAAAAACTTGCAAAAAAATTATGAACAGCTTAACCTCTTAAATTAATAAGGGCTCTGAGAGGAACACTTTGATGTAAACTCATTCAGCCCTCTCACTACCAACACTGTGATCTCTTTAATTACAGGCACAGTATGTTTTATAAATATTTGTTTACAGCTTCCTGCATGACAGCAAGGGGAAAATATTGAAAGAAATTTTTATAATTACAGTTTAATGATCTGCATTTTAATTGAGATTTTACCAAATAATTTCATAGGAAGACAGGAATGTTCCAATAAAACTAATTCATGGTAAGGCATTTAGGGTTTAAATTGTCCTACTTTGTTATATTTGGACCTATAAGGTCATGGAGACAGGGGCTTAAAAATATTTCTAAGTATCAGGGATTTTTTCCTCACTTCTAGAGGAAATATTCTAGAAAAATACATCTTACTTTCCTATGTCTGCCTACTTCTGAACAGTCAAAGCGCCTTATATAGTGTTTTGAAGAAACACTTTAATTAAGGTTGATAATGGCGTCTTATACATACTTGCAAAATGCTTGACTCTGCTGCTGTTATTCTCTGATACCCTCTCTGCAGTTCCACTCTGCTGAAAACAAAACCAAGCTTTGTTTTGCATTTGCGTGCTTATCCAGTTTGTGCCCTATTTTCTCAGCTAATGCTTACTTGACAGATATTGTTACAGTATTGTTACTTACCAAATAGAGAGTTAACAATGAGATAGTAGAGCTGACTGAACTTCTTCCAAGATAATTTCTGCTGGTGTAACAGTTCCCATGTTGGCAAAGCAAGCTGAATTGGACCAAGATGTCTAATGGCCTGTGATACCACCATTGAATCCTTATTTGGAGCTGCAGCAAACTCTGTTCTGCTGTCACTTTGATCCAGAGGATAAACACAGCCCGGGTAATGCTAAACTTAATGCTTAACTCCATTAAATGGTATCAGAGAACAATTTCCTAGAGTTTCTTTTTGCTGTATTTCCTAGGCCAACAAAGTGTTGATAAAAAAATCTGGGTACCAATCCTCTCCTTCACTTATCTCTGGTATCTGTGATACCATTAGTCAACGTTAAACAAACCTGCCAGAAACATGGAACTTCTTTTCATGACAACAAGCTGTTTGAGAGAGGGTGGCTCAAGATTGTGTCACTCTGGAAGAGGTGGTGAGTTTGCTCTCTGTTACCACATTTAACACACTTCAGACGCAGATCTACTAGAAATCAGGTCTCAAAAGGTGAAGTATGACAAAGCAATTACCAGTCCATTTCTTGCTGCTTTTATTGCAACTTTTGAGTGTGTGTGTGTTCATATTTCAAATTAAACTCAGAGTTTACTAGATGAATGCAGCTCACTGTTTTCAAAGTGGTAATCTAGTAATTCTTGTTTCCCTACTGCTGTGTTCAGAGTTCTCAGCTTAAATGTGTTTATTTTCGTTGTGATTTTTCCTTGCTGCCAACTGCTTAGGCACTTAGCAATTCCTACAAACACGTTTTGTGATTGTTCATTTACTATAGGTGCAGGAATTTATTTTTGTTTCTCAATGTGGGCATTGTAAATCCAAATGTTCTTGGCAAGTGCACCAAATAAAAATGCACTAAGGTTCCTACCTTCGTGTATAAAACCATTCAAATACATCTTTCTGGGTCTGGTCCTTTTCCAGACGTGCAAAGGGTTTGCTACCCTTTTGGACTGAAAATCACAACTGCGACCAGACACACTGGGAACACTTGGGAAACTGTGCTTCAGTGTCGTTCTTGTAGAGATAAGGTTGTAATGTTGTATCTTTTTATGTCCACTTTTAGTTTTCCCAGAAACCTTTTTGGTGTCTCACCTCTAACATCCAGCCTTGCCTTTTCTCTTGTGAGCTCTCGTCCATTTAAATTAGTAATCTTGGTCTACAGAGGCATAAACAGGAAATCAGAGTATTGTCCTTTCTGGGCATGGAGATTTGCAATTTGTGAATATTCACTGATTTCTGCCAAGCTTCCCAAGTTATACAAGACTCTTTATCTGAGTGCAGACTTGAGTTTCCAGCATGTATTCCTCCCATGAAAAGTTAGATTTGGAAGAACCACCTGAGTGACATAAAGTACATAATGAGCAGAAAGCTCATACTCATTTTCCTTCATGTACTTTTCCAGCTGTGTGCATGTGTTAAAATAGGTTGTATACTTACACTCTGCATAAAAGTCATCCATAAATAACCTTCTCATTTGGTTAAGAAAGAGCCCTCATACAATACACACATCTTTCTCTTTTGCATGTAGCTTTTCTAATCCATGCCTTGGATATTATCCTATATCTGATTTTAATGAGTATCTTTCAGGTTAAATATCTCTTTTGCTTGATCATCTTCCTCTGTGGTTTGCCTTTCTTTTTGTAAGGTAAGTTTTCTCTTCCAGGCAGGATGTATAACTGTGTCAAGTTATATTGTAGCTGAGAGTCTCTGGCTTTCACTTCTTGTGATTTTACCTTTTTATACCTGTGTTTAGAGAGTATATTCCATGCTTTGCCATATGCTAAGCAGCCAGTCTGATGAAAGACATGAAATCACCAAACTGGTACTTAAAACCAGGAAAATAAATGTTGTACTTCGTTATCTGTACTCTCATTTAACCCTAGGTGATACTCTATTAGGTTCTGACTGAAGCTTCCAGCAAGTGTGTATGAACCCCGGGAAACAATTAGTGCAGGATAATACTGCACTCTTCTCCAGAATAAAAAATGCAATCTCATAACTGCAAAATACTACTACTTATTATTGATGTTCCATCTCAGATGATAACAAGAATGCTCAGTTGCATTAGATAAATATCAATAATAAATATCATGAAGGTGCTAAAATTCAGTGCCTTAATAAAGGCATTTTTCAAATGACTTAATAATAATTTTTGTCTTTCTTTACCTCAAACTACCGAGCAGTGGTGGAAAAAAGATAATGGCACAAAGTTAATACCACTGTGGTATCCTAAAGATAATTCATGTTTGATCAAATTTAGATGTAACAAGTTGAACTGTTCTTCCTGTACTAAAATCAGCAGCTGAAATTCCAATGGGATTGGGGCAAAGCAGCTGAGTCACTTACAGAAAGCTGTAATTTTTAGGAAAAAAAGAGAGCTCAGACTATGATATTGTCCCATGACTAAATACAGGGGAAAAATTAAGCCTTTCTGTCTTTTTCTGTACAATTGCAGAGCGGTGAAATTCTCAGAGGATGAAAGGACAGGTCTGAGTGAGATATTTCCTGAGAGAAGGATATTAGTTTTATGAATCTAAATATAGTGTGTGGACAGACTGCATGAGAGTTAAAAACTCCTAAACTCAGTGTGAGAGAATTATAATCACCAGGAGTATAAAACTATTTGTGTAATGTCAAAAGAGTCCGGACCCATGCCAGAAAGAAAGAAACCAGAAATAATCCATTTTCAGAAAGTCATGCTATTCCACTGACAGGAGCTCCTAATGTAGGCAGAAGGATGTGCCCTGCCATGTGAGAATGGAATTCCTACACAGAAGGTAGATATGTATAGAAAATGAGATTTTGAGAAAATGCAACTTTTCTTTTTGAGAATCCTTCAAAAGATTAGCTGCAGAAACTGAATCTAAACAAAAAAACACTCCACTCCAAAACTGTTTTTCTACAGAGAGCCAGATTGTATTGTGGAGATTTTCAAACTTCTTTTTTCACTTGACATGTGTGCTTATTACCAGGAAACATAGAGCAAATTCATCTTATTTTATTCTTCCTTCTCTTCAGGGCAAGAATTAGTCTTCATGAGGTTTTATACTTTTGTGCTGACTCCTGAATCTCCTTCGCTGGTATTGCTTCACACTCAGAGCTATAGTAAAGCTCAGGTCACAAAACTTAAGAAGAGTTTTGTGGAGAGGCATTTTCCTTTCAATTGCAAAGCTACCAGTAAAGAAAGTACTTTAACTTTGCACAGCTTCTTCCCAGGAGTAAAAAACCCTATTGAGAAGGCCCAAAAATCAAGTGATGAGTGTGAGAACCTCCCTTTCAGTCTAGGGAGAGGGTGGTTGCTTCTCAGGCTGGTGGTCTTCCCTTTTCTGCTGCCAACAGCTGTTTGTCTTCTATGGATAAGACAGAGAAACCAGGAGTACTCCTACACTTTCTGCTGTCCCCTTTCATTCTTCCATACTGTGGGGAATTGGGTAAGAAGCTTGTCCCTCTCATTAAATGCAGAATTTATCTGCCTGAGGCTGAGTGGAGTGATGTTACATTGAACATACTCCACTGCACTGATCCATTGCACCCAGGGAGAGCTGTTGAGGTGTATCCCTTTGAAACAGAAGGTTTGTTCCTTCTCTACTGAAAAGGCCTTTTCCCTCTCTACTGACAGGGCTTTTCTCCAACTCCAACAGCATGGATCACTAGTGGGTTTTGTGTGAGTTGCTAGTTAGGGAACACTTAGAGAGAATTATTTACATTGAGGGGAACTCAATTAAAAATCCCTTCAAATCAAAAAGCCATGTCTGTTCTCTAATACTCTTTATTTTTTAAAGACCTTATTCACAATTTTTTTAAAAAATTATGTTGAAAATATTATGGG
This sequence comes from Zosterops lateralis, assembly GCF_965231275.1. Taxonomy (NCBI): domain Eukaryota; kingdom Metazoa; phylum Chordata; class Aves; order Passeriformes; family Zosteropidae; genus Zosterops; species Zosterops lateralis. Next base: position 49,629,158 of record NC_139762.1, on the reverse strand, counting down.
GAAATATTGAGATGGTGAAGAAAATAATTTGATGGCCTTAATGACTCATACCACTGCTTTGCTTGCCACCTTTTTCAGTTTCTTATTAGCTGACAAAGGGACATACACACAGGAGCATTTCCTGGCACTGGCTTGTAGCAGAGCTCTAGGTTCATCTGCTTATGATCCCTCAGCCATTTCCTCTGCCTTTGGATAAGTAACTCCTCAGGATGCTATTGCAATGCTTGGATATTTGGTCGTTTCCAAAAATAATTCCTTGTGAATGTCCCTGAGTTTTTTAAATGAATCATTTCAAGCTATGAATCACTGAGATGTGCTACAAAAGGAAAACAATAGCCCCAGTCACAGTTAAATTTATGGCTTGAAAGCTATAAACCCAAGGCTTGTAGAAACAGAATTCTAATTTGGCCAAATACTCCAAACCCAAGACGGAGAGCGAGGACAAGAGCTGCCTCTGAGCAGCTTCTCATCAAGCAGCTGAAGTTGTTGCCTGTGGTTTGGGGTGCTGAGCTGCAAAGCTCTCCTGTGCTGCTCCCAGGAAATGCAAGCCTTCAGCCTTCTCTGCCCCTCAATGTTTAGCAGAGCAAAGATGGGACACTCACATCCCCTGGGAAGTATGCAGATCTTCTTTAATTCCCAGCAGGTGCAATCAGCACTGGCACTGATGACCACGACCTGGATGTGTATTTCAGGCATGATCTCATATGGTATCTTCTGCTTGCATTTCCCACTTACATCTGCAGCATGGAAGTTGCCATAATTAAGGCAAATGAGAAATTGCCTCTCCAAAACAAGATCCTTTTGCACTGCCTCAACTGAGTTGGTAATATCAGCCATAACCTAGTCAGTTTTAATGAGATTGTTGACACCTTCAAACGGACAAATAAAATAAAACAGCTCTCCTGGCTACAGAAACTGCTATGATTTACATCAAAAAAGCTCAGTAGGCCCCAAGACTGTGGTAGAGCACTTGAATTTCTGCTGCACACCATTGTTCTTCAGCTTCATCAGTGTTTCAGGTAAAGGCAGGGAAATGTCATCCCATTTAATTATCTGCTTGTATGTGTAGGTGTTTTCCTCAGGAGAAAAACATTACGGTGTACCTGCCATAGAACACAGAGCCAGGACATAAAGTTTTATAACCCTTTTATCCTCTCTTCTTTAGAGAGGATAAAACTATTCAAAACCATTCTTACAAATTATTTCTCTGTTTTGTCCTCCTAATGCTTTTTCCTCCTCTCCCAGCCGTAGTGGGACTATCTACCATGTTCCTAATTTTTTTTTTTAACCAGCTGCATTTTCATACATTGTTACATATAGGTTGTTTTGCAATCTTTTCCAGCACCACACTTTTATAGATGTAAATAATTTTTTGTGTCCTGGTATTCTTTAGACCTTCTTAAAATGTCTCTAACTGATATTATCACATTTTTAAAATGCACAGAATGCTAAGTGTGGGCATTTGTCTGTAAGCATATTTTATAAATATGTTACTGTGCGTGGAGAAATGTTTTTTTTCTTCCATGATTACACATTTGTTATATATGATATGGTTACATTTAGAGGGACCCTGAGGATCCAGTGTGCTAATTCCTAGTGAGTGCTAGTGAATTCTAGGGAATGTGCAATCAGAAAAGACCAAAGCTTTTAATATACTTCATATAAATGTATGGTTACTGAAAACCATATGATTTAGTTGCATATGCAATTACTACTTGATTGAATGGCATATCTGATTTTATCTCTCTTTAAGTAAATGTTAGGAGATCTGGAAAGTAGGAAAGTAACCTATGAAATGAGGTTAGGATCACTGAACTGTTTGAGATAAAACTGGATGGAATATTAGATTAAAGGAAAACTTTTCAGTCACATTGTTCACTAGCTGGAAATCAATTTCTGCATGACCTAAACAATCTCCCAGTGGGCAACTAAGTTCAGAAAAAATAATTCCTTCAGGAAAAATGAGGATCTTATAATATTTTTTTTCATATTTCTTGCAGCATTTTCAAAGAGAAAATATTTTCTCTTCAAATCCTCATTTTAGATAATGATAAACAAAATTAAAATGTAAGGAAGAGACACCAGTGCTAATAGAAAAGTACAGCTTTAATTTTTTTTTTAAAAAAAGGTCATTTCTTACTTTAATCTAGTGATGAATTGGAGGAGGAAAGCACCTTTTGCAAACTACATTTTAATTGCTGCTGGCCAGTTTATGGTTTCAGTCACTAGCCCAAAATAAGCAATTATTTCTGAAGTTCCATCTTTCCAAGAGCTATGATGAAAAGTAGCTTAACATATTTAAGACTTTCATTAATTATTCCTACAACTATGTCCTCCTGTGTTCATACAGAATTTGGAAAATAGCAGAAAGAAGCTTAATACTTGCTTTTAAGTGTGGAACTAGAAGGACATGTCTAAGAAACTCATGAGATGACCTATTTTTACTAGACACAGAGAACTTGTCAAAACTGACCAAAACTTAAAAAAAAAAAAAAAGGCAAAAAGCCCCCTCCCCCCCAAAAAAAACCACCCCAAAAAACCACCCCCATCCGTCCTTAACCCAAAACATTGCAAGACCTTCAGAGAAATAATCAAAAGGCCTCATCCTGCTATAACTGATTCCTGAACTTCCCAACTATTAAAATTCTGCCACCTTTGATTAACTTGTTTATTTAAGCAGAAAGAATCTCCTGTTTACCTCTCCCAAGAAGAATCAGCTGTAGGGAAAAATATAAAGGTTGTTTTATGTTGGGGTTTTTTGGCAGGAAGTTTAGGTTCGTTATTCCATGTGTTTTATCACATTCCTCAGGAAAAGAGAAGTCATTTTAGAAAGTGTTCTCGATTCTTGATTGTGGCATGATAAGAAATGCAATAATATGAAATCTGTTTCTTTAATCTCCTTTTTATGTTTTTCTCTAAATACATTGTTTTGGCTACTGCAAAGAAGCAAGAGAGAAAAAATTTGATAACAGGAGTTCATCATATAATTTCCTTGTCAACCTATTCAGAAATTAGCTGTCAGACTAAAACCAAAAGAAACTAAAGAAACAAAACCAAAGAAAACCAAAAAAAACCCCACAAGCAAAAAACCCAAAAAACCCCCAACCAAACAAAACAAAACAAAACAAAACAAAAAAAAAAAAAAAAAAAAAAAAAAAAAAAAACCACCAAAGAAAAAAACTCCAACCAACCAACAGAAAAAAACCCTATGTGTTTTTATGCTGGCACCAGGAAAAAAAGAGCATGAAAAGACTTTATCTGCGACTTAGTTGTTTATAATCTTGTGGCTGTGAATGTGTAGAAGTGAAAATTGCTTTGACATTTCACAGCAGCGATGGTGTCTACATAGCCCTGTGAAGACATCCCTGGCAGCAAGTTCAAGGCCAAATGCCTCACCTCTCTGCCTGCTGTGAAATTCTGGGAACTGTCATGCAAGCACATCACCTGCCATGCTGGGAGTCCACAGGGGACATTTTTGGTGCACCTGCCCCTGTTGTGCTGGCAATAGAAGCTGGTGAGATCAGCATGGCTGAAGACAGATGGGAAAGGCCCCTGATCATTCTTGTGGGTCCCTTCCAATGCAGATGATTCTGTGATTTGTGACACTCCTCCCTCCTAGGGCTGTGCACTCCTGCAGCACAGACATGAAGCATCAACCATGTCCCTTGACCACCCTTTGTCTTACTGGGCAACCCTGGGGCTGTGGCAACAGCAGATTTTCTGCTAGAGGTGTGCCTTTTGCAGGCACCTTTCCTACTGTCCTCACCACAGAACAAACATGCCACATGCACACGGGACCCCTTAACCTTGTCTTTCTCATCCTCATCAGCAGACCTCAAACCACAGAGTTGTAACACTTTCAAACAGCTTTGCTTCTGGCAAAGACCTACAGAAATGTTTAATCATTATGGTCTTCCCTGATATGCAAACAGTCCCTCTTTGGCTAAACTGTTCTGGGGTGTTTTTTTTCCTTTTATTGGTTTAATAATGACATATTAATTATTTTTTCAAGTGCTTGTCTCTTTTGCTTGTTTTAGTGGTTCTTTAGATGCTTGTGAATGTAATCTGAGCACGAGTTTGGTGGTCCTCATATTTCAGGCCAGACTCTACAAGTTAGTTTAATTCACAGTAATTATTTAGCCATGAGGCTAAGAGGCTGGATTTTCAAAATAGTTCAAGAAGCTGGACTGTGTAGACACTTAAAATTTCACCATGAATGACAGAGCAGTAAGATGGTGAGAATTGTCTAGTTTTCAAAACAACATACTAGAAAAAAGTTATTTGTCTTGGTAAGAGAAGAGAGAATTGGAAAAATCATCCTATATTTGCAGACACTAATTGCTGGAAATGGCACTGCAAATACTCCTTTGATTGATTGTTCAATATATTTGGTGAAAACCTAATTCTTCCTATCACTAATAGAGAATTGCAAATCTTGTATATTCTTCCAGCAGAGAAAATTTATCTGCCTTTGTTATCAGGTTTTTAGATTTTACTTTTCACAATTTGAGTAAAAGTTGTTTTTCAACCCAAAACAATGTTCAGGCAAGTGCATTTTCACTTCTAGTTTAATTGGAAGCCAGCATGTCTGGTTGGATTTGTTTGATGACTTTTTCAACTCCTTGAGGTTCCAGTGATTTGTGACATTTTTATTTGTAAGTAAAGACACAGTCAGCTTTATTCCAGGCCTTGTTATTCTATTGTAAAGCTACATAAAGGAGTAAGTGCCTTTTGGTAATGAGCAACAATCAATACTGTTGTGTAACCAAGTCACCCCCTTCTGCTTCCTGTCTTTTCATTTTGTCTTCAAAGCCACCTTCTCTCTGCAAATATTCTGCTTTGTGCTAAGTAGTTTCTGGTGCTCAGTGGATACAGAAAGAGTAAGGCTGGCCTATGAGGTCATATGGATCTCAGTAAGGGCATAAGCCTTGCTCAAGGTACTAGATTAGATTCCCACTTGGGATCATAGGCCATAGGCTACATGGGCAAGGAAAACTATGCAAGTACTGGATGCTGGCTGGAGATAATGACTCACTTCTTCCCAAGCATGATGAGCCACAATCTAATGTGGTTTGCAGCGTTTCCTGAGAGACCTGTGGGTATTATGCCAACCTTAAGATAAAAATTGAGAGAATGATTCTTCAATTCCACTTACAGAGGGGAAGGTTTTAGTTGTGTATTGAGGAAATGTATTATTTCCCTTAAGTGGTAGCATTAAGAAAAGGTCTCCATCAAATGCCTAAAATGTCCTGTATGCAGCTGGGAAAGAATGACGACTGGTGAAATGGAGAGGAAATGTAGAAAATTGCATTAGGAGATTTAGGACCAGAACTTAGCATATTTTTTTTTTCCCTTTCAGCAAATTAAAAAGATAATTTTGAATTCCCTAATTCTTTTCCATCTTTCCCCTTTTCCTGTAAGAATCAGTTCGTTTTATGTGCCCTGGTAGAAACCTTGTTGTGTTTCTTTGTAGTCTCTGGTACATTCAGGACCCCTGCCTTTCATTCCTATAGGTGACATTAACAGGCATTTTTCAGGAATGCTTCTGTAGTGACATCCTCATAGAAACACTGTAAGAAGTCTGCTATTCAGGAGACAATTATCAAGCAGTGAGAGCAGCACAGAAGGCAAGTATTTCAAAATGGAGCCAAAGCTGTAGTGAAACATTTGCCTCAAGCTAAAATAAGCCAGGTAGACTGAGGCTAAAACAACCTCATGGTGCAGACACATGCTGAGTAGATGCAGCATTGTTTTTGTATCATAAACTCTTCCACACTTCATAGTGTAATGTATTAAAAAAAAAAAGGCATCAGCTACTCAGCACTACCATTCTCTACTATCTCATGGCAGATTGTCACCCTGTACTGGCTCAAGGCTCCCCTGATATCTTGCAGGTCCACATAATAGAAAGCCACACAGAATGACTTAGCATTTAATATGCTCACATTCTTTATACTTACTATCTTTCTGACTTAAGTAAGATTTTTTTAAATTTATTTTAAAGTCCCACTGATTTCTTTCTGTCCCCTCTTTGTTTTTAACCCAAACTATTGGCTATAGGAGTTTTGTACAGAGTATACAACAAGGTAGCACAGGTAAAACACGCTGAGCTCCAGCTGAAATTAATATGAGGACCTTTTCATAACAACAGGAATCCTGGCATGCATTTGGGAGCCTGTGAACTGGATGGTGGCTTTTAAGCCAGAGCCCTGGTGTCTAATTCCTCACTGGCTACCTTGCCAGTCTAATTCCTCACTGGCAGTGGGAGAGCAAGCTTTTAACCTCCATCACAAGTGCTCTCCTTGTCCTGTGTGTGGACCTGTTGTGTGTGGCTGGTGAAAAGGGAAGAAAGCCCTGTCACTTCTCCAGACTTCTTGTAAGATTCCTGCTTGCCCTTCCTGATAGTAACAGTGAAAGAATAGTTTCTGAATGACCTAAAACATAGGGATTGCTCTTGTCTGACCTCCCCAGCTGGCTGGTTGCAGGGAGGAAAACTATGCAATTGAGAGATGTCAGAAAGGTAGATGAGGTGGTTTCCTTCTTTTAGTGGGTAATACAGAGGCATAATAGCACTTGAGCATATATATCTCTTTCTGATTGATATTAGCCCTGGGGAGAAAGACTTGTACAGTCTTTCTGTAATATGTGTATACATTGTTTTAATTGTGCAGCAAAGGGGGGAAAAAATATATATATCTACCTTTATCACCTTTAACACTGTTGACCATATATAAGCAGATCCTGACATTTGAGAGCAATTGAACTTCTTCTGGTCATACTCTAAATATATGAGAGTAGTAGTTGTTTCTAAGATTCCCATTCTTAAATGTTCCTGCAGTACCTGAAATGACCCAAAGTTCAGTGTAAATGTTATGTGCTGTCTGCTCTATGTTGATATTAGGGTGGCATGTTTCCCAGTAGCAAAGTAAATAATTAGCACATGAGAAGTAGTTATTTCTGTTAATAAACAGCCTACAGTGCCAGTTTGTCCAACATAAACCTATTGGATCTGTATGCCTAGGCAGTAATATAGTTCATGGGACCATGGCCTCAAAAATTCTAATAATACAGATACAGGTGGTTGCTAAGTGGCTGGAAATCTGGAAACCTGGAGGAAGAAATTATTCTATAATTTGTTTCTACCTCTAATTCACCAATGATTAAATTAGCTGTAGGGGATTCTCTCTCTCTGGATGTACTGCCAGATTAATAACACTCAAAACAAAGGCTCTGAAGAACAGCAGGCAGAGCATGGTCTCATATGCCCTGCCATGAGAATGAGGTTTCCTATCCACTCTAGTAAGCATGATTGCAGTAATGTCAGTCTCAAGTTCTTCTTCCAGTCAGACTGAACATGAGCCAGTGAATCCACCTGTGTAAACTGCTACAGACCAGCTTGTCACACAGGAAAAGGTAGTCTAGTTTGGCAGAGGAGGCAGTGCAGCACCCTTAGAAAAAAATTCCTAGTAAAAAGTAAAACTTTCCCTGCACCACAGCTCCATTTGGCTGAATGGTTGTTTTCTAACCCTCCTTTGACCTCCTCGAGAAGAGGTGAGGGTCTGGCTTTTCTTACAGATGTCATTGAGAGGAGGGGATGGAGACTGAAGCCTACCTGCCTGGGAGGTCACCAATCAAGTTCACTCTGTGAGTGCAAGGAGGGAGAACTGACTATTGAGAGTAGGATGATGATCTCTTTTAAATTAATTTACAGTGGTCCAGATAAGATTAACAAAGGTGATTCAGCCCCTGAACTTCTTGCTACCTAATGATGAAAGGAACAAAAGCATCAGCAAATTTAAAGATCACCCAGAGTCCGAAGAGTCACCCTCACTAAGCTGGCATTTGCCCTAATATGAGACATGAGGAGGGAGGAAGATAGTTAATAGGGATAGAAGTGAGGTTCAAAAGAAATACATTCATTAAGATGACTCCTTTCCTAATAGGAATAATGGGGGTGAATTTCCTTTTTCTTGAAGATGCAGCTTTCCAGAACCTGTAACACACTCTTGACACTTGCACTAGATGATCTTAGGGGTCTTTTCCAACTTAGAAAATCGTGTTATTCTTAGACTCTTTCCATCCATCTGTCATACAGTTATCAGATGAAAGGGTAGTTGGCTCAAGCTTGAAAGCGAAGCCTTCTTTACCTTAGTACTGTTTCTCACTCCTCTTTGTCATTTTTTGAATCACTGCAACATGCAAAACTGCTAACCTTAGCTCTCCCCCTCCTAATTAGGCAACAGCATTAAAACTCTTTATTAATGCCACCCCTCCCGGGTGGCTGCAGATATATATGCTTTCACGGAGTAATTGCTTTCTGGCCCTCATTTTAATTGGAGTCGTGGGGGGCCTGTGGAATTCCTCTGCCTTAATCTCCCACTGGCTCATTGTGCCTGTGACACAAATTTAGAAACAGGGAACTAGTTTCCAGATCTCCATCTGAAAGAAAATGTAAGTGAGGGGAAAAAAAACTAAGAATAGTAGATGACAGTTAGAGGAATTAGACTGGGAGAAAACAAAGTCTTTCACCTTGGTTCCTTCTTTTACTCGGAGAAAAAAAAAATTGTGAATATTTTTCTGGCATTTCTGTTTTCTGGCTTTTGTCTAACATGGTGCAAATTGTAACTAGGTTAACCAGATCCTGAAGGAACTTAAAGACCATTTAAAGCAAAGCCTAAATAAAACCTATTTTGCAAATATGACCCACAGCTTTCTAGGTCCTTGGAGTCTCAGGCAAGAAATGTAACCCGAATATGAAAGAAACTGCTTCTCCCAATTCAGACTTTGTCAACTTTAACTCCAGAAAAAATGTTTCAGCTTTATTGAAAGTTAAATTTTGTTGAAAATGGACCCTTTTAAAGGAGCTGAAAGAAGCTATTAGCCTGAAGAAAACATTTCTGTCAGAGGAACTCCAAAAAAACCAACAGGTTGGAAGAAAAATGTGTGTTCATGCTTGATTACACAGAATATAGTCAGGAGGTTTTTATGCATAGAGACAAATGCTTGGTTTTATGCTTAGAGTTCTTGAGATATGTGCTTTAGCTAGATATTTCAAATTAAATGAATAGTAGTAAAATGGTAATTGTATTGTTCTTATATGTCTTCAGAGTTAATGTATTCTAAGATGAACTAATTCATATCCATCCAAGCTATTGTTTCAGGCAGTAACAGCAGACACTTCTACTCTGTATAGTGTTCCAATTAATGTTTTCTAAATTATAGTCATAATCATAAGGACTGGAAACTATAATTTTTCAAAAAACTGTGTAGATATAACTGCACGAAAAGAAGTTCTGTCTCATTTCAACATTTTAAAATAGGTTTTGTTCAATTCTTTTTGTATCAACACAGAAATAACTTCATAAAATTGCAGGTATATAATTGCCTCTTTTGGAGCTTTTTTTTTTTTAAACATCTCACAGTTTTGACAGCTTTCAATTAATTCCACTAGAATGTATTTCAAGTTCTTCATTCTTTTTACTCTTTTATTCCTCTGTAAGTCTAGCTATTGGAGCAGGGTTTTACCACAACTTAAAAATGCCCTAGTGCCACACACACACACAGATAGCCAAGGTTGTGCACCTGAGTGTCAGTCCATGGTAATTGTGGTACTGGTGTTTTGTTTCTAAAGGCTGATTTCTGTTGCCAGCTCTGCGCACAGTCGGGTCTTTGTAGAGCGGTCAGTAGCTCCTCATCGCAGCTCTCTAATTAGGCTGATTGGGTCACAGCGCCGAGCCAACCTGATTGAGAGGTGTGCTCGGCTCAGTGTCCTTGTTTCTAACTGCTTTTTTGTGTGTTAAATGAGCCTTTGCTGAGGGCCTTTGTGAGCCGCTCTGCCAGCTCCAGGTAAAGATGCATGACCGGTGTAAGGCTGAAGAAGTAAAACCTATCCTGCTGACATGCTGGGGGTGAGCTATGCTACAAATACATTGAGGTCTTATTTTTAAGTTGTGACTACACTGAGAGAAATAAACAGCCCTGGAGCTCAAATATTAGGGATTTGGACAGACATCCACAAAACAGGGATCTAAACATAGAGATTAGTGCAGGCTGATTCAATTCATTTTCCATTTAAAGGTAGTTTGGCCATCCCAGATTGCTTTAAATCTGTTGTGTAGACGGTATAAACAGAAAGCCCACCCTATTCGTTTCAGCGGCTGTGAGCCTACAGCTGATACAGTTTCAGACCACAGTTCTTGCAGCCGGTTCATATCTCAGTGATCCCATTCAATTCTCCTCTGAGGCCAGAGACATTTGCTCAGGGCCATGGGCCTCAGAAATACAGCTTCCAGTGTTGCAAAAGAAACTGCTTTTTCTAGTAGAAGTATCATGAAAACACATGAGCAGGCAGGCTGATGATGGTTACACTGGAGCAACAAGAAAGATGAAACAGGGCTGGGCCTGGAAGAAGCTGCCTGACTTCTGTGCTACAAAACAAGAGGGAAATGGGAGAGAAAGGAGGCTGAGTGGTGTGAAGCAAAATTCATGCATTGGTTCATCTTTTACACCCGAAACTTAGAGATGTTTACATTAATGAGATTTATTTACTCTGTAGTAGTGGCCCGGGAGCTAATTCTTTGTTGGCTGTAATTTTTGTAATCAAAATAATTATTTCAGAACACCACGCCTAGAAAAGCATTCGATTTTGAACTCTCCAAAATGTGCAACTGCTCTATTCTCAGACAAACCATAGCTCTTACATTACAGCCTTCAAGTTATCCATTGACTTTGATGAGCAGTCACAGGAAGGCTGTGCTATTTAATGTGGGCTGTGAATTTAATATGGGCAAATGTTCCTTTTTGTTGAACCTTGTAATGCAAATGTCTCTAAATATCTCTAAACCTAAAACTATTGAGTGCTCTACTGGGTTCAAGTTCTGCTACAGTTAAGTAACAGTTAATGTCAAGAGCATCAAAATTTGCAGAAATATGTTCCTCTAAAACAGATGAACCACCTGACAGATTTACATCAAAATCAGACACTTTTTGCAGTTTCATTTGATTGCATGTGAGAGTGTTTCATAATCTGATGTTCTGCTGTGCAAATTTAGAGTGCTGCCATTAGCTTTGAAAGCACTGCAGTAAATCCACCATCTATGTATCTGACTCAGCAAAACTAAACCCCATATTCCTTTTCAGAAACTCTGAGTTCTTAATATTCTGCTCTTTTACCTTTGTTTATTCTTAAGGGATCAAATAAAAATCAAATTGTTTTGTTTTGGAAGAGAAGGAAGATGTTACAGCCGCAGCACTGTGTAACATTTGATCCATTTTCCGTTTCAAATATACATTGATATGTACAGCTGACATCCACTAAGAATTTTGCATTCAGAATTAAAAGCTCATTTGAACACGGTATACACAGTGCATTACCATTCCTTTTATAGAAAGATCACTTCTCATGAGTAGTTGTCTAGAAAAGGTCTTACTTCAGATACATGACAGATAAGAAATCAAAGTGTTTCCACAAGCATGCTCCTTCCTCCTTTCATGCACCCACATGGCTTGACCAAGCTGTAGTGACTCACAGGTTTGAAAGGCTTTGTCCACATCATAAATATTAAACACTGGAGAGATTTGTCTGAAGAGATGAGACAAATTGTGCACAACTATTGCAGTCAAAGGCCATGGTAGAGTGTGGGTGGGAGAGGGTTGTTTGCACTGGTCTAAGAGAGAGGGAATTAGGAGCTATGTTTGGTGTCTCAATAAGTATTATAGGTATTAGTCTTCATGCCTACATGGCTTAAGTCATTACAGCTGAGAAACTGGGCTTAGGGAAGGCTCAGCAGTCTTTGATAGGGTACTTTACATTGTTGAATTAGAATTTCAAGGAATAAAACCATACCTCTTTCTCTTCAGTTTGAATAACAGACCTTCATGCTTGAATCAAGCTGAAACAGCCAATGAGTCTATGGTGCATAGATGTTCACTTTTGATAAATAGGAAGCAGTTTTTCCTCTCACCTCCATCAACTAATCACTGACCAAACCCTAGATTTCTCCTAAACATGTTTTGAAATCTGCTTGCAGTCTGTTCCTGAGTCTATGGGTGTGAACACAGGCACACAGGTTCTATCAAACACATCAATAGACAAAACACTCTATAACTCCATAGTCTTTCCTCCTCCACCTGGAAGGAGGGAAAATCCTCAAGCAGCAGCTCAAACGGACATGCTCACATGCCTTTAAAAAATGTCCCCCAAGAAGGTTTACAGCTCATGGATTTCTTCCAGATCTCCAAGAATCTTTAACAAAGACCAGGACACTGGCCATGCACTTGTTGAGCAGCAATTCACCTCCTCCACACTGGGAAAACTTATCCAGCTGGTTACAACGTTACCTAAGATGGCAACCATGCTCCTCCACATCTGCCAATAAATCCCAATAGGGATTATAGTGTTGTAGCATAATCTGAGTGAAAATATAGGTTAAATTTGTTGGAGAGACTTGGCAAACTATTTGTTATATAAGGCTCCCAGTATCAAAGCTACTGTTGTGGGGAATATATAAAACATTTACATGTCTAGAACAGATAGTGGAACATGAACTGATAACTAAGGTGGCTAATTAAAGCAGAAAACCTTTGCTTCCTGAATTAACATATAACATTTGAATGGAATTAATAGGAACCCTTGAGGCTGAAATAGGGACATGGCTTTTAAACTGTGCTGAAATGTGTTGGAATAGTTACAGATAGACTACAGAAAGACTGTACAGAAAAATACAGAAAATAGGAATGTGTGTGCTAAAAACAGGGACTGTCCTTTCTCCATTGGAATATCTGACAGTTAAAACAAATTGGTTTGGCTTTTTCATTTAAAACAGTGACTGATATTTTGTCAAGTTGTTCCCTTGTGGATAGATTCTTACAAAATGAGAGCAATGATTTCATTAATTTGTGTCTCATCTGTGGTCCCAGGTGATGTAGTTAATATAGTTTCTGTAATGTCAAGTTAATACTTGTTCCTCTTTTTGGTGAATTCTTTTACAAACTTGCCCTCAGCTTGTATTATATCCTCTGCTAGTAGAGGAGCTGAAACTTGGGAACAGAGGCTTTAGGTTTAAGCTAAAAAAAAAATTATAAGATCTAAAGAAATGAAACTTTCACATATGTCTTCAAGAGCAAGTTGGGTTATGGCTCCCCTTTTCCCAGAGGGGGGCCAACTCAATGCCTGGACATTTCACAGAATTTTACCTCTTCTTCCATTCACTTTTGTTTCCATTTTCTGTTTGAAGAGCACAGTCGCACAGCATCTTGACTGAAGAGGAGGACAAGGTATTTCAGCTGGAGACAGTGAGATAAAGTTGCCAAATGCAAACGTGCTGTTGACATGGATAGTGCTTCCCAAGAGACCTGGTCCTTGGCCCAGGGAGCCTCTAGGCGGAAGATGGAAAGAAGTAATACTCATCATCAGAATATCTGATTAATCTCTTAAAACAAGCTGGATATCTAAGCAGAGAAAACTTGTGCTTTCAGGAAGAAATTTTACCTAAACTTTAATTTCTGTTTTAAATATTTATCACAATGGATGACCTTAACTATTCAACAGAGCATTTATTTGTATTCTTCCATGCCCTTGGGAATTTTTGAGTGGTCATCTCAGAGATAAAATGAACACTGGTCTAAAACTGTTTCACAAAATAAAGCTGTATGTTTCAGGAGATGCTTCTTTCACAATGATGGAAAGGAAAAAGTAATCAGCATAATTTGGTACAATAAAATGGTACAAAAAGCACTGAGAAGAAGTAAGTACTTGAGAGTGACAAATCCAAGGATTTTTTTCTCTATTTTTTTCATTCCACTTAAAAAAGAAAAAAAGCAACATAGTTAAAGAACTGTCAGAATTGATGTTGATCTCTCTGGCTAACATTTCAATGAGTTAAAACTTCAGGGATATTTGGCTGTATTCCATTTTTTTTTCAGTTCTGTGCTCTTTTAGGAATTTTAATTTTTCTTGGATAATTAGATCTCTGACATTAGACGCATATAATTAACAGGGAAAATGGCTTGCATGCTGACTATAATAGCACTGTCTGACCTGTTTGCCAGATAACTGTTATGACCTGGTTTTTTGGAATCATTTTATTCCCACAGATAGCAGCAGACATGCCTAACTGGAACCACTTTAAATGTTTTTGAAAGGATGAAATCCTGGGACCTTTTACTGATTTCAGTGGTCCTAGGATTTTGCATGCATCCTCAACATTTCCTTTTTCAACTTTTTTTTTTTTTAATAGTTGAATCTGATTGACTCCCCCATGTCAATAGAGTAATAGGACTGAAACTCCATGTGCAAAGCTGTACTGCTCAGAGATGTTTCTTAGAATTGTCACAGAAGCTTTTACTGTAATTTTCAAAATGTGCCTCTCTGGGTGGGAAGGAGATGTGTTCTCTTTAAACTAAAATATTAGCTTTATTTGTCTGTTGTTAACCAAAGTTCAGGACTTGAGTGTCATTCATGTCTTTCGTAAAATTGTCCCCATGACTTTTTTAATAGCCTATTTACCATCTGCTAAATAAATACCACCTGACAATAAAGGACTGGAAAAAATGTTTTCAGCAGCTTGTTACCATGTCTTTTATGCTACTTACAACTTCCTTTTTGCATTTAGGTCAGAAAAAGTTTCATTTCACTAAAATAAAACTTTCACTCCTCATTTTTTAAGGAATAAAAAATATGTCTATGAGGTGAGTGGAGCCAGCACCATATTACTTTTTGGTTTTGCTTCTGAGCATGGGGTCCAGGGGGAATTTTTAGATGACTAATAATAATTAAAAACAAAACAAAACCAAAAATGTATTTAAATAATAACAGCCAGGAAAACAGGCCTAAAGTGTCTTGGACCAAAGTAGTGTTAGGATTTTCAGCTTTTCAGTCTAGTCCACAGGAAGCAGGTTTCACATTTGTGGCATAAGAGAAAGGTCCATTAAACATTTTTGAAAAATCCCAAGATGATCTGAGAACAGTGTATTATAGTTCATGGAGAAACGGCTGTTAAGATGTGTTCCAAGAATCCTTATAATTCCACTGGGTGCAATGGATTAAAAAAATAGATCACAAAGAATTCAAAACCTTTACCAACTCTCTGCAGTTAAAGCATATCATTCACATTACTCCATATTCTTTGCTTTTCTATGCAGAAGATAACAGATTTCCTACACAAAGCTCACATTAGAGGGTCAACAAATACAGAGCAGAATTTTTTTTTCTAAATCAGATAATCCTCTACACTACTACTTTTGATGTATGGAGTTCTTAGTGTGGTGATTTTTTCCCCCATCTCTCCTGAGCATATAACTCCTTATCTTACAACATGTCTACAATACACAAAGCCACTACTGTGCTAAATAGGCAGCATGTGAACACGCGTGAAAGTGTGTGTATATATAGTTACTGTTTAGAGTCCACCTTTTTATTTCAATGTCTTTGCTTAAGCTATCAGGCTTGAAAACAACACTGTGCTTTTTTCTAAAAAGAAAAATGGTTTTATACTTCTTCCTCCAGTTTCTAGTAGTCAGTGCAGAATAGCACTCTATCATAACAAACTGAGAGGAGAGGAGCAGCAAAAGGAAAATTTTTGGTGATAACATTTTTGAGCACAGTCATTTTATTGCACAAGGCAGATTTACAGTGCCACTGGGATTGAATAGACACACATCCCTTTCCAAAAGATCTGTTTTTTTCTGCAATGTTTAAGACCAGACAGAATCCCCAACTATCTGCTAGTTTTTATACAAACTCAGATTAGAACAATACCTAGTTTGAAGAGCTCACAATTTACACACAAATTTTCTGTGCTTGCAGAAGTTCATATTGGAGGTCTGATCACACCCCTTTGTGAAGACAACCTTCTCTCTATTCCAATTTGATTACTAGATGTTGGGGGTCAAAGAAAGCCTCGAGCTAAGGCTGTGGCAAAAATCCCCTGGGTCAGGGTGAGAGAAATCTCACCCACAAGGCCTCATGGCAGCTCCTTATGTAGATTACACTAGAAAGTTCTTTGTTTTCCTTGTTATCATTGGTTACTTTTTGCTGCAATAATTTGCATATTCCTAATCCTCTTTCCCAATTGGTTCCCTGCCCTCAGACTCCGCCCTCATCCTACCCTATATAAATTACTGTAACACCTCCAGCCCTCACCTTTTTTGGTGCACCGCATACTGAGCTCAGTTTTCTGATTGTTGTTTTGCTTCTTATTAAAGTGGTTCTTTTCCAGGTAACCAGATCATGCCCATCTCTCATTTATGCTGCCATCAAAGGGGCTTTCACACTTGAAATCGAGTGGTGACATGTGGCCTTCCTATCCGGGCCCAGGCTGTCACAACTAGAACTTTCCTTTTCATATTTCCCTGTGAATCAAAGTCTTTTTCTGATAGAAATTATCTTTTCCTAATGTCTCATCTCTTAAATGTTGAATGTGGACTGCAGAATCAGCTGGACTTCCTTGTATCTGGCCTTCCAGGGGAATGCCGTAGTTTGAAACAATCCCTTACATTAGGAGATGATGGGTGTCCCTTCTGCTATAAACTTCTGCTTTCTTTAATTGTTGGTCTACTGTGTTTATGTATGTCCAACCATTTCCGCTGAATTCTGTTAGTTCTGGTTTTGGCTAAATTTCAACCATTCTGATGCTCATTGCTCAGTAATCTTTTTTTCCTCATGGTCCAGATAAAGAGGCTAATAAGACATAGAAGTGTTATAGACTACAAAATGAAAATAGAATTTTGAAATTATAGAGGTATATTACCTAAATCATTATTCATGTAACTTTAGCTGTCTCAGTTATCTTACCAAAATAATTTTTACCAATTATATGGATAAATCTCCAACATACTTCAGTACCCAGCTTATTCAAGGTCTGAAAAAAAAACCTCAGTGATTAGGCATGTGAATTTGAGATACATATTTCCGTGGAAACAGCTGGAAAGATCCAGCTTTTACTGTGTCCAGTGTGCAGTTCCATTCTGCCTGAAGTATTCAGACAGATTCTGAGACATCAGAATGACAATTATTGAGTGGTTTTACAGCAGGTGGTATGACTAACAAACATAAAGAAACCTTGAGTGATTCTTTCTTGATTCCAATGGAAAAAATAGTTATAGATGAAGAAGGTAAAGGCACTTCGGACAATTTCCCCCTCATTTTCCTTTTATTTCTCCTTTTTTATGACATTTTCTCTTCTAAAATCTTGAATATCTTTGCTAGTAAAACCATTTGCTCTTGTAGCTGAGCTTGATCCCTTTGAATAATAAGAGGCTGTGATATGTAACTCTAAAAGAAGTGGCGAGCCCGGGATGGTCTGTGTTCAGATTTCAAATGGACATCAGTCATCACAGATAAAACAACTGAACGAAGCACAATAAAAGTAGGTATTCCTTCTGTGAAGAAATCAGGTTTTAATGGTTCTCAACTACAATGCTTAGTGATTTAAATACTGCTTGTATTCTTACTATTAAGATCTGACTTTTTCTATGTAAATTGACCTGAATACTGTGAAATGGTATATTTCATAGGCTCATAGGATTGTGATAGTCTTGTCTTTATTAAGAAGACAAACTTACTATTATCATTTTTCACTGAGCTCTAAGACTTTTTATTGTTTCAAAAAAAAACTTTACAAATCATTATAGATAACCTCTTGCAGTGTTTTCAAAGTTTACTTTTTTATTCAACTAAAATTTTATTTCCATTTCTATTTTGAATTTATAAATATGTGGAGAGCTAGCATCTCAGCTACCATCAATATCTTTCAAATTCTATATCTTATCGAGAATTGAGGAATAAACCGAATGTATTTGGTCTTCAAGATATTAACTTTTTCATCCAATTTTTAAAGGGCTAAACAATTACTTTCTTGATTCTTATTTGAGAGCTGTGATAGAACTTTATACTAAATTACATAATTGCAGGCAACCCTCATCATACACACATCTATTCCAGTTGACACATGCACTAATCTGATAGAGTGAAATGTTAATCTTGATAATAATTTCTTCTATTTCTACAAAGCTTTTCATTCTTTAGTGTCCAAAGGCATTTAAAAGATTTTCTGTGCACTCCTGAGTTCTACAAGCCCTGTAAAAAAAACCCCTTGCCCGACCAAGGTCATCGGCACAACAGAAATCTTTTTTTCTTCCAAAGCAAAATACATTAGTACAGCAGTTTCAGGTTTGCAGTCAACATGAGGTTCATTTTGCATTCAGCATGCATGTTTGTGCCTAAATATTACAGTGACAAGCGTGCTGTAACTACCTAAGGCCGAAAATACTTTGCATGCACAGCCTGTTAAAAATTGGTGCATACCCATAAGATATCTAGAGAACAAAAAAAAGCAAAACATATATATATGTGTGTGTGTGTGTGTATAGACATACAAATATATATATATATATATATATATCTTTGTGTTCACCACTGGTTATGCTGGGAATGTTTGCCAGATCTTATTTTGGATTCTATTTACAGTCTAAGCAAAACATTGCTCTCAATGCATTTTCACTGACATTAGTTAAGAAATAACTCATGATGATGGTATTCAATACCAGAGTAAATGGAAAGAACAGGAACCTGAAATAAATCCAGTAAAGCTCTGCAAGCTGTAATACCCAGCTAACGCCTGGAAAAGAGGACAACCAGACAAAGGAATTTAAGGAGCAATTCAGGT
Organism: Zosterops lateralis; assembly: GCF_965231275.1. Taxonomy (NCBI): domain Eukaryota; kingdom Metazoa; phylum Chordata; class Aves; order Passeriformes; family Zosteropidae; genus Zosterops; species Zosterops lateralis. Next base: position 49,610,493 of record NC_139762.1, on the reverse strand, counting down.
CAAGAAAGGTCAAGGGAAGAAAGACATGATTGAAGCCCCCTTCTATCAAAAACCTTTCAGAAAAAAAAAGCCTGAGATCCAGCATAGTTACCCTGTTGAGGCTTCCTCCCACCATATCCTGGAAAATGCTGAGGATAAAAGAGACATAGACTTGGCTCAGATGGCATGTTTGTGTGAGACCATTCTGACTGCTACTGAGAGTCACCAGGAAGAGTCTTAATGACTATCCAAGGAAATAGAAGTGAAGTGGAGTCTAGAAACAGTAGAGAAAAAAATGTTATTTATCATAATTCTATTATGTCTTTAATTTTTTTTTTTTTTTTTTTTTTTTTTTCTTTTGTGGCATGGATACCCTGAAAAGATTTTAGTACATGGCACTTCAGCAACCCATTGAACTGGTTCAGGTCATTCCTTTTACAGTCATGTTGGACCAAGTCAATAAATGGCTATTAAAAGGCAGGAATTTCTAGGAGCATCTGTGAGTTGCAGGAAATGTTGTTACTGATTCTTCTTTTTATATCGTATTCCTATAAAAAGTGAGAAGGAATCTTATTGCCAGCAGAGATGTAAAATCAGGTCGGGACTGTCGCTGGTTATTTAAAGGTATTGCCATGCTTTTTGTAGGACTGAACATATTACATGCTGTATCTTGGCTAAATTCCATCTTTTATAATTACATCCTCTTCTCTCCTTCGCAAGCATTTCTCACTGTGACAAGAGGATGCAGCACTCTTCATTTTCCTGGTCTAGATATCTGTGTAGCAGTCTTTCGATCTCATCATGGCCTCCCTAAAAGATATATTCAAGTTGCCCAAGATGCAGCATGATCTCTGCATCACTCCCTGTGGCATTGTTGTGGATAGAGAGAGAGGGTTTGAAATTAATATTCAGGCAGAGGTTTCAGGTTTTTTCCCTGCTTAAGTACAAGCACAAATCTGTTGGTTTGGCTTCCTCCACAGTTACTCATTCGCCACACTCCCTGGAGCAATGGGAGGCTTAATACTTTACCTCTAAAAAATACTCTGAGATTATTTAGTCAAAATGCAAGCCACCAGCGTTCCATTAGTACTGGGAATGCTTTCAGAACATTGACCAGCTTTTGCTTCCAGCTTGATGAGCTGATGATTGTAGCCCTCAGATGGCATTTAGATAAGCAGAATCCACAGGGATTTGCTAGCATGTTAGCTGCTCAATGAACTGCCAAGATTGTATAGCAAGAAAACAAGGGGCAGGTGATTATAAACAAAAAAAAACCAGCCACGTGATACTATTTTAATCTTGTTTTCTCTGTGGGTACAATGTTGGCTGGAGAGAAGAGCCGCTACCCTGTCACTTGGAAACACAGAAAGATACTCTGAGCAATAATCCTTGCAGTCTAGTAGCCAGCTGTGGGTGAATGAAGATACGGACCAGTACAGCTGGCCAAAAGCACCATGCCAAAAGTAAAATTCTCATCACAGATGGCACAAGGTATCCTGTTGCCAGTTTCCACAATGACAAAATCTATTCAACAAGGAAACAGAACTACTTCTCACTTGGAATACTCAAGAATGATTAGTATTTCTCACCTCAAATGCTCACAAATTGGACTGAGGGGCTTGGGGTGAGGCTAATCAAGTTTCACTGCAAGTGCTAGTATGACAACATTTTTTCTGTGTCTAATGGTTTTCTGTGGCTCTGTTTGCATCTTCTTGGAAGTTGAACTCAGTGGACTTGATTCTGCTTCACTTCAAGAGTCTGCTTTAGAGGAATCCAGACTGCAGCAACCAGACTGATTCCTTGCTGCTGTGTACACTTCCAGAGAGTGGTGCATAGTAATTTAAACCAGTGTCATCTACAAGCAATATCATCTCTATGTGCTCCCTTAGACACTCTTTGCTCAGAAGAATGGGATGGTTCATACACAAAGTTCTGAACACTGACAATTATATCCCCCTCTTTTCTTTTTCCCTGTTATTTTTTCTCTACTAACATGTAAGTTTAAACAGAAATAAAATATTTGAGAAGTACTGATTTCTTATAATTCCTTTAGTGAAATTCAGCACTGTTCATGTATATCACTGGCAGAGAGGTGCTCAAATATTTCAAAGGAATGTCCATACCAAAAAAGAAAAAAAAAAAAAAAAAAAAAAAAAAAGGGAGGCAAAACCCATGGCATGGGCCAGATCCCACCCTTAATCTTGCCACTCTGGAGGTCTCCAGAAGGTAGGACTTGGCAGTACAGCAAGTGTGTGTTTGTATATTCCTGGAGTCAGGAGCCTCAGGGATGGTCTTACCAGGCTGGCTTCAGCTAGAGCTTAGGAAGAACTACTGGAGCCCCAGTATGGAGAGCTGTGTCACAACACACCCTTTCACCTTTGTGTGTGGGACCAGAGAGTGGGAATGAAGGAAGGCAGACAAGACATGGCACCCACACATCCAGCATCAGAATGCAGCATCCATGCAGCAGCATCTGACCATCAGCAGAGGAGGGCTTGGCAGGGACTCCAGGCAACACACAACAGCCTTTACACAGCAAAACGACTTTAGCTGGGGGCTGGGACTGGCGCTCATGTTTTATTCATCCAAATTGCTCTCCCCCACTCCAGAAATCTACACTCCTCTCCACGCTACAGAAGCTGTTCAATTTCCTCTTGTTTAGCACTGTGCTGCAGTGCTCCCATTTCCTCTGAGTACCTTCGCATAGAAACTGATCAGCAGTAATCACAAGTCCAACTTCTCAGGAGTGAAGCGTGGGTGGGAGATGTAGGTTCATCTAACTTGATCAGTCTGTTTTGTTATACTATATATTAGATCTTTGATAGCCAGCTCCCACAGAAGGAAATAAAAATGTAACAGATCCAGTTTCTTTTCCTTTTTGCCTTTTTGGTAAAATTTTATGTTTGACTCATCTTTCCCAAACTAATTGTCAAAAAACTGACAAATCCATCGTGGCTGACAAGTGACTAATTGGGAGAAGAGAAGGAGTGCAGCAGGTGTTAGTACTAATTTGGTAAAACAATTAGAGTAAAGAGTGGTATGATAGTCACTTACACAGTCATGACGTTTCGAGCTCTTCATACAAAATGTGTGCAGGATTTTACAACATTTAGAGAATTAACTATTAACCAGCCACTCCACATCCATTTCAAAGGTAACCTGCAAGTTCACATACATAATAATAATAATCTCACATCGTAAGATGAGCCTCTTAACAGGAAAGACCAGATCACAACACTTGTGAGGAACCAGGCAGAATTTTATGATTCTCACTTGTCAGGTTGCTGGGCTCACAGAACAGTCCTTTCAGGGGACAGACCTCGTGCACTGGCCATGGCTTGGCTGTTCTAGGCTGGACCAGGGAAGCAACCAAGGAAGATTGCTACTGGCAGAGCTGGAGCATTCAACTGCTGTTGCCCTGCAAAGATTGCCCACAGTTGCCCTAATTCTCCAAAAGCGTGGCTCTGATGAGTCACTGCTCATTGCTAAGAGGATGATTTTACAGCAAAGCCCAAATCTTACTTGCTGAGTGAAGAAATTACCTTTGCACCTGGAGAATTCCTCCAGCACTGAAGGGAATGGTCTAAGACACTGCTGCATTTTAGAAAGCAAGAGCTTGGAAATAAGTTCTTCTACTTACCTGCCAAATCTGCCCCTCTGAGCTCTGTATTTCTTTACTTCAATCTCAGTTGTCAGTGCCACTGCCTCAAGAGCAAACAGTGTTCTCGTTTTGATCCCTGTAATCGTGTTAGTGACTACAGGCCAAATAATGGGGTAGACTGGCAGATCCTTAAGACACTCTTTTGCTCTGAAGTAGCTGTACAAATAGCATTGCAGCATTTCATCTTTATTGTCTGCTAGGGATTTTGGTATCTTATATGCTCTGTTTCAAAAACATAAAGATCTTTTCCCCATCTAAGTTCTAGTCCTGAAGGTTCACTGGGGATTCAAAGAGAAGCTGATTTACTTTTTCTGGTTTCTGCTTAGTTATTAAGAATACAGAGGCTGCAGGGCAATTTCTGCTCTGGCTTTCATCTGTATAACCCCTACTATCTTGTAAACTTGCTTTCACTTTCACACACTGATTATTTGAGGTGAAGGGGGTCTGTGAGGCAGCTCCACGTAGCAGTTTTGTTTTTAAGGGAGGGGCCCAATGGGGAATCCAGTTTCCTCTCCCAGAGCTACAAAGTAGCTCTGACTTAGACCGCATCAAATCACCTCCAAACACCTGTATCCACTAAACAACTATTTTTTTTCTTCTCACTTTCCAGGATGTATGTATCGCTATCAGAAACATATTTGGGTTGCTTTTTTCTGTTTTCTTTAAATGAAAGAGTCATCTCCAGCAGCCATATGGAGTGGCTCCTGCTCAGCAAAGCATATCTGGTGGGAAGAACATCCATTCAGCCTTTCACTATACAGACCTTAATTCAGCAGGGAAGAGAGCTGACAAGCACCTTTGCAGCAGTTTTAAATCAGAGGCAAAACCTCAAGCAATATAAAGCAATCTGAGCCTGACAGCAAAGTCATGCTGACCTTCTGCCAGTAGTACTGCAGACCCAAGCGTGACTTCGGGAGCTGCATCCCCAGGAATGACGGCACTGGGGGAAGCCAACAGGCTCTTCCCAATGGCTGCCTCTGCTGCTGCCTGATGGAGTGTTATCACTATGACAACCTACAGGTATAGTACGTGCGTGATAGTGGGAGCTCCAGATGACCCAGATTGCGTGTGCATGGCTCAGAGCTGGGCTTCCCTGCCTAGGAGGGGAGCAAGGAGCACGTGGATCCACAGGTAACTATCCCCTGATTCTGTCCTGTCATTTGCTAGCAAGTTTGGGATGTGGGAAGGTGAGCAGCCGTAGAGACATTGAGTAGCTAGGATTTTAAGCAATCTTTTCTGGGACAAGGAAAAAGAGTCATTTTTTTCCTCTTTTTCTAGAGCCCTTTTCCTGGGCTTCTTTTTTCTCAGTAAAAGACATGAAAGAATATAAGGGTACTCTTCAACTCTGTCCTCTCCAGTCTGTTAAAAGGTAAATGCTTCCAAACCTCACATACCCTGCCTGCCTCTGTGTGTGTGTGTGTGTGTGTGCATGTGCATGCACGCGTTACTTTCCTTCACTACTATGACAGCACATGCTCCTCCAGAGCTATTCACAGCATTAGAAATACAACTCCTCCCTCCAGTGCCGTGTGTGTGTGTCTGTGTGTGTGTGTGAGCGTGTGTGTGTATGCGTGGCTTGGGTTTGCTGCTCTAGCTCACTCCCCTCTGATTGTGGGGCTGACGGTCACGACACTGCTCCACACCTCCAGGCTTCATATGGAGGGGAGGAGTATCGGGGAAAAGCAGGCACACAACTGACCTACAGAACCATCGATAACTTACTCCCTCGCAGCACAATTGCATAGGAAAGGGGAGGGAGGAAGGAGGGGAAGGAGGAGGAGAAGGGGGAAAAAAAAAAGAAAATCCAGAGAATTCTAGTCTGGCAAATATAGTGAAACCAAGCGGTCGGAGTTCATTTGCTCTAGAAGAGCAAAGAAAGAGGACATTAAATGAAAAAAAGCAAGAACCATCTGTAGCTTTTTTTTCCTGACAGTAGCAGTATTTTAGAGGTAAAATGATTCCTCCGAGCAGCACGACTGAAGTCAGCGTGGATAGTGTGGAGAAAGAGGATGAAGTGGAGAGCACAGAGCAGCCCCCCTCTCCAGCATCAACTACCAGCCAGGAATCAAAGGTACTCAGAGAATGAGATTTATTTTTTTTTTTTCTCTCCTCTTTCTTTGTTTTGAAAAGAGATGTATTGCTTTGATTTTCATTTGGAGCCCTGTGCCAGGATCAGCGGCAGAGTGCTATGAGCCACCTCTGACTGCGGTGCCTGCTCCGACACTCCTGCTTCTGAATTCTCCCTGTCACCTCAGGAGTCTTAGCTGGGGAAATACCTGCCTTCTGAGTCGTTTGGGTTTGTGGATTTTTGCCTGTGTTTTCTCCTCCTTATTAGAGTAACATCCTGGGTTAGTGATGGGGCTCAGGGAGGGGGTCGCTGTCAGTGGATATTGTTAGCTATTTTCACACCACGCATCAGATCACTTAAAGGGTTTTTTGTTGGAAAATTTGTTTTTTCTCAAAGGTTCAGAGAAAATAATTTTGTCTGAGGGCTTGGGGTATTTCACCTGACTTCACTTCCCTGGCAGACTCATCAGTGAACTTTCACTGTTTAATGAGTCTGTTAAAACAGGACATAAGTCACAGCTTTATCACAATGAACCTTATGTACACCACACAGAAAAGGATTTTTGTTTTCAAGCCTTTTTTTGTGTTTATGAGTTTTTCAGTGTAGTTCAATTTACCTTACTGAAAATCAACTTTCAGTTCAAATGGCATGGCCTCTGAATTTTTAATTGACTTGCACATGAAAAGTTTTTCTGACTGCCAGGGTGTTACTTGGAAGACAGAGAGGTAAAGTAGTACCCTTACATAATGAAAGTTCCTTGAAGCTGACTTGGATTATACACTTTTACTGATCCTCTGTTACTTACGATTGATACCATGACACCTGACAGTTCTTTCTGTGTAAACATGTAAAAATAGTGAGGTTCTTGTCACTAGGAGCTTACAGGTGGGTAAAGCCTCAGGAGGTACTGTGCGGGCAAAACAGCTGCTTGGCAGGCGAGGTCTGCGCTGGCCTGAGTTAAAAGACAGTGGCTGCCTGGGTCTAATATAGAAAGACTGCTACATTATTCTGCAGTTATAGCTCTCCACTTTATGGAGGGTGAGTTCAAGTTATCGGTCTGTGGGTAGAGTTTTGACACGGGCTTTGGGCTTCTTTATTTTATATATTTATTTAGAAGCTATACTCCAAGGAGGAGACCTGAGGTATTCCCTGTGTAATACAATCTCTTGAAAAGGAAAGAGCTTTTCCAGTAACAATAGCATACAAAATTCACTATACACATTTAGCTCTACTGAAGTCTCCCTGGTCCATGGAAAATGAAAAGTAAATGGATTATTGGTATAAGTCCAGGCTCTAAAAGGATACGGTACCTAAATCCCACCCCGCTGAGTCTGTTTCTCTGGAATTACTGAAGTGTTATATGGGCAGTGGGAAGCTTTGCCTCTAGTGAGGTCCCAAAAGTAACTGTAGCCTTCACAGCACTGCCAGCACCAGCTGCTCAAGTGTTCTGGGCTGTGCATGGGGCCTGGTGGGCTGTGTGCTCCCCGTGATCCCAGCTGTGATCCTCACCCTGTGCCAGGGTGGTTAAGGAGCTCCATGTGCCACTTGATAACAATGGTGCTTCAGGGACTTTCCCACTGGGTCAGGGAATGTTGTTCCCAAAACAGACTGGCATGGATCCAAAACTCAGGGAAAGTGAGTGAAGAGCTGCACAGAGGGTTCCTTCTTGCTGTTTGTGCACCCATATGCTTCCAAGGATGACAACAGGAATTAGGCACATCTGGCCAGAGAACAAATAGGCTGCAAACTGGTTTATAATCAAATATTATCATCATCAATTTTTTTCAGTCTTTTGAGCATTTGAAGCAATACACTGGAATAGGCAAAAGCTATGACCATGCAGTTGATGCATTACTTGAATAGAGATATTCTTAGTAAACAAATAATCTGTGTATTCACATATTAAAGCTGCAAATATGATCAGATAACATGATGTATTGTCATTTCAATAGATAGAGTCAAATGAACCTTCTGATCACTGGGGTAATAAGCTTTCTTTTTTTGGTCCAAGGAAATGGGAGGATGGAAAAAAATCTGTGATTTCATAAAGATGCTGTTTATGCTTGGAGTTTTCTTTATTTTCTAAGATAATTGATGTACTTCAAACACTAGAGTCTGGCAGAAACATAGGTCAGTGCTTTTATCCTGTGGTGTCCCATGCTGAGGGAGCTATCCTGTCATGCACAGAAAACTAAACTTTCTTCAGGAACTCTCTGCCACCTAGGTTAAAAAGTTCATGTCTGCTGCATTTACTGCAGAACAGTTTGTGCAGTATCTAATTATTCCACAACAAATTTTTTCTGTGTCAAAACACTCCAAACTTGATAATTTTTTTTTCTGTGGCAAAATACTCCACTTATTATGAATCCAAATATACGAACAGAACCAACATGTATAATTGCAACTTTCAAAATGCCTTTGAAAACACTTCAGCAGAAGAGCAATTTTGAAAAAGTAATGTAGAATAGCTGCAAGCTTCCTTCCAGTCCAGTGTAATCATAGACATTGGTGGCACATAATCCCTTGTCATATTAAAATCCAGAAATTAGTTTTATCTCCCACCCTCCAGACTGTTCTTAGAAGATGACAGGGAGCAGGTACTGAAACTTCTGACTGGCATTGAGTTTGAGAGGGAGAACTTCAGGCTGCTACCAAGTAGCTGAAATTTGGAAGGATGACTCTCATGCCTTAGTCACACACCACTGTTGGAGGAAACCAGCTCAGTCTTAAACACATGCTAAAGCCTCCCACCATCTCTTCCTATGGATTAGAAGCATAGTCACAGGTGAGCACACCCTGGCTGTTGAAAGAGCCATCCTGTGGTACTATATGTACTGCTATGTGCTAAAAATCCTAAAGTCTGAGTGGCTAAGAATCTTTAAAAACTAATGAATAATTTATTAAAGTAATTTGTTGGCTTTTGAAAACATTTACTTTACACCTCAGTATGACTTGTGTGGATACTTTAAAGTTTTCCAGGAGAATGACTTTAGGAGGGTACCACACAAATACATGCAGTTGTTAAATTTATCACATTCATGAGTTTGTAGTTATGGCTCCCACCTGTTTGGGACATTTACAGCTGGTTTCCAAGAAGACAAAATTCTGGTTTGCCCAAGTCTTTTGTAAATTTACAAGTCAGCAAGGGAGGAAGTCATTAGTTAATGAATCCTGAGGGAAAATTTATTTTGGGTGGTAGCAATTAAAGACACACTGCACACTTGTTGAATCACTAACTTAGCAACATAAGTAGATATCTAGTGGCAACAGAGACCATATTTCTGATGTCTTTTATCTAAATGTACCTTGGAATTTAGTAAAGAAAACTAAAATTTGAGTGAATATGTGTCAAAAGGAAGGAATCCTACACATGGCATGATTTCTTTATGTTTTGGCATCCTGGCATATAATTCTGTTAACTCTATTCTTGTTTTATCTCACTGAACTTTGTATATGAAGAGAAAAGAACCCATCTGCTCACTTCTTTAGCTATGATCAAGTTGTTACCACTCTTCTGTGAGTAATCTCTGGGGTACTCCTAGACAATAGGGTTATCTTTGAAAATTCCCTTAGCATTTTTAAGTTTTAGGGGACACCTGAGCATCGACAATGTTTGAGCTAGTGCCACTAGCTCAAGATTAGCACTGCTAATCTTCAAGCTATTAGAGTTCCATGTCAATTTTAAAAGTCTTTCAGACTTTCTCATATACCTCAGAAGGGGTAACAAGTCCTGCCCCTGCCATTGCAGGTAATCTGTCATGTAAAAGTTACTTATTTGAAAAGACTGATGGACTTCTGTGAAGACCAATTTTTTTCCCCCACAGTTTTCCCATTTCCATCGACTTTATTGGACAAAATGCAGCTATAATTGTGTTGTACTCTAATCACGCATCTTTGGAAGGATTCAAAATTTTCTTCTGAACTACGAATTCATGGGTCAAAGAAATTGCTTACACTAAGGTTAGCTAGGTAATTTGAACAGATAAAAAAAATGAGGGAAAAAAAGATAAATTAGATCTCCAAATAAATATAGTATCTGGACTTTGTATTTCAAAACATAAATGAGTCAGTCTCAGCCTGACACTTTCACACACAGACTAAGTAGTGGACAATACTCAGAAAAATATAGACCATTACCTTCAAATTCAGGTATGGCAATTCAGGAGATGCAACAGTTGTTCCAACATGAGTTAACCTGATAAGTAGTACATAAAATGGATGTTGAAAAGATTAGGAAGCCAATGAAAGGATTAAGCATTGAAGTTCAAGATGTAGACTTCATTTATGAATATCCCCACATCGATCACAAACTTACCCACCTGTCCTGCTGTGTCAATACAGCAATATTGCTTCCTTGAGGTTTCAAACCCCAGTGTTAATATTGGATATTGAACTAACATAAACAGCTTGAAACTCTCTGGATTGTGTGGGATTTAAATCACATAAAACTTGTCCTATGCTGTTAAGAGATATTCCCTGCTTAAAGAGTTAATACTTTATGAGGCTCCATAGATGGTTACTCATCAATATTTTAAAAGGGCAGGGAGTATGGTGTGCAGTTAGTGTTTCACCCTCCACACCAGTTATAAATATCCAGCATGTAAACTACTGCTGTAGTCTTCAAAGGCATACCAAACAGCTTAAAAACATCCCGTGAAAGCGGAAGAAAGAACAGTTTTCCTTCTCAGTGTTACTTCCATGCCTCTGTGTAAAATGGTGAGTACATGCTGTGAAGGTAAGACTAAGGGAAAGAAATTAGGTCAAGTATTTTTATGTGTTTTGCAACAAATTATGTGAAGGAAAGCTTCATTAAAGCAGGAAAATAATACTCTAACCTATCAATGTCTCCTCAGCAGATTCATTCTTGTGTTTACACTTATTTTGACTTTTTCTTCTTACTCCTGTTCTGATTGAAATTCTCTGGTATTGTTTTTACTTTGATGTATATGTCAGATAAGTTTCTAGGCACTTTGAGCTAAGACAAAATAGAAATATGATCAGTTCATTCTCTTCTATCCGCATTTTCTCTGGTGCCAAAATGGAGAAGAAATCTGTTACCTTTCAACAACTAAAAATTACTCTACTGAAATCTGGTGTGGTAAAAAAAAATTGGATTTTTTTAAATAGTGCAAATTTTCACTGAAACAGAACAAGTTGTTTACACAACTGGAAGAGAGTTCAGTCCACTGTCCAAGTCTCTTACACTGTATTCTTCTTCATAAAGTAATTCTGTTGAATTCAGCTTTTACCACTACTTTTAAAAAGCTCTACCAATACCTGTATGGTCAAATAATGGCTGTTGGTGTCCTCTATGCTTCATCCTCTTCTTATTCCTGTCTGTATTTATTTTTTGCCACCTTGTGTGGCATTGCAATTTTCCATAATATCACTTTAGCTTAAACATCTCCTTTCCATTCTTGGTGCAGGTTTCCGTCACATAATAGAGTTTCATATCTCTTACCAGCCTTTTATTTTTTATACTACATAATCTGGCATGACATAAAATAAACTCTCCATTCTTCATCTCATTCTGGGCACAGAGCAGTGCCCCCATTTCAGTATTGAATAATCTTTCTTGAAAAAGCGTGACTGAGTTTGTGCATGGTATTCTCTATGAGAACTTGTACAGAATCATCAACTCCCAGAAACGTTGCTTTTGATGTTTGTGTTGCCTGGTCACCCCTTGGTGAACCAGAGGTCTCCATTCTATTTCTCTGGAATTTCTGGGGGATTCAGGCAGGATACATTTATCTGTCCTCATCTGCAGTGGTTTGAATCAGGTCTCAGGCACAGAAGTTTGCATTTCCAGGGCTGAACTTTATCACGTTTCCTTGACTCTATCCCTCAAGATCCAGGCCTCCCCGTATGTGACAATACCTTCCCCCTCATGTTAAAGAAACTTTCCTGCCTGACCATCCAGGAGCCACTCTGGCACAGTCACTCTCAGACCACTCAAGCTGGGACCGAGGCCCCTTCCCAGCTTCACATCCCACACTCACAGTAACACACACACACACACAGAGGTTTCCTGACGCACTTGACCACAGATTTCACACAGCACATTCTAAGATGTTTTGGTCCTTAAAACAATTTAATCATGCTACAATAGCACAATAACAGCTTGAGGCTAGGAGGGACCCCAAATTAAGGAAACTTGAGGGTTTACACCTTTACAGGTAAGCTTGGGAAAGTGTGGAGTCCTCGGCTCCTGCTATGTCTCCGTGTGCCTGTGGTCACCAGGCTGTGCCACAGGTCCCCATACCCTTTGTTGTGCAAAAGGTCAGCAGTTCACAGTCTTGCCTGGGTCTTGCCACCCAGAGCTCAATCTGCAGCTGCACAAAGAGATGTCTGCACTAAATGTATTACTCAGAAATGCCAGAGGGAAATGGCCTTATGGTATGCATAATCTTTTCAAAAAATCCAGTAATAAAAGTAGAGAGAGCAATATTGACCCTAGGACTATGTCAGAGCTGTTATTTGAAGAACTCCACCAATGACCAGCCCTCAAACTCTTTTCTACCTTTTTTTATTGTGTCATTTTTATTTAGTTTTGTCAAATTCTGTTGAGGTCAGATCTACAAATCTGTATTTGCTGGGATCACATTTTCTGCCTCTCAACAGAGGTCTCCATTTCACTTTACATCACTTCTGTCTTGATAAAGCTTGTTAAGGAAACTTGTTTCTAGGCTTCCAAAGTAAAATTTTATTAACAGAGTTTAGCCAGTTTCTTTTTTCTCTTTCACCTCAACCGACCCATTAAACTGCTTTTTTAATGTCGTGCCATAAATTTCTGTAATCTCTTTCCTATTATTCATGTTGTTTTTCCCAAGGAACCGTTTCTGGGAAGAAGTTAAGCTGAAGTGTTTGCTGAAGGTCCAAACCAGCCTTTTATCCTGTCCTGACTGTACAACAGCCTTTTTCTTCTTTTTCTTTCCCTTGCCCAAATCTGTCCATTGATATTTCCTAAAATATATTTTCAAAGGACTCACTCAGCTTTTCTTGACAATTAGTAACCTTTGACTTAAGGAACTGTACTTGAAAAGTCCAGTTTTATTCCCATGCCACTTGTTTTACTTTTTTTTTTTTTCTTGTTCCCCTCCCCACCTTCATTGTGGACTCTTTTCTTAGTCCAAATTTTCTTTTTGAGGTAGCTATTTTCATGCAATTTTCCAAGAGCACACATTCACAGTGTCTTTTTATTTATCTTCATTTCCTAGCATTAGTATTAGTATTACCAGCTTTGAAGAAATTATATGTCTCTTAAACATCCAAGCATATTCAAGACAGCTCTGCTGCTTTCCAGACTACTGCTGAGACATTCATACCTTCCTATAGTTACTAGTTTGGGTCCTTCTGTGTCACACTCCAAAAGAGTGATGCAGTCTAAAATATACTTCTTGGTTTCTGAGAGTACTGAAGGCCTGAAATTATTTCAGGGTAATGGAGCACATCAATTTTGGATTTTTGAAATCCAAAATATGGCTTAGAAATTCATTTTTCCTATGCATTTTATTTAATTTAAATGCAGGTAAGTCATAACCAATTGATATAAAACTGTAATTTTTTGTATGACAAGCATTTCGCCTATTGCCTAGGAGGCATTGTTGCATACCCCTGATGGGTATAAGATTGCATATTTGATAAATTTATACTCATGTTTGTCAGGGAGAGGACTAGGCTTTCAGATGTGAGCATCAGTTGAATATTCTTAATGCAGTACTCAGTCCTGTACAACTTCCAGTTGCATAGACAAGCAGTCATTGTGTTAAATGAGCACTTCCCAGGAAAGTGCTGGAGCATAAGCAAACTTTGCATGTTCATTAGCAAAGAGGACCAGCTGTGAAAGTGAGAAATCTACGTGTGAGTGACTGAAATAACGTGACTTTGTTTTCCTTCGACGTATGCCTCTGTTGGAGGAAACTCCCTTTGATTCAGTAGACCAATTGAGAGAGTAAATGCTCCTAGTCAGGGAATTTAACCTAAGAACCCTGTAAAACATATTTACAATGGATGTCTGAGAAACAGATATCTTGTGTCTCTGGCATCAGCAGTTAAATGTGACAAATGGTTTGCCCATCTTCTTATTTATTAAAATGAAATGATTTTCATGTCTGTAGTCTCACATAAATATACTAGAGGCTCATGGAATTTTTCTCCCTGACAGGTTAGCATCTCTTTGCTGACCTGTAGTTTGAGAGTAGTTTGCTAAGTACTGTCAAATTAAAGTGTTTAGGGGCTTCAGTGGTGTTAAAAATAATAGTGAGACAGAGGTATTTGCAGCCACAGAAGGCTGCAAGTTCAATATGGAATTGTAGTCCTTTAGGTGAGTAACGGCAACAATTTTAATGCTCTTCTTTTTTGTGGACATAATATGCTCCATCTCTGAGTGTCATTTAAAAGCTTTATTAAAATGCCACACATTCACTGCTTTATTAATAAAGATCATTTTAGCAGTCTAGTATTCTGAAAAGAAAAGGAAAATGAGGCCGACCTACAGTAACTGATGATTAGGCCTAACTAAGGAAGGAACAAAATACCATAAACTGGTATTCATAGAGCTATTAAAATCTAGAATTTAGATTTAGAATATTTTTTTTTCACTTTTTCATCAGAGTAAGACAAAGAAATGTATGCTTTGGAAGGCACAGCTACAGGTGAGAGGGCAAAGTAAACCTGTCAGATTGTTATAGCAAATATTGTTAAATATGATCTAACAGACAAATGCCATTACCTCAGTATTCAACTTCTTTTTTACAAAAATTGCTCATTTGTAGGGAAGAGAGACACCAGCTTTTGTCAACCAAGGGTCATATTTCTGGCATGATGCAAGCATGTCACCTTCTAAAACATCACTTATATAGGTGTACTATTCATCATTTTTTTTACCAGTGTTTTCCCTGTCAGTTTAAATGCTGTGGTTCCCAAAATCAAAATATCTTGAGACTGAAATGAGAGTCTAAAAGCCCTGACCCAGCCTCTATTGCCTTTGTGCATTCAGTGAGAAATGGCCTTGGGCAGGGTATCTCTATGCTCAGAAGTAAACAAAACATTCAGCGTGGTAAATTTGTCGATGTCCCTGACTTCTCTGCAGTTGAGAATCCAGTTGTTAAGATGTTTCAGGCTCATATTCATTTTTAAAATGCACCTACTCTTATCAGCTAGTATCAGTCCACTCAAGGACCCGGCATATACAATTTTTGTTGTATCTCTTAGTGTATTTCTTTATATTATTTGTAAGTGATAGTAGATAATTTCTCACATGATCACACATCTTCCTTTAGTTTAAATTATCTAATTAAGGAATAATTTACAAATAAACATAAGGTGACTTGTAATGGTTTGCCAAATATTTCTGATAACGAGCATTCCTGTGAAATGAGTGCTTGTTGAGTGGTTTGAAAAAAAAAAGCACTTACTGCTTATTTTTCAATGTCAAAACATCTGGTCTTGAGGAATTGTTCTTGTTCTTAATTGTGTAAACTTCTGCTAGGGAGCTTTCCCTGATTGCAAGCAAAATTTCCAGACAAAAGAGAAAGGGAAAAAAAATGCATCCTAGGTTACATTGTACAGCCTCACCTGTAATTAGAGACCAACTATAGGCAGGTAAGTTAGTAGTAGTTCAGTCCCCCTATGTTATAAATGGAACACAGACCAAAACTGTTTTATCAAAAGTGATTCAGAGGAAAAGCCTGCTTTGTGTGATCTAAATTAGCTTCTCTGTGCAGAAATCTTTTTCCATTGACCAGAGTAGGCAGCTACAGCTGAGTTAAAAGCTCAAAGTTAAGTAAGGTGAACACCACTGAGATTCTGTCAGAGTGAGGTCTTGAACCTTGCCTACAAAGACTGGTCAGCTGTCTGTTCCCCTGCATGGCTAGTCTGTCTGATTCTCCCCTCTCCTACTCACAGGTCTCTCAAAGACATTCTGAAAAGCTTCAGTTGTTTTTCTATGCCAATGTGGAGCAAAATCATTCAAACTTTGAAAATTTTTGCCAAGCAGAACTGCTGTTTCCAGACAGTCCTATAATGGAAAGTTATGCACCTATGAGAAAAAGAGAGAAATGTGTGAGCCTGTCCAGGCTTCAGAATGTGAAGTGCTGCTGTTGAGCTGTAGCCACAAGATGAATCATGTACCAATTTCACAAAGTATGGGCACGCAGGAGTCTTTGGCAGGTTCATAGCTGTTAGATCTACCTCCTGTAGTTAGTTGTAATGACAAATGGATTTCATCCTGCTGACCGTGAAGACCCAGGCAAACAGTTAACTTTTTTGTTACCTCACCCACTCACATTTGTCGGAGTCCAGGGCATCCCTCTGGGTGCCTTGGAAGGTCACAGACTTTAGTAGAGAGGCCTGGGACCCGAGAAAGAGAGTCTGGGGTCTGTGCAGAGGTTTTGTCTGGCACAGAGCCCAGGAAGACACAGTCTTTGATTTTGGTCTGTGTGAAAAACTTCCAAGCAGAGAAGAATTGCAAGCCACAAATGTGTAACAGATAGTAGTTTATCACCAGGTAGAAGATTTTGTAGTTTGGGGATTTTTAGAATGTTGATGCAAGGGGACAAGATGGTAGAATTAGGGTGGAACTCTTCTCCCTTGGCATCCATCTTCTGCAGGGACGTGGGCACAAGGTAGTTTGACAGGATTGGGTCAAAGTAGAAATGACCCTTCTAGTACAGGTGTAGGCATTGGCACAGAATTGTAAATAAGAGACACGTAGTTATCTGTATAGAAGCAGAGCGACCTCCCATCACGGGGAGAGTCACATCGTGTCCAGGCTGCTGTGAACATCTTGGCTGGACACAGAGAATTGTAAGATAAGAACTAATAAACAATACGAGAAACCAAGAAAACCAGGACCTTGAGACTCCCTTCATTCTCGTGCCGATTTAAAGCCTTCAGAGGTCACAAAGAGAGCCCAGAGAGAACGCAGAGGGCAGAAAAGACCCACTCAAACCACCAACCTTGAAATCTCGGATCAGAAAAGAAACAAAACCCGAGACACACTCTGCTTTTCAATGTTTCTTCCCTCTCTGTTCCTATTCTCACATTAATGCTTTAAACCATGACCAGGCTCTCTGATATGAATCTTTACAAGAAAAACTTCCATGTTTCCAAGCTTAGCCAAGTTTAAAGGTTTTTGTTAAGAAAATTGATGGTGATTCTTCTGTTAGGGAAAAGGACTTTTCATAAACACTGTGTGGATGCTGATGCTCATGCCATAAGTACGCTTGGAAAAAAAGCAAACACCACAGTTTGTACTTTCCCTTTCACCCATATTCAAGCTGTACTTGCATTATTCCCAGAAGAATGTCTTTAGTTCCATTTAATTTCCTCGCATTTTCTGGTTTTACGTGGTTTGTTCCTTGTGTGTGTATACCTATTTATCCCTTGATGTAACCTCATCGTGTCTTTGTATGTCTATGCAGAAAACAAATTTTAAACCTGAACAACAAGGTAATACAAAAAAAAATCTTTATGGAGAAGAAATAAAACCCTCTTCCTAGTTTCCTCATCTTGCCCCCTCCTTTCAGGGTAGGTAGCTGAGGACCAATGCTGCTCAAAAGAGCCCCTTTCAAGTACAGTGCTGCTGAAGGTCTTTTGAGCTCCTGCCTCTCCAAGAAGCTTAGGTTCCCACAAACTTCCTCAGGTTGCAATTCTGCCCTTCAATAGCACTGGCTTTTTAGCAGTACCTGCCTGGCATCCAAGAAAGATGCTCTGGACATCATCCTTAGAGATTATCAAAGCTAACATGAATGCCCAACAGCTGTAATAGACGTACCTGAATCCTGCTAGAATGTGGACAAATTAAAAACATTCCATAAAGGTTCAAAAAAATGACAGTCAAACCTTAAATGAAAAATCTAAATAGAGTGATTTTCCTCAGAGGAGAATGTAACTATGACTATATGCTGACCATAAGAAGTAGCCACTCAGTCTGGTCAAAAAAAAAAAAAAAATCATTTCTTTTTTAAACAAGATGAGAAAGCTATAGCCTATATTTTTATGGCATTGTAGGGAACACACTGTAATAAATACAATACTCCCAAAGTAGCAATAGAGGTAATGTCATTTTATCTTTACTACCAGCTGCTGAATTCTAGAAAAAAAATCTCTTTTCCATGAGTTAATATCCTTCCAGCACAGACCCACACAATAGCCTCTGCTGCATATAAAAAAAAAGTAATTGATGGGAGAAAATTGATATAAATCTCAGAATTTAGCACTGCACTTGCTCTTTAGTTCAGCAGTAGACAGTAACTGTATTTCTGCTGTAATATTTCACTTGCCTTATAAGTCAGTGTTACTCAGCTAATAGCAAGAATTCAAGAATTGCACCTACTCTAACAGTAGAATAGATGAGACAAAGGGAAGCTCTTCATGGAAAACCCCCCTTTTTCACAGGATTCATATTCACGTTCTTTAAAACTCGCTTTCTATTAACTTGACTTTCCTCTCTTCTTCCTTCTATGTCCCTGCTTTCCTGCATGCCTGAACCCCTCACGCAGCCCCATGCAATATGCTGCTCGTCTTGAAGTCACAGATATATTTTTTGTCAGACAGGGCTTCACAGTTTTACTGGTTCAAAATCCCTGACTTTCCTATCAAAGCAGTAACTCTTATTAAATTAAATAATTGGTAGCTTATGTCAATGACAACAGCTCTTTTCTCTTGCAACACCAAAATTATGAAGCTTCATTTATTACCTTTATTTATTAATTTATTATTGTGTTGAACAGAACATTGTGACAGTATTACAAGCTTTTTTCAAAAAGATTGTTACAATTATTAGAGGTTTCTGTGCAGAATTTCATTAGCAACAGTTTGACTTTAGAGAGTTTTGAGGAACTTAAAAACCAGTCTTAATAGTCAGAAAAAAATGTAGCTCTTCAGAAAGAATTATAGTCTTAAATTCTCTACCTTTCTACATATGGTATTCTGTATGTAACTATCTTTTTACACAAAACCAGCTCTCTCAGTATGAAACCACATTTTTACAGTTCAGTCATTATAATCGTGAAAGTTTGATAGAGGTAATTTGAGAAGGAAAATTGTGCAGCTGGTGAGGATAAAAATAAAGTGGTTTTGTTTTGCAGGGTTGATCTTGAAACAGTAGCTGGCTAAAGATATGTTCCACAGCTTGGAGGTTTAGGAAAAAATATAAAAGAAATGGATTAGCCTGAGGCAAAAGGAGTCAAAGATAGATCATAAATCTTATACTTAACAACTCCTGCTAATTAACATCTTCAAATATACATGTTTACATTGTCAACTTCTTGGAGCAGTGTTTGGGCCTTCAAAAGTCTCCATAAAGTGCCAAGTAACCGTGTGTCATCTGTATGACAATATCATCATCAAGTTAAACAGATTTTCCACGTGGAGAATTGGCCTATTCTTTATGTAGGACATTGTGAATGCAGTGTTTGCTGGGCATGATTAAAAAATCATAACAAAAAGACAAAAGACAGAGTGGAAACTTTCTGCAGCAGTAACAGATTAATTGGAAACTGATACTACAAGCATAATTTTCCCCAAAATTTTTGGAAATGCTTTTTGAAAATTAGAGAGCTACTAGAGTGGATTTGTTTAAAGGGATAAATAGATACTGCAAGTTGCCTTTTGAGAAGAGCTTTAATGGAAAATGTACCAGATCTGTCATGGTGGACAGTAAGATAACTGGATGCAGAACAAATGACAAAGAAAATGTATTCAAGGTAGAAAAAAAATTAATTGACACAGCATTTGTTATGTATGTGGTAGCTGCTATAGGATTTAAGATCCGAAAACACAAGGTAAAGGAAATCCTGTGGGGTACCCAGGTAAAGCATGGAGAAACCCAGAGCATTAACCAGCTTTGCTGCTCATGTGTTATCAGCTCTACTCTCAGATCCAGGACTTCATGCCAGAGTGGTTTCAGGGCAGGGATGTGCACCTGGACCGTATGGATCCTGTTGGAATTGTGGTGTCTGAACCAGCACTGCCAGGGTGACCAAATGCCCTGGCCTCCAAGGCATTTCTGGCTGGCAAGAAGCAGTGCTCATATGATGAGGTACTGTTAGTCTTCAGCAGGGGTAAAAGGAAGATACAGGGCAGCAAATTTGCTACCAGATTGCAAAAAATATGCGCAAGAAGAGGAAGGGAACCATGAAAAAGAAAAATTGGAAGGCGACCAACAAACACTGCTAATATTCTGTAAGGTGTAAGTTCCTGTGTAAGTTCCTCCCTCACTGAGAAGGGTTTGAAATGGAAACATGGAAACATTTTGTAAAATTTGGATCTGAATCTCTGTTTATGAACAGGCAGCAAAGAATGGAGTGAAGAAACCTGTGGGATCAAGTAAGACAAAATATTGGCCTGGGGACTTCTTTAAAGCCAACAGGCCATACACCACCCAAATTCTGGCATTGTGTTCTAGCTCTTTCTTTGACTGAAAAACAAAGTAATATCATCTCAAAGTTAAAGCACAGTAGCTAAGCAGGAACTGCACAGAATATATTCACACAAAGTATGAATGGATTCAAGTGTCAAGGAAGGACAGAAGAAGCAGAAGCCTAATGTCACCTGGATCTATCTATATTTGGTTGTGGAGCAGCACAGTTTAGAAAATAGCAGTTTAAGAAAAAGAGGAGGAAATTGAGAAGTCCAGTAAAGTCAGCCAGGTAACAGACTGTCAAATGTGGTCAGGGGTTTTTTCATGCTGCATGCAGAAATGCTTTAGTTATAATGCATGGTATAAAATGTTTTTAAAAAGTTTTATTTCAAAACATACAAACAACAAAGAAACTTTTCAATAACCCAGCCAAACCCTGAGCCTTTAGTCAGGATACGTGCTCACTGAAGTCCGTGGAGTTAGCAGTAAGCAAAGACTTTAGGATTTGGCCCAGTGACAATTTGTTGTAGAGCTGAGCACTTACATGCTTTCATTGCGAAGCAATTTTAACAGTGTAAGTTTTGAGCCCCAGAAGTAAGAGTGGAAACATTGACAGAGTATTAACTACAACAACTCACAGCAGGTCACAGACTTCTTTTTTGTTTTAAGATGACACCACGAATGTGATAATTCAGTGTGTGGATTGTAGTGTTCATGTTAATTTGTCCTTGGTTAGTATACGCCTCTCTGAGAGACGTATTTCTATATTTGCTTCAAGATACTACCATTTAAAGTATTATAAAACAGTTCTGTTAATGAAAAGAAAAAGAAAAGAAAAGAAAAGAAAAGAAAAGAAAAGAAAAGAAAAGAAAAGAAAAGAAAAGAAAAGAAAAGAAAAAAGAATGGATAAAATATATCAGTGGAAACTATTGCTGTAGGTAGCCCAGCATTTTTTTTGCAGAATGCTGTTGTGTTTTGGGTATTTTTTTTTAGAGGTCCAAGGGTGTCATACTGAGGCACAAGATCAATAGGGAAAATGCCCATTTCATAGAGGTACAGACATGAGATACAGTCAAGGATGATTAATCTTACATTCACAATTACATTTGCTCCAGATTATTCATGAGAAGGACAAGAAGCAAAACTCAAGTTCTGTTATTATCAATCTGGAAGACTCTCAGCAGGTAGTTACTAGTGTAGATTCTTTCACCTCAGTGGGGCTGCCTGGATTTACATCACTCTGAAACCCAGCCTTTTAATCTCCATATTTCATTATTCCACATCCGCCACAGCAAAGATTAAAAAATGACTGAACCAGGAGTTACCAAAGGGGAATCAGTGTTCCGTATAGAAGCTGAAATGGAAAAGAGCTATCCAAAAAGAAATGCAAAATATGGGATTCCCAGAAGGGACCTCAGAGATAACAGTCCAAATGCCTTCTACATCCAGAGGCAAGAGATAACAACATCCTGATAGAGGCAAAGTATGGAGATGACTGGCTGCTTAGCAACCAGGTGCCTGAGGTGAACCCCAAAGTACAAAACAAGGTGTTGTAAACACCTACCTTTCTTGAAAGTACGGCCTGATTTTTTAAAAAATGGAAGAACTATTTCTAGCCATCTCTTGCTTTCTTCATGAGTTTTCCTTTTGGTTTAGGAGGAAAAATTGGAGACAGTTCCATTGAAAAGGAGACAGGAGTTACATAGAGGTCTGCACCAGACACCTTTCATAACCTGAATTATAAAGGATGTCCTGCAGCTGCTTCCACCCACATGGGAACAGTTATTTAGCAGCAGGGAGAATAGAATCCTGGATATAGCTACAGAAATTTTGTCTTTTCCTCTGCTCCTGAGAGAAGCAGCCTGTCTTTTGTTAGGTGAGGCAGCAGGGGAGATCAAAGAGACAAAATATTTTGCAACCCTGATATTTGATAATGACTGAAGGGTTCTTTGGTTTGATTTGCAAAGCATTTTGATTTATGCACATGTTGACAAAGGAGGGAGAATTGATAATCATTGAGCTCAACATGATGAACTCAGTAGATCTTATTTTGGGACTGTTAATCTGATTTTTTGTCAATTGGATTACAAACTTCAGAAAGCCGCAGTACAGATTCTCTGATAGATATTGTGACTTGTTATCCTGAAATACTGAAAATTTGAGAAAGATTGTCTGCTAGAAACAGGCTGAATGCAAATCATGGTTGAGAGTTATTAAAAGCATTTTCCCGACAAAAAATAAACTTGAATCAAACCTTTTAGGAAGTTTGAAGAAATACTGAGAGACTAGATCTCATGAAGAGAATGTAATATGCACTCTTTTCTTTCGAGATTATTTTTACTAATGCAGCTTAGTTAAAAGAAAACAAAGGAATATATCAAAATAGAGCTGTTCAAAAACACAGAAGCAAAAATTATGTTAGATATAAAATTTGAGAGTGGGGATTTTCCTCAGTTTTTGATTAAAAACACCTTACATTTTTCTTCATTTTCATTCATACAAGTATGTATTTTGTGTATGTTTCCTCCTTTTTATAAACTATCTTAAACTTTTTTTTAATTACTGTGAGTCTTTTGAAGTTACAATGAAAATATAATTCATCAGGGAAGGTAACGTGAGCTCAGGGTAAGTCACAATGCAGAAAATCTAATAGAGTGTCTACCCTTTTTGTGCCTTAAAACTAAGTAGACAGTTCGGAACATAATAGAGAGAGAAAAGGATTTCCCTGAGATTTGATGGCAATTGATACTCTTAATAAATTGTGTTTCCTTAAATCTATCCCTCACTGGACTATATTACTTTAGTCTGTCATATCTGATACTGAATTTTGAAGATATATAGAGGAATTTGGATCACATAGGAGACTTTTCATATTTTCAGGCCTTAAAACTTCATGTACTTTATCTGACATTTCCCTCACATATTTGCCAATCCTGGTTCCTTGGAGAGTAAGGAGATAAACCAAACCAGAGTCATAGAGAATGAACAGCTCTGCTAAGTAAACTGCCTATTTGGCTACATGTGCAGGTTGACCTCTTGATAATTCAGAGGTCTGCTAACTAGATTGCAAACACACAGCTGGCAAGGATATGGAAAATCAGGAGAGGGCTGAGGACATGGGATTCACAGAGACATGTGTGGGTCAGCGACACCTGGGCATTCCTTCAGATTTTATGCTTTCAGACCCTGAGGCTCTTTCAAGGATTTTTGCTGCTACGCTCTGTCATGTCAATCAGAGCATTTCGTTGTAGTTTAGGACTCCATGTGTGAAACAAAATCACAGAAAGAGCCCTGCCTAGAAAGGATTATATTCTAGATAAGTCGTGAGTGGATTTAAAAAATAATGTAAGACAGTGAGGAGAATCTGAGGACAATGATCAGAGCTGCAAGAGCCAAACAGAGTAGTTGAAGGTATGGAATAAATCACTAATAATATTACTGGTAGGTATTACAGAAAACGTCTCCTCTTTGACTATTTCAGTACAATAGTCAAGCAGAAAATTTGAATTATTTTCTTTTTACAACACTAAGAAACATATTTGTTTGAACAACAGCTGTGCAATCTGTTTGGGAAAATACTCAAATATAATACGTAGCAGATTCTGCAATAATGCAGAATCAAATAACTCCCTCTTTGTCTGTAGTGGATTAAAAGGATACAGCTTCCAAGAGAGCTGGCTAGAGCAAACACATCTACATGATAGGGCCAGCTTCTCAGACTGTATAAATCATCTGCAATTGAAGTCAGTTTAGCTAATTGTACTAGCAGAGAATTTTGACTATTTATTACTTAGAAAGAAGATGGTAGAAAAGAAATCAGCTTTGCTTACAAGTTTTATCATGGGTGCTATGCCAATGAACAATACAACCTCTTAAGTATTAGAAATATCTTTTTATCTTGTTAATGTTATAAGACGTGGTACTCCTCTCATCAGCAGGCAAACACACATATTGTTTATGAAATTAAATACTGCCTTTAGGCGTGTTATAATCTTTTTTTTGCTCATTAAAATTCCAAGGCAGAGCATTTTCAACTCAAAATCAGTAAAAAACCCACTCTTGTCTGTCCTCAAAGATCACTTCCTTTTGTATCTCTTAGTTTTTAGAAGAAAATCATTAGCCTTCATGCTCACAAAAAGTAAGCACTCCTATTTGAGCTGGTTCCCTGTTGGCTCAGGATCAGCACAGCTAGCTGGAGCCCAGAAATGCCGCCAGGGTAGCTTACACCCTGGTAACATCCAGTCCTTCAACAATGCAAGTAAACAACTGAAGTATGTTCTGAGAGTTGCTAATACAAATTGAATGTTCCTTGACCCAGAAAATGGACTGCACTCAGTAGAGGAGATGCCATTCATCAAGGCTTTGTTCTCTGCCTTATTTGAAACGCTTTTGGTCTGAGTCCCTTTTGGTAATAGTCCCTGTACCTGACATTCTCTCTAGCAAATCTACACAACATCATCTGAGCCACGTGTGTTGAAGTCCTTCTTTTATAACAGTGTGAGAGTCAAATTATTTGGAAATTTGCTCTAAGAAGCTGCAAGGAAGAAGTAATGTTTCCTTACAGAAGGTGGATGTTTATCTCACAGCAGAGTGAAATCTGTTGACAGAGCATTTTTAGTCTGCACACTAAACAAAATAGCTACATTTTATAAGGCTTGCAGGATTTCAACTGGCTTGATGACTCATTCTAACTCCGTTAATACCCTGAATTACTTCTAGTGGATCTAATGATACTGTTATCGCCAATGTAAAGAAAGGGACAGAGAACATCAAGCAATATTTTTTTTTTTTGTTTATTGCTAGTCCAGCAACAATATAGCAAACAGCTGATGTCTGAAAATAAGGGCTTGGTTTTATGGTCAGTCAGTGAATTAGGGTTGATAAGTGGGACTCATTTATTCATTTCTCCTGGAAAACAGTTAAGAGTGGAAATGTACAGAACGATCTCCGCATTGGCCCCACACTGCACAGGAGGCTCTGCTGCAGGCAGGGATGGTTAGCAGTGAGCCAGAAGGCAACTACACCAAGGGTGTTGGGAAATAACCTGTTGTGTGCATGCTGGGTGCTCAACAGCCCCTGCTTCCTTCTTCCCATCCACTTCTACCGAGCCCTGCTGACTGCTAATGTAGACAAGCTGGAGAAACCAGGGGAAAATTGTTCCTAGTTATCAGGGAGTGCTTAGGAGCCTGAATAAAGTACTCTGCAGGGTGGACGCGTGTCTGTAATTGCAAAGCTAGGGATTATAAAATGGCTCAAATCACTTACATTTTTCCAATTTTCATGGGAATTTCTTAAATGAAAATTGTAGAAAAGCATTGGGTGCTTCCAAAAATTACATCAAATAAAGTCCTGGTGAGGGCAGGTGCAGTTCCTCTTCACAGGAAAAGCAGTGGCACGTAGCTAACGCTAGCAATGAATTTGAATAGCTGTTCTTTTGCTGCCTCCTGTTTTGTGCTTATAGCAGCTAAAGAGTTGTAGTATAGGGGAATTAGGAATGGAGGAGTGCTGATAACAGAGCTTCCTGATCCCTTGAAGCTTGAACATTCAGTGACTTGGAGGAAAATTGAGATTGTGCTGCAAGATAGAGAAAATAAAGGTTAATCAAGCTCTGAGGTTGAGCTATTGCACTTATCTCTACCTTGCCTGTGGGGTTAGTATGTGCAGTCACTGAGAATCTGTGTGACCAATAAAAAGCTTTTTAACTAGAAACAAAGATTTTTCCCTTACTCTAATTTCAAACCACAGGAACATCCTGGCTTTAATATCAAGGACTCATATTTCTGAAGTGTCAACATTGTGAAGTCTCTTGATGCTACCACAAGTCTAGAAAAACTCCTGTGCTTTTGGGAATGTTATTTTTATTAAATAAAAGCTAAATTGCAACCTTGCTCACAATGGAGAAAATGTGAAAATCTTAGGGATTTATTTCAAATATGTTTCTTAAAGCCTTTTTGTGCTTGGTTTAGGGGTTATTTCAGTCTCAATACATGATTTTTCACTAAAGAGTTGAAGTATTGAATGTAGAACAACCCTAGCTGCAAAGCTTTTTTCCCCAAAAGTTTTGTAGTGTTTCTTCATAAGGTTTAACTTTGGATTCATTCACTCTGCAGAAATAAAGTATAAATAATAAAATTTGCATACATTCCTCTCTATTGAGAGATCTGATTCCCACTTCAGGTGAATGCTGTAGCAGCTGGGGCATCACAAGTGAGTTTAACTGAGTTTACTGCAGACGAAAATCAGACATATATTGCATACCTGTATTTAATTACATGTGAAATCTTGCAATAAAAAAAAAAGCAAACTTCAAAATGAGGAGATGGTGATATTTGAGTAAGGGAAGTGATGCTTGCTCACCGCAGTCTAATAATTACTTAAGCTTTTATGGTTTTATAGTTTATACGATATGTAAAACAAGCAGCCCTTGCCCTTGCTTGGGCCAACTTTTCCTAAGTAAACAATCACATACCATTGCCCTATTTCAAATTCTCTCATGAGCCTAATATGAGAAAGGAAAGTTGGATCTGATTTTAAAACCTGATGCCAATCTTCTTTGGCCCTGTATACACTCTCTTACGCATGAAGGGCATAAAACCTGCTGATCTGAGAAGTACTTTTAACAGCAAAAGTGTGTAATTAGCTGTGCAAAATGATAAATTTTGTTGATATTCATTTTCTCAGAGTCACTTCTTTACACATATAACCTATTTGGAATGTAATAGTCCAAGACTTCCACTGGTTTTAGGTATGCAACACAAGCCAAACATGTAGGTGTCTTCCAGTCCAAATGCAAATGGCATGAAATCTGTATTTGGCTAATGATAAGGGTGCCCATCTTGTCTGGGAATTATTTAACCACATGAACAGAGGATGATTCTCAGCAAATTTCAAAAAGGACTATCAGCTTGTACAGAGATGCCTGCCAAATATGTGAAGGTAACTTGCTCAGCTCATTCTTGGATATGTGTCCTCTGAACATTCTGGGAGGGAATGTACAGAATGCACACAGTTTCATACTCTTTAGTGTTTATCCATAAGTTTGGGCAGGTATAGCCTGAATGCTGGACTATTCTTCTTTGGAAAACTTGATTTTTATGCTTGGGGGAGGAAAAGCTGCTGGTAGATCCCTCAACTGGTAAATGGCTGTGAACAGGAGAATGGGATAAGGATAGTAAATGCAAAGCTTCTTTAAATGTACTACATACATGGTCCAAACTAGCAGGACTGTTGTTTCGTGATAAAACAAATACTATATTGCACAGCTTAGGTTTCCTTCTCTGGCAAGAACAGTGTTTTGAAATTTAATTAGCTTCATGTGGCACTGTAGGAATGGATGGCAAATCAATAATGGATGCCATTTCAGTCACCTTGTGGTGTTGTAATTCTCTGTGTTTTGCTACACTAATTAGGTCTGACTTCAGTGAGAAACGTTTCAGGAGCAAGGAGGTGAATTATTGCTGAGTTCTGGGCTGTCACTGGGGAGATGAAGTAATCTGAGAACTGAACAACCTCAGTGATTTCAAGAGCCAGTAACTTAACATCCAAGAGGATGAGGGAAGATCTCACATTCTGATGGTGCAGTTTACAGGGAGTTTTAGGCTCAATCAGTCTGTAGCTTAGGCTTTGGCTGAAAGAGCATCAGAAACCTTAAACTGCATTTACCTTATAGTTGGCATTTAATTACTTAATTCCTCTTATTTCCACATTCCCTGTGAGACTGAGAGTTTCTTGCAAATAGGTATTTCCTTCCTTTGGATCCAGGGCTCCTCCCCTGAACCCAGAGTGAGCCATGGGTGAGAGAGGTGCACGTGGGAAGGGCCCCAGGCTCTGATGCCTCCCTGCTCCCAAAGCCACTCTGGAAGAACAGCTCAGGAAGTAGAATGCATTGCTTCCATGTGGCAAACCCAAACTGTTAACTGGAGCCAACAGCAGCTCCTTGTCCATTTACTTGACTCTGGGATTTTATTGTGAAACATTGGGTAGAGAGCTGGCATCTCCCTCTCCAGGAAAAAGCTGCTTGTTTCTGAAGGTGGAAGAGAGGCTTTCCTCCAGAGTGTCTTGACTCTTCTCTCCAACAGTGTGCTGTCAGCTACTTCATAAAGAAAATGGATGGATCAGGAACAGAATCTAGGGAGAGCAAGTACTCTGAGGCCACTAAGTCAGTGTGACGTACCAGTTCTATGCTTTTTTTGGGAAAGCATGTAAACTCCCTCCCTTTATATTAGTGTGAATTATGATTCCAAATAATCATTGCTTCTAACATAAACAGTTTCTAATATAAACCATTCCTGCTGGTTACCACAGGCAGCCTGAGCGGCATGGAAAATTTCAGTTGTTACATCACAGTCACCCAGAGAATAGCAGCGGTGATTGAAATTATTTTGCAGTGGTTTGAATAATGCTGAGTGAAAGGTGATACAGAATTATTGAACTTCACAGAGGGCAAACACAAAGCAGACTCAAAGCTGGCTTTCCTTTTTCCTGGCCTCTCCTTATGAGATGTTGGAGATGACAAACGCACAAATTCACGTGGTCAATTTTCTAATCATTTTGGTGCCTCATCCAATACCCTTTTCAACCTTTTACAAAATTGGGCAAGAGGATGAAAAATAAGAGGATGGTTGATATGGCACAGGAGAGCTTACAGATAAAGTGTTTGAGTTAACAACTCTAATTTAGTGATGCCTTATTGTGGTGCCTGATAGTCTGACCATCAACACACAATACAACATACAGGAGCATATGTGAATGTGTGTTAACTAGTGTTAGTGCATTAACTATCAATTGGCCAGCTAATTACACTCTTACTGCTGTTAAGATTTCTGTCCTTAAAAAAAAAAAAAAAAAAAAAATTTCTTAGTCAAAGCAAATCAAATGCATATAATCTAAAATATGTATATAATCTTTGTTTCTGCCAAATTCAAGAAATGTAAGTATATCAAATATATTTACTGAATTCACCTGTCATGTACCACCATTTAACAGCTATACTGTAATCCCTTTACAGACTGATTAAGTACTCTTAGAGGATGAATAATGCTCTAAGTTCCCTCACGCTTGTATACAAAGGGTGCACTCTCTGATACCTGCAACTTTCAGCAATACTTCTTTGCTGTTGTACCTGCAAATAAAGACTAAAAGAAGCATTCATGAGGACTATCAAGATAATTCTTCATCAGAAAACATATGTAGGGTAGGTTGTTTTCTGATTGGGATCTGTTTTCTTTGCTCAGAAATTGTTGGTTCAATTTTAAAGTAAGTTTTGTTGTTCAAGGTCTGACAATAGCTCCCAGGTTCACTTGGCAACAACAC
Organism: Zosterops lateralis; assembly: GCF_965231275.1. Classification (NCBI taxonomy): domain Eukaryota; kingdom Metazoa; phylum Chordata; class Aves; order Passeriformes; family Zosteropidae; genus Zosterops; species Zosterops lateralis. The sequence goes on along the minus strand of NC_139762.1, from coordinate 49,581,108 downwards.
CCCCCAAAACCAGGAGGCTTGCATTGCTTTTAGAGTAGACAAAATAGTAATTATAATGGTTTATTTGTTGCAGCTACAGAAACTGAAACGATCCCTCTCCTTCAAGACGAAAAGCTTGCGGAGTAAAAGTGCAGACAATTTCTTCCAGAGGACTAATAGTGATGTGAAACTGCAAGTAGACTTGATGCCTGAGGTGAGCACAAGCACTGGGCAGCTCCCCAACTCAGAGAGCCAGGCATCTTCGCCCACCAGAGCCCAACAGCTGCCAGAAAACAACAAGACTCACATCTTCCAAGAACACATCTTCAAAAAACCAACCTTCTGTGATGTCTGCAACCATATGATTGTTGGTAAGAAGCATTTTATTTAAAATCTCATTGTGTGTCCATGCTAGAATTTGCAGGATGACCTTTCTCTAACTTTGTGAGCCCAGATGTCTCCTTGAGAACATTCATGCAGAGAGGTTCTGGATTTATGTCATATCTGCCACAGGCTGTAGAACTTGTAGAACACAAATTTCTACATTTGTTGACAGATGTCTTGCCTTGTAGACACATGCTGTTATCACAAATTACAGGTGAGGGATTCAGCTGGAATCAAGCTCTTCTGTCATGCAGATTATACTGAGCACCAAGCACAAGTTGCATGCTACACTAGAAGCAGCAGAAATCCATATTGCAAATGTGTCCACTATCCTCACTCTTTCCCACAGCGGTAATTTTACCTCTCTTTCTTCTCCTATCTGCCCTCACACCCTGCATCACCCCCAGTTCCCTTTCACTGTGGACCATACCTACCTCTCCCACCTGTTCCACATGTCAGGGGACAAGATGTAGCATCTTTTGGGTGGTAAACTCTTATCTGCTTGTGTGGGTGTGGGTGTTGGCTTTCTAGGATGAATATTTTGGGAGACCGTGTCAAAACCCCAAATATAACAGATGAATTTACACTGCAGACTTCCTTGGGATTTTTCTACCTGATCCCTGCTATACACGAAACCTCACACTAACTTTATACCTTTGAAAGACAGCCCTATCTGCTCTCTGAAGCAGTCCATCAGTATGTAAGTTCTGGGACTGACTCACTGACAGACAGGAGATAGTTTTGTTATTGTCTTTAGTGTGCAGAAAAAACCCTCCCTGCTGATCCCTGCATGTAAGGTAATTTTCACTGCAAATGAAATTTTCACTGTAAGTGTAGTGTGAAGACCTAAAAAGCCAGCCTTCATGCAGATGATCCATGGGGCTGTGCAAGGAGAAGTCAAGAGAGAAGTGCAAGTGTAGACCCTGCATGGCCACCACAGTGGGAAACTGCAGGAGTTGCTATTCAGAAATCTGATCCTGGAAATTCACATCCTCACGGCTTAGTGTTGTACGCATGATTTTGTCTTCCTGCTTACTTACCATCTACTTCTACCAGTACAGCAAAGCAGGAGTAAATTCAGTGGCAATTTACCAATGTGAAAGTGAGTGACACAATTTCTAAGTTTTTAGGCAGGACAAGGATTTAAACACTGATTTAGCTTCATGTAGAGGTAGTACAGGTCTTTGAGTACAAAATATTGTCTATAATTTCTATAACTTACTGTCAGAAACTTATATCCCTTGGCATGGAAGTCACTGCCTTTTAAGTAAGAGTATGGTAAGTTCTTGAAAGATGCTGGTAGGACAGATCAACATTTTTCAAATGAGGATGCTCAGTGTTTCCCACTCATGTGAGGAATTTGTGGTCTTTGGAAAAGGCAGCTGTCTACAGAACATTAAAATTGCTGCAAGACAATCTTGTTTCCATAAATTAACTTATATTCTCACTTCATCACAGCTGTACTGAATCCAAGGAAACAGAGGAATTTTAATCACAATTTTTTGTGTCATTTTTCCAGTTTTTTAAGGTTTTTTCTACTTGAAGTGATAAAATAAATGAAAGAGAGAAGCAGTAAAGAAAGTATCAATATCAGGGAAGTTCATGGTCCAGACATTGACAGGAAGTCTGGAAGAGTAGTTAATTGAAATAACTTTATATATGGGAAAAGGCACAGAATTTGTCTCCTTCGGTAATGTGGATGGATGTTCTATCAAAGCTTATTTTCACAAATATATACTGCAAATATAAGTTCCTTGAATTTCTGGCTGCTTCTCGTGAAGTCGTATGGAGATAAATATCACTACAAATCTGCATGACTCAGCAGTAGTGTTTCAAAATACTGCTGCTCATGACAGATTATTGCTGGCAGCAAACTTTGCAGAGAGCAAATCCAGTTCATAAACACTCCTGCCCTTCTCCTTTGCTGGGCAATCTGTGCCCCCTGGAATAGGAAAGTCCTAAAGCACAGCTCTAAGCTTCAAAACATCAGCTTTAACCCCTCATGTTTCCTGAACTTTTTCTGTTCTCTCTGCTGAGGGCCTGATTTTTCTGTTCTGTATCTTAGCCACATCATTAGCTAAAGAAGCCTTTTATAATTGCTGAAGAAACTAATGTGACCTATTTTGTCTGGTAGCAGTTGGACTCAGGTGAATTGCTCTGACCTCCTCCAGCTCATCTTTGCTTGGAGGTAAGGCAGAAAAGATGTTGAGAGTTTTACCTTAAGATGCCTTAGAGTATAGATGCCCTGATTTTCATAGACAAACATCTTCTCTATTCCTGCCATTTTCTCTCTTTGATCCTCACTGCAGTCACGCCTGGTTTCGCTGTATTGTATTTTAAGCAGCATGGTAAATCTTGATGTTATTGTTTGCCGTCCAATTATTCCATATAGGTTGTGCAACTGTGGGTTATAGGAATAGGGAAACAATACAGGCAGCTTACAGGAAACCCTGTAAAGCCTGCTCCCAAAGACAGACTGAAAAAGCCTCATTTCTGTTCAGGGGCTCTGAATTTATGCTTGAAACATGGAGTCTATTTGTTCTCTCTATCTGCATTTTTCACAGGCAGTGACATTTAAGAGTAATGAGTCTATGACTTTAAATTCCTCATTGATGAGAATAAAGGCAAAGACAGATACATGTTTTGAAGACCGGAGGAAAGATTCCAAGAAAATTGTGTCTTGACTTTAGATGGTTTCAATTTTGCCACCAAGAATGACTCCAGGTTCACCTTAAATGGCACTCTGATCTATGAACTAAGCAGCCCTGCTTGGTACATGGCAGTGCAATGAACAGTGCACAGCATGAATGTGCAGTGATTGCTTCAGTCTCACTCATGGCAGAATCCGTCTGTAGCTTCAGAGTGAGCAGGACACATGGAGCAGAGGCAGCAGGTTCCCTGTGCTGCTCTTTTCACAGCAAAATTAAAGAACTTGAAACATTATCTTACTAGAAAAAAATACGTGCATTGTCTCTCTTTGATTCCTGGACACTATAAGCCAAATATTGCCTCTGGGATGCAGTGTGATCAGTATATATGTACCAATAAATTCACTCTTTTCATTTAGTGCATCCCAGAGTGCAATGCAACATATTCAAAAGAAAATCTGCTTATTGATTGGATTTCAAAAAAGAAAAAAGAGTATTCATAGTGTACTTCATACCTCACTTTAAAGGCAGGAGTCAGAGTGTTCCTACTAATTGTACTAGGCTGGCACTGAAGTTCCACCTCAGTAAACAGAAGAAAAATTTGATACAGAAGCAGTAATTTTCTGTCAAATGAAATAATGGAGGAAATTTCACATTTGAGGGAGCTTTGAAGAATGCATGCAGAATCCATTTTACATTAATGGGGCCTTCTTACAGCATCTAATTCTCCAATAAAATCATAATTTCTAATCATGAATTCAGCAGTAATAATTCACATAATTTCAGAGCAAATCAATAGTGTGTTGGAGCAGACTCTGAACTCCTTTCTCCCACTCACTGCGCCTAGCATCGGTTAGTTTAGGACTGAGGTTTCAGCTCCGTGGAGGGCTACATATTTTCCTAAACATATCCACCCTTGAACATCCTCTCACAGTATGTCTCTTAGAAAACCATTAATTTGCTGATTTTAGTAGTAGTATTTATTACTATTTTAATATCTAACCCCAGCAAGGGAAATTTTGAAAATCAAATTGTCTTGTGGAATGTATTACTAGATCATCATTTGGGAGACACTATTTTTTGAGGGGTTTTTATTTTACATCATAGTGAAAAGGAAACCAAGTCAGATACCTCTGAGTTTGCATCGTGTTATCTACCATTTTCTGTGTTTAGCAAGAATGGGGTAAGCTTTGGCAATGGCAAATCAAGGAAGGCAAAAGCGCCTGACACCACAAAGATAGATACTGATAGATAATGTTGCATCAGATTACAGTCTTAAACTATGCTGATCAGAAGCAAGTTCCTGCTTTTCTTCAGTCTCTGGTGTGTCATCAATCATCTCTGTGACACTTCACTGTTGAAGAAAACATGATGTCAGTACTCTATAGTTGAAAAACATTGTGTATTTTTCAAGAAAAACCTCCATCTGTAAAATTCTCAACGTTTTACTCATTTGAAAATCATTTCCTGTGCTGATTCACATGGAAAAAATGTTATTTTCCACATATTCCAAGCATATTACATGCAATTAATGTATTCCTATCTAAGTCAAATATAAGTAAAGTAGCAAAAAAGTAAGGCACTTTGCTTTTAAAAACACATTACTTTAAAGTCAATCTTTCAAAGCTGTGTTTAAAAAAATATCTGCTTGCTTAAATCATATCTTTCTTTGTGCTTCCAAAGTGTACTTAACTGCTTCATTCCATTCTTAACCCTAACTACGGCACAGAATTTTAATCAAACACCCTTTTTTTCGGCATACCTGTTAGAGCATGTTTGCCTCAAACAAACTTGCAGGAAGACCAGAAAAAATTGTGGTCTGCAATGTCCAGTAATAGTCAAGACCAGGTCTTCTGGGTCATGGCACCTCTGGATTAGTTAGATGAGATATATGCATTTATAGGTGTTCTCAGGGTAAGCTGGGTTTCTGGTTTAGATGCAGATTCTCTGGGTCTTGGCAGCTCTGGTGGTAAATAACTCAGTACCTGTCTTCTTGGGGAACTAACCAGACTGCAGCTAGAGAAACCTGTGGACAACAAATAAACGACTAAAAAGGATAAAACCAAAATATAGCTGTAGCATAGCTTCCTGTCAGTCTATTAATCAATAGTGCTAAAGCAGGGAAATTGTGTTATCCCTTCAGAATTGACTCACTCCTACCACCGTCTGTTCTGGTTTAGCCAGTCATTCTGGAGGTTCAGACAGCCAAAAAAATACCATGAATAATTCTTTCTCACTTCATCTTTTAAAAGCAGCCTGTATTTCTTTATTTCACTGTGCAGTTGTGGCCGCTAGAACTTTCAACCACTTTTATCCCCAAAGCTGTATTGTAAAATCCTCTAGAAAGTTAGACTGAAAGTTGATAAATTGGCCAAGCTTTTCAAATGTAGGAATAAAGGAAAGAAAGAGGTCTAGATTGAAGATATGGTTCCCCTTTTCTGTTAGATCCTGCATTTTAACTTCTTCTTTTAGACTATCTGTAACTGCGACTAATAAGTACTGGAAAAAATCCATGGTTAGAGGAAGTGTTTATATAACTGTAATTTATGTGGATGTTTATTAAATATAGAAAAATTTCACAGGAACTATGACACAGTGCTTTCTGCCTCCAGTCTGATCAACTCTCTCCTAAAAAATATGCTTGACTTTTTTTAAGCTTGCTGCCTCATTTCATGAAGTAGGCATAGTTTGGTCCAAATTTGCCTATTTCCAGCATTATCCAAGTAGACAAAGGTGCAGTAAATGGTCACAGACTGATCACCACTTCTTGGCAGCAAGACAAAGTAGAAATACTCCCAGAAGCATAACTGTAACTGACTTTTTCCAAGGCTATGGTAGTATGGAAGACTCTTTGGACAGAGATCTCAGAAACAACAAAACCAAAAAAAAGGCATTTTTATTTATCTTGCAGGATGAAGGAAAAAATAATGTTATTCATTCAGTCCTGTCCTCCACTCTTCCCAGACTCTCTAGCACCTCCCAACACAGATGATCTTGAGGGAAAAGTTGCCACTTCATCAGAACAGGAGTTGTCCCCAGTAGAGAAGGGTAAAGAGCTTCCAGCAAGGAGGACATACCCCTGGAGCACAGCTTGTGCAGTCACAGCCAAGCCTTCCCACATCTATTATCCAGAGATACTATTTCAGAATAAATTTGTGTTGTTTATTATTAAGAGTTTCCCCATGAAAAGAAGCTCTCAGGAGCAGTTGAATCCAGACTCCTTTTGTTTTGTTTATGAGGAAAAATCATGAAATCATGCCTGACCAATCTGATAACCTTCTACGATGGCATGAGTGGCTGGGTAGGTGAGGGGAGAGTGGTGGATGTTGACTACCTTGACTTCAGCAAGGCTTTTGACACTGTCTCACATAACATCCTTGTAGGCAAACTCAGGAATTGTTGGATGAGTGGACATTGATATGGGTTGAGAACTGGCTGAATGGCAGAGACAGAGTCCAGTTGGAGGTTCATTGCTAGTGATGTTCTCAAGGGGTTGACACCAGCTCCACTCTTGTGCAACACATTCATCTATGACCTGGATGAAGGGACAGATGCATCCTCAGCAAGTTCACTGACATTACAAAACCAAGAGGAGTGGCCCCAGAGTCCTGTGCTGACATCCAGTGAGACCTGCACAGCCTGGAGAATTGTGTGGAGGGGAAGCTCCAGAAATTCAACAAAGGCGAATGCAGGGTCCTGCACCTGAGGAGGAATAATCCCAGGAACCTGCACAGGCTGGGAGCTGACCTCCTGGAAAGCAGCTCTGAGGGTCCCAGTGGACAACAAACTCTCCAAGGGCCAGAAATGTCCTTGTGACCAAGAAAGGCCAATGGAATCCTGGGGTGCATTAGGATGAGCTTTGCCAGCAGGCTGAGGGAAGTGATCCTGCCCCTCTACTAAGCCCTGATGAAGCCTCATCTGGAGTACTGTTCTAATTCTGGGCTCCCTGGGAAAGAGATACATGGAACTCCTGCAGCAGGTCCAGTGGAGGGGCTGCAAAGATAATTGCCTGTCACTTAGAGGACAGGCTACGGGAGTGTGGTTGTTCAGCCTGGAGTAAAGACAACTGAGAGGGCATCTCATCAGTGTCTTTAAGTACCTGAAGAGGGGTTTGGAGAGGATGAAGTCATGCTCAGCGGTGCCCTGGGAGAGGACGAGGGACAACAGGCACAAACTGAAGCAGGAAGATCCATTTGAAAATAAGGAAGAACTTATTTACTGTGAGAGTTACAGAGCACTGGAACAGGTTGTCCAGAGGAGTTGTGGAGTTTCATATTACAGAGATATTCAAAGCCCATCTGGCCATTATCCTGTGCAACCTGCTCCAGTAGAACCTGATTCAGCAGGGAATTGGACTAGATGATCTCCAGATGTCATTTCCAAATCCAGTCACTCTGTGACTCATTGAAAAAGGGCCATTGTGTAATCTTTTCAATAACTGGTACCAGACGCCATTCAATATATTACTAAATGATCTATAATCCCTGCCTCAACCTCCTCCTTCCCTCCACTAAATTTACTCCTTTATTTAGGACACTTCATTTCAGTTGACAACAATGAATGGCTCTGGGCACCTAAATCTTCTAGAGCTTTTGAGAGTCAGTGTGAGTGAGAATTGCATAAGTCATCTCTCTCTTCTGTACTGAGGTTTAGGGCAAGCAAAAACATTGTATTTTTTAACACACATCTGCTAAAAATTCACATAAAATAATAATTTTGCTCTATTAGATTGAAGTTGAACCTGGCTTATCCTACAATCTTTTTCTCAAGCTAGTAAGTCTCCATAAGCCTAGACCTTCCCATTTCTGAGTGAAATCCTGTAAGAAGAGCCAAACAAAAGCCTTCTGGAAATATGAGTACTAATTTACCCAAAATGTACCATATGCTTTTAGCTGTTAGTTATAGATATTAACAGATATCTATAACTAACAGTTGTAGATGTAGGTAATATCATTTGGACTCTTCAAAATTTTCCATCAGTGGATAGTTTGTCTGTGAATATAAATAAAGTGGGAATAAACAGAAGTAAAGATGTAGAAACACATATGGCTTGCGCAGTATAGGTGTGCTCCATCTACATCTATTCCTATTTTTAGAAGTATCTAACTCACCCAGCCCCATATTTGTAGAAAAGCTATAGGCAGCCATACATCATCTCTGCATTAATTTTGTTTTGTTTTGTTTTGGGTTTTTTTTGTTTCGGTTCTTTTGTTGTTGTTGTTGTTGTTAACAAAGAGTTAAACATACTTTAGAGCAAATATTGAAAAGAAAATATTTAGTTTGTTTATCATCTGGGAGGGCTTCCTCCTCTGAGATGAGGCAAGAATGATATCAGTAAATTGGATAATCAGGAACTGCTTAGCTGAGAAAAGAGGGTGGAAATATATTTTAAATTCTAATTTGTCCTTGAACAGCATCAGACATGTTTCACATTTGTTACTAGATAATATTCAAGCTCACTTTAATTTGGGGAAAATTGCTATTAATATGAAACTGCAGTTAATCCTCAGTCAAAAGAGACTTTAAAAAATGTTGACCAACATTTGCTGTTTAATTAGATGGAAAACAATAAGCATTTCTATAACAGCTACAATGAATATTTTAATATTATGTTAGCCATGATGATTTTTAATCAAAAAGTACATTAAAAACCACCAAACACCCTACTCAGTAGCGAGTAGGGTACCATTGCTCCTGGTATCAGTTCAAGTGAAGGACATAATGGCAAGCTCAAGGTTTTTTAAAGGCCAAGGGATGGAGCAGAGTACAAGTGGGGTTTTTATGCCTTGCTATGTACTTTTTCCAGAGCTCACATGGGATATCGGGTGTTTACAGATAAGCAAATTAAATGCATCTTCTTTAAAGCTGACCTTCTTGTAAAAATATTATTTTTCTCTTCAGAGTCCTTATCTACCAGAGTGTGACTGTTATGTGGATAATTACAATGCTGAATAGCTGACAAAAGCATTATCTAGAAACAAAATTATTAGAAGCTTTACCTTACTCTGAGTTGCAGAAATCTTAAAATGAGGCACTTAACAGAAATGGTTTTGCGAGAAATAGCACACTGCCATCATGTAGAGTAAAATGCCTACCCACGTTTGCTTGTTGCTGTTTTTAATATAGAAGGATGTCTCAGGGAGCAGTGATCCTTGTGGCTCACATGGATCATCGCACGTTTTTCTGCTTTGGTAATAGGAGTGCAAGTTACTGCAACTTCACCACTGCTCTTCTCTGAACTGCAGAAATTTTAGTTTTCCAGGTATATACAATCCGGAGCTGTTTTCCTCTTTGACGTAAGTTTATCTGGTACACTGAAGGATACTGCAAACATGTGGGTCCTGACTTTTAATTCTGAAGACATGCTCTATTAAAACTGACATTTAGTTGAAAATTGTGATTTCATTGTAGTTTCCTTTTTAGCATGCAGGGAGTTGACTGTGTCCAGCATTTGACAGAAGTTTTTCTTATTCATTTAATTAGTAATTGGTGCCACATGGAAGTGTACCTGTAGGTGTGCTTTAGGCCAGTACTGCTATGTGTCAAGTAATGAATTCTCTCAGGTTATAACATCTGTTTACAGCAGCAAGGTGAGATGTATGTCTTGCGGTGTTTGTTACACTGAAAAAAATTCCAATGTGGAGAGCATCTGGGTAACAAGTTTCATTGAAGAAGCAATGACATTACAGATTTTATCCTATTTCTTTTTTCTCACACTAACATCCTCCCTCCCCACCAGCCTTTCACTCCCTAAGTCTCCCCTTCCCTGCATGGAGAGGTCACTACTAGTGACATTGGGCAGAAAGTAATCTTTATTCTTGCTGTAGTGTTGCTTGAAGTTGCCCATCTCAGGCACAGCCCCTGGGCATCCCCTGGCATTGATGTCCATCACTGAATGTCCATCACTGATGCACAACATTGATGTCCATGGCTTCCTCATCTTCAGGGTCTTCCTACATTTCCCAAATCCCTCCCCAGGCCAGGATCTTCACCTTTGGCCCCCTTCTTCTTTCTGAGACCACTTCTTCCACTTTCAGGAATTCATCTCTTGGTAGCACAGTTATGGTCAATGTTAATTAAGCATTTTGGACAACAAATCACCGAGCTATGATGGTGCAAACCACATGTGTAGATGAGAAAATCTATGGCTTGTGTTGGCATGGCTTGTTCCTACTGGAATCTGGGGTGAATTCAGGTAATGCAAATACTGTCTAAATATGGACAGTTTATAAGTGATGCATTCAACTCTTCATGTTGATAGACATGATCTTAAAAAGCAGATTTTTGGTGATTTTGATTAATGATTTAAATATTTAGAAATAGAGTGAAATTTCAACTTAATGTCCCCAATTTTTTCACTGTCCAGACTGACCCTTGGGCAGGTAATGTTCTTTTTGCTTTGCTGAGCTACATGAACTTCTGCACAATCACTTAACAGAATATTTTCTTATTCATTTAATCAGTAATTGGTGTCACATGGAAGTGTACCTGTAGGTGTGCTTTAGGCCAGTACTGCTACATGTCAAGTAATGAACTCTCTCAGGTTATAACAGGTTGAGATTGCTTATTTGAGCAGATGACAGTTGTAAATGAAATGTTTTTACTGCTCAACCTGTGTGATTTCACTGAAATCAGGAGCTATTTCAGGAAAAAAGTTACCAACACTCCCCCATTGCCCCACACCTCCTCCAGCCTGCACTTGGTGTGAAAGGTTTCACTTGAATGTTTTTCCATTGGTTGGATATCAGGAAGAAAATCCTGATATCACCACAGAAAGCAGGAAAATATATATTGGAAGGGGCTTCCCAAAGTAGTGGTGGAGTCACTGCTCCTGGAAGAGTTTAAGGAAAGACTGAGTGTAGCATTCAGTGCCGTGGTCTAGTTGACAAGGTGGTGTTAGATCACAGGTTGGATCGATGATCTCAGAGGTCTTTCCCAAATTAATTTATTCTGTGATCGTGTATTTCCCACGTGGAAAAGAAACTGAAACATATTTTGCTATAAAATGTGATTGTAAAATTCTGAAAAGTAGAAGCATGTTGTAAGTAACTGTAGAAATAACTTCCCTGAAAACTGATCCCACCAAAGTGGTGTAACTACCCAGTTACTTATGGTAGTGCCCTGAATTCCCTCTAGTCTAAACGAATTATGCTGTCAATTACACCTGTATCTTCTGATGAGATCCTCCTTAACTATGTGTGATTCAAGGGAAGAAATCGCTTTGGAACAGAAATCTGTGTTTGGCCAAATCCTGACCAAGCACAAGATTTTAGTCTCATGTAGTGATCTTCTGTTATTCCACTTCCCATCACTAGCTACTGCAAAATGGAAAAAAGAGGGAGGAAGAAGAGTTGTGGTCCTGGTAAGTCACACTTCAGCACTTTGCATGCAAGGCCCATTGCTGCAGGCACTGCCAGTCAGTTTGTGCTAACACAGACCAGCAACAACACGGGGGGCTTCTGCTGGTGAGGGAGTGGTTTTACTGCAGGAGGAAAGAGCCCAAATCCTCAGTCAGTCTGAAATGGCAAAAGACTAGTGAACAACCAGCTACATATATTTCATGGGCCTTTTTTTTTTTTTTAACTAAGCATTTTATAGCTCTAATTGATTTTCCTGATCTTCTGGCAAATAGCAATCTCTCATTTCAAGCCCATTGATGACGATGGAGCCACATAAGCAACAGGCTATGTTAAAAATCCATTAGCAGAGAAGAGAGGACATTAAATCCCTTTGCTGAGGACAGGCTGTTCTTTTGTTCTGTAATTCTCTTCCCACATTTTCAGCAAGCTCACAGTCCTGATCTTCATTTCACTTCATAGTTTTTTGTTCAAATTTCTGGTTTCTGTTTTCAAACTCCTCTATATTGGTACAAGGCCCTTGGAAGATAAAGTTTTTGGCACATGTGAGCGGCCCTACAAAATTCAACTGCTTTTTCAAAGCATTTCAAAACACAGGAATAAAAAGCTGCAACTGATAACTTTTCATTTCAGAACGTGTATGAGCACAGGTGCAAATAACTTGAGCATGTCAAAATGGAGATCTTGTTTGAAATCTGACTTTCAACATCTTCACCTCAAGAAGAATTACTAAAAATGCTATGTTTACTAATACTACAGAGACCAAGATCAGCCATTCATCTCTGCTTGTCCTCATTTGAGAGACCATATCAAACTTAATTTCTCCATGTTTCCTTGCCATGTTCAGCTCTGGCACCATCACCTCCCACAGGCAGTCTATGCCTATCTTGTCTGAAATATTTTCCTCAGCAAAGCAGCCCAGTTCAAAGACCTATAAGCACAGGCTCATCAATCTTGAAAATTATCTAGAAAAGTAGATATTGATATATCAGTGCCAGTTTGTTCAGAGCAAAGAATGATAGACATAATTTAGCATGTTTAGTGTTTGGGGGAGGGGGACTTTTTCTTTCAATAATAGCTGTTAGTTTATTTACCATGGCATTCCAGCGTTCTAATTAACATTTAGATGATCAAAAACCTGAGATGATATTTTAAGAAGTGTGGAGGTGGATATTTCCTTTCAGGGATAGACTTCTATAGCAAAGCTGCTGAATATGTGAAAAGTGGATTTTGAAAAAAATTCTTATGGCCAAATTTTTAAAAGACTTTATTTTAGTAGGGATATTTTTCATCTCTACAACAGTCTTGCAGAAAAGCCTGCCTATTACTGCCTCATTTTTTTCTCAGCATGTCATTTCTAAAGAAAACTATGTCACTAAGAAGTCAGTTCTAATTTTATGCACTGTTTTATATCCTGCCTACATGCAAGGCAACTTTTCTTGCTATTTAAACATTGGGTATTGTTATGGAGAAACTAGGGTAGGCATTTAAATGGACCCACACCTCTCAGTGACATATAATCTAAAATTTATTCATTTGACAGGATAGGTACCATGATTGGATATAAAGTCCTACTCTACAGAACATAAATATAAACACAAGCTCCAGCTTCTCTCCCCTCCCCATTTGGTTTAGAGTGACACAAGGTGACTTCAGGCAGTCAAGGCATCAGGTCAAGACCTGGCAGCTTGTTCCCAAGTTCAGAGGTTTCTCCTCTAGCTCCAACATGTTGTTGGACATCTCTGTACAGTGTACCTCATCCCAAGAAATTCTAACTTTAACACACCCAAAGCTCTGTACATTTTGAACTGGCAGATTTAACGGTAAAAAAAATCCAACCCACAATTTAATAAAGAATTAAATCTCATAACTAAAGAGTAGCTCTGTGTCCATCAATGTGAATTCTCAATCAGGTATCAGGAAGCAATGACTTCCAGTGTTCAGCCCTCCAGGGTGGCTGGGGAAATCCGTGCTCAAGTTTTGGTCTATGGCTCACCTGATGAACAGCTGAGGATCTGTGCCTCCATACTCTCCAAAAGGTCAGCTGGGAAACATGATGGGGCAGCATCAGTTAAAAAAAAAAGAAAAATCAGAAGGGTGCCAGGCATTAGGAGAAAGCATAGTTCCCAAGGTGGCAGGAGGTAGTCAGGGGAGCTGGAGGTCAAGGAAGGGTGAGAAAAGGACTTCCCAGCTCATTCTTACAAACGCAGTGGTTTGGATGAATTAAGCTCAAAGTTTTTTACCTTAAAGATCTGATGTCTCATGTAGAAAATGCCATTTTCTGCTCTCCTCACAGCTCCTGATTTAGATAGAGCGGGAGAAGGAGAAGCACTTGTCCAGCAGCATCCGGCCACAGAGGCAGGAAGCAGCTAGAGGAATTTTAAAAATAGTAATCTCTTTCAGCATCAGAGCTTTTACACAAAACCGATTAATTAAAAACTAAAAAGGAGGCATGAGAGCAGAGTGGACATAGGCTTAGAGATAACTGCAGAGACAGCAGTCCCATTTTGGGGATTTCCTCTTTTTGAGGTGACATCTGAAACCCTTCACTGCTGTAATACTGGCCCTGCTTGCTTAAAATCCTTCAGTTCTCATAAATTTTGGCATGGATGAAGCTTTCTGGTGACAACTGTAAATGCATTTAGGGAGAAAGGGGCAAGACACTCATTATTTTTATCAGCCTCCCACAGCAGAAGTTGAAGTTCTATGGAAATTACGTAATTTAAAATGTATTTATTATTGAAAATTTTAAATCAAAACAATTTCTGACTGGTATGTTCCTCTCAGCTGGAATGATAAAAAATAGTGGCTGGGTCATAGCTAGATTAGCTGGAGGTAACAGTCTCTCTGTGTCTCTTTCCCTTCCTCTTGCTCTCCTTTATAGACCTGAACATTTTTATCCTCTCTTTTTTGTTTTTTTCCCCACTTTGGCGTAAGTGCCTAATATAGTTATGTTTATACAGTCAGCATAACATTATGTTGTTACCAACATTTGCAGTCCTCTTGGAAATTTCTCTAGGCTGTAGGGCTTGTTCTCCCTCTCCAGCAATTAATCTTATGTTGAGACTTGGAACAACAGGCAAAAAAGCATCAGAGGGAGCAGTGCCGTGACCATAGCTGTGCTGGCCATGAGGATGACACAGGTTCCCTTTGTGTGTGTGTGTGTGTAACAAGCAGATTCTCATTTGCATTCCTGAGGAAAAATGTGACTTTTCTGAAATGCAGAGTAGTTACTAAACTGCTTTTGTAGGAAACACAGACAAAAAGAGTTGGAATCAAATTCTGCCCTGTTCCTGCTGTCTTTCTCTACCTCCAAATATTTCCATTCACCTATATTGAAGTGTTCTGTTTCCATTTAAGCTTCCTCCAAAAAAGATTTAAATTTACAGAAATGATGCAGTGTGTTCTTTTAGTGGTATTTAAGGTCATATTATCAGAACAGTTTAAGATTCAATTTTCCATGACTATTCTGGAAAACCTAGCCACTGGCTTAGATATTCAAATGGGAGCTGACCCAGTCACAGAGTATTTCTAGCAAGGTGTTATTAAACATGACCTGCTTCTCAAAACAATGCATCCTTCCAGACCTAGGTGCCTGGATACATTAGTAGATATCTGAAGAAAATTACGGGGCAGAACCTCATTTGTAAGTTTATTTAAAACCTACTCAGTATTCTCACCTGAAATTTCCTCATTTTTTTCCAGTGAAATACTGTTTCTTTTGTCGGTTTTGCCTTCTTATTTTGTTTGAAAAAGGAATACCAGCCTATACAGACTTGGACGTAGTTGATACATTATCAGGGGATACACAGGGGACATTTGTTCAAGTATCTGTGTGTTTTTCTCCCCTATATGAATTTCATGACTACATTGACACTACTTCATTCACTGAAGAGGACATGTTAAGCATTCATGGACACTCTAAATCAGCTAAACATATCTGTAGTATCATAGTACTTTCCATTTTAAACCTCCACTTTTAGAGTTTGCAATTTTTACAACTTGAACACCAGCATCTGGGCCAAAATAATATTAGTGTAACCTCTGACAGCTTTACCCCTTAAGTCCCCTAAATGAGAGCCATCTCATACAAGTTTTGGCAAGAAACAAAGACAGTGAGCCCATAAGAAAACTCATGAGGCTGTTAATCACTTTGTATTTGGAATAAAGCTAACATGATACTCAAGAAATGATGTTTAAAGACACTCACTGACTGAGGAAAGTAATAAAAAAATGTTGAATAGAATTGCCCATTCATCAAACACTGTGTGCCCTCTTTGGTGAATTAAGTAGTGTGCCTTGAATAAAAATAGTGAAAATCACATCCCCAGACAGCAACCAAAAAGCAACTGAGCAGAATTTTGTTCTGTCCTGTTCAGTATTTAACAACTAGCTTAAGTAACCTTAATAAGGGTCTTTGGAGAAGAAGGTAGGAGGGATTATTACTTTTTGAAGGTAATAGAAAAAATATCAAAGCATTTAATCTATTCCCCCTTTGAATAAAAACCAGAGAAAAAAGTAGCTAGGTTACTCCAAGTAGAACTTAATTGTTAAGCCTTTAGTTCCTGTATTTCTGATCCACCACTGACTGAAATTATTCCAGATGGGCCAAGATGTAGCAGTGACTACTCTTTGTGAGTATCAATAGCTTCCAGGTTGGTAGGTAAGGTTGATATAGGATAATATCTGCTGGTGGGAATAAACAGTAGGCTGCAGATCAAGCCATCAGCTATTTAGGAGGACAGGAATCAACCTAGACAGCAATGGTCAGGTTTACAGGTCAGCAATGTGTGTTCAGCAGACATCCCTGAGGAGATTGTGTTAGTGTCCAAGACTTCACTAATTGGGGCATTGCACCTTCCAGACAGTGCTGTAACCAGCTCAAATGGGAATTCTCTCCCTACCCTTCCTGTGCCTCATGCTTCAATCCACAGAAAGATTAACCCAGTGGGAATAAGCACACCAAAGAGGCTTTCAACTTTGAACAAGGCCTGGAACCCCATAGCAGTGATGGAAAATCATCTTCAAATAGTCTACCCTATTGTGTTGTCATAGCTATTACTATTATTGTTACTATCTTTGCCATTGTGAATTTTTTTCTTTTTTTTACTTTTATGAGTCATTAATACCACTTATTTTCTATTATTTAATGTATGTACTGACCAAATTCCTAACTTTCTTATGTTTTCCAGGGGAATTTTTATTGAAAAATAATGTTTCAACACATTGCTATATCCTGTGCCATTACTTTAGGCACAACAAAATAACTCCCTTATACCAGTGCATGACTGTAGAACTCTCACTGTACTCACTCAGCTTTAAATAACTGCTTGGGAGATCCATTTTCTGCTTGCTTTTTCACTATGTCAAACAACCAGATATCTCCTAAAATCTGCCCCATTCAGGCATCTGCAAGGTCAATAAGTTTGCATTAACGAGAGGCCAGAAATTGATGCAATGAGTCAAACCCTGGCCTCATTTACACCTGTACTGAATGCAATCTCTTCTCTGAGATGTGAGCTATGACTGTGCCCATTTCTGAATCTCAGGAACTTTTGGGTCAGGTACATTGGCAGTATGCATTTATCTGATTCCTGGCATGCAGTAGTTTTGAAACAGCTTAGCCATGGTTCTCTGAGTGGTTTAGTGTAATGGGGAGGAGAAACAGAAGAAAGAATTCTGTGGGAGAAAAATATGTGTCTTGTAGAAATGCCATTTTCAGAGCTTGAGATATAGTGGTTAAGCATAAATACAGCGTAAGTGCTTCTTCTCCAAGCTCCATAGTTATTCCTCAGTGGGAGGCAGGGAGATGCAGGGAATTTTTTTCCAAGCTGGCCTTGCTGTAAACCAAGTAGTTAGAACTGAAAATGGATTGAAGATTGGAGCTTTTGGTAGTTACAGGGATTTCATTTTGATTTACAAAGACTTCTTGTAGACTCAAGTGTGTGACTGAAATACTTTTCTTCTCTTTGAAGCCACTACTTAGCTACTCAGATATTAAAATACAGCACTCAGCTATGGAAATACAGTGTTGTTCTTCTGTAATTGTCTTACTCATTTTCACATGACCACAGATTTCTGTCCAAAAAGTTGGAGTTTAATTTTTGAAAGCAACACCCATGCTTCACATTCATTTTGCACATCATTTGGGTGCACAATTGTTTTGACAAATGTGTATCTTCTGTGATCACATGGTTATAACATGTAAGGAACAATATCGGCCTTGTAAAGTTAACACTAAAATGGCTGGAAGAGCATAATATAGCCAGCAAGGAGGACTGTGAGACTGTTTCCCTTTTCACAGGTAAATCTTAGGAGTATCTTGGTACAGGAGTAACTTGGTACAGACCAGGATGAGAGGAGAATTAGACCTCGTATAAACACTGACGTTGCATAGGCCAACTGTGATGTCGTTTTCATTTTTTCATTCTGCCCTATAAATATAATGAAAAACTGTGAGGGAACTACTCTTTTCTCAGTGCCAGTTGTTGATCAGCAGGAAGGGTGATTCAGCATATCATCATCAGTAATAAAAGCACAAAGCCGCAGAAGTCAATATTGGTTTGAGCATGTGTAATTGAAAAGAAACTATAACTGAAAAAATCCTCACAGCACACTAATCCAAGTGTAACCATGCAGGAAAAAAAAAAAAAACCTAACAGGCATGTGTTCTTCTAAGAAATCTTGTGTTTGCTAGGAAAAAAGACCCTAGAAAAGAAGATAGAAAGGATGTCTGCATAGACTGAAGGGTGGCTGAAAGGAGCAACAAGTGGGGAGCAAGCACTGACCCCACTCTCTTGTCCCTGGGCCACATCCCACACTCAACCCTATCTCTCAGCATTCAGTCCCTATCTCTCCAGCAGTCTCTATAGGAAGGTGAGGAGGATCTCGGTTTCCTGTCCTAAAGGAAGCACACAGGTGAAACATCTGAGCCTGGCTCACTGCAACAACCCATGACTACCTCAGCCTGCCTTATCTGGTTTGACAGTGGCCACTTCAGACACCTCTTCCTCTGAAAATGGAACACAAGGCATGGGTTTTGGCACCAACTTAATGAAATTTTCCCTGAAGAACTTCTTTCTGAGGTAGCACTTCACTGAATGAAACGGGCAGCATGTACATGGTGTTGACTATTCAAATAACCAGTGAGCTAAATGAGTACCTTCAGATGCAGGATCCTTCTGACTAATATTTACCTTGTCTGACTAATGAGGGCTGGTTAAAATGTCAAGAGTTTTTAGGGGGTTTTATTACCTCATTTCATACTCACTCTCACTGTAGATATAATGAACAGATATGTTGTTTACTCGTTCTGTTTACACAGTCCTGTAGGGATAAAAGGGTTGCTGCAGCATCACTGCTTCTGCATAGTTTGGGAAGCATTATGAATAAAAGTGTGTGAATAAAAGAGACTGTTCCTGCCTGGAAGCAAGCAGACTTGGGTCTGTCATTTAAGAGTTGTTCCTCACTGAAGCTAATGCAGAACTACTGTTGGCCTAGTAGAAGAATTCTGCTTCTTTAAAGCAAATTTTTTGCTGTAGCTCTCCTACCTGTGCCACGCAACTCTTCCACCGACAAGGGAGGAGAGCATGGTCAAACTTGTGGCACCCCCACTGCCCCACTCAGGGACATGCAAGGAGCCCTTCCTGCACCCTCTAAGCACTGGCCCAGGATGGTGAGAGCAGAAGTCCCTGTGAGCAATTGCCAGTATTGTTTTGAGCATGTGTAATTGAAAAGAAACTGAAAAAATCCTCAGAGCGCATTAATCCAGTGCAACCACGCAGGAAAAAGAAACCACACAAACAGGGATGTGTTTGCCTGTGGGTGGGAAATGGCGAGGGACCTGGGTTAACCCTCTCACACATGCATGGAGCTACTTCTCACCCACAAGACCTGGGCCTCCACTGATGGCCCAGCTTCCCAGAGCTGCTCCAGAGCCTCAGTGCTCCTGCAGTGGCTCCCTCAGCTATGCACACCCATGCCAAGACCTTTCAGAATAACAAAGAGGTTTTTCTCATGAGGCAGAGACACCCTTGGTTAGATTATCATATAGCAGAGCATGATCCAATATATATATTTAAAGGCAGCAACAGCCTGGGAAAGAGCCTGGGGGGACAAATGCCTAAAATGGAGAGGCTGTAAAGAAAAAATGTTCATTTTTAAAGGTAGGTAAGGCAAAGAATGCTGTCAATATTTGTTCTACTGCAACTGACTCCATCAGTTCTTTCAGGTCACTTGTTTAAATGGATGGAAACTATTGATTTTGTCTAATTCAATCTTTGCCGTGTGTTTCACAGGGACAAACGCTAAGCACGGGCTGCGCTGCAAGGCTTGCAAGATGAGCATCCACCACAAGTGTGCAGACAGCATTGGACAGCAGCGCTGCATGGGCAAGCTGGTAAGTGAGCAGCCCAGGGCAGCTTGTGCTGGAGCCACTTCCTCTGTGTGCCTGAACCCCAGGTGTGCATTTAGCTGCTGCATTAACAGAACCCACACCAAATCACTTTACTGAGGAGGGAAAGTGAAGCCAGGTGGTGCCCTGTTGTCAATTTGGGCATTGCTGCTGCACAAGAATGCAAAGAAAACCACAGCACCAATCTGGTCTGCTTTGTGGATGTGAAAATACAGTTAGAGAATACAAATTTAGCTAGCTAACAGAATTAATTGATCTTGACTGTGCTTGCTGTAGTGTAAACCTCTCAAAGAATGCTATAAATTAATAATAGTGTTTCAGTAGGGTTTAACAAATGAAAAATCCCTCAAATTATGTTTTATTGTTTTCTCCACTGTTAGGGCTTGAATAAAAAACCATAATTCACCTTAAAAAGAAAACCAAAGAATACTTCACAGTAAGACACTACAGATTTTGAAGCAATCTCTCAGCAGGAAAGGCTGGGAGCAGCCTGCCTCTGTATGGGCACAGCACTTTAGAGCCTGGGTTGCCTTCTGAACTGCAAAATGTCATGACTGGCAACGGCAGTACTGTGTCTGAGATAATTCTAACTCACGTTGTTGACTGTTATGGGAATATGGTTACTTTGGAAAAACAACTTGGAAAAACATGAATTGGAATATGAAAAGTGAATACATAGATTCATGATTCAGATGTTCTCATACTTGCTGCAACTTGACTTGAGACAATAGGAGGTAAAACCAAACAGTTTTACTGTGTTAAGTGATGGGAAAATGCAAGCACTGAGTTCAAAAGTGCTACAAACCTTTCACTGGAAATATCTTTTCTGTCCAGGAGTGTTCACTGAAAGCTACTGTTTATTTCCCGGAGGCAAGTATTTATGTATTTAAACCATAATCATAGTTCTAATATAAGGCATTCTGGTATAGGAAGTTGGTCTGTGAAGAGCTCAGTGACAAGCACTGGACAAGGCAAATACTATTCTATGTTAATTGATTCATGCATTTCTTGATTCCAGCCTCAGCTCTTGTGGTTACCAGTTTACAAAAACAAGAAATAGAGACTGAATTTACATCAGGAAGTTGTCAGCAGTCAGAGGAGTTTTGTGAGCTCATGCTGATGCTCTGTCTGAATCTAGCTTGGGGGTAAACAAAGGCTGAAGAATCTGGAATTAATTCCTCTAAGACTCCAAGACTATCAGTCCCCTCAGTCTTTTTCAGTCTTTTCTGCAGCTCATTACCTAAAGAACTAGTTGTCTATCAGGTTTTGATGTACACTGAACAGAGGATATGGAAAATATGCACATCTCTGCAAAACTTCCTCACTTTTCACTGTGGCTAGGAGTTCTCACAGCCTGCAGACATTAGAAATCGGAGAGAACATTTGTAAAATTCCAATGCCTTGAAGGCATTCATTTTGAGTACTAAGCATTTGCCTGAATTGAGATATGTTTTTAGAGTGGTATAGGCACTATTATATGCCGCATTATATTCTTTAATGATACAGCCACATTATATTCTTTAATGATACAGCTTGAGTTGTTATGGTCCACTTTTCTACAAGTGGACATTGTGGGAATATCTGGTAACAGCAGTTTTTTGACTTTACAGGACAAAAAGAAAAAAAAAATAAAAAGAAGGCAGTGGAAGCTTCAGTCAGTCAGCAGTAAACCTTAGAAAAACCTATAGAAAGCTTCTAAATTCCTTGGGTTTCACACATGCGTATGTGGGAACAGGAGGATTTGGAGTTAGGGTGGGGAACGATCTTCACATGTTTAACAAATACAGCACAATGCAAATTCACATTATGTAAGAATATAGGGAGAGGGAAACTTCCCAGAACCTCTAATGATTCAGCACTTCTGCTGCAATTAATTAGTGCTGCTCTTGTGTAAGACAAAAGAAACAAGGAGAGCTGAAAATGAGCCCCTTCTTCCACATAAATATAGGAAATGGGTTTTTTCTAGAAGAAAAATCCAATAAACATCTGACCTCTAAACCTCACAGTGACTGAACAACAGGAGGCAAATTTCCAGCCTCACCATAATGTTCCACCATTAACCAAAGAGCTGAGGCTTTTTCTACTTGATCAATCAAGGCAAGCACTGTGCTTCATTTGTTTTTGCTTTTCCTCCCTCCAGCCAAAGGGATTTCGACGGTACTACAGCTCACCGCTACTCATTCACGAGCAGTTTGGCTGCATCAAAGAAGTGATGCCTATTGGTAGGTTTTGACTGCTTTTCCATTCAGTCTTCCTTTGGCAATGCTCTGCAACAGCAGCGGCAGACTTCCAGCCATGGTATTTACCCTCAACATCCATCCAGCTCCTTTCAGTGACTGGATGCCCTTCTGCCACCTCAGGAAAGGACCACTCCAAAGATACAAAGCTGGAAGAGGAGAGGGTGTGTTCATTCTGTGTTTCACTCAAAATCCTGTATGCATACCTCCTAAAAATTACCCTGTTTATAATAACAACTACCTGAGATCAAGGTAGGGACTTAGAGGTGAGGAAACACTGAAATATTAAGATAAGGGTCTGAACTGGGAAAAAACAGATAAAAACCAGAGAGATCAAAACAGCAGGAGGGCCATTCAAATCACTGTTCTGGCTTTTGAGGGATGCTGCTAGGTTCCTGTCCTTTTTCATCCATATTTCTTACTTTCCTCATATTTTTTCCTTATTGAACATGTCTACACATTGTCTGAGTTCTTGAAAGACCACTTTTTCCTCACTGTAATACGAGATTTCTGAAAATAAATATTTTGAAATGGAGAAGTTAAGTTTATTCTGGAAAATACTTTTCCCCACCAGTACTCTAACCAGGCAGACCTGGAAGTGCAAAAAAATCAAAGCTGAAACTAGGCAGCCAGTTTAAAACTACTTGTCTGATGACATTTCCATTGTTACTGTCAACAGTTAAAAAAAAAATAAATTACAAGGATTTAATCTAATTTCTCTTTCTAAAAAACACCATCATTTTTATCAGACATAAGAGAAATATTTTCAATAAACTCTGGCCAAAACATGAGCTGTGCTTTGCTCTAATCAAAACCCAAAATCTCTTGTATTTTCTCATTACTTTGGCTAAAATTTCCCTCCTTCTACACAGTGCTACAAATGTACTGTATTCTTCATACTCACGGCCTTCCATCACAAGAGTAGTCGAGGTCTAAGAATGCAATATGTAGAAGAGAGTTTAATCTGAACTTGCTTGTTCCCAGTGAAGAAATCCATTTCTCTTCCATGGAAGATGATTTTTGTGGGAGATGATTTTGAGGGAGAGCTACTGTTGAGAGTGATCCAAGATGTCACTTATAGAGACAAACATGGATTAGAATCTCCCGGTACTCTGTCTTCCTCACCTCCATATAGGCAGTGCCAGTGATGATTAGAGGAGAATGGCAGGTGAAGAGAGGCAATGGCCAAGAATTGAAGAGCCAGTCCAAGAGGAAGATGATCTTTATGGAGTAAAGAGGCAGCAGAAAACTGACAGCAATTTCATTAAGTTCAACACTCACTTTTTATCAGGATAGTCTCTCAAATCCTTTCTAAGCATACTGCTCAGCCTCTTGGTGGAGGCAGGTGTTGCTCCAAGTTAAGCAGGAACATGACCAGAAATGTCCTCAAGGTATTGATTGATGCATGTTTTGCTCCTTCTGTTGCAGCCTGTGGAAATAAGGTTGACCCTGTGTATGAAACTCTCCGCTTTGGGACTTCTTTAGCCCAGAAAACCAAAAAGGGAAGTTCTGGAAGTGGGTCCGACTCTCCCAACAGAAACTCTGTAAGTATCATACATCTTTCTTCTGTTTCCTTTCTGGAGGAGCAGCAGATATTCATTCACATGAGCTTATATCAGAGTTCACAAAACTTTTATTTCAAACTGTAAAAAAACCCACTAAAATCTTACTCTCAGCTTCCATATTGAGACCAGAAAACTTGTTATTTTTGCAAATTCAAGTTTTATATATCTTTCAGATGACTCTTGAGAGAAAAAAGTACTAATTAAATAAGCAAACTGTTTTTAGCAGATTGTAAACAGAAATACTAATCTTTTTATTTTGCATGTCCATGTAGAAGTGTAACAGAGATGTTGAACTATCAGGCTGGAATAGAGGCATAGTGCTTGTTGTTGGTGGTGTCCATTTGCCCCTCATACAAATTATAATGATCAGTCGGAGTCCTCAGAACTTAGATTTAAAAGTACATGCCCACAGTACAGACCCAGACAAAATTAAGACACTGCTACAGCAACAAAGCAAGGGACTGGGGCCTCCACCCCTGTCCAGTGCAGAATCGTGAGGGAGGCACCACAGATGGGGGGTTCTCTCTCCAAACCCCAAATATAGACAGGTGTGCTCAGGTTGTTGAATCCAGACAGGGAGATGTTAATATTTGTCATTCACTGCCTCCAATTGTAAAAGTCACTTTCTTCAGGACCATGGCAGAAGAGGTGGAGAACAAGGGAATGGTTAGTTCTCTTGGCCCTGCCTTTGCTGTATCCATACCTTATTCAACAGTAATTGCCAATTTCTTCCTTACAGAAATGGTTAGTTATCCCAGTGTTGGGATCCACAAGATCAGGAGCTCCTTCATGGTGGTGAAAGAACATTTCCTACCCTCTCAGCCTCTTGTAAACAGGTGCTTACACCTACGTTTGAGGTTCTCTTCCATTCCCAAGAGGTCCTCTCCACTCCACTCTTCCCACCCCTCCCCTCCCAAAAAAAACCAACAATAAAAAAACCCAACAACAACAAAAAACACCCAAAAAACAAACAAACAAACCCCACACCCAAATCCACTGGAGGCTAAAGCTAATTGTCATCTCTAAAAATCAAACCCACCTTATCTGACAATCCCTTCTGCACACACCTCACAGGACAAATCACTGGGCACAAAGACATGATGAGAGTTGATCTCAAGGAGAGAGTATAAGTATCTCAAGGCAAATACTTATATACTTAATATCAAGTCATGCTACCATCTGTATATATTTGTTACATTTCCCTGGCATTTAAATGCATGCTCACTTACATAGGTGACCTGTAATCTTGGGGGATATAGGTGGACTCTAAGCAGACATCAACTGATGTCAGATGGGAAAAAAGACAAACTAATTTAAGCAAGAACTAAGTGAAGTCTGCAACGGATTTATTAAGAGATGTGTCCTCTATCCACCCCCATTTGTGCCTTAAAAGGAATTTGCTAATTCCCTTTTTTTTTTTTTAAACTCAAAGTAACTCTACCTTCTGTCGCATTATTACATTTCTTTCTTTCAATTATTTAATTTGCTTTGAAACAAAATTTCTACAAATGTAATTACTGCTTTCTAAATCAATAAAGTTTATGTTGAATTATAGATGAAAACTCAAGCATAGAAATCACTAACGCTGTGTCAGCTTACTCCTGGGAGCTTATCATAACTAGGTGGGGTGTGGGTGTAGAATTAGGAACGCAAGTTCATTACAGGAATTTCTCCAGGGTATTGAAGCTCAGAGAGAATGTAACATGTCAGCATACAGGAAATAGAACACGTTAGAGAATTGAATAAATGGACCTGAGAAACCATAAATTTTGCCGGCACAGGCTTGTGGATTGAGACAAGGATAAAAAACAGGGTAGACACAACCCTGAACAAAATGATGTAGCTGCAGACCTTTAAAAAACTGGTGTGTGACCTTGGAGTAGATACTGACCAGTGACTGCAACAGGGATGTGGCACAGAGCCCTTAGAAGCACATGTAGTTAGTAACTCAAAGGGACTACAAGCTTTCCCCAGTGATCCCCTCTTCTGGGCTGCTCTGCTCCTCTCCAGGCAGGAGCAGCAATGCAGCTGTGGGGCTGTGCTGAATCCCAGCCCTGGGAAATGGAATGTGCTTCAAGGTTCTGCCATGTCACCCAGCTAGGGACATGGGGACACCTGGGAGACTACTTCACCTTGCATGTGGTGTCCAAGCTGTCCAGGGCCTCGCTCTGGGTCAGTACAGCAGAGCTGCTCCTGCTGAAGATGGTAAAAAGCAAAGGTGACTGGCCTAAGAGCTGTTCCTTGCCCCTACAGCCATGAAGCTTCGACACTACATGCAGTTCATGTCTCTGCAGAGAGTAGAGACAACCACGTTCCTCTAAACTAGCCAAAGTATTTTTAACAGGACTGAGCTGTGTGGACGTACTCACTGATTTTTCCGCCCGGATTCTGCATTTCCCATAAAAGAAAGTGGCCATATGCTCCAGATTTACTACCTACTGCTTGCTTCAAAACTGTGCTTCTGCAACCCACATTTATACAAAAAGGCACTTGAGGTGATGTAAATGTGAATCTAGTTCTTGTTAGTTTTTTGTGGATCAGCTCCTCTCAAAAGCAGCTTTGCACCTCTATCATTTCTATTAGACCATTTGTCATGTAGTCATTCAGTGAAAAATCATTAGAGGTAAATCAGGTTGCCTCAGAAGGTTTTGGATGAGGTATATATACTGAAGAGACAGTCACTACACGTCCCATATGCACTAGAACATAACAAAATTAACACTAATTGTTAGTCAGCAATAATGAAGCTAGTCTGCAAAAACTGAGGAACATGTTGTAGCAATGAGCTGAAAAATAGCTGGGACTTAGTCTTTCAACAAAGCCAGTCTTTTTCTTCTCCACCCAGCAACCAGAATCCATAGATAAGCTCTACACTGGATCTGTGTAAACTTTGTTATTGCAGTGCCTTCTCATCCCTGGGTGACCTATTTGGGCAAGATGCAAGACAAACATGACCTGCTGCAAAAGGCTGAGTCTAAAAATAGGGAACAATACAGCAGTAAATTAAAGCATATATTCTTAAAATAGCAAGGGAAACAAGATAACCACACAACACCTGTGGCACAAATCTACTTTCAATCCCTTTTTGCCTTGGTTTCCGTCATGGAGAAATAGCTAGCAAAGTACTAGATAGGAGAAATAAAATTGTGAAAGTACTTTCTAAAAAAAGCTTTGCTGTCAACACGAGTAAAAGGGGGAAAAAACCAACACGTTAAATCTATAAAGCAATTCAGATTCTGCTCCCTAAACAAAAGTAGGAATGTTCCTGTGGTGCAGGCACAGGACTGCAAAGCAACAGAGCAGGCTATGTGTTTAGTACAACTGTAAAACGTCATACAATAAAAATACAATTATTGTGTCATAGAATTAAATCCTGTGACTTAAAATTTGTAAGCTAGAAAAAAATAAAGCTTGGGAACAATGTAAGAATTTATATTTATTCATATTAGAGAAAGCACCTGGCTCAAGTTCAGTCTTTGGTTTTTTTCTGGTTATCAAAGATGTAGAGAGTTCAGTGACTGAAGTTTTGTTAAGGTCAGATTTGCACACAGTTGTTTGGAGTAGCTTCTCATTCCCGTTGGGCTATACAAGGAGAAGCTGACTACCCAACCAAGGAATCTAGTGCTGTATACAGAATATACTTCTGAGGCTTAAGATTATGTCATCCCATTTTCCTACACCCTGGAACACTGGGTCCCTAATCATGACTGACATTAATATGGTACAAAGAAGAAATCATAGTAATTTTAAAAGCAACACTTAGGTTTCAATTTCCCTAGCCATACTGGCCAGATGACTGTTTAAAAAGAAAGTGAGGGCAGATATTTAAAGACTGACTTCATCCACTGCACTGCACTCTAGCTCTTTCTTTTACAGCATTTTAACAGAATTAAAATGACCCTTGCATTACAGTTATTTTACTGAATAATATATTCAGAGTTGATATATTAAAACTCAGTAGTTTCAACTAATGTTCAGTCTCCCTGAATGATAGCTATTTAGTATACGTGCAGAATCTGCAAATTCCCTCATGCCCTTTTTATTTTGTACAGAGAAGCCCATTGCTTAACATACTCCTTTGCTCCTTAACTTTCACTTTATTTTATACTGCAGAAATCTTTTCTGCTCCAGACTCCGAACTTAGTCTGTAATTTTTTTCTAGGCTTTCACTGCTCCCTGTGCAGTAGGTATGTGTTGTGCACCACCAGATCCAATGTTTCCTTCCATCCCATTAGGCTGACTCTGCTCTGCTCTGACATCACTCAAGTACTGCATTTCCCAAAGACCCTTGCTGTGGTTTTATTTCACTTCATTGGTCCCTTTTTCTTGCTTACCCTGTCTCGTTTGCTGTTTCTGTCCCTGCAGACAGCTGACTTGGTAGAAGTTCCAGAGGAAGGCAATAGCTCTGCAGGCACCCTTGACATAAGCAGAAAACGCAGCAACAGTGGTGAGTGCCCCAGGACAGCACCTTCAGGTGTAAAGGCCCATGTGCAGCCTGTTTCATGGCATGGGTGGGTTATGGCATTTCCAGCTTTTAGCAACATTCTGGTTTTCAAAGCAGAAGGTGAGTTGGTGCAAGAATTTGGGGAATGCTTTTTGCCATTCAGATGAAGCTGAAGCCACCACTTTCCTTAACGTGGTGTGTCCAAAACTGCCACTGGGCAAGGTTCAGGTCCATTCCTTATCTCCTATCTTTACTTCATGATCATGACTGTAGACTTAACATGCTGCACTTCCACATTGGCAAAGTAGAACCAAAAAATTACTTTCTTTTCTATATGTTTGATTTTTCCCCATGATTTCTTATATCATAACCTCTTTGGGATACAGAAAATTAATTGTAAAAGATCTTTACATCTGTAAAATATGTAACACAGGAAATTTTGATTATAATTTCAGCTTCTGAGTACAACTGTAGTATGTGCCCAGTAATATTAGTAGCCCAATTTTTTTTGTTTGATTTGCAATACAGCATTGGCTTGATGAGATTTGAAAACCAGCATAGCATCAAGAGTTTAGTAATGAAATCTCAGCCATCAAGAGTTGGTGTTTGTGACCCTGCTTTTGAATTCAGTCATGGTGGTGGAAGTCATAAACAAAAAGAGTTATTGCTCAACACAACTTCAGGCCCAAACCATCAGGGCAACTTCTCTAGCAGCACCTGAAATCTGCTTTGCTGAATGTCACAAAATGTACAGAACAAAGACAAACCACACTGAGCATAACTTTTTTCTTCATGGTACTCCCAGTGTCCCTTACATACTGCTACCAATTCATGTAGGAGAAAGGCCGGCTTCAGCTGTCTGTTTCTATTTTATGCCACCTCCTTATTCCTTTCCTCTCCTCTTGGTCCTATCACTTCTCCTCACTGTGTTCAGACATTTCCTTCCTCTCATTTTGTGAACATATCATCCATATTATTTCTCCTGAAAATTTTGTTAAGTTTTCTGTCTTGCAAGTGCAAGTTGACTTGACCTGGTTAGAGAATTCAGTCTGCACCACATTGTTTAATCCTGCCCACCTGAGATTAAATCAACCCTGTTTGAATGTTCAGATAACGTTTTTTTTTTTCTTTGCAAATCAATAGTTTCATTTTTGAAACCCAAAGAAACTTTTTTTTCTGAGCTCTGTATTCACTGAATGCACAGAAAAGCATTCAAGGAACTTACTTAAAGAGATTAGTTTAAAAACTCAGCATGTGTCAAACCTCAAATAACTTCCGCGGCACATTAACGATTCCTTTGATCAGCACTGGCTTTTTTACAATCCATCCTTTAGAGACTCAGGGTATAAATTATGCATCAGTCACTCCAAAAATTTCCTCTTGGTAGAGTTTTAATAAACTGTCTGCACTGTTTCCACATTCTATGGAAATGGTAAAATCCTTTTCAGAGTGTAAAAATCCCTGGTTTTTTCCTTTTTTTTTTTTTTTCTTTCTTTTCGTCTGCTGCTGCTAGGGCAAACAAATATGAAAATAGATGGATTTCTGTTGTGTGGAGATATGAACAACATAATTCTATGGCTTTAGATTCAAGTGCCTCCTATTAACATCCAGAGACCATGAACTCAACATAGATTAAAAATTTAAATACATTCAAAATATTTTTACGAAGTGACTCATGACTCCTTTTTCTTCAGTTGTCCACTGCCTCTTTATCAGGAAGTTCCACATTAATGCCTGGATGACTCAGGTCCATTCTGGTAGAGTTTGTATTGTTTGGTTTTTCCTATTAAAATGCTGTTCTGCAAATTAGTATTTAGGAAAATAAATGTACATTTATTTTCCTAAATAATTAAGGAAAAATTATTTGTACATTTGATGCTCTTTGGTAAAGGGAAACAGCAGAAAAGACAGTCTCCAGAAGGGTAAAACAACCCAGCACATGTGTGGCCATGTAATTTTCCCTGTAGAACTCCTATGAAAACACTTTAATGGGAGATTCTTTATTCAGGCCCTGGCATAAATCCTATGAAACAAAGCATCCCAGTTTACAAAAGTGAGATGGCAATTTCCAGCCCTTCAGCCTCCTGTAAGCCAGTTACACTTTTTCACTGTTGTGAACACAACACAAGTCCTAAAAGCCAAAATGTACTTTAGGTGACATCTATCACTCTGTTATCAACAGCGATTTGAGAATTTTCCCCTTGCATCAAATATGGGATGACCTCCCTGCAAACCCAGTTTTGGTGAGCGCTTCTCAGCCAACACAAGGATACAGTTCAGCTCCTTCCCCATATGCTGGGTTGCCTCCACAGTTCATGAGGCTGTACATTAGTATCTCTTTATTTTCTGTTACCAAACAGGAATTACTCCAGGCATGGTGCTGAAATGCTTTTACTTCATCTGGTGAATGACTTTTTCCAAGTCCAAAAGGCTCCTTAGTATTCACCAGAACATCTTCACTTTGCCTCCTGACTCCTGTTCCTCTCAACATGAAAAACAAAGCATGGTGATTTGAGTAGGACTTAAACACTGAGAAACTGTAATAGCAGCACTTTAAATGCCTTCATACAGATGTCAGACATACATATACCCATATATTAATGATACAGGAAATTAGGTTCATTTCTAAGATTTTCCTTCTGATACCTATGATAATCTGCAGGGTCAGAGTCCCTTTGCAACAGGACTTGATGAGGAGCATATTGAGGCCCCAAGTCCGCTGCAGTCAGGACAAGCCAGACACAATTTGTGGCATTTTCACATTGAGTGTGGCAGGCATCAGCTCACATGCTCCCTTCACATTCACAGACTGAACATTATGACTACAACGTTGTCTTACATTCTGTCAGAGATGATGTGTGTGCTTATAAATGCCTGTCACTTTGTACAAAATCTTTCTCCTGCACATTGTGGCTGCCGTTTTGCTTGTCTTTTATCTGTTACAGGAACACTGTCATGTTTTTCAATATCCAAGTACAACTCTCTACTATCAAAGAGCCTTACTATTTCCCTTATAAAGCTCCTTCACAGACTCTGTTAGGTTGTCAGCTACCATGTAGGCTAGTCCCAGAAATATATGTTAATTAAGGAAAGGATGAACAAGTGAAAGAACAGAGATGATCCTGTTAAGGTGAAGAGTCTTAAACTACTCCTAAAATGTCATGTGTTTTCTTTATTTCAGTGTTTACATACTCTGAAAACGGCACAGAACACTTTGGAGAAGAACCAAAAAGTATACATTCCCCGGTATGAGCATAAATTTTGTGATGATACAATGGTAATGGGAAGTCATGTAAAACTCTTGTTTTTATGGCTGTCTGAGGACCTTGCCTAGGTCTGATCCATCACTGATATCTGACTGTCATGTTCTTACACCATTTCTGGGCCACTGGCCATGGCTGGAAGCAACATTACTGGATGGCTTTTTGGTTTATCCTTTGTCATCAATTTATGTTTTTCTGCTTATTGCAAACTGATTTGGAAATACTCCAAGTGTGCAGCCATGTAATTACAATAGGACTGCCATAATGTAAAAATCACAGATTTGATTTTGAAAATTATGTAGTGTCTATTTTAGCTGCTTTTTCTTTTTTTCCCCCAGATTAATGGTGGAAAAAGTGAGAAGAGAGAAAAGCCACTCTTCTCTGTTGAAAACCCAGCACAAAAAGCTTTCACACATTAAAATCGCTTTAGGGAAGTGAATTTGCACCTGTGCACTGTACAATTCTATCTAGTTCCATCCATAATGAGGACTGTAGACTAGATACCTTATATAAGGCCAATAATACACTATTGGGCACATAAGAGCTATCATACATACTACAGAGAGAAAAAAGGCACACTCATTTTTAAAATCTTGTCCCAAAGACCAGTCAGTGCAAATTTCTGCTTCTGTTCTTTGGAAGCCTGGAATTTGATCCTGGAGTTCAGATAATCTTCTTTCTAAATTCAGATAGTTACTGCCTTAATGGCCTGCAATGTACCTGGGCCATAGTCCTCCAAGCTGTGAGAACGGAGAGATGATTCTTGATAATTTATTGTAAGATCAAGTTCTGGTTCCTCTGTCTCTAACAAAGCAAACCAAATTCCTTTACAGAGCAGAGATTTAAATTTTCTCTTTCTCTTTTTTCTTAAAGGGACCATTTTATAAAAGCACGTTACAAATGAACACCTATGTTGCCTTGTACAAATTTGTACCACAAGAGAATGAAGACTTGGAGATGAGGTAAACCCCAAAATATTTGTTAGTCGATTTGACACATTTGCACTGATAGTCATATGGTTATATATGACTTTGAGGAAGTGAGGGTTTCTTCTGATAGTTTTAATACACATTTTTATAGATATAACCATCTAGATACAAAAATGTTCTCAAAGTTAAAAAGAACAGATGACCAATTTTTTCAGCAAGGATACACTAGATTAAAAGTTTCATAAACACTTATATCACCTCAGGAACAAGATGACTTTCAGCTATAAAATGTTCTCAGTTGCTTTGTTTTTAAATCAGAGGTTTTCAACTAGGAATTCTTCACCAGCTCTCATGCTAATGCTGAAAATTTTACCAGTCCTGTTTGATCCTCCCTCTTATTCAGTTGTGTCTGAAAGTAGTGAATAGCATCCAGCTGCTGGATGGCAGTATTTTCACATGAGAACTTCGCAAAATGACCTTGTTAATTGTTATTTTTAGCACTTACTTCCTCAGTTCTGCATCAATTGCTTGCATTACCAGATCTAATCCAAGCCCTCTGAAGGCTAAGGAGAGCTTTTCTTTCACTGAAATTATTTTGTTCATGCTACTCACATTTTGCATGGTCTTGCTAAAGTTCTTACTGTGAAATATGTCACTGGCCTTCAAGGCATCCCTATATCAAAATAATCAAGCCTGTGCTACAGAATTTAGGGAATTGACAGAGAAATGCCCTTCTCCTCAGCATCTCCAACACTGAAAGCCTTTTTCCTGTTCCCAGCTGTGCCTTCTCACTGCTCGGGAACTAAAGGGTGAAATGTAATGCAGAAATTACAAGTTTTCCTATCATTCTGCTTTACTGGCATTTCCTGATCATTATTTTAGGAATGTCAGCTCTTCAGGAAATAACCACAGTTGCCTTTAGTGCAATTTGCCAGCTATTCTGCTTGGAAGGTTCCACTTTGCATCCTGCTCTTTAGGAGCATATTACATCTTGTGCATTTCTTCCATGACAAAGAACATCTTTCAGACAAGCCTGCAGAGCCAGGCAGGATCCAACTCAGTTGTATAAATCCCCATTTAGCATAGTTGATCTGCTGGAGGTGGGTTCAGCAGAGCAGTGTTGTCAAGACTGACAAGCACTGCCCAGCGAACCTGAATTGGGAATCAGCCAGGCACTGGTCACCTCCATCATAACAAAGGCAAACAACAGGAGAATGACCTGACCTGAGAGGAAGAGTTAGGGCAGATTTCTGGAGTTCCTAGCTCATCTCTGAGAGGATACGGTGAGGGGCAGATTACTGCAGTTCAGATGTGTAGCCCTGATTTCAGCTGAAATTAGAACTTACCACAGCCTGGATTTTTTCCCTAACAGCAGGAGCTGTCAGATTTTCCAGTGCTCTGGCATAAGTAAAATAAATGGACATTGCAGTAATATACTTATTCTAAGAGGTGGCCTTATATTATAAGAGAGAATCCTGCCAGCAGGTAACCCCATGTTTCAGACCCTTCAGAGAATAGAATAGAATAGAATAGAATAGAATAGAATAGAATAGAATAGAATAGAATAGTTGGAAAATACCTACATGAGTGCCCATCTTGCCACCTTCTGAAATTTAGATCAACAAGGCTGAGCAGACAACTTATCCAGGGTCATGATTTACAGAAGAAAAATATGAGACCTGACTGATTTCAACCAGGAGTAAGAACCAAGTGGGTTTTCCCTCTCTTAGGGATTAGCAGCTTAAATCTAGACTGCAAGAATAACAGGTCCAGATGGGATTTTTATTTTGAATCCTTTTTGGAGATTAAAGACATCTATATTAGCTCTTTTCTAGGAAAAAAAAGTGAACAAAATCAGCAGGCATTCAACCTAAAATTCTCTGTGCTCAGACAAGTGACATGGAGAGACTTTAAGTTCAGTTGCCATTTTTCTCTGACAGCCAAATAAATTATATTTTCAGGGTTGTTTTTCCAACAACCAGACTGAAGAGTACTGGGTGGACAAGGCTCTCCAAATCCTTCTTATTGAAAGTGTTTTTCTTTCAGTGTAAGGGTGCTGACCCCAGTCTATTCACTTTGAAGTTATAGGTTCCCTTAAAATCTCTTTGTGTTCCATATTAAATATTAACTGTAGTAAAGTACTCAGATATTCTTTCCCTTTGAGAAAAACTTTTTACCACTGGGATATCAAGTTGACCATTTTCTCTAGCTTTCTTCCTCACCTCCGCAACATTTAATTATTCCAAACACATTGAAACAAGTTCTTCAAGGGAGCTTGAGGAAAATCCTGTCTTGGATTGCACAGGATTAGAAGACTAAATGTCTGTTTCTCCAGTTGTCAGCAGCAGTGATAACCATGTGGAAAGTGGACCAAAGAGGCCCACCAGTGACCACACCTCCAGCTGCATCCTGGACAGATCCACATTTTCTATGCATGCTGTGAAAGAGCCTGTTAAATTGGATCAGATGCTCCAGATGTGTTTGCAGGCTCTTGTGCTGCTAACAATACAGTGAGCCTAACAGAGAAAGCTGAATAATTAGGGGTCAACAATTAATTAACAAGAAATGTCTCTTATCCAGCAAACAGAGCTTTCTGGAGTTAATCCCTTTGGAAATGGTCTCCTACTTACTTTCTACAACATACCACTATTATAAGTATGTAGGAATATTGATGAAGTATCACCAATAGGGGGGAAAAGGTCAAACTACCTGCACAAAATCAGCTTAGCAGATTTTGCTATTAGTGTTTCCAGCCAAATTATTCTCCTTAGCTCTGCTTTGGAGCTAGTCAGCTGGATGCTGATACTTAGCAATTACAACTCAGCACCACACATTATAAAGGAAAATATGTCCCATTCAAATCAAAAAGACATTATTGGGCAGAATTATATCCCTGCTGATTAATTGCTTTTGTCAGTAAAATAGAACTATTTTCCTGCTGCCTTCCTTCTGCAATCACAGCTTGAAAACACAGATGATTGAAGTAGTGTGTCCCAACAGTGTGAAATGTGAAATGTCTTAAAGTAAAGCAATAATGCCTTTAACAAAGAGAGACTGTATTTTAAACAGTTCCTTAATAAACAGGAAGCAAAACTTCCAGTTCACAGATGTTGTCTCAAAATAATGGTCTAGCCCCAAGACAGAGACTCTCTTTCTGCATTAACATGCATGACTGAAGAAAACTTTGCCAGCTCATTGAGTCTACCTTCAGTGAATGCTCAGAAAAAAATAACCATTCCTATTAGAAGAGAATAGTGGAAGCTGATTCAACATGACAATTAAGAGTCATCTTACATACTGTTTGTCTTGTAATTACAGGCCAGGGGATATGATCACACTTCTGGAAGACTCTAATGAAGACTGGTGGAAGGTATGTGCTAGTCAGTTTACATCTGTTTTCTTTCCAAAAGGGAAAATATCTTGTTTTTAATACTGAACATGTATTAAAGCTGTTACTGTTAACAATCTTCTACTATCAATATGTTTCCTTCATAGGGGAGAATTGATGACAGAACTGGATATTTTCCTGCTAACTTTGTTCAGAGAGTGCAACAAAATGAGAAGATTTACAGGTGTATCAGGACATTCATTGGCTGCAAGGAACAAGGACAGATAACTCTGAAAGAGAACCAGGTAAGATCCTCTGTGCTGGACCCTCACTGGAATAGAGCATCCAGCAGTCTTACCAGTGACTGAAGGGAAAATTGTGCAAGACAAGGACAGGCAGATTTTTTCACTGCAGTTTTACAAGATTTATTAATTGTATGGTAGCAGTGTCTAGAAGCCAGGTAAGAGCAATGTTTCCCTTGTGCAAACACATACTCGATGCCTGGCACAGCCTGAATTTTCAGTGTCACAGATATTCATAGTGATACTTTACATATTCTTCTCTTTTGCTGACTTCAGAGGGATGAACACAGAGTCTTAGCAACAGAACTTGTGTCCCTGAAAAATTATATGGTTTTCTCCTCACTATTAGAGCTAATTGATAAAAGACAGAGCCTCCCTCCCCAGACCTTATCTAAAGATCTAAACACAGCCCATTGTCTTTGCTTCAACAAGAACACAGTAAAGACAGCATCACACAAAGCTGTAAATCCTAAATGTAACACTTGTTCGCCAGTTGCAAGGTATATTTAATCCTTATTTTTTGTGTCACTTCTTAAATGCCCTCTCTACAGGCTGTAATATATTTTAAGCTATCAGTGCTCCTGTGAGCTTAAGTACATTATGTCCAGTGAGGACATGCAGGGTCCATTCACCAGGGTGTATTTTCATCAGCTCCTTCTACTTTGTGTCCTTCAGGTGCGTTCACTAGGCACAAACCATGACTCAAAACCTGCATTAAGGGACAGGTTTGTGGCATAAGCTCATGTAAATAGGAGGATGGCATACTAAGGGTGATACACAGCTTGAGTTCTCTGACACCTGGATGCAATAAAAAGGTAGATTTTTCTCAGCGTGCCTTGCGAAGTCTAATATTCTTCCACCTATTAGGTCTTTCCTTTCCTGTGACAACTTTGTCACATCACCAGAAATGGTTTGCTTTACAGCCTGAATGGCCACTGATTTTATTAGAGAAGTCAGAACCAGTGTGGACTTCAGGGCTGTAGATTTTTCCATGCAGAACTTTTTTAACACTTCACTCCACTGGTGGATAAGATTAACTTACAGCTTGGCTGCTGCTGATTTGTGGCATAGCAAAACATAAAAGTGCTAACAACCCTTGAGTGCACACAGTATTTTCAGGAAGGCACAGAACTACAATGACCAGAGTATATATTAAATGCTCCTGTACACATCGTACATTGGGCAGCTCTGCACTTTCTAGAAAGAAAGTTCTTACATTCTTTTTACCCAATATCTCTTTTAAAATTTTTTTCTGTCTGTGCACACAGACAAAAGAAATATTACCAGAGCAGAACAAGAGGTTTTGGAGGCTTTGTGTTCCAAAATAAGCAATACACAAGGGCAAAGGTAGGAAATGGTAGTGTTGGAATATGTCCTGCCAGCATGAGGCAATGGCCAAGATCTGCGTCACTTCTCATTAGTGGGTGTGCCAGATCATCCCTGTCAGTGTGGCAACTGCTGCAAGCAGGGAGAGCCCAGTTGCTTGCCTCAGTTCTCACAAAGCCACGGTTTCCAAGTGGGCAGCTCTGGCAGCTTCATCTAAACACAAGGACTTTCCTATTGTCCCTATTTCATAATAGCATCACAAAGGGAGCTCAGAGTCAGAGGTGCCTCATCATCTCTGGCAAGGCGAGAGGTAAAGGAAGGGATGAATCTATCCTGTCTCCCTACTACCTCTTTTTTTAAAAAACTTTTACAGCTCTCTCTCAAGCCCACACAACTGCTGAGGCTGAATATGAATGCTGTCGGGTGCTTGCTCCATGTGGGAGAGGCTCCAGAGGAAGAAAGAAATCAATATTTGTTGTGAAACAGGGGGCAGAGATCAGACTGCACAAACACATGAATGCAGAGACATGAGGGGAAAGGAGCATAGCAAACAGATCCTGCTCCACTCACACAAATTGTGCAAAAGGGGGACATTTAAGTAGCTTGAAGGCCATTTTGGGTAATTTCCAGGCGGGACAGCCACAGTGAGGCCATGGACACTTATCTGCTTCCTGCTGTCCCTCCATACAGAGCACAATTTTTTGTATATTTTTTTAATAAAAAAGACAACTCTCCCTTCACAGTAGAAAAACTCTTATCATGAAAAACATTTTGTTATTGAGATTTTTTTACTTTAAAAATTTATTTTATATTTCCAAAGTCAAACTTCCTTTCTTTATTCTTCAGCCATTTCTCTTATTTTCTGTCCTTTATTTCTCTATTGTTTTGCATGTGAAGCAGAGAGAGAGATGCAATAGGCATGAAAAATACAAAGTCATCTACATGGGACTTGTGGGAAAACTTTGGCAGAATTTTTTTTCTATCTTTTGTTCTATCGGGAATTTCTGTGGGATTTCATCGCCCATGTTACCTGTCTCTGGGCACAGTGTTCAGAGTGCTGTGACTGCAATACATGTACTTTGTGCAAAGCACTGACTTCTTCCAGATTAGCAAACAAGAGAGATTATTCATCACTACTTATTCATGTCAAGTCTCACTTTAGCTAGAAAAACTCATTAACTGGTCTAATAAATTAATAAATAAATGATGATAATAATAAATGACTATAGTATGGCAAAGGTATTTCACTGAGTCACTTGCAGTGTGGTCTAACAAGAGTACAGAACCATTCTGACAATGAAAGCAAGAATGATACACTAACAGAAAAGCTTTTCCAGTGACAATAATATGAATTTTCTTTATATTGCTTGATGATACTTTCCATGGTTTATTCTTCAGGTCTCTGTCACCTCATGCCCTATATGATTTTTTC
Organism: Zosterops lateralis; assembly: GCF_965231275.1. Taxonomy (NCBI): domain Eukaryota; kingdom Metazoa; phylum Chordata; class Aves; order Passeriformes; family Zosteropidae; genus Zosterops; species Zosterops lateralis. The sequence continues at coordinate 49,542,501 of NC_139762.1, read as the reverse complement.
TGGGTAGAGAGTTTACTCTTGTAAGACAAAAGGCAATAAGTTCATATCAACAAAGCCACATGAATACCGTAAGAAAAGCCATTTTGAGCAAGCAGAGATATTGTCAAAGTTTGTGGCAGAGTGAGTAATACTTTTTCTGGAATCATTTGGCATGGAAAATTTTCATGTCTTGGAAATAACATTTGGAGTTTCAGCTTCATGCAACCTTTCTGGCAAAGCCAATATTCAGGGAGAGGGCTGAATAATAACCATAGTTTGTTCACCCATCTTTAGCAATATGCACAAGCTACTCTTCACAAAGGATCCCTTGGAAATGTCACCATGTTGTATGAAACCCAGGCTGTAGGAGAAAAAGTGTACTGCTCCAGAGATGCCAGCATCTTAGAGTTTAGGGTTCACTGACAGATTTTTGAGTCTTAAAACCAGTTCAGAAGATGACTGGGCACCACAGGCCTCAATCAGGGATCTCTAGGAGTTAGTCAGGCATAGCCCCTGACATCAGTAAAGCAAGATTATCAATAAGGAAATCAAACCTGACCAATTTTGATGGCTTTCGACACTTTTAAGCTCTTCTCACAGATGATATGAACTGCATAATTTCCAACTCTGATTCATTATATCATCCCTTATATATATAAACTTATATATCACATACATACATAAAATTTTCTCCAACCTGTTACTTCTGTCCTAGACTTCCCAAATTCATTACCAAACATTATGCAAATATTTCTTTGCAGGACAACAGGTTCTTATTTGACCTCTGTTCACAAAAGAAAAATAATCTCAATATCTAGTATATCATCAATGTTTGGAAAAGCATCTCTTAAAATGTCTTTAGAGTATTTGATCATCCTTATTTATAAAGAAGTCAAAATAATTTGCTGTTTGAACATCTGCTTTTACTTTGAAAAAGATCCTGCTCACACCTTTGCATGACTGTCTCTGACATCTACAGTCACACTAACACAAATTAGTTTAGAGCTGGGCTTTTTCTAATTAGATAGCACAACTGATTTTAAATTGCACAGGTGATCTTGGGCTACAGAAATTACCCCGAACTGTGACATTTGTAACAAACTGGGAATGAGAAGCTCTTTGCCTCATCCAGAGTACCCTGTGAGTTTACATAAAAGTCAATGCAACAGACCCATTTTGTGATGTTTTACAAATGTCACATATCCACAAGGCTGGTCTTAATAAGGCAGGGTTGGAGGACAGGTCTACAGACCCAGGAAATCCCCCTCTCTCAGGTCTTCTGATTAGCCTGGATGCTTTGTTGCTACCTGGCTTTTCACCTCATTTCCTAGGAGTTACTTTATGTCCTCATACTTTTGGGATGCTGTAAAAGAAGCTGAGCTTCTAAGGGCAGGACTCAGCTACCTTTGAAAATCAGTTTAATCACACTGACTTTTGCATACAAATTAAATCACTTAAAAGGCAAGCTCATCACTGAAAGTAATGTTGCAGTTCTTTTTGTGCTCCCCAGCTCTAGGTGCTGCACTTCACAGCTAAGCTGAAAAAGAACAGGGTCATTTTCCAGCTCTCTCTGATTTCCACTGGTGTCAGTCTTGCTGAGAAGTGATGGGTGTCCCCATTCATTCAGGGATGCTGAGTGGCACAAAAGATTTGCAAGAGTCTAAAACAAGGGCACAGATCATTATGCATCCAATCCAGGTCTTCTTTAAAACCCTAAGTGATATAGGTAAAGCTAGACAGTGTTCTTAGTCCAAAAGTTAGTGAAATAACTGATACAAAACCCTTCATCATCATTTGCACTATGACTGTATGTGTATGGAAATGGAGCTGCTTAGCATTTCCATCCCCAAGGCTCACATAGGCAAGGAACTCAGTGCACTGGCAGCAGCAAATGTAGAAGCTCAGTGTCCCTGTGCTGTCATTCTTGCAAACAGAAGACTTGAACTTGCAGACCTCTTAACCTGGCACTGTCTGCAGGCTCCAAGACAGCTCCTGAAACTCTACTGCCCTCATAAACAAAGTCCTTCTTCATCAGAACCAGCCTGTGGCTGTCAGATGGGTTAATTATGTGGAAGAAAGAACAGAAGACAGCTGCAAAAAGTTACAGAAAGTTCAAAATTGCTCCCAAAGAGAACTGGCCATTTAAGCCCAAATTCAAAGCACAGGATTTAGAAGAACAGGAATAATCATCCAGGTCAAAGGACAATTTCCCAGTTGCTCATCTCCCCCACCTGCCCAGGGCTGACTGATGAAAAATTTTCAGGGCAGCTGTTGAAAAATTCAGACAGCAGTTACAATCTGAACATTTGTTTGGGTTTTTTTAGTGTTTTGACTATTTTTTTTAAAGAAAATTAGATGAAAGAATGAGGAAGTGACTTTATGATAACAGATCCCACTTTCAGATAATTCTGAAGATAACTCATTGAGTAAGAAATAGTCCGCAATGTGCTTTACTCCACATTACCCTGTGGCTTACTCCACTACTAATCTTTTGAGCCAGAGCACAGGGGAAAAATCCCAACTGTCCCCCTTTGTGCTCCTACCAAATTCACTGGAGAGTGGTTTCTCTGGCTCACTTTTCTACTCAGCCCAGCAACCTGCCACCCAAAACATGCCAGCCTGAGTAGCTACCATTTTTAGCAGCTTTCAAAGGTATCCAGAAAAACCATGACCTGGTTGGTACCTGTGGCACCTCGTGCCTTCACAACCATCATCTTTGCCATCTCTTATCAGGGTTAATCCCCAACAGCAGCTGATCCATTGGGTGAAATCCAAGACTCTGGATGCTGCCATCTCCTCATCTGGGATTACTCTGAATTTACACCTACATAAGAAAATCAAGAGCCAAATCTCCAGGATACAACTTGTGGGTGAAATCCTTGCATACATTAAAGGGGTTGAGAGCAAAAGTGGCCATAGATGGTGTTTTATTCAGTCTTCTCTGAAAACTACAGAATTTGGAGCAGCTCCAGGGCTTTGCCAAGTTCCAGCAGCTGTCACAGACTCAGGAGACCTCCTGAATCACACAGGATTATGAAAGTGTGGCATATTGTGGCTGAACTTACTCTGCCCCTGAGCCCTACCCTTCTTTGGAAAGTAGCGGGAAAAAACTCTGCCATCTGGGGTCTGGCATATGCAAGGCTTAGTGTCTCAGCATGAGAGAATTTCAGCTGGTATTTGGGAGAATTCAGATCTATGTATTGGCATGTAGAGTGAGAGTTCTCACATAATGGCATTGTACTCCTCATGCTCAGTGAAGATCTAAAGTTATTGTCCTAGCAGAGCACTCTCACTGATAATGAGGAGCACTCAAATGAGCAACAGAAAAAAAAAAAATAATAATACTCCACGCCACTGAAAAAAGAAATCTGCCATATTTTTCACTCCAAAACCAATGAAAAACAGTGTTCTAAAGCTTAGTATTTTTCATTTGTCCACAAATCATTCTGCTGACAGTACAAGACAACAGGGAAAATCACTCTGTTCTTGCAATATGTTCTGCACAGCACCAGAGAAGTTAAGCAAAAAAAGTGAGCAATGTAGACCTGCTGGAGATGTGATTATTCCAGGAATCCTATCAAAAAGCTAGAGGTCTTGCAGACACCTTCAGTTAGGAGAAAAACAAAATGATTGTAGTGAATCACTCCTTTTAACCAGCCAGCTCTAGTTATGCTGCAAAGGCTTACAGCAGTAGGGATCAACTGAGAAGGGGAACTTTTCAACTAGTGCTCCTTCCCACACCTGGATACTCTTCCATACTTGGCCATCCATAGTCTTGTGCTCCTTTGCAGGCTTTTTCTCTGATCATTTCTTTCTCAGAGACAGAGACCAACATGTACCAGTAGTTAGGAACACCTTTATCTGTCCATGTGCTTTGCACCTCTCTGTTTTGAATGGTGATGTGACTGCAGAGGAAGCAGATGCTGTGCTGGGGATTCATTACATAAATGAGCTTGGCTGTTCTGCAACAGAACCTAAACTAGACAGCATCAATTCTAGACCTCTCCCACGCTTTCCATGTTATTTAGCCCAAACAACAATACATTATTCTTTCTAATTGCATGTCAGCCCTGTTGGTGTGCTCAGTCATTCTGCCCCAGGGATCCAATTCAGTTAGTGTTGAGTAGGAAGGATAAATAAGAAAATTAATGAGTCCATTTACTTTCCAAAACTTTGTTTGCAGGTATGGAGATCCACCTCCTGATTTCCAAATACTAGAGGTGGTAAATATGAAGCAGCTTCACCTCCTTCTTATAACCTTTCATTTCCTTCTGGCTGCTAATAAATTTCCTGTATCAACAACAGGACAAGCTGGCCCAGAATTCAGATGTGGTATTTAGGTGTCACCCATAATAGTCATGCTGAAATGGATTTATCCAGGAACACTTTAGAGCTATTTTTGTTCATTTCATGTCCTCTGAATTATTGTAAATAAACATTGTAAATACTTATCAGACAGAGATGAGTGTTAGTCCAGATAAAGGCTGGCACTGACATCATGAGAAATCAGTGTAATGGAATGGTCTCAATAGGACTGTCAGTTTTCCAGCTATATTTTAACCTTGTTTGACTAGCAGGAAATATATAGTTCTTTGGCACAGACATTTGAAAACAAGTCTTTATTTGGTGTGGTGCTGTGCCCAGTCTAAAGTGCCTGTGCCACGAGGCTTTCAAATGGCTTGGCCATTACCAGATGTTTCAAAAATGGCCTTAAAGTGGAAATGCCTGAGATCACAAAGGTCAGGAGGAAAAGAAAACCTTTACCACAGTGAAATATTTGTGCTTTTATAAAGACCACATGATTTCAGAACTGCTTCCCTGTGGAGTAAGTGTTATGGAAACACTCTCACAGAGCTGGATTTAGGTCACACATTTTGGTATTCAAAACAGGCATCTGCAGGTGTGAGGGCTGAGTAAATAACATAATCCACTGCCTGTCTCAGAAGCCCTGAGACTCCTTTAACATGCAAAAGAGAATATGCCTGCCTTCAGGTCAGCTGCTACAACTGACCCACGATTACTTTTCACAGCCAGGTGTTGAGGGAGTCAGATAGCTCATGATCTGAAATACCCATTTCTCTCATCCACAGACAACTACAGAATGATCATTACAATAGGCTGAAGTCAAAATTCAGGTCTCAAAATCTTTTATCCATCACAAAGTTTTTAACAATTTTGATATCTCTCATGTTTATGTGGCACTTCAGGGAGACTGAGTAACTCTCTAAACATGTGAGTTTGAGATTCTTATCGAAGCAGTGAGAGTCCAATAAGGATTGTTCTACTTATAGAAGTAACTAGCAGGATGTCTAGCCTGCCTGCTCAATACCTTGGAATAATTTGTCTTTTTGATCATGGCAAAGAGCTTAACATTTTGATATCTTTTTCTGTATTCAGATTTGTGTGACTTCTGAAAAGGAACAGGATGGCTTTATCAAGGTATACAGCGGGAAGAAGAAAGGCTTTGTCCCCACAGACGTCTTAGAAAACATCTGATTCCAACAGGCCACTCACTGCAGTGGGAGCCTTTTGTTGGCAATGCCTGTCTGCCTCATCTCACACTGTGTCGACCCAGATGGGCTGTCTTGCAGATGTTCAGGGAAATAGTGAGAAAACTGCAACAAAATGAAGAAAAAGACATTTAGACTGCCACAGCAACACTAAAAATATGAAAAGTTGAATGTTTGAAAGAAAACGTAGTCAGAAACCACCAGGGAAATGAGAGGCCCTTGGATTCTAACAGAAATAAGGTAAGGGAGGGAGAGAAACAATGCCTGGGCTGGTTTCTGGTGCAAGATGGCTGCTACAACCCTGATGGAGACAGACAGCTTCTTCTGAAGGACTAAACTAGCGTCCTGTTCTTGTGTCTTAGAAAACTGTTGGACTGCTTTCCTGTTTGAAGTGTGTATTTCGGGGGTGGGGGGAGAATACCATTCAAACTGTCCTCTTACTACAGTCCAATGCTTGTAGTAAAGTGTGGCTGTGGTTCTACAGTTTTGTCCCCAATACCAACCGAGTTTAAGCGTTTTGTCCTGGTGTTTAGTCTCATAACAAATCAGTTTGGAGACACCGTGTGAATGTCAGTTTGAGAAATGCACTGTGCCCTGGAAGCTGGCAACTTTCTCTTTCTGTGCAATCTTCCCATAGGAAAGAGTAGCAAATTTGTGTGTCCTTTGTTTTCTCTGTATATGAACAAAAGCTCTCAGCATATGTTGGGTGTGTGTTGGCTGCTCTCGTAGGTCACAAAAATTTCTGGTCCTTGGATTCACAAGCCTGCTTGGAAGCATCGCTCTGTGTTTCCTTCACCTTTATTTGGTGATACAGAAAATGGGTAAAATGCTGGGAGGCAGCCACAGGCTTGAAACATTTTATATTTTTCTCTGTTTATTGCACTTAAAACATTTTATATATTAATCCTATTTATAAAAAATAAAACAGTTATATAACCCACTGGAAGGCTAAAAATGTTAGGAAAGGACAGGCTGCACACAGGACTGAAGTCTGTAATTATCAAAATGCAGAACTCATGACAGAAAGGCACTGAGTGTCTTCATGGTGTGTTCACGCACCAAAGCTCTCTTCTCCATTTGCTAAATAAAAATTTTGTAGATTCAGCAGTAAATACACTACATAAATTTTTCCTTGGCATAAACCACCATGATCATCCCTTGAGTCTTTTCCATGCTAGTGAGACTGTGCAGACATCCCTGTTTTGTCCATATAAGCCTCCATCTTCAAACATGCTCTAGGCACAGGAACCTTTCGGTACTGAGGAGTAGTCTGTGGGACCTGTGGGTCTTGGCTAAATTATACAAGTCAGTCGGTGCCAATTCTGTTGTAGAGCAGGGGTCCTATGATATTTGAGGACAGGTAACCTAATTTCCAAGTGTTGAATTGGATGCAATTGTATCAAATACACTTAAACAGCTTAGCATGTATTATGACATAAAGATTAAGCCCTATCCTAAAGCTACCTGCTGAATCCATGCCTTCTTTGCTTGAAATTGAATGCCTGTCTTTTCTGTGACTAACCACAAGTGGGTGTCCTGAATCCTGACACTGCATGCCAGGCTAGTATAGGCCTTTGCAAAGGTGATGCCCTTTCTAAAATAAGCAGTTACTGGTCCTGTTCCCATGTCTTGAGTCAGGTTGAATCTGTGTTGCATAGCCCAGGTCTCAGTAGCTGCATTGCCCTATTTGAATAGCTGATCTTGCTCAAAGCCTTATAAAATCCAGGTGGACTCTACACTTGACCAGAAGTTCTCAGAGCAGATTGGTCTTCAGCCCCTCAGAGACATATTTTGCAGCTCTTATGAATCATTTAATTACAGGGGAAGTTACAGGGCTTCCAGCTGCTGAAACATGGCCCTTTGTAATGCAAACGGTCCATATGATTATTAGCAAACTCCTGGCTGACCTAAAGTATCTGATTTCATATTTTCTGTGGGAATTTTACCACGGTTTTTTTTCCAGTTCAAGAAACACCTGCTCAGCTCATTTTCTTAAGTAACCAATAAACTCAATGGGAGAGGATTCTGATAATCCTTAAGGATCAAGAGGAAAAGCAGTAGAGAAATATTAATCCGGTCTCCTTTATAAGATTACTTTTTTTATAGATATTCATCCATTCAAAGGAAAATCTCAAATGTTTGTTACAACTAAAATATTTGCTACTTTTGATCAGGCCTGTCAAGTGGACAAAAGGAAATCTGTATTAATCTATATATATGTGCTATTGTTTACATGATTGCATCATACTGTGATTCCCCCCTTTTTCAGTCTTCTATGACTTTGATTTATCCCTACAATGTGCATCATACTATTCAAAGAATTATATTAATATTACCTACAAATCACAATGGCCTTTAATCAATGTCAGTTTTATTCCTTTTGATACTGAGCAATAAGTAATAAAGTGACTGAGTAAAAACAAAACAGGCCTTATGTGGACTGCATTACATCTGAGAAACTATTGCTTCTGAACCAAAGCTTTCATGTCTATCTTTTCTTTGTGTTTTTGGTTGGTTGGTTGGTTTTGTCTTTTTACTGGGCTTTTGCTGCCATTAAATATGTAGATGTAATTTATGCCTAATTTAGCAAGAAGCACATATCATACATGAGTCTTACTTTAAGCATGTGATTCATTGGCTATTTCCATGTTTAAAGATGAAGTAGTTTGCTAAATTAAGGTCATTTTACTCAAATTTATTTTGGATGCCTTACTCTGAATCCAAACAAGTATCTCATCACTTTTTTTACTACCATATGCAGTTTGCAATAGGTACTGTGTTAGCAAGCAGTTAAAAATCAAAAAAAAATATGGAATGGATTTTATCTGACATATGTTCAGAAAAATTGAATTTTAGGAGATAAATGCTGCTCAGATTTAATTTAATATTCTGCTTAATAAAGACTATGTGATGGTTGGAAGGAGAATAGAAGTGTATGTGTCTTGGCTTTTTTGCATCAGACCATGGAATTTTTAGTTACCCACCTCAAAGAACAGTCACGAAACGCATCAGCAACAGAGGTTACTGAGCATTTCCATTTAAAATTTACAGCACTTGCAGTTCTTACATTTAGAAAATAATTTCTGCAATGCATGTAACATGTGTAGATTCAGAGGGAAGTTTTGTGGTGGGGCCATCCTGAACACTTGTTTCTGGCACATCAGAAAGTAGTTTTAGCTATTCAGCATCTCTTCACAGCATAGAACTGCCTATAGAATATTTTCCTCTGTGCTAGGAATAGCTGACCAACATGAATTGAGAATGAGCTGCCAGAATCATGATCTTCTCCCATCAGTAAATAACAGAGTATCACAGTTTACTATGACCTTTTCCTAAACTTGACCATTATCACTCAGTGACTCCATCTGGAGATGAGTGCTGCAGCACAACACCATTCAGCTGTGGATTCATTGCCCCAGGGGAACTACCACGCTTATGCCTACAAATATTGGATACCTTAGAATTGCTTACAGCCTTTTTTTCTCATTATTTGTTGAGACTCATTTGACTAAATATAGCACTCAGTGCCATCAGAGGATCATGCACAGGGTCGGCAGAAAGTGTCATGGGAGATTTGGAAAAGCTGTAACCTTCCTAAGAAGCCACTGGAGACTATGTAGGTTTTCTGAAATGGAACTAGACAGATGTCTTTGCAAAATGAACCCAACTCATTTATTTTAAATATGTGCAGACAAGTCTGATTTATTGAGCATTTAAAAGACATCTTTCTTTCCATAAAGGATGCTGAATAAATGCAGTATGCCATATCAATCTTATCCCATTTAAATCCAAAGTAAAAAAGAACCTTTGAATGCCATAGGGGCTAAAGTTCATTATCTTGCAAAAGGCTCGTCAGTGCTGCTGTTCTGCCAAAAACCTATGATGTCATTTGTCTGATCTATTTATATCTGTACCAGATAACACCTGACTACCACATATCTCATACTTTTTACCATACCTCTGAAGGTACTGCTCATGATTATTATTAGAAATTAGGAAAGAGGTGCATTTTTTCCCCTTTTTCTTTTTATAGGATTTCCTTTACTGGCTGGCGGGTAAGGGTCGCTTCCTAAATAGAACACATAAAATATAAAGAGGGAGGAGTGCGAATGATATTCCCATGCATACTCCTTCTGTACTTTGCTCTACTACAAATAGGATCAGACCAACACAAGTGTTTCATTTCATATTTGAGGCATTTCATAATAAATGTGATCCCAAATTATCATCCAGATTCTCCACACTACATTTTGCAATGCAAGGAGAATAAATATTTTCTCCAGTGGGAATATATGTCATCACAATGTTGAGTTTTCCACGGCTAAAAAGAGCATCTGGATCTAAGAGGTACATAAGAGTTATTTTTAAATCCATCCTTTATATAGAAAACTCTTATGTGCCTGGAGAATGAACACTTGGCAGGGTTAGTACAAAAGAGGCCCAGAAAAACTTTAGTAGGATTGCTGCAGGTCAGCATGTACATCCATCTCCTGAGTGGCCCAAGAAACTCTGGACAGCACTTGCCTACATTAATGTATTTTTTTTCAATCAAATTAGCTTAAATTAATTTCTTGTTTTATTCATGTATACATACAGGCAACACATGCATCAATATGTATGTATATCTTACATACACTGACGTCAATCCAATTGCAAGAATACATGCCCTTAAAAAATCTGTCATGACTGAATTATCTTACTGTGCTCAGCACTGAGTTACAGAAGTGGATGGTGCCCAGTAAGTACTGAGACAAGCAGCTAGATGGACAAAGTCCAGAAGTTTTGTCTATATTAGACAATGTATATAATATATAAAGCCAGAGTTGCAGCAGTTGAACTGGAAATAATGCAATACATTGAGCAGAGTCTGGATGCTCACTGCTCTGAAGGGCATCTCGTTCATCAGGCAGAGAGAGGACTGCATGCCATGTACAAACTGGCAGCCTGAAAATACTGTCAGAACATCATGTAAATCATACTGCTTTGACCCAGTGCCTCACAATAATGACATATTGAAAATAAAGAATAACTTCTCATGGGATACCTGAAGGAGAAGAAGCCAGGAGCCTTTAAAATGTGCTAATCAGTCACACATGCACACCATTGAGAAGCACACCTAAATCTACCTTCATTAGAATGAAGTAAATCAACCTCTGGATAATTACTATGCTACCAGCAGTTTGGCAGCTGACAGGGTCAGAGGCTGACAACACAAAACTGAGAGACCGTGAGAATTGTTTCAGCTTTGCATGACAAGCAGGAAAAAATGAGGCATAGCTGTGGGTAAAATCCAGAGTTTAACAGAAGCAGTGCAGCAGTGGTACTGAAGCAAACCTTTCAATGTGTGTTGTCTGTTCCATGTAGCCCTCTCTCCCTAGCAGGCCCAGTCCAGGTGGCCGTGGCAGCAGATTCCACCCCTTGCCCACTTCCAAGGGCAGCACTGCAAAAACATGGGCACAATTGCAAAGCAGACCTCTGGGTTCTTTCCAGACTGCCCACCCCATGCCAACAGAGCCAGACACTCTTCATTTCAGCCACTGTCTTTCCAGCCATTCTTCATTTCAAGGCTCATGACAGTTCAGCTTCTGGCTGCCAACTGCTTGCCCTTGTGTCTAGCAGAAGAAAATAATAATAATAATTAATAACAATAACAATAACAACAAAAACAATAATAATCCCAAGGAAAACAGCAGCCAAACAAAGCAGCAGTCCCCAAAACCTTGGAGTATGGCCTATGTCTCTATGGTATTGAAAACTGCATTTCAAAAAATGGTGATGCTTTGTGCCTCCCTGAGAGGCATCACTCACCTCTTCTGTTCCTGGTCCTTCTCTGTTTGGGCAGGTTGCAGTACCTTTCTCACAAGCTATACTCATTTTATACCCACTGAGTGTCACTCTGTCCTGCCAAGAGAAACCTTTCAGGCCCATCCAATGCATCAGCGCTTTTAAATGTTTGCTGTCAAGCTAGTTGTCCCAAAAAAAGGCAAGCCTGCCATTGTCCCTGGCTCAGCAGCCTTCCCACACGGTCTTCTATGAACTGCTTGAAAAAGCCTCTTTCACAGGGATATGGGCCTGCTGTGAGCCCCATCCCCATCAGAACAGGGGATAGGCAGGGTCCACTTCCATGTGATGAAGTGATAAAAGGGGGAAAACTATCTCATTTTCAGCCTTTGGAGCAAGTCTGTGTCTCTAAGCCCAAGTGTTGCATGAGTCATACTAAACATGGAGGAACAACTTCTAGTTTTAGCCTATCCACACTCTTTATCACTCTGTATCTCCACATCTCAGCTCAATAAATGCAAAGTGAATGAAAACCTTTCTTCCTTTCTCTTTCATTCACTCCACATCCTAATCAGCTGTTGCCTTGTGTGTTTCAGCTCAGTCTTGTAAAGGTCTCCCTTCCCTGGCTTTTCCCCTCCTGCCACAGGTGATGCTTTCTGTGTATATTATCCAAGGTACAGTGACATCATCCAGCCCCATTGTTGAACCTGTATCTCAACCAGGGCTTGCTATGGCCAGCACAGCCATCTGGTTTGCATTTCATCCTGCTGGAAGGCAACATAGAGTCATGTGGGTTCTATAAATCTCCATGGCAGACCACCTAAACCTAAGTAAACCCCAGATGAGTACTGGGAAGATTAATTATTTGATTCGGGGAATTGAGTGTGATCAGACTCGTATTGGTGTTATTGGTATTTAGTTGGTTGGAGTATTTTACCATGTAAATAGAGTGGCAAATACTAAGAGTAGTCCAAGACAAAATTAATAGCTTACTCTTACTCCTCATCCTATACCTGCAGCTTTTAAACTGCCTGCTGTAGTTTTTCTGTAAAAATACATGAAGTCCTGTGGCTTCTGGAGGTTACTGTAATACACATTATTAGTACAACTGGCAGGCAAATCTGCTTTATTGACATCCTGAAACTAACTCACGGGTTCTTTATGGAAAGAACAGGAAATTTGCTTGATTCCTTGACATAAATCTTCATTGGACACTAAGGCTTACAGTTTTCCTTAGGAGTACAAAAGCTCCCACACACCCAGACTGGAAGAGAGACATTTCTTCCTGAAGACTGCAGCACCTGGAGCAGTGCTATCCCCCACATCACTTGCAAGGGTCTGCTCTCTAAAGACCCCAGAGACACCAGAAAAAATCCATGCTGACCCTCCACCCAAGTGCCAGAACTGCAATGGGACATGCAAGCCTGCATGGATAGTTAACTGGGACAGCTTCTGTATCCTGCACACTTACATGCATTTTGTTCAAATAAAAGGTGGTAGGCTGAGCATACCTGTCTCTACAGCACATTTCATGCAGACAATGAAGCTTTTTTCTTAGGCTAGGTCTCAGCTGCCCTGCAGCAGGGCTGGAGTGCAGGGTCAATGTTAGCAATGCAGAAAGCGCCACTTCCCAGTCTGGGGTCAGGCAGCACCCGCTCAGCATTGTCCATATTTTATTCACAGATCATGATGCTACAGCTTGGTTTCTCAAAAATCCCTGTGGCCTTTGTGTGGGCTCATGTGACATTAGTAACACTTGTAAAAATATAGTCTGCTTCTCTGCATAATACACCCCCTAACACACAAACCCAGTCACCAGAACACAAGAGCTGAGAGGTCAGATGCTGGAGCAGACACACCATTCTTCATCTGACTACTCTGTACTCACCCCTGACTTCAGTTACATCAGGGCTGCTAATTGAGAAGGAAGCACCTTAATTTCTTGAGTTTTAAGTGCTCTTTAAGAAGTTTTCCTGCTTCAGTGCTCCAATTATGGCCCTCATAGAGTTAGCTCACTAGTCACATTTAATGTTAGTAATTAATGAAACAATCTGCAGCAGGCCAGAGGCACCAAAAGAGCCTCTTGCCTTCAGTGCTGTCCCTGAGAATGAGCTCTTCTGCCTGCCAGATCAGTGTAGCACTAGGTTGTAAAGGTAATAGGAATGGTCACTTTTGCTCTCATTCATTTAAGGGGGTTCCAGGTTCCACCTCCAGACTAAACCACACCCTCAGCCCCTGAAAGTCCTTTCTGAAGGCAAGCATCAGCAGGTCAGGATGATGCCCTCTGGCCCTTCTGAGTAATACCACTTTCATCGCCTGATTTTAAGGATGCATATAAGCCAGATTTCACCTTCTCTTAAGCACTATCACTGTGGCTTTGGTCTCAGACCAACCAGTCAAGCAAAGTCCTGACGAGTAGATAGAGCACCATCTAACATAATGTTGTAGCCTCAGAGTCTCTCTGTGCAAACGTGAAGATTCCACATCTGCTTAGTGGAAATTCAAACACAGATGGGGTAAGTGCCGTGCCTTCTCCCCACCACCCCCATCTTGGGAGCCAAGGAAGGAAGAGCTGACAGTGCTAATGAGCTATGTAGCAGGTGATGTAATTATCATTTGAGAGCCTGAGTAGGATGAGACAGATGTTACTTTTAGGGTTCATTGCTCTATTAGCAACACCTGCTAACCAGCTTATGTGATCCACCCCTTGGCACACCAGATACCGACTACTTATATACAGATATATCTATATATATCTATAGACTAATATTAAATGAGCTGCTTTGAGTAAAACCAAATAACTGTAAGTGATACCAAAGCTGAAGTCAACATCCCTTAAACGGTGGGATTCCCAGCAGGAACTGTAAACAGGGACATAAATGACTCTTAAATAAAGTACATATGCCATTCCTACTTCCCGAGAATCTGTCTCAAATCTATTATGTCACCACAAGTCCCTTATTCTCAAAACAGAATCATCAGTTTTGCACGGAGCTAAGGAATGGTGACTCTTTACTCAGCTGCAGACTGAGAATAATTTAGTTAACCATGGGTTTGAGGTTATTGTAGGAAGGAGGGCCCAGCTGACATGCACCTGGTAGATTATGTGGCACTGAGGAATGGAGGCAGCTCTCACCATGGAGGGAATGGTACAAGGATCCTTCAAGTGTGTAAAAGCCACAGGTGATTGTCAAATTGAAGTCAAACATCTGAGAAAATGCCCAACATGACAGATCATCACTCAAATAGGCAGGATGTGTTTGGGGACTTGGTGTTGCCCTAGAGAAAATGAAGGGAAGCAAGAGACTTAATGGATCAATTTCATGCCCTTTTTCCTAAGTGGAGTATCATAACAATGGTTGTATTCTGCGTGAAATTTGGATCTGTGTTCATCCCTGCTACTGGGGGCTGAGAACAAGTGGACAAGGGTGATAAAATCCATTAAACATAGAACAAGGTGAGTTCAGACTGCACATGAGGTCTTGTACTTCTTAAGTTACTACAAACCAGACACTGGGCAGCAATTAGTGCTCTATAAATCACTGTAGACTGAATTAGGTTAAAGTTACACCCACAAAAAGCATTGTTCTTGTTCTTAGGCTTGTCTGGATTTTGAGGAGCAACATATGAGCTTAAAGGAGAGTGGTATTAACAGTGTCAACAGACACAGAAGAAATCTATTTTGTGCCACCACTCCAACTTGACAAGAGAAAAGAACTTTATCTTTTTAAGTTGTGTTCCCTCATTTAAATGTTTTTCAGGTAATTAACACTGGGCACCAACAGAGCTGATGTTCCTTGAAGTAGAGTGAAACATTTATTACCCTTCTTGTCCTCCTTCCTGAAATGATTGAGGTGAAAGAAAGGCTAAAAAAGAGAGTCTTTTCTTGGTTGTCTTATTTCTCTTTTGTCTTTCACATTGATTCCAGGAATGGAAAGTCATTAATCACCTATCAAGACAGCAGATAGGAGTTGCCTTGGGGTTAGAGAGGATTGGAGAAGATCATTTAAGCATGACACTTAATTGAAATGAGTAAAATGGGGACAGATTCTTCATACAAATGTAAGTAGCAGGTGATAGGCAACAGATTTGGACTGCTATTAAGAAAAATTGAGTGAGCAATCTTAGCTGATGAAGACGGAAAGTAGAAAATCAGTTATTAAGGAAAAAGAAAAAGTTAAAGAATGGAGAAAAAAGTTTATTGTGATAATCCCAGTTTATTTATTGTTTTAAATTATTAATCTGGAAACCTCTGGCTCTGCCGTTCCTCCTTATCATGTCAGCCATGTCAATATTCCACAGATGAAGCAGTGGGAGCCAAACTGCAGCACCTTTCAAGCTCCCAAAGAAGAACATTTCAGGCAGCAATTTGTGACAAAGTTTTCTCTCCCAGCTAGGCTCTGGAGACACTACAGATATATATCCTGGAATGCTGCAGCTGCTGAGTTAAGAGAGCTCTCATTTTATCTTTTGCTGGTTTTATTCATTCTGTGCTTTTGGCACAGCTGCCAACAATTCTCCTCACAACATCATTCTCCTCACAAGCTTTCCACTGTGTAAAGGACTCACTGGGAAGCTCCTGCTGACCACTCACCTCTCCCAGATTTGCTGCAGACTCGCAGGAAGGTTTTATTACCAGGCAAACAAAATGACTGCAATACCTCCAGCTTTTATGTCCTATGTGCAGGTGCCAAAAAACTGAGGAAATAGACTGCTTTGAAGAGCCAACACAACAAAATAAAACCTGCCCACAATTTAAAAATATCAAACAGATTCTTATGAGGCCTTTCCTCTGAAAAGTATTAACGTAAGAACAACTGGGGATTAAATGCTTTTTGGCAATGCAGCAATGAAAAGGCAGCATTCATAAAAGTCATTGGGAGATAAGACTTGACCAGCATACAAAATTTCAACTATAATCAGTTTTCACATAGGTTACTTTCACCTCTTCATTAAGCTCAATACATTCTCTATGACACAAATCTGATGTACCATACAGATGCAAAATGCAAAAAATTTCCTGATAGCATATTCTTAGTTGGAAGCTCAAAAATTCCTGATTTCAGCTACTACAAATTACTATTTCTATAAGAAAATGACATTAGAAAAAAAATTAACATGACAATGGATGCTGCTTCTTATATACTTAGATGTTTAAAGATGATGTAGGAGCTACAGGGTTATGTGGTGTCAATTTGCAGGGTCTGCTCTTCTTCTCTGTTGAGACTTGACTTTCAGCCAAGGTCTGTTACAACACAGGGAAAACATATCATGCTGCTGTCACAATCCAAATTTGCCATTGGAGCAGCTGCCATAAAAACCCTTTGGTCTCAGAGGAAGCTTGAGAAAGGGAAAAGTTTCCAGGAGGAAAAATTAATTATAAATTCATAAATATCATCAGCTGACTATGAATGGTTTCTATCTAGAAGAAAGGAGGAAACAAGACAAAGATTTTATTTCAGAGACAGTCATATTTTCAGAATTTCTCTCCATGCTATTACTGAATAACTCACACTCTTTAAACTAGGGCAGAAGACTAAGTTTTCATCTTCTCTGTGCCCTGAATGTGCATCTCTTAGTGAATCCTGGCATGAAACCATCAAAGATCAAGGCCTCTTGGAAGTTATCTATTGAAGCAAATTTTGGTCCTGGAGTGGTGGTTTCCAGATAAATTTGTCATTACTCTCCCTTTCACCTTCATAAAAGAAAAAAAAAAAAAAAAAAAAAAAAAAAAAAAAAAAAAAAGGCAACTGAAGGAGTCCCCTTTGAGTTGTGATGGATGGCTTAATAAAAAGGCATCCACCCACCTCTTGGAGCTGACAAGAGATTCCTCTGCTATATGTGTGAAGAATCCAGTCATGATTTTTTAATTCCTGTTGAATAAAAGACCAATTTTGATAAATCTTTAATGACTTCTATTCCAAGTTCAATATTTGGTGCAATAATCATTTTTTGCATAAATATCCTGTTCAGCTCCTGGGCTAGAGCACACGCAGCCAGGTTGATCTAGAGCATCAATCTTGAGCAAATTGGAGACGTTCATAATAAGCTCTCGGACATATTTGCAATGCAAAGACAAACACCATTTATGCATGACTTGGCTCATTCTAAGCCTTGAAAGACTGATAACACCCAAAGCAGCTGTGACTGAAGTTCACACACTGGGCTGTCATTTGTGGACATTATACTAATTATGGTCCTGCTGGCTTCAGAGAGGAATTGTTCTGCAATGATCTGTGATGTCTTTTAAGGCTGCTGTAATCACATGTATCGCATTTTCATGAACTGGAAATAAATCTCAAAGAGCTGCAAATAAATCTAGGAAAAAAGTGTTCAGGTAGCAATTTCATTAAGATTTGGGAACTTGTAACTAGCTCTGCTGCAACATGGCAGATTCCACTTTCCAAAAACGATGTTTTCTTCGGATATGTTGGCTGGTACAATTCTCTTTGCATGCTCTATTACTGCTCAGTATATGGGGCATGACTCATGATACAGAATGATAGCTAGAGAAAATTGAGCTTCTGAAAAGTGAAATTAAAGGGGAAAAGCCAAAGGAATAAATAATTCAATAGACAGACAGGGCTGGAGCATACAAATGAGACAACTTTGGGTAAGTTTCAGCCTGTTATGCAACCCCTGGCAGTGGTTTGTGGACACACTTTATCCTTCTAGTATCCTAAGGGAAGAGTCAAATAACTGTAAGTGTAGCATAAGGCCACCTGCTACCAAGGGCAGGTATGCTGATACTTGAGGATCAAACACTTGTATTTTTTTTTTCCAGCATCCACTTGTCTTTAGTCCTCTGATAAACAGTCCCAGAGCACTGGTCAGCTCTGCCCACCTGCATCCTGCAAGAATTAACACCCACAGCAACACCCCTGTGATTCAGGTCTCAGCACTGCAAACCTCCTGTTTGCTCTGGAATTAGTGGGTCCAAGCCCAGCCACACACCTTCCTTCAGGGGGAAAGCTGCAGTCCAGCTTTGCCCCCACAGTAAAGACCTCTATGGTACAATACCACCACAGTTTTTTTTAATGTTTTTGATGCTTTTTTTGTTTAGGGTTTTTTACTGACTTGAACATTTGTTCAATCTGACTTGAACATTTGTTTCAAAGTTCTTCCTGTGAACTTCATATTTGCCAGGTGGGGTCTCTTACAGCACTACGTGACTTCAAGTACCGCTTACAACCAATAAATATTTGTGCAAACTCTGCCCATTCTTAAGGAAAATACTTTTTTTTTTTTTTTTTACTTCCAGTATTTCATACTGAATGGAATATACATGAAGAGCACAGTGCACGAGCTGAGCAGAGCATAAGCAGAGCATTACCACCTCTGCTGGAGATGGCACATTTGGCAATTGGAAGGCAAACAAAGAGAAGGAACAGTCCTCTCAAATCTCTTGCTGCTGTAGTGGCTCTGTAGATAAACACACAAAACTAAGTTAATTATCAGGCCTCTTTTTTTTTCCCAAATGACTATTACTCAGTAGTAAGATGCAGAGCCTGATGTTATAAAAGGGTGGATGGTTTTAAATTAAATTAAAATAAAACAATAACTTCATAATGGCTTTTCCAGAACATAAGCATCCTTCTAGAAAAAAAATATAATAAGATGTTATTTTAAGAGCTGGTGAACTGGTAAGCTTTCACGCCCAAATTGCCACAACATTGAAACCTATAAATCCAGGCAACTCATGTACTGTTTGTTATCCTTAGCCTTTCACTGGGCATGCCACCCGCCCTTTTGTTCTGCCTTGTTTTCCATACTCAGAAATGAGCTGCTAAAACTCTTCTCAGAAATTCAAGGATATATGTGCCCAGGAAAGTCATCTTGTGTTGGCCCACCCACTCACCGTCCCACTCAAAAGACATCTTTTGTTAAATCAATACCACAGGAAAGCCAACAGAACAGGTTACATTTTTCTGTGAGCAAGTACATATAGCACTTCAGCTTTGATCACCCTTGAAACAACTGGGAGTAAAATAACACTGACAATGGCCTCTATTATCCCAAAGAAGAGTGGAATCCCAGAGGAACAAATGAAATACTTGTGCTCCATCCTTGCTTTAAATATGACAACCTTAATCCCCATCAAGTCAAGTCCCAGGGGCGCCTTTGGGATTTTGTGTAGGGAAAAGTTTTAATTGTCAGAAGCTCATGGCTCAGACCAAACAGGTCCTAGTCCTGCTTCTCTTGATGACTTGAGAGTCTTGAAAGACTCTCACAGAGACTGGAATCTGACCTCTCACTGCCTGTTTTTAACAGTGAAAAGAATTAAAGAGCAGGTTAAAGAAGATGGATTAAGAAACTTATTTTTCAAAACAGGTGCAATTTTTCAAAACAGGAAGAGGCAGAGAAGGAAGAGATGGAGATTCGTGCATTTGGGGAAAAGCTTAAAATTTCAAGGCAAGAAGAGATTCATTAATGGAATATCATTGTTAATAATTAGAATGTTTAAGGTGAATGGCTACATATGTATTCCTTAAAGGAAAACATCCTGTACTCAGTGAAGTTCATAAATGCCCACCTAAGAAGGTGTTACAACCAGGGTGAAGATGATGCTCTATAGATTGTCAGTAGAGAAGAATGAGTTTCCAAGTCATTCTTGTGAGAGAAGATATCTTCTGGGGAAAAAGGATGCTAGCCCAAGGATAACATCAAATCACCATCTCTGTCTATGGAGAAACTCTAATGAAACAATGTGAAAGCAATCCTTTGCTAAACACTCTCTCTTATTCTCTAATAAAGGATGCACTTGCTGATATTACAAGACAGAAAACTAGAAACTGGTAGGAATGGACACGGAAAAAATTACAATACATAAAAAATTATTCTAGATTTTTTCTTCTTCTTTAATTTTCATTTTTTGTCTTCTACTTACATCTATGCTGAAGATACCAGGTAAAGATCTAAGATGGTCAGGACTGGGAGAGAGGAGTTTTCAGAGTACCTCTGTTACATGGAAGTTGTATTAAGAACTGCTGATGTTGATGCTGAAGTTCCAGTTCAGCACTAGGCAAATACAGCTCTAATCTTTTTGGAAAGTCATGACAAGAGATACTCACAAGGAGGTGAATCACCTGTAAACAGACCCATTCAAACCTGCTGTGTTCTGATACCCACAGAGACAAGATCTTAGCCAGATAGACCTTTAGAGATACCACAAACCTTCAGATCAGGACAGTCACATCCTGGAACCCACTGAAAAGAATATAAATTCTACAGGTTTCCCACTCAGCACAAAAGAAGTTTCAGCAGCAAGCTGTAGGGATTTAATAAAAGATCCTAGAACACATTTTAAAGATAAATATGTGATCTGCTGTAAGGGAAATTTTGTTACCTGTGTTAGCAGCACAGAGAAGTTGAATACTAGCTACAGAACTAGTTGCAATTTAGGTGCTAAAAAACCTACTGTTGGAAAAGGAATAAAAAATTATGTCAGACACATCAAAAATTACTTTCAGCGTGACAGTTACTCAGAAACCATCAAAAAATGGTTTCTAAGTAATTTTTTTCACCTGGTGTTATTGCTTTCAGAGAGCAATACCAAGGCCAGTGACAAGTTCTTTCAGCCAAAGAAGACATAAAAAGGACCAAGACCTCAAAGATGAGAGACATTCAGATTTTTCTGAAATATTGAGAAGGAAAGGTAATTGACTGATTGGACAAGATGCCAGAAGAATGACAGAGTTTAACAAAGAGAAGACTTAGAAAACTGTCTTCATTCTGCACTGAAGCTACTAGCCTCCAAAAAAGCAGTAACACTGCAAGAACAGGAATAACACAGGAAATGTGAAAGACAGGATAAGGGTCATGTCAGAACTTAACCTCTGAACTATCATTGAAAAACATTATTATTAACCTGAAAAATAAAATGGTATTCAATCACTGAGAGGTGTTTCCCTGTAAGTATCTTTACTCTTATTCAGGAGTAAGGATTCTGATTATTCAGAGAACAAAAAGGAACAGGGAGTTTAAATGACTTTAAGCATTAAAAATGGTGCTTACTTTGTCAAGAAGAGCTGTCCAAGTGGTTAAAGCATTAACCAGAGTTTTCAATTCTCTAACCACAGTTCATCTCAGCCTCAAAAACAGTTAATAGTCAAGCAGTCACTGGTGGAGGAAAGGGAGGAAGGAAAGTGTTTGATATCACACAGAGTGTCAGAGCAATCCTAACAAAGCTAGAGAAACCACAATAATGTAAAGCACAGCTAATATAAAACACACACATATTGCAAACCACACATATTCTAACTGTGGAGATTGTGGCCATACCAATGACTGGCACATGAGTCAGCAGCAGTGAGAAGCAGCCCTGGGTGCTGACAGACACCTGCTCAGCCAGTCCTGTAATATGCAGAGCTTTCCACAAACTCACTCTCCTAGCCAGGGAGGGGCAGAAAGCACTTGCAAGACTGGCTGGGGGTGGGGGGGAAGTACCACAAATTAATCCAATAGCCACTTGTGCTCTCCTATACCCTGAGGCACTGGTTTTGTGGAGGAAAGGATGGTGGGATCAGACAGGTTCCCTTGGTGGCCACACTTGGCATGGAGTGAACAGGCATAGGAGTTTATATGTCACTGGTGGGAGCAGAAGACATGGTGGCATGTGCTGGAAATGACACAGAACTTTCATGAACAGTGCTTTGAAAGCAGTTTTTCTCCTCTTCTACATAACTATGCAATCTTTTAACACGGTCCTGGGAATTATCCTTTTTTCCTGTACCCAGTTTGACTTTGTTGTTGATGTCACGGAAAAAAAGCAGTCAGCTGTTTACCAGAGCATTCGATTTCTTATCAGCAGATCTGGCTATGAATAATTATATCACTTATTAATACCATAGTAAGCCAGCTAATGGGCTACAGACGCCTAACAAATAACAGGATGAGAGAAGAAAGGGCAGATTGGCAGGAGGTTGTTTGCCTTTGTGAGGGTTGAATTATAGAACTGGCCAGGATTCAAAACTATGAATCATTAAGAGCATGCACACAGCAGTTTTACATCACTGAGCTCTATTGACTGTAGAGGAGCTAATATTGATCTACTAGACATATGGGAATGGGGAAGCAGGTCCCACATAGTTAAAAACGTGTTTTAGCGTCTGTCCTTTGAATTGTGTTGATTTTCTGAAACACCCAAGCATTTCTGACATCATGACCACAACTTTATCCAAAGCCTTTGAAAGGATAGGTGTCTTTTCAGGTTCAGAGACAGAAATCTTTGAAACACGACTGGAAACAAGATCATTGTGAGTTACCATGCTTATCTTGTCTTGTATCTCCCTTATCACATTAGCTCAGTTTGCAGTACTTACCCTGATGTTACTATTAACAGAGGTGTTTCTGAATATAAAATAAAAATAATTAAAACACTATCTTGCCTTTCCTTAGGAGCTGGGATTTATTTTCATTTGTGCAAATGGGACAAAAAAACTTTCCTCACTATGCTGCAGACATGACTCTTGTGAACTCTGATATCACCAAGAAGCTGCTGTATAGCACTTTGTTCTTCACTCCTGAAAGGGAGGAGGAATGAATGTTGCATTCAGGGAAGGGAACTAAAAGAGGACTGCTTTTCTACCCATAAATACACTTCATTGCCCATGATAGGAGATAGCACAGATTAGCCTCTGCTAATGCTATTAGAGGCCATTTCATGGGACAACAGTAAAAAATAACTAGACAGAAGTTGTATTTAACCTGTTTTATTCGCAGGACTTGGAGTCCCTGGACTAACATCAATTAGACCAGGGTCATATGAGCTTCCACCAGCGTGCTCTATCCCATGTTTGCATACAAATAACAAATAAACACTTAACATGCTGTCATGTAGTAGGTAAACAGTGAATTTGGGATCTTACATGAATTTTCTTTATGTATTCAGTTCATGCCACAGGTGGATCCATGCCATACATGGATCTTGAAAACATACTTGCATCTCTCCTCAACTCTTAACATTTGTTTAAATTTGTTCATAAGGCCCTTCAGCATCATAGTCTCCCATCCACAGTGACTTGCTGCTGACATACTCTTTTTTTATTAATCCAAATATCTCAGTCACATCCCTGTCATTCTGAGCCACAGTACAAGCCTAGACAAACGGGAGCTAAACATGGTCCTCTTCTTTCATTCTGACAAGCAGGAGCACATCCACAAACACTCACCTGTCTCAGCAGCCTTCAGTAATAAAAATCAGCCCTGCTGCCTGCTGACAGATAGACAAGAAACTCTCTGCAGGGTAGGGTTACTTGAAATATAAGACATTCTTCAATTCAAATGCTGATTTTCCATCTCTTCACTGTAAAGAAGCAGGTTTGTGAGATATGCATCAGCTTCAAGGCAAAGTCTGTTTGCAACATGATCTCCAAACATTGTGGCCTGTGCACCAGTAAACAAACTAAGCCTGATGGAAATCTATCATTTCAGCTTTGGCTATTGAAAAGCAAACGTACATGTGATTTAATTTTCAGCTGTTTATGGAAAGGATGAACAAGGCACAAAGCTTTTTCATTTCTCCTGTTAATCCAACCTGCCTCATAGAGAAACTGAGCTGTAGCCCTTTGCTGACCCTTTTCCTTTGCTTTTATGTAAGAGAAAGACAGGGAGACTAAAGGAAATTTTTTTAAAAGCGAGAGAGATAAAGTGATGTCTCAAATGACCAAGGCACTGAAAAAAATTCTAAACCAGCAATTCACCTTAAAGTTTCCAAGTCTCCAGTTTCCCAGATCCTTTCAAGGACCCAGACTTCATGCCTTGCTGGGGACCACAACATTATCAGCTGCTTCTACTGAGAAAGCACATAAGTTTTCAATAATGGAGAACAAATGAATACTTGCTCTAAGTCTAATCTAAGCATGAAAGCTCTCAGAGAAGGACTAATTTAGGGCTGATTTGCCTTGCACAGACATTTGGTATTGTAAAATTTGACCACTTAAAGTCACTCAGTTGCAATCAAACTGTACATCTAATTGTATCTCTGCTTTCCCTAAAACGCTTCTGGAAAAAAACTACATCCCTGAAAATTTAAGTTAATGCAGAATATATTAGATATTTACAATCTATGTGCAGTCAAGAAATAGATTTCACCATAGAGAAGAGAGTGTAAGTTAATGGAAACAGGGCATGACAGAAGTTTTCTTTTACTATTAAGTGCATTTCATACAATTTTTACATTTTATACTTCTGACTAAAATGCAGCCTTTCTGACTGCAGTAGAACTGCATCTGCACAAATGAGAAGAAAATCTAGCTTGCAGAGCAAGAGATAAAAAATAAATGGAAACCCTTATTTTCCTGAAATAAGATGGGAATACTTTGCTTAAGGAAACTGAGCAGCTTTCAAGAACTGGATGAAAGTTATTTATGGTACTTTTACAGTTATCAGATTTACACCTTGTGCTATATAATGCATTTTTAAACATAGTGAATCGAAACCAGCTTGATTGAAAAACAATCTTTGGTATAGGGTCAATTAATTTATTTTGCACAGAGCTTCTAGTATTTCTAATTATTGTTGTTGTAATGCTCCTAACAGCTACTAGCTGTAAAGCTCCTAACACCTATTAATCAGTTTAGCATTCTTCAGCTCAGACAAAAAACCTGGTAAAATTTTCACATGATCTCTTCTCAGGCACTGCGACTGCTGGATTTAAACCACTGCACAGCATTGACTATCCTCAGTCTTTAACAGTTCTTACACCCTCCGGACCCTGAACAAACTCTACAGAGGTAACCGAGCTGGTCCAATTGAAAAAGGAAATTTGGAAGTTGTTCTGTCAGAGGCTTCTGCCACAGTGCAGCCACTTGGCTTGTTGGAAGGAGAACTGACCAGAAATGATGGGCAGAAACCAGAAGAGGTTAGATCTTCCCCATTTGGCAGCACAGGACAGTGTAGTCCTTCAATAGCCACAGGGTGAGAGAAGACTCACTTTAAAAGGGATAACAGAAAGAATATTCAGGGATTTGAGTGGTCATGAAGACATGAAAGAAAACAAGGCAGGAGTCTTGCTCTTCTCCATCTGAGGAATGAATACCATGAGTTTACCCAATTTTCAGACTTGTGTTTCTCACCATCAGTTTATTTGATGCTGAAGTAATACAGTCCAGTGAAATAATATATCCCCACTGCTCCTTTTCACACTCATCCTGCACTCTGCTTAGAGCTTGGATTTCAAAGTTTCCTATTCATTCCCTGTACAGAGAGCTAATTACCTTGGCTAGATGACAGACCATGTTACTCACAGAATTACATTGACAAACCCAGAAAATTAAGTGAGAATCACATGAACTTCACAAATCCCATTTCAATGAGATCTTAAACTGAAAATTTTGAAGAGAGTTGCCATTCTCTGACTCTTCTTCACCTCCCAAAAGAATTCTGTCCAAGAAGGGAGCTGCAGAATGGAGATTGCTACCAAGAAAATCAAATTTACAAGAGAAAGGATTATACTGCTAGCTTCTTAATGAGAGGCTCAGTTACCTGCACTGTTCATTTGCGCTTTTTAATAGAAACAAGTACATGGAATTGGAATATAGATCTGATCATATGAATTAAACTGAAAATAGGAGCCTGTACAGTAAGTATTCATGTGATATTATTCATAATAGAAATGGAGATACAGCTGCTAATGGAATTAATTAATGACCAAGAGAACTGAAACTGATCTCCCAAGGAAAAGGATTTACAGTGCTGTCTCTCCCTGCCCTCATTTTAAGACTCAAACTGGTTCACACTGTTAATGGGATAAATATTCAGCATTTTTTCTCTCCTCTACCATCTGCCTCTCCTATTTTTACCTTGGCAGGCTTCATTACCATTATATAGTCTCATTATGTTGTGCATTGGACCCAATTTTGAATGTTTAATAAGAAATCCTCCCTTGTCCGTGTACTGCTGTTGAACTCAAAGGGACTATTTGTGGGGTGATTATTTACATAATTAAGATTGTGATACAAGACGTGGAGTTGAATTAGCAACATGTTCTCTGTATTTAATAAATGCTCTTAATATATTTATTAACCAAGTAAATATGTTGAGGCGTAATGTAATCATTATTATTTGACTTTTTTTAAAACAAGTGAGAGAGGCAGAAGGGAGGGGTAGAGAATCCCACACTTACAATAACCACAAGGCAGGTCTCAGAAAAATGGAAGGAAGGAAAGGAAGACATCAGACAAACAGGATACTGAAGAGAGCTGAAGATACAAAGGAATATAAAAAATAAAAAGAATGAAATATGGAAAAAGAGCGACTATGCTATACAGTGATTTTGCAAAGCATCTAACATCATGTCACAAAATTGCACCGTCAAAGTCAGTTCAAATTGCTTTGGATGGGAACACTGTCACCTGGACAGAAACTTGACAAACCAGCTGTGAATTCTGGGTGACAACAGCAAGCAGCAACATGAAGCTGAGAGATCACACAATTGTAGAATCATTGAGGTTGCAAAAGACCTCTAAGATCATCAAGGCCAACCATTAACCCAGCACTGGCAAGTCCATCAGTAAACCATGTCCCTAAGTGCCACAGCTAGACATTTATTGAATACTTCCAGGGGTGGCAATTCTACCACTTCCCCGGGCAGCTTGTTCTAATGTCTGAGCACCCTCTCAGTGAAGAAATTTATCCTAACATCCAATCTTGGTGAAACTTGAGCCATTTCCTCAAGCTGCCTGTCCTGTTGTCATGTGGCTTGTTACCTGGGAGAAGAGACAGATCCTCACCTCACTATGCCTCTCTTCAGGTATTTTCAGAGAGCAATAAGGTTGCCCTGAGTTGCCTTTCCTCCAGGCTAAACAGCTCTCTCAGCCTCTCCTCATCAGACTCTTTCTCCAGACTTTTCCCCAGCTCTGTTGCCCTTCTCTGGACACACTCCAGCACCTGAGGATGTTTCTTGTAGTGAGGGCCCAGAACTGGATACAGGATTCAAAGTGAGGCCTCACCAGTGCTGAATGCAAGGGAATGATCTTGGCTCTGCTATTCTTTTCCATTGGACAGCTTTCCAGACAGATTCTGTCCATATCTGAGGTTTTGAGAGTGAGGATTCTGTGGCAGTGTACCACAGAAGTGAATTCATAAGTTTGAAAAAGAAATGTATTTGCAGGTTTAGAAAAAAGGGGGAAAAAAGGTCAGTGAGGAAATAGAGCAAATAGTACTTAAGGAGAAATACACACATTGGTCAGGATGAAAGCACAGGGATTTAGATCTGTTGCAGCCTACTTGCCCGTTTAAGTTTTAGCAAAATAACCTTTGCAAGGGGTATATGCCCTGACATCAAGAGCAGGAATGAAACAGGTTTCTTAACCAGGTTGTCCAGTTGCTTTTCCATAGACTCGTGGGGGACTACCTCAGACCTGGAAGATGCACAAACAACCCTGGTGTCAGAGGCTTGTGTCTGCCTCCTGTCCTGAGTCTGGGCTCAAGGGGGCACCTTTTTGTTTTCCAGGTCAGTATCACACCCTCCTGCCATGCCTAACTGATGTGTTTCTTGCCACCTCTGCTCTTCCTTCTCTCTCCATCAGCAGAGTTCATCCATCAGTGCTGGAAGGTTCACTCTCCTTCTTACCCCAGGACACACTTGCTGCAGGATGGGGGACAGGATGTGTTGCTGAGGGCAGGAGTGCCCCTGTTCTAGCTTCAGTTATTCCCATCAAGCTGTAAGAAATACTTCTGCTGGCCCTTTCCACGCCTCTCCACCAGAGGGATAAGAAAAGGAAATAGAGAGAAGCAGAAATTAATTCCAGCTTGACTTCAGTGCACTTGTTAAGAGTGCTCCCTGCCTGCCAAATGAGAGCACCATGGAAACAGCAACAAGCAAATTAGCGAATTAGAAAACACTGATCTTTGCAAATTGTAGCTGTAGCCACAAAGCCCCATACAAGGAAAAAACACACAAATTCAGAGGCACACAACACAGATCTCATGCAATGGCAGAGCTCCCTTGCCCAGCAAGAGAAGGATGCCAAATCAAAGCTAAATGCAGGGATCTGAAGGACTGATTTCAGATGAGGGACTAGTGTTTTCTCCACTCTGATGTTGTGCTTTTGTTGCCATCAGATTCTTGCTATGGGATGCCTTTGAAAGAAGAATTAAATCTCTTTCTATCTAAACAGTAGTTGAATTTATACTGAAAATCATGGAATAGTTCTCTATTCCAAATCAAATGCTTTTATAAGTGCCAGGTTCTTGCTTGAACAGCAATACTAGCAAATTTCACTAAAAAAAACTGAATTATTTGAGCCTCAGCTTAGGAAAGCAAGCACAAGTAATTTTATTTATTCATGAGGTTCTTTACTTCTTTTGTTGTTGGTTTTTTCTTTTGGTCTCCTAACAAAAGAGATTTTTATTGGGAGATTGAAAAAAAGATTGAAGATCACTTTTCTGGATGCTTAAAAAGTAACTTCTTAATGTGAAGATGGAAAGACTAAGCAGAAAACTCAAAATATTTGGAAAAATACAAGACATGGGCAACCTACCAAACAGCAGAGCTGCCCCAAAAGAGATTGTTGATAATAGCTAAGAGTTGTGATGAAGGCTGAACAGCTGAGTTATAGCTTTCTTGAACTGGAGCCGGGGGTGACACATCGAGAGGAAATGCCAGACAGAAAGGCTGAAATTTCATTTGGACACAAGCAGATGGGTCTGTAACAGAGAGATCGATCTGAGGCTTGTCCATATAAAGACACTAATTAACTTTGTACTTACAGATGAGTCAGGTTTGTGAGTAAAGAGAAGGAAACCACAGGCAGACTGCTCTACAAGGCTCAAAGTGTGAGCTAATACTTTCCTTCCCTGTTTTCATGCCCATGAAATAGTGTGCACTTTCACATCACTTGCTTCAGTGATTACTTTAACACAAAAATCAGATTTTCCACAGACCTGAGACTTCAGAATGATCCTAGAATGCTAAAATAGGGTACTGAAAACAGCGCACATTGTCACAAAAACAAGATGTATTTCAGTTTTGGGAATCTAAGCGGTTACTGGCATATGTGCAAACAGTGAGTTATGCATTAAATATTGCACATGAGTGAGAAACATTTTATATAACACTTGGAGAAGAGGAAAAATAAGTCCCATTGGTGCACCTTACTGAGAAACTTGGAGACTGAAACTACTGATCTTCCTTTTCCCTGACCAGATGTGGACTTCAGGTTATTTCTGGAGCATTTCAAAAGAGCGTCAGGCTGATTTAGATGACAGAGGGTAATTTCAACATAGGACTTGTATGAGGCATGAAGAGGTCCTTTGATTCCTGTGGACACTCAGAAAGTGGGCATCCATCACAAGACAGGGTCTGAAGTGCTCTGTGGTGAGCTCATCTTCACAGCTTCTACAGTGTAATTCCCAATAGGACGTGAAAGATGTGGGGTGACCCTTCACACTAACACTTGAGTGTTAACACTTAACTTGAGCCAATACAAACAATTTGTTCTAGGATGTTTCAACACCCCTCACTTGCCTCACTCTCTGGCCAAAATCAGTCCTGCTAAAGTCCTTCCTGGACAATTTGAAGATAAGACTGTCTTGACTCTGGTGCTTGGAAATGCAGCCCAGTTGCAACACCTCTAAAAATCTGTGTTCTGTCAGAAACAGAGACTCCCATGCTTGCTCTCATCACCTCTGTCAGCACCTGTCTGCCTCATGCTTTGCCAAAGCCCCAGTATCCACCCGCAGGTAGCAGCCCTTAGCAGCCACCAGCTGGTCAACACCAATAAATACTCTCATTGCTGTTGACTTCTACAGATCCCCCTTGGAGTTTCTCCCACCTGCAACATCTTCAGGTGAAGGCAATGCCAGTGCCCAGATCCCATGGAGATGTGCACAGCACGTGTGCACTGGCTGTTCTCCACAGGCACCGCAGCCTCCATAATGCCCAAGGGGACACTAAGATTGTGAGATGGATAAGGGTGTAGGTGTACACCTGTAGAGACAGCTAAAAAAGGGAGATTCTGCTGCATGGGAACTTTTCAATGCAGGGTTGTATCTTTGGAAGACATCAGTTTTAGTAGATCCAAATTCGGCATATACTGCTAATTTAGTTTGCCATTAAGCACATTTTGCAGCAATCTTTATTAGATCTCTCTTGGCTAAATGTAGCTACTTTCACTCAAGTACGAGAATTTTCCTCATCATCTTTGTCTCTCTTTTTCTTCTTCAGGTCATTTGATGATTGACAGCTCAATGTACTGCAGGAACATTGGAGGGTAAGAGATAACTGTGTGCTGCAGCCACAAGGTCCAGGCTGCATAAAAATGTATTCTCTTCATTATTACCTATTTGACAGAGATTTAAGAGGGTTTTGCAGCTGAGGGCCACATAAAAAAAAGACTACAGATCATTTCCAAAAGACAAATTGCAAAAAGTCTGGCTAATTTACAGTGAAATATACTCACCTACTTAAAGGAGTAGATGAAAGCACATCTGCAGGGTGCACCTCCACATCATGGGAAGGAAATTGAAAATAGCAGACAGAGGTACAGCTGGTTATAAATTCTGGGAATTATATATGTTTCCAGTGGAAAATGAGAAGTTGTTAAACTGAGAATCACTAAAATCCCCAGTGTTTGTTTGTTTCTCTGTTTGTTTTACAGTTAGCAAAAGGAAAGGCACACATAGTATCTGCAGCCATATGATAAGGCAAGTCTGCTGCTTTTGAGCTGCTGCTGAGCACTGATGGAGCTGCAGTTCATTTCCCCATTGCTCCCATTTTCCCCATGGATCCTGGGCCCCAGCTGGATCAGACATCCCTGGAGCCACATCTTCCTTCCCAGAGACACTGCTGAGCATCTCCCAGGAAGGCAAGGGAGAAAATGTGACATTGGTGGCACAGTACATCTGTACTGGACCAGGAGTGAAACACAACCTTCTGTCCTGCTCTCCTCCTCTGTCCTCACCTTCCTACCCTGGTGCTGGGCCCAAAATCTTGCAATTTCATGGTGGACATGATCCCATGTGGCACAGCCTGACAATCAGTGCTTAGCTAGAGAGCAGTACAGCAGGGAGGAGGGCTGGGGAGCTAGAGGTCCCATGAGGTAGCTCAGGCAGATGGAAAAATTAATAACAGGTCATAATGCACAAAGCACTGAGAGAGCGCCAGTTTTATATTCTTGCATGTTGGTATAGATTATGGGAACCCCATTAATCTCCTGACTGCCCTGTAGCATCAGCCATCAGGAGCCTCATGTGCTCCCTGGTTCATCTATATAATCTAAAGGTGCTGGTAGAGGTCTTTGATGTCCTGAAAGGTCAAAGACATATTAACTCACAATGCAGTAGATCACCTTGTACATTGCAGAAAAAAATAACATTTGTGAATGGTCTAATGACAGATGCAAAAGGGGGTTATCCACAGGTTTCTGAATTTGAGCTGATCCCACGGATACAAATACCTTAGTATGTGGGCTTCTTTGCAGGACTCCTGTATTTAGATACAACACCCCAAACACTGCTTGAATGCTCCATTAAACCAAGCTCACCTTTGCAGGGAGCTGTGCAAGACCCATATTACTTTAGCCCATGAGTGCTTTGCTTTTAGTGTTTGTTTTTGAACAGAAGTGAATATATGTACTTTAATCTTTGCCACTTTGCAACACCAAAACAAAAATAACTACTACAAACAATATTATAAATAAATGCAGAAGAAAGTAGGCATGCCATCAGGAAACTTCCCCTCTTGCCTAAATGGCAATGACTCCACTCTAGAAATAATGCCCATGAACAGTGTTTCCAGTGTCTCTTTACCTTAGGGATTCTCTGATGCCAGTGTAGCACAAGCCTCTCCCCTGTGGATGCACCACTCTCTTCCACAAGACACTTTCATAAGCCTTGTAGGACACTTTGAGACATATGCACCTCTGTCAGATATGACTGATGCTGGCAAAGAATTTTTAGGTAGGCAGACACATCCTCTGAGAGCATGTTCACATAGGCTTATTTCTGTAGGGAATAAATTGAAGAGGGCAAACCCTTCTGATAGGAGGCACTTGCAGCCAGACTGTGATGCCATCCCGTCAACCTGGATACCTGAAAAAGCTTGGCCACTTGGGGAACCTACAAAATACGGAATAAAAGGTCAGAAAAAAGCTGAGAAATCCGGATAAGGAATGATTAGGCTCTTTGCTTTGGCACATGTAAGGAAATCTACAAACCTCCTTGTTCAGAGCAATCCCAGTGCCTGCACCAAAAGCAACTTTCCTCCTAGACCTCAGCCTACCCATGTTCAAGGCAGAAAATGGAACAGGTGGATTGGCTGCCTGATCCCATATGCACAACTCTCCCTTTTGTCCTCACTGGCCAGACCCCATAGAGAAGAAGGGCAGGAATAGCTGTCAGAGATGACATCACTTGTCTCCCTCTCTGCTTTGCCATGCCAGTGACCTTTTCCCAACTCAGCAAACAAACTGGAAAGGGAACAACTGTTGGGGAGCTGGTAGTGAGAGCAGGACTGATGGAGCACAGTGGAGGCCACTGAACTGCAGGAAGAATGAGCACAAGGAGAGAGATGGGCTGTCAGAGAGCAGCTGGACACATGGAGCAGTGTGGATGCAGCTCCTGGAGCAGCACAGGAGGCTGGGGAGCAGGGATGGCCTTGCACAAAGTTGTGTTCAAGGGTTTACTTGCCTAGGATCTTGTGTTGTTCTTCTGGTCATTTCTGACTGATATAAGGAAGGCATATGAGGAAAGAAAGAGGCAGGGAAAGAAGAGCATCTTTAGTGCAAAGCTGTCACTGAGTAACTTGGGAGACTTTGTCCTAAGACAGAGGATTCAGTTCGGTTCCCTCTCAAATCACAGGAAAGGCCCTTGTGCTCTGCTCCTTGCTTAGCAAACTAGGGCTCTGCAGCCTGGTTCCAAATATTTCCATTCCTCAGTTTTTAGAAAATTCTCTTCACCTTGAAGTCAAGTCATCAAGAAACATATTCAGATCTTCTGAAAGTTTTACTCCACAACTCCATTGCGTCAGGACAGACAAACATTTATAGGGTCCACTAATCTGGTTTCTGTCTCGCTCACCTGGCCAGTGTACTTCTGCATGAGAATGCAATACCGTCCTGCCCTTTCCTCCCTCAAAGATGTCCAAGCAGACAAAAATAGAGTAGTTGTTTTGTTGGTAGGACAAAAACACGTTTTCTGTGAGCCACCAAAACAGATAAAGTTGTCTAAAAGATCTCAACCGCTCTAAATTTAATAAGTGCCAGAGCATTGCTGATGCAGTGCTCAGCTGATGGATGGGGTGCTGAGAGCAACCCAAAAGTCAATGCCACTCTGAACACCATCTGCAGAATAAACTACCCATGTCATCGACATCAATAGGCAGCTGCACTAATGATGGCACCTTGGCTTGTTTAAATCAGGGCCAAGCTTTAGTCAAGCAAGGGCAGAAAGGGAAATTAGAGACTGAAGCTGCCATAGCTTGAAGACAGAGCACAACTCAAAGGCCATACAGTGCAATGAAGCAGCATGGACACAACCTCCTACCTTCATCCCAAGGTGAAGTAAAACTGAATTATATGATCCCAAGTTAATTTTGATGGAACTATTTCACCCAGGCAAAGGAACACACTAAAGGAGCTCCATTATTGCAGCATACAATGTTTTGTGGAAACAACTTTGTCTTAAACAAACTTGAGTACCCATTGGAACAGAGGAAAATCTGGAGTTTTCTCCCTACCCACATCACTTTTTCTTCTTCTGTCTTAACCTGGAGTTGAGTAATAAAAGTAGAAAGACATTGAGTTAGGTCTCATATAAAGAAAATATGGAGATCTTTTTACATTCTTTCTCCATCATCTTTGCTGGATTTTTGTTCCACAGAGTGCTGCAGAGACAGTTACTTAAGGGTTCTTCTGGATGGCCTTTGTTCAGTGTCCAAATCACATCTCTGATTTGGTCTTCTGAGGTTTTTGAATGTTTTGCATTTGAAAGAATTGCTTTGGGTGTCTGGTAGGAATAAGTGAAACAGAAATGCTATGTAAAACCACACAGGCTAGAGGGGTGAAAGAGAGCCTCATGTGTTGTTAGAGCAACAACCAATGTCTTGTCTGGGTCTGGATTGATGCACACTGTCACATACTCTTCTGCTTCTACATCCCAAGTGGTTTTCATATCATTACAAAACAAAAGGGAATCTTGAACTTCAGACCTTGCCAGATAATAGGAATAAAACCAGTGCTAAAGAAGAGTCCTACAGAAGCCTCAACAGAGGGTGGAGAGTAGGAGTTTAAGTCAGTCAAGCAGTAAATTAGGATGCATTAATGGGAAAGCACAAGCAGTTCACAATGCTACTGATGGTACCAAAATTATCAGAGCATGTGCCTGACCCAAGATCCATCTCTGCAGCTTTCTTGGACTGTTCCATTCACATATTAAAAAAAAAAAAAAAAGTTGGAATAAGATTAAATGAGTACCAGAAGGTTCACTTAGGAGAGGAATAAAGAATACAAACAGTAACAGATCAGTGCTCTCCATTGCCTAGATGACAGAAAAGTTTTGAGGAGTTATAAAATTATGTCAGAGTGTCAATGTCATGTTCTGTTTGTCAGAAGCCTTCAAGTTTTATCAGGAAACAGTTCATTAGAAATTCCTCCGCAGCCAGTACAACATGTCTGCCTTGAATGACTCAAATATTCTTCAAACTTATTTAAAAACTCCAATATAAGCATAGTGTGCCTAGAGTTGCAGTAGCAGACACAATAACATTTATTAAAGTGCATATATGATCAGCTTCATGGCAATTATTATAATGTTAGTGTGGAGTGCTACTTGTAATGTAATTCTGAGAATATGACAGTTTTGAGTATTTTGTAATTTTAGAAAGCATTATATTCTACTTTTTGATAGACATCTGGGTTGCCACCATCAGAAAAATGTACCAGCATTACTGGTAACTGGTCACTGGTATAACATCACTGTATGTTAAATGACAGTCACTTTTAACCTTCTTTTTCTGGGCACTAGTATCAAATTTTCTCAGTCCAGTCTTTGACAGCACAAACCAGATCTTAACCTGATTTTTTATCCAGAGGAAGAATGTGGAGAGCATCTAGCAGGCAGTTAAATAGTCCACATTCCAAAATATGCAGGTGTCAGGCACATTGTACACCAGGAAGTTTGCTTTTCCAGCTCATCCTTTCACCCTCTTTCCTTCTAGCTGTGGAGGGTAATCCAGATCTCACTGCCTAACATCTGGGTACCTACCCCCACAGAGCAGGTTTATTCCATCTCTAACTCTGCTGGCACCTGCCAGATGCCTCTGCTACCTCCCTGGCAAGCAATCTCTGTGACTGTGACTGGCACGACGGCTGTCTTGTGCATCTTTGACCTTCCCAGATAGTACAAAACAGGTCTCAACTTCTTATTTGTCCTTGGGCAATGAAACTAGTATGCAGTAACTTGCACTAGATGTCATTGATTTAATGCTGCTCCAGATTTATTTCTGCCTGATATAACTTCTGGGGTTTTTCCAGTAAAATTCAGCAGGACTCACATGCAGATATTTTCATGCATTAGAGCTTAAAAAATCAGATCCTGTTGTCATTCATTTTATCTTTCCTTTTCAAAGGAAAAAATACAAGCAATAATTAGCTTGTATTTTTGGGGGTAATGGTAGAATGGGTTGCTGTTCCTTGTAAAGAGCACTTTCTACACTACATTCAGAATTCTGGCTGCTGCAATTTCATTAAGGTTTGTAAATACCTGTGTTTTCAATGGAGGTTCTTCTCCTCTGCCATCAGAAAGTTTGATGTATGCTTACTGCTCAGAGTTACAGGTCATAGAGTCAAATATCTTCTTTGCTCTAGCTGTAGTCTGACAATCAGGAGCCACAGCATCCTATTAGAGACTAACACTTTTCACATACCTCAAACACTCAATGTTTATTTCCTCCCTGTAGATAGATCACAGGCAAGAGCAACACCACAGTCTGAGCAGCTTTCACATGTTAAGTCTCCTTGCCCCAGAGTTCAACAAGCTCTGGAACAGGTTGATGCCTATGCAGTGGGGCATCAGACATCTACCTTTTTTTTCTTTTTTTTCAGCCTACTCCTCCTGCATTACAAATTATCTCTAAGATGTGAACACTGCATATTTTATGTTCATCACTCATCACTAGCCCATTAGACTAATAGAGATGGAGTATATCAAACATCATTTCCACAACCTCTGTGGACACCACTGGGTAAGTTTTGCTCCTAAGGTGTAAGCATTGGCACACCTAACACTGGAAAATCCAGAAAACAGAATAAAATCTGGTGAACAGCAGCTACATGACAGCTGTTTAGACCAACACATGCAGAGGAAATTGGATACAGATGAAGTTCCAGGAAATATTAAATATGGATGGGATGCCTTGAAAGAGGAGAGATAAGGTGATGTGTCACAGTCTTTAAAAATGCACTGGGTTGAAAGATTCACTGCTAGGAAAGTCCAGTATGATCAGAGACCTGCTGCATTACTGTGTGGAACATAGCTTGACAGTCTTTTGATGTATTTCAGGGAAGACCTATTCATCTGAAAGGGTGAGGCTGAAAAAAGAGAAAAGAGGGGGGAAAAAAAATCCTGCTTGGAGAGCTTTTTTTAGTGCTTGTATTTCAGATTGATGACAGCTAATTATAGCAACTGCTCTCGTTATGGGTGACCTGTGCTCACAATGTGTTTTACCTTGTTACTGGACCAAGCCAGGGAAATTAATTAAATCACCTCAGCCTGAGTCCTCACACCTTCAAAGCATATCAGAATCTGACCCCTGGTTAGTTGTGCAGCCATCCTGTCCCCACAAATTTCCAGCAGAAAGGGCTTACTGCTGAAAAGGCAAACTGCTGCAGCAGTTCATCTCTGTGTGGGCCATCTGAGCCTAGAAAGCTGCAAAAGAATCCCTAACAAAGAGGAAGAAGTAATCAAAATACCTAAGGCCTTACTTCAACTTACTGTCAGGGATAAACTCATGGCTGGCTTTCTGATAAAGCACTAATGCTTGAGGGGATGTCTGTATTCCTGACTTGTTCCTGTCTCCATGAATAAATCCATGTCACAGACTCATGTCACAGCTTGGTTAGCTGGCTACTCACAGACATCAAAGGAGACATGAAACTTTGAAGGGAGGGGCTGAGACACCAATGTGAAAAGTGGGGAAGAAAGATTTGTCTTGCATATTTGTAAAATGGTCATAGGGAAGAAATTAAAACGAGTTATCTTTTCCCTGGGCAGAGGAGGAAAGTTGTGGCTACCTTTCAGTGAGCTAGGAAAATAGAATCCTATCACAACACTGTTTGAGCACTTGAGCATTACGGAAGGAAAAAATCCTTTGAAACCCCAAAATATATTTTTTCTTTGAGAAATATTGAAAAGGTTATTTAGGCAATGGGATGTTTCTTGGTTTGTTTTTGGTTTTTTTTTTTCCCCAACAGAATGTTTTTGTGCCTGCTGCAATTTTTCTGCAGTCTAGTTGGACTTCCATTTTCATTCCATATGAATCTCCATTAACCTCCAGGCTTTATTTTCTTATTCTAAGTCAAATTAATTTAATCATGTTGCAGACATGTAGCTTTTTGGCAAAAGAACTATGATAAAACTAAAGCAACTTGAATGCCATATTACTATATACCAAATTACTCTCCTAGTACAGAGAAGAGTTCAAAGGCTTTAAAAATACAGAATCCTTTTTCTTTTTTTTTTTACAGCTTGTGAAATTGCTAAGAAGCTTAATGCACTGTTCAATATCTGTATTCAGTGATAAAATACTCAAATATGATGATGCACACATGCACTTCAAAAGTAGTTGCAAAGCTTTGATGGAGCACTTAAAAGACTTTGAGTGCAAGCAATGCAAAGGGTTAAAAACTACCAATTTGAACCCAAAAGGGGAACAAGGATGCTTTTGTATTTATTGTGGTGCACAACAAAGCAACATCTTTACTTTAAGAAAGGCTGGTACTGATATGTTCAGAAAATGTTGGCAATGCTATCAATCCAGAAGGTTAAGAGAAGGATTTACTTATCTGTAATGATTTATTGAACTGACAAGACAGTGTACAAATGGGGCTAGGAAATGCATGGGCAGAAAATCTTAGAAGGAAATCATTGTGTCAGGGCACTGAGCAGATAGATCCTTTCAGTAATGAAGCAAGTATTATAATTCATAAATCATGCTTGTCAGGAATAAATAAAAACAGAATCAGAGCTGGTGCCTCCTTGTCTTTAGCACACAGTGAGCAAAAAGGTTCTCTCCCTGGAGCACAACAGAGGAGGAAGCATTATTTTCTTACCTACTCCAACAAGGCGTGTCTTTGTGCTATTTTCCACCTTTCCTGTTGAGCTTGTGCTGTTTATTATCAATATTGGCTGTTGATGCCAAGGTCTCAGTTGTCACCTAAGTGCTCTGCTGTGGCTTGGGTTTTAAGCAGCAAATTGTCAGTGTCCCTCCAAGAGATGGACACTGCAGTAAAACTTGTCATTTACTTTAATGGCCCAGATGTCAGAGAGAAGTTTTCTCATGGCAGATGAGGCTGTCTTTTAATCCTCCCCCTCCACACTGAGACTGATGGGATTGCATTCTTACCCATCTAGCAAAGCTCCACACATAAATTAGCCCAAGCAATTTCCCAGGAGGTAATAAACAACCATCAGCCTCTCTCTGACATTCCCTGGATGGCATTACAGATGAGATATACCCAAGGACACTTTGGTTCAGCAAATTTCAACACTGGGGCAAGAGCAATACTCGACATAATGCAAGAACTAACCAGAAATACTTCCCAGATACTCAAAGGATAAGCATGATTTCAGTGGCATACTCTTCATCTTGTATCTATAACATGGTCCAGCTTAGATCTCAGACCAGTGCTGGATCTTTCCCTGCCATTAAAAGAGAGTAGTTGGCAAATGTCACTGCAAAAAAAAAAAAAAAAGAATCATGTCTGCTAAGTTTTATGATTTAAAATTTAGACAGCTGTCTTTAGGCAGCTGTTTGGTTGTCTTCCATAACTGACAAAGAATCATCTCCATGATGCAGTGCATGCCACTCCTTTTATGTGTTTCTGCCAGACTGTTCTTCAAAAGTGCCTCCCTTTTACCTTTGAGAAGGGAAAAAAAAATCACCCACCCTGTTTGAGATGATTTAACATAACAATGCAACTGTGCTCTTGAGAAACAGACACATTTTGTTTGCCTGAGACTGCTCACACTGCAAGTCTTCTTCAAACAAGGAGTGCAAACAATTATGCTGAAGCTATTAAATACAGAAGAACGAAGATACTGAGTGAGACCAAAAGTCTAGCTAACACAATATCCTGAACCTTACAATTCCCCCAGGAGATGGTCAGGGACATATATTTTAAAAAAACACAGAATCACATAGTCTGATATTTCACTGATTTATCTAGCCACCATCTAGCATCATGTTATCCTCAGCACAATCTTACCTCTTTATTTACCCTTTATTTCACCAGAATTAAATCAGTGACATTTTACTCAGAGCATGTGCAGATCCTCTCTGTATCTAATTCATCAATAGTACAATTTCTTGTCTATACAGGCATCAGATCATCATTTACACATTCAGGTAGATTTAAACGATGTGAGGATTTTCTAAAAATCTTTTTTTATGGAAGATTACTTCATTCATCTACATTTCTGACACAAAGCAAAGATTAAAAAGACTCCCTATATACCAGACTGCAGGGCTGTATCACGACCTCCATACACACAACATAACCACCAGTGTGAAAATGGGGAACCATTCCTGATGGAAAACACTCAAAAATGCAACTATCCTGCAGTGGACCTTGGTTTGGAGCAAATGTACTCAAAAGCAAAGATGTTCACTGTAAGCCAGTGTGTCAGAGAGGCTCACATTAGAGAAAATGAAGAAAAAAAAAAAAGTAAGCTATAAGACACAGAGGAGAGACATGTTTGTGCCATCAGGAATAAACTTTTGTTTTGAACCTCCCACTTTCATTGGACCTGCCACTCCTACTAGAGGTGTGCCTTTAATACCATAATTTTGCATGTTTGGGGCTGTACTCCTTGCACTGCTGTGTAAGACAAGATTGAGAAAACTGAGTTTTCTGAAGAATAACTTCACAGTGACTCCTCAGTGTTAGCTTTGGAACAGGTGTGAGTGAGGAGTCACAGAAAACACTGTGAGCATGTACAGATGCAGAAACAACTCAAGCTGGAAGTGTCAATTCTGTCTTTGCCCAGGACATGAATATGTAGTAAAGGTCCACAGAGTTTGCTGCATCACAGCAATGGCAACAAATTTCAGGAGCTGAACAACAAGAGCTACTAATGACTGGCACTTTTACAGGCAAGAGAGTAGATAGAAGAGAAATCAGCTCCTTGTACAAGTAAAGGTAGAGGTAGATGTGTCCTTGACCTAGACAGGAAATGTTTGTAAATCAGGGCACTGTCTATGTGCTGTTTCAGCTTGTTTCCTCCAGGAGCAGCAAGCCAGTTCACAGCCCCCTCTGATGCTCCCATGGGTGATTTAGGGAACTGTTGACAGGGAGTGCCCAAGCACACACGCTGCACTTGTCCATGCAGAGCTGTTTTGGGGAGCTGTGTCTGT
Source organism: Zosterops lateralis (assembly GCF_965231275.1). NCBI lineage: Eukaryota > Metazoa > Chordata > Aves > Passeriformes > Zosteropidae > Zosterops > Zosterops lateralis. The sequence goes on along the minus strand of NC_139762.1, from coordinate 49,501,659 downwards.
CACCCTTCTGCAAGGCACAGAGCATTGTCCTGCATTTGCAGTGAGCATGTGGGGGAAGTAAGGCTTTTATTCCTTTCCCTTTCTTCCTCAGGAACTTTCAGTGTTTAGCCAAGCCTGCAAAAACTGACCGGGAATAATGCTAAGAGCAGAAATGTGTACAAGGATGTGCTGTGTTAGTCCTGTCACTAATGTTTCACTTCCATTCTTTCCAGCTGAGAAATAATGAGCCAGAAAACTTTTTGGCTATTCTAAGAAACTTTCCTTTCCCCAAGGGCACCAAGCACCATACCATACATCACTGTCTGTCACTGGCCATTCTGTTCCAAAGAACACAGGTCAATTTGCAAGGGTGACTTAGCTCAGTTAAAAATTTCACTCAGGCTTAAAGTTGTTGGAGTACTATACATTTCACTGGCATTTTATATTAAAATTGCTCTAAAGCTGATTGAAGGGGTGAAAGAAATATTTGACTGAAGCACAATAGTGTTTCTTTTCTACTTTTCTTACATTTCCTACAACAGTTTGCACCTGGGGATCTTAAACTCCTTTCAGATATTAACAAATTATCTTTATTCATCCTACATCATGTATCTTTCCCCATTTTGCAGAGGCATGAAAACATCAAATGAGTTTGTCTGATTTCCCCTACTGAAAGAGCAAGGAACAAACTTGGACTATCCCAGTTCTCAATCCCCTCCTTGGACCACATGAAAATATTTTTGAACCAGAGTACGATATAGGGTCAACTGCTTTGTATTAAACAAGATCAAAATTAATCCTTCCCTGCATGTAAAGAGCAGGGTGGAGGATTCCTTTGTTCCTTCTTGTCTATCTCATGTGAAGAGATGAAGGAAGGATAGAAATTGCTCTGTCTAACTTCCAGAAAATAGTTCTCAGGCTTAACCACGTTCAGATAGATGTGGAACCAAAAAACTCTCTACATCCAGGATATTTGTTGTATTTCCCCAGCTTTGCTCCTATCCATTCACATGTTACATACAGAAGCAGAAAGGGGAAAAAAACTGTTAAAATGAAAAAATAAACCCCAAACCTCTTTTTGCAGTGACTTGAAAATTTTAGAATTCAGTTCATAATTCTCAACCTGCACTGGTTCTCAGTGCAGGCATGGTGGTTCATCCATTTCCAATGTTGTCTTATGGACTAGCAGTGGCAGAATATTCTAACTTCCAATCAGTGCAAAGGAGGAATCAAAATATCAGCTGGCAGATTGCATCTTACATGCTCTCTTTCTATTTTATGCTTAAATAGTGGTGAAAAATATAAATTTTTACCTAGTTTCTCATTTAAAAACAACCAATTTCTTTGTTATCTTGCCCTCAAACTGTTTTAATAATTAATGTTTCAATTAAAAAATGCAGTGCTGAAAAATACAAAAAAGTACAGACTGCAAAAACACTAAGATGTCTATAAACCTTCCCTTTTGACAGGTGCATGGGAATCTTCCTCCTTCTGTAGAGCTTTCTGGAGCTTTCATCAGAGGAAAATTATAGTAAATCAAGGTGGAAGATAATCATTACCCATTTTTCCCCAGTATCTTTGCCATCCTTTGGCACATGCAATGTTCTACATGCGTATTTTGATGTCTTAATTAAGGTAGTTCTCCACAAGTGCATCCATATAAAACCACACTCATGGAGATAAATTAAGAATCCCACTAGCTTTAAAAATAAAAAAAAATTAAAAAAAAAAATCCCTTTTTATTTTTTTTTTTTTAAACCACCAACTGAAATACCAAGTGATGCCTAGGAGAAACTATGTTTTGGATGTTTTGCACCCTTATTGTTTCCCAGAGCCTATACTGGCTGGATCAAGCTGCAGGTCCCAAGGTTCCCTACAGTGTCTCTTGCTGCTCTAAAGGGACTTGAGATGATGGCAATTACACAGAAGCTTTGGGAGCCAGAGAATAACTGTGGCACTGGAGAGGGGTTTGGAGCTGTGATGGCTGTAATGTAGTGAAGAGTGGTGTTCCAGAAATGCTTTGAGTTTCGTTTGGAAACGAGAAGTGCATGTGTTTGATTTTCACTTTCAGTTGCTCCCATTTTTTGAGTAAATAAAAGGTGCTGAAAGGCATATAATGAATGTTTCAGTCCAGCAGGGACAAGAATGTGCCATAAATCACTATTTTTTAATAATAAAGGAAAAGAAGAAAAAAAAAGAAAAAGAAAAAGAAAAAGAAAAAAAGAAAAAAAGAAAAAAAAAAGAAAAAAAGAAAAAAAGAAAAAAAGAAAAAGAGGATGGCAAGCTAGAACTTCTTTACAGAACACTTTCACAAGGTGGTTTGTGTCCTTCCTCCTCCCCACTGCATCCTGTTGCATCAGGGAACTTCAGCTCCTGTCAGTTAGAGTGACACAACTATCAGGCTTAAGAAGGCAGAAGAGGAAGGTATTTTCCTGAGCCTGATCCCTTCAGAGCTACTGCCTGAGCAAGCACCCAGTGCTCCCCTGGCTAATCCCTGGGAACACTAATCCTGCCTGTGAAGTTTTACCCAGAGAAATGGGCTGGTGGGTGACAGTGCCCTTTCCTTGCAGTGCCATCACACGTGTTGTTAAACTCACCTACTGATCTTCTAGAGGCATGTTGTACCAGTTACACATCTGTTATTACTGCACAGTTATGAGGCAAGTTTGCAAGCAATCCATCAAATTACTAGCTTTCATGCCAAACTCTTGCTAAACTATTAGTTACTGACACTTTAGTAACAGCATCTTCTATAAAGTGATAAAAACACCTGATGGACACAAGGCTTATATGTGAGAATTCTTGAAATTCTGGCTTTGGAAAAATGATGTTGCCATCCTCAGACTTCAGTATTTTAAAAAAATTAATTCAAAGAATATTAAATTCAGATTTGGCTTATTTTAGGGAATTCAATGGCCCTTCTGTCCTCCCAATATGTTAATCAGAGCTGATGCTAACTGAAAAACTTATTGGAAAGGAGAAGGAAATACTTCAAAGGGGCAAAATTTGCAGCTGTTTAGAAAGCACTGTCCTCAAATAAGGTTTTGAAAAGTAATGCCACCATCTCACATTCTTTTCAACTGATTAAGGCATGAATGTTTCAAAACATTTCTAACCATTAAGATCTACAGCAAAATTAAGACAACTGTCAGGAAATATCTAGGACACCATGAGGAAAACTGTGTTTAAAGCAAGCTGCTGTGTTCTCCGTGAGATTCCTGTGAGGGCAGAAAAGCCATTACACAAAACAAAGAAAAAGAATAAAGTGGCCCAGTCCATATTTAACAGAGGAGAGATATTCTTGCTGACTGCAGATCTTATAAGTAGAGCAAATCATCCTCCTTTAGAGGGCCATGGCTTTTTGGCCATGGGTGGCATCACTGGACTAATCTTGCACCTCAAGAACTTTGCATGCACCATGCTTCACCCAGGGCAGTGGAAGAAGGCTGAAGCACCTAGTGATGACCAAAGCTCTTCCTTCCTGTCTCATTTGTTCTCCCCTCTCTCCTTTTTTGTGTCTTATCAGTCCCTCTTCACTCTCCACTACAGACTGCAGGGCTGTGCCAGCCCCTTCCACTCATGGGCTTTTTGGGGGGATAACGCCATTACTGCCTTCCACAGGGCAAACTTTTACTCCTGGGGTTGAAGAGCAAAGAAGGAGGAAACTGCACAGCCTGTGATGGTCATACACTGGAGCAGAACCAGAGATTCCCTGGTGATTTAACTGCATTGGTTTGTTCAGAGTTGTGCCTGGCAGATCCAGGAACAGCCAAGGAAAACAATGGAGGTTTTTCCTAAACATCAATAAAAATGCTTCAGCTTCTTAAGCAAACATTTAGGGAAATTTTGTTGCTCCACAGCCCTTGTGGTAAATATGATTTTGCTCTTTAATGCACACATAGAAAGTTTGCTGACAACCCCACCTCTTTTGATGGTCATGAATTAGGTCCTTCCAGAATTTTTCTTTTAAATGTTTTGTGTTCATCCAAATAATTAAAATTGTGCCTTTGTAATAATTATCCCAAACAGAGACATTAATGAATCATTCATCAAAAGGAAGGGAACAAGTGTTATATAAAATGCTTTAGAAAACTTCCCTTTGTTCCAGTAATTTAGCAGCTGGCAGCTGCCTCATCTTCATGCACACACACACACAGAGGGATTAGAACAAAAGGAGAAATGGGTTTAGAGGTACCATGGGCAAAGGCTAGGAGGTAAATCTTCAAAAGACTCTGTGTGGTTTACATACTCACATCTTACCCAAGAGCATGACTTTTGAATTTCCATGACACTTTTCTTGCAAAATTATCATGCAGAAATCCAGTTCCCCTGTTGGCACTGTAGCCCCAAGGCACAAAGGATTCAGGGACATCCCCACACACAGCCATACTACACTGGCCCAGGGGTATGGGCTCTGCTCAGAGACTGGTCCCTACAGGGAAAGACCACTGGGACCAGCACAAAAGCACCCCATGCCCACAGCTGCTTCTCTGGGCTGAATGTGAGAGAATGTCAGGCCAATACTGCAGCTGAAATGCTCCTTCTGACAAAGGGTTAAAGCTGCCCACTTGTACAGTCACATTTGCTTGCTTCATACCTGCGCTTCATCATCATTAGCTGCTTAAACAGAAGGCAGATGGCTGCCATTGTGCTGGGCTGGGGATTTTTCAATTTCTGTCCTTAGTGTGATGGGTATTGAATAAATAAAACACTTAGTGTGTTATTGAATAAACAGACAAGACAGATCCTGGGAAAGGTCAGAATTCATTATGAGCAAGAGGAAACAACTTATCCCCCACATGCATATAATTGGGCCTGACTTCCATTAACAGGAGGCAAACAGGCAGCTTGGGTACCTGGAGGCACTGTTATAAAAATAGCTGCAGGCTCGATCAAGTTTATTCAGACAGGAGTGAAGGCTAACACAACAGCTAACAGGGAACCACAAAGGAGATTAGGAAGATGTGCAAAGCAGACTGCAGGTGATTGCCTGGACCCCAGACAAATATTTTCTCCATTCATTGTTAAGCCCCCCATTCATTGCCAAATGCCTCCGCTCAGTCTGGAAGGAACAAAACATGGAATCTTCCAACTATTTTCACCACTTCTTTTGTGAAGATCTGATACTAAAGCAATATTACTTCTTTTTGCTTATACCCACACATTTTTTGACATAACTCTTTTTATGCTGTCAGTTTTCAGACAGGCAGAGTCCAGTTCAGTAGTTAGTGACTCAGGAGGATCAGTCGGTCAGATGCCTGTTGGCTTCTGGAAGACAGGAGCACCAGCACGACTGATGCTACAGCCAACCTTCCACTCTGGTGGGGTAAAGGCAATTGTAACTTATGCCTCCAGAAAGTTAAATGAAGTCTTATGATGGCCCTGGAGAAGGTAGGTGATGGCAGTGTTTCACCAGCATATTTCTGCTTTGAACTGAGACAAAAGAGATTGAAACTCAGGCATGACCCAGCACAGAGTCTGCAATGTACCCAAATCCAGCTCAGATCAGGCTAATTGCACTGTTGTAACTCCCAGGATAAACAGCTGCACCTGCTTAAGCTGTTTTAATTTAAGTTTGCTCAGCAGATGTTTCAAAACAGTGCAAGCACTCGGTATAGTCAAATCAGCCTGGCTTTGTACCAACACATCAGAACCATTCTTACTGAGAGAGTCATTTGTGGGAGGACAGGGGAACTCAGTGTCAAAGGTTTGGGCTTTTCCTGGCATTCTCAAAATCTCATCTGCCTCTCCAGTGATTTAATTTAGACAAAGACAAACGCAGCAGACTGGATTTTACTCTGCATGGGTTAGAGGCACTGAAGGTATTGTGATGTGATATTGTGGGAATTGTGAGCTCACCCACATCCCTGGGCACAGAAATGGCACCAAAGGAAATTGAAGGAACTTTGGTAAGCCTGGTAAATAAAATTGATAAAATGGGTGTTAAAATTATAGGAGTAAAGTAAAAGCCCTGACTCCTAGCTTAGCTAATACATGGAGGTTTCTCAACATTGAGAAAGCAAGATGAGAGCTTCCTGCAGGTTTCTCACTGACAGCAGAACTGGTAGGTTAGAGAAAAAATATGTGTATATATATCTATATCTGTCTTACAAAAATATCATAAGAAATCCAACACAGTAGTCTGCCAGTGGCAATTGATTGGAGATATTACTCTGCCCTCCAAAACACTTTGGTGGCTTTCCCAAGAGAGGTGCGATTTTTTTTTTTTTTAATCTTTAATGACTCTCAAGCCACACAACAGGCAGTTGATGTAATTCATTAAGTTACATTGCTGCTTGTCTTGCCAGCAGCAAACAGAAAAACACAGACTTGCCCTTGCACCATTGATTATATCATTAGGCAAGCAAATTGGTTACCTCACTTCAGACTTGATGCTAAATTACAGTCACTAAGGTTTGCTATCACCTAAATAGAGTATTGACTTCCATGAAGAGAATATGTTTAAAATCCCTGTATCCCAGGAGAACTGATTGTGAAGGAGCCTTGCCAGCTCAGATATGCTCTCCAGCATGAAACACATTGTAATAAGTCATTTATATCAAGGTCAAAATTCAAGTCATTGTATGTACTGCAAGTATTCATTTCAACAGATCAAGTAACTACCCATCAAATACAAATTTCCCCAATTTCCCTAAGTTAAATTGCTCTGTCAATGTACAGAGCAATGGATTGGCCTCTCTGCATACAGAAGCCTCTACAATGTGTTAGTGATGGCTGAACATCCTAAGAGACAGAGATATGGCAGATTTATGGGAACTTCCATCTGCAGAGATGCTTCTCTGGTCCTGCAGGTCTGACTCTTGGATTTTATCTCCAGCTCTGCCACTCGCTTCAAAGGGGACTTTTTCCCTCCTTACAGAGTGCATGCTTTGAGCTGGAGATACAGCCAACAGATAACCTACTCCAACCAGTCCTCAGACCGAATTTCCATCTTACAGCATAGATATAATGGGACCATTTGATTTTGGTTTTTTTTCTAGGTTGACTTGCTTAAAATCTTTTAGTAGCCTCCAGAAGGATAGAGCAAGTCTGGGATGAAAGCACATCCTGGCTTCAGCCTCAGGGAAAGCACATTGTCACTGCTCTGCAAAATGCCCCGGCCTGTATTAAAGGGACAAAGTCACAAGGCCAGTTTGTTTAGGTCCTGAAAGCAGAAAGATGGGCAGAGATGGCTTTTGCTTGGTTCAGGATGATACCAGACGCCTCAGAGGTAATCTCTCCATCCAATGCAAACACACATCCTACTTCTGCTGGGCTCCTGGTGATTGAAAGGTAGATAGAGTTTTCTGAGAGGACCTCTCTGTTAGTCACAGAAAGTGTTCATTGATTTCCATCAGCTTCTAGATTAGGCCCTTAATTATTATTAACTTTGGCTGGGGATTCCAAAGCAACTTAGCAAAGCAGCTCAGCAGCAAAAAAAGGCTGGAAAATACTGAAACTGTTCTGTTCCTTCATGTTTAGACTCAGTTCAAGTTTGGGGCAAACATACAAAACCTACTTAACCTAGAGAAAACAGATTTTCTTCTTTCTGGCTCTGTCTTGTATCTCACAAATCAGTATTCCTTCTCCACATCTATGTACAGTTTTCCTGTTGTTGTTGGGTTTTTTTTCTGTACAAGAGAGTTAGTCAGTGAGTTGTTTGCATTTCCCAAGAAGCAGAATTAACACTGTGTGGCATCCCTGCCTGCAGCATGTAATTACAGTGCACCCCAGAAGGCTCAAACCCCACAAACCCCACAGTGGAAAGAGAGCAAGATGTGCAGGAAAGACCTGGGCATGGAGAACGTTGCACAGCTGTGTTCCTAAGTCTGGAGGAAAACAGCCCCTTTGCCACTCTCCAGGATCTCAACTTCATTTCTTCCAAGAGAGAGGCAAAGCTGTGAATTTGCCCAGGCTGTTAGAAAAATTGGTGGAAGACAATGCACTAATAGCTCCCACCATGGGAGAGGCCACATGTCCACGGCAGGATGTTGAAATATACACCAGGGAGGTGCCTCATCTCCTGCAGCTTCTCTACAAGCTCAGAACAGACATCAGGAAAATCCATCAAGGAAGTGCCTTATCACAACTACATAACCCCCAAGTAGTTTATTGCAGGATAAATGTAGCCTTGGCTCTCTGAGCCACAGTAACGGGATGATTATAATTTCTTTGTAAAGGTATTAAGAGCTCTTATCATCATCTCAGGCATTGAATTCAATGAAAGATTCACTCAAGCTCAAATAAAATTCTAAGTATCTTCAAGGAAAATAGATAACTTGGAAGACCTGACCTGTACCACAGGAATTAAAGAGTTTGAGGCATATTTATTAGTGGAACTTATACTCCCAAGAGAGCCACCTAATATTTATTGAACTAGTGTCTAAATAGCCTTATCAATACTGGGTGTATTTATTGGATATTTTTATGATTAGATTTCCAGGCAAGGATCGTGTCAGAAAACAGTTCTATTTTCCTGTCAGAAAACAATTCTGTGTGGCAAGTTGACACATATCAGATGTGCTTATTTCCCTGACATTTGAATTTCAAAGGAAATTCATTTTTTTATGCTCCTCATTTTGTTTGTTTCCATATTCCCAAAAAGTTGCAAAGCTCAGTGCTTTTTCTGGCAGCACATCCTCAGCCCAGGGCAGGGATAGTGTCCTTCAGGCTGTCTAGAAAGGAAAACGCAGACAAGAACACCTGCACAGGCAATTTGCAAACACTAATTTCTCTCCCAAAAATACAGCAGGAGACAGCAATTGTAAGAACAGTGCTGCTGTCTGGGGACCTGATTGTTCCTCAGGCTTCAAGTAACATTCTATGCCTGAGCCTGAGTGGTTTTGTAAGGAAGCAATCTCACTCAAAGTTCCTTGCTGCCCTGAGGAAGATTGCAAGGACACTTAACCCATTCACTGAGCACCTGCATGAGGAATTTATCCCTGCTGGAACATGGGCAAAGGCTCCCTGTGTGCACGAGTGGTCATTCTGCCACCCGAAACAGTGGTTTCCATGAGTCATTAGTGGTTTCCATGTATCATTGTTTGCAGTGAGAAAGCTACTTCCCCAGCTCCAGCCAAAAGACAATGCACAGCTCTGGCCAGGCTGAGCTGCTTGTCTTCTGAGGGCAACCTCTTTACGCTCCTTTGTAAAATGCTTTAGGATCCAATATGTGCAGTGGGCAGATGGGCCTCCAGCTGAGTTTACAAGACCTGAAACTGCATATTCTGTGTGTATGCTCACAGCATTTTTCACTCAAAGTGTTCTTTGCTGAAAGAATCCTTGGAAAAAAATCACAATGAGCAGCTTTCTCACTAGCATCTTGTGATCCTGAGTCCCAGTTTCACAAAATGACATGATTTGGTGTGTCTAGGCCACTTAGGGGCTTTAAAATTCTCTATCAAGAGATCTTTTTTTATTTCCAAAAGTAGAAGTTACAGCAGCATGGGGATACTTGCCCCTGGAAAACAAGGGATGATGAAAGGGATGCAGGAGTAAATAGTGCTTGCAAGTAAAGTCCTGAGAACTCTGTATTGAGACAGTCCCTGCCTCAAAATTCACATTGCCAGGAGAAAAATGAGTAAGAGTTCACAGAGTTTGCCCAAGACAGCAATCAGACGGATCAAACAGAAGTGGATGAGGAATTCTGTAGAGACTTGAGGAAAGGCGTCAGCTTGGAATCAACCGAGAAAGATGCATGAAAATATACAGGACTGGGAAGAGAAGTGGTGACAGAAGCAGGTAAACCTCAGTTCAGTATTGCCAGAGAGTTAGGAAGGTTAGTTATAAAAGGAAGTTTGGGCACTTACAGATTCCAATTTCTATCTTGAAAGTATCTAGTCCCACGGTTTACCTGTTGTGCTGCTGATACTGATGTTCACCAACTGTTGGTTTACTAGATATCCATAAGAGCTTTGATCCTTATTTGATTTAAACCATGTGAGCCAAGCAGTTGTTCTCTACAACACGGCATAAATTTTCCTGACTGCAGGGGACAACGTAAGAGGAGGAACAGGCTTCTGGGTCCAAATCCCAAATCCTTAATCATTTCTGAATACATGACTCACCCAGCAGTAATTGTCCCCATCACCTGGAAGTTTAGAGCACCATTTCAGTACTTCATGGAGTGCTTTGAGATAAAAGATGCCATATAAAAACATTTTATGTTTAACACTTTGGCAGGTGTGACAGTCCATCTCATAAAGGATAATCAGACTGGTACACAGGGTAACATTACAATTTTATCTTATGAGTCAACTGAAGCGGAATTTAAGTGCTTATCTAGCGAATAGGACAGAGCAAAACCAGAACAACCCAGAATATTTTTTTTTAATGTTATACTTAACTTGCTTTTAAACCCATTTTTAAATTATTTTTAAGAGCTGAAAGAATATGATATGTGAATAGATATGTAAATTCAGATGACTTTTCAAATGGGAGCAGATAAATTCAGAGCTCAAATTTTAAAACCTACATAAACCTAAGGGGTTTCTGGACCTTCAAGCAGAAACATATTGCCATTTATGCTCCATTCATGGCAAGACAGATGCAGGCCCAAACCCAAATATGCCTGAGTAATACAGACTGCTCTCATTCAGACATTTTCTGGACTTGTGCTGTTTTTCTAACAGAAACTACTTGGCAGACTTTTTTAACACACATAAATGACCCAATCCCAAAGTTTTGTTCTTGTGAACTTGTGAGTATGGCTGATCTCAAGCCTCATAACTATATGTTGAGATTTTTTTTTCCTCCTTCAGCTAATTTTGTATTCTCAATATTTTGGGTGGGTTGTTTTGTTTTTTTTTTTTTTTTTTTTTTTTTTTAGGGTGTTTTGTTTTGGTTTTCTTTCCAGGAGAATTATAAAACTAACATTAAAAAAAAAAAAAAAAAAAAAAAAAAAAGAGAGAGAGAGAAATTTGTTATCCACACAGATTTGAAATGTGATGTGAATCAGTAATATCTGCAGGTTATTCTATGTTGGAAACAAATTGCAGGAGAAACCTGGCTCAAAGCAATGTCTGCAACACAAGGGCAGGAATAAACATTGAGAAAGCACAGGAGTCTCCAGTTTGTCTTCTGAAGTTTCTTGGTGTCCTTCAAGGAGGTAACCAGGCCCCAGGTAATGAACTGCAACAAAATTTGTTTATTCCCACTATTCTTTATTAAGCTAAGGCCTAAAGCTCTACAGTCCTGCATGTGCTTCCATTAAAAAAAAAAAAAAAAGTGTCTTTTCAAAAGGCTTCCCTCCAAAATGTGTTCCTTGTACATAACTGAATGCTATGGAGGGTCTATAAAGCTTGGAGGGTCTTGGATGTCAGACCCACCTTTCAGTAGTAAACAAAAGGAAGAAAAGAGAGTCAAGCCACAGGATCATGCCTGACATCTGTCAGCTACTAACGAACTTTAGGGAGTTCCAATGACTTCTTTTTGAATAAAATCTGCACAGCAGATCTAGAAAATTCACCCTTATTCTCTTGGTCTGAACATTCAGCCACCACTTAGAGCACAAACATATATTTTCTTCATGGTTTCAAAGAGCTCTGTCCATTTCTTTTCCTCAAGATGTGCAAAGCATATTACACTCCATGTGTAGGTTTTTTCCTTCAAGCAATGCATGTGAACAGCTTCTGCAAGTCTTTCAAGAGCATCTTCAGAGCATAATTTCTTGTTAAAAGTATATTTTATAAAGGAAATCTATTTTAAAGCAAACCACTTACCAACAATTCAAGTCAGGCCTTTTAGTGTTCAGGACACCAAATTAAAGAAATTATGAACCTTTTCAGTACTTGAGTGTCCTTTTACTTATGCCACTACTCCACTGGTGTAATCCCTCACCTGTGCACACACAGTCTCCCACATCCATAGGCAGCCATTAATGCCCACCACAGGGTGGTCTGGACTTCCCAGACAACAGCCTGTTTAGAAATCCCAAGATCTTCTTCCTTTTACTAAGAAACAGCCAGCAGTGCCAAGGAAACAGAGCAAATGCTGTAGAACTCACACCGGGGAAGAGAAAGCAATGCTAGCCCAGAGCAAATCTCCTTGCCAGCTCAGTGACCTCCAGGGCCTGGGGCATGAGCACTTCCCAGTGTCAGATAGTGCCCACAGGACTCTGTCCTTCAAACACTGCCTGCACAGCAAGGGCCCCAACTTCCACCTACATGTGAGAAGAAAAAACATAAAGAAAATAAATTTCTATTTTACTCAGTGCCTTCATAGAACTTTGTCTCCCCTTGCTTACCCCTTATTTTTGAGACAAGCATGTTCACAAGGAAAAGAACTACCCTTGAGGAGGCTTACAGCCCACGATCCACCTCAGGTCATAAATCCCTACCTCTGACTGCTTCACTCCTACATCAGACTCCCTTCTGATGCAGGGTTTCTGCCAGAAATGTTGATGGTTCAGGGTCTTGGGTTCTGCTTTTGGGCAAATGCTACAGCTAGCAGCAAAGCACAAGGCAGAGAGGTGCTGAAAAACAAGCAGTGTATTTGGAACTCTTTACAACCCAGACAAGTTTCAGCTGCTGCTTAGCCAGCAACACTGTCATTTTGGTAGTACAAGTTTCTGGGAATAAGACTCTTTTTTTTTTTTTTTTAATTGTTGTTGTTGTTGCAACAGAACAGTACACTTAACCCCAAGAACTGGAAATTTTTGATCTACTATAAGAAGGAGAGGGTCTTCAAATGACTATTCAGATGGGAACAGATAAATTCAGAGCTCAAAGCATGATCACTTCAATTCCATTTGATTTTGAAATCCAACAGTTCTAATGATAAAAGAGATAGTCTATGAAAAGAAAAAAAAAAAATCAGAGTAGTGTACAAAACACATTTTCCCTGTACCAGTCTGGCACCATTTTATGTATCCAAAACATTTTTTATAAATAATAATAATAATAGTCTGAAGAGGAGCTCACTCGTAACTTTTTATTACCAAATTCATCTCTTCCGAGCTTTGGAAGACAACAGAGAGACCTCTTGTGAAAGAAAGATGTACTGCAAGCACACACACCACAACACCACCTAGGCAACTTCCTTATCTTTTCCCTCTTTCCATACTAATGGGCTCTTTAACCCCACCACAGCCTTATCCTCAAATAACAGAAGTAAACAACCTCCTACTTCTCCCTGTCCTGCCCATTTGTCAGGAAATCCCTAGAGGAAGGTCAGTTTAACTCAAGGAGTATGAATTTTCATCCATCATAAAAATTCAGATTTATTTCAACAGACTTGAAATCAGATCCATGTATGTTTGCAAAGTGCACTTCACCAAGCCCAGTGAAGGCCATTTCTGACACAGGATTCAATAGCACAAACCCTGCACTCAGTGTGGGACAGGGAGCTGCAGTCTGTCCCTCAGTGCTGCCCTGCAGCAGCAGTGGTACAGCTGCAATCCATAACTTGGTAGATCAGGTCTCAAAACTGGGGCTAAAATAACCCAACGGAACTCCTGACATGGCCCAAAGAATCAGGAACCATAGGTGGCTGCAATAGTTTTACTGGACATTGCAAGGGAAATATAAATCCCTGAGGCTCCCTGTTGTGGTTTGAAAGCAAAACGAATGAGAGGTTCCAAGTCAAAGATATAATTTAATAAGAAGAAAGGTAAAAAGGTAAAAATAAAATAAAATAAATGCAATAACACAAAGGACCACTGACAGAGTCAGAATACAACCTGAGCAGGATGGTGGAAGCAGTCCAGGTGAGGTGCTCTTCCTGAAGCAGTGATCCTGTAGAAAGGTCTGGGAGCTCTGGTCCTCTGGGAATCCAGTGGGTCAGGGCTGCTTGCACTGTCCCACATACCAGCTTATATCCAGGGGAGAATGCTTGGCTCCTCCCCCTGGGCAGAGCATCTCACAATGGGGTGATGAGTGTGAAGTGGGTCCTTGATGGCCCATTAAACAGAGATAACTCCTGGAGGGAGTTACCTGTGAGTCATGGGCAAGGTGTTGATGGGCCATTAGCAGAAGACACCCCAAAGGCAGGGGCTTGGGAAAACACTAGCCCACCTGGTTTAACAGTTCATGAAGATGGTGATAGAATAAATACTTTGTGTACATCCTACACTGCAACCCAGGACACTCCCCAAATACATTCTGGAAATACAGAAATAAATTTGTTGTCAGACCCTGTCTGATCATCAGTTAGGAGCAGTCATTAAAGGATGGCTGCACACTGACAATCCAGTGTTTCATTCTGGTTTGGTTTTTTTAATGTCACCTGTTACAACAATAGCACCAGTGATCTTTTTTTTTTTTTTTTTTTAATAGAGGGGCAGCTGCTTCCTGCTGCTGTAATTTGGAGAGGCCAGTGATGCTGCAGCACCTGTGCCATGCCCAAAGTGAAAGGTAGTGACCACGTACTGGGCTGCCAGTAGGAAGAGAATTGCTCACCAACACCTCAAAGGCCTTTGCTCTGCCAGGTGCCTCACCTTCTCAGAAGGATGCTGGAGGCTGTGGGCAGAAGCTCAGTAACTTGAGAGGAACTTGAAGAGTCAAAGTGCTATAAAAATTCAGTATTTGCCCCTAGCAGAAATAAAACATCAGGGGAAAAAAAGCTGAAGAAAGGGAGGTTTCTGAGGCCCCAAGTCCTCCTTTGACACTCTGCTGGCAAAGAGCCTCCATTTCAGCTGACTCCTGCCTATCCCAGCAGTTTCAGCTCTCAGGGAATGGCTGGTCCAAGACCAGTGTTGAAGCTCCACCAGCACAGGTCAGCCTGCATAAGAACAAATCTCCTCAGCTCTGACTCAAAGGAAAGCAAACAGCCCACATTACTCAGTAAGACTGAGAACAAAATAACACATTTTATCTCCAGCATCTCCATCCACCCCCAATCTATTTGTCACTTGGGGACATGACTTTCAAGACTGTCCCTTGATCATCTCTGTTTGGATCCTTCTCTGTATCTGACAGTGTCAGATGGCGCATCACTGACAGCAGTTCTACTCATCTCAGCAATAGGCACGACTCTTGGACTTCATCTCTAAATCACACAAGCTGAATGGGAGGTGAGGGCAAAAGAGTGGCCAAAACAGCCAAGTCATCAAATTGTGAAAAACACAGGGTGCCATTTGCTGCCAAAGGGTGACTTCTAAAGGCACAGTTTGTAACTGGAAACCATTCCAGAAATAAAAGGGCTGGAGACGTTTCCTGCTGGGAAGCCTTAAAGGATTCTCAGTAGGAGAAGGAGAGAACACTACCTCTGCAAGCACATTCAAGGTGTGAGCCCAGCTGCCAACTGAGCAGTGGCACAGGGTGCTGGGACCATCCCTGCTGGGAGCCCCCCACCAGGACAGGCACTGTGTGAGCCCCCCCGGGGCAGACCCTTGGGAGCAAAACACTAGAGATTTTTTCCAGGGAAGCAGGCGGAAGGAAGACATCTTTGCATTTTTCCCCTGGTGAGATTTAAAACAAAAATACCAAATTTCCACACTCACTGCCCATGGCAGCTATGGTACACGTAACAAAAGCTATGCTAGCACACCTGATCTCCCAGACTTCTCTTGTGCACAGGTCGAGGCATGATCAGAGCCATCCTCTGGACCACACTCTGCTGAGGGGTGTCAGGAAGATTCTTATTTCAAAACTGGTCTTTTTTTCCCCTTTGGGAGACATTGTAAGAAGATGTCTATATTTAAAATTTTTTTTATGGACTAATTTCAAAATTTGGAAAACTTTTGTGCATCCTAGAGAGGAACAGCTGTTGGTGTCAAAGTTCATTTGTAAATTATTGCTGCAGCCAAGCCCAATCCCTCACACAGAGCTCAATCCCGAGAGGAGAACAGAGTCTCAAGCCCTGCATTGCTGTGCCAAGAGCACCACCCGGTGGCCTCCCAAGCCAGGGCTCTCTCCCTCAGAAACTGCAATAAATCTGAAACATTTGAAGGGGAAGGAAAAATCAGAAGCCTATAGCTGTGCACAGAGCTGTATGGGATAGGCTGGATATAAACTCTGGTGTGCTTAGTGAATAAAACCAAGCCAGTGTAAGAGCAAATTTAAAAATCCTGCATTACAGTTGTCTTGAAGAACAGGGAATGAGTCACAGGATGGGTTTTGCTGGGACCAGGTGAATATGCAGGGCTGTAGAGGCTTTGAGAGAGCAAGCCATGGTCCTACTATGGCTGGCACTTATCTCTTCCTCCTCCTCTGCCCCCTTGCCTCCAAAGTCTGCTGCTTGTGGGGGGCAAGTACCAGCACCCCAAAGGTGCTGCATTGCCCAGCAGCTGTCTCTGCTCCCTGCACTGCTCCCTGCACCCTGAGCAAGCTGAGGCAGGTCTGGTATTGCTGACCTGGGCAGTGACGGACCACAACATTCCCTTTTCTACCCTCTCTTCACTATCACTTTACTTCTACCCAGTGTGTTTCACAGGGTCACTGCAAGTTTTTCTGAAGCCTTGATGATCCTGAGGCCTAAAAGTGAGGATTTAACAAGTGTTCATGAGTAGTTTTCCATAAGCTGCTCACAGGTTTTGGCTGGAGTTGTGCACTCATTGAGCTCCCTGGGGCAGACTTACCAGAGAAGACCTCCCTGAGCACTGGGGGATTTCAGTGTGCATCCTCCTGCTGCCTGAAGCAGGAATACATTAAATAATTCAGTCCTGGCAAGGAAGACAGCCCTGTGGGAAACAATTTATACAAGTGTTATTGGCTGTTAATGGAAATCTTTGGGAAGAAAAAGAAAATGTACACTTCTATTAAGATGAAAAAGGAGCGTGTCCATATAACAAATAATTCCCAGTAGCTATGCCTCGAGGCCCATGTGCAAAGGATAAGAAAGGTCCATTGCTTTTAGTGCTCTGTGCTGAAGGTTTTATATAAGAGCTGAATGGATCAGAGGTAAAATTGAAGAGGGTTGAAGAAAGTCATGCTCTGCCTGGCACTAGAGACCTTACCAGGCAAGTGAACTCACCAGTTACCTGAGGTATTACTAAATAAAAAGAGCTCATAACAACATGAGCAGGTAGGAGGCAAGGGTCAGACAGGGCTAATTTGGGAATGAGCAACCTACACCAAATGCCAGTGGCCCCAGCCTGGCAGCACAGCCTGATGTGTAGGTCAACCAGGGAACCTTCAGCTCATAGGTCACAGGAAATACGGCAAAAGCCTCCTGTCAGCTAAGACAATCCTTCACCCCTCTTCTTCCTCTTATTTCTTTTTGTTTTCCTGTCCTTTCCACTTTCCTTTTCCTCATAAGTTTAGGAAGAGCACCTTCTCTCATCTGCAGACAGATCAGCCGGCAGGTCACGCAGCCATAGCTATGGCAAATACTACAGATCTAGGGTGAATACATCCAGCATACACTTGTCTTGTTTATCTTCTGGATGTCACTTCAGCTAAATACAGCCTCACCATGAGAGGTGTTTTCTTGCTAAAATATCAAAGCTGCTTTAGTAAAGACAAAATTACCGAAAAGGCTCTTCATTTCAAGAGACACTTCAAGACACCACAGCACTGTAAACCTTTATCATTTTGGTTAATAGAAAAATCCTCTCTCAAGTGATTTGTACTGTGAACAGTATAGTTTCTGGGACAAGTCAGCATCACTGGAAAGAATGAGATAAGTACACGTGCATGAAGATGTTGTGTAACAAAATGTAGTGTCACTTTCATTTCCTAAAATTGCAAGGGCCCAATTTTATTGAGAGACACTGGAAATTGAAGCCCACACTAATTAGAAATCTAGAGTGATATTACCTGTGAACATAGTTTTTTCCAGGTTTACCAGATGTTTGATGAACATCATCTAAATTATGTGTCTTATGCTTAAAGCTCTTTGGAAATGCATTGAGTTATTTTTGTTTTAAATCCCCCCCTTCCTTTGTTCATAAGAAATGGGTGAACACAAAAGTAACATCTGTATTCAAAACAGAGTAACATACAATAATTTTACTTTGACATAAAGGTTCTTGATGTTACAATATGCAAAGCAACATTTTTCACCGTTAATACAGCTTTCTGAGTCATGTGCTTTTGTAGACACCCTTTTTCAAATTTTTTTTTCAGTCTGAAATGAATTTCACATTGCAATCCTTGTCAGCTTGAAACTACAGCCATATCTTTTTTTCAAAGCTGTTTGCAGATTATAGAAAGGATGCAGGCAAGATGATGGTTTCTCTGCAGCAACTGCAAAAAAATTACCTGCTGTTTACTTTCACTGTGGATTTCTACAAGGATTGCTTTCAGTAGTGAAATTTTGAAGAATGGCATTGGATTTTTTTTTTTCTGTTTGTTTCTGAGCTACTCTTTAGACTCTACTTACACATCCCCTACCATAACAAAGAAGGTCTCTGGATGCTGCTCTGCAGACAGTATTTTAAACAGTTTCTGTAGACCTTCTTCTTAAACCTCATACCCCTCATCTAAGAAAATTAGCTAAAATATTCATATAAAGTCCCACTAAAACTCAGTTCTCAAAAGTATATCTTCAGCAGCAATGTCCCAAGCTTGTGCTGAAGCCACAGAGAAAGGAATGAGACTGGTGTGAAATAGAAGGAAAGACCCAATCTGCAAAGTGTTTGTAGCTTATACACAGCTCTGCAATGAGGCACACACAGTGAAGGAGGATGAGACATCTACTCCAGCATAGACAGCAATCCCACTGTAGCCTTGATCAACACAAGCCATTGCTGATGACTGAGAAAAGGACAGAATCCTTTTCCTCAAGCTTTTAAAGGTCAGGCTTGTCAGTGGCCATATGGAAGGCCACAGGAATCTTACCTTGGGAGAAGACAGAGGTGTGACCTCCTGAAACACTTTCTAGTCCCCTGAAATGTCAGAGAAAATGTCTGGAGGAGACCATAGCACAAAAGACCACAGCACAGAACCTCTTTGAGCCTGGGGGTTTCCCTTTTCAACACCTCTCAGCTCAGGTCTCCCATCTGTAACTTTTCCTCCTTCTCCATGGCAACACGAGCCTGCAGCACACTTAGACACTAACTACCAATCAACACCACAGCGAGAAGTGTTAGAACCATAGAATGGTTTGGGACAGAAGTCATGTAGTTTCAAGATGCCAGCCTCCTGCAAGATGCAAAGGGCAGCTGTCATTCTCTATACAAAGTGCTGCAGATGAGAGAGTTGGAACTCACGCACAGAGTACCCTCCCTCAGTCCCTCACTGCTCTCCTTGATACTACTGCTCAGTGACACTACTAGGGATTTTCTCTTTGAATTGCTCCTTTTGAAACCAACCCTTTACAAAGACTGAATGTTTAATTGTAGATTATGCAAGACTCTTTAAAGATACTTTGCAGCAATGAAAAAAATAGCCCCTTTCTCCCCAGCTGCTTTAAAACCCACCACTGACAGTTGTCCTTGTCTTTCCTTGGCTGAGGATTTCCTCTTGCAATGTTTTTCACCCCTGCATAATTCTCTTCCCCAGGCTAACCTTTCTTAAATAGAACTTACTTGAGGGAATCTACCCAATTAGACATTTAAATCAATTAGGCTGATTGACAGGAGAATTAAGTCTAGCATATTCTTGATTGCAGACACAAACACTCAGCTGGAATAAATACTTGCCTCATAAGGACTTGCTGAGGCTTAATTAGTTAATGTTTGTGAAGAGTTTTGAACACATGAAGTGCTGTACCTGCACTGTTATTCTCTCTGTTCCTAGTAATGGAGGTGTCAAATTTGGACATGGCAAAAACAAGGACAGACCTTGACCCAAGGCTACTGGGGACCACAGCTGCAGGAGAGGACAGTGATGTCTGGCAGGGCTTTGCTCTAACTAAACATCGCTGCTGCTCTGTGCTCACAAAGCCTCTCTCATCCCTGGGCAGGATGGCAGCAGCCCCCGATCTCCAGACCTCACACCAGGACTTTTCCCCACACTGGAACTACACCAGCATCAGATCAGCAGGCAGGGCATGAGTGAATTCTGGATCCCAGTTGTTCTGCACCCTGTTCCCCAGCATTCTTCCCAGGAAGGAATTCAGGTTGTTTGTACTTTTAAAGAAGTGCCATTCACTAAGGCATCAAGGCACTCACTTCTCATGAACAAGAGCTCAAGTTCATGAAGGCCTTTGAGGCTACCCAAAAGCAGCACTGATATTATTAGCAGCTAACACACACCTAGGAAATCTTCACATGGACAGAAAATGTCCACACACTTCAGCAATACAAAGGATCTCTTTTCAAAGCATCACTCGAAAACCTAAATTTTTCTGGTTATATGGGGTTAAATACAGATTCAGCTTTGCAAGTTGTATACTTCACCAAAAAAGAGTACATCTGAAAATCAGTCAAATAACTAAGTATATTAACTAATATACGAATGAAAATAAGTAGGTTTTTTCAGCCCACACAGAACTATCTTACTCAAATTGCAAACATGTACACACATGTGAACTGAAAATCTTTAAGTCTGGAACTCACAAAATATATATGTTTTTAAAAAAATCTTCAGAATCCAAACCATTGTAGCCTGCCAGTAAGGAGATTTCCAACTGAAAGAAAAAGCTGTCCCATCCTTACCCTTCCTCTGCCAGCCCATTTACATTGAAAACAAATTGAACAACAGTCAGTCCTGGTCATTTACCTTGCCAGAATGAAACTGCAGAATTCTTTGTCTGTTCACCTCCAGGAATCCCTTGTATAGGATCTGTCCAGAAGTTCATCCAAAGTATCCTCCTGATGATCGCTGTTTAGTTTAGTACAATTCATAGCAGTCCCATCACTGATCCATTAAAACAATGACCTCATGACACTATTTTTGCCAGAGCATTTTGAATAAGGTTGGGGAGTTTTTCTGCTGTGTGGAGAAGTAGTAACACTGACAGATAGCAGATAGCCCCAAGAACCAACACAATAGAGGGAATGCACAGAATTCAGCATTTATACCATTAAAACACTTGTGCACACACATAAGCTGCAAAGCTGGTAAGCCTCAAGCAATTATTATTTCCAGCTAAGGGAAGAAACTCTCCATCACCAGCTCCAACCCACTGAAACACAGGAATGCCCTCAGAAGCACTAGCAGACTTTTTAATTTCAAAACATACATTTTTGGAAGATGTTAATGAAGGAATCTTTCCTACTGGCAAGTACATAGGAACTAAGTTTAGTGTCACAGAAACACAGCATTAAATGTTTCTGCTTTCCTTAAAACCTGGATTAGCAAGCAGCAGAAAATATTCTAGACAAGGGTGGGATTTTCAAGGCAAAAGCATAAATTGTACTGTTGTTTCACAGAAAGTGATACAATAAAATCTATGTTTGTGTATTTTAAGATTCTCACCATCAAAGCCTAAAAAAATACTAAAAGAAATATTTCATCAAAAAAAGAAATGCAGGTTCATTTTCAATGACCATCCTACTCAGTGGTCTCTTTTGGAATTTAGAGAACCAGTTCTTTTTCCCAGTCATTGAGGGATTTATCTGCATATCCCTGTTTGCTTTCCTCATATATCCTGCTGACTTTCCCCAGGTACCTCTGTACCTAAACTGAGGTTTTGGAATATTCTGATTTTATAACCTTAGCAGTTGTTAGCCAATCATTTATGTAAGGCTTCAGCTGTTAGGAGGAGTTTATTACTGTCACATTTTAACATCCAGCTCTAACTTCTGTCCCTTGAACATTAACTGTGTGAGTTATGAAAGCACGTAAACATAAACTTCCATAAAATTCTCCTGTGGATGAGTAATTGCTCAAAGTTACTTACATGGTGGAGCAGTTTTGCTTTTATTTCTTTTAAGGGATTCTTCTTCTGTCTTGTCACTAGAAAATTATGATCCAGGTGAGATAATCTAGCAGTTGCCATAGTATCTGCTTGGAATCAGCTACTCCCAGACACAGAGGTAACTGGGGAATCACCACAGGAATGCTACACAGCAGCAAAGACATTTTTTATTTCACTCATAAAGCTCTGATAGATTTGTCTAGAGCGGTGATTTACTTAGGAAAATAAAACATTTTGAAAAAAAGTTATGTTTTCCTTCAGCTTTTCCTCCTCTTGTTTTATTTCCCACTTTTTTTCTTTTGGAATCTTTTTTATTTGTTTGTTTCAAATCATGAGGGGCCATTTAATATGGTGCCTCTCCCTGTTTCTTTATTTGAAGAAATAATACTTTAGCAGGACACATGCTGACCTTTAGCCAAACAGCCAACATGCTCCCATTTTCAAGAACAAATATATGCTTCCATTGGAAACACTGGTCAATAATACATTTTTCATCCATCACTCACCATGTGAACAATATTCTGGCCAGTATGGTTCCAGGCAAGTTGAAATTAATAAGACGTATCCAACCCATTTAGTTCCAGCCTTACACTAGGCACAAATGTTTCTCCTGAGCTGTTAAATAATATGTTTTTATGCTGGAGCAGTACAATGTCATTGAAACTCTCAACATGCAAGCTGGGTAGCTGCAAATGCTTAGGATCACAAAATTGCACTCTTTTTGAAAATCTAGCAATAATGGTTTTTGACAACTCACCATAGGGGTTAACAATCATACACTTCCATTTTCTAGGAAAATCATTCTTCATTGCTGAAATCCTTTATGTTAAACATTATCTAACGTGTTTTATGCTGCAATTCTTCATGGGAAATGGCTTCTGACAACACAAGTGGTTGTCACTGGAATTTGGAAAACCTTATAAAGACAGCAATGACAAGGCAGGATTAACCTTTTATGATTCAATACATTTTTCCAGTAGTTATAAGGAGTACCCCTTTTTCAGACCTACACTCCTTATCCAATCTAGCAATCTCACACAGCTCCTGTTGCAGCACCTGCTCAGCTCTACCAAGGTACTCCATGTTCTCACTGCACCAAATATTCTTACTACTTTAATTGTTGAAATAGTCTGGGAATAATTCCTGTATTTTTCTGATTTTTAAAATGCCTCCAGCTCTTCATATCAGTTTCCGAATTCAGAAAACAAAATGTATTTCCAATGACAGTTTAAGGTTATTAGCTTTACTTTTTCTGATTTTTCAATTGCTACTTTGTCAAAACAGTTCTAATTTAAAAAGAAAAAAAATATGCAAGAACACAATGTCTGACTTTTATGATAATCACATAAAATTACTGCACTGCTGGACTCTGCCTTCAACTACTTCTGACACAGGAAACACATCTGAATCCCACTCCTAATAGCAAAGCATTAAATCAGATTTAATTAGCTGCCTATACAGATTTTTAAAATGAAGTGTAATAAATTTGTGTGATTATCATAAAAGTCAGTCATTCCAAAGAGTTTACAGTTATTCTTAGAGTAATGAGGAGGCTGTGATGTCTTTAAGGACCAATATGCAATAAGCTCGTCTCACTGGCAGCCACTTTATCACACATGCAGAGAAGGTAGCTTCTTCAAAAACACCATCAATATCTTAGACACAATTTTATTTCCACTGCTTCAGACAATACTGCAGGCCTGCGGGAAATACCATTTTTAATAACAGACCTGAAATATAAACAGGCTACTAAGAAACAGCCTCCTTTGAAAAAGCCACTTTTTGCAAGCAACTCAATTTCAAATAGAATGCCTGTTTCTACAAAGAAAGGAAACCTTTTTCTAAACAAACTTGAATTTTACAGAAAAATATTTAATGATGGGAGAAATCAGTCCTGTGTGCAGAAGTGAAGCTAAGTCTGCTTGTCATGATCACTCTAACATCACAGCATGTATGACTAACACAATACGGGGCAAAAAATGGTGGTAGAATAAATCTCAGCTCCAGTTCTGCAAAGATTCGTGTTGGGTTTAATGGGATTACATGCAGCAACAAAAAAACCCCACATCTGTAAGTATTCAAAGGACTGCAGGATTAGAAGGGGTTCTGCTACTCGTAAATGAAGGAACATATAATACTTACTGAAATTGGAAACCTTTTAAAATAAGGATTTCCCAAATAGATACATTGCAAGAAGAAGAAGAAAAAAAAAAAAAAAAAAAGGAAAAAAAAAGGAAAAAAGAAGAAAAACCCACCAAATCAAACAAAACAACAAAAAGACAACTCAAAATACTTGGCCACGCATTTGTTTCCCAATTTATTGGAAAGAACTGAAACACAACATTTACTGTATAATTTACCTTTATTTGAGGTACAGGGCAAAGAATAGCAACTTTTCTGCTGAAGTCTACAATGTATTTTAATTTAGAAAATTACACCTTCAGCCTAGTTACAAATAAACCATATTGTAGAACAAACAGTGCCATTATACACTGTCAGCCCAGTTAAAGTGCCCATAATTCCTTCCAGGAGCAAGAATCTCAACAGTAAAGTGTTACTTGTGGACTTAGAAAAGACAGAAATACGCATGCCCAGAAACATAAAAAGCATTTTCTTTACATTCCTTAGATTAAAAGAAATCCAGGTGACAGAAGAAATTATAGGAAAAAAATATTTAAGTGATACTTACGTGTCTTTGGGAATATCACTTTATAAGCACAGCAAATTTACTATATTTTCAAGCAGACTGAATACCTCCCCAAATCTGGGTACTTGCCAAAAAGCAAGCAGTCGACTTCTGAAAGTTCGCTTTAACAAGAGGACTAAAACCCAAGAGGCTGAAGCTCAGGGGATAACATCCCGCTACCCCTCCAGCACCCTACAGCCAAAAATTGTGGTGACAAAGAGACAGAAAATTGATCTCTAATTCCAGTCAGAAGCGAGGTGGCAGATTTGATGGTGTTTGAGTCCACCTATTCCACACAGCTGCTAAACAATCTTAAAAGGTCCCTGAATAAAAGAAGTCAAAGCGTCTGTGTCTCAGAGGAAACAGTCTCTGCTGTACTGCCAAGCATCAACCACAAGTCTCCTGGGCACACATTTTTAAATATTAGGAGACTAAATATAGGAGCAATGACTAAATTCCCGCTGTTCGTTTTCAGGCAGGTATGCACCATGCAGTGTGAAGCACCAGTCTTTTGCATGGTTTCACATGCCTAAACACTTCCAAAATTTTTTGCTTGTTCCCATTTCTAAGGACAGAATTTCCTGAAGAAAAACATATTAATATGTGAAGATTGCACCATGTTTCAATAATGGGAGTGATCCAAGGGGATAAGAGGCCAATGACAGTAGGCAGACAACAGGTGGTAGAAAATACTAGGTGAGGTCTAGGACCAATGAAATATAATAGCATATGGGAAAGTGAAGAAGTTGACCTTGGTGGGAAATGGAGGGGACATCCAGAGACCACTTCATCTTCAGGCAGCTGAAAAGCTAAAAAAACAACTCTATTATGCATGTGTTTCACTACAAAATGAAATACTGATGACTCAATTCTATATGCTTCGATCTTTGTGCTTGTTTCAAATCTGAGAAATATTACAGTTAGTGCATGAAAATATGCAAGCATGCTTAAAAAATGCAACCAACTAAAGAAGAGCCAAGTCAATGGCTAAAGATGATGGATAGCCTCTGGTTTCTAAAAGGAGAATATTTTTTGAATAGTCAATAGAGATAATCCTGGAATAACTAGAACTTGATCAGCATCTCCATTATGAGTTAGGAACCAAACAATACCTTTTAAGAGGCATGAAAGGATTCCTACTCAGCTGATTTGCTAAAGCTTGAAGAAAACAAACAGGTTCTTGGCTCCTGTTTCCTTAGACTCAACATATGTCTGGAGGTGGAACTTTCCTGTTGAGGTCTGCCATATTAATTAATACTTTGCACTCAGCTCTTGGGGGGAGGGTTGTTTTTCTTGGTGATATATTCAGACTCTCTTCATTGTTAGTATTTAAAGAGATGGGGACATCATAACTTATTTTCGGTGGAATATAAAGCCATATGAGAGTGTAATCTACAAAGACTTAAGGAAGGACAAGAAGGAATATTTCTTCTTAACAAATCAGTAAGAATTTGCTCTGTGTCTATAATCACCCCCAGCTTTCAGCTCCCCCAGACTTACCATAGAGAAAGAAACCAATCAAAAAATGAAAACATTAAGGGGAAGATGACTCCAGAACCCAAGGAGAAAGTATACAGTAGAAAA
This sequence comes from Zosterops lateralis, assembly GCF_965231275.1. NCBI lineage: Eukaryota > Metazoa > Chordata > Aves > Passeriformes > Zosteropidae > Zosterops > Zosterops lateralis. The sequence continues at coordinate 49,475,726 of NC_139762.1, read as the reverse complement.
ACCTCAGGAAAGGAAGAACAGTGATAATCCTCACAGAGTGTGAACATGGTTCATATATCAGAAACCTTCTCACAGAGCAAAAAGATCAGGTCTGCATTAGAATGTCACACAGAGGAAAAGGCAGTAGGAGGAGATGAGAGGGGATTTTCACCAGTTTTTGTCTTAGTCCTGCCTAACATTACTTTCAATCAGCAGGAAAAGCTTGAGGCTGTGCTCTCCAAAATCATATGGGTTTTCATTGCTACAAGTAACTTAAACCATAATGTTTGGGGACCTGGACTCCCTCAGACAGCACAGAGGCAGAGCAAGAGCACTGGAAGCAACAAGAGAAAAGAAGGAATAATGAAGTAGGAGAGAAAGAAAGAGGTAAAAACCCTGAGAAGCACCTGGAAGCTTTTTCAGCCTCCAACCTGAAGGAGGAGGGCCTAATGCCACACATCTATTAGGGACAGTGACAAACCTGTGCCTCAGCACTGCCACAGCAGCATCTGTACTTAGAGGCGCCATGCAGTGACCACCTGGCACAGTCCATGTTTAGCCTGTCTGGAACACAGAGAACTTGGAAAGAAAAACAAAATCATTGAAAAATAGACACTTTTATAATTGTTGCAAGCAAATTCTCCATCTTTGCACTATGAATAAGGCTGCAGACAGGTTCTTAACAGTGAAAAAGGCAACTTGTAACACAATCTCCAAACTTTCAGATTCATTGTTGATTAAATATTTTTTGTCACTTCAGACTTTATTTCTAAACAACTATATTAAAAAATAAGATAATTACAAAATATAGTATTGCACATCAGAAGCTATTTTTCCACAGTTTCCTATCCAAAATAGACTTAAATTAACAGAGGATACATTATTACTAGTACTCAAATACGATGTAATGCTTTTATAATATTAGGTTACATTAGGTTCCCTTAACTCAAGGGAGCACTTAAATCCATTCTTGTTTTCAGGAAAAGGAAAAGTCTTCCTGACTCAGAGACTCCAAAGCAGAAGTATGTCATACCATATAGCTACTTGGGCATACAGTAAAGATTTGATTGGTTTGTTTCACCAATTCTTGAACTCCACAGCAAGTCTTATTCCAGTAAGTCTTAGAAATAAGCTAATTCAATTTAAAGTGCAATTCTCCTTTAAGAATCAAATGATCTCTACTTTTATACATAATTCTTGCAGCACAACAGTCACAAGATGAAACAGAAACATGATGACAGCACCCTACATTTTTTGGTTATTCAGCAAGTTCACACAAAATATTAGCACTCACCAAAAAATAATATTCTGGTTCATATAGTCATGAAAATGTTCCATTGATTCTGAAATGCTTCTGACATTTCTCATTATGAAATACATAGGCAGAGCAGCAGCTCTCCAAGTGTAAAACACCCTCCTTCAGTTCTACAGGCTGTGTATTCTATGCTAACACCACTGATATTCTAACATCAATATTATTTGCTAGCACGTGGAACTCGAGGACAAAGAATTATAAAATGGCAAACTCAAGTGCTTTTTGAATTTAATTAGTTAATCAAAAGTTCTGAGATTCAAAAGCTGGCCTAGGTCATGGCCCCTCTCTGGGCTGAATTTCCCCCCATAGGATTTCTTTAAAACTGCATCCAATAAAAATATTAAAAAACACATGCACTAGAGCATCTGACGCTTCCCCTGGAGACTTTACACAGCCAGCAAGTTGTTTTTCCTCAAGCTGGATTTTAGTCTAATTTCATCCCATTGCCTAGTCCCATGGAAACACAGAGAAAAAGGTCACAGCGAGGGCAAGAGACAGAAAAAACCCAACCAACCAACCAATTGCTGAACTACACTGAAAAAGTATAAAAAAGCAGTTTGGCTATGAAGTATGTTGATGAAATGGGAAACCGTGAAGGCAAGGGTTAACTTTAGTCACAATTTCTCAGTTTTTTCTTCTCCATCAGCATGGAAAAGTCATAGATGCACATGGATGTCTCCAAGAGGGAAAAAACTCAATACTGAAAAATAACTTGAGTTACGGTTCTTCCATAATTATAATTTTGGGAAAAGAAGCAAAATGCTCTTAGAAATGCTTAACTTCCTACTGCCCAGAGAAGGAAGAAAACCTCTTTGAAAGTTGTTATTATTTGAATCTTGAAAAGGTATCAGGCATATCTTCCCCCTTCTAAAAACAAATTAGAATTCCATAGTACACAGCACCACCTTCTTGTAACAGGAACACTGGAACAGGAACAGGAACACATCTATTACCCTGAACACCCAATGAAAGATGTTGCCAAGGGAGATATCATAAAACATCAGATTTAATCAATAAGGGTTTGTATTCTCTCATAACTTAATAAATGCAGTATCTGGCTGCTTATTTAATATATCCTACAGCTAAAGAATATATTTACTTTTTATTCTTCCTTCTCTGTGGCTAGAAGGAATTAGTGAAAAGACTGTTTAAAAAATTAGTGCAAGATGTGTATGCAGACAGCTATTTTGAAAACATTACAAACACAAAACTCCTGGAGGATATCATACAAAAAGGATAAGAGAAGACTCACCACTAGTGTTAGTCTCAGAAGCAAACATTTGTAAAAGATGTAAAAGCCCAAATCAGTGCTTAAAGAAATATAATAGACACCCTTCAGAATTTATCTAATCCCCAGAGAGACTGCCAAGTAACATCAGAGGAGGTGGATGTGAATTTGATCTCTGTCCTTCAGAACCTCAGAATCAAAAAAAAAAAAAGGCATGGCAATAGCCACCAACAGCTACACATCAAATTCCCAATTCATTTAGAAAACAAAACATAAATGATTTGTTAACCAACGTAAAGAAGACAAAAGGAGCTTGAAAGATTTCATGTGTCCTCATCAACAACTTCCTTTCGGCGCTGAGCCCGGAAATGGCGCTCAATGTTTATTGTCACTTCCCTCTGCAAATTCCTGCTGTTAGTTTTCCCAGCTGTTCTGATCCAAGGGTGCTGAAGTACTTGACGTGCTGTGTAGCGCTTCTGGGGATCCACTATCAACAGCCTGGTGATGAGGTCTTTTGCTGCTATTATGGAAGAAAGCAAAGGAGAGAGGAGTGAAGCACAGCGGTGTGCAATGTGCTCTAGGATGTGCAATCCTGTGCAATGTGCTCTAGGATGACCCTGCTCAAGCAGGGTATTTGAAACACATCAACCACAACAGTCACTTCCAGCCTTACCCATTTTGGGATGGTGACAGTTATACCCATACAAAATGTCCTCCTTAATTTTTTCATTAGTTTTACCATGGTTTTTGTAACTATCCCCAGAAGCTATTCTAACAACTGCAGTTAGAGTTAGTGACAGAAAATACTAAATCTCCACGGCTGATTTCATTCTCCCCTTCAGAAACAGAGGAGAAAGTGAAGGGGATTTAAACTAAAAAGTGTGATGAAGGCATGAGGCTTAGTGTTCACATTCACAGGAAGGAGGATGGGGTATGTCATCCTTTAAGAGGCATAACCGTTGTAAAATGCTCTGGAACATATTCTTTAAAAGACCGTATAGGGAGTGAAGGAGTTTTAGGGTTTCTGAATTTGAAGAGTGCACAAGACACTGTACTAGCCTGTGAGAAAGAAAAAACTACTATGTGCAGACCCCATTGTCAACAGGAAATAGACACTGTGCTCTGCAGGGCAAGGATTTCATTCTCAGCTTTTGAGATTTTTGATAACATCTTTACAATCTAACATAACCCTTGAGATTATTTTAATACCTTTTTCTGCAGAGACACATAAACAAGATGAGGAAAATCCTTGCTTTTGCTTAGAAAGGGAAGAACTGGGGACTCTATTAAAGCATTCAGAACTAATATGCAGAAACACAGGCATCAATAGTACCAGAGGACTAAATTCACATTTAAAGCACAGATACACACAAGAGAGATCTATAAAACATCCCAACCTGATCAAGCTCACTGTCCTGAAAAAAGAGTTTTTCCCACTTCAGGGAAGATGACTTCCACTTCTCAGATCTGCTATAAGTGCACAAGCTTACCTGCAGAAATATTGTCCCAGTAAGGGGATAGGAACTCGTAGTGACCCAGCTGTATGATCTGGAACAGCTCATCTTGATCACGGTCCTGACTGCGGAAAGGGGGAAAACCGCAGAGCAGGATGTAAAGGATCACACCAGCTGCCCACATGTCTACTTCGAGGCCATAGCCTAAGGAAGAAGGGACAAACCATAAGTCTTGTTTTAGAAAGAAAACTCACAACTGTGAGGGAACTGTTTCTTGAAAATAGAGTGAAATAGAAACACAGAATCTCTGCTCAGTTCCTCAAAAAGATGAGGTGAGCAAAAGAATGAGTGGCTGTTGTAATTCTCTAGGGGATGGTACACCACATTTACAAGCTGCCCATTATTAGCTACAGCTCTCACAGAGTCTCTCTTGTCCACAACATGTTTCACAAACACTGTCTCACAAGGCCAGTGTCAACTGGAGACTAACTGAGAAAACAGAGCACATATTTCTAAAATAGTCGTCCTCAGATTCCCTTCGAAAAAAGAACTAAGAGTGCCAAGTTTCCATTGAAATTGGATAGAACTGGAGATGTGCAACCCAGCTCCACAGAACAAAAACCAGAAATAGATTTGCTTGAGTCACCAACAAAACTGACTTCTTTCCAAGTCTGAATCTTTTTGGAGATGAAATCTTCAGAATTCCTTGTGATGCAAAACATATTTTGAATTGTTACATAAATTTAACATACATGTTCACAATGACTTTGCTTCACTGGGGGCTTTGGAAAGTTGTTTGGATTACAGTAATGAAATGGGCCTGGCTGCTCTCAGGTTGCAACATGAACTTTTGGTCATTATCCCCCTTCAGCTATCATTATCTATGATATTTTATGGCTTATCTGCTTGGAAGTGATATACTAGCACAGACACTAATAATGGAAATATAACTTATGCTTGTGTTTGTTAAAAGCTAAGAGGTTTCCTTTCCCAAATTGCACTCCTAGCCAGCCTCCTACCCTGAAAAACAATTTCAGTAGGTTGAAACATTCTGGACTATTTCCATTATTAGAAAGTTCAGCATAATTGAAAGATTTATGACAAATTAAAAATATATACACTCACCCTTCTCAGCAAGTATTTCAGGAGCAACATACGTTGGTGTTCCACAGACAGTAAATATGGGTTTTGTAACCTGCTTAGCAAGGCCAAAATCTGCCAGTTTCAGTGTAGTAGATTTATCTGCATTGTGCTGAACCTATATCCAAATGAAATATATATATGTTTAGTCCAGATGCATTTTAAAACAGCAAAATACAAAGGAAGCAAAAAATTAAACAGGAGGGAGTTCTAATAATAGCATTAATAATGGAAACAGTCTTCAAACGTGGTTCTTTTCCCTCATACACTAAGAGGGTGCATTTATTTAAGAGGATAAGCAATTATGGTAAAAAGAAAACTTTGCTCTACAAACTCTGGCAGACTGCAGTTTCCAAGAAATTAATAGAAGGAACACAAAAAAACAACCAAGAGGCAATTAAATATTATTTCCTCTTGAGAAAATAAACTGTTCATTTTCCCTGGGAAAGCAAAGAAGACTGCTGTGGATGTCATTATGCTTAAATGCAATGAGCCCAAAACTCTGACTTTATCTTGGTGTTTAGCCCCAGATAGCAACTTAATACCACACAACTGCTCAGTCACTCATCCCCCACTATCTCCCCACAGTGGGATGGGAAGGAGATCAAAAAAAAGAGTGGGTTGAGATAAGAACACTTTAATAGTTGAAATAAAAGGATAATAACAGTAGGAATGGTAACAACTATAATTAGAGGGGGACAGGGAGAGAGAGCAAGAGAAAGAAATAAAACCCAAGAAAAACAAATGCTGCACAATATAATTGCTCACTGCCCATTGACCCACAGCCCAGCCTGCCCCCCCAGCATGGACCACCAACTCCTGGCCAATTCTCCTCAGCTCATTTACTGAGCATAAGGTTCCATGGCGTGGAATATCCTTCTGGGTCAGCTGCCCTGGCCATGCTCCCTCCCAGCTTTTGGTACACCTGCTACCTGGCAGAGCATGGGACACTGAGAATTCCTTGACTTAGGATAAGCAGCACTCATCAACAACAAAAACATCAGTGTGTTATCAAAGTTATTCTCATACTAAATCCAAAGTACAGCACTGTACCAACTAAAACCAAGACACATGGAAAGTGTATCTCCATCATACTGGTCTAACAACAAAACACAAACCAACAAAAGCTTTATGTTCATTCCAAGTAACTCTTCTACTCTATCTGCTGCTCTGAAACTAGATTAGTAATGGTCACCACACAGCAAGAGTTGTAGAAATAGGTCCATGTAGGATGACCTCCTAACTGGGCCTTTTTTAGCAGTTCTCATCTCCTACATTCACCTAGCAAGTAATCAAAATACTTTCTTCAATTTCATTTTTGTATGCATGGGTCTTTAGCATTACTTCATAATGCAGTTAATGAAGGGTATTTTAAGAAATTAAATATGTTAATGACATAGGCAGTGGGATGGAGCACACCCTCAGCAAGCTGGCAGGCAACTCCAGGCTGAGTGTTGAGTTTGACATGCCTGAAGGATGGGATGGCATCCAGAGACACCTGAACAAGCTCAAGAAGGCTGAGTCTCCTGAGGTTCAACAAGGACAAGTGCAGGGTCCTACACCTGAGCTGGGGCAATCCCTGGTATCAATATAGACTGGGTTATGGATTGAGAGCAACCCTGTGAAGAGCAGTTTCAGGTAGCTGGTGGATGAAAAACTGGAATGAGCTGGCAATGTGCAGCTGCAGTCCAGAAAGCCAACCATATCCTGGGCTGCATCCAAAGCAGCATGGCCAGCAGGGCAAGGGAGATGATTGTGCCCCTCTGCTCTGCTCTGGTGACACCCCACCTGGAATGCTGTGTCCAGCACTGGGATTCCAGCAGAGGAAGGACATGGATCTGTTGGAGCTGGGAGGGCTGGGAAAGAGAGATGGAGTACTTCTCCTGTGAGGAAAGGCTGTGAGAGTTGTGCTTATTCAGCCTGAAGAAAAGAAGGTTCCAGACAGACCTTATTTCAGCCTTTCAATAATTAAAGGGGGCTTAAAAGTAAGATGGGGACAGGCTTTTCAGCAGGGCCTGCAGCCATAAAACAAGGGGCAATAACTTTAAACTGAAGGAGAGTAGATTCTAACTAGATACTAAAAAGAAATGTTTCATGATGAGGGTAGCAAAACACTGGAACAGGCTGCTCACAGAAGTGCTGGATACTCTATCCCTGGGAACATTCAAAGTCAGGTTGGACAGGGCTCTGGTCTAGTTAAGATGTTCCTGCACTTTACAAGAGCTTAGGCCAGATGACCTTTAAAGGTCCCTTCCAACCCAACCCGTCTTAGGATTCCATATTCAAAGGTCAAGTCATAAACAATGCAGCAGTATAATTAAATAAATCAGCATGCTTAATACTAATGACTGACATTCAAATATTCTTTGAGAGGTAACAAAAGTCATTGATTTCCTTTAAATGAAAAATTGTTTGTCCCTGGAACTATGGGGAACAGATCAGCAGCTAAAATGTCTACAAAAAAGCCAAGTAAACCTGGACTTGGTTTTGAATGGACAAACTGGAACATAATGTGACAGGTATACTCCATGCTTTAACACCTCATACTTTGCTATCACACATCACTTAAGAAAGCCAAAAATTCAGGATGGTTTCTATTACCAGATAGCTAAAGGCACAGATGTGACAAAATTTCCTCTTGTACATTACAGCTGACTAATTCCCATTAATCATCTTTATAGAAACTATAAGCACACATCCAATTTTGATTAAGCAAAAAGAGTTTGGACTTTTTGTTTGGGGGTTTTTTGGGGGTGTTTTTTTTGGTTGTGTTTTTTTTGTTTGTTTGTTTGTTTTTTTGGTTTTTTTTTCTTTTCTTTTTAAGAAACAAAAAGTATTGCATGACAAAATAACACAGTAAAGCCTACTAATCCCTTTTTACCTTCTTTATAAAAAATGCACAAAACTGGGAGGAGTGACTGATGCCCCAGAGGGCTGTGTGGCCATTTAGAAGGATCTCAGCAGACCTGAGAGACAGGCAGGGCAGAACCTTTTGAAATTTAACAAAGACAAGTGCAGGGTCCAAAACCTGGGCAGGAATAACCCATGTGCCAGTACAGGCTGGGGGCTGACCAGCTGGAAAGCAGCTCTGCAGAGAAGGAGCTGGGGGTCCCGGGGAACAACAAGTTGTCCACGAACCAGCAGTGCCCTTGTGCACTCCTCCAGCTTTGATTAAACAAAATACTTCAGGCTTCTTTTTGCAGCTCTTCCATGAAGAAATATTTTTCAGTGTGAAATTGAAAATAAAGTTTACTACAACCATGCAGTCAAAACTTTTGCAAGAAGTTAAAATGCCACAGCCATTTTCTCTATTATATTGGGTAACAATGTGACAATCTTTTGCCATCATGCGCTGTGGACACAAACTGACAAAAATGACAAAAAAAATTATAAAAGTAAAGCTCCATAGAACAATGTCTATCTATACAATTTATGTTCTAATAATAGAGGTTCTTGGGGAGGGGGTAATAGTGGTAAGATGTTACAAAAATTCACAACGGAAATGTTCAACTTTATATGCAATATGAAAATACGGACACGAATGTATTTTCCTATTCTATATATTTTTTTTTTAATTATATAAGAAAAGCAGGTCACATGGAATTTCAACTACCCTGCATGCTACCATACTAAGACAAACAAAATGAAACGTTTATATATATTTTTAGAAAACGCAGGGTGGTGGGAAGGGTGGAAAACACAATGGTCTTACTCCTAGTCCCAAAATCTTCAGAATATTTCTTCCTTTGTAAAATGTACTGTTGCACCTTTTCTTTTCTCAGGACGCCAGACTCCTAATCTCCCATTGCAGCACAAGGTGGCAACACAGCACCATCTGTTCTTTCAGGACAAAACCACCGAGCTTCCACTTTACTTAACAACGGAGCAGGCAGGAACAGCAGGCACGGTGGGTATATTTTCACAGCTTTGTGACAATCATTTCAGAGACAGCATGTAACCTGTCAGTAAGCCTGAAAAACCTCAGCCCAGAACTTCTCAGCAGCTTCACTAACGCTGTGTTCAGAACAACTCAGTCAGCTCAGAGAATTCCCTTTGCCCCCAACTTCCTATTGTTCCATCTACCTTTCCATCTCCTGGCATCACCTTGAGCATGCAAATATGCTTCACTGTAGAAACAAAAGCTTCTCAAGCTTCTCTTTTTAATCATTCCTGAGGCCAGACTACTTCCTCATGGCAGTATTACAGAAATGCACAACCTGCTCAAGAGAAATCTAACCTCTGACATCCACAGTATGTTTTCCATGCAACAGTGAGAACAAAACAAAAGTAGTGCTGCATGCCTATAGACTTCATTGAGGTAAGAAAGACCAGGACACTTTGATACACTTTCTGTGGACAGCCAGTTCAGGCCATACAAATACTTATGTCCTTCAACTGCCAGCATCTGGTGGTCTTGGACTAAAGACAGTCAATTGCACACTTCTTACTCAAATACAGATGACACGTCAGAATATTAGAATATTGTCTGAGGATTTCTAGTTATCCCAGCCATACAACCAGAAGATTATAATATAAGGCAAAAATCATCACCGAAGGGGGAGAAAAAAAAAAATCTTTCCTTCTCTCCTGTCTGTGGATGACTCCCAGTACTTAATGCCCTTGTTTGATTTCATACCTACCTTGTGAAATCCATCAGTGAGTTTAAGATGATGATTTACAACATTAATATTTCTCTATATGCACATGTTTATGTTAGCACAGGTGCTTCTTATGGACATCATGAAAGTCAGTTAGCGCATGTGACATTCTGTACATGGGAAATAGATAGACCTGAAGATAAATTACTGCTTATAGATTGGAGTTTCAGACATTCCTTGCTGCTAACTAGAAGAATCTCTATGAAAAATCTTACAGAAAATTCTGAAATTATGACAGGTAAGTGGTTAAACAGGAGTTTGACTCACATGCACTCAGAAACCTGGCAGTGCTTTGTATATGTGTAAATAGTGTGGGAAAATAGATAGTCTTTTGTATTTATGTAAATAGTGTCATGAAGTTCAAGGTCAGAAAGGCTATACTTGAAGTTCACACACATACATGAAAACTTGAGAGACAGAAAAAGGGGCAGGAGAGTAATCTCACATGCATTAAAAGCTTCAACATTTATGAAGCTGAGTGTTGAAGAATTACCACATTAGCATGTGAGGGAAATGTACAAGGAGATGAATACACAATCACAAATACAGCCCTCTCCCTTCCCCCTAAAAAGGGGTGACTATGTCTTTTACAGCTACAACCTTGAAAAACAACACCACATTTTGGGCATTAATTTCTCACTCACAAGTGAAGAAATGCCAGCAGCTGTAGAGCAGCCCCCTTACCTAAAAACCTTGCCAGCAAATATTGCTCCATGAGACAGCACGAAGGAAGTGACTGGCTTCATTTGTGAGACCAAACACACCACATTGCCCACCCTTGGCAGCAAAAGTTTTCTTGCTGAACACCTAGTCCTAAATGAGGTGATTCTGTTAGCAGATGGGAGGGTGTCGTAGCAGCTGTCTTCACACCAGCTGTCAAACAGATTTTGTTTTTGTAGCACAAGTCACCACCCTTCTGCCTCACAGCTATGCTGCAAGGAGCCTGATCAACGTGGGCAGACACAGTAGTCAAAGAGGGAGGGGAAAAAGCAGAAAGGATGATGGTGGCCTGGTACAGAAGTTTATAACTAGAGGACAGTTCCATAAGAGAAACTGAACTGCAGTGAACTAATAGCTAAACCAGGTTTCCAACTCTCTCCTGTGTCAATAATTTTACAATTTACTAGACATCAAAATATATTTCTACCTTTTCTTCTGTGGGGACAGAAACTGTTTTCCTTCTTTCCCCAGCTGCTTGTTTTCATAAAACTTAGGGAAAAAATTTTTCCCAGATTGCTGTTTCTTTGTCATCTCTTAGGACAATTAGCCAATATGTTTAAAAGTCATTAGGAACAGGGTTAGATTCTCAACAAAGCAGGTTCAGAGCAGACATACACATTTCCTTAGTGAAACAGACCAAGGATCCTTTCTCTTCCATTTCTCATTTTCTTGAAGGGGAAAAACAGTAGATAAAGATTACAAGGTTCACCTGCCCAAAAGAAGACCCAAAGTAGGTCAAACAAGTCAACAGCCTTAAAGTATATATCTATATTTTGACTTCTGCGTACAAAGTCTAGGTAGACTAATTCAGATTTAAACATCCTCAGTGTAACAAGAGGTATCCCAGAAATAGGGACATCTCTGCAGGATGCTGGAACTTGAAGCACTTTGCTTCATCTCCTGATGCTCCTGCTCCACCAACAGCCAACAAACCCACGAAATTTGCTTCAATACTGTTTGTTACTGTCCAGCACTGGCTGATGGTAAGATTAGTGGCAGCTCTCCTTCCTACTTTGCTGCCTCAGATACTCTAAAGAGACAGAGGCAGCACACTAAAAAGACAGAAACCCCAGAACCTTGCTCAAATGCCCTTTATTTATAGGAATACTTATTAGATAGCAGGTAACCTATCCAAAATTATCAGGACCTTATAAACTCATTTGCATGGCTGAATAGACTTACTTTTCAAAAGGATACTTTGTGTACATGGTATCTAATACTGGTGTGCACAGAAATTTAACAGCAAGTTGAAACTAGAACAGGTAAAATTTTATTTCCTGCAGTGTTTAGGTAAAACTGTTCTTGTATGAAAAAATACCTACAGTCTGGGAGCTGCTGTGTCCTTGAAAAACGTATTCTGACTTTCAGAATGGGCAACATGATTATTTCAGAGCTACACAACGCTGCCACTGCCCAGCACTCTCTGCTTTTCAGTTCTGTGAACTAAATGTGAAAGCAACCAGAACAGACCTTTATCTTGCCCTTCTCTGCTTATCTACACCACTGTGATGATTATGTATTATAGAGGGAAATGAAGCATCAGATCTCAGGTGTTTCACATGCACTAGCTTATTTTCAGCAAATAGGAAGGAGCAGGACCTGGTTCATAATGGAAAATCAGCTTCTGGAAACAGCCATGCAGTTCTAAGTGAAGTTTTATTCAAACTTTGTGCAAACAAAGCACAAAGACAGGATCTATAAGCCCACTTCTTCCTGCAAACCAGCCAGTTGAATTCACTTCATTCATAGTTGCATCCATTCTTTTATTTACACAGAGATCACATACCAAAGATTTTCATGAAACTAAGCAAGATTTATAGCAGGACCTAATAAAGATGCTATTGCTTAATTTAAAGGTGTGGGAGCAAACTGTCCCAGTCCAGCCTTGTGCAACCTCTGCATTATCCTTGAGGCTACACTGCTGCTTTTGTCCAGAAATTCACACTGATCTCTGTGCAAAATTAATTCTCTTAAAAGCACTGGATGGTCTACAGGACTAAATAATCTATCACTTTTGTTCAGCTAACCATGAACTTCCAGAAAAGCTGAGAAAATCCAATTTGTTAGAGACTGGCAAATACTTGCTATTTATCTGTTTACTAGGAAATTTGGAACCTAATACAAGAGTGCAACACACACTTAGCAAGGGAGAGTTGTTTATTGTTACAGTTCTACAATGGGTATCTTGTGAAATGTCAATACTACAAACATTTCCATCCATATTCACACATGTCAGTAACTCTATTGACTTCAGTACTGGATGCAAAGAATGCAGCCTCAGAAATGTGATAGAAACAACAATTTTTCTCTTTGGCATGAAGTTACCATTTGAGCTGACTTTAATGCCGTATTCACCTAAACATTCTACTATCAGATTATTTCAGTCAACTGCATAATACTTCTGCTTCTAAGCAAAGAAATTGCCACAAGACAGAAATCACTATAATAGAGGACCAGCACAGTAGTCTTCAAGATATACAAATGCAGTGGACAAAAAGTCCAACAAATAAAAAAGAAAAATGAGCAATTAATAAACTTCAGTCTGCAAGGAAGATGGTTTATGATTCATCTTTGGACACCTACAAGTCAGACGCTAAGTAACAGGTCTGATTTCTGACAAATACAAATGCTCACTACCCCTGAAAGTCTGATAATTTTTACTTGAATTCCTTTCTGCAGCCACTGCTATCTGCAATACACAGCAGATCTATGTAAAGCAAACTGCAATTGTAATTTCACTTCAAAATTGTACCCATTTTTTCAAACAGTGCTGCTGCAGCACATTATTTCTGCACGGGATTTGCTTAAAACCATTCAAAGAACCATAATTGAAAGGAAAATAAATTCAATTCCTGCACAAATGCAAATGTTTGACAATACTTACCAAAAGATTCTCTGGTTTGAGGTCCCTGTGGACAATGTTCTTGCTGTGAATATAAACCAGGGCTTCACACAGGTCAGTGATCATGACAGCAGCATCATGCTCTGTGAACTTCACACTTTCTATGATTGCATCAAATAAGTCTCCTCCTGGGACATACTCTAAGATTAAGTAGATCTCAGCTTCTGTCTCATACACCTCAATCAAGCTTACTATATTGGGATGAGAAAGACTCCGAATAATCAGGATTTCACTTTCCATCATGTCCTCCTTCCCCTTCAGCTTGGATTTATCAACAATTTTCATTGCATAGATCTGATTGGAATTACAATGGCGACACTCCTTCACCACTGCAAAGTTCCCATCCCCAATAGTTCTGCCAATCTCATAGTGTTTTTCCACATCAGTTCTGCTTTTAATGACATACCTCCGGCTGGCACTTTCCAATCCCTGAGCTTTGTTGTCTTCTTTATTCACTCTGCGCTCCCCTGTTTTCTCTCGTCGACTCATGTCACTCTCTCTACATGTGGCATTTCCCTCTCTTCTGGCAGCTTCCTCTTTAGCCCTTTGTCCCTCTCTGCCCTCCCTATGTGTTTTAGACAATTTCTCAGCATCCCTCAGAGGGTCTTTCTTTAGCCAACCACTTTGGTTCATTACACAGCTACTTCCATTATCTTCCTTCACTTCGTGAGATAGCTGGAGCCCTTCTACAGCATTCTTCCTGATTTTTACTGCTTCCTTCCCATGGTTTTCATGCTTCTCCACATCCCTTTCTTTCTCAGTGCTCCTTTTTTGCTTCTCCAGCCCCTCATTAACAATCCTATGCAGTGGCTTCCACATCCTCCTACTGCCACTATCTTTCCAGCCAACTTCCTCACCCTCCAGACAAGTTTCAGGAGACTTTCGGCAGTTCCTGCCTTTGGTATTTCTTTCTACCTGGTACCTCTGACATGCGCCTGTGTTCAAGTCCCTGTTCTCAAATGAGGCCTCAGCCTGCCTTTCCCTCCGTAACTTTTCTCTGGCCTGCCTTTCCTGTTCGCATTTCTCACACCTCAGCACCTCCTCCGAACTCTCTTCTAAGCCTTCCTCAGAACTCCTCTCATGGTTAAGGTACCTGTCACTTTCTCGTGTTTTCCTAGAAGGCTTCACTCCATGCTCACCACCCCAGCTCTCTCTAGTCCACTTTTTCTTGCTTCTCATTTTCTCCTCTTGCTTTGTCTTGGCTTGACTTTTTCCTTCATGTCCAGCTACCAGCTGGGAAGACAAGCCATCACTGCAATTCTTGGTCATTTCTGTCTCATCAAAGCCACTGTCTACTTTTGAGGCCTTATCATACAGCCTGCTCTTCAGTTTTTGGGACTGCTCCTCACTCTGTGGAATGGCAGGACTGGTAGCATAAGGATTTTCAGGGTAAAGCTCTTGTAATACCACCTCCAGGTCCTTCAAAGTGAGGGGCTCCTTCCCCATAGCTATGAACGCATCACCTTCCCTGAAGAACTCAGAAACACTTCGGATTTCTCTGCCTCTCAGATTGTACAGCTTTCTCACACGGTCGTTCTTCCAACGAGGAAATCCCAGAGCTTCTGAAATGTCAGCCATCAGCTGCTCAAAGGTCTGGACTGATCTCCTGTTGAGAAGCAAGGTTATCCTCCTGAGCGTGCGTCCCCCAGGTTTCACCACTGTAATTATCCTTGGCTTCACAGGACTGTGCTCTGAATGTATTGTGTGAAAACCATTGTGGGGACTAAAAAATGAGGACCTGTGGCTGCTTTCACTCAAACATGGTTTTCCATAGTTTCCACGACCAACAGGAGGACAAGTCCCATGTAGCTTCCTCTCTTTTACTTTTGAGCCGGCATTGTGTGGCGAATGGTCCAACAAGCCTTGGCGTCCTAAGGCAAAAAGAAGCAGGAATATTAATCATTTTGCACCATCAGACCTCTTGCAGCAATAGTTTTCTACACGTCAGTGTATGTGACCTCAGAGAGTAAGGGTAGGTGACTTCAAGGTTTATAAAGAACTTTCAACTACCACTAAGGAGTATCTCCTCATAGTTGTAACTACAAACGTTGTCAAGTTTGTGAGAAAATCTAAATTCATTTTGTGACAGAAGAATGTCACAAAAAATAATAATAATATTGAACATAAATAGATCTTTCTTCTAAATCATCACATCTTTCAGAAATCCTCAAAGAATAGTAGGATTGCATCCAGATTGTTTAGTATTCTCTTATTAATATATCTCCCATAAACTCACTCAATTCCTTTCTGAATGCAATTGCAATTTTGGCCTCTGTAAACCCTGTGGCAACAAGTTCCACAATTACACTGCATGAAGTAAAATAAACTAATTACTTGTGTTTTAGAATTACCAGATGGCACTCTGTGTGCAACCTTTCATTTTTATAAATAATTATCTCCTCTTCATTTTCCTTGGACCTTCTATAACAAATTAAATAAATTCTTTTTTAAAAAAGTTACTTTTGCTATAATTTTTTACAGTAATTTTATAGGTCATCTAACAGTAATGTAATTTAATATTTTGCCTTAAGAAAGGCCATCTTAGTTTTGCTTGATAATTGGAATCATGGTTTTCAATACTTTGTGTTGACATTTTTATTCCAAAAATTATGTAAAATCGCATAAAGTTCTGAGTATTCTCTGAGGGCATTGACATTTCATCTTAGAACATCATCAAAGAAAATGGCACCATTTGTTACACGCAATTGTGAAAAGGAAGAACTGAAAACTTAACATATGGTTATGGACAAACCAAGCTATAACATAATTCCCTGTCTATCGGCAATAAGCTAAGAATAAAATGTCCCCCAAAAATATTCTGAGCTGTTGTACTTGCTAGGATTAAAACCTGCTTACAATGCATTTATTTTCAGTCTCAAGAAACAAACTTTCAGAATGAGATCACAGAATGTTTCCAACTCCATTTAATAGCCTTGCTCTTCAGTTGGAAACAAACATTCAATATATATGAACTAACAGGACCAGGACAAAAGGGAACAGCCAGAACAGCCATTTCCATGACAAGGAAATTTCTGTACACCAATGGCTTATCTCCCAGAGAATCAGGTCCATTTTCATCCATTACTATGATTCCATAGTCATGGTGCAGTGGCCAGATCCTCAGAGGAAAATCTGCACGTATCAGCATTTCTCTTGGTGTTAGGCTCATGCCTACTACGTTTTGGGCTTCAAGTGCAAGAGAAGCTGTTTTCTGTATTTCATGCTACGTGTTATTTGCCCTTTCCATCCATAACAGACTGAAGAAGAAACACACCTCCTCACCTAAAACAACAAACAAAAGGAAAACTGCAAAAGTGCTGCAGCAGAGCATTCGCTTGCTCTGCCCCAAAAACAGCCAATAGGCCAGGGCTTGAGTGCAGAAAGCACACGAGGAGACAGTGCTATAGAATCCACTCTGCTGTTGGCTCTGCTTGATGCAGGATGATGGACACTTCTTAGTTGTAATACTCTCACCAGCTAAGCACTGTGTGCCCCCCGGCATGTCCCTTACTCTTGGCTTCATTTCCTTCCCCTGCCAAATGAGGTAGATGCTTCTTCTCCAAACAAATATTACAAAGAAGCCCAGCTGATTGAATCAGCATGCTGATTGAAGACGTAAGCATTATATAAGAGCTACGTGTGACTAATGCTTGGTGGTTGTACAAGTTATTTCTGTCTTCATTCTGCTTTTTAAGGATGATCTCTTGTTATCAAAAGATGACTACATACGTGCTAGTGATTTTTCAACACTCACGTATTTACATTCCACCCAGAATAAAGCTTACTGTGAATGGAGGGAAAAAAAAAAAATCAGCTGTAATAACAGTTCTCTGAAACCTAAATCAACTCCACAACATGTTAGTTACCAGGAACTGAGGAAACTGAATTTAATCAATATTTCCAGGCTCTTGCGTACCCACTGTCATCAAAGCTTTATCATGCTTATGGGAACTGAGAGTGACATTTTTACTGCTTATAATCTTGGTACAACATAAAAACAATGGTGCACTAATAATGACTTTTCCCACAGATTATGTTCCTCCTGGCTATGCTGCTATTATCATATCTTTCTCTAAACCATTGATTTTAAGTGCTTGGTTGTACTGCTGATTGTTTCAATTACCCAGGCATCAATTATGTTTCCTTTCTTCACTAAATTGGCTAAGCCTTAAGGAGAAGACAAGCTTATTTTTTATTTCTGTAACTAATGGAATAAGAGCAGTTTTATGTCATTATTAAGAACAATACAGGAATGCTTTGTTCTTTTTAAACTGACTTGATCCCAGGCCAAAAACACATTGACAAAAGTCTCAAATTGATATGTAACAATGATCGCTATAAGAGCAGAATTGCATATTCTTCTATGATGAGAAAGGAAATAACTGCTTAAACCATTGCATGAAAGAATTTTCTAATATTTTCCAAGAAAAGGGGAAGTGTCAAGTTTTGCCAAAGTGGTGGTCACGATGACTATATATTACAAACAATTAAAAATTCACTTCAGTTGCCTGTTACAACTATTTCAGTCATAATTTCTGTTATTTTCCAGTTATGCCATATTCAAGTGATACACAAGAAGCAAGCCTCAATCTGTCATGAAAGTGTATGTGCTTAAAGTGGTAACAAGCATTTCTAGAAAGCCTTCAAAGGTCACACACATACTCAAATCCTATAGTTACAATTTATATTGCTTCAAAATCTTGTTTCCATATTTATATACAAGTGGGAGAAGGAGGAAGAGGGAGGTGGTATGAGAAACACACTTCAGTGAGTTCAAGCACTGGCAAATTATATATCTGAGAATAAAATGGGCTTTTTCTTTTGCTGTCCTCCTGAGAGCTAATACAAATATTCCTTAGAAATGTTAAGATGGACTGATGAGTGCATCTGGTTTTATCTGTATATGTATCTATCCATATATTCTAGTGTATTATGGATTATCAATGGTGCAGCATGGCCAAGGAGGATGCTGAGGCTGCTGCTGTGGATGGGCAGGGTGAGGCAGCACAGCTGGTCAAGGGCACCCTGCACACCACCTAAACTGTGCACATGGGTACAGGGAAATGAAAACTAGAACCCATGGAGCAATACAGAGCTCCACATGATGAAGACACGATGGTATCATAGGGCAAACACTGACACCAACTCTAAAGAACCATGGAGGATGGAACAAACTGGGATTTGAGGGCTCAAACAGGTAGCAGAAACAAGAAAATTTAGCACCTATGACAAAAGCACAGGTGCTCCCTAGGGAGAAAATATGCTCCCCTGCAGGGAGCACAACCTCTGTGATTCATTTTTAATGTTTACAAATTATTTGCGACCATCACAGTCCATCCCACTGTGGGGTGGGGAGGGTAGGAAAGCATAGGGAGAAATCATAAAACTTCCTCTAGAAGACATTTCCTTGGAGTGTTTTGGATCGTATTGTGGACATGGAGTAAAATCAAATGAATTCTGAAGACTTAAGCTCTGAAGAAGCTGTGATACAGATCATTAACATCTGTATCTTAAGGAATTGCCTGGCTACACCAGCTAAAACAGCAGAGTAACAGGGTTTGCCAGAGGTCACTCATTGCAACTAAAAATGTACTGCTGCCATTTGTCTTTCAAAACTTATCCTTTCCCTTGGCCAGTCCATAAGCTTTTGTTCATTAATTAAAATATTGCCACTCAGCTTGTATTCTTCTTGGCTCTCCAGTAGGAGATCACAGTTTCAGTAATTAACTGAATGGTTCACCATTCTGCTATCAAGTCACAGGCTGAAGGGGAATTAAATTTTTACAAGGGGCTTTACAACACAATTTTAAACAGAAGGCAGCAGTGAAATAGGATCCAGGTATGGCATTGCTGTGAATAAGATGGTGTTATTTAAGCCCTTCAACTTCTTTAGAAGGCTTCCACTTACAAAAACAACCATGAAAACACCCCAAAACATTAGCAGTAACTAAACTTGCAAGTGACAGACATCGGGTATCTGGGAGTTGTTTCGATATACCCAATATAGGATAAATAAAGGTCCCAGTGTAGGGTAAACGAAACACTATTTAAGTAGGCAGAGAAAGGACAGCAGCACAAATGTCTGTTTTTTCCTTAAGAAAATTCCTGCTGAGGGCATTCAAAACAAAGACCATAGGAGGGAAAAAAAAGAATAATCTTACTTGGAACAGAAAACATGTGATTCATTTCACAGTACTAACAAGTATTATCAAGTATTTGAGTATGAAGAATGCCTCTGGCACTGAACTCAGAGCAGCCAAGTACATAGCTCACACAGGTTACCAGTGTGCATCAGCAGTCTGCTCCAGGATGCAGTCTGAGTTCTCTAGAAATGTACCATCCTGATCTCCTCTCCCCACTATAAATTATTTAAAGTTGCAACTTCCAGGGCTAGTGCACACTGTTAGTGCCCAAGACTGAAGCAGTAACATGGCAAGTCCCAGTTCATAAGATTAGATGCACAGAAACAAAACATGATCACAGGGATCCTTTTACAGCAAGTAAATTTTACAGTATCTACAGCCCACTGCTGGAAGCACTGCTGGTGAATTTTTCTCTGAGGAGTCATACCTCTCTTTCCTCACGTGCTGTTCATCCTTGCCTCCCCTACCACATTTTACATCATTTTAGGGCAGAGATTTTGTTTGAGTCAGGAGTGGTGGTTATTTCAGCCTCAACAAGAGGCAGACACACTGCATCAGTTTTGACCAGATCAAGTCCTGAGTAGAAAAAGAAAGTCAAATTTCACAAGAACTGGATCAAGCCAGTGTCAAATGTAGCAGGACAGTTGCTCTTAGTTCCAGCCGGAGCAAGCTCCAAATGCTCACTCAGCTCAGAGGTATGGAATTGAAAATGGAACAGGAAACCTAGTGAAGAACTGCACTGTGAGGATAAGTGAAAAGAGGAATTACAACAGAGCACAGAGAAGGAAGAAAATAGTGCCGCAGTCAGACGCTGACCCACAACAGTTCCTATGAACTTTTCGTACCAGCTGATAGCCATTTCCCTGAACTTTACTGACATAGTTGAAGCAGATGGAGACTGTAATTGGAAAGCAGTAAAACATGAGAATAAGAGTGGATCAAGAAGTCAGGTAGAATGCCGAAATTAGACAAAGAGATGGGACTGCAAGTCAGCAACAAAACTATCCTCACATGGTCTGCTCCTTTGCTGTTTTCCATAAAGAACATCTACCTGCTTTTGTTGTCACTTGCCATACTAGCTTACGTTGATTTCTATTTTTTTTTTTTAAATAGCAG
The DNA here is from genome assembly GCF_965231275.1 of Zosterops lateralis. Classification (NCBI taxonomy): domain Eukaryota; kingdom Metazoa; phylum Chordata; class Aves; order Passeriformes; family Zosteropidae; genus Zosterops; species Zosterops lateralis. The sequence continues at coordinate 49,455,071 of NC_139762.1, read as the reverse complement.
GGAGAACTACATTCACACAAAGAGCAGAATACATTAAGAGAACACTAGCAAGGTCCTCAGTGAGACAGGAGAGTTACAAAATTAGAGTTATCACCCACATCCCGCATTGCATCAAAAGCAGCATGGCCAGCAAGTGAAGGGAGGTAGTTCTCCCCCACTTTTCCATTCTGGAGTGCTGCACCCAGCTCTGGGGCCTTTGATGTATGAAGGACATGGACCTGCTGGAGCAACTCCAATGGAGGGCATAAAGCTGATCAAAGGGCTGAGCACCCTTCCTATGAAGACAGAGTTGGGGATGCTCAGCCTGGATAAGGCGGAAGCTTTGGGGATATCTTAGAATGGCCTTTCAGTATTTAAAGGGACCTAAGAGAGAGCTGTAGAGGGATTTTCAAGAGGGCATGGAATGATAAGACAAGGAGGAATGGCTTTAAACTGAGGAGAGACTTGTATTAGATATGATGAATAAATTTTTACTATGAGGGTGGTGATACAGGTTGTCAGAGAAGCTTTGGATGCCCCATCACTGGCAGTGCTCAGGATGGGACTCTGAGCAAGCTGGGGTAGTATAAGGTTCCCCTGCCTGTGGCAGAGGGCTTGGAATGAGATGATCTTTGAGGTCACTTCCAACCCAAATACTTTCTTTTGTGAATTCACTTCCTCCATGCATACAAGACAGTTTAGATATATATAATTTTTCTTATGTCTACTCCAGAGTACACCGGACCCTCTTTTTCAGGTAAACTGGATTAAGGACTGTGTTGTAGAGAAAAATATATAACTAGAAGAGCTGAAAAGTATGTGAAAAAATATAGGAAGGTCAGTTTCTCTGCTTAAGGCACTGTAGCCCTGAAGAACTGGATTTTGTCTCAACCAATTCCCTTGAGTTTCAGAGCAATTGACTTAATCTATACTTTTCAGAGAGGATTAGAGTCTGGTAGCCAAAACAACATTCTGAGACCTGATCCACAAACCTGCTCAGTGCTTACAGCTGCAAGGGCATATACTGGAAGAGGTACTTCAGACCACAAGGTCATATAACACAATACATAGATAATGTTAAATCATCCCAAAATTCAGGACCTGGGCATCTCGAGTTGCTTTCTTGCCCAGTACTTTCGACTTTATTTTCTGCAGCTTGGTTGCCACAAGCCCTCCCTTTGCAGGTACCACAGATAGGCTAATCCATATTTGTTACTGTAGGAATAACCACGACAGAAAAGCCCAGAAGTTAATAAGCCTGTTTTAACATCAGGGTTCAAAAAACACACAGCAGGAGGCATGAAGAGCCAGAGTAAACAGTAGAATAGAGGCTTATTAGGAAAGCTTTGTCCATCACATACACTGATAGAGACAGAGCCCCTGGGGACAAAAAATGCAGCATCTGATAATGTAATTAATGTGTATATCTTAATGCATAGGAACATGGGTTGAGGGAATAGCAGTGCTAATCAATAGTCATAAAAGCTTGACTTTGTAACCTGAATAATATTAGATTTTAACTACCTGGCCTCGTAGAAATCCATTTTTCATACTTTGAAGAAATATATTCAACAAGCCTTATGTGCTCAGAATACATTTGACGGTAAGGCAGTTATAAACTATACTGTGCAATAAAATATTGGTATATATAAATATATATATAAATACTATATAAAGCATATGGTATTATAGCCACAGTTCACAAAATCACATAAAAGAAGCACAGTCTTTTTAGATGGCTGAAGTAATCAATTAGATTAACTGAACTAGAAAAAAAATAAAAACCAAACCTATCATGGTATTTACATGAATTCTTATCTGCATTAGCTACTGGAGTACAAGGAAAACAAAAGCATGTTTGATACCATTTCTCAGCTGGATTCTTTCAAAAACAGTTTTAATACTGTTACAATGGGAAAAAAAAAGGGATAAGGATCAGTTATCAGTTTATTTTCTATAAGATCCTTTCTGCTACCCTAATGGGCATTTCCTAATGGGCATTTCCAGTCATACTCATGCCAGCACTTCCATGACTGATGTGCACCAGTGTAAGGGAGATCAATTGCTGACCCAGTCTAACCCAATTTGCAGAAAATGAAAATCACTCAGCAGTTCAGACAGTGTTCTAAGTTCACTGAAGAAAAACTAATTTGAGCTCACATACCAAAAGAAAAAAAAATCAGAATAATATCTCTATCTCATAAATATACAGTCTTAGCCCTAAAAGATCACATAAAATTAGTATGATGGGATTCCAAGTTCTTTATCTTTCACAATTTCACATCAAGCATGCTTAAATTCACATGCAATATTATTTTTCCTTTAACTGTCAGTCCTGCAAACTCAGCTATGTGTCAAGTTGGGTTCCTTCTGTCCCACACGTCACCAACAGAACTAAAGTTTCTCCCGGCCAAATGTGTCTGGTCCCATTAGGTGAGTTTCCAAAGTGTGAGCTGCAAGGAAAGAAAATGTCCTCAGTGGCTACACTTGGACTGCAGGACTATGGGAGACCTGTGCCTCTGGATCTACCCTCTGGCCTCATGAAGGCAAGCAAGAAGATTCAAAACTTTGCATTGTACACCTTATCTTCAGCACATCTGCTTTTTCTTTTAAGAACATACATTGTGTCATGCTAACGAGAGATTCCCCAAATCTTTCTGTCCCATTAAGTGTCCAGTCTCATTCTCAAGTGAGTCTACTCTCCTCCCCCTGGCCACTTATCTCACTCCCTTTTCACCTCCCATTTTGGGACACAGACCTTGGAGTTAATGGGAGATCCTAGAGGACAAAGAGCACCAGAGCAGCTGAAGTCAGGCAGATGCTGCAGCAAAGGAGTTCCTAAGATGAGACTGTCTAGAATGACAGACTGATGGAAAAACTCTGCAGCTGGCTGAACTTCAGCAGAGGGAGGGAGCCTGAGGGATGCCCACATTGGAAAACCCTCCCTTGTGGCTAAGGGAGCTCTGGACTTTTCCATTCTGAGGATGTGACACCCTCACCCCCAGTGTGAATGTCATCCCACAGCAAAACACTTGTAGGAGGCTCAGCATACCACAACGTGTGACCATATTTACTGCATGAGAATCACGATGGGTGACATTTAGCAGCCACCTTTCCTTCTTTCTCCTCAAAGATAAACTTAGAGTTTCTTTTGCCTTATTCCCCCCACCCCCTTCTCCTTCACTAAATGTTCAGAGCCCCTTTGCAGCCTGTGCTGGTGTTCTCAGGTCCAGCTCCTATAAGAAGGGAGCAGCAGGGTCTGGATTGCTGCAGGGGAGCCTGGGTTGCTCTCTGTGTTACACTCCCATTTCCAACCTGGCAACAGTGCTTGGGCAAAAATTACCTTCCCCAGGTGCTTATCTTCTTCCCCTGCAGGCCCACAGCCACCCCACCGTACCGCTGCAGCTTTTCTAAATCAAGCCATTTGTAATTAAAAAATAAAATATTTACAGCAAACACAGATGGTTACTGCCATGTGTTAGTGTTAAACTGAGCTGAATCACACCCAGAGCAGCAGATGAAGGTAAAGATTTCATGGAGACTGGTAATGACTCACAAGTGCCATAATTTTTTACTTTTTTTTTGGAGCAGAACCCCACTTTCATTATCTTCTTTCTGACATTTTAAGGGTGGCAAATTAAAAAGCAAGCATAAAGAAAAGTCTTATAGAGAAGTACACAGATGCATAATCTGTAAAGAACTATGTGAAATGTAAGACTGCACGTGAAATGAATCAGTGCCTTTGGAGGTGTGAGGCTTGGTTTAAGCTGCATAAACCCAAAAAAAGAATATTATGAAACTGCTCATTTATTTAATTTCTTTCAAAGATGACAGGCTGTGTATTTTATTGGGAACAGCCATGGCTGCTTTCTGCAGTTTGCCTGCTTTAAGGGTCTGCCCCAGTTAATCAGGGAAGTCAGCTCTGCAGTCCAGGACCTTCAATCAAGGATCTTTCAGGAAAGGGACAGAACTGACAGAGGGAAACAAAAACATCTTACACAACTGTAGCATTTGCCAGAATCCATCTGGCAAAGCCCTCCATGTGCTTCTCAAGGCTCACTGTACAGGGAGTTTCACTTTCATGTTGATGCTCTTGACTCCTGAACGACCATATACTTCAAATTAATTATTCATGTTTCATTACAAAGTAGGCTTTCAACTGCTTTTTAGTCCTGTTAGTCAACAATGCCTCAGTCATAGGAGCAGGATTCTGTTTCTTCTTGTGGGAGACTTTATTTGCATTGCTTCCTAAATCTCAACTTGATGACTAATCGTTGCAACTGAGCAAACCCAGTGAAAATAAAAGAGCCTGCAGAGGTGTCACTGAGAGTTTAATTAAGCTTCCAGATCCTTTATTACCAATAACCTCGTTGCATAACTAAAGGAAAGACCCACCAGAGTCTGATTCTCCATCTGGTTTGCAAAAGGGGAAATCACACAGAAGTTTTCTTTGTAAATATAGCACATTTAAGAGATGTTAACTCACATACAAAAGCAGAATTCTCAACCCTATTATTACCACTTTTTCAGAAGAGACTCATACATTAAAGGCAACATCGCAAACCAAATTGTTTCACAGGACTTATAAAAGAGGATGGGTTTCACAGGGAAAACTGAAAGCCAGTGCTAATTAGACTCAAAAGCATGATGACAAGCAGAAAGATCATGATTTTCACATCACCAGACATTTCCCAGCATTTCCATTAACTACATTATTTGGGGTGATGAGAAAACTGGAACCTGGAGAATACGTGCAGGCTAGCACTACTGATGGAGTGGGAGATGCTGTTTTCAGAATGTCTACTGAGAGTTTTCTCCACGAATATGTGGCATAATTGTTTTGCATTCTTACAATAATTAGACTGCGTAAACAATGCCAGCAACAGAGAGAAGGTGGTAAACACGCCTGACTTTCATTTGCAGTGAAAGCCAGCAACTGCTAGGTAAGATGGACAATGTCCAAGCATTACCAAAACTCCAAATTTACATTATAATCAATCAAAGCAGTAGCTCCCACTCTTTTCTCATTGTTTCCAGAACCTAGTGAACGCTCCAATAGGACAGAGAATCCTGAAATTGAGAAGAACATGGAAAACAGTTGAAAAGGTGAATGTGACATTTCTCTTCATAACAGTATACTACCACATTTTCAGCTCTCTTCCAAGTTGCACTGAAGCTAATTAAAAGATTCATATTAGCTTCAGTGAGATCTGGATCAGATCTGAGACAGCTAAAATCACCATACTGTTCTGATTCTAATTATATTTACAAGAAAGATTCTAATTTTATTTACAAGAAAATCTATGTAACACTAATTTCAAACGTTGTTAAATGTCAAGGAATCATTCAGTTAAAGGAAATGAGAAAATCAGGGACAGAAACCAACTCAATTCACCCTAGAGCTGTCGGAAGAGAAGGAAGGACCACAAACTTCCCTTATTTCTACAAAACTATAAATGTTTCTGCAGAAAACAAACCAAGCTAGGTAATCTTAGAAATGGGGAAGTGAATCCCACACAACTTCCCTTAGTCACCAGACGCTGTAAGTCCAGCCGGTGCCAAAATCGTGATGCTTTGCGGAACATGACCAGAAAAAGCAGCAGTGAAAACAGATACAAAGCTTGTAGTGACACTACCAGATAAAGATACATTCAAAAGCCAGACTAGCATGCCCGAAGTAATTAACTTGAGTATTAAAAAAGACAATATAAACAAGGTAACTTAAGCATCGCTCAAATTCAGAGGTTGAACTGCTGCCACTAACTTGAATTAAACCAAGTTATCTTATCTTTGCTGACAGTTTAAGTCCAATTAGCCAATTCAGGTCAATAAGCCACAGATGGAGATTTATCAGAAGCTAACTCTCAGCCTATGTGTCCCAACATCCTACAAAAATTTTCATGGAAAAGATCATGCTATTTCAGAAGATCCACACCTATTGTACTACAAGAAAGGGACTGACTCAGCAGGATCAGTTTTATCTGGAGAGCTTCAGGGTGGCTTCCTGAGATATAAAATTCAGTCACCTCTTGAAAAGAGCATGAGTTGCTATAATAACTGCACTTCTGCTACATAAAGCAGCTGTAATACGTTTTGTAAGTGTCATTTCACTTGCTCAGTGTTTTGAGAGTCTGCTCAGTTCTCAACATTTCAAAGTGTCAAAACTGCATTCAGATCATATTAAAAAAGACACAGGAAGCATCAAGAGAAAATAAATGGGGGCTAAAGGAAAAGGAAACAAGGAAGTGGGAAGACAAACTTGCATGCAAACTTGCATATATGCACATTTTCATCTCTCTATAAAGTTAGTATCAAAAGCATGCATAACAAATTATCAGCTTCTAGGATAAACTCTTAGTTTATACCCTCACACAGAATAGGCTTCAATCTAAATGCTCAGAGAAAGGGGCTAGAAAGTTTTTACGCTATTGGAAAGCATTGGGGTTTTTTGTTTGAAAAATGAAACTTTTTAGTACTTGGTGCAGCAAAAGTTTCAGTTTATGGGGTTGTTCCCAAATACTGTGTCTCACAACCTGAAAACTGCTCCATTAGCTCAAACCAGTGGCCCGTCCAGTCCTGCTGACATTGCATACTGAATGTACCCTGAGGAAGGCAGAAAATAATGCTGCTGCACAGGGAAAAGTTACGGAGTACTTCTCCTATAAATATCTGTTCAGTTATCAAATAGGAGCAAACACAAGTGATATGACTATGGAAGCCAGGGGATGCAAGGGCACAGCCAGCATTCTTTCTGAGAGAGGTCTGGCTAGCACATGTCAGAGCATCTCCATCTGACACAAGAGCCCTCCCCACCCCTGAGCCCCTGCCTGTAACCCGCGTACCTCCAGCCGCTGGGATTTCCCCTTTACCGAAGACGGTTTAAAACTCTTTCACTTTTTTCTATCTACTTTTTTTTTTTTTTTTTTTTTTTGCAGAGCATCAGCCTGCTCTGAGCAGCCCACGAGCATTCGCACTGAGCGAAGTACTCTCATGCTGACTATTACGAGTGCAAGTTACTTCAAATCTTCAATTTTGTTACGGCAGCACAGGATGACACGGTGCGCGCCTTTCCGAGCGGCAAGCGCTGACTGCACACGGAGACTCGGGAGCTTTCCCCGCCCGGGCAGGGGCAGCAGGGCCGGGCCGGGCTCTCCGCGCTGCAGCCGCCCCCCGCTCTGCCTCCCCAGGAAACCCCCTTCCCAGCGAATCCACCTCACCAGTCTCCTCTCCAACACGAAGCGGTGGGGGCGAAGGGGCTCCTCGTTAATCCAAAACAGAGGTGGTTAAAGGAGCGCAGTAAAATTACCACCCCAACTCCGGACCTTCGGGGTCCTCTCTCCCCCGCCAGAGCCCTCGCCTCAACCCCACGGCCGAGAGGCATCGCACCTTCCTCCCTCAGTCTCCAGCCCTGATTTTCCAGTTCAGACGCCCCCGAAAGCCTCCCCCGCTCCCCGCGGGCACACGAGGACCCGGGCAGGAACTTTGGCCGCCGCCCCATGTCCCCTCAGCCGTGGCGCGGCGCCGCCGGCCCGCCCCTCCTCTGGAAACGAGCCCGCGGCTGCCGATCTGCCGGAGCAGGGGCTGGTGCGGGGCTGCCACGGGGAAGGGGCCGGGGGAAAAGGGGCACTACTCACCCTGGCAGTGGCAGCAGGCGCCCGCCGCGGGGTGGAGCGGGGGCGGCGCGGCGGCGGGCATGGTGCGGCTCCGGCTGGGCTCGGCTCCGGCCAGGGGCTGCCGGCACAGCACCGCGAACTCCCGGCGCGCCGCCTCCCGCCTGCGAGGGCAGCCAGGGAACGGGAGAGAGGGAAGGAGGGGACCCGGCGGGGAGGCGGCGCCGCGCACCGGCCACACCGGCGGTCACACCCCCGCACCCCTCCCCGGGGCTGCCCCGCCGGCGGCACCGCCCCGCCGACACTGCCACTGCCACTGCTCACTGCCCACTGCCACTGCCACTGCCGCCTCAGCGCCGGCCCGCCCGCCCCCGGCCCGCCGCCCGCCCGCCTCAGGGCCGCCGCCCGCCCGCCCCTCGCCTTCCCCAGCGCCCCCTCGGCCCCGGCCCCCGCGCTGTCCCCGTTTGCTCCCCAGTGGGGCCCCGGGGGCTCCATGTGTCCCGTGGGGAGCAGTGGCGGGATGTGGGGCACTGCTGCCGGCCCGCTCACGAGTGAAAACGCTTTTGTTGTCGCCCTGTAGATGCCAAGTAGAACTTGGTGAATCATTCACAGAATCACAGAATATGCTAAGTTGGAAGAGACCCTCAAGGATCGTCGAGTCCAACTCCTGGCCCTGAACAGGACACTCCAAGAGTCACATCATGTGCCTGAGAGCACTGTCCAAATGCTTCCTGAGCTCTGTCAGGCTGGTGCTGTGACCACTGCCCGGGGGAGCCTGTTCAGTGCCCAACCACCCTCTGGGGGAAGAACCTTTTCCTGATACCCAACCTAAACCTGCCCTGACACAATGTTGTGGTTTGAAAGCAAAACAAGTGAGAGGCTCCAAGTCAGAAATACAATTTAATAAGAAGAAAGGTTAAAAGGTAAAAATAAAATAAAATAAATGCAATAACACAAAGGACCACTGACAGAGTCAGAATACAACCTGAGCAGGATGGTGGAAGCAGTCCAGGTGAGATGGTCTTCCTGAAGCAGTGATCCTGTAGAAAGGTCTGGTAGCTCTGGTCCTCTGGGAATCCAGTGGGTCAGGGCTGCTTGCACTGTCCCACATACCAGATTATATCCAGGTGAGAATGCTTGGCTCCTCCCCCTGGGCAGAGCATCTCACAATGGGATGATGAGTTGATGGCCCATTAAACAGAGATAACTCCTGGAGGGAGTTACCTGTGAGTCATGGCCAGACGTTGATGGGCCATTAGCAGAAGACAGCCCAACACTAGAGCACTGCCCCACTTGGTTTTAACAGTTCATGAAGATGGTGATAGAATAAATACTTTGTGTACATCCCACACTACAACCCAGGACACACAACTTCAATTGGATTAAAAAAGACAAGCACTAAGCGATGTAAATAAAGTGCACACTGGATGCATGAACAACTGGTTGCCCAACATCTAAGTAAAATATGAGAAGGGAGTTTATTTCATCCAAACTGCCCGTGGGATGCTGGCTACATGGCCGGCACGCCTGAGAAATGTGAGAGTGAAGTGATGAGCCACAAAGCTGATTTAAGCTGGTTTTTGTATAAATAGAGATTGGTCCCCATGCCATGCTACAAAAGGAGATGCAACTCCTTGATAACAGCACATACATACCTTCATAGGGGAAAATACAACAAACTAAAAGGCCCTTCAGCTTTGTAGTTGAAATGGATAAGAAAGTCAATGTCTGGAAACTGAAAGTGGATAAATTCAAATAAGAAATGTTATCGATGGGAATGAATAATCACTAGCACAAATCGTGGAGGGAAGCTGTATTTATTTCTTTGGAAATCTCCTAATAACACAAGATGTCTCTGTGGAAAATAATATCTAAATACTATAAGAATAACCAATAAATACAGTATCCCAACAAAGAAACTAGACTTAAATGCAAAATTTAGTGGCCAGAGTTATCCAGTAGGTCAGACTAAAAGATGTAGTTACATCATTCTGGCCTCAAACTGTATGAACAGGACAAAGCAGAACATGCTGAACATTTATCTTATACTCTGATTTTTGTAATTTGCTGAAAGTATTGTGAAGCTGCCCTGTTTAACAGCTTGTCTTCTATGATTTTGCTTCCAGGGTATTTAATCATTTTGGGGGCAACAGAGTCTAACACAAGCACCTTTGTAAAAGTAGATCTTGAACAATATTTTCCCTGAAATGTATTTCACTGTGCTTATAAAGAAATTAATATAAAGCTCAAATGTCTTTGACATGGAGAATTAGTATTTGGCTAGACTATGTGGTGGGTGAAACTATGTAAAATAAAAGCATAGACAAAAGCTGTCTTATAAACTAGTCAAGACTCAGGTTGTCAAAATCCTGCAACATATTATAATACCAAAAAGGTAGCATAATTTCACCATCTTTTGAAATGTTTGTGTTTCTTTAAAATCTCAGAAACTTTCAATTGTTTGGGTTTTTTTTTCCTTACTCTTTTATCTAGAGCTTGTTGCTTTCTCCAGTGCTGCACTCATCATTATCTGTTTGCCCTGTGTATCAAAATTTGTTTTAAACAACAGATTTTGCAGGATTAGAACTGCCTGAAGGAGCATAACTAAGGTGTTGCTTCTCAATCATTTTCACACGTGCGGTTTGTGTTGTGTAACAGGTCACCTCTTCTCACACACCCGATGCCCATGTGAAATCTTGGCTTCAGTAAAGGCAATGGCAGGTGTCTTCTGCTATTCCCCATCTTTCACCCGGCCCTTTAAACAATTTCTGCAGTTGTTAGCATCTCAATTTTTAGCCCTGTCTTAAGAAATCAGGGACTGTGTTCAGTTCCTGTCCCTGGGACTCCTCCACCAGGTCATTCCACTTTTCCGTGTGTGACCTTTTCAATGTGAAATGTCAATAACAACGTCAGTTAAAGGGATTTGCTGTTGAGAGATGCAAAAGCCTTTAGAACGGCTAAGTATCACTCTTAATTATCTTATTATTAGCAGTTGGCTTCCAAAATAAGAATGCAAAATGACCCAAAAATAAACATTAGATGAGTGGGACTCTCATTTCTTCTCATAAAATGAAAAACAGATGAGGAGTGAATACAGACTTCTGAAGACACCTCATTTCTACTTGCCTCTGGAAAATTGTCATTTCTGTCTTCATCAGTCAGTGAAGTGTTTTTTCCTTTAATCCACTTTTTAACCAGCCAGTGACCTCAACCACTCCATTCCTCTACTAAACCATCTGCTACTTCCTTGCCATTTCTTAATAAGTATAAAAAAGAACCACGAGATTTGCTTCTCAAAGATACCTTTTTAACCTGTAAAAAAGCTGAATTTCCCAGATGAATCAGCAGGAAGTTGTCAAACACACGTCTCTGTGTTTTGCACACCAGCTCATACATAGTCTCTACAGATGTCTATGACTGACAACAAATATGTTGGTACACCCTTGGAAATGGGATGTTCAGTCTCTTTCAGTAATAAATCTTACTTTCTTTTGGCCTTGTCCTAAAATCAGCAATTTTCTTCTGACTTAGAAACCACCTCTTGGTCTCCCTTTTCTGCTCCCTTGAGACCCAGGATTCTGCTGGCACCTGTTCAGTTTCAAGGGCTGTACTTAAATTAAAGGAGATATGTAAAACAAAATTTCCACCTGATCTTCTTGAGGAATTATTCTCTCTAGATGATCATGCTTGGAAATTGCATTTCATTTGTTTGTTGTATTCTTAAAAATATATCCACATTTTTTCATGCTGAACCCCAGACAGGATCATTCCTTCTGCTATCATAAAACATTGCTTTGAAAATGATAAATCACCTATACACACCATACCAAGTGAAGAAGAAGTAGCAAGAGCTACTATATATATTCATTTGCCTCTGGTTTGCATAATTTAAAAGAAATTATAATTGCTTTGTGACAAGAAGAAAATCAGCTACTTTAAACTTAATCAGTTTATTCACAAAGTCTGATGAGAGCTGTCTTCCTAATGTCCAGAAATCTAATCTAGAATATTGAATATATCAGCACAGAAATAGCAGTTTCATAATGTTGTTTCCATAACAAAAATGTTAGTCTGTCATTTTTATGTGAAAGTCATTCATACAGTGATTTTCCAACTTGCTGATAGTCCCTGAGGTGGCAAATTAGGCTTGAAGTCGTGGAGCCCAGTGCTATAATGTAATTTTCCCATATTCTACAAAGAAAACTGTGTGTATCATTTGCATGTCTCTGGGATATTCCAACAAACACCCAGGAGCCAACAGTTGCTTGAGGCCCATTAAACTTTGTCACATCATGTGCTGTAAAGTAGCTTCCACTGACACAGAGGCTGAAACACAAACGTGTGACAGGCAGCCTGACACCACTGCTTCTGGCAGAACTATCAGGGATTATTTCATATTTGCAAAAATACCTATATTATAAATAAGACAGCAGTTAATATGGCTCCCTTTAAAGAAAAAAAAAAAAAGAAACCCAGTGCATTTAATATAAGAACGAAAGACAAAAAAACCCTGACCTTTACAGAGGACTAAAAATAAGACCGAGTTGTCTCTAAACCACATTTCTATCTCATCTTCTATGGCTTGAGTATATGAAATACAAGGGGCAAAAGATGAAGGAATTAATCTGAATGAAAAGTCTGCTGCTGTTAGAGCTCCATAAGATAATATTTCAGACCTCTTCAATAAGAAATCAAAAGCCATCAGTAAAATACCAAAAATGACAGGCATTATTCAAATGGCAAAAAACAAATGCCAAGCTCTATGTGAACAACACAGGATTTAGCCTCCACCCTCAAAAATAAATTTAAAAAAAAATCAAAGCATTTACATCCATGCTACTCCTTAAATGTCATGAAGGAAAGAGTTCCCAATAGAAACCAAATTCTAATACTAGAGTGGAATCAAAAGAATGTATAATTTTACCAGAACAGTGATATTATGGGCATTTACATAACAACAGCACTGAACAAATTCAAAAGATCAAATCAAAAGTCAGAATCCAAAACTTCCTCAGCTACAGTCAGCAGGACAGCAGATATCCAAAATGAAAACCAGACTTTGGCAACTTATTACATAACCAGGAAAGAAGATAATGAACATAATTGACTACTTCTTTCCAGAATTAACTTTTTGTTTAAAGGGCATATTTAGAAAAGAGCATTGTATTCTCACCAAAGTAAGGTCTGTTATCTTCCTTTAACATGCTGCCTTATTTCAGCTTCTAAGTCATGAAAATACTTAATCAGTGTCAAATTCAGATAATTAGAAACTGCAATGGAAAAGGGCATTGATAATAGGTGTATTATAAATGGCAATGTTTTGATGATGTGAGATAATTCTCTATGACTTGTTTTAGAAAGTGTTCATGTATTAAAGAGACACTCACTGGTATCAAACAAGTAGAAATTGTGACCTCCTGATATCCCCTGACACTCCAGATTTCAGCTTTACCTGTGCTAAACAATACATACAGAATTACAACTTCTAGTAAGACTCACAGAATGGCATGCTTATCATAAGGATGCTTCTCTAAGGAGACATTTTACGTTTTATTTATATTTATTATATTTTGCATTTTATAATGTCTTTCATTCAAGTATTGCAAAGGTCATCAACATTCAGTAAAGCCTTGCACAATGATATAAGACACGTAGGAACTTCATTAATAGATGACCTGATCAAAACCTAGAGCTGGTGAAAAACAGTGAAAGTACATAAACTGTATTTAGGTACCTTAAATGAATATTAAAAGTAAGGCATTTCAAACATGGAGACACTCAATGAGGGTCACATAGCAAGTCACAGAAATAGAATCCAAACCCCAACAGCCTGACTTTGTGTACCTCAATGTTTGCCATTCTTATTATAATATTTGATGCTGGATGGGGTTTTTTTGAAAGTACTCTAGGTATTTACACACTTACATAAGCTCTTTGTGGACTTTTTAGAAGCTGTATCTCCTGGCAGACAGTATAGCTTTAAAAATACATTCCTCTCCTTGCTCAGAATTTACTCTCCCTTCCTTGCTTTGCAGTTTTGAACAGGGCTCCTGCTGTGACTACTTCTATTTGCTACATATCAGCTTATTTCGTGCCTCATGTAAAGTGAAGAGGAACCTTAGCTTCTTGGAGACACTGGTTTTCACTGGCACTGATGGCTCAGGCAACAGAAAATTTAGCTGCAAACAGTGTGAGACAGTGTTTGTACAGATACATTTTTAAATGACACTATTTGTAGTGTTTGGAAGCAGGCAATTCATACTTACTAATCATGTCTATATTGTTACTGTAGAAATGGAACACTACCAGAAAAATAGAGATGGATGGGGAAAACAGACCAGTAAACCAGAAATAGCACTACCAGTCTGACAGCATCTTTTACCCCAAGGTCGTTTAATCTAACTGGTGTCAGTACTGATGAACAGGCCGGACTTGTGAGTGACACCAGAGCAAAGGGGCTGTACTGGGAAGGCAAGAGAGGCATCACTGATTTTCAGGGCAGCTTTTCAGGTAAACTGAGGGGCAATATATATTTCTCTCCCCATGTTCAGCAGCTGGGCTTAATGAATAAGTACAATTTCTCACTTCTGCACTGAATGAAAAAGTTAGAATAAGGAAGGTGTTTCTCTTTTCAGGAGTGGGTGAACTGCTGAGGAATCAAGTTGCCCAGCCTCTGCTGCAGGTTTGGGAAAGGTGGCCACAACCTGTTGTGTTCATATATGAAAAAGGGATACTGCAGTCAATCTTCTTTGTAATATAGCTGTAGATCTTCCTTAAATTCTCTCACTTCTCTTTTGAAAAAAGGACTTGTCATGCAAACAATGCCTGTGGTTGGTGGGAAAAGAAAGAATTTGAAAACTGCAGATTTTATCTAAGAAACTTCCCAAATAATACAAAATGTGAACTTTAGCATCATTATAAAAACATCATCTTCTCTGCTTTCATTAAGAATACTTGAAAACTATCTTTTGTACAAGCTCTAGTCTGATTAATAATACTTAGGATTCTTAAAAAAAATGGATAAAGAATATGTATTTTCCTTATCACTCTTGAATACATTTCACTGTAATTAAAATTCAGACAGCAAATAGGGCATTATCACCTTTACTTTCTGCTTGCTTGCAGCATCACTTTTGTGTTTCTTACCCAGGACAGAACTTGTTTCTTGCCCATGCTTTTGCAGAGTCAGCCACAGCAGTGTTCCTGATGCCCTTCTCCATCTCACCATAAAAAGCACGCATGACATGGAAGGAACCCAGGCACACAGGGATTTGACATTTTGAAACTTCTCCCAAGGAGAGTTCATAAGAAAAGCCTACACAGGTGATGATCTCATGGACAGAGACCTCTGTGGGATTCCTAAGTAATCACATCAGGCTGGTCAAACCGTCTGGAAAGATAGGACCAGCCTGCCCTGACCAAGAGCTGAAGAGAGACAGAGCCCTCTCTATATGGAAATATAAGGCCCCTGCAAAAGGGCTTTGTACTCAATAGGTAGGAGAATTTAGAGCGTGTAACTTTACCTTCACTTTTATTACACTAACCCTCAAGAGTGCCTTGCAATCCCAGTAACTCAATCCGTTATTGTCATAGTATAGTAATATTAAGAGGTGACAGTGTAAAGTGGCACCTGGAATTATATGAATGCATTGCAACACACAGTTCTAAACAGTCTGAGGAGCTGGGTCCGAATTTAAACTTCAATTAATTGATGATTGTCACCTATAATAGGAAGAAAGTACAAGGTTAAGCCATATGGAATAAGAATGTTTCTAATGGATTACAGCATGCACAAGAAGTTAACATATTTTTGTTTGTATGATTCATAAACCCTTTCACATCCACAGAAACATGCATTTAGCTATTTAGTTCAGAAGAATAGGGAAATGAAGACCATTTGTGATTCAAGTCAGTAACAAAGAAGGAAGCATTCTACAAAACAGAGGAGTATATTAAAGAACAGAATATGTTGGGGAAAAAAACTGTGTCGCTTTGACAAGGCCAAGAGACAAGACAAGCCTATGCATGGTAAATGCATGGAGTATTCACACATTTATGCTAATGACAATGTAAACACAAATGTATTTATTAGGAATGTAATTCTCATGAGGAGTCACAGCTGAATGACAAATCATGAGTGTCAGAAAAGCACGCAATGAAGCAGAATCCTTGAAAACAAATTACTTCCCCCCAGCCCCTTGTCTCAATAAAGATTTTAACAACCTTGCATTAAAGTGAATGAACACTGCTCAGCTGTACCCAGAGTATTTCAAGTGTTTTGGAGAGCCGTCTATATTTACAAAGTTTTTATGTTTCCTTAAAACTTTTGAGTTTTGTAATGCTGTATTAGAAATGCAACACTTCAGTTGGGACCTTGAGATGCAGCTGGGGAATACAGGGAAGAGATTCTCACTGGGCAGCAGGAGACTGAGCTCTATTCTCAGCACACACAACACTGATCTGCTCTGGAGCCTGGCACAAGGCACCTAATTTCGTGGCGGCTGCCTTCCTCTTCCAAATTAGCTGTGATATTTTGGAGGAAAGGGATAGAGGGAAACTGAGGACAGGACTGTCTCCTACAGCATTGTAGGTCCAAAAAACTGTACCTTCCGGCTCCACTTTCAGCTAGAACATCTTGGTATTACTGAGGTATAAATAATAATATCACATTGCAAAGCTCCCTCTAATATTTAGAGGAAGATTGTGTGTAAAAACAGTCACCAGCTGTTCCTTCTCTGCATGCTTAGGACAACTGGTGCCACTGGTGCCATAGCTTTTGGGAGCCCCAGTTAGAATTAGCTATTTATTCTGGACTTTGATGAACAAGATATCAAATCAGCAAGAGAACCAAAGCAGGAGAAGTTGTTCTGGCTAATTTTATATTTCATTAATCTCACAATCTTACAACTATTTTTTTTTTAAACCTCAGCTGCAGTTCTGAGAATTTGCATTACCATAAAAAAATGCTTGGCCCTCCTGATTGAGAAAGAGTATCTTGAAAATACCAGTATTACTGCTTAAAGAAGCAGCAGACAAATATGCAATCCTGGCATTAACTGTTTCAGGCCTGCATTCCCAAGAAATAAAGAATTTTGACACTGTGCTTTTCTCTTCAATTTCTCATTTGTCTCTTTCACTCTCTTTGCCCAATAATTTTGACAGCACTTACTAATTTCTACCAAAATTGACAAGAGAGTAGACATTTGAAATATAACTGCCTTGTAAACATTTTGTGAAAACTTCAAGCTGGCGAGCAAACAGTGAGCCAAATTGTTTTCCCTCACGAGAGCGAAGCAACCAGGATGTAGCTGCTCTTCACATATGCAACTGCTGACAGCCAACTGGCAGTAGAACATGTGTAATCATCCATGGGCAGCCTCCCATTAGCCCTGGCCCTCTTTTTCTGGGATACCATTGACAGCTCCTGCATCAACACCACATAGTGGAGGGCTGACATTATTCAAATTGGAGGAAACATAAAGGAAGAGATAACAGACTGGAGGCAAAGGACAATTCATAGGAAACCAGGATTGATTAGTCCCCCTGATCACAGAAAGACTCACTTAAATCTCACTGGCTTTTGCATAGGGACCACAGCACAGACACACTGTCAATCTCAGGACAGTAAACACAGTAAAATGAGCACATGGCATTAATTTTGACTCCTCAGAAAAGCATCTTAAAAGCCTTGTCGCCTTTTTTGATAGCACTTTCTTTGCTTCCTAGGCCAATATGATGTAATACATTATTTATAAGCTTTTGAGCTCTTTATGCAATAATTTCATTGCTTTCCTGACTTAGCCTTCAAAACAAGAGCACAAGAGATACACATAACTGGACAAGGTGAAAATTCATGAGAAAGTGTGTGGTTTTCCACTGGCCTTGAAACAAGGAGAAAGAGAAGTACTAAAAGTGCTTCTATGTAGCTGCCAGTATACTCACACCCAAGTAAAGGAGAAAGATGTAAAAGGCAAGAACAGCCAGTTAAGCGCTTTATTAGGATTTTTGATGGATATGGTGCTTTAGCACACAGCAACATTGCAGAAAGACTTTTTCACAGTTTCGTCCCTCTCCTCATGGTGTGGTAAAAGAAAGTGGAGAAAAATTTGAGGGGCATCACTTAGACAAGAGGACTCTGCCTAGTATAGCCTTTCCTCTGCCATGTGTCCTTCAGACACATAATGAGCTCACGTATCAAATGGTGTGGGCACAATTCATCATTCCACCTCCCAGATCAGAGCTGTCTTTATCTCAGAAACATTGTGTTGGAACAGAACTCGGCATAAGATGTTCTGTCAAAGTTTTCTGTCTCTCCTTCCCTGACACAGATTTGTGGTTCCAGCCCATTTTCTACTGCTCTACTCAATGCTATTTTTGATGTCCTGCTTTGATGGGAGATTCAAAGCAAAACAGTTAATGTAGGTGCTCCATTGCAGAAATGACCTGTTAAGAGTGTTAAATTAGCCACTTTGCAAGAGATGTTTCTTTCTACCAGACCTCCACTCAAATTTCACTCCTAAACAGCTATGCCAAGATTTTAAATTGCTTTGTTCTCAAAGACCTGAGACTAGACAATTTTCCTCCTGCTGAAAGGGATGAAATTCTTCCATACGTGCAGAATAATGAGGAATAGTGCATTGACATGAATGCTTTTTCAGTCTTCTCAGGCAGCAGACATGGATGAAGTGTTAGCTGTACAGACAATGATATTTATTGTTATGGTTACAGATGGCTACAACCTTTAGGATTTATACTTTTCTCATTTTCCAGTGTTCCTG
This sequence comes from Zosterops lateralis, assembly GCF_965231275.1. Lineage (NCBI taxonomy): Eukaryota > Metazoa > Chordata > Aves > Passeriformes > Zosteropidae > Zosterops > Zosterops lateralis. The sequence goes on along the minus strand of NC_139762.1, from coordinate 49,436,704 downwards.
ATACTCTCTGTCTAAACTAATTAGACTTGACAGTTTAATGGTGAAAAGGTGAGAAAAGAAAAACAGGTTGCAATTTCCATCTGTGAAAATTCAGTCTCTCTAGAGCCATCTTAGATCCAGTACAGATCACTTCTTAGAAGCCCCTGTGGCACCTGGCTTCAAGCAAAAGCACAACAATGCAGTGAGCACCTGTTGTCTGCATCACTTCATCTAGTTAAGCAGTAGTTTGTCTAAAAAAACATACAAAGTCCCCAAAAATTGAAGTTCACTTCTAAATTGTCCCCTGTAAATATGTTTTCCCTCCCTTAAATGATCCATAAATCTCTCTCAAGCAAGGAAGCAGAAGTGAAGCAGTTCAAAGTAAGCAATCACTTTCTAATCCCTTTATGTTTATTAGAAACAGGCCTGCAGTGTTGTACTTGCTCTCAGCCTGGGAGCCTGAGGACAATATTCTGCTACCCAGGCAACTTCACATCACCAGTAAAGCCCTGTGGATAGTATGTGCCAGCTAATCTAAATGAGAAATCCTACATGTCACCAGCTATGTCTTTTATTTACTTAACAAGATATAAATACAGCATCTGTCTTATGGGTTTTGTAGAGAAAGGAGTGAAGTTTACAATGAAAGCTTGATCAGAGTTGTTAGCCAGGCTTTATCCTCCCATGCCTGTGCTGAAGATCACCATAAGACTGTGAAACACACTCCAAGGATGCATTTCCCTCACAAGAAGCTGGTGCTGAAATGTGGCATACATTAGAGACTTGCGTGAAACTGCAGATGTAGATCTTTGTTTCTGAGTAATTAGAATTATCTACTGAGTTTTCCATCAAATATGAACAAAAGAGAGAGTCAGTCTTAACTAAAGATGTAAAAACTCCTAGTCTGTCTGCTTAAAGCAGATGAGACTCTTTTATGGATCATGTTCCTGATTTTAGGGACAAATGTAGAGACTCTACTCTTTAAAGAGAAAATGGGTATTCCATGTATAAATTACACCTACTTCAGTAACCAGTTGGGAATATCTGGAGGTTGAGGTGTTTTTAACTATAGATCTACATACATAGATCATGCATGTGCCAGTGCACACATTGGTCACACTTCAATACTGCCCAATGTGTGACAAACTCCCAAGAATTGGAGAAGAGGAACTGAATTCAGTCTGAACTGAGCTTGAAAATCAAGATTGTAACAAAAAATTACCTCCCTAGTGAGCTGATAAAGGAAAGAGCAGCACCACGTCAACAAATTAATGCTTTATATTTTAAATTGGGGGGGGGGGGGGTGTTAAGGCAGTTATGTGAATTAATTTATTTTAGACACATAAAAAAATTAAGGTTTCAATCTCATTTCTGTGTTACAGTAATACAAGCAACAATATTGCAAGGGCATAGAAAATTTCTGGAGGCAATATTATCAGCTTATTGGTTTTGAATGTTCAGCAAGCACTCCAAAGGAGGACAATTTAGAGAGAATCATGCTGTGGTAAACACTGAAAGATTTCAATAAAAATTCTTTCAGAATAGAGTCTATCTGAGCCTGGGAAGTTTTATGGCCACTTTTCCAAGACAGAATTTAAAGGAAAGCTGAATCTCTGTTAAAAAGTCCATGAGTGGGTGCTGTTAATAACTCCAGTAGGTTGGGGATGATTGCACATGACTTACAGCTTTGTTTATTCACTGAATATTGGATGACATGGCATAAATCCAAAGGGAAACAATTAGTATTCATGTGCTGAGAAACAAAGCAGAGCTGGTTCTTTTACTTCTAAATTCTCAGAGGAGTGACCAAGGACTAGATTTAAGAAAGAGCTGAAAGTCACAGAAATGAGACTTAAGTTCACCAAACGGAAATCACACTCCTAAGCACCATCCCTCTCCCTCAGCCATGTCTAAGTTCTGTCAGCACCTTTGTTCTATCCAGAAGCTGTTTAGTGCAGAATTCAGAACCACACAGAGGTGACCAGACTTTACCACCCCAGCACTGGGCAGCAAGATCTTGGTCCCTGGACCCCCTGCCTTCCTCACCCAGGAAGTCTCTAAATGACTGTTTACATGAAAGGACCAGGCTCAAGAGAGAACCTTGCCTACAGTTTGGCTTTGTGTTTTGGTCTCAGAGTGGGAGATACTGATGGTCTGAATATTCTGGGTGACAAAAAGCTCTCTGTGCTACCATTTTGTGTACAAATGCTCCCACCATTTCGCTGTTGTGTTCAAGATGGAGCTCTAGGAAGTGTCTCAGGGAGACAGATCCCACGTAGACACCAGAGCACCCCAGGCAGAGATTTGTTCTTCTCTCCATTATTTCCACATGCTTAGCTTGAGGCAGGCTTATTTTAGCTGATCTCATAAAATAAGTGTAATGGCTACTGGATTGCATCCTGAAGAGTTTTATTCTCTACGTGAATTGTATATGTTTCTGATTTTGGATTTCATTGTGGAGCCAAGCACCAGGCAATTTGAGTGCCTAACACATTCACTGAACACATTTGCCTTAATGTTTCACTAAACAGAATAGAAAGATGTACATTTGAGATCTGCACATCATTTGAGGTCATCTATTAATTGTTCATTACTCAACTGATACCAAAAAGAAAAATCTAAAAAAAAAAAAATAAACTCACAAATGCAGCTATCATCAAATGCACAGAAATCCTACAAGAGCTCCAAGAGAAAGGTAACATATGGGTAAGGCTGGAAAAGCTAATTTTAACATGATTTAGTTCAGCAAAGAACACATCCTGATTTAAAATGTGGTTTTATTCTTATCTCACATTGGTTATACTTAGTTATTTTTCTGAAGATTGATTCTCACATTTAGCCATTATTAAGGCATGCTGTTTGCAAGTAAGTGAGGCGTTTTTACTAAATTTGGTACCTATTCTTTGGTAACTAGAAGAATGTATATTAGTGTTCTAATTCAGGGCAAATTTAGGGAGGAAATTTCTGAAGGGGTCCCTTTAGAAAGCAAATTCAAGTGTCCCCCTTGCCCACCCAGTTCAGGAGAAAAAAATCTCCTTTGAGAAAAGTGGGGGAAAAAACCCTGTTTATTAAACAAAGTATTCACAAGCATTAAAACAAACAAACAAACAAACAAACAAACAAACAAACAAAAAACCCAAACCAACCAACCAACCAACAAACAAAAAAACCAAACAAACCAAACAAAAAAAACCCCAAACAAAAAACCAACCCCCAACCCTCAATAAAACCTCTCGCTGTTCTTAAGAGATGGCAAATTTAGAAAGCCCTTCTTGTGGGGGGTAGCTCCGATCACTCAGTATTCTATTAGAAAAAGGCAGATAATGCTTTTTGTTTCTAAGGGGATTCCTTCCTATTCATGATTTTGGTTAAGCTAATTTGGATGGAAATATCAATTATATATAATAGGCAAAAACTTGATTCCTTTAAGCAAATAAATAAAATTACATGGAATACTACAAATAATAACAACACATTTATCGAATTATATTTTGAAGTTAAAGCTATTCAAATAAGGACTTCTTTGTGGTCATATGTCCTTCAAGACATCTAGAATCAGAGGAGGTTAACTCCTCCCTGTCAAGATTTGTCATTAGGTTGTAAATTCTCTTCAACCCAGGTTTCAACACCCAATCAACTTGTCAAGTTCTAATGGTCCTTATATTGTATTTAGCTTTTCATGCAGAAAAAACATATTATTTATTCCTTCAGCAAATCCTACGCACCAAATCACAGGAGGTGATCTCACCTATTACACTGACTGGACTTCAGTGACTGACGGCAAATACAGACATTGTCCTCGGTGTAATTTACAAGGATTTTGTAAATAGCTCTAATCTGCAATATGCATTTTCATGGCAATATTCAGGACATAAGCAGTAAACACATTTTAGTAGAAAATATTCATGACAGTGAGCCCAGTTGCATGCCTTTTTTTAAGCCACTGTTGTTTTATTCTGTCTTTTCATACCAAGGCAGAAAAATAAACCAGCAAACATACATTTTAGTTTCTTTGTTAACCTACTCATAGCTTAGTCTGGAAATGGGTCAGTTAATGCTCTTTCATTCTGCTTAAGATATTTTTCTGATACATGAAGCAAAATAATTTCTATCAATGTTTATAAGGCTGGTTTTGCTCAAGGCTCTTTATCTTGTCATATCAATCAGCCAAGGCTAATATGTGTGACAGAAAGTAGGACAGAGATCCCCAAAGAGGGACGAGAAATTGAAATGACAAATAAGCTGGAAGAGATGCAGGGTCATTTCCCTTTCAGCCTCAGTGAAATACCTTGCTTTATGAGTCAGCATTGAAGATATAAATAGTTTGCAATGATATAAATAGTTTGCAATTATAAATATAGTCAGATGATGAATGTCAGACATTGTCAGAATATATTTTGTTACCTCAGTTTAGGAAAGCAGGAACAAACAGGACTGATCGATCTGAGATACCAGAGTTCAGAAGCATAAACCCAGGGGATAAATCCATGTTTTGGTTACCTAATCAATCAGCCAGAACATCAGGCCCTCGTGCAAAGCAGGCAGAATCACCTCACAAAGGCTGAAAAACAGCAATCAGTCTTTACATTTGAGAACATCAGCTTAGCAAATCCTTCTATGTACAGAGACACACTCTCCCGATAAACACTTTCTAGAATCTGAGAAAGCAAATGAGAGGTTAATTGTCCTGCAGCCTTCCATTCAATAGTATCGATGCCCAGTCCAAGTAGCAAGAGAACATCCCTGTTTTGATTTCTGACTAGATGAACAGTCAGAAAGTCAGAGTAGTGCTGAAAGTACACCTCAGCTTGTACATTGAGACTTGACTGCCCTTGCACTAAAATCTGAAGAATCTGACTCTGTTTTTTTTTTGTTTTCTCTTCATGGAAATGAAAGCAATCTGATTTTTACCAGGTTGATTTCACTTTTCTATAAGCATAAATAAAATTAAGATGTGTTTGGAAGCATTTATGCTATGTGCAAATAAAGTTCCTTCCAGTGCAGGGGCAGCAGAACTTACAGCTCTCTCTGAGCTCATGTTTAAACATTTCACCCAAATACATATATCTTCATGTATCCGTGGTTTTCACCTTGTTTTAAAATGGCAACCCTTTTTTGAGGAAATGTGGAAAGCTAATTAATTTCTATTGCAACAAATTATCAGAGATGATTTTTCGCTACCCCTCCCCCCTATTTAAAACAAATGTTGAGGGAGGAATAAGTAAAATTTTTGCAGGTGGAAACAGTACAGATACTCTTGCTTCGTGATTCTCTCACTGCCATTTTCAGATGAGAACACTTGCTTTCCAGGAGAGTTTTAAAGTCATCAGCTCTAATGAAAATGGCAGGTAGATTAAACCTGATCATGGAAAGCAAATGGCAGTGTATTCCAGCAGGAGGCTGGGTCAGGCAGAATTGTACATGCTAATCCAGGCAGCTAGTCAAAGTCTGAACAAGGGAATGAGGTCCTGCACTGGAAGCAGATGACAGTAGCATGAAGTCCAGCCCAACAAATCAATATTCTTTTGCACCTAAATCTTGTCAGCACTCTCTATTCCTGAATTCCTTCATCTCTAAATAGAAATGTTCAATATCTGTCCACTGGGATATAACAAAGCTCAGCCATCCACTGTTTGTAAAGCATTTTGACAGTCCCAGATGGAAGCTGCTCCATGGACAGTTGCCTCTACCTCCTTGATGCTGCTACACTTTATAATCCACCCTTTTATCAACTGGTATTTCATGCACTCTCCCTTGCAGACGGAGCAGTGAGCGAACAGAAATGACAAAGTGCGCTTCCAAACTTCCCTCCCACTCACCTCTCCTCCATCTGTTGGAGAGAGAGATTTTATTTGCTGCAGAACTGCTGTCTGGCTAAAAATGTGAGCACTTTTTACAGCATGATCCCACTCTCTCCTCCACACACACCCACTGCCCAAGTGCTTCATTTTGAAATATGACATTGCTTCTTAGCTAATCCCCTGTGTAAGAAGAGGCTTCTACAGCCCATTTTATTAGGTGATGACTAAAAAGCTGCTGTAAAATCCCACATGGTGTTCACTGCTGATAAACTCCACCCTACCTATTAGGAATAGAAAGAAACAGAGGATATCCGACAATAAAGACTATTTTTCTTCCTCTTTTCCCTGTCACAAACAGTCCAATTCAGTCATATGCCTCATTATTTCCAAATTTTGAGGTTTAATCCCGAGTCTTATAGCAAATTGGTATTTATCTTTTATACCTAGCTCCTGAAAGGAAGTGCCCACTTCAGATTTTCTGTTTCTTTTAAAGAAAGCAGAAGTCAAGTATTCCAGGATAGAGAGGAAAACTAGGTTTGGCTGAGGACAGTCAAAAGGACTCAGGAAATAAAGGTATATAAGAAAACATCAAATTTCAATAAACACATAATGCAGTCCTATGGCTTTAGGACCACAGCTGTGCAACAATTCTAAATTGTGCATGTAGTGGTATGAGGAGTGGGGAGAAGATTCTGATCATGGAATACAAAATTGTCCATCATGTGTAACTAAGCAGAATATCAAAACCTGTGTTCGGACATTATTTTAGTCCAGATCTAAAGATCTGGACTTGAGAGCCACTGAAAGAGAAAGCACAAGATAAATTAGACAAAAGAGAGAGACATCATCACATTTCTCACTGAGGTGAAACCTCTTAACTTCAAAAACTTCCCAACTTCATTCTTACTCTGGATATTGTGGCTTTCATAAAGGAAAAAGTTTGTATGGTTTGGGACTTTTTTCAGTTTTCATGGTCAAAGGAACTATTTTTCACCCAAGTACCTATAATGGTATATCTATCAATCAAACTAGGTAGACAGATAATTTTATTCCACATTTTCAGGTAATTTTTTTAGTAATCTTTGCAGAAAGAGTTACAAAATGGGGATGGCTGTGATGTTCAGGCATTAGAAAGATAAGTTACTTTTTGGTGGAATTGCCTTTTTAAGATTTAGGGCTTGAACATTTCAGTGATCTCATACTTAGGGGAAAAGGATGTACTACTACGGTAGACACAAAGAATGCAGAATTTACAGTCCACAAGGACATTTGGAAAAACTCCCAATATAAGGAAGAAACTAACAATCCCACTCAAGCAACTGTGCTGAAATCAGCTCTGAGTGGGAAAAGGTAATTCTTACAGAGGGAGTTAATGACCACTGACTTAAGAAACCCCACCGACTGAAGAGAAAAACTGAGCACTAAAATTGAGCATGTGGACTAATCAGCATAAGAAGTGAGGGACTCAACCAACAGAAGGCAGAATACTGATTAATAAGAGAACTGTGTAACTTGAAGCAAGTAAACACTAATGCCTTTGTTTGCTAAAATGTATAAATAGTGAAAAGTTTTGATAGTCATTGTGATGGCTTTGTGGATTTGCCACCCAGCACCCATTTTTGTGCAGAACTGTAAATAAATACCTTGGCTCTGTGTGTGGAATGACCTCGTGCATGCTGGGATAAAGAACCATATTTTGAGACAACATTCAGAAGATAAGCATCAGACAAGACATGCCATTTTCTCTTCTCTCTCAGCCCAATTTAGTTAAAAAGAATATGGGGATGGAGGTTCATACTACAACTTTGAACCTGGAAAAATTGTGTCCTTTTTCCATAAGGACACAACTTCTTCAGATTGTGCTCTAGCAATTTCAATCAAAAGGCTTCAGTCAGACAAGCAGATGCATCACTGTTTCCAGTTAGAGGCCCAGGCTAAATTACTAGGTGATTACAGTTCCTATTAAAAACCCATTGCACCTAGAAGAAAATGTTTTTTATTTGGGGAATGGTGACTGGTCCCAAGTGATGACCCCAGCCTTGGACAAGATTCAGTCAATCCTGACAGCTGCTCAAGCAAGTTATAGCTCCTGCCAGACAAAGGGGATTGTCTAACCTAGGTCCTCAAAATGGGGAAGGAAGTTCAGCATGTTTTTCTTACCTATTCACAAGCCACAAGAACTTCAGAAAGATCCTCCAGCAAAAACCAGGTGGAGTTAGCAATGTATGAAGTAGACAACACAAAGTGGGAAAGGTGAGGCCATAAAGAAGGCCAACTTATTTTAGGCACATGGTAGAAATAGGAGAAAAATCCCCTCTCCATATCAATACCCACTGATCAGTAAAAAACAGTAACCTAATTTTAATTCACAATGGAAAACATACTCCACACAACAACCAAGGCCTTTTCTTCACCCCTGCAATCAGACTGCTGCACAGAGCTATAAATACCCCAGCTCACAGGTACAGTTCATTGTACAAGTGTATTCCTTTTTTAAGCATCAGACTCCTCCAGTAAAAGTAAAGAATGGTGACAAACTATGAATATTACATCAGGAAATTCCTTCCTATTAGCTGGTGTTTAATCTTGTCTGAGTAAGATTGGCTTGAACAGCAGAGATATTCAAAGTGATAGGGTCAAGAAAAAGTGAGAGTTATCCAGGCATGTTATTTACAGAGACAAGCAGAGCAACTTGGAAACTGTTTTTTGGCACTTGCTTATTTATTTCAGCTTGATCTTTCTGTTCTTTATGCAGGCCTCTAGCCAAGAGTTCCTTGTTGACTGCTCAAAGTGCATCTTTTAGGGAAACTTCACCACATTTTATCTAGCAGCTGTGGAAAACATTGTTCTGCATTATTTGTTAAAATTAAGTATTTAAGTGCCTTGTATCTGCCCAATAATCATAGCTCAAATACACTCAATAGCACTGCTAACTTAGCCCAGTGAAAGATTATCATACAAGATTGCAAAACACCAGTTGTCCTCAGATCTCCCAGTTCCAAAACTGATGGAGTTACGTGAGCCATATTAGTATCTGCATTTAAAGGACACAAGAGCTGGAGTAGCCTCATCAGTATGGGGATGGCCATCAGTATGGGAATGAGGCAGCATTCTTTACTTTGAAGGTAATGTCACTTTCAACCTGTACCCTACACAGCAGCAGACTGACAGAGGGAAGGAAAGGGTTCCAGAAGAAAATGGGTGGGATTAGCAACTGGCCAATATCAAACCCAAGATACTGGTCTGCACCACACTTGGGACAACGTTGTTAATTAATGTTAATTCATTTTCTACCCTTAAAATGTCAGAAAGAAGATAATGAATGTGGGGTTCTGCTCCACAAAAAAGTAAAAATGATGGCACTTGTGAGTCATTACCAGCCTCCATGAAATCTTGTACCTCTATTATATGCCCAGATACCCCATATTTTGACAAACACAATAGCTCAGCATGTCACCTACGCCCCCAAGTCCAACTAGGATCCAGAAAATAGGTAGCTCTTTCTCATAATCTACTTTAGTTCAGTAAAGCACTCTCTAATGTTCTTGCACACTATGGGCATCTTCATAAAAGTTATGGTTGACTAGCACATGAACCAGTGTTCTCCCAGGAAACAGCAGATCCAGGTTTAACTCTGTATCCAGCTATCACTTAACAGTGATGAGCCTGGGCTGCTGGTAATCCTACCTCTCTTACTGAAACTGTTTCACTGCAGAATTCATTGTGCAGTCATTTATGAAAGAAAGGGTACTCAACACAGCCCTGGAAACAAGGCACCACCAGCACTAGGGGCGCAGGTCCCCTTCCAAGATCTGGTGTATCTTTTTCATGCGTAGGACTACTGTCTTGACACCTGCAACTTGAATATATGTATTCACTTCCTGAATGGGTCCCACTTCCACCCTCTCTCTGGCTCCAAAATATCCTGAATTAGGCACCTTCAGCAGCAGCTGCAGTGAATGTTTTCCAGGCAAATTGGCATCCAATGGCTCAGAGCATCCTCCTGGGAGGGGTGAGTTTGAAACCTGGCTGTCTCAGCAGCCTAGAGAAGTATTCCAGCCACTTAGCTGTTACATAAGTATTCATCATCACGTATTCCTCCAAGCAAACTTTTTCTGTCTCCTGGTGAAAGTGAAGAACTCTATTCCTTTGACAGGGAGATGCCTGAAGGTTTCCACACTCCACACTTCAGAACTCCTTCACCCAGACTTCCCCAGTCAAAATTCCAGGGATACCGAGGGTCTGTAACTCACCTGTATTCAGCAATTTCCTTTCTGCATGTCTTCTTCTGAAACACCACTTCAGATCACCAGCACCTTTCAGCTCAGTGCTCTTTTGCTCTGTAAACCATAATGAGGTGCCCATCCAATCTTCTCCATAGAAATTAGGCACCTGAATTATTCTGGCTTCAGCATCCTGTCAAGCTACTCTGTGTTCAAGGGCTCCTCTAGTTTTGCGACCCTGCCCATAACTACAATTAATGTAGTACAAGACCAGCTAATTCTACAATGAATAGTACAGAGAGATAGATAGCACTAAACTCACGTAATGTAGCTTCAGTAAACATCTACAGATCTACTCACCCCTTCACAAAAGAGAATTGTAAGGATTTACTTCTGCAAGACCTAATGAAAACTACTTTCAGGTATCACTATTATTTATTTGCCTGCAGAATGTTGAAGAGGCAACCTAATTCTGTCAATTGTTTGCTAAAGTTTCAGCACTAGTTAACATAGGACAGTTTAGAAACCAGGTGATCAGAAGACCATTGAAAGTAACTTCTAAATGCCTAGATATGAACATTATTTAAATCATTAGCAAGTACACCTTTAAACCATGAAGCTCTGTGTGTGGCCTAAGCAGAAGATGGGCTGTAGGGAGGTAAGAATCTCCTATCAATTTCTTTCCAAGAAATTGGAATTATTTCCATAGATCAAGCAGCACAGAATGACCATAACAGGCTTCCAAGACACTGCAACCCATCCTCTTGCAACAAGGCAGGATGAACACAGCAAAGACTATGAATACACACTACCTGTGCACATACATATACCATGCTCAGATGGCAGGCTCAAAACAATTATAGAAATCCATGTCACAAAACTGAAATAAATCCTCTAATTCTCAGAACACTTATTTTTAATGGTTATTAATCTGACAATTCAACTGCTTTGAGCACCAGATTCAACTGCTTAAGCACCAGATGCTTTGGTGCTTAGGTATCTGACTATTCAGGTATTTCACATTGATATTGAGTATGTGTACAGTCAGAAATCTTGGTATTTGAATGTAGTTATGAAAAATTACAAAATAAAGTATGTAAATTCTTCCACTTCCCACTACACAAACTCTTAAAGAGGGCATTAGGGAAAATACTCAAAATTTCTGCTATCTACCACATCAAGATAAAGAGTAGGGGTGTTGCCTGGTACATTGCTAATACATTTCTGAGTTACAAGGCAACATGTCCCTGGGTCTTGCTGTGCAAGTGTAGGTGTGAAGGTTTTAATGAAAACTGAATTATAGAACAGTCTGGACTAGGAGGGACCTCAAAGATCATGTAGTTCTAACCCCCTTGCCCTGGACAGGGACACCTTACACTAGACCAGCTTGCTCACAGCCCCATCCAACCTGGCCCTGAACACTGCCAGGGATGGGGCATCTTCTCTGGGCAACCTGCTCCAGCACCTTGCCACCCTCACAGCAAAGAATTTCTTCCTAACCTCCAATCTAAAACTATCCTCTGTCAGTTAAAAGAATTTCCCTCTTGTTCCATCACATGTCATTGTAAAAAAGTCCCTCTCCAGCTCTCTTGCAAGACAACTATTTAGGTAGTAGAAGATATTCTAAGGTGTCCCCAGAGCCTTCTTTACTCCATGCTGAACAACTTCAACTCTCATACTTGTTTTCACATGGGAGATGCTCCAGCCCTCCCATCCTCTTCATGTCACTCCTCTGGACTCATTCTAGCAGATCTACACCTTTCCTGTGTTGATCAACAATAACCATTTCAGTGAATACAAATACAGTAGAGTGTCCCTGTCTATCATTATTTTAGTTGCCACTTTGTTATTGTTGGTTGTATTTTTTTTTTTAGCTCTTTTCTGTATTTAACTTTCTAAATACTCCAACAAAAAAGGCTGAAGCTCAGTAGCAACAACTGTGGTCCCTTTCATGTAAGGAAGGGTGCTTCCTAATTGTGTTTTTTGCAAATTCTGTCACAGGGGTTTCTGGCAGGAAAACCTTTAATTTAGAGAGATAACACAATTTCTTTCCTCCTATGTTTTCAGTAAGTACAGAGGTAAAAGGCTTCCCTTTAGGAATGACAGCAAATGCTTAAAACTGGCAAGTGTTTAAATGATTTGCTGAGTCAGAGGTTGTAACAGCTGACTGTTAGGGAAGTGTTTTGGAATAAAACTGTAGGCAGTATAATGAAAAAATGCTTTTAAGAGAAATAAAGGGAAAAGGTGAAAAATATGTATCATTTCCCACATAGTCTTTCGTATTAATGTGAGGTTCAAGCAAGCAAGAGATTTCTTTTCTTCACCTTTAGGACCACCTTCCAACCGCAGCAGATTGTTCTTCTTTTTCATTTAGGTGTCATTTCTGTATCACCAGGGAAAGACATTTTAAGTCACCAGTTTCTGAGCTTTTGAAACCTTTTCAAAATTCTTTTCAACATAGCTTAGACAGGCAGAAGTGGGTGGATTAGCTTGACAGCCTGCATCCACTGCTTAGTTCCAAGGTTTCAGTGCAAAATGCATCTCACACATATCAAGGCACCTGTCGTGGGTCTTAAGCCCTTTGAGTCATAGGTGTTAGCTGGTGACAGAACACTGGGACTTCCACCAGAGGTGAGAAAGATTTTTTAAAAAATAAGGAAAAAAAAAAAAAAAACCAAAAAAAACCAAAAAAACACCAAAAAAACAAACCACCACAACCCAAGGGTGTATCTGGACAAACTCATTTTGCTGATGTAATATGTAAATAGAATTAATGCACTGAGAGCACTATTATCTGAAGAGACTTCCATGGAAAAGGAAGATTCATGTTTATTTATGCAGACCAGCATAGGGGAAAAAAACCTTAAAGCAGTGACATTTGTCTGGAGATCCAACTGGATTTCCCATCTCTGAACATCACTGCAATCTTGACCTAATACATGTCTGAAACTGTAAGCTCTGAAATTTGAATTGCCATTATTTTTGTCTAGCAGTCAGTATTTCATATGTTATTGAGATAAGTTCCATCTGGGAGTGCTGATTCAAAGTCAGAGAAAAACCAGTGGGCTGCATGGAAACCACATCAGGAATCACAGATCTCTGCTGCAAGGAAAGGTACCTGTGATTAAGTTCTTGGTAACTTCTGTTGTTATTTCCTTCTCTTTGTTTCCCCTTTGCTTGGTTTTTGCAATAATGTTTATGGAAATTTTTTTCCATAAAGAGTAAGAAAAAGTATAGTAATTAAATCTTTAAAATGTGGCCAGCAAGGATTTTGAAATTGTAATTGTCCTTAAAAAAATTGAGGTAATGTTTACTGCCACAAATGTAAATAGTAAAGCTGGGAAACTAATCAGGAAAGTTGCTGCAAAATACCCATCATTACAGAAAACAAAGCCAAATAATTTACATTAATGATCCAGGTTCCTTAATTCTTGAGTTCTATACAGTGCAAGCAACTTGCATTACATGTCATCTATGTATGTTTCTAAACTATCTTCCATATGCTTGCTTACAGAATAAGGCTTCTTTTAGAAGAAACACCTGGAAAGAGACTTTCACAATTCAATAAAAAATTACTGCTACCCACATAGCTCCATTCTACAGCAGCATTTCATTTTTAACCATGTAAAATGTCCCATTTCCACAACACAGAGCATAATAATACGTGATTAGGTATTTGACAAAAGATAATTATTGAAGCAATTTTTAATGTATACAAAGAGGAACCCTTTTAAAGGCAAAATATTTAAACAACTGAATAATACTCTAATTATGTTTAACACACAAATGTTTTAATTAAAAAGGTTACTAAAGGAGAATACATGTTGTGGTTTAACCCCAACCAGCAACTAATTACCACACAGCTGCTCACTCACCCTCCAACCTTCCCTGTGGGATGGGGAGGAGAATCAGAATCAACCCCTGTGGGTTGAGATAAGAACAGTTTAATAACTGAAATTAAGACAAATACAGTAATAATTACAATACTAATAATAAAAATTTTAATTAAAAAGGAGATTAAAAAAGAGAGGGTGGAATAAAACCCAAGAAAAACAGTGATGCACAACACAACTGCTCATTCCTGACTGATGCTCAGCCCCTTCCCAGCAGTGATCGGCCCCTCCTGTCCACCTCCTCCCTGTTTATGTGCTGAGAAGATGTTTTATGCTATGGAATGTCCCTTTGGCCAGCTGGGGTCAGCTCTCCTGGCCATGCTCCCTCGCAGATTCTTGTGCACCTGCTCTCTAGCAGAGCATGGGAAACAGAAAAGTCCTTGACCTACAATAAGCACTGCTCAGCAACAACCAAAACACCAGAGTCCACATTATTCCCATCCTGAATTCAAATACACAGCACTATACCACCTACTAAGAAGAAAATTAACTCTATCCCAACCAAAACCAGGACACTTAAGTATGCTGGACACACTGAGATCCCATCAGAACAAGCTGATACTCTGGACCCAATTTACAAATCTCACTCATGAAGTCACATATGGCTTTCAGAAAGCATTCAAAAAATAAGACAAGACCAAGTGATTTTAAAAATTTTTACATGTTTTATAAAAACATTATACATTACAAAAATGTATTAATTAAACCTTACAGAGGACTTAAAATGTGTAACATTCTTTAAAATTAAGATTATCCATTTTTTCAATAGGTAAAGGTAGACGTTTATATCAAAACTTTATCAAATAAAATACAATCCCTAACTTTCATACCCATTTAATCAGAAGAATGTACACTGTCAGAAATATGAATGTGCTTAGAGATTTCTTGCCTATAAAAATAGAAGAGGGATACTGTAAATATCTCACCTGAAGACTCAAAAAGTTCTAAACACACCAAGACTCTTAAAATCAGAGAATTATCAATCAATTTTTCTGAGGATTCCAGCTCAGAAGAATAATGATGCAAGTTTAAAAGGAAGAAAAAAAAAAAGACTGAGTGGAAAAACACCCCTGAGATAAGTCCGAACATTATTTTTTTTTTTCTACTTGCTTGGTTCTTTGGCTTTTGTTACTTTTAAGCTATATAGATTTGAAAGGAAATTGGTCCAGTCACAGGTTTAAACAATTACATTATCATAACATAGGTAAATATTCTGATGCAATATAAGCAATTAAAAAAAAATAAAACACAGCATAAGTTGCTCTTTTTCTTCAGACTCTTCTGATTTCTGACCCCATTCCTCTATTAAAAAAAAAAATTCCTTCTAAACTTAAGATTGTTAAGAGGATAAAATAGCCATCTGGAATAATTTTTCAAATTATAGTTTCCCATGTCTTCCTTTTTTCCTTGAGAGTTTTTTATGGACAAGTTCTTCAAAAGCCATAATTTCATCTTCTACTTCATTTTCCAAGTCTTTATCGTGCACCAAGCCTATATTAAAAACAATAAATTAATGCAGAATGGAAAACCCCAACACCTTTTTCTCTTAACAGCATGACAAGCTATGTCATTGCTACTTTATATGTCAGCAATGTGCCTTCATATGTGCATAATCATTTTGAAGAAGTATTTAGCTTAATATGACAATGTGCTTAAGAGCTCTGCAACCAAGGAGCAACTGCTAAGCCATTTGCTGCACTAGTAATTAATTTTCATACTGAAAATCTGTTTCTATTGTTCTTTCCTTTGACTTTTCTAAGAAGCCTGTGTCATCTCTCTCTCAAGATTCATTTTCAGCAGACACTACATTTCCTTGCTGGCTTCCAAGATAGACTATAAGGTTGCTTTTGAGACTACAAGAGCACCCCCAATGCTATTAGCTGTATCTGCTGGAGTAGGAAGAGGCAACACAAGGCTTTATCACAACCCATTTTTCTAAAATGGAACTACTTTAATGTTTTACATATAGTCCATTTTGTAAGTCTAATCACTTCACTGCTGCCTATTTCTGCAACTGTTGCACTCCCACCACCTAAATATGTTTAAACATGAACATTCAGGGAGGCACAATGAAGTCTTAAACTTGCCCTCAGAGATCTCTGATGCAATAGACTGCATACAGTGCATGCTGCTTTTTGTATGAAACCAAGGGAAATGGAAGTGAAAATAAAAGAAACAAACACAAGTATCCTTTATCAGACTGGGATCCACAGGAGGCCAGGGAGAAGGCTTACTCCACTCTGGCCACCCTGCAACCAGCTGCTCTGTTTTGAAGAGTCACTGGGGAAAGCCTTGTGATCTCATGTTTTCCAGAGTGCCCCTGTGGGAGTGCTTCTCAAAGGTCACTGAATATCCACAATGCTGCTGAGTGGGAGACTGAAATGATGCTTAGAGACCTCTGCTGAACAGCAGTGGGCACAGAAAGCTGTGCAATTTTAAAACATACCTTCTTCTGTTTTCCTGTGAGAGTCCATTTGCTTCAGCCACTTATGAGCATCATCAATGGTGTCAACCAATTTGTTGGCATGTGTGATTATTACTTCTTCAGCTGAAATGGAGCACAGTTAACATTCTGTGAGAACACTTAGCTGAGAAATGGACAGCAGCTCAAAGTCAAGCACAAAATGAAGTTACACAGAGCCATGTGGTATGATGATGCTGCAAACCCACAAGTCGTGGTCACCAGTGATCTCATGTGGGGGATAATTCACTGATGTGGATGAAGATAATGTATGTATTACTCCCCATTCTAATCAACATTACTAGCACTATCGGAGCAGAAGTTCTACATCCTTGAGTTACATCTGAATCCTGAAAACATTCTGCTTTATTTTTGGGTATAAAGTTCCGGACTTTCATTGTTTCTCTGAAATTATACAAATCAAAGTAAAACATGGACCTAAAATGATGCAGCCTTTGCTGAACTGCACCATTAAGAATGTGAAAAATGCCTGTTATAATCCCAGAGACAAAGAATTTCTGTATATATATTTTCACAGAGTAGAAGAACAAGGTAAGATTCATCAAGCAATTGTCATAACGAAATCCACTATTACCTAATTAAACCTATTATATCCATCTAATTCATCACTATTGTAGTTCACTGAGCAGGAAGCCAAGTAAACAATAAGCTAAACTTCATGGACCTCATCCATATGTAAAACTTTCTACAAACAGTAAAGATAACGCTCACACGTGAAGAGCACAACCTAGCATTTAGTTACAAATTTAACATATTTCACTGATCAGAGCTGATGAACATATCAAATACTACAGTTTTTCACTACTGTCAGACATCAAAGACAAAATGACAACTTGACAGGATTTGTGGATTTCTACGACTGAAGCCAATAACAATGTTAAGATTTAAGTTGTCACTTTCCCAAAGCAAGTATACTAAACAATTTTACCTCTAGGCCACTCATTCACTAATTCAATTTTGCTTGCAAAAATCAGCATAGAATAATACTAGAAGCATATAAGGGGGGAAAAAAATCTAATTTAAAATATGCATCTCAAGCACCGTAATTTACTAAGCTTTTTAATACCAGTGCTGCCTTTCAGTACCTGACACACCACAGATTTGTGGTTAAGTATCCACTTTTGTTCAGCCCTAGCAGAATTACAAGTTCAAGGGCAGAATAATCAGAGATATCCTTAGTCAAAGACCCCAAGTACTCCTGCCAGGCTACCCCTGCATATCCAAATTACTGTGGCTAGCAGAAGTAAATAGGAAACAGTAGAAACAAAAGAAAAATTAGTAAAGATGACCTATCAGTAAAACTGCAAAGTTGCTGTAAAACTGTGTAAAACTGTGTAAGTTCAAAAACACAGTCCATCTGACCATGTGGTTAAAATACACTTTACTATATATAAAAACTCCCTATTATTCACTTTACCTCTACTATGTAATTCATTAAGCTGGAAGAGTTTAGAATATATTTTCAGTATTTCCAGCTCTCTCAGTTCTTCTTTTCCTCAGCTACATGAAATACCCGGAAATACCTTTCTCATGTTCATGTAAAGATTTTCAAATAGAACTTTGCCAGGTCTAGTGGTTTGGCCAAAAAATTACATATTAATTGTTTAAAGAAAACTGAAAAGGTCCTACCTTTAGCCCAGGCTTTTTTCTCATAGATTTCCCCTACCGCATCTGAAATTTTTTTAATATTCTCTTTGATTTTCCGCTGGCGTAAGTTGGAACCTTCTTTATATGCTAAATGGTCTCGGGTGTAATCCCTCCCTGTAATGGCCTCCACTACTTCCAGTCCATTATGTATTATTGGATCTATCTTTCTTCTGAAAAACTCAGCATAATGTCTGTAGGCAGCATGGTTATGTGTGTGTTCTTCTGTGTTTCTGTGCTCCATGTAGGCCTCACTGGCCACAGAAATTGCATTTCCTTCTGCATGCAGCTTTTCTTCCCCACTGTTCTCTGTTGGAGTCAAAGGTTCAGAAGTGTCTGCCTCCATGCTTTCTGACCGGCTGAAGTAGTTCTCAGAGCTTTGGATGAATCTGACTCCACAAAGGTCACACTGGGTCTGGTCAATATCTGCTCTTTTGAATATCTTTGATAAAAATTCCTCTTCTTTCATTGCAACAGGATGAACTCTGGAGCGAGCCTTTCTTTTCCACTTCACATACAGAGAAATGAAATGGAACACACGACACAGCTGGCGTTGAGCAGATGCTTTCTGCTCTTGCTTCTGTTGCTTGCTGAGTGCAATGACTTCCAGGGGATCCTTCTGGTCCTCTAAGCAATGGACCTCTTCAAATTCCTCTTTCAGCTCATAATCATATTCCATTTCATCCAAAGAGGCTATAAATCTGTCAAGGTTTACACGTTCATACTGGATGCCCCGTATGGGTGGATGCCCCTGAGTGTAGGCAGTGTCCCAATTCCAGTGGCAGTCAACCAAGTGCTCTTCATCTCGCTCTGTCAGCAGCTCTTGCAGGCCTGCAGCAACTTCTCTCACATGTGTAGCATTACCCACCCGTTCCACGACCCTCAGCAATCTTCCAGGTACTTTGGAGGGAGTGTCTCTTCTCATTGATTCCAGCGTTGCCTTGATTTCAGGGAAGAGGCGGCGTAAGAGGGATCTGTCTTTAGAGCTCTGCACCTGGTCAGCGTTCAGTAACATCACTAAGCACAGCACCACTGTCCGCTCAGCCTCCCCTGAAGTTATGCAGTCAGGATCTTCAAATGCATCCAGGAGGACATCGAACCTTCCATGAACACCACACAAGACTTCTGCTAGATAACAGAGATGAGATCTGAAATAGTATATAGCTACATTTGTGTCCTTTGGTCTATAATCCTGTACAATAGAAAATGTGTCTTTAAGTTCGTTGTAATGGTCCTTGCGTCTGAACAAAAATTCCCAGTAATGAAGGAGAGCAATGTAACTCTTTGGAAGGCAGACAGTAATGTTCTTGGAGAGACGCATCAGGACAGTACAACACAGAATATACTGAAATTCCAGCAGCATCACTGTATTTCCTATGCTTGGAATCAGGTACCTTGTGCATTTCTTGATCAGGACGTTCATGAAACGGAAAAAAAATCTTTTACAGTTTTCTGGGTTCTTATGAACATAGAACTGCTCAAGTGAATTTTCAAGAAGTCGAATGAAGCACAAGTGTGTTCGTCCTGTATTTTCGGCATTTTTGTCAGGTAGCAACATACCATGTCTGCCCTCTATTCCTTTGGTCTTTTCTCCCTGGCCTGCATTCTTTGGGGAACTTTTTGCCTTTGCCAAAGCAAGCATTAGCTCTTTGTTATAATTATCCTCTTCTTTAAAAAGAAGTTTCTCAAATTCTTCAGGATATCCTGAAGATAAGATAAGGACCTTCATGGCACATAGCCACAAGTCAGTTGATTCTCTTCTGGCTGCAATGTCTTCAGTATTAAACTTAAATGTGATGTATTTCTTCAACATCTCTCTACAAGGTTTGGAAATAACACTACAGAATTGCAGTACTTCTTTGCATGCATTTGGGTTCTCTGACAGTATTCTCAAATGAAAATGATTAGGAAAAAACATTCCTAGGAGGGCTTTACATGACGCATATTTGTCAGAAGTCAAAATGTCCTCAAAGCTTTTGCACTGATTCAGTAGCTCTTTAGGGAAAATGCATGTGGCTTCCAACAACAGTCCATTTATTGCTACAATGTGCATTTTACACTGAAATACTGTCTTTGCTTCACAACGTAACAAGGGCTTGTGGTAACCCTTACAGGTTTTATCTTCACAGTTCAATCCAGCAATGAACTTCATACAAATATCGGGGTACTTCTTGCTCAGTAACTCACGAGTGATAAAGCACAACCTGCTTAACAAGTGCTGCTTCAAAGCCAATTTTACTTTCTCTGTGCTTACTGAGAAATCCCCTTTTGCCTTCCTCTCTTTTAGACTTGGCTTGTCTAACAAAAACTTGATAATGGGTTCAGCTTCATTTTGAGACACCTGGCAACTGTCACCTGTTGGGACAATCCCAAAATAAGCAAAGCATAACTTCACCATATCTTTCTCCACATTGGTGGCTGCTTTCTTCAGACCACTAACAAGACTCAGAAGAGCCATCAAGCCACGTGTTGCCATGAGGAGGATGTCCTGGCTAGGAGTGCTGCAGTGACATAACGCAAAGAGAGCTTCAACGGCACCAGCAGAGTGATTCAGAGATAGGAACTGACGGTACGCGGCGCGCAGCTTCCCAAAGTCTCCTTTCAGAGCTCCCTGCAAAAACACAGCCTCAGCAACGCCAGACTTCTGCCCAGTTTGTTCATAAAGCTCAAGGGCTTCTCTTAGGATGCTCTCTATATTCCCCAGTTCTGAACCACGACTCAGCCTGGCACGTGCTTCAGCAAGCAAACACGATGCGCGAAACTCTTTTACAGACGTGAGGTTGGCTGCTTCCAGAGCAAACCCGTGTTGCTTCATTAACTTTGCAGCCTCCTCCTGGCGATCCTTCCTTTTCAGTAACTCTGCTGCTTGGTGCAAACATCCACGAGACTTCAGAAACTCAAGCTGATCCTCTATATCAAGTTTTGAGAGGGCTTGCATCATTTCCTCAGTCCTGTTCATACTCAGGAACTTTGCAGCTGCTTCCAAATACAACTGATTTGCTGTACAGGAGAGTTTGGATGACATTTGTCCTTTTGCATTCAACATATCTTCATATCTGAAATAAAAGATACATCAATTGTTGATGATGACAAATCTAGGCAATTAAAAAAAAAAAGTTTCCTCCAGAAGCCCTTCCTTCAAAAAGGCCAACTGTTTCACGTGATATATCTGTCAGGCAAAAAGAGGATCACATCATCTTAAAAGATCTACAGAAAGAAACTAATTACAACATGAGGCTGTCAGAATTAAGATTATTAAAACTTCTGGTACAAACAAATCACAAGGTTTACAGCATTAGTGAAGCATTCTCCACACTGTCAAATCAATGCACAACTTTAACACATTTTATCAGTTTTAATAGTCTATTTATAAAAAAATATGAATGTCAGTAAATTCTCCATGGGTCAATATATTCAATATTCTGTAAAATTTACACAAACTTGTCAGTGTAGAGAGAATTCTTTCAAGCCTGCTGTATGTATCTGCATATGCTTTGTAGCTTATTAAGTGCCTCAGCAAAATACCTGGTTGCATCTTTCATAACATGCACTTTAGAATATTCAGTCATTTATTATTAATGGCTGATGTAAAAATTATTGAGGTATCCCCTAAGCCAGTTTTGTGAAATAGTCTCTCCTGCATGCTGAGAATGAGTAACTTTTTCCTGTGGGATGAGTAAATTATCATTAGCTTTTCCTTATCATCTTTCTCATGATAAACATGGCAGTGCAGATTTTTTGTGTCTATGCTGATAAATTGCCATGAATGTTTTAGGGGAGCTAATTTAAAAACTCGTTTGTTGGTCAAGTGACTTTAATACTTGAACTTTTTGATCAAACAATCTCTACATATTAAAGAAGCTTTAATCATTCAAAAAATCAGTTACCATTCCTAAAGGTACATCACAAGGGATCTATGTAAAACAAAGTCAGGAGATAAAACCCTTCTGAAAATTTTTCAGTGAACCAGCCTCATTACATGGAATTTGAAAATGCAAAAGAGAATTATATTCCAATACCATCTTGCCAGACATACCTTTCAACTGCCTTTGCTGCTTCTTCATAGAGTTCTTCCTGACAATACATTTTAATGGCCAGATCAAACTCCTCAATTAGTTCATAACATTCAGATGCTTCTTTGTAGCACTGGCTTTTCTGATAGTAAACTGCAGCATCTTTTATCTGCAATGCAGAAGTCAATAATGAAACTGAAGTGCTGTAAGCAGTCAAAACTATATGAATGGAATGAATCTAGTAATTCCATCATGTGTCTCATAAAGAAGTATGCTTTAATAAAATGTAATTAAAGTATCTGAATAAAATCAAACACATAGTAAAGTAACCACCACTAAAACAGAAGAAATTGTTCAAACTTCAAAATATTTGTGTCCAAAAACTACAGTATAAAATGAAAGGTATTATATAGGATTTTCAAAATAATTTTATCCACCCAGCTCTGACTGTTGTTAGAAAACACTACACATGCTTCTGCTGATTTACAGATTTCTCAGAATGAATAGTACTAAAAATACAGTTATAGATACAGAATGAGAACCCTAATGTATCTCAAACTTCAAATATTTGGGAACAATCACTTAACATTCTTTTAGTGAAAATATGCTGAAAATAAAAATATTACATATTGCTAGCACACAACTTTAACCCTTCCAAGTTTTAAGGTTCCATTTAGATGGCTGTTATCAATTAAGTTTCAGTACCATCAGAGTACTGAATGAAGCAACAGCTTAAGTTTCATGACATCAGTCATTCACTAATTTTTGACTGCAAATGACTGATAATGATATTTGAGGAAAGCCAAAGAAATAAAGTCAGCCTGCATAACTGTGTCATTCTCTACTTCATCCCTCTTCTGCCTTATCTCTGGCAAATGATTCCTTTTGAACAGCCCAGCTTAAAGAGCTAGTTTAGCTCTTTAAGCTGGGCTGTTCAGAAGTTTAGCTATTACCATGACACAAAAAGATACTACTACTTTCTGAGTAATATGAGAGGAAAAAAAGCTGAAGAAAAAAGAAAGTGTTGAGTATTTAATACCTTTCCTAATTTTTTACACAATTCTGCACAAAGACGGAACTCCTTTGATTGAATCAGACATTTTAGTGATAGTTTTGGTTCTCCACATTCCAAGTAAGTTTTAGCCAATGTCATATATTCCATCTGTTTTTCCCTGTGGAAAGTAAGAGAAAATTACCACTAACATCCAAATTAAGTTTAGGATCATGTGAGCTGTCACTGAATCCAACCAACACTGACATCACATACTATTCTTTATATATTACATTATTCTTTATACATTGTATGTATTTTGGGCTGACACTGCTCTGGCCAGGAGTCTGTTCCAAAACATAATAGCTCTGGCAGTTGAAAGATTCTTTTGAGTTTTTGGGTTTTTTTAACTAACGTATAGTACTGTGATTTTGTACTGCTTCTCTTTTCTTAGCTTGTTCTCTCCTTTCTGCTGTTTAGTGCCAGTGTCATTAGAGACAGAAGGAAATGTGTCCTCAGCCTTTGTTTTGTATGACTGAACAATCCCAGCCTTCATGGTATCACTGCAGCATGATCTACATTGAATTCCCAATTCTCAAGCCTGGAGAATCAGAATTCTACAGATCATTTCATATAGAACACATGAAAATCCTAGTTAACCTTTTTACACCAGCATTAATACTTTTATTTTAAAAAAAATCAACTTTGGCAGCTTCATTATTACATATGCTCTGTCAACTTAAAATATCCTAAAACACCAATTTCCTTCTCCTCAAATTTTATGCAGTTGACAAACACAGTGAACTAAGAAAAAGTTTTATCAGTCTTATCAACAATTTCTCTATAGTCATGAAATTTTATGAGCATCCTTATACTTCTAACCAGAGCTACTAATGTAAAGCAGGTAATTTAAAAAGATAAAATCTCAACTAACTCCAGTAATAGCATTTCTTCAGATCTTCCCCCTTCTCCCTTGTGTGCCAGCTTCCTCTGATCTAGTCATTCCTTTCCCATTTTGCTATCATTGCTAGCTTCTGGTCTCTCCAGCATGAACAGGAACTGATTCACTTAGGTCTAGATCTTTCTCCTTTAAGTTTTTTCTTGTCTTATTTGAGATAAATCCCAAAGAGTTTCCAAGCCTCTTCAGGAAACTGCAAACTGTCTCCCCTGTCAAACTCTTGAGCTATTTTACTCAGCTGAAGTCATGAACTAAATGATTCATCTCAAAATCTGTTCCTTTAAAACTGTCCTTTGGTTCAGATCTGGTTCTGCTTGTTTAGCTTAAATTGACTGTAACACTGATTTTACCCCAAAGCTCACTTTTTGCTAGCAGCTTTTCTTCCCCAATGCACACCACCATTCCCTGTCCTTTGTTGAGTGAATATGCAGTGGGATTAACCAAAGTTGAGCACTGCTGATGGCATAAGTTCCCTGATCTATATCTAAGGATTCAAAGCCTCTTGACGTAATGCAAACCATGTTGCTTTTCTCTCACACAACCAGTAATCCATTGCAAGGGCCAATTTCATTTGGAGAGCCCTTCTACTACTCCGCAGAGGGAGCAGTGCCTGGGATCCTATAGTGCTAGACCTTCCAATCCCTTAAATCTTTTGCCAACCACAAACACATAAAGACACCCCTCCTGCACTATTCTCTGGTGTCTTTGGTCCAGTCCCACAGCTGTGGGGTGAATCTCACCCTCCACACCCTAAGGGGTCTGGCACTGCAGAGTGACGCTCACTCAGCTGCACTGACACCTACCTTGGGCTGCTTTTCTTGGCGTGCACTTTGAGAACAGTGTCGTGTGTCAGGGCCAGCTTTGACTTCTCAGCTGCTCCTCCCTTTTGGTAACATTTGGCAGCCACCTGGGGTTAAATCACACACAGCATTCACAGATGTGCATCCAGCCCATGGCTCATCACATAAAAGCAATACTTTATTTTATAGTCACTGGAATGCAAAGCAGAAAGACTGGCAGGGTGCCTGGAAAAAGGAAAAGGTAAAACATTGTGGTACATTTTTAGGACAAAAAAAGAAAAGCTTTAAAGTCAGTCCATGTGCGACTACCAAAATTAGAATATTAATTACAGTATTGTACACAGAAGTAATGAAAGTAGAATTCCTGGTAAGCTGATACAACAAATGGCATAGGCAATTTGAATGATAGCCTAAACCATTAACTGGTAAGTGACCAGGCATCTACAACATATTACTAAAAGTGAGGAAGACCAAAGTGTGCAAAGTGAAATCGAAAAGCAAGGAACACTTACTCAATGCTTTTATCATACCAGGCTCTTTCTGTGAAAACTAAACAGAAACACCGGGAGTTACCATGCTCCTAGCAAGGTTTTCTTCATTATCACCCTGCTTATTCTGCAACACCACAATTTCTTTATTCTATCCATTAATTTAGTGTTGCTTCTGTCTGGAAATTGCACACTGCAAGCCACTCTAAGAACTGCCAGAGTCGCCAGATAATGCCATCTTAAGGTAGTATTGATTAGCAAAAATCAGGGTTATAAAGAAAACAGATTTGCTGATA
This sequence comes from Zosterops lateralis, assembly GCF_965231275.1. Lineage (NCBI taxonomy): Eukaryota > Metazoa > Chordata > Aves > Passeriformes > Zosteropidae > Zosterops > Zosterops lateralis. The sequence goes on along the minus strand of NC_139762.1, from coordinate 49,411,136 downwards.
ATAGAGCTAATACATTTCAGATTTCAAGATGATTTTTTTAGCTATGTGGGTTTTTTATCTAAACTCTTTCCCATCCATTTAGAAAATTGCCTTTTATTTTCAAGGGGAGATAAAGACTATCTGTGTAGTGGCAGCTGATTATTTTGGGGTTTTTGCCTTGTTATAAACATTTATTTTTCTTTCAAAGAATTTTATGTTACCTTCAAAACACAAAATCTTTCCCTCTGCCATGATCAAAAAAGTATCTAGTTTTATTTCATAGTCACAGAACATCTTAAATTGAAAGGGACTTATTAGGATAATAGAGGCCAACTTACTGCTCTCTGCAGGACTACCTAAAACAAACCCACACAACTAAGAATGTCATCCAGATGCTTTCTGAACTCATGGCTTAATGTCATGACCACTTTCCAGGAGTGCCTGTGACAGACTACCTCCTCAGTGAAGAGCCCTTTTCCATGTCCAATCTGATCTTGTTCTGATCCAACCTCATTCAATTTTCCCATGTCCTATCACTGGTAACCAGAGAGAGGAAATCAGGACCTCCCCTCGAGGAAATTGTAGACTGTGATGAGGTTACACCTCAGCTTTCTCTTCTCCAAGCTGAACAAGACAAGTGACTTCAGGTACTCCTCTTAAGTTGTGTCCTCTAGAGCTGCCTGTGGCAATGGCAGGGGGGTTGGGACTGGATGATTCTTGGGGTCATTTCTAAACCAAGCCATTCTATGATTCTATGACTTTTCACCATCTTGGTCACCTTCCTCTGGACACACTATCTAATAGTCTGTTCCCCTTTTTTTATTGTGGAGCCCAAAACTGCACAAAGTACTCAAGGTGAGCCTGCACCAGCCCAGAGTAGGGCAGGACAATCACCTCCTTTGACTGGCTCACAATGCTGTATTTGATGCACCCAGGATACCGTTTGCCTTTCTGACTGTCAGGGCATACTGCTGGCTCATACTCAACTTGCCACCAACCCGAACTCCCAGATCCCTTTTCATGGGGCTGCTCTCCAGCCTCTCATTCCCTAATTTGAGTGTATAACCAGGAGTACTCCATCCTAGGTGCAGAATCTGGCACTTGCCATTGTTAAATTTCATACAGTTGGTGATAGCCACGAGGATGTCAAGGTCTCTCTGCAGGGCCTCTCTACCCTCGAGGGAATCAACAGCTCCTCACAATGTAGTGTCCTCCTAGTTCAGTGTTGTTGGCAAACACATTTAATGTACACTTCATTCCTGTGTACAAATTATTTATAAAAACATTAAAGACCACTCGCCCTCAAACTGAGCACTGGGGAGTCCAACCAGTGATAGTCCACCGGCTTGGTTCAACTCTTTGAACCTGACTTGTCAACCAGTTTCTCCCCTGATGTATTATGGACTTGTCTAGCTGTGTGTTGAACATTCCATCTAGAATAGAGACTGTGAGAGAAACTATTAAAATCTTTGCTAAAACCAAAATATACCACATCTACTGGCTCATCTTGGTCAACCAGATAAGTGACCTTGTCATAAAAGGAAATTAAGTTGGTTAAGTAGGAGTTTCCCATAGTGAACCCATGCTGCCTATGACTAATGACTGCTCAAATGTTATCTTCAGTAACTCCCAGAATAACCTTCTCCATAATTTTACTAGGCACCAAAGTGAGACTGAAAGGCCTGTAATTACCAGGGTCTTCCTTTTTACCTATCTTGAAAACTGGGACATTTGCCAGCTTCCAAATGAGTGGGACCTCTCCAGACTCCCAAGACCTTTAAAAAATAATGGAAAGGGACCCCACAATAAAATGGGCCAGCTCATTCAGCACCTGGAATTAATCCCATCAAGCCAAATAAATTTATGTGCATCCAGCTTCCAGCTGCAGCAGTAAGTCTCAAACCAGTGCAGAGTCAGCTGGGAGTTTATCATCCCCCAAGTCAGTCTTAGAGCAAATCATCATTTTAAATCATGTTGGAGGTGAAGTAGGCATTAAATGTTTCTGCTTTGTCTATGTCCCTATTTGTGAAGTAAATGACCTCATCAAGTAATGGACCAATGTTATGTCTAATCCTTCTTTTGCTGTTAATGTGTTTTAAAATGACCTTTTTGTTGCCCTTCACAGTCCTAGATAGCTTGAACTCTACTCGAGCTTTGGCCACATGAATTTTCTCCCTACAGTGACAAACAGCATCTCTGTTGTCCTCCTCCTGTGTCACCTCCCCTTGTTCCAATGTTCAAACTTTCCCTTCTCCCTTAAGTTGAAAAAGATGCCTGTTTCAGCCAAGCCAGACTCTGTCCCACTTGCTCAACTTCTGACCCTTTGGAATTTCCTGCTTCTGCACTCTTCAGACTATCATTCAGGAATTCCCAAGGGACCTTACTCATTAGCTGCATCCGCAGCACAAGTCTGCTCTCCTCATATCCAGGGTCAAAGGTTTGCAGGACTTTTTCTCCTACCACCAACTACTGGAAACTCAGTTACTTTGTGGTCACTGTGACCAAGACATAAATCCCCACTTTACTCACAAATGCCTCTCGGTTTACAAAAAACAAATTTAGGAGATCACCTTTCATTAGTCAGCTTCCCTAGTACTTGCACCCAGAAGTTATCTTCAACTTGCTCCAGAAATTTCCTGGACCTGTTTGTGCCCACTGTATGATTTTCTCAGTTGCTGCTTGGGAAGTTAAAATCACCCCTAAGGACAAGAGCATTTGATCTAGAGATATCCCTTATCCCCCTGTAGATGAATTAATTGATGTCAGCTGAGTTTTACTTCGATCCCATTAACTCTTGTTCCATATCTGGACTGCATTAACAAGGAAGCTAGGAAACAAAAAACTGTAAAATATCTATGTTCTTTAAACAGAAAGGGAACAAAACCATTATTTTCCTACCCAAATTAATACACTTCCAAGAAGTGCTTTTATTTCTCTACAGTATGTGCAATGACACTGTCAAGAACATGGTTTAGATTCATGCTTATCAATCAATTCTGATTGATGCTAATAATTGTTTTTCCAACTGTCTTTCATTTGTGTGCATTAAAATGTAATTTCCCTCATGGGACTCCAAATTTCTGGGCAGTGAATTTAAGATTAGAAACAAAAGGCTGGCTCTCCCTGCTCACTTCTTGTAAGTCATTTACAAGCAAATACACAGCTACAAACCACAAACTAAGGCAGACTGCTACAGAGCAACTGAAGGTTTACAGATGGTTTTATAGATACAGAGAAAAGAACAGGTTTCAGAATAAGCAAGAATCCTTATTTCAGATAAACATATGTTCCTACCTCCCAGAACTGGTGTTTGGCATAGTAGTCTCCCTGTGCAATCCATTCTTCTGGAGTTGAAGTTTTAGCAAACATGCTGTCATCTAAGTCTACAAGGGCAGGCGTGACCATTTTATGTTAGAATGGATAAACCACACAAACCACTTATCATGTACCAAAACTACGCATTATCTCACAATGTTCCAAGCCCTATGTTTGTGCTTACTCCAGTAATGGTAACTATGAGTCAAGTGTGGTAATGCTGTTGTATAAGGCTACCAGTGAGAATACAAAACCCCACAGTTTGGCTGGAGACTGGGCTGGCAAGTGGCTGAAACTGCATTAACACAGTAGAAAATCTGACTCCAAATTGACCACTTTAAGCCATCAATATCTGCAGCTATCAGGGTCCATTGAGCTCTCTCCATGGTAACTGGCTGAGTGGCAGTGACCCGATCTCCCTTTATGTAGGAACACCTCTTAAGGTCATCCCTCAATGCTGAGGGATCCCTTACTCAAAATCAGATATCAATGGGCTAGTAAATGACATTTTTGCATATGTGTAGTATTTAAGACAGGTATAGCAAGCTTATGTAAAAAGTAGAGTACTGACCACCAACCATCCATACTTAACGAGTATTTTACGAATCTGAATTTACTGGTTAGAACTCAATAAACTAATTACAAGATCAGATCTGCTTGAGGGATCGCTGACTCTTCTCCCGTGACAGTAAGAAAAACTAGTGAATAAGCAATAAACTTTAACATATGCAACTGAGCTTTAGAGACAAAAGAATTAAGACCCACTAAAATAAGTGGAAATTTGCAAGGGTAGTTATCAATGTGTACTGTTAGAAGAACCAAGGCATTTAAACTTCTTTATTACACAGCCTAAAAGCAAGAAAACGTGAGTTTTTACTGTTTGACAGTCTTTTAAGAATTTTTTAGGACAACTTTACCTTTCTTTTCATCTGTTTTGACAACTTTAACAAATTTTCTTTTGATGAAATACTTAAAAGCTGGAGCCCGTTTATCACGGTCTTCATCAAAGATCCAAAGATTGACTCTGGCTCTTGTAATTGCAGTATACAATTGCTTGAGTTCTCCATTCAGCATCTGAAGCACAACAAAAAAATTGAATAAATGAAATGCCAGATGAGCTAAATTGTTAAAAAGAAACATACTTTGCACTTGTAAGAAAACAGAGAATTTATACAGAATGAATAACAAGAAATAAAGTGCTTTTAAGTAAGCCAGTCTAAGTATTAGACATGGGATTTCAATTACATAATGGATTGTACAAGCAACTACTACTACAAATCAGCTGCAGGTATGACAGGCTATTTTCCTTCTAATCACTGGCATGTAATTATTAATTTACTACACAATCCTGAAATTATCTGACTCACTAGATTCTAAGCAAGTTCCTTAATTTCAAGATAGTGACACCAACCAGAAACAGACTATAGGAATAATGAATTTTGACAAGCTGAATTGCTATTTGCTTTAACCACAATTGTTCTGTAAATACACCCAAAAGTCTATGATACAGATTTTGTTCTCTAATTAAATCACATTTGCAAACAATATCTTATCTTGTAAAACCAGTATATTATTCTATTATATTATATTGCATAATATTGTATTGTATTATATTGTATTGTATTATATTATACAAATGTGAACAACTATAAAAGATGAAGCAACCTTGATAAACATGGAACTAACAGGATGATATGATTTAAGAGTTTTCCCTACTTTTAAGATTTAAGAATTTAATTTTTCCTTCCTATTCCCAGTGTTACAAAAAACTCACCTTGTACATTTCTACATTAAATGGACTCCTTTCCTGTGTGCCAGTGGCATCCTCTAATGGCACTTCAATTAGCAAGTTGCTTCCCACTTGCACATCCGGATCAGGACTGTAAGAAGAAATTATCTTCCATTCTTTGCTAGCCTGAAATATCAAGAGAATAAGGTTTATTTGTATATGTACTAACCATTGCTGCCTACACACGCACAAGATAAGGTTGCATGGTGTGATCTATTCATCTCTACAAGGGAAGAAGGCTCAGAGGAGAAGACTGGGGGAGAAAATTATCTCAGGGAAGAATGCAAAGAATAATCAGCAACTTTCAATGAGAAAGCTGAACTTCATCTCAACACAGCCTTTGCTTGAGATAATTGTCTGTACCAGGTGGTCACCAAAGCATATAAACAACTTTCCCTAAAACAGCTAGTACAGAGTTACACCTTTCTGAGCTGCCTAGGCAAAAGCAAAGATGTGCCACAGCCCAACAGACTCCAGAAAATCTGAGGAGAGAAAAAACCAAACCTTTAAGAGTGCAACCAGCATGAGCTGGCTACAAGCTGCACATTATTCTTCAGGAACTGGGGATGGCCAGCATCATGATGGAGAAGTTAAAGGGAATACACACATACATTATATATACACATATATATATATATGCAGATATACATGTATATATATGCATGCAGAGAGCACTAATGGGCATCACATCTGTATTGTGATTCCAATGTATATTGCCATTGTTATATTATGCTTGCCTTGAGATTTCAGGATACTGCTGTATCACTCTTCTAGATCCAAATCATATGCAACGCTCAATACATCAACAAAGTATTCTGATATTGAACATAAAAACCTCCTTGGGTGGACTATGCATTTTCAACTAAACACTCTTACAGTGATCCCTCTGTGGAGGAAATCAGGTTACCTTCACCATGGAGGAGGGTCAAGGTTCAGTCCTGGGGACAAAGATTCTCCTGCAAATTCCCAATACCACAACAGGCAAATTCATTGAGGGGGAGTGTGCTGATTGTTGGGCCAGGCAGCTCCCTGCCAGCCTGGGGCAGAATGAAAGATAGATGGTGGTGGGATAACACATACAAGCTGCAATTTGTCATACAAAATCTACTAAGACACTTTGAAGAGATCTTGGCCTGCAGGTTAGGATGGGCAGACACTAAGTCCTCTTGGTTCTACAAGACTGACAAGCTCAGTGAGCTGGACCCACACATATCCCATGCTGGCATATATTCTCATCCTCAGGGTTCCCAGAAAAGATGTGGCTGGTCATTCATGTGATGAATGTATTAAGCTTCGTTTTGAATAGCAGTAACTGCTAGTGATGGTCTCAGCCAGGGGGTGGAATGGCACCTGCCAACACCTCCTCTTGTAAGAACACTCAGAGGTGAGCAAAAAAACCCACTCATGGGGAAAGTCTAAAAAAGCGTGGTCAGAAAATATTGGACTCCAACACAGAGACATGTGAAAGATGTCTATAAATATGCACAAACACTCCTAACTATAAGTTAAGTGTGGCAACAGATAAGTGCTGTGCACTCTGATGCCACATAGGAAATGCCAGCTCCTGATCACACCGCTCTGCAGGTTCCTGATCCCCTGCAAAACTAATAAGCTTAAAATTGTGAATCTATTCTAAGTTGCCTTCATTTTTCCCTTTTGGTATTTAATTGAAATGCGATTAAATACTACCAAGTTTCCAGCACAAAACAAAAAGTACTCAGAATAAGGCTGAAACAACATTTTTACAATCTATATATTTCTAAGCTTCCAGCAACACAAAACAAGTTAACTGTCTTCCCATAGGGGGAAAAAAGCAGGAAACCTTTCCTGCAAAATGTATTTTGAAGTTAAGATTTCAAATGAAGACACTCCTAAGCCTGTCACACATTGTAACATGACAACCAGCTAAAGGTAAAGTTTGGTCAAGAGCTTGCTGTGTTTTGGGGGCTTGGCTTTTTTGTCTTCTAGATTTTTCATTCGCATCTGCTTCCTGAAACAAGACTCTTCTTAAATCTCATTTTCAAGACAAATAAAAAGAAAATCCAACATTTTACAAAGTGCACAGAGCCACACTGCTGTGTTTACAACGGTTCATAGATTCAGCTTTTCTAAATTAGAAAACCTCAGGGTGAACTGCTTTCTTGCCTGCTTGTTTAGCTGCTCAAATCAACTCAATTACTCATGACTCACAGGAACACGGAAGAATTGTATGAAAACAGTTCTCCAGGCCTGACATACATTAGTCTAAGCTAAAATGCACTACACAACTCAACTCTGCTAAACTGATTCTGCTAAATTCTTATAAATGGATTGTTGTTTTTCTGATTGCAACCTGTATCACCAGAAACAAATCGACATTGAGAAATTTACCATGACAGCCAGTATTTACCTCAAGCTCCTTCCTTCTGCCCTCATCATGTAACATTCACTAACCTCAGTGAAAAGTCACCGGTAAGCTGCTCTCAGTTTTATTGTGGTTTTCATCTGCTGAAAACCACATGAGACACTGTTTTGAGGGGTAGAGGCAGAGGACATCTGCAACAGGGCTGTTCACACAATGTCTAATTGCAGAGTAACTCAGTCATGGGTACATGAAGTGTCTGCAGAACATGTTCAGTAAGGAATACTTGGCTGGCTGGGGTCAGGAGAGTAGTCTTGGCGTGCAGCAGAAGTGCATATGTGTGCACCCCAAGGCTCTCCTTAAAATTTTACCAGTAAACCTGAAGGAAAATGCAGCGCTGGAGGAAACAAGTTCTCAATTCATATACCTATGACCTCTCTGTTTTCTGCTGCGATGAAACCACTCATCTTCAGAGAAAGGAGGGAATCTTTTCCCAGCTGCAACACCAATTAGACTACAAGACTGACTTAAGAAAAAAAAGCCAAAAAACTGATAAGAACGAAATACCTCTGAATCTGTAAAAAAGTTGTAAAGGAGGACATCATCAAATTCCAAACCCTTTGCTTCATAAATTGTCAGTACAAGTGCCAAACTAAGTTCCTCAGGTATCTTCTCCTTTGCAGTTTCATTTGCCACCAATACCACCTAGCATAAAATACATTAAAAAAACATTAGAAAGCAAAGAAGGAAAAAAAATATAACAGTTGCATAGAAAAAGACAAACATGATGATAATACAAGAGCCTTCCAAAAAATAGACATTTCACAGAGACATTTCAGCACACTCCACAAAAAAGGTCACAAAGCTGCCACTAGAAGACTGACAAATGCGTGGTACGTGCAGACAGTTTTAGATCTGGTGTAAGAAAATTTGGAGTTAGAAAGTAACAGGCCAGACAATACCTCACACAATACCTCACACCAAAAAAAGCACATAAAGAACCAGACGTATTAAAAAGAAACAGAAACCAACACAATAAAGGTTTCTAAGTTTGAAATGCCTAATTTATCAGTGAGACAAGGGCTTAAAAAAGAAAGTTGTGGGCAGTTCATACAAGACTATTATTTAGCAACAGAGCTGGCAGAATCTGCAAAAAGCTAAGAAAAAGCAAACCTGATGTGCTCCAAATTCTATGGGTTGTGTTTTCCTTTTGTTGCCCCTCAGCAGAATTGCTAGGTCACTAACACTGCAGGACTCCAAGACTGTAGGTTTTGGCCCATCAAAGAGACCACGGTCCTGAGGAAGGCGATCAAAAGATTCTGGAAAATAATGCTGGAGCAGATCAACCACTCCAGATGCTAAACGGAGAATACCTGCAGAAAGCAGAATACAGGTTTTTAAAGACTTCAGCCTGAAGTCTTTGCAAACACACTTTTAAAAGATTCTGTTAGAAGTTTGGAATCAAGAAATATAATGACAAAAACACTGATCAGGGAATGCTGAAGCTGTAAGCTTCAATTTATGTTTTTGCCAATTTGAGTGGATGTCATTCTTCAGCCTCTAAAGATCAGAAAACATGCATGCTACAACAGCTTGGCAGCATTCTCACAAAATAAAGATCACAAATGAGAAACAAGAAAGGCAGAAGCAGCACATCAATGCTACAAAATCTAGTGCTTTGGGGAGAGGACAACAGAAATGGGAATGATCGTTTCTTAAATTTTCTCTCACACAAACACAGCCAAAGCATGCGGTAAGAATGAGAGTTCATAAAATGACAGTTTTAAAAACATTTGTTTTTGGTTTTCCAGTTGAGATGTCAAAAAACAGAACTGACACATCAGAAAAAGCTGTCCATCTGATCTTTTTGAAAAACAGGCCACAGAGAGACTGAATTTCTGGCCAGCAGAAAACTTCAATTATTAGTGACATCCGAAGAGCACAGGCACAGATCATAAATAAATTTGTTACTCTACCTGAATGGGACCTGTAGTTCTGGTACAACTGATATATCCTTTTTGGTTTCCTAACACGCTGCTTCTTGTTCACAGAGCTCTTGCTTGCGTAATGAAACAGTGACCTCAGGTCACTGAAACGAAAAGCAACTCCTTTCATTATGCTCTGGGCAGTGTCACCGGTTAGAAACATGGCATTAGGGTCATTGATGCATTTCATTAACAGAGCTAGCTCAGCCTGCGTGAAATCCTGGATCTCATCGCCATAAAATTCATGGATGGACCACGGCAGCTCCCTGAGCTTTCCAAGTCTTTGAGATAAATTATACAGCAAATCTTCTTCATCGAAGTACCCTCTCTGTGATCGTATCTGCTGATAAAGACAGAAGAGTTGATAGATCTCACTCCTGTCTTCCGTGAAGTTTGGTGATCTCTTTCGGCCCAGCTTTTTGTACTGCTCCTCAGTAAGCTTGCCCCCAAAGCAACTCAGTGCCTCAAAAGAGCCTTTCAGAAAGGATTTTATTTCTTTCCAAACCAGTGCTGGATTGTACAAGCTTTTACCTTTTATCATTTTTGGCCATATTTCATTTGCAAATACATTGTAAGTCACAAAAGTCCAAGGATCACTTTCCTTAGAGCACACATCTGCAGCTCCTCCATCATCACCATGTTCCACTTCAAGATTACCTTCGTCATCTTCATCCTGCCAATTTGGTACAACCAAGTCTTCTTGAGGACTCCAACCAACAATTACTCTTTTAAGACTTCCATCTTCATTTCTTGGAAAAAATGGGTCAGGCATGGATGCATCTAGTAACAGCAACAACTGCTTGGAGGTGACAAACAGTGGAAAATTTTCATCTTTAATGTCTTGTAGCCTGTGAACATTTGGGTCCAGAGGCTTGAAGTGACTGGTCACCTTGGAAGACTTGCTAAGTTCAATGAAATTCTTCTGAACTTCTCGGCACAAGACAGGATTTTTTGTTACGAAGATCTGGTGCAGGTGCTCCAGCCTGTTAGATGCTTCTGCACTACACATTTGGTCTTCTTCATGGTCACCACATGAATTCACTTCTGCACCAGCTGTGCCCACGGGAACATTTTCATCCTCACTGTCCTGGTTTTGCTCATCACTCACCTGCTCCTCACTCGAATCATCACTCTCTTCCTTCCCTGAACCAGCTTCTTCAACCTCACTGCACTGTCTCTGCTGCCATGTCTGCCTCTCCAACAGAGGTCCATCTGCCAAGGTGGATTTTTCCCAGTATGAATAGAACCTCTTCCAAAGCCTATACAAGCAGCAAGTTGTCTTCCCCGTCCCACTTCGCCCAATTAAAATGATTGGTTCCATAGGCTTCGGATTGAGATCAATCACTGCATACTCCAACTCCCCAACTCGGAAAGGGTAATCAACAGAAGACTGCACATCATTTATAATGTTAAGTGCCATGTTAGTACTGAAGCTGTGAAATTTCATTATGTTGTATTCCAGTTCTGCTGCACTAGCTGGAGGGAAATACTCAGGCATGGTATGTTCTTTTGACTTTTCTGCCTCCATGTCTTCAACATAACAACGTGGAACACGTTTCTCTGTTGTCACACTGTGGTTCTGATGTCCTTTGATTATACCCTTGAGCTTTTTCCTCAAAATGCAGGATAAGCCACGGTTGTAGGAAATGCATATATTTTCTAAGGCACGGTTCAGCTTGCAGTGGTCAAGAACAATGGCCCAAATTCTAATTATTTCTGTGTAAACTCTACCTGATTTTTCTAGATGACTTTTTGTCTGTTCTGTCTCCATAATCTTTTCTGGACTCTCACTGCAACGAGGAGAAAAGTCAATCGCAAGTTCCCATAGCATTCTTGCACCTTTGCCCAATTTGGCTTCATACAGCTGGATATCAGCTTTCAAGTGTTTCAGTGGCTTCTGGAGGCCCCTAGACCATTCCCCGTTGCCAAGCCGCTTAATTGTCATTATGGTTTTAGCTTTCAGATAGTGAGGCATAGCTTTACTGCTCAAAGTCTTTAGCATTTCAGGAGTGCACTCTATTTCCCAAGTCATGTTATCAAACTCCTGCACATGTGCCTCAATATCCAGACCTTTCCCCTTTTCTTCCTCTAGTTCTTCCTTCTCTCCATTAGGCAGGGCCATACTAAATTCCCCTACTCCCTTCTTTTTCTCCCAATCATCCCCTTTTCTTTCAGGATGAGCCATGCTTCCACAAGGTTGCAAGGAACTCCTTTCCTCTTCCGAATTAGTCTGGGTTGAAGATGGCTTTTGCACCAGAGGATGATCCTTTTTCAGGGTGTCACTCACTTTCAGTTGTTGAATTAAAGCTGTGATTGCCTGCACTAGACTTTCCTGCAGTGTTAAGGGGCTGTTTATTCCTTCTGTTTCCTGCTTTGCCAACTGCCCCTTTTTTGTTTTTATGGAACATGGGGTTTTCAAGTCGTTATGCACTGCATTGCTAGATGGTGTCTTTAATGAGAACCCAGATGAAGAACATCCCGTGCTCTTTGACGGTGAAATCTCAGAGGCTGGAATGGGTTTAGATATTTTAACCAACTGCCCTGCTCTATCTTGGCGATGCCTCTTCTTTTCCTGTGCAGCAATATTCCAGGCTTCTAGCAGTGGGTCTCTCTTTTTAATTCTATGCATCACATCTTTTCCTGATTTGTTTTTTATGTTAAAGTTAATGTCAAATTTTGCCAATAACTCTATTATTCTCTTAGTCTGCTTTGAAAATCCTCTCTGGAAAACAATATGCATCACTGTATTTCCATCATCATCTTGTATGTTTGGACTAAGATATGGAAAGTCAGATGGTCTTGAAGCAAAAAGGTCAAGTAGATAGTTCAGAATGTTCAAACCAGTGCCATCTGAAAGCAGGAGAACAAACAGAAAATAAACTAACTTGTTCTAAAAGTCTGCATTGTATGCCAACAATTTCAATACTGTTTTTCTGCTGCTAGTAAATTAAAATCAGTTGTTTTTAAAAAGAGGAACAAAATCTACATTTCATGTTTATAAAACATGCTTGTATGAAACAGCTCAAAACTGAGCTTACCCAAGTTTCAGGGAAAACAATACAAAGGCAGCAAAGTATTCCCAGAGCATCAGTCAATTTCATTCCTTTTTTTAACCTCCGGGTACAGACAGATTTGTTCATTTTCCAACATCAGCCCTGACTGCTACCCAAGGGATGCTGGTGACCTGTCATCCAGGCAAGAAGCAGCTCAAGGTAGTGCTCTGGGGTCATTTGGTTCACTTTAATAAGGCACCCAGAAGTAATCTGCTGCAGATAACTTTGCTTTGCTAAAATAACCTGCAGGAAATCCCAATTATTTCCTGATATTTGAGGTCCCTGGAGCAACTTCCTACAAAATCAGATTAGTTACCTCTCTGGGGGGAAAAAAATACATATATACTCTACATATCTGGACTTCATCCAGATAATAGATGTGATTTAAATGAGACAATATATGCGAAACATTTCTTTTCTAGCTGTAAAATAGTGACATGCCAAAATCACTGTAAAGAAATCGCACATTAAAAACTTTACACAGTGAAAAATACTTTAGAGAACATATCGCCATGAGACTTCTTAATCTTTTGATTTAAAAATGACAACTGGCATTACCTGTGCTTTTAATATCTCTAAAGCCATTCAATGAAATGTTGTGCTTTAAAAATTAATAAATTCAATATTTTAAATCATTTTAATCCTTCAACTCAAAAATGCATTTTCTTTTCCTAACTTAAAATAAAATCTGATTTGGAGGCTTAATTTCACAGTTTATCCTAACTTTTTGTATTTTTATGTAGGCCCTACAGTTCTTTCACTCACTTCTCTCCTGAACAAAACTTTATTGATTTATGACTGAACAAAAACTGATAAACAGAGTGAGACACAGTCAGGCATCCTGATCCACTGTCCCTACAGCAGCAGAATGGGCAGGTAAGGAATAGGGGATGTTTTCAACAGCAAAAGCCTTACCTTTATTATTTAAGTAGATGAAAACTGCAGCATGCAAAGCAGTATCTCCTTGTGTTACAGAGAGGTTCAGAGGGTCTGCGCCTTTGGTCAGCAGCAAATATGCCAGTTCAAAACAATTCTTTCTGAGGCATATTTTTAGTGGTATTTCAGAGCTGGTTCCAATACCATCAGGCAGAGCTGGTGTGAAGGAAAGAAAAATATTAGGGTTTAAATTTAATACACCAATCTGCTAACTACAGAAAGCTCTGAACAGATGCAGTCAGATGCTGATTTCCAGGCAGGTGACAGGGGTTTTTTTTGCCAGCTTTTTAGATGTGTCTGTTAAAACACTTTTTGACTAAGAAGATCTTCATCATTTCCCCTTGTTTCCCATTAAGCTGAGCAACCAGTCCTTCTGTTTTGACAGGAAGACGTAAAGGCCAGAACATATTTTCTCCAAGTCAGTCAGTCACAGACTGAAACAAGATGCCTCCTTGCTCCTCTGGCATTCAAAAGGCTTCAACAGGACCACGTGTCCATAACTTATAGCTAACATCAAGCTGTAAGATTAAATGAAATATGCCAGAGGGATCCTAGGAATAAGCTCATGCAAAACAAGAAGTATGATGATGTCTACACTAGTTAAAAAAAAAAAGACATCTGGTCATGCCTTTGAAATCAATGAAGTAGTCAGTTACTTGCAGCATAACAAGTGTATTTTGACTAAACTCAAAGACTGTGGCTAACACTTTCTATCAGGACAATATTGTGGCTGAACACAGAGAAATTAAGGCCCAAAAGAAACCATAGGTGCAGCAGCAACAACAGTCCTTGGCCTTTTACTAACCCTAGCAGACAAATTTCATTTGATAAACATCTTCCACTCATGTAGCCTTACTAGCCTCACCATGTCCCACACAGCAGATGCAGCCAATGCACTGCACTCCAACAAGCTGCTGCACTTATACAGAGCCACAAAAACCCCCATGTGTTGGTATTTCTGAGACTATCTTGCCCCCAACACGTCAAATAACACACTGCATTTTTTATAGCACATTAATATCACAGTTTTTCACCTCCTCGTTCAAGCAAGCATTTTATGAGGGGCATTTGCGTATCCAGTCTTTCACACTGTTGGATAATGTTGCCAATGTCAACATCTGAAAGATTGCAGGTTTTCAAGAGTCCTCTGCCTGATGGATTTTCCCCATTGGCTTTCCCTGTTAGGAGCAGCAGAACTTTATGCCACATTTGCTTCCCCAGTAACTGTTTTATGAAGCTGTTAGCACAGGCACTGGAGATGTTGCATGAGATTTCTTCAGGGATTTCTGCAAGACAGTCAAGAAAACATAACTCGCTCAAAGCCATATAATGAAATCCACCTCACTGTAAACTAATTTCAGCATAATTAACTTGTTAAATTGAAAGTAAGGAACAGAAAATATGTCTTTCCATCCTTATGCTGTCAGCCAAGTAAGTTTGAACATTTTGATGCATCATGAATTCTGTGCATATTCCACTGATTTTAAGTGCAAAACACAACATTAAATATAATTAAAAGCACATTATTCCAGCTATAAAAGTTACAGAAACAGGTAAGAGAAGGAAGGGTAAAAGGGCACTAAGTTTATGCTAGCACCAAACACATTTTTCACAGCAATTAAGTTTTGTGAAAGGGAGAAATAGGGACTCACTGCACCTTTCACAGAAGACAGCCATTTCAGAAATCGCTTAACTGCATCTTCCTTCAATACGTTTTTATTATTTGCTCCATTTTCACACCTGTAGAACTGGACAAACTGTTCCAGAACATCCTGGAGAGAATCTGTATCAGCTGTGGCACTTTCATTCTCTCCTGCAAAACATTACAGAAATTGAAAATCCACTTCCTTGCCAGCATGTTTTCAGGGCAAGACTGTAATGCATTACATCCCAGGGCTCTAAGAAATGTGTAGTGGCAGATTAAAAACAGATGGCTGAAACACTTACTGCCAATGCCAGTCCTGTGATGGATTTCTGACCCCACAGGAAATTTGATACTTTCATCAAATACACTCTTGTCCTGGTTTTGTCTAGGATAAGAGTTATTTTTCTTCTTAGTAAATGGTACAGTGCCATGCTTTGGATGTAGGATGAGGATACTGTTGAAAGCACAGACATGTTTCGGTTGTTGCTGAGCAGTGCTTACCCTGAGACAAGCTCTTCTCCAGGTCCCATGCTCTGCCAGTGAGCAGGTTCACAAGAAGGTGGGAAGGAGCATGGCTGGGACAGCTGGCCTGAACTGGCCAAAGGGACATTCCATACCACAGAATGTCCATTATATAAACTATGAGGAATTTGCCATGAAGGGACCATTGCTGCCTGGGGATGGGTTGGGCCTCACTTAGTGAGGTGTGAGCAATTGTACTGTGCACCACTTGTGTTTCTTGGGTTTTATTCCTCTCTCTTTCTCCTTTACACAACAACAATAATAACAGGAGTGGTAGTAATTTACTTTATTTCCATTTTTAAACTGTTCTTATCTCAACCCACCATTGGAGGGAGGGGGAAGTGAGTGAACTGCTGCTTGATACTTAGTTGGCAGCAGAGGTAAAACCATGACTCTATTTACCATAATTCACTAGGCTTAAAACTGTAACAGCTTCTGTATGCAGGCAGGAAAATGCTGCAATTATATCACTGTTCAGAATTTTTAGAGTAGATGACTAAACCCAGTAATGTTTGCAGCGTACACTTCTAATGAGCTTGTCTGATTCCCCACTGCCATTTTAAAAATACACCTATAAAAGAATTTGTCCTCTTAAAATTCAAAAACAAAACAAAAATATGCACCACACCAAAATGTTATCTACAAGTTTAAGAGATATTTACGTAATGGGAAATAGCAGATTTTAAGCAATGTTCCAATAAATGCCCTTAAACACACACCAAAAAACTTGGCTTGGATTTCCTAAATGCTTAAGGAACTCAGGTAAATGAAAGACCAAACAAAACAGTAGCTTTGCCTCTTAGGACAAAGAAAGAGACAAGGTTGGTAATCCTTTTAGAAAGAAGGACTAACGTCAGATTGTCACCTGTAAAGCTGAGGCTTATTCTCCAGCCTCTCATTTACACGAAGCTTAGAAAACTGCTGCAGGCTGTGCATCGCCAAGAAAACCCCAAAACCCAAAAAAAAATCCTGGCCACAAAAGACATTGCAACCCAAAATGCCAACGAAAGCCATTATTACCACAGAGGTATGGTGTTAACCTCCTATGGAGAACCACTGTCCTAAAACCTTTTCCAGAGCAGAGGTCTCCATGGTAAAGAAAAAAAAAACCTGTGGGAATTTCTTTGCCAGGAGCTATAAGATGCAAGCACAATGAAATACACTGTTTTCCAATAAACTGATAAGCAATGCACACGTGAAAATCGAGATGTAGCCTAAAAACTCCCAGGGAAAGTTACATACAACACACCCACAATTACTTATTTGAAATAAACGATTTTGTACCTAAAGGTTATTATTTTAAAACAGGAAAAGCACACACTGCATGTAGTACCTGTCTGTTTCCTAGAGGAACTGTGTTTCTCAATATGCTTGCTGACTTCTTTTACAGCATCAAAGTTTTTGTTCTTTTTCAAGATATCTATGACATATCTTGACCGTGCATCTGGAACAGTGGGATTAACCCCAAAATTCAGGAGCATGATCACATCTTCTGTTTGTCCTAAAGCAATAAATGTAAAAAAAAAAAAAAATTAGAGAAAGAATAGTTCGCGTTGTTCAGGAGTTCTGTTGTTCTGTTTTCCTTTTTATTTTTAATTACCTGGCACAATTTATAACATAATTTTAACTTTAAAAAAAATCCAAATTCTTCCAGTGTCATAAGTTGATATGGTGGAAATCAGTCAAAGGTTGAACTTGAAGATCTCAGAGGTCTTTTCCAAACTTAATGATTCTGTGATTTTATGATTTATAATATTTATAATATATAGCTATAAACAAACTTTAATAGATACAGATAAAGATACACGTTTTCTAATGTTATAATATATAAAGACATAGACGCTAAGAGATAAATACATATTAAAAATATGTGCTCTCTATGTAATAAATACCATACGAATATTACCAAATAAACTTTAAGCATGCAAATGTCTGGTGTTACTTTGGCATTGATGTTTGCTTCCTGTTGCCCCCTCGTGGGCAGAGTAAGAAATACAAGGAAAAAAGCCAGGGTAATGTAAAACGAAATCCCACAGAAGCTGAGAAGGAAAGCATTACGTTTTCCTCCTCTGACAAGGCACATTGCTATCTAGGCCTTAAATTTTCACCTTTTTAAAAGAACAAGAGAGGCCTGACAGCAAGTTTTATCTTAGCTATCCAGGAATTCTGTGGTCCTTTAAAAATTTTGTAATTAACTATGTTTACTTAACTCAGGAATGTTTGTTATTTTGGCTGATTTTAATTCAGATCTGTGTTGGCTGAGTGTCAGTAGAAAACCTTAAGAAATTACCACACCAACCTGCACAAAGGAACTCAATGGACCCATACTCCTTAGAGAACTTAATAAGTGAAGAATGAAATACAATAGAGGATTGTTTAATGCTGTCATGTAACTAGAGATGAATTAAATGCCATAGAAAAAGGAAGATATCTTGAGAGAGTTAAGGAGTCAAAGGCCTATACACCCCAGAAAACTTGATTAATACATTGCAGGTGCAGTAAGGGAGCCACTTCATAGGCTTATACACCTCAGAAAACTTAATCAGTAATAATTGTCTAACCAGGACAGCTAACGTAATTAGGCATTTTTTAGCTGGATAAAACTTGGGTTATCCATTTAAAAAAAAAGATAGATGAGATGTTCTGGGTGGTAATTAAGAGGAACAAAACACCTATACCATAATGCAATAAATTAGGCAGGCTTTTGGGAGTGTCTATAAAAGTAACATTGGATTGCTATAGTGTATATAAATGACTGAAAATTCTTGTTCCTTCGAACATGTCTATGGCAAATGAATTCCCAATACATTCCAAATTTTGACTCAAAATTACTATTAGGAATGTTCAACTCACAGCCTTTTGCTGTTAGATTTAAAACTCTGTTTCAGGCCTCCAGGTGGTCTAATGTGATTTCAAGGGCACATCAAAATTTAAAAGGTAACTTCTATGATTGAAAAAAACTGTGGCATACTTGTGAGAAAATCCTAGCTAGACAAACCAAAGAGCAAAGAAAATGGTCATAATTTTAAAAGGAATTATTGAAATGTTTAAATATCAGTTGCTTCTCCAAGTCCACATTCAGACATCTTCTCATTTTCTTCTTTAGCATGAAATAGCTAACACCAGGGTCGGAAACTTTCATCCATTATAGATTTTTCCACATGAAAACAAAACAATACACACACTAAAAAAAAATATTTACTGCGTTTCTGTGAATATTCACTGGAAGAGGCCACAATATGCAGCAGGGTCTGTCCATCTCTGTCTTTCTGGTTGATCCTATCCTTCAGCTCTGGCCTCGAAATCAGTAACCACCTGAAGAGATTGTTCTTTGCTGAAATGATAAAAAAGCACACTTAAAGAAACAGATCCTCGGGTTTTTCTCCCCTTTAGAGTGGTAAGATGCAAATCTAAGGTTGATCCATGACTCTATTACACACAAAAAACCCTGTTGCTCCACACTGAGATGGCAAAAATAAACACTGTACCTTTTTTAAAGCTGATCTATTCAGGTTACAAAAGACCCATATCAATCACACTTCTGCTTCGAAACACAGAAAAGAACAATTATATTAGGTTTCCACCACTATCAGGCATGGGTGATCAAAGAGAGTGTTTACAACATTTCTAAGAGACTGCTTTACTGGCATGTGCAAGGTCATACCCAGATGATCTAACCTGAGCTGTCAGGACATTTTTTTTTTTAATTTAAAAAGGTCTAGCTGTCAGTTCTCTGATGAAAGCCAGCATTGTTTTATTCCAGCTGCAGATGTCACTCACTTGCTTTGATACACAGTCTGATGACAGCATGCAGCGGGTACAGCCCGATGGACTCGGCCTTCGCCCCAATGGAAATCAGCCACTTGACTAACTCTGCTACTTCCTGCAGCTTCTCACCACGACCATACAGCTCAGATGTCTGGTAGCAAAGAGAACAATTACAACACATCATTTTTACATACATAAAAAGCATTTCTTTTTTCAATATTTCCTAAATTTTCATGACAAGAATCAGTGGAACAACAACAAACAAGCCATAGCGACTGTAAAATGTAACTATTTATTTCACAGACTTCCACAGAATGGCTTGTGTTGGAAGAGACCTTAAGTGTCATCTAGTTTCAACCCCCTGCCACAGGCAGGGACACCTTTCACTACATCAGGCTGCTCAGAACTCCACTCAACCTCAAACACTTCCAGGGATGGGGGATCCACAACTTCCATGGGCAGCCCATCCCAGGGCTTCAGTATCCTCTGAGTAAAGAATTTCTTCCTGATAGTTAATCTAAACTTACTGTCCTTCAGTCTGAATCCATTCCCCCTTGTCCTGTCACCATGTGCTCTTGTAAAGTCTCTAAACATCTTTCTTGTGGGCTCCTTTCAGGTACTGAAGGCCACAATTAGGTCACCACAAAGCTTTCACTTTTCCAGGCTGAACAACTGCAATTCTCTTGGCCTTTCCTCATAAGAGAGGTGCTCTGTTCCTCTGTTCATCTTGGTGGCCTCCTTTGGTGGACTCACTCCCACCAGGCTGATGTCAGGAATAAGTGTGGCCTGCAGGACCAGGGTGGCAACGATCCCTCTGTACTTGGCACAAGTCCTGTGTCCGGTGCCGGGCCACTCACTACAGGAGAAACATTGTGGTGCTGGAGTGTGCCCAGAAAAAGGCAATGGAGCTGGTGAAAGGTTCTGGAGCACAAATCTGACAAGGAGAGGCTGAAGGAATTGGGATTGTTTAGCTTGGAGAAAAGGAGGCTGAGGAGAGACCTCACTGTTCTTTACATTTTCCTGAAAGGAGGCTGTAGCCAGCTGTGGGTTGGTCTCTTTCACCACCTCCATGACAAAAGAAGGAGAAGAAATGGCTTTAAGTCGTGTCAGCAGAGGTTGAGGTCAGACATTACAAAAAAAAATTTGATTGAAAGAGTGGTTAGACACTCGAACAAGTTGCCCAGGGAGGTGGTGGAGTCACCATCTCTGGAAGTGTTCAATGTTTAAGAGGCATCTGGATGTGGTCTTGGGGTTTAGGGGTGATTATGGTGGCACTGGGTTGATTGTGAAGATCTCTTCCAACCTTGATTCTGAGAAAGCACACAGCCTGAGCAGAAGCCAGCTGAACTTAAAAAGTATGTTCTAGCAAGGGCTTCATGAATGTGAAGGACAGTGTACAAGAGGTATAGCGATTTGGATACTCTGGAGGTGTGCAGCGGAAGCTCAGATGGAAATTGAGACAATATGCCAGAAGGATCAGGACATGAGGAGGTGGTCGGAAACAGTATTCAGACAAAACTTGTCCATTTGTGTCAGTCATCTTTTTTAAATAGCAGTCTTCACACTTGCTTCCAACATTTACAAATAAATCTTTTATTCTAATACCTCGTGCCAAATTTTGACTGGCAAGAGTTACTCTTTGAGCACAGTTATCAAATCAAAATACGACAGATTACAGGGAGAATGTAGCAGCAGCAGGGGAAGTTCGAGTTGTCAGAAAGCCACATTTTCAAATTCTCGCAAAGAGAATTGGTACTTAGGGATTTTTCATCTTGATTCTTTCAGCCTTCCATGTGTACAACAAGCCCACTAGAACAGGTAAGATTGGTTGGGCCAATTCAACAAACAAAGGGCCATACTGTTTTGTAAAGTCTGCCCATTTTTCCTGTCCCAATAAGGCATTTTGCTTTGCTGGAACAGTCTGCTAAGACAGTCTTCTACTGTGTTGCCACGCTTCATTGCCAATGTAGAGTTCCTGTGCTAGCACAGCACACCTGCCTAAAGATACCCAACCAAGACACGCTTTCATATATCCATTCACTATTCCTTCTGCTATCTCTAAAAACAAGCCTATGAGGAGATGTGCAATAATTTCCCTTGCACTGTCCTCAGAATTACTCTTGCTCACTCTGTCAGGTACCTAACTGAAATACAATTATGGAAAAAGCACCAATTTGAAATTATTATGACCAAAGTACCACAAGGACTGTAACAGCCAAAGGGCAAATTCTAGTATATTCCACCAACATGACTTAAACCTTTGTGAGAAACAGCAAAACCTGACATTGAAGGAAATTCCTGGGGAGCATGAGAGAAAATACACACTATCTGAGAACAGGAAAGGCATCCTGTTTCTTCGAAGCCTGCAAACCTTGAAGAAACTAACAGACTGTCAGGTCCACAGATTTATTACAGGCCTGCAACTGGGTTGCGTGCGAAGGACTAAACAAGGATTCTCACACTAAGTGTGTAAGTACCGTTTAAACTCTGCAATAAACAGATTCATTTTGCTCTCAGCTTGTGAGTCTCACATTCACATGCCAATAAACTTCAACTTGCCAGTCAGTTAATGCAAAGCAGAGGTACTGTGTAGCCTACAGCTAATGTCTTCTAAAGTTCCTGTCAGGGAAGAAATTAAGAAATATAGAAATTCTTTACTGTGAGGGTGGTAAGGCACTGGAACAGGTTTCCCAGAGAAGCTGTGGGTGCCCCATTCCTGGCAGAGTTCAAAGCCAGGTTGGATGGGCTTTGAGCAGCCTGCTCTAGTGGAAGGTGTCCCTGCCCAAGGCAGGGGATTGGAATTAGATGATCTTTAACACCTCTTCCAACCTGAATCATTCTAGGTGTCTGTGGTAAAGCCCAATGGAATTTCTCAATTTCTCACAAACAGTGTGAGATGCCTTCAGAAAGGCACTGGTATGTCACTGCTATGGAAACTGGCTGCTCCTGAGCTGCAGAGCTGATGAACTCCCAGCAGCTCTTGGCTCACAGACAGCCTCCAACTACACCTTCATAATTCTAATATACCTTGAAAATACTAAATTTAATTCAGAAATATTACATTACATGAAGTTAAATTTTCAAACAAATAGAAGACAAAGTGTGATCATGTAACATACATGTATTATTTTTCATTTTATTTTTCTTGGTTCAAGATGGAAAATCTCTCACTAAAGTTATCAGGAAGAAACAGATACAAAGAAAAAATAAAAAACATGAACTTACCTCAAAGAGACTCTTCAGGGATACCTGGTTAACTCTGAGATCACGGGGCAGCTCTTGCTTCTCAGACAACAACAACAGACAAGACTGAAAAAAACCCCAGACATTAATGTTTTCATAAACACACTTAAAACTCTGTTTTTCACTGCCTCATCAGATCTTGTCAAAAAGCCAGCACAGGCTAACAATATTTCAGATCTTTTTGTAATATCACAACTGAATCTCCATTTTGAATTTTCAACTGAATTAATGCAATACACAATGGAGTGCAGAAAGGTACAAGTGATGGAAGTTACCTCAGAAATAAAAACCATATTAAAAGGTTAGGCCCTAAAAGATTCTTCAATATTTGGAATTCTTCCAGTGCTTGGAAGTAACCCTTTGCTTTAGGAATGGACTTTTACACTGGGGACAAGACTGCCCAGCTAACACCAACATCCCAAGCAGAAAGCAGGAAATGAATACTGTATCTTCTTCTGCTTTATTTTATTTTCTCAGTTTCTCTAAAATACTTTGCCTTTCTCCTTGAAAACCCACCCAGCTGCACCAGAAAACAAGAAAAGGACTATGGATGCCATCCACCTGGACTCCTGTAAGGCCTTTGATACAGTGCCCCACAACAGCCTTAGCTCTAAACTGAAGAGATATCAGTTTAGTGAGTGGACTGTTGGATAAATAAGGAATTGGCAGAATGGCTGCATCCAAAGAGCTCTAGTCAATGGCTTAGTGTCCAAGTGGAAACCAGTAGTGAGTGGTGTCCCCCAAGTGCCTGTACCGGGACCAGTACATTCACTGTCTTCATTGCCAGTGGGATTGTGGAGTGCCCTCAATCACTCAGGAAGTTTGCAGATGGCATCAAGCTGAGTGATGCAGCTGATAATGCTCAAGGGAAGGGATGACATCCAGAGGGGCTCTGACAGGCTTGAGGAGCAGGCCCACAGAAACCCCACAAAGTTCAAAAAGGTCAAGTGCAAGGGCCTGTGGGATAATGGTGCATGAAAAACAGGATAAAAGACAGTAATGTGCACTTGCAGCCCAGAAAACAAACAGTATCCTGAACTGCATGAAAAGTACCATGGTCGGCAGGTGAAGGGAGGTGACTCTACCTCTCTGCTCTGTTGAGACCAGCCTAGAATGTTACATCCAGCTCTGAGGTCCCCAGTACAGAAAAGGCATGGACCTGTTGGAATGAGTCCAGAAGAGGTCCACAAAAATCATTAGCAGGATGGAGCAACTCTCTTGTGGTGAAGGCTGATGGAAGTTGGGGTTATTCAGCCTGGAGAAGGTTTCAGGGAAAACTTACTGCAATAAGGTCAACATAAAAAGGGGGCTTAGAAAAAAGATTTTTTCACAAGGCCTTTGTGACAGGACAAGAGGCAACAGTTTTAACCTGAAAGAGAGTATGTTCTCATTGGACATAAGGAAAAGATTTTTACGATACAGGTGGTGAGGCACTGGAACAGGCTGCCCAGCAAAGCTCGGAATGCCCCATCATTAAGAGTGTTGAAGGCCAGATTCAGGCAGCCTTTAAGCAATCTGATCTAGTCAAAGATGTCTGTGCCCAGAGTAGGGGCTTGGATGGGGAATGTGGTGCTCCAGTGAGCCCACAGCTCCAGTGTAGGTCCTCCACAGATTGTGTTTACTGTCAGAAGGTGTTCCTTCATGGTCCCTCCACAAGCTATTCTGCCTAAGCAGAGTGTAGCAAGATACTCTACCCTACATGGTGGTAAAAGAGGTTGAACTTTACCTTGTTTGTAAAAGTTATCAGTGATAGATAGAGAAGGGAGGGTCACATTGCCTGAGGTACTAAAGAATGCCGAGACCAGCCTGACTCATCAATCCCAAAGTTACACGTTCTGAGGATGTGAAAAACAATGTTTCCTGACAGAAACTGGCACCAGTGATGACACAGCAAAGTTCCTGATAAAGGAACCAACAGGTGATATTACTGATAACTTATCTAAAGCTGCTAAGCAGACACAGCCAACCTAGAAATATGACTGACAGTCACTTTATACTGTAAAAGCAGAGTCACACCTTTTAAAAGCAGGGTCTTCTAACACACCCCTTCCTGTATGTGTGCAGAGATTCCTTCCTTGAGTGGAGATTCCCCTCAAGGTTACTCCTGGATGCTGAGCAAAAGAGGTTTGCTCATTGCCACTGGCATGGGTGAGTAACATCAATCTCTACTTATATAAATATTTTGCTATCTTTAATACCAATGCTTCAATATTGCTTCAATAAATAGTACACTATTACATAGTGTATATATTATTATATAGTATTTACTAACTGTTGTAACTATCTGTACCATGTAGTAAATAATTCTGATTAAACTATTTTAGTCTGATCGATCATTATCATAAATTTAAATAAGTTATTTATTTTATTCATATAGATATATTTGGGTTGTCATCCTTAATCCTGTGGGACAAGGTCATATAAAGGCTCAATTACACACTAATTATCCTTCAAATGTAAATTATTCACCAAGTCTGGGTTGCATCCAACCACACCTAGGCACCTCTCTGAGGAGCTTAGGAATCAAGTGGGTCCTTTCTGAACTTTATGACTCAACAGGAGGGTTTCCCTGATAAACCCCAACTGAAGCTTCCATTTTGCCTGTGACAGGCTGCACTTTCCCTCACTCTTTCCCCTCAGTCTCCCAGGCAGGGTTTGGCCCTTTTTAAAACACATTTTCTCTCAGGCACCCCCACCTTGGCTGAGCCATGCCCGAGCATAGGGCTGTCAGAGCCAGCTGGAAGTGACACAGCTCTGGCCACTCCTCACAGGTGCCACGCTGCCCCTACTGCCAGCACCTCACCATCAACACCCCAAACAGGTGCAACTGTGACAGTGATCAATATTTTCCACAGTTACTTGAGAGAGGATTAAAATAATTGATCCACCTTCTGATTTTTTCTAAATTATCTGATTTTGTTCAACAACTATGCACTTCCACTGAGATGCTCCTATATTGTGGGTCTTTCATAAAAATCCAGCTTGTCATATGGAAGGAAAAGTGAAAGGGACCACAAATAAATACGTATTTTTCCCCTTAATTTGAATATTATTGAACAGTGACTCTACGTGTTACTATAAGAGAGACAACAGAGAGCAGCAAGAGACAAGCAGGATTTCAAGTCCATCATATCCCTTTCAGAAATGAGTTTCAGAAACTATTTATCACTAAAAGCATCTTTCCAAGTCTTAAAAATCAAGACATTTGAACCAGGGAGCAATATACTTTCATAGTTTTGGCTTTTAAAGGTAACATGAGCTTATGCTGAAGTGGTAAGACGTGAGTGCCCAACATGCAGTGGGAGGTGACGCAGTGACATGGTGACATACTTACTCGCCATTTCCCTTTCTGGGCCAGCCTTTCTATCACTGCTTGCCAAATCACTGCATCGAAATGTGCACGGAAAATATCACTATATGCAAGGTGGAAAGATGGTGGCAAGATTCGTTCATCTGCAAGAATAAGCAATAGAGAAAACTATTTGGTATATGCAGCACTTCAAAGGCTGGAGTGTACAACTAAATTACTTCATTGCACAGCAATAATTGTAGCACTGGTTAATACCCACAGGATTGCCCAGTGGGGGCTTAAGAAATGCTGGTCAAGAAAATTATTCAACACCTTGTTTATTAGTGGCCAGACTTCATTAAACAAAGAGGAAAAAATTAATTCCTGCTCTCAAGAAACACCTCAAAGCCTCAGAGCATTGTGAACCTCGTGGCAATTCTTCCACTTATGGGTCAACCAACCACTGACTCTGCAACAACTAATCAAGGACATTAACATGGAGCTACGGGCTGAAGAAAAAGCAGCAGAGGCACAACCTGAAATCTCCTGGCATGACTGTAGGCCCATCAGACAAAGCATGCTAAACAGACTAAAAAGCAAGTAGAGGAGGAGAGACTGAGGAAAGGGCAGGGAGACAAGACTATGGACATTGCTGAAAAAACTCATACAGTGCCACAGGAAGGCCACATTTCCTCTTTTCATTGCTGTCCATTACCAACTGAGGGAAAGTCCTCCACACTGAAATACACTGCACTGTAAAAAAGTTTTAACTGCCTATCTTCTAATTATTTTCAAATCTACCTGGCTAAATGAAAAGCAGGGTAGTCTGGATAAAACCCACCTAAAGGCTCTGGGATCTGAAGCTCCAAATCTCCAATCTTCTCTTCCTGACTAAATTTTGACCTTTTCTAACTATTCCATAATTGACATGTTCCCATGAGACAACTCACTTCCCTGCAGTGTTTTGAGATTGTTGGCATCTGCTGTATACAAACTGGACCAAGTTCACCATATCCTCAATATATTCATAATCCTCAAACGGGACTGACGCCCTAAAGGATCAAAGGGATAATCTCACAAAAGAACGTGCTACAAGTGCCATCCTCACTATTGAAAAGCTCTTAGAAAAATTAAGGTCTTAATTTGAGTTTACCATTGACACTTATGAAGATTCCTGCTATGAACTCAGCAATCTGAGTTTGATCGGCAGAAGAATTCAGGAGAATTTCAAGACCTCTGTGGAATGTAGAAACTGCCTCGTAAGACTTTGATAACATGATGAATGCGTAGCCAGCTCTATAATAAGCCTGAAGTAAAAAAAGAAGAAAAAAAGACGCTGAGAAAATATTCAGAGATATTTACTACCAATAGAAAAAAATATTTTTTAAATGCTCTCATTATGTTATAAAACGACATATAGCACTATTTCTACAGCTTCTTACAGATTAAGAAAAAAAAAAAAGTGAAATAAACTATTCTATTCTAATTCCTTGAAATTCACAATAGGTTGCTGATATTATCACAGATACTAAAAGTGAAATCCTGGCATTCAAAGTTTGGAAAATAACTACAGGATGAAAGACATACTTTCAGCAGCTATATTTTAACCTCCTCTGGACAAGACTGGGGTTTTTTTGTGTCACAAGGTCCAGAATATGTATTTATGTTTCCATGTCACTGCATTTTGCAGTATTTTCCACAATGCATATATTCCTCAGCCAACAGCACCTGAAAGTGTTTATATTCACCCTGAATTAGATTGTACCAGCTCAGAGTCACACTGGAGTTAATTAGTTCAAATCAGTTAACTGGCATGTTGCAACACAGCACAAGTTAAATGGGCATTTGAATGCAATTTTACCATATCTAAATAAAAGAAGTTCTACTAAAGGCTCTGAGAGTCTTCAGTGGTTAGACCAGAAGACTGTTTGTTGCACATAAAAGCCAATCCAAGAGTATGACTCCAAATCATAAATACCGTACAACTCCTACTTATTCCTAAGAGATGGCTATCAGAGTCAAGGTGTACTTAATCACTGTGTATTTAATCACAAGCCAAGTGCAGCGTATTGTTCTGTCCACTGGAAATACAATATGACCTGGATCACCAAGTACCACTCCCAGGAACTGAAGACTTATTAACAAGTAACCCTTGTTTGGGATATTGATAGTCACATTTCTTGAAAGCATTGGTACTTTTCTCATTGGGACCCAGAGAGAACCAGCATCTCCTGGTGCAAAAGGGAGCTGCTTCATTTCATTAAAAATACTATGACAGCTGTGAATCTGATGCTTATATATAGAATCAAACACTGATTCTGGAATTTTATGTTATATTTACTCATCATGCATCAAAGCAAAAACACAATAAAAAGAAGATAATGACGCCATTATTTAAAAGAAAAAAAAGAAAAATAAAGCAGCAAGGATGGCATGCAAAATCTGCCAGCTTAAGCATCTGAATACCTTAACATACTCTGGATCCCACTGTAAGCTTTGGTGGGCTAAAGCCAGTGAATCCTTCCATTTGCCCAGGCAGTACAAGGCAGTTGACTTGTTGCACAACAGCACAGCTATGTCCCGGGAACACCTAAGGATAAGGTTTTAGCATTACTGTTAATTCTTGAAAAAGGATCATACTTTATAGTTAGCAATATGAATAAATGAAAAAACTACACATATCACCCACCTAACAAAATTAGAGGTAAAAAAAGTAGTTCTAATTAATAAAGATAATTGATTATCAGCTATAAAATGTCTTAGAGACATCCTAATGATACCTCAGTGATACCCATTGTGATAACCTGGTCTCTTCTGAAGCAGAAAGCCAAGCCACTGGAATAATGAAGTTTGAGGATTTAGCAAGAATTGAGACCACCTCTATACACCTGCATATGGCTCAGTGACAGCCAGCAGCTGGGAATGGGGGAAAACAGACACATGAATGGAAGCTGTGCGATGGAAAGAGTACTAAACACATTTTGGTCACCAAAAACAACCTCAATGCATTTTAGTATGTCACCATTTGGTGACGTCAACAGAAAAATCCACATTTAAAATAAATGAGTGGCCAGTGTTAAATTAGGTTAACAGCAGTGTTAATATACAGTAGTAATGAATACTTAATAGTTAACATAATACTCAACCATTTAATCATTAATAACATTACCAACTTGTGTTAACTGATGAAAAGCATTTAACATCTGGAAAGAAATACCCAAAGGAATCTTCTGCTGAGAAATTATTTTTAACAAGTCTCAGAATACTGAGAAGGACCAAGTAACAAGAACAAAGTAACCCATATGAATAATTTTACAGATAATTAGATGATTCATGTAACAACAGGCCAGGATATGGCAAAATTACAGCAGGATTAATTGACAACATGTCAGCTAAGAAACAGAAGGAATTTAACAAAAAACAGTGCAGTTTATGGAAAATTAACTTGAATTTTAGTTGCACTAATTTATAATTGATGTTTACGTAAAAATATTCAGATTTAAGTCACTAATTAATCTCACATATATGTAAGGAACAGAATAACTATAAAACTGGTACACTGAAGAGTAAGAAAAAAGACACAAGAAAATCAAATGTTAGGTCAAGAAATAGTTTTGAATTAACTGTGCAACTGTACATATTTACATATTTCAGGCTTGTCTTATGGTTTACATCTCAAAATTCAAGAATACTTACGAGACCCATTGCATTAAATAACCAAGTGTTTGTAGAGCCTCATCATAGTTTTTTATGGCCAATGAGTAATTTCCATTTTTAAAATCCTGGTTCCCAGCTTGCCTCTTCAACTGTGCATATGTCATGGGATCCATCCTAAAGAAAAGCAAAAAAATTTAGAAAATAAAAATTAATTTAAAAAATAATTATTAATCAAAACAAAAGCCACTGACTTATGAGACACGTCTTTCCCTAAAACTGACTTAAATTTTCCTCTTAATTTTTGCATATTTTGAAAAGGAGGACAAAAGAGCACATCCTTCTTTATTTCCAGCATTTGGACTAGTAAAAAAGAGTTCTGGTGACAGCCTCATCTTTGCTGTTTATGCCTCTCCAACTTTTCATCTACTTTTTAATAAACTTCAGCTAACCAGATTCTACCACTGGTATGCTTTTTTTTTTTTTTTTTTTTAATCCCTGAGTTGAGTTTTAGCTGTATCTTTTAAATTAAGATTCCAAATTATTTCAATGCGTGAGCACATACTCAAAGCAGGAGGAAAAAATCTGAGAAAACAAAACAGCATTTGTATGCTTAAGAAAATACATGAAGCTATAAATGTCAAACCATTCAACACAAAACTCATTTACTTTCACTTTTTTAATGATTTTTTTGTCCTGATCCTCTCTACAGATACTCAACAATCTACTGTATACAGAACAGCTTAGAAACTTATTTACTGCAAGAAAATATTGTAACAGAGTATGGTAATATGCTTGATGACCTTGAATCAGACTTCAGACAGTTATTAAAATGAAACACACGAAGTGGCCAAAGAAAACAAAGGTTGAAACTAACATCAACTGCAACTTACTGAAAAACTATTACATCATTAAAATTGTAAAATCAGGGTCATTAAACAAAATTAATCACATGGTCACGCAGCTAGATGAAAGGAGGAGGAAAGAGGAAAACCAAGAGGAAAACCAGCTACATGTATTAGAAACAACGCACAAGAAACAGACAAGAAAAATATCCAATGCTGAAGTGCTGTGTAGAATCATTCTTCACAGATTGATTTTATGATTAAAAGCTGTTTCCATTACCTGTAAAAACCTGTATGAATCTCACAAATCTCAGTGCAATTAAGTAGGATTAATTCACCAAATAGGAATGCACAGATTTACTTATTATCCAGGTATTAACAAGCCTGTAACAAAACACATAAAATCTGCAACCTTTGCAACCTGCTAACATAATGTCAAGATTTAGTCTAGCAAGCAACTACACCACACAGACCTCAGTTCACTCCTTCACTCCCCAGACCGGGGAGAGAATTAGGGAAAAAAAGCAAAATGTGTGTGTTGACATAAAGACAGTTTAACAGGACAGAAAAAGAAGGGAAAATCCTAATACTGATACTACTAATAATTAACTTAGAAAATACAAAACAATTAATGCACAGTGCAATTGCTCACTACCCACTGACCAATGTCCAGCCAGCTCCTGAGGAGCAGCCCCTGGCCAGTTTTCCCTATTAATTTATATACATGACATTCTAGGGTGCAGAATATCCATTTGGCCAGTTCAGGTCAGCTCTCCTGGCTGTGTCCCCTCCCAGTTTCCTGAACCTCCCTGCAGCTGACAGGGCAGCATCAGAGGCTGATAAGTCCTTGACTTAGGGCAAACACAGGTCAGCAACTAATAAAACATTAGTGTGTTATCAACATTATCCTCATACTAAATCCAACACACAGCACTGTACCAGCTGCTGAGTAGAAAATTATCCCAGCTGAAAGCAGGACTAAAATATCTGCAAGATCTCCTGACAGCAGAGCAAAGTAGATATTTTTAAGTATATTAATTTACAGGCAAAGCAAGAAACATTACTGATGTATTTTCTCTGCAGTACTCCTCATGATGAGGCTGAAATACCAAGAATCAGGGCTTTCTTGTGAGCACAGAGGTAGGATGAGGCAAGCTAGGGATGGCACTGTGCCTTTAAACAAATAAACATTCCGTGATGATGTCTGTAATCCAACCATCAGCTTGCTAATTCCAGGGAAGCACCAAGAAAAGATGTAAAACCTGGATAAAAACTAAACTCAAGAAAAAAGAGGTCCCATCTACTTGGGGGAGGTGTGACCAGTCATGCTAGAGGGGTAATTTTTACATTTATCCCAGGCAAATTAAATCATCACTTTATTGAGCAATGTGAATACAGTATATACTTTAAAAATACTACTTCTCCAGGCAGCCAATCACGTGTATTCATAACATATTCAGGACTTTTTTACACTGCATGGTATGAGCATTATTAAGGTGAAAAAAAGGAAAAAAATAAAGCAACAGAACAAAGGAAAGAAAGGAAGTGCTAAAAGATGGTTCTACCTCGTCTTTTGTCTAGTTCTTTCAGATTTCAATTCTTTATCATCAGAAAGCTTGACAAACTATTTTATCAAGAACAATACCAAAATAAGTCAGCTACACAGGAGTTTTTTCAAGTAGGAATACACATGAACTGGTGGTTTTCCAAATAGTAGCTGAATTTTGGGGTTTTTTTCTCTTTTTTTAATAAAGCTATGCTTCTACTCAGTGTGATATTATTCCCTGGAATTATATTTGAATCTTACTTTTTTTTGGAATATACTAAAAGTACAAGTACAAATAAAAGGTATTTACACGATATTTAAAAGATTGGTTTTTTCACAGTATAGCAGAAGCAGCAACAAGTATTTTAGAAGGACTTTCCAACGTGTCCTGCACCAAGAAATTTTGGAACTGAACTCCCTGTTTGAGATCAGAAGGAGGCACACCCTCCCCTTTCCAGGCAGCAGGAATTTTGACCAAAACACAAGTTCTCATCCTTTTCCAGAACTGGAGTTTCCCAGCCAAAACATCAAACTGTAGCTCATTTAAATAACTGAGACATCTGCTGCAGGCTTTAGCAACTATACCCAACTTTGTATACCCGAGAGATACCTCGGGCATGCAGATCTGACATCTAAGTTAATGATCCAAAAGAACTGCCGTGCAGACCAGCACAGCACGTCTTGCTATTGCCCAACATCTTCCTGCAGCATAAACAATTTTAACTCAAAACCCATGGACTAACTGAGGGCCTATTATGCAAAGTCTATCAAGCGTGAGGACCATTAAACAAAACTGTTGTCTATTACCCTGCCTTAACTGGCACAGGTAAAAGCCACAGCTGTACCTGGAAATAACGATAGAAAGAATTTTTTTGGGGTGAGTGGTGTGGGTTAACCACAATGGGCAGCTAAGTGCTTGCATCCCCCCACCTCCAGTGGGATGGGAAAAGAGAAAACTGAGAAGTAAAAGCAAAAAAAATTGTGGGTCAAGATAAAAATTGCTCAGTAACCAAAAGGGACCTGGAAGAAGAGAGAAAGATAAAAAAAGTGATGCAAATGCAATCATTAACCATCTCCCTGACATGAAATAATGCCCACCCAGTCCCCAAGACAGGGAAGGTTAATCCCCTAAGTCCCCTCCTCTCCATTATTGCTGAGCATGATGCCACATGGCACAGATTATCCCTTCAGTCAGTTTGGGTCATATGCCCGGCTGTGCCTCCTCCCAACCTCTTGTGCACCCCAAATCTATTCACTGGGAGGCTGAGTGAAGAACAGAGAAGGCGCAAACACTCTGCAAACAGTGCTCAGCAACAACTAAAACATTACTGTGCTATCAGCATTGTTTTGCTTGTAAAAACAACACCAGCTACTACCAAGAAAATTAACTCCATCCCAGCCATCATGAAGCAGGGATTTCTCCTAAGCTATGGAGTCCACGAAACATATAAAGATGTGTGGACACTTTAAAGTCTGTAAAAACCCTTCCCAGTGCATTGTTGAGACCTTATCATTCACAGACACAAAACAAACAAAAAAAATCAAACAGATAACATGGTCTATTGTGTTTACTTTTTTTATGACTCCTGAGACCACCAGCAAAAATGTGACAGCAAAATGAAACACATTAATTTTTACTCACTGAATTAAAACAAAAGATTATACAGTTAAGTCAGAAACTATCTACCAGCAAACCCTACTGCTGCCAGTGGTCAAAATTCACATTTACTTTATGTGTCATCAACTCTTATGTTACTGTGCTGGTCAGTGTCCCACCGAACTACTTCAGTCAGACTGCTGTCAGAAGCAGGGCAGCTTTAAAGTGGTTACAATGCAAAGTTTTGATTCCTCTCGCTTCAGAAGATAATTTTGAAAACACAAATGGAGACTGCCCAGAAAAGCCATTTGTCACTATTGAAAAATGTTGTGTTCCTTATGCCAGAGATGGGTCTCAAGAGGCCAGCTTGCGCTTTTTGAACATCTGAAACTGGCAGTGCTAAAAGCTTTAGAAATCTGAGAGTGAACCCAAGCCTTTGGTTTTTCTGTCTGCATCTGCTTTACACAATTTAAAAAGAGAAACTGCAATGACACTCTTTAATTCACAGAAAAAAAAATAGAAAGTCTTCACAGCCATTCTTTTAATTATCTTTGATCCTGAAAGTTAAGCTTTAAGGATCCATCCTTATGGCATTACTCAGTGGAATAATGTTTTTATTCCCCAGGCACAGTAGATTTCCATAATGTGTGGAACAAATGAAGTATAGCAATCTTAGGAGCTCTGCATCTGAATTAAAAGAATGATGAAAAATAAGAATCCTCCTATTTACAGGGAATCTGACTTCTAAAGACTGTGTTTTCCTTGGTCCTATTAAGCAGACAAATCATCCCTTCCTCCTCCTTAACCCAAAAGGCAGACATTACAAACTGGCAAAAGGCAGCGAGAGAAAAAGCCCAACAATGCATCTACACTGTGGCTGAGTTACAACCAAATACATTTCATCAGCATTCGAATAATTCATGTTTACTCAACATGACCTCAGGGCTCCATTAGCTCTCTTTCAACGAAAGCATGCTGGCTCCAGGAGCATGATGCCACCAAGAAAAAGCCATCATGTCACCCCTTCTATCACCCTGCAGCCGCATGCCCACCACTGGCACGATCCCTGCAGACAGCCCTGCAGTCACCCAGCACCAGGACACTGCATTCAGGTCTTCCAAATGACACTTTCCTCATGATCTGATATAGATGTATGTGAAAGTCAGAGCAGACCCAATAAAAGAAGGAAAAATGCAGGCCAAGAAGGCTGTAAGTGGCCGTAACTATGGCAGTGCCCTGCATGCTAGGCAGTTTTACCTGTTTTCCTGACAACAGCTACCAAAGCCATATTTAGAAAACACAGTCTCCTTTCAACGTGTATAAGCCTAACCTTGACAGTGAAAAGCAGGGAAAATTTTACTTCTCTCAGTTTTCCACTGCATGCTGAAAAGTCAAATGAAAAATCTGGAAATCACCTGTACTTTCAGAGGAGGCATTGAAGAAACAGCAGAGACAAAAATGAACAGCTTATAACTGACCAGGCTACAAGTGGACACATCTGGAAATCTCATGCAGAAGAGAGGAAGAAGCTGTTAGTCTGAAAAAGGTCATAGTGGGCAATTGTGACTACCTGAACAATATTCCAAATGAATGTTCAGCCAGTATCTCATGAAGGGAGATACTGAAGAAGATGACAATGAAGATCTCATACTTAGCCCTTGTAAAATGTCAGGTCATGTTGGAGAAACTGGTCAACTCAAATGAAGAGCCTCCAATTTAGAGTTTGTCATTAGACATCCCTATCATTAGGGATATCTTCAGATATCCCTACAGATAGAGGTAGCCTTATCTATAGGCAGATTCTCACTCAGCCCTACAAAATAACAAAAAAAAAAAAAAAAAAAAAAAAAAAAAAAATTCTGTAAGAAGTCACCTTGTCAGATTTATACCAGACCTTGGAACTGCCAAAGACCATTTGCTCCCAGTAAAAGCCAGCACCACTTGGAAAATAACGAATGAGATTCTAGAGCAGTTTTGGATTATATAAGGACAAGCAGAACAGCATAGTGATAGCTTCTTATCAGAATGTTGTCCTGAACTCAGCACAAATTGGACCAAATGAAGTTTCTTTATTGCGTCTGGGCTCTATGGCCAATCAGCATCCTATACATCACAGTACTCCAAAGATAAAGACAGCATGCATCTCTGGAGCTGTTTGCCTCTAGAAAGACAAAGAAAACCATTTCCCAGGTAATAAAAAGTGAATAGAGAGAACATTTTATTGGGTTGTTTCAGTCTGAGCTGGAGACCTGTACACAACCTTCATCACTGGACACAACCAACCCTCAATACCACTTACAGAATTTTGCTTCTCTAGATACTCTTCCTTCCTAAGTATTCAGGCAGAAGCAGTACTAGGGGAATTCAGGCTACTGTTCTGTAGCTTCAACGATGCAGTACCACACTGAATCTGCACACCTTGACAGCACAAAGCATCTCTCACTATTGAGTAGGAATTCTCACCTGAAATGGATCTAGCAGGCAAGCACTATTTCCATATTTTGGAACTTAGTTGTGAGACTTCTAAGTTCTGGCTGTGCTTTCAAAAGGAATGGCTGGGGTGAGAGAGCACAGAGTGAGACAGAACATCCCAGGCTGCTCTTCATTTTATACCAAGCTTTTCCTTGGAAATGTGCTCTGTGGTAAACTGATGATCGTAGGGCACAGGCATTGTCACAAAAAAGGCAAATATCCTTATCAACATTTGGCAAAGGCAGCCCAGGATGAAATTAGCACAGATGTCCCAAAGGCCTGTTAAAACCTCAAACACCACATACAAACCAGACAGGGAAGATTTGTGCAAGGTCTGAATGAAACAAGGGGTATAAGCAAAATACACACACAAGACTCTGGGCTAGGGCCCTGTTCAGACCTCCCAAGGTCCTCCTTTTTCAGATTACCACTGTATGTTGCTTTCTGTTTGTGCAAACTGTCAGAAAGGAATTGTTATTAATAACAAAGCCAGGCCACCTGATGTCTCCAAACAAACTCATAGCTGACACAGCTTAGCAGCTCAGCTCCTCTTCAGATGCACAACCTGGACCAAACAGGACTACAGCAACGGGACCCAGCCTTGCTGACAAGCAGAAATCCATGCAAAACCTCAAGAAATTAACACAGAAATGTTACTAATTTTTAGATCAGGGGTTTGTGGTTCACTTGCACAGAGGAAATGTACTAGGCAAGGAAGTGACATAGCAAAGAAATGGACATCAGAAGCACATGAGCAGGAACAAGACAACACCCTTCACAAAAAGAAATGGGTGCACACAGTACACCAGCTCTGTACCTACTTTAGACTCCAGGAAACAAGAGTTTCACACCCATGGAGGCAACAGGAACCTGACAGACTGATGTGACATCCTATGGTATGGAATACCCCTCTGGACAGTTCCAGTTAGCTGTCCCAGCTGCATCCCTTCCCAGCTTTCTGTGCCCTCACCTGGCCTCCCCACTGGTGGGACAAGCTGAAAAATGCTTGACATAGGGTAAGCACTGCTTAGCAACAACAAAAACATCATTGTTTTATCAACATTATTCTCATCTTAAATCCAAAGCACAGCACCCTACCAGCTACTAGGAAGAAAATTAACTCTGTCCCAGCCAAAACTGGATGACACCTCAGAACATCCTTCCTCCTTTCCTTGCAAGCTGAACTCAGGCCAAGCACATGTGACTAGCCTTCCTTGAAGACTGTTTCACAGCTTGCAGCAGCAACAGGTCTGGCCTTGCTCCTCAGCACATCCTGTTTTGGTAGGAGAAAAAAAACAAAACAGGCTTCTTTGCCTTCAGCTTCAAGTGATTCTTCCCTCTTTGTAACCTACCAGTAACAAGTCAAACCTAAGAAAACGTTCAGTTGAGCCATGTCTGGAGCTGCTTTTTCAAGAAACACATCTGTTTATACATACAAATACCTATGATTTCCAGTAAATTAAGAAAGGACTTGCATTTTCCATTTTAAATACAAAAAAATTATGCAAAAGCATGTTCAATATTCTGTTTGCAGTGTCATTACTGTGTCAGCACAAAACCCACCAAAATCTCACAACAGTAGGAAAAGTTAATCTTTCTGTTTCTCTCTGAAATAACAAAAATCTTGAAATCCCTAGTCTAGCTCAGCCATACAAGACCTAACTCAGGCCAAGAGGGAGTTGTTTACACTGCTGCAGTTGTTTGCTCAGCCTGCCAATGTTCCTCTCATCATTGTCCTGCTTTTCTTTGCACTGGTGTGGCCTCACCTTGAATACTGCTGCCCAGTTTTGGGCACCACAAAATAATAAAAACATTAAGCTATTAGAGAGCATCCGGAGGAGACCACGAGGATGGCAAAGGGTCTGAAGAGGAGCCTGCACGGGGAGCGGCTGAAGTCACTTGGTTTGTTCAGAAGGAGACTGAGGGGAGGTCTCTTTGCACTCTGCAACTTCCTCATGAGAGAAAGAGGAGGGGCAGGCTCTGATCTCTTCACTCCCGTGACCAGCGACAGAGATTGACAGGACGGACTGAAGCTGAGTCAGGGAAAGTTTAGACTGGATATTAGAAAGAGGCTGCGCAGGGAAACGGTCACAGCACCAAGGCTGGCTGAGTTAAGAAGCATTTGGACAAGGCTCATGTGCGCTTAAGGCACACGGTGTGATTATTGGGGTGGGTGTCCTGTGCGGGGCCGGGACTTGGACTCAATGATCCTGATAAGTCTCTTCCAACTCAGCATTTCCTATGATTCTATGACCGGGTAAGAGACACGGCAACAAACAGCCCGCATATTTCCTTCATACAGATTCACTCCAGAGGGTATTGACTCTGGAATGAGGAAAAAACAAACGAAAAACACCCCAAGACCAAGAGACCAAGACTGCCCTGGCATCAAGGTTTTCAAGCTTGTGCAGTTCACAGCCAGTGCTTGACAAATTTAATTGCATGTTGGTAAAAAACACTGATAGGAAATACTCCCTCAGGCATGTTTTCATGGGAAAGCAAAGCCTCTTTCCATGCGCAATAAATCTGGAGTTAACTCTCTGCAAATCGCTAAAAAAACCTGCAAAAGCTGGTGAGAGATTCTTCTGCATTTATTCTCCTGCAGTGCACGCTGTGCTCAAACTCCTTTCCAGTCGAAAGCGTCTGTTTTGTTAAGTGACCACTCCGCGACCTTGTACAAACGTTCTGCTTTTCAGGGAAAGGATCCAAAACCACTGAGGACAATGCTTCGCCTCGGGCTACGCTGGAAGAGTTCTCCCTCTTCTTTCCAAGCACGGACACGGCATCCCATCTCCCCCGCAAACCACACCAGGCCAACACACACCCACAGATGCCTGGCAGGAGCAAGAATGCCCTCCTCTCCTTTCCCTTCAGCCACCCCACACATTCCCTGGCGGGTTTCCCAACCAGCACGGCCACCCAGCGCTGCCCACACGCCGAATCCCGCACCCGCGCTCCCGGTGGGGCAGCGCGTCCTCTCTCCGGAACTGCTCCAAAACACAGGAAGCTCCACCGAGATGGGATCCGAGCCACCCACCCTCAGAGGCCGCGGCTGCCCCCGTGAAGAGGCATCGATGGAGCGGCGCGGGGGGCGCGGGCAGATCCCACCGAACCCCCGCATCCCGCCCGGACCGGCGCTGCCCTCCCCGGGGCGGCTGAGGGGGCCCTGAGGGGCGGCCACAAGGGAAAGCGCTCCGACCTACCTGCCTGCCCTGCCCGCCCATCCGACCCGCCGCCTCCTGCCGGGGCCAGCGCCGCTTGTCGCCCTTAAACTCCCCGCCCCGCGGCCCGCCCCCGCCGCCCGCGTCACCGTGGGAGTGGGAGTGGGAATGAGAGTGGGAGTGGGGGAATCGAAACAAACCCACGGCGTTCGGGGAACCGAAACCAGGCCGCCCCGCCGGTGGGGGACGTGCCCAGGGAGCGTGGGGGGGTGGGAGGCGCCGGGCGTCCATCTCCCCGCCGGAACGTTCGGGAAGTGTGGCCGGGATGTCTCCGGGCTCCGCGGGAAGTGTGGACAGTGCCATTTTTTAAAATGACGTAGCCAGGGGCACCCCCGCGTCCTGAGGGGCCGCGCTGTCCCTGCGGCGTCTCACCACGGCCCCCCTCGGGGGAGGCCCCTGTGGCTCCTGTGGCCCCCGTGGCTCCCGTGGCTCCTGTGGCTCCTGTGGCTCCTGTGGCTGCTGTGGCCCCCGTGGCTCCTGTGGCCCCTGTGGCCCCCGTGGCTCCTGTGGCTCCTGTGGCCCCTGTGGCCCCCGAGGCCCCTGTAGCCCCCGTGGCTCCTGTGGCCCCTGTGGCCCCTGTGGCCCCTGTGGCTTCTGTGGTCTCGCAGTCCGCAAGGATCACCTGGAGAATGAATGAAGGCTTCTCTCCTCCTGCGATGCAATTGTTTGCTAATTTATCGTTTCCCGTGGCCTTTTCACACCGTGAAAAGTGGATCAGTAAATCAGAAATTAATACTTTGCAGGAGATTGTTCAGTAATTCACCCCTCTGTGAAAACCGCATTTTTAACCGAGTTTTTCTCTGGCATTGAGTCTTAGTTTCAGTGCCAGCAACACCCACCGTGCTGTGCTTTGCTCTGGGAGCCAAAAGGTGTTGGTAACACACCAGTGCTTTGGCCACTCATCTCTCCAACATTCCTCCTTCAGCACCAGGCTGGGGTGGGCGAGATCTTGTGAGGACAGCTGGCCTTAAGTGACCAAAAGGATATTCCAGAGCATGCGATGCCTATTCAAATATAAAAAGCTAATAGAAAGGAGTAGGAAGGTGGAACATTCATTATTTACATTTGACTTCCAGAGCAACATGCTGAAGCGCTGCTTCCCAGGACATCACCGGATGTTGCCTGCTGATGGGAAGTAGAGAACAATCTTTTGGAGTTTCTTACCTTTGCTTGAGCTTCCGTTTTATTAAACTGCCTTTATGTTGACCTGTGAGGGTTTTTTCCATCTTAATTCCTTCCCCCTCGATCCTGCTGAGGAGGGAAGTGACAGAGCAGCTTGATGGCCTCTTGATTTCCAGACAAGGTGAGTCCACCACAGTCCTTTTGATGCCAGGGATGGGGCAAGAGATGACAAGAGTTTTGTATGATGTGTGCTATAGCTATAGTGGCTATTCAGTGTCAAGCTCCTATGCAAGTCACAGAGATTGTTGGCTGCACTGCTTATGTCTTTATTTAATTGAGCTTGAGAACACATTAATAAAAACAATGGCTCTGTCCTTTGCTCTGGCATTTCTGGCCTTGCTCTTCTGGAGGAAGTATCTTGTGGTGAGCATGAGGAAATACATATCCCTCTCCATATCCAGGAATAATGCAGATAGTTTTATTATGCAGGCCTCAGAGATCCTTGTTCATCCTTACATGAGCTTACATGAGTAGTTTAATGCTACTTTTTAACACTGTTAGCATGTTATGGGGTTTGTGGAATCCGGCGTCATCCTGATCTAGGAGAAGACAATTTTTGGATGAGGCGATACTGAAATATGCCCTGGGACAGCTAGTCCTGGAGTGGCAAGGTGTGTGGAAGGATTTGGGCAGGTTTCTGGGGCAGTTATCACCTAGCAAATCCTGGAAATTCACACCTGAAGAGGCAGGTTACCCGGGCAAACTGACATGCCACAAACTGATAGAAAGGTGCCTTGCCTATCCCAGTGAAAACCAGAGGCTTCTGGTACTGTACTGTGTCCTGGTCTGTGCCTATGGGGCCACAGTTCAGTACTCTCAGAGGAACATAGTTGAGACAGGAACCCAAACACCAGCCACAGCAATTCTCCCAGTACTGAGAAAGAAACAGTGGATGAAGAAAACAATGGATCCATATTGTCAAATAGTAAAGGAGGAGGAAGAAGAGGAAAGATCTGATCAAGAAGCTGGTGGTTTGACAAATGACTAAAAGAATGGGCACTAATGTCTTCTAAATGACTCAATCTGGAAGATGGGGTTTGGGCTCTTCACTAATGGTAGGAGACATGGGTCTTAATGTCTTCACTAAGGCCTAGGTTTGAAAGAACCAATCAGGTGTTGAAAGAACAGCTGTGGGGATCTTCAGGAGAAGTGGGTGTTAATGTCTTCAAAATGGGTCTAGTGTCTCTAGGAACATCAAGCCCTGCAAGTTTATTACAGAACCCAAGCATTTTGATCCAGCTTGAACTTCTGGACTTTAGGGTAATATGGAGAAATGGGTCTGCAACAAGTCCATTGCAGATCCCAGATGGTCTGAGCTTGTGATGAGTCCACAGAACCCAGACAATCTGAACTTCCAAACTGCAAGGGAAGATGATGATACGAGTTCAAGAGGGGAATATGTGGAGGAGGTGGCTCAAGAAGGCTGTACTTCAGCAAATGGGTAAAAGAAGAGGACAACATGTGGTTGGGAGTTTAGGATTAAAGGAGGCTGCGCCCTCAAGAGAGAGCTCAGGGAGTATGGCCCAGTGGACTCTCTCCCTTTATTCAAATAAAGTTGCAGGATTCCTCTGTTTCCTTTGTGGACACTGGCTTTTCACAGCATGCTTTTTCCACACACAAATTGGAGAAAGGAGTCAGAGAATTCATACAGGAAACAGAAACTACCCAGTCCCTGACTTCATCAGAATTTCAAGATATGTGGAAAGATCATAGCTGCCAGACAAGTGAGTGGATTTCTGCCTGGCTGCTCCAATGCTGGGATAACAGGGTAGCAGTCAGCAGCTGGAGAGTAAGGACATCCAACAGCTGGGATCCTTCACTAGAAACTAGGGAGTTGAGAGAGTGGAATAGAGTCAGCAATTTACAGATGAGATGGTTCCTCTCAAGTGTGAGAGCAAGATGCCCATTCAAGGAACATCTTGTGATCTTGCCAGGAATGTGTACCTACCACAGACAAAGGCATGCATTCTGAGAGAATTAGTGGTGATGAACGTCACCTACATTAATCTAAACAATTATGAGGTCTCCAAAGATCCAAAGGATGTCCTGTGCACACAGACTATGTGGAGGCAGTGCTCCAGCTTCATATTCTAACAGTTTTGCAGTGATGTATTGCCCAGATATCAACACCTCAATTTTTGGAGTCAAGTCTTCTCCAAAACTTTGAAGACCATCTTTGTATATCTTCATCCTTATGGGTCAGTGCTTTGGCAGTGAGACATGCCCCAATAAATTAGTCTTCTCCTTCCCTGTTGGAGGGAAGGAGAGCCCCAGGCATGGGCTGTATGCCACACTCTGCTTGCTTCTGTGTGACCAGGAGGAGAAAAGGAATGGTCAGGCTTACTGGACCATGTGGATTTGATTGCCTGGCACATCAGACCCACACAAGTAAAAAGCCTTGGTAGGCACTGGTGTACAGTGTACTCTGGTGCCATCAGGCTGCAGGGGCACAGAACTGGATCTGGATCTCTTCAGTGACAGAGGAGTGACAAGAATTGTCTGTGCTGGAGGCAGAGCAACCACTATGCATGGTAAAACCCTCCTTCCCAGGAAGTGTCTGGGTATTGCCTGCTGGGATATAGACAACAAATCTTTTGTTTTCCTTTGCTTCTGCACTCAGCCTTTGTTTTTGCTTTATTAAACTGCCTTTTTCTTGACCCATGAGGATTTTTCCCACTTTATTCCCCCCCTCCAATCCTGCTGAGAACTGGTAGAGTGGCTTTGATGGTCACCTGGTGTCAACCCATCACGTTCTCAGAAAAAATGGATTTCTGCTTATCATCCATCTTCTTTCACTTAAATTATCCTGCTACCCATTTAGAGACTAGAGAAACAAAATAATACTAACCTTAGCACATATGATTTTATGTCACTTGGCTCCAAGTGGAGTGCATCAAAATAATAGGCAAAGCCACTTCTAAAGAAAGCAGCCAAAATACAGCCACAATTGTTTTGTAGCTGCATCCACATGAGGTGGGAAAATACAGTGTAATCTTGTTTCCTAAGTGACTTAAGGAAATCAAAGTACATGGGTGGGATTTTGGAGTTCTTATTCAGGCAAAAGTACCTGAGTGAATCAACATGATATAAATGTTGAGAGGAATGAGTGGCTGATGGATACTAATATATCTGGAATTTTATGTGACCTCCTGTAAGATCCCAAAAAAACTTGCTTGATGAGACTTTTGGAAGGGCTTACGGTTGTTCATATACTCTTGAGTTAGGCACATGAGAGAAACAGTGACAAGATATGCTCAATAGGTCAAAACAACAAAAAATACTTTATCAGCATCTTTAGAAAATCAGAGAAGTTTAGCAAAATGCTTAGAGCAACATTCAGTCAAAGTGAAACACTTCCCAAAGCATTAACTTGGTCCATTCGACTTAGCAAACTCTAAACCCATTTAGTTCTAAGTTACTCAAAAATTCCAAGAAGAGGAAATTAGAAGAAGGAGAAAGAGAGAAGGACAAAAAAGATATAGAAAAGGACACATATAGCTACCCACTACTGGGTTCAAGCAGTGTTCAGGTAGAAGTTCCAAGAGAAGATAGGATCAAGACATATGCTTGCCTCATGTTCAGCCTTCAATATACCTTGGCCTTCCTGGGCCATTCCCCCAGGTGGGACTTCTTGTCTTTTGGCCACTCAGGAGTTGGGTTAGGGGCTCCTGAGGTAGGTATGGAGCATTGCCTCTGGTGTGCCACGGATTGGCGGCCACTGCCAGACTGGGATACAGGCTCTAGGGCAGGGAGAATGTACAGGACAGTGCACCACCTCACCAGGACAAGGCCTGACCTGCCCCTTCCCCCATACACATGCACCCCAAAATGTCTCGAGACATCAGTCTTTCCAGTCTCTGACACATCCAAACTG
The DNA here is from genome assembly GCF_965231275.1 of Zosterops lateralis. Taxonomy (NCBI): domain Eukaryota; kingdom Metazoa; phylum Chordata; class Aves; order Passeriformes; family Zosteropidae; genus Zosterops; species Zosterops lateralis. The sequence goes on along the minus strand of NC_139762.1, from coordinate 49,366,880 downwards.
CCTATCATTGTTATTTAGGAATGTTTCAGTGCAGCACCCAGAAACCAAGGACCAACCCACTTTAATACTGATGCACAAAGTGGAACTTATTGCTTTTGACTCAGAAGGGACTCTGACCTAAACACTGGCACAACAGTCTTTACTACAGCTGTTGGCAAGCTATGGGTATGTTTATCAAAAGAGTCATGAGACAGAAAACTAAACTCTTATCTTTTTTTAATAACTCAGCTGTGAAAATGAAACTTGGCAGCTTGCAAGCCTCTCTCTGGTGTGCAGCAGGGCGTTTCCTTCTGTGCAGCATGTCACATGTATTGCCAGTGAATAACTGAGTCTGCAAATTATTTCATTTCCTGATCTCTATGAGAGGAGAAGCAGCAGACACTAGAAAGGGTGGACCCACTCGGGAGGCAGTACAGTATGCAAGCAGTAAAGACTTAGGTGTACTGGTTGATATGAGGTGCTCATAAATGATAATGAGCACTGGGAGGAGGTGCTCATAAAGCCCAGTAAGGCAACAGAAAATGATGGATAAAGCTGTTTATACATAGCTCCTATATACCTTCCGTTGTGACTATAGAGGTGTCCATGTGGGTACATTACCAAGGGAAAATGGTTTTTTTGCAAGGGATATTGAGTAAAGATCTCTAAAATTCCTTGTCACTCATCACATGTACCTGTACATCAGAGCTCATGGTGCAGGTACATCCACTGCATGGAAGCGATGGGTCTTGGCATAGTGCTAGCAATCTGTCTTTTTGTCACTGCTTCTTTTTCAGTGATGGGAAAACCTCACTTTGAGAGGAAGAACACCCTTCATAACACATCCAGGAAAGAGAATTGCAGTGCATGTCACAGGCCTTGGGTCATGTTGAGCTTGAGAGAGCTGCTCCGCCAACAGCTCTCACACTTCTGTGCAGTCAGCATCTCTAGGCTCCTGAGAGTACAGTCCCAAGACTGTGTCAGATATTGCTGCATCTTATCACAGACCTGCACGTGGTGTGAGGCAGACTCAGCTCTGAACTGAAAGCACTGCATCTATTGCAGTGGGAATACGTGCCTGACACCAACACAACTGGAACTGGGGAACAAACATGACTCCATCTCCCCTGAGGACAAACCACACCATACACTAGGGCCTGGGGACACCCACCATCCTCAGGAACCCTGACCAACCCCACCTGGGGCACCCTTCAGCCCGTGTGATACCAAAAAGGTTAATTAAATTTCTACTGTAACTGTGAGCTTTTGGTAGAAAGACACTGTGACTATGAACTTTTAGCAGAGAAGACACTATGCCTGCAGACCTTTAGCAGAGAAGCAAGGCATGAAGAAACTATTCTCCTTGCAAGGACATTAGAAGATAAAGAGGAGACATCTGGCTGAGGAATACATCTACAGCCAAAACAAGGACTAACTTTGGAAACTTGGGGGACATGGGGAGGATTTTAATGGTAATAGGCAAACCATAATATGCTGTATGTTAGCAATTCACTTGTAACAATCACGGTGGATGTTAGGAGGGGCGATCGCCCATACCTTCCAGGCACTTAAATAGATGATACCCTCTTTAACACAGAAAAATTGGTGCTTATTGGTGCAGGAGTCTTATTCTGGTTTTCAGAGGTTAGGTAACACATGGGCCAGGCAATCACAGGTCTGAATCTGACCCTAGTTCCCCTCACCAAGCCTATTTCTGACCCATGCCAGCAAGCACATATCCCAGCCTGGCCTCAGCCCATCCCCATGGGGGTGCCCTGATGCCCTGAGCTGGGAGCTGTGCCTGGCTTTCTCTCATCCTGCCAACTCCCTCACTGAAGGCAGTGGAATGGACCCTGGCTGAGGAAGCCTCTGCTTGACCTGTCTCCTGGGGATCTCTCTGTGTCCCCAATCCTTGGGAAGGAACTGGCCCCTGCTGCTCCCTGATACCGTACATGGAAAAACATATGTTTCCTGGTATAACTCACACACAAGACACCTAGGCAACAAAAATATGCTGGCCATAAACAATATCTCCAGCTATTACAGCTATGAGGGCAAAAGTTTGTGGTGTAGGTGTGGTTTTGTGGAAAGCTGCAGCTTCCATCAGCATGATTATTTCAGGATGTTTAATTGACTTTAAAAGCCTATCTCCAACTAGGGTAGTAATACTGGTGATGGACTTCTGTTTGCACTGGTTTATTTCTGAGGTCAAGAAATAGGTTTCAGAGAAATCACGTGCTTCAGAATAACATCTTCAAAAGAACTTTTAATTAAGCACATAATAATTAAAGGACAGTGCAAGCAATGGCAAATACATGCCTAATTTGTTATTTCACTGCTAGTTGCCCTAATGCTGAAAAAATCTCTTTACATCTCTCCTGTCTAATGCTTCTTGCATATTACCCTTTTCTGTTACTCCTTTTCCTTAAAGCCTGACTGATTAACCATGCCCTTCCCAGCATCATATAGGCCAGTACACTTGTAAACCACCTGAAGGACTACTTGTCCCCCATGAAGAAGTCTGTAAGATTGTACAGTTGTCAGTGATGCACATACAATCTCTGGTACTTTTTCCAAGACAGAGCTTTTTGTTCCTCTCATGTCTGCTACCATTGCAGCCATTCTCCACTGTAATTCTTTACACACTTGAAACAGTTGTGGCACAGTGTGTCCTGAGTGGGGACTAGAGTCCTGTGACAACAAGCACTATATATCCTGTTAGGAAAGCAATATAATCTGTTGTGCAAGGCAAGACTGCTCTAGCAATGTCCCTTAGCTGGCTTTAACCCAGCTATTGATAGCAGCATTAAAACTGCACAAGCATAGAAGTCACTTAGTATCACAAAAATACTTACCTTCCTCTGCTATTTTTATTTCTGGTTGCCCAACAATTTGGAATAACCTAGCCAGTTCAAAACTGATTATATAAAGTGCAGTCACTTCTGTGGGAGCAGTTCAAGCACAGGACAAAGAATGGGCAGGGAGAGCAGTAAGTATGACTAGGGCAAAGAAATGTGCTCCTTCTGTACCTGTCACCTCAACCTATTTGTTTTGAAGGCAAAAGAGCTGAGCAAGGATGAGTGGGGGCAAAAGAAGAAAAAGTGAAAATGAGAGGGGATGATGAAGGTTTAAGGAAAGGCACTTCTTGAGACTCTTTGGTGCAGGCTGGGGCTGGCAAGTCTCCACAGCAGTGGTGCCTGAGGGAGTCTGGAGAATGGGCAACCAACAGCTGCAGCAGCAGAACAAACAAAAACATGAGGCTTGTGGTCAGAGATGAGTCATCCTGGAAGAAACCTGAAATAATAATAAAACAAAGATACATGGGTTTGTAATCTTTCGTTTTGAATTAAATACATAACTTTTCCCCAGTTCTTGTTCAGGTAATTTTGGGTCAATAACTTCAGACTCATGTCCTTGTTGCTTCCATCCCAGTATGTTCTAATGGGGTGCATTCACCTATGTGTGGTTGTTACAACCCACCGCATAAGGCAAGGGTAACCCAAGTTCTTGTTCATAGATCCCTTGGAGTGGATTGGAGTGAAAAAACACTAAATGGTTGGTGTTTGTAAACATATATATGTGGGGTTCATTAGAGTACAATTTGGTTGCAAAGAAAAACAGGTATGTAGCAATTTGGGTTATTATTATTATCTATAGTTATATAACAACATGGAAGCATTGCAATATGAATATGCAGCAAAATCACCCAAGGACATGCACATGTGAAGAGAAAGAGAGAGAAAGGACAAGAGGGTAAAGATCTTATCACCTGTAGGCCCAGGGACGAGATTTGGTTGCTGCAGTCTTGGTCGAAGTGGTGGTTGCAGACCAGACCCATTGGTGGGGGCGGAAGTCCCAAAGAAATGGTGGGGGAAAATCCCCAGGAAAATCCGAGGAGGAGAAGCCCTACAACCCAGTGATTTGTTCGAGGGAGGACAACTTAGCATGACAAGAGGCACCATCCAGTCTCCAGTGATTGTCTCCTAACTCACTCATAGCCCATCATTCGAGCTCTGTCTTATCAGGCCAGAGATTAGCCATTACACACCTAAAAGCTCACCTTCTCCATTTCAGCAAAGCACTCTGGTTTCTCTGCAAATGGGGGAATGTTTTGAGTCATTATCCCGTAACAGTTCAGTCTCTCACAATGGTGTGATATGCAAATGCCGCCTCCCTGAGATCACGAAGACTGTATGAAGCTGATTGTGAAAATAACAGTAGCAGAGGGTTGGTTATCAGGTGCTTTGGAGCATGAAGACCAGGTTTTAACCGGCAAAGAACATGTTGATCTACAACACCAACGACCAGACTGGATTTTAGCAAGAGAGAGTAGCATTGAGCCTTACTTCATGAGAAACAGAGGTGACAGTCTTGGTGACACAAAGGAAGATGATCACTCCTAGGAAGAGATACCCAAAGGTCAGGAGATGTTTATGTATCAGAAAACTAGTCAAGAATCTGTGCAAATTTACTAGGACAATACATTCAAATATGTTCCAATCCAGATCTCAGTACTAGCATGCTTCTGGCAGCACACCAGGAGAGATTGGCAGGATTTCCTGTGTTTGTTTTTGTAATGAGTCTGTGCCAAGTTTTAAGCAGGAGGTATTTGTTTTTGGTGACTACAGTGGGCACTGCTATCATGGGTTCAGAAGTACAGTTTTTACAAATTTTTCTTGTCCCCTTTTGTGATTCACACTCTCAAAATCAACCCATGACAGGGACTACTAAAAAGGACACCTTCTGCCACCCATCCTCCAGGACCTTCCAATGGAGCCAGTGTGATCCCCTCCACCCCAGAGGTACAGCATGGCTGACATGGCCATTCCTGCACAACTGAGCATGTGTGCAGGATGTTTCCTCCAGCTGTAGGACTGCGTGTTTGGTCTGTAGCTAGACTTTTGTCTTGCCCTGGAGATGCTGACAGGATTTACTGATCCTGAATTACGTACTTTATACCAAGCACAACCCCCAACTCTCTCACTAACACAGTGTGATAAATGTGACATTGGGTAAAAGTTCGTGATAAAAGAATATAGCAAGATATGTTAGATTGATGTTAATATAATAATGAAAAGGTATGGTCCGTAGAAACTATTCCCCCCACCAGGTTTCCACCGTCCTCAGTCCTGAGACAAAGAGAACAGGACAAGGACCATTACGAGAAACAAAGACACTAGCCAACCCAGATAAGAATCGGCATCGCACCCAGACAGTCCCAGACAGTGAAATTCCTCTCTGAACAAAAAAGAGAATTCCCCGCCCGAGGAATACACATTGAAATAAACATGAGCCCGCGAGCTCCATCCGCATGTGAAAGGATCTTCCCGGAATACGGTCTGCAGAGTCCGACAAATCCGGGAAGCCCATCTGAAAATTATTTGGACTATTTGGACTATCCTGGGCACCTGTTCTGCCTCGGGACATGAAAACCCCTATAAAACCCCAAGCTGCGACTTCCTCTGTGTGGATTTGGGAAAACTGTGCTTTTGAGTGCGGTCTCCTCATCCACCCGGCGCTGCGCTGTGAATCCTTTTGTGGTTTTCTCTTTTTATCGGTGATTGGGATCGTTTTATTAATAAATTGTTTCTTTGTTAATCTGATTTTTGCTGTTGCGTTTATAACAATAGGAAGTGCTGAAAAACATTGCTTATGTGTCCATGCCAGCTTGTCAATAAAAGAGTCTTATCTGAAAAAAGGCACATCTGTTTTACACAGTTACTGTCATACCACTAGATGAAGACAGTATAGCTGTGATATACTCTACCTTCAAAAATAGCAAGGATCTCTTTATTTAGCATCTGAACACTACTTATTCAAAGGTCTCAGAAAGATTTCTACAGCTCTTTGAACTCCTACAGGCTTACAAAATTGTTCCATTATATTTTTCATTATAGCACAAGCAGGCAACCAATTCTGAATTACATGCTGTGGATAATATTATCTAAAATCACTAGAAATTTCTTCAGAATATGACACAAATTTTGTGTGAATCTGGAGGTCATGGTGTTCTTACAGTTAGGGAATATAGCCCACATTGCAGTAAAGGATCTCCCTCTGTTTGGGTTTGTAGCTATTTGCTTAGGCTTCCTTGTTATTGGAGCGTGATATCTTCACACAAGAGAAATGTAAAAGTGAAAATTTGGCAGAGCTGACTGAAGTCTGTGGTGCTTTTGCTACTCTTGATGTCCATTGAAAAGATACTAAATACCCTGAGAACAGTGGTGGAAAAAAATTTCCAGACCTTGCTTAGTATCTGAATCATTTATGTCCTAAAATGTGACTTATATTTTAGAGCATGCAAATCACTGACTGGCTGTATGAAAAAGTATGACTTATCCCACACTGTACTTCCTTCTGGAAATAAAACTTTTGTTTTTTGGTTTTGTTTTGTTTTTGGTTTTGTTTTGCCTTTTTTTTTTTTTTTTCATTTATTTTACCTCAGAAGTTCAGTGGAATGGAGATCTTAAGAGATTTCTTAGCCCAAGACTCAGATATCCCTTAAGAGCTAGTTCATCTTTTACAGGAAAGGCCAAGGTATTGAAACTTCAGCACATGTATTTTGTCCATTCTTGTAATGTACTGAAGTTAAATAGCAAAATCAAAATGGGACTTCAATCACAACAAAAATTAGGTTAAAACACTGCCAGCATTTGCTGGCAATGAAAATATTAGAAAACTTTTTTTTTTTCCTGCAGTCCAGTCATACAATAAACATGGAACCATAGAAGAGCTCAGGTTGGAAGGGGCCTCCAAAGTTCATCTGGTCCAGTTTTTGGTGGGAAAGGGAACCTTGATGACATTAACTAGCACTGTGTCCAGTTACACCTTGGAAACCCCCAGGGATGGGAAGATGGGGGGGTCTTCTGCAAGCTTGAGGAGGTTTTTCCACTGATTGATTGTTCTGACTGTAAAAAATCTCTTTCTTACATCTCAAGATGAAGACACCTGTCTATAATTTAATTTTTTTCTCTATTTTTCCAGTAATATATAATAATTCCATATAGCTAGCACAGTACTTTTACGTTCATCTTAAGCTTCCTCTGACATTATGCTGAAAAGCCTGATCTTTCAGAATGTACAAAATTCCTGAGGAGAAAAACAGTTACAGAATATATACAACATTATGCAGAAGTATTACACCATCCAGACCTCACAACATACTTCATAAAAGTAACCCTTACATGCCGAAGAATACACAGTCACACAGGAAGTAAGTTAAAAAAATGAAGGAATAAAACAGTCCTGTCGTTTCATACTTCCTGATTGATGGTCCAGAAGATGTTTAGTTTCAAAGGAAAATATGAGTAGGATATCAAAAAGACCTACCACCATCATGAACAGTAGCTTGGAAAAATGTAAATACTGTGGAATGATGCTGTTACTGTAATGGGAGGGAAAGAAAAATTGGCCTAAATTTGGTCTCAAAAATTTCATCTTTATAGCATTTTAGGACCATGGAAAATGCTGCCTTCATAGTGATGTGATTAATTTGCATAAGCATTCTGCTAGTGAGAGTTTTTAATGCCAGACAAAGAGATAACAAGTAATGTTCTGGTACAGTTGCAAAGACAAATACAAGCTGCTTTGCCTACAGCAATGTCCTCTCTAAGAATCAGGGCTTCATCTGTACTCAGGTAAATACCATCTTTGCTATTACAAATGAAAGCCCAAGGATTTGCATCAGCTTGACAGGGCAGGGTCTCAGCACTTGTCTGGGTTATGTTAGCCCAAGCTGATTCTGATTCTGGTTGATTTTAGTGGAGATGGCAACCACGCAGTGGTCAGGTTGGGTTTAGGTTCCCTTTAGGTGATTGTGACTTTAGGAACTTCCCTTTACGAAGTTATTTTCAGCTGTGTTGTTATCCTAGAACAAAACTGAAAGTTAAAGAACCAAAAATGGGATGGTACCAGTGGCCCAGGCTATGAGGACAAACCACGGTGGTCATTACCGGGAGAGGATCTTGTTAAATCAGTTCAGATATAAAAGAAGAATAGAAATTTGAACAGTTGAGAAGCAATGGAGAGCAAGTTCCCATACACACTGCATTAAGGCAACTCCACATATGTAGTGCTCACCATTTTTTCCTGTAAGTCTTGGAGTGTAACAAAACTTCAGCTTGTACAGCACAGTATTTCTTTTTCCCTAGGAAATGCAACTATGAGTGTTTTAAGGTCCACAGAAATAAATGCCAAATTTCAGGTAGAGAAGTGATATTATGGTTAACATACTGACAGAAAAGAATTATTCCAAATTCTATCAGGCATGTCCTATAGGATCTTGCACAAATCATGCTGTTTATGTGAGTGTTCCACAGCCATCTCAAGTAGACTTAATAATAACTCCTTATCTGACAGGACTGCGTACACAGGGTGTGATGAGGGAATGTAAATACTTCAAAGTTATTTTCTCATGAGCTCATCATGAGCTTCCAGAACATGCTTTCCTTCAGAACTCATAAAAATGCACTACAGAGTGAAAAAAATCTTTATTGGGGCAATATTGTGCAGCAGAAACTCCTCATGCAAATGCCTGAGGCTTTGTATAATGGAATGTGACACGTAGTCTTGAGCAGCTGTTCTACTCATAGAAGCACGTTTTCACCAAATCCTGGACCATGAGTGACCAACTCAGAATAAAACTACTGTGGCTAAACAAGTGATGCTGTGCCAGGTACTGTCTTGAATTGTATATGGGATAATCTGATTTCAGTGGAATATGAGTCTGAGACCTTTTTTTTTATCATAGGATGGCGAGGTTTTGTGTGGGGCAGGTTAGGTAGGCACTGCATTAACTTAAAGCAGCTCCTTTAACAGCTTCATTACCTACACATCAGAACTGCCAGTACTATTTCTTCTGCTGTTGATACACAGCCAACCTTTGTGGCACAAATTTTGTGTTAGTGTTTTATGCTACATCCTAAAGATGCAAGAAATTCACTGCAAGAAGAGTGGGTCTGCATTCTGCAATGATAAGGGTTAAAAGAACAGCCTGGACAATCAGGGTGCCTGTCAAGACAAGCTGAAGAGAAGCAGAGGTCTGTGAATCAAGGTTATTTGTTTGCATTCTTTCAGTTATCTCTTCCTTGGCAACTGGAGCCATTTTTGAGAAACTGTTATAAACTATGCTGTAGTTTGGCATAAAAAACTGTAAGAAGGGTGAAAGATGCCATTTTCCACTAACATGCACATCATGGGAAATTATTCAAGGGCAAATGAAAAGACATTTCCAGATACAGGCATGTCACCTAAAAAAAAAAAAAAAGCAAGAAAAAAAAAAAAGCTGTTTTTTACAAGGAATTCTGTTAAAGTGATAGTGTACTGGAATGCTGCTCAACTTGCTTCTCTTTAAAAACAAACAAAAAAATCAGGCTTTTTTTGTTCAAGCAATCCTCATCTTTTAACCTCCTATTCTGCTTAAGCTGCAGTCTAAAACCCTAGTAATCCTAAGCTTTCAAACTGATTTAATCAATCTTCAGTCCTTTCTTCAGTGTAGCTGATCTCTGCCTTTTTTTCAGCCATGTCTCTTGTTACAGGATGTGGTCTTGGGTTCTAGTTTTGCACAGTAGACAGTGTTGTGCCAGCCAGGTTTTATTTGCTTCCCCTGAGCTACAAGTCCCGTGCTCCAAATCTTTCTTAAACCTTATTTACTATTTCTTAATACTCTCTTTTAACTGCTCAAGGCAAATAAAGCAATGTTGACTTTGAAGGGGTCAGTAACAACTTACAAATAAGTTTCAAATACATTTTCTGAGGTTCCTCAAATATATTTGAGTTGGAATCGTAAGTACATTCTGCAGGTAATGAGTGGCTAGGACTTCAAAATGGTATCAAGTATCACAGAATCAGAACAGTTTGGATTGAAAAGGACCTTTAAAAATCATTTAGCCGAACCTCCCTGCAATAAGCAGAGACATCTTCAATTGGGGCAGGGTCCTCAGAGCCCCATCCAACCTGGTCTTGTATGTTTACAGGGATAGGGCCGCCACCACCTCCCTGCACAACCTGTTCCAGTGTTTTATCACCCTCATTGTAAAAAACTTCTTATGTCTAAAAGAATGTACTAAATTATTACCATCAGATCCAAAACTAGATAGATTTTTGCATTTAAGAAAATAGATTTTCTAATAAAAAAACAAACCATTCAAAATCCATATTGTTTACTGACACTTATGCCACCTCTTCCCAGCATGAGAAAGATTTTGGTAAGATTGCAGCTCTTCTATTGCATTATTCAGTTTGTTTGGTTTTGGTTTTGGTTTTTTGTTTTGTTTTGTTTTGAATTAAATGATCCTCCATGTCTCAAAAGAAAACACTTCTCTGATGACTGTGGGACTGTTTCAGTTTCATGTCTTTCTAAGAAACTAATTCTTGCCTTCTGAAATTTCATAGCATTGATTGCTAAATATATCGGCTTTCCTCTCTGGGATCTTAGAAAGCATAAAGATTCCAACAGGCTCTTTCCATTCATTCTTCACCACTTCTTTCACCCTAACACCACTTCTGAGCTCTGGCACCAAAATACCCTGGTTGTGTCTTCCTAAATTATTTAAAATGAAATCTAGATACTTTGGGTTTTATTTGTTTTAATAAAAAAAAAATTCATTTTTAACACACTGTCACAGAAAACAATCCAAACTGGAATGGGTCAAAGCAAAGCTTGCAAGACATAAGCAGGCCGGTCTGACATCCAGCTGGAGCAGTTGTGATGCAAATATGAAGAATTCTTTTGTGCAGCCAGAGAAACAGACTTTTTCTCGTCTGCTTCCACACAGAAATTAAGGTTTTGGCACAGATGACACAAAATTTTAAAGCTTTGTCCAAATGACATCCAGCAAAATAAGCTGCATCTCTGTGATACAAATTATAACACAGGTATAAGGAACAAATGTGAAGATTTTCCTAGTGGCTGGTACAAGGCAGATACTGACAGTGCAAATAGCTGTCAGCAACAGTATGGACAAAGAAGAGTTGGAGAAAATGTCTTCTGTCCCAGATTGAATGCTGAGATCCAGCACATTCCTACTCCCATTTCCAGCTGCTCTGGGTAACACTTGTGGCTGTCCAAGGCCACTGAAGACAGATTCCTCCTCTAAGTTTAGATCCTGGAGTAGAGCCAGATTCATCAGATCTGAAGTTCAGTGCTCCCCACGCTTCAGTGCCTCCCAGGTCAGTACACAGTCAAGGTGAGTGTACAGTAGGTCACCCTCTCTTTGTCCCTATTAACCCTTTCCCCCTGCCCCACTTATCCTAGCATCTCCTGTATTTTTTCCTGCAAGTCTAAACTAAAGTGCACCATGGCCAAGATAGTTGTCACTGCAGCCTGAGGTTCAGGAAGCCACAGGCAGGGAGGTGGTGGGGCAGGACTGTTGTCTTCCACCCAGGTATTTTTGCCAAGGTAAAAAATTGGGAAACCTGGAGTCAGCTTCAAAAGGGGCTTTTGTGGAGATGTGTTATGCTTGGGGGCACAGCAGGCACCTGTACATATGGGCAGGAATTAGTCAGAGTGAAACTTTGTAGCAACCATCCCAGACAATGCTGAGGACAAACTTGGAAGGCAAAGCAAGGTACCACCAGTCCAGGTTTCACATACTTAGTCCTTAACACTCACAGAAGTAGTTTTGCTTCTTGCTCTCCATGTTTCTCAGAGGGACTGTATCTTCTTCATGACCTTGGCCAGGATCATCCTGTTTAAAGTGACACCTGTGAAGGGATAATTCTCAGGATAGGTAGGTGTTTTTTTTTTTGTTAGTTTGGGTTTTTTTTTTTTTTTTTTTTTTTTTTTTGTTTTTTTTTTTTTTTTTTTTTTTTTTTTTTCCTTTCTGCAAAACGAAAACTGCTTTGTTTATTGCTGACAGCATTTTACAATTAATGTACAATTTCAAAGATGAAGACAGGTGTTTATGAAGAGGATGAGAAGAAGCTGAAGTTACGCTAGATTAAGAATGCCAGTTGTAGAGCATCTTGAAGTGGAATGATGTCCATTTCTTGGTGCTGCAGCTACAAGCAAGACATAAAAACTATGAATATACTCTGGTATTTTACACAGCAATACACTTGCTACATCACCCTGATAAGGCACTGCAGTGACACTGCCATCCTGGAGAAGCTTTTGCTTCTCTGAAGCCCCATTTACAGCTTGCCTGAAAGCAGCAGTGATTACTGTACTTAGGGAAATGCAATGAAGAGCTGTTTTGCACCAGGAGATGCTGGACTGTTACCATCCCACTACCATCTCTTATTTGAGATGGAAAAATAAAAGAAGAAACAGTAGTACAGATGATCTTACGTCCCTTTTGATACTGGCAGCCTTAAGTTGTGGAGCCTTGAATGGGCCTCCAGTGCAAGTGCACTGCACCATGCAGACCCTGTCTGCAGAAAGGGTTACCTCATTTTGGTCATTCAAACTGTTGTAGGGTTTTCTTGCATGAAAGAAAATCCATTCATCATTTCTGCTGTCAAACAGAAAGGATGTTCATGTGAGAGTGCCTTGCTGTGTCTGTAGATAAGGGAAAGGCCTCACAGATGCTGTAATTGCTGGTATGGAGGGGGAGCTGCCAGCAGCTTCCTCCTTTACAATAAGCTGAGGTTCTTCTGTGGGGACAAGGGGTTTGTGCAGCACAACACAGACCCAATGCCATGCTGAGCGTGCAGCAGTTTAATTCCTGTGTGTTCCACTGAGTCTTTTGTGTGCAACCCTTCTGGTCAGGACCACTGTGAGACCAACAGGTTTCATTGCATCGTGGCTATGGTCTCTTCCTCTGCTGCAAGGAAGGGAACAGCTTCCGTCTCCTCTACACTGGTCATGTTCCAGCCACGAGTCCCAGAACAACATACGAGGTTGTACAGAATCACAGAATTATTCAGGGTTGAAAAGACCTTTGAGATCATCTAGTTCAACCTTTGACTGATCACCACCTTGTCAACTGGCATGGCATCAAGTGCCACAACCAGTAATTCCTTGAACACCACCAGGGATGTCGACTCCACCACCTCCCTGGGCAGTTCACTCCAATATTTAACCACCCTTTCTATTTGCACTGGCAGAAAAAGCAAGAGCTCTGCTCAACAAGTGTCTCCAAACCTCAAGAGACCCCAAAGCATGGGAGTTGCTGCCAAGTTTTAGCTGTTGCACAAATAAGGATCTGCTTTATATTTTTGAGTAATGACTGAGTAATAACATGAACTGCTATCACAATGGATACAGGGATACCCTGGAGAGCATCCTGTGATTGCAGACATGTAGTGGCAGTCACACAGCCAGTGCAGTCCTGCTGCCATAGGCACAGAGCTCAGCCTTGATGGATGCCACAGTGCTCACGGCAGTTCACAGACTCAGACTCACAGAGTGGGTTAGGTTGGAAAGGACCACACTGGATCATCTGATCCAGCCTCCATGGTCACCCTGGAGCACATGGCACAGGATTGAATCCAGATGGTTCTTGAATATCTCCAGTGAAGGAGACTTCCACAACCTCTTCAGGCAATCTGTTCCAGTGCTCAGTCACCCACACAGTAAAGCAGTTCTTCCTCATATTCAGGTGGAATTTCCTGTGCATCAGTTTCTGCCCATTGTCTTTTTCATCCTATTGCTTGGCTCCACCAAGAAGAACCTGGCTCCATCTCCTTGGCACCCACCCTTTAGGCATTTATACACACTAAGGAGGTCCAATGTCACTCTCAGGGCTGAACAGGCCCAGCTTCTTCAGCCTGTCCTCATAGGAGAGATGCTCCAGTCCCTCAGTGATCCTTGTTACCCTCTGCTGGACCTGCCTCAGGAGCTCCAAATCTCAGAACTGGACAGGCTCCAAGCCCAGAACTGGACACAGCACTGCCCGTGTGGCCTCACCAGGGCTGAGTAGAAGAGCAGGGTCACCTCCCTCGACCTGCTGGCAATGTACCCCAGGATATCACTGGGCTCCTAGGCTTCAAGGGCCGCGCTGGCTCACGCACAGCCTGTTGTGGCCCGGGACTCCCGGGTCGGACACGCACGGGCGGTTCCCGGCGGTTCCCGGCCATTCCCGGCCTCTCTCCCTCCGCAGCGCGGCCTCCCGCCGCCAGGGGGCGCGCCCCTCCCCGGCGCCGCGCGCGCCCCCCGCTTCCCGCCTTGCCGCGGCGCGCGCGGCCCCGTCCCGATGGCCGGCGTCATCCGGCGCCTGGATGAAGCCGTGGTGAACCGCATCGCCGCCGGCGAGGTCATCCAGAGGCCGGCCAACGCCATCAAGGAGATGATCGAGAACTGGTAAAGCGCGGCCCGCCCCTCCCGCGACCCGGCCGTGCTGTGGGGCGGGGGGGCTCTGCCAGGGCTGACCCCGCGTCCCGGCCCTTCATCCTGGCCCTTCATCCCGGCCCCGCATCCCGGCTCCCCGTCCCGGCCCCGCATCCGGGTGCCGAGGAGGGGCGGTACCTGTGTGTGCTCCTACGGAACGCCCTGGAGGCAGCTCCGCTTGGAAAGCCGCGTTCCTGTTCGCCTTTGTGTTCTGGCGTGTGCTTTGTAACTTATTTGAGAAACTTACGGATTGTTTGCTTTTGGTGCGAGGTTAATAATTCATAGGATCATTTAGGTTGGAGAAGACCTCCATCATGGTTAAGTCCGGCCCGTAGCCCGCCACTCCAGATTACCGCTAAGCCACGTCTCTGTGTCTCTAAGCACCACATCTTCAGGCATTTTAAATACCTGCGGGGTCAATGGCTCAAACACTTCCTTGGGCAGCCTGTTCTATGCTTGACTGCCCTTTCTGTGAAGATAGGTGTCCTAATATCCAACCGAAACCTCTCCCGGGTCAAGTCGAGGCTGTTTTCCTCTTGACCCATCACTTGTTCCTTGGGAGAAGAGGCCACCCCCCCACCTTGGTAAAGGCTCCTTTCAGGGAGCGGAGAGCAGTAAGGTCACCCCTGAGCCTCCTTTGCTCCAGGCTAAACACCCCCAGCTGCCTCAGCCTCTCCTCATCAGCCTTGTGCTCCAGACCCTTCCCCAGCTCCATTGCCCTTCTCTGGACACACTCCAGCACCTCGATGTCTCTGTAGAGAGAAGCCCAAAACTGAGCACGGGATTTGAGGTGTGACCTCACCAGTGCAGAGAGTACAGGGGGACAATCACTGCCCTGGTCCTGCTGGCCACACTATTGCTGATACAGGCCAGGATGTCACTGGCCTTTTTGGCCACCTGGGTGTACACTGGCTCATGTTCAGACAGCTGTTAGAGCAGCACGCCCGGATCCTTTCCCACATGGCAGCTTTCCAGCCACACTTCCCCCAGCCTGCAGCGCTGCATGCGGTTGTTGTCACCCGAGGGCAGGACCTGCCACTTCATCTTGTTGACCCTCATACCATTGACCTCAGCCCATCAATCTAACTGTCCAGATCCTTCTGCAGAGCCTTCCTGCCCTCCAGCAGATCAATGCTTCTGCCCAAGTTGGTGTCATCTGCAAACTGAATAAGGCTACACTCAATTCCCTCATCCAGGTCGTGGATAAAGATATTAAACAGAGCTCGGATTGAAATTGCTGTCTTGGTTTTTTGTTTTCTGCAGTTTGGATGCTAAATCTACGAGTATCCAGGTAGTAGTTAAAGAAGGTGGTCTGAAGTTCATCCAGGTTCAAGATAACGGCTGTGGTATCAGAGTAAGTAAACAAAGTTGACAGGTGTATGCTGCTGTTTAGTACTACCTTTTAAAAATTATTTCACTTTATAAGTGTTTCTGATCTTGAAAAAACTCAGAAATTGACTGTTGCTTGTCCCTTTCACATAGAAAGAAGATTTGGACATTGTATGTGAGAGATTTACTACGAGTAAACTGCAAAAATTTGAAGACTTGTCTAGTATTTCTACATATGGTTTTAGGGGCGAGGTAAGCTCTTCATCAATGTTTTGAAATGGTTCAGTGTTGTTATTTTGCTGTAGTGGGTTGTACACAGTATCACATGCCCAGTACTCTTTAGAGAAGCCTCTGTTTTCTGAGAGTCTGCTATGTGAATATAGTTCAAAATACATTTCAGTGTCTTTCAAGATTAGGTGGATGCCTATAGGGAGGTATATATTCTTTTTACTTTCTGGAATATATATTTTTTTAAATTGAAAGAATTCCTGCCTTCTCAAATGATGGTTCAGGAACCTACAGGTAGAAGACAGTGGAAGATTTGAGTGGAAGGTGAATCTTTGATGTCAGACATTTGTCTAAATACCACACTTAAAACTAAATGTGCAAAATGTACAGTGGTCTTCCTTTGTTTTTGCTGTTAGACAAAGTTAGTATCTCTGACCCCTCAGATGTAGTGATTCTTCATACTCTCATAGACTGTATCTAAATTCTGGAACAACAGTCAAAGATGAGTTTAGCATTCTCCTGTGGATGAACATGATATATATGACTATGTGTCCTGTGCTCAGATACACAGACTCTCACATGCTCCAGAGAGTAAACTGCCTGGGTCCTCTCCTCACACACTTTCAACATAATCATCTCCACAGCCAGTGGAGTCTTGTCCTGAGGCTGGTTTCATCTGTGTCAACACATCGGTTTCATCATGTCTACACATGTCCATTGAGTTTTCCAGGAAAACCATTGTGACTTAACTTTGCAATGTTACTTACAGTCAAGAGAAAGGCTTGGGCTGGAGTGCGAGAGTAACAGCTAAAACCTTCTAGCTGCTTCCTAGTTAACACAAAAAAGGCAAAACTGTAATAATTTTGCGAATTTCTTTTAGTTATGCTGCATAGTTAACCACTTAGATCGTCAGAGATAATGAAATATTAGGGAAGCCAGAAGGATCTCCTGGATAAAATTACTGGAAGTTTAGTGTTATAGATACTAAAATTTGTTTAAGTTTTACTGACCTGCAATTTCCTTGTAAGGATTTTTATTTATTACTTGCAAGTGGTATATTGAAATCTGGTGATGGTGTTTAAAGTGTGGACATGCCTCAGCATTCTCTAGATCAAGGTTTACAAAGATGCTTTCTCTTTTCCTAGGCCTTGGCTAGCATCAGTCATGTTGCCCATGTTACAGTAACAACCAAAACAGCTGATGCAAAGTGTGCATTCAGGTATGCTGCCTGTTATCTAGGTGACTTCTGCTGCATGCAATAACAAACAGATGTATCAATTTCAGAGCTCCTGTTGTGGAGGAGGGTATGGTAAGGGGCAAGTGTCAAAGAGACCTGGAATGTGAGAAAATATATTTTTTCAATTTGTAAAAGTAAGCTTTGGCTTAATAATGTATTTTAAAATTGGTGGAGGTGGGGTGGGGAGGCAGGAAATCTTGAAAGAACTTGTGTTTCAGTAGCTAATATAGGTTAAACATTTCTCTTTTTCTCCATTTCAGGATAAAATGTTGTATATATATTACAGGCATCATGTCTAGCAAATTTCACAAGTCTCAGCACAGGAACTTACAGCTTAGTTTGTTATTGTATCTTTACGATACAATAGGTGCTTTATTCTATCCAAGAAGAGTTTTTGAATATTCTTCTGAAAACTTAATCTTAATTATAAGCTTTTCTATTAATTCCTTAACTACTTTTAAGAAAAGAGAGTGGGAAAAAAGAAATGTTCTGAATCTTGGTTTTTCAAAAGATTGTGTGACTGTGGTCTTTCTTGCATTAAATACACAGGATATATTAGAGGGAAACAGAAAGTCTGTCCTTTGAATTTATGCATCTCTATAACTTGCTGAAAGACCTGCGTGGGTCAGAATCTCGTATGCTCAAAATCCTGTTAGTGTCAACGGAAAGATATTTTACACTAAAGTCAAGAATTTCTTGTTAGCATAACTGAAGTGTGAAGTCTAGTGGGAGAATTATTAGGCCATGTCTAGCTATTAAAGAAAGAAAAATATGCAGTAATCCTGCCTTTAGAGGAAAAGGCTCAGTAATACAATTTCAAAACACATATACCATGATCTGCCTCCTTTCCTCTGCTATTATTCCCTTTCCTCCACTGCCCCTCTGGCTCTTACAATCAACGAAGACAATTTTACTCTAGCGGAAAGGTGGAGGAAGCTAATTCCCAGGGTCCCAAATTCTTTGCTGGGAGGAGTGTGACAATTACGAGATTTCTTTTGTTTTCATCCTTTGTTTTTATCTATGTCTGCCCTCCTGTAAATCTGGATGTCTGACAACTTTTTATTTTCTGCCTAGAGCCACTTACAGTGATGGAAAAATCAAAGCCCCTCCGAAGCCCTGTGCTGGAAACCAAGGAACTCAGATCACAGTAGGTTTTTGTGCCCATTCTCTTTCGTTCTTTTTTTGTTCCCCTTGCACCAATTACTTTGTAAGGTACAGAACAGTATCATCTCTGAGGCTGTAGTTTGTTAGGTGAACCCAGGGAGTTAAGGAATAAATTGAATGTTGATTTTTCATAAACCAGAGTATTCTCAGAAAATTTATATAGAAAGCAAAAATCAAGAAGATGGATTTCGATTAATTCTATAGTAAGAGAGAATTTTGAAAGTTGTTTTTAATTGTGAACTTTTTTTCTGTAGGTTGAGGATCTCTTTTACAATGTAAATACAAGGAGGAAGGCTTTAAAGAATCCAAATGAAGAATATGCAAAAATACTAGAAGTTGTTAGCAGGTAAACTAAAATAAGAGGCTCCCAGTTTTACATACTGCCATGGGGAGTACTGAGGTTTTTCAGAGGGACTGGCAACTGTGTGGTTGGTATCATTTTGTTGGTGGTGATTTTCTTTGTTATGTTTTTTTTAAACTATTTGTTAGTGTGCAGTGTCAGATAAGAATTTGATGTGAAAAATCCAGATAGGAAGTAGTGGATTCTGTCTGTGACTATTGATTATTTGTAAGAACTCCAGCAAAGAAATGGTGATGGACTTGAACGAGTAAATTTTTAAAAGTACCTGGGCTGAATAGAATTCATATAAGAACTGCTCAGGAGCATTGAGATTTGGCTGAATATAGGAAAGGTGAATGGCAACTGAACATTTCCAAAAAGATGTAATATCAATTTAGTTATAGGATGTTCCCTTCTTAGGCCACTTGGTTGCATCTTTTGCCACCGCTGTAGTCTTACATAGTGTGCAGAGGTTTTGCAAGCAGGATCTGCACAATTTAAGCAAAAGAACTGCTTTACACTTTCAGAAGACACTAAAGGCAGCGAAGAGTAGCAAGACTATATACCAAAGTTTAGCCTATTCCCCAAATAAACTATTTAAGAGTCTTTACTGGGTTAGGCAGGCTTCAGCCAGGAGGTGGAGGGTCAGATTCTGCTGCTCTGTTGAACAGGATGATCTGAAGTCTTGCTGGGTTACAGCCCTCCAGCTTGTTCGTTGTTCTTTTTCATTAGGACTTTTCTATTACTTGATTTTAGGTTTTTTTTCCTCTTGGATTTTTGAGTTCACAGTCACAGTAGTCTAATCTTTGTTTGCATTTTTACATTTCTCATCTTTCAAGGTTCTATGGTGTGTTTTTTCTTTCAATGCAGTAGTTTCCCTAGAATTTTGAGCCAAGATTGTGCAGCTGCAGCGTATCAGATCTCAGCTGTGGGATCACAGATAGCTGAACTGTCTGGGTAGGAAAAGTTAGAAGGGCAGTCCAGCCATTATTCAGATGCTTTTCCATAGTAGTTGAGACTTGATTCTTTTATACTGAGGATGTTTTCATGGGTTGTTTAGTTAAACCTGTACAGTGAAACTAAAAAAAAACCAGGTCTGTAGAAGCTGATGCTTTTTTTTTTTTTTTTTTTTTTTTTGAGAAATAAGCTAAGCTGATCCTTGAATTTCTTTTGGTTACAGTTGAGTTATAAATAGGACACACTTTTATTTTTATAGCTGTTTAGACTGCAAAAGCTCAGCTTGGATCAAATTGCATTACTGTCTAACAGGAAATGAAATTGCTTGCCCTCATTACTAGCTGTTTTTCAGCAATCAGGGGAAACAATTACCTTTTCACCACATTCTGCAGACTTACATTTATCTGTTTTTCAGGTATGCCATCCATAATTCAGGCATCAGCTTTTCAGTTAAAAAGGTGTGTAGGTAAAGTCTTTGTCACTTCACTGTGTGTCTGTATGTGTCTATGTATATAAACATAATGTGTATACCTGAAAATACCAGAAAATTTACACTGCATCTTTTGCAACAGGAACAGCACAGAGAGCCTTCCCTTATACTGAAATGTTGAAGGGTATGTTGGTGCAGTTTGGATAGAAAACACATCAGTTAGAAATAAACAAGACAAAAATGTATTTGTCAGGAGTTTGGAGGATTCTTTGTAGTTAGTGCTGTATTTGGTTTAGCTTTATGTGTTGTTTCAGCTTCTCTAGAGAGCCTGGTTACTAAGTGCTGTATGAAAGAGGCTGGGGTAGGTTATCTTTGTTCTGTGCCATTCTTGATAATTATTAACTGAACTGAATGTGTTCCTCACTTTCCAGGATGGATTTGCTAGTCTCAGTGGGTCTGATGTGCTCTGTAAACATGTGCCATTTACCATCCATTGCGGTTTTTGAACATAAATAAGTAAAAAAGAATACAAAACAATATAATGATGTTATGTTGTTCCCTGAAGTTTTTTAGAAATGTTACTGTTTAATTTAAAGTATTTCTAAAACTTCCTCCAGAAAGGTGAATTGACTGATACTCATTCCTGCTCTCTTTAGCAAGGTGACACCGTGTCAGATGTTAGAACCTTATCCAATGCCTCAACAGTGGACAACATTAGAGCCATCTTTGGAAATGCTGTTAGCAGGTACATTGATGTCAAATTTAAGAAGCTTTCCAGTGAATCACTCTCCCTTTTCTCTTTAAAGACTGTGGGCTGTGATAACTTTTCTTCCTTCCTTCACAGTTAATTTCAGAGAAGAGGCAGTGCTGCAATTAGAGGGCTCTCCCTTCTTTTCAGAATGTGTGACTTTTTTTGTGCACCAAAGGGAAGAGGAAAGTTACAAAGTTGTTCCTTTAATGCACTGAAAAAGAACCATCTGCTTGTAACATTCTGTGTGCTCATGTAAAAACAGCAAGCTGAACCTCTGTTCTCTACAAGTTCCTGGCTTCTTCCTATACCATGAAAATCTTACCTCTTCTTACTGTCTGCTGCCTGATAAATTTTGAAGCTTCTCATATTGGTTTTTCTGAAATCTTACAGTTTCTTATTTGGACAAAAGCTACATTAGCTGAAACTGTGTAAATCAGATTAAAAAATTATAAAAACAAAAGGTCATCTTTTGAAGATGTATCTGCCATTTTAGGAAAAATTCTCTTTATGAGACTTTCAGCTGTGAAGAATTAATTGTATGAATTTCTCCCATGAATAGCTGTGTGTCACTTTGATTCTGTTCTGTTACTGACTGAAGTCAAGATTCACATTTAATGAATGTAACTTCTAATTCATGAAAACACCTTTAGGAAGCACAGCAAAATAGAGAGGCTACTAAGTAATGAGGTTTGCAGTGTTCTGTGTATTTCCTTGCTGTGCATTCATTTATTCCTACTATGGATGCTCATTTGATAATAGTTTTTCTTTTTTATGGTTCAGGATAAATTGTCCATTTCAAAGTAAATGTTTTGATAATTTCTTTTCAAACAGTAATTTACCCAGTTCAAGATGGTGTTAAAAATTGAACACAAATAAAAATGGCAATATATATTGGTATATATTGAGGTTGAATTGGAAATAAGTAGCCTTTAAGTCTGTTCCGTGTTAACTTCAGAAGCTGGCATAATGGCTTCCTAGAGAGTTGTGCTCACAAACTACCAAAGTGGATTTTCCTTGACTAATAAATGATGAAAATTATTAAAACTGTTATGAAAGCAGTTAACATTAGAATCTCTGTGCATGAACAAGAGAAAAGTTTTTACATTTTAGTGACTTCTTAACAGACCACCAAGACATATTAGACTGACAAAAGTGGACAAAGTAGTTCAAGAAAAAATGTGTTTCTTCTTTCCTGGCTGCAGACAATTTTGAATTCTTGTCAATCACTGTCAATGACTTAAACAGTGAAATGAATATTAGAATTGTCAATAGATTACAATGCTGTGGATACTGTGATATGTTACAGTATTAAAAAGATAATGGGGGTGATTTCCCAACCATACAACATTATCAGTTTACGCTTAAGAAGAGGAAATTATGCAGCTCAGGTTAAATAATTACTGTGTCCCAGCAATCAATGTTTGAGCTCTCAAATAATTCTAATGTTTTCATTAACTGTGATAGATCAGTATATGAAGTAGTGAGACTTGAGCCAAAGTTGACCTTTAGATGAACCTTCCAACCATATGTTATATGATATTTGTATCTACTCATTAGCAAAATGCACATGATCATTAGCAAAATATGTGGTGTGATAAGAACATATTTATCTTTCCATATTTAGAGGATGGACAAGGCCATGAAATCAGACATCTGCCCTTGTTTGGAGGTATATGGTCAAAGCCAACTCCCTTGGCTCCTCCTTGAGCCCTGGCCAGGCTTGGGGTGGAGCCCAAGAGGAGAATGAAACCAGATGTTTCTGCATTAGAGTTATATGAGCTTTTTTATTCAACAATATAAAAGCTGGACCCTCTCCCAGTGAAGGTGGAGTCTTCACCTATGTGTGGACACACTGTGTAGGATTTCCCAATTACCAGGAGTGGTTCTCCAGTCCTTTGCTGTGATTGGGGCTCCCCAGCTCATGTGTGGATCTGGATGATGGTAAAGTTAGGGTAACTGGTGATGTATCTTCTTAATCACTGAAGGCAATCTTTTGTAGTAATGGTTAGGTGCATTACTTATATTATCCTTTTGTAATTCTTTGCTGTTTTGAACTATAGTTAATTACACTCATCCCTTAAAGTCCATATCTGTGTCTTTTGTGCTGACCCTGCCAACTGGCAAAACAGAATATCACTGCTTGTGAGTAGTGTTCAAAATTTACATCAACAGAAGAATTAATTTTTTATTTGTGTTTCTGTCAAACTTCATAGGGAACTCATAGAAGTGGGCTGTGAAGATGCAAATCTGGCCTTTAAAATGAAAGGTTACATCACTAATGCAAACTACTCTGTGAAGAAATGTATATTTTTGCTCTTCATAAACCGTAAGTTAAAAAAAAAGGCAGCATTTTGTACAGTCATATGTTGCTTACATAATCAGAAGAACAAAACTTTCTGAAGACCTACGAAGTTCCTGAGCATTCTTAAAAACATTTTCTAAAATTAACTAATTGTAAATCTTAAAGTGTTTTTTAATTTGTAATGTGCATCACACTTGGCACTTTATTTAGTGGAAAACAGCTAAGACTGGACCTAAAGAAACTTTGGCATATCGAGGTTATGGCTATGTCCTGTAGCTTACACAGATTGATCTTTCCATTATGTAGCAACACTGGCATGGGTTGTAACAAACCTTGACTGTATGAAATAATGAAAAGGTAGTCTGCTTATTTCAGTATTTGTGGGAAAAGATACTTCTAAGTGTAAAACATGCTGACAAAATACTGTCTATTCCTGGTTTTATATGAAGAATAAATAGATCTTGGGGGAAAACGGGTGTAACAGATTCCCTTTGAAGACACAAGCCATGAGGATGTTTGTCTGCAGGAGTATCTGGGCACTGTGCAGTGTGTGCTAGCTGTGCTCTTTGGAAACAGCGCTGTGTTCTGTGTTTCAGATCGGTTGGTAGAGTCAGCCGCTCTGCGCAAAGCCATAGAAACTGTGTACGCTGCTTATTTGCCAAAAAGCACACACCCTTTCCTATACTTAAGGTAAAGTAATAGGAAGAAGTAGCCTTTTAATACTGTCTTGTAGGATATAACTAGGGTCAGTAGGTTTAGAAGGATGTTTCTGTTCCTCATGATGTTGTTAAGCATTGCACTGAAGTAATTAATTGCCAGGCAGGAGATAATTAACATTAAGAAAATCTTAAGACAGACCTTGTTTTTACAAGTAGTAAAGTTTTTACAAGTATCTGTAATTTCAGCTGAAGTCCTTTTCTATAATTTATACTGTACTGCAAGTAAAAGACACTTGTAAAAGTGAGATTTTATAGTTGTACAGTGGAGAGGTTGGTTTAAGCTTACCTGTGTAAGCTATTTTGGTGAGTGATTTTGGATTATTTTTTAATTGTTTAAACAAGTCTGACTGTAATATAACTTTATCAGAGTTCAGTATCTTTTTGACTTCTTTGTATAGAATAGCATCTCCAAGCCTGACAAATTTTGTCAAATTTGAACCAATTTTTGCTTTCTCTGTCATCCATGGGATATTTTTAGGCTAACGTTTTTAAAAATGTTTTCCAGCCTGGAAATAGCCCCCCAAAATGTAGATGTGAATGTGCATCCTACAAAACACGAGGTCCATTTTCTTCATGAAGACAGTATTCTGGAGCGTGTGCAACAACATGTAGAGAGCAAGTTATTGGGCTCTAATTCCTCAAGGATGTACTTCACTCAGGTGAGACCATCTGTGGAGTGATGGCAGTTCTGCATTATTGTGATGATTAGGGATAATTTACTCTGTTCAATAGTAAAATCTTTGCAGATATGGCACTTATCAGTGTTGTACTGCTACCTTTAGATGTTTGCTCTCTTTCAAGTTACTTTAATATACCATTGTTAACAATATGGAAAAGGAGAGAAAAAAAGTATGAGAACATTATAAGTACATTTCTGCCAAGTACCTGGTTAGTTGTCTTGATTTTATAAGTATGTTAGCCTTCACATGTTGTAAATTGTTTGTTTTTTTTTTTATTCTGCTGCGGTTGATGTGAAGAAGATGTGATTGTGGAAACTGTTCTGTGTATTTGATAACACTTTGGATTTAATCTTACCAGAAAAAAAAGTCAGGAAGATACTCCACTCTCTCTTTATGTAAAACATAGCATAAGAATTACTATAATTTTTATACAAAGTAATTTCCTTGTGTTTTTTTTTTACCTTAAAGATCTTTTTCTTTTGAGACAAAGGAATGGTAACTAATGATTTCAATGCCAAGGTGATGGCATTCACACTATGCAGATAGCAAGTGCAAAGCTGGTGGCCTTTTAAACAGTTGACACTGTGTTGCTGAGGGTTTCAAATTGCCTCTGAGCAGTAAGATACTGTAAGAAGTGTGACTAATTTTTCTGGTTCTTTTATTCTTGTTGTTCACTCTCTTCTCTTTGCTTCCCCATGTCCGAATGAAGACATTGCTTCCAGGGGCTGACTGCTCTTCCAGTGAAGTTGTAAAATCAGCAGCAAACTCTTCTGTGGTTACCAAGGGAACCAGTGATAAAGTTTATGCGCATCAGATGGTCCGCACTGATTCCCGAGAGCAGAAATTGGATGCTTTTCTTCAGCCAGTGAACAACCTCCTAAGTGCAGGCCCCACTGACGTGACAACAGAGGTTAATGCAGAGGGTGCAGACAGGCCCCAGGATGCTGAAATGGAAGAAGTCAGTGACCTGGCTGAAATGGCTGATGTTCAGGAGCACACAGTGAAGCCTGGGGGGCTGAGCGAGAGTGGACACTTGTCTCCTGAGACTGTGTCTTCTCGGTAAGTCCCACCTTTCCTGAACTGGTGCAAGGCTACCTATTCATTTCATGGCACAGCCCTGAAACTATAGATTTTTCTCATCTCTTTGGACTTTGGCTTTTCCAGAAGAGAAAAATTCTCTAGAATAACTTTTCATGGCATTTTTTGAGAAATTAAACCTTATCTGTGAACTGTAAATTATGTAACTCATGATAAATTTTGTGACTGGAATACTGAAAGGCAGGAATCAATATAAATGATGGCATTAGTTTAGGGAGATCATATTGATCTCTCTCTTTCTAGAAGCCTCCCTTTTGTGAGGTATAGAAACTACATCACTGAATTTGACAGGCATTACCCTAGTAAAGGCTAAAGTGCTATAAACATTTTATAACTCCTGCAAACATTTTATAACTCCTGCAGGAGCTATTACAGAAGGCCGAAGACTTTTGAAGGAATCAGATTTTCCCAAAAAAATGGGCACGGAAAAGAAAATTCTTAGACATACCAACATTTTTGATGTGTTCTTTAGAGCCCAATTTGCCTGGTGCTTAAGCAGCAGTTGTGATTGGTATTAGAGTGTCACAAATTCTCTTAAAATTCTGAACTACCCTTTCCTAACAAATTATTCCTCAGAAGCAAAATAAATCTGTCTTTCTGGGAAACTGTCTGCATTTCCTGTGCTAATATACAGCATGTGACTTAAGCATCCCATCTGTTGCTGTGTTTGGCTTAAGTGATAGGAGAGTTGAAAATAATTCCTTTTGTTTTGGTATTGCAGGAAGAGACCACGGGAAGACATGGATGTAGAATTGGAGAAAGATGACACCAGAAAGGACATGACTGCTGCCTGCACCCCTAGAAGAAGAATTATCAATTTGACCAGTGTGTTGACTCTCCAGGAAGAAATCAGTAACCAGGCACATGCAAGTAAGCAAGACCTGCTTCTCAAAATTACTGTTATTCTACCAACTAAATATGACTCTTTGAAATGGGAAAGGCTATTTAAAAGGAGGGCCAGTGAACTTACTGTGCTGCTAAGCAAGTTTTTAACAAAATCTTTGGCTTTTCATTTTTATTTGTATCTGTCCCAGTTATATAAAATGGTAAGACTTGTAAAATACTCTTTTGTTAAGAGTTGTTCTAGACAAAGGTAAAAAGGTTTGCAATTCTTTCTAGGGTGTTTCCCTCTTAACTCAGTTGTCTCTGAAGGCAACTTACACTGACTCATACCCTTATGTCTAAATTATAGGAATCTCACATCTTGGGAGTTCTATTGGATTTATTTTGACTTTTTTGGTTGTAAGAATTGGGGACACTCCACACAGACATCTGTAATAACTTTTCTATAAATTGATAAGAATCTTAAACTTTAGAAAGCATGAACTTTTCCTTTACTTGTGCTCCAGTAAATGTTTTGCAGAAGACTGGTAATTCTGACCCAGTGATTCCCTGACTGCCACTGTTTAAATACTGAACTCAAAGAGTTGTCCCTGAACCTTAAAATACCCAAAGATGTCTCAAAATGCAGGATAATACTTGTGAAGCTGCCTGAGGTTGTGTCTCATCTTCACATCTGTAAGAAGTACCTAAAAGAGACTTTGGAAAGAGAGAAATCTTCTCTCAGTCTCTTACATTCCTTTAGAAAACATGACAGTGCAATGGGTGTAGCTAGTGCTTTGTACATGCTGTGACTGCAGGGCCAAACATCTGTAACAAAGCTGCTCCCAGGGATGACAACTAGTGAATTTTTTTGGTGGAATCCCTAAAGTGAACTCTTCTATGAAATCTGACTTTTCATACCTTTTCTGATACCTTTCTCATACCTTTCCCAGCCTTCTCACTCATATATATATATATTTTAAAAAGTAACTTTGTGAGAGAAAAATAAATTATGAAGAAAAAAATATTACGGATGTATTCTATCACACTTCTAGAATTTAGTTTGATAATACCTAGATTGTGTTGCAAAGCTGGTTTACACCTGCAGTTTTTGAAGTATATATGTGCTCCTCATCAATCTCCTCTGGCTGGAAATTCATTTTGGAAGTCTATTCAAGCACAGGGACTTTAATTTTAGTTTTTTCTAATTTGCATTTGTAGTTTAAATGTTAAATAACTATTCTCCCTTACGGTTTAATAGTATGAATATGCACGAAACTTACTAATATTTCAAAACTTGTGAATAATTGGTCATCAAGAATGTAAGAAGAAGCAGGGGTGTAGGAATGACTGAACAGTAATCTGAGACTTTCATGCTAAAAGGACACAAACCACTCAGCTAAATAAATGAGGGCAGGGTTGCAACCATGAAATAACATTGTTTTGTTTCTTCCCCACCTTTCTGTTTCAGAACTTCAGGAGATGCTACACGAGCACTCATTTGTTGGTTGTGTCAGTCCTCAGTGGGCTCTGGCCCAGTACCAGACAAAACTGTACCTCCTCAATACAACAAAACTCAGGTAAAAGAGTTGTTAGACCTGTTGGCAGCTGAAATAAGTACCAATTGTGAAGCTAATTAGAAGAAGGAAGGAAGTTATAGGGAAAGCAACATTGTTCTCTTGTTGCCTGTATGAAAAGTCATGAGGGTAAAGATTAAGCAGTCCATTCAGAACAGTGGAAACAAGTCTGGCACGCTTGGGAAAAGTTGCAGGGAATCAGTGTAATTAAAATGCCAGCTGCTGTATTGTATGCTCACAGACAGTGAGAAGGAAAAGACTTTTTCTTGCTCCATGATGATCTATGATGATCATCATGATTCACTGCAGGATCATGTACAGCACAGTGGATGAAGCAGAGGCTTCAGAAAAGTCCTTGAAAACATTGTATCCAGTTGGGATAAGAGTATCTGCAGGACATGGTTGTAACACAAAATTTGTAGTTTCGCCTGTGTGGCCTTACAGGGCCAGCTACATAAATTTTTGTAACAAATCAGAGAACAGACTTGAGATAGATATGTCTAATAATTTCCCAGTTCCTTTGCATTTCTTACACTGCAGTAAAGAAGTTGAAATATAAGTTATCAGGGAATAAATTGATAGTGATTGGATACTTGAGTATGTAACCTTTCTGCACCAGTGTGGCTGATGAAACCATGCAGGTGAACCATTAAACTCTTCAGTTAAAGTAAGATCTTTATTTATAGGACTGGATATGTATATCTGGTGTTTCCGGGATGATCCTTACTCTCCCCTCTTAATTATTACCTTGGATATATGCAATCCTGTCCATATAATTACTTTTTGTGCTTCATTTTAGCCAAGAACTCTTCTACCAGATACTTATTTATGACTTTGCAAACTTTGGAGTCTTAAGGTTGTCTGTAAGTATAATTTTACATTATATCCTATAGAAAACTTTTTAAGAAATGTATTTACAATCTGTCTGTCTATTCAGACAAATGCATAGTTTTGCTTTGCACAATCAAGTTGGCTTTTGTCCACTACAACAGTGTTGTTTTGTTCTGTTCAATAAGAACAGAATGTAGAAAACTTAGTAATTTTGTGGCTGCTACTGTTAAATTGTCATCCTGGCTGGTTGATATTATTGTTAGTTGCAGTTATTCACCAAATTTTGCTGTTGCTCATTACATTGGGACAAATAATTAATCTGAATATACAATCTGCAGAAATACAGTGTTGATTGCCACTGTTTATTCTGTAAAATATCACAGTGCTCAGTGGGATGATTGTGGACTGTAGAGAAAGAAGGAAGAAATTCACACATTTTTAGCTTAGTTATGATAAACAGAACTGTTAGTTCTGTAGGCCAGAAATAGTGTATTAAAATTAATTAGTATGTGAAGGAAGAAGTTAGAGATTTCCAATAGAATGTGCTGATCATTAACCAAAGTTTTGCCTTCTTCATTTTTAGGAGCCAGCTCCTTTATATGAGCTTTCAATGCTTGCTTTAGACGACCCCGAAAGTGGCTGGACAGAGGAAGATGGCCCAAAAGAAGGGCTTGCTGAGTACATTGTGGAGTTTTTAAAAAAGAAGACTGAAATGCTGCAAGATTATTTCTCTCTTGAAATTGATGAGGTGACTGCAGCTATTACTTCTGACAGTAAATGAATGGTGGACTTGGCGGTGTTAGGTTTATGGTTGGATTGGATCTTAAAGGTGTTTTCCAACCTAAATGATTCCATAATTGTACATTTGGTGACAGATAACTGCAGTAGTTTGCTTGCAGTGGTTACCATCACTAAGAACTAGTTCCAGTAAGATTTTAGGTGACAATAACCCTTTCATTTAAAATGCTTAGGACTTGGGCTGCCTTTAAGAAGGGTGCTACACAACGTTTCTGTTTAATTAGTTACCAAGTCACAGAATGGGTTGGGTTGGCAGGGACCGCAGTGGGTCATCTGTTCCAACCTCCTTGCTCAGGCAGGGTCATCCTGGAGCTCATGGCACAGGATTGTGTCCAGATTGGTTCTTGAATATCCTCCAGTGAGGGAGACTCCACAGCCTCTCTGGGCAAGCCATAATTTAGTCATTCCTTCTATAACTAGAATGCAATCTCTTAACCCACAAAGTGTGCATCTTAATCAGCTCTCAAGTCAGACAGGGCTGCAGCACCACTGTGGCTCTCAGTGTTTCTTTTTTTGTGTGACTTAAGGCATCCCTTGCTTTGTGCAAAAGTGAACAGCTTCATCAAGCTCAGGCACTTCATTTGGATATTTGCCTGGGAAGCAGTATCTGTGTAACCTAGAGCTAGAGGAGGAGGTTGAATTCAGCCACTCCCTGAGCTGAGTGGCTTAATCCATGCTTTGTGAAATGAAACACCACCAATAACTCTTTGTGCAATGTCTTCCTGGCATTGGGCTTTAAAAACTTGTAAGGCTCACCGAGTTTGGTAAGAATCAGTCTTAAAATACATAAAAGTTTTGGTGCATTTACTGCAAGAAAGAATTTTATTACTGAAGCAGCAGTGTTGCCTTGCAGGAAGGAAATCTTACTGGGTTACCACTTCTGATAGACAACTATGTCCCACCATTGGAAGGACTGCCTATGTTCATCCTGCGCTTGGCCACAGAGGTATGTTCTCTCAATGATTTTATTAATGCACAATTACTTTTTTTTACTTTAAGCTATTCTAGCCTGCCTTTGCAGTTTCTGGTGCAGCTTAAATGTACTATTATGTCTTTCAGATGCTGTTCTGTGGTTACTAATTAGTTATGCTTTGCCTTTGTATTCATAACTACTGACTGACTGAGCCTCTAATTTTGATTTAAAAGCCTGCATTTATACCCTCTTTTTTCATTCTGTACCTTTTCCTTAACAGGAAAAAAATAGCCAATACATTAATATAAATTTTCCATATTAAGAATCTCTATGGCTGCTACCCAGATTCTGTGAAATGACTTTTTTTTTTTTTTTTTTTTTTTTTTTTAAACAGGTAAACTGGGATGAGGAAAAGGAGTGTTTTGAAAGCCTGAGTAAAGAACTAGCCATGTTCTACTCCATCAGAAAGCAGTATATAATAGAGGAATCCAGCCCAACAAACTCTCAGGTAACAGAATACTGTAACTAGTCCTGTGAGCAGATAACTAACAACATACAGGAAGGAAACTTCTGCTCTTTCAGATATAGCCTTCTAATCCCAACTCTTTCAGTGAACTGGATCAAGTAGCAGTGTGGCAAGATTCTGACAGAATGTGGCTTAAATTTTCTGAAGTATTATAGGTATTGAGGGAACCTTTTAACTTTAGGCTTTGCAGTGTACTTAATATTATTACAAGCCTCCTTGGCCTCTGAGTTGGGAATGTATTTTTTATGCTCTATTTCTATAGAAAAATAAGGTTGCATATAAATTAAAAGTATAACCTGTTTGTGTCTAAATATCTATCTGCCTAATCAATCCGTTAAGCTCACCCATTCTGCAAGTGACTTTACAGAGCTTAGAATTTCCTGTATAGAAAGAACTTTTCTAATACCAGCAGAATTTTACAATTGCTGCAAAACTTTACACAGTAAAGTTTTTAAGGTGTGCTTTCCTCTAGTTAAACAGAACCTCTGTTTGTTTGTCCTTGTTTTCCTGTATTTCAGAATGAAGATTCTGAGTCTGGTTCAACAACATGGAAATGGACTGTGGAACATGTGCTTTACAAAGCTTTTAGGACTCATCTTTTACCTCCTAAACACTTTGCAGAAGATGGCAGCATTTTGCAGCTTGCTAACCTGCCTGACCTGTATAAAGTTTTTGAAAGATGTTGAGCAAGTAGTTATTAAAGACTGTTTTTTAGACAGACACCATTCATGTTACCTTCAGTTTTACCTAGTAGAAGATAAAGCTGGAATCTTGATGGAGGAAAGAAAGAGGGGATTTAGTGCCCTGCTAAACTGCAAACATGACAGTAAATTATCTATTTTCCTTCTGTTGATCATAGTATAAAAAAGTATTTTTTGCTGTGTCTAAACCCAACAAAAATCCCTAAAATAAAATCTCCGGTTACACTCTGAGTTTTCTTATTAACCAATCTGTTAAAAGAATACACTTCTGCTGAAGAAAATCTACTGGGTTAAGTGATTGTGGAGGAAGATAGAGCTTAATTTAGTTGACATGTGAATTCTTTAATTTTGCTTGCCTCTGGAAATCAAACCAGGTTACCTGCATTCTTTTGTTTTAAGCATGACAGTTGTCTGACAGTACCTGCAATGTGAGTGTACATGCAAAGCGCTTAAAATCACCTGTTACTGCAGGAGTTAGTGCTGTAATATTTCAGGGCCCTTGCTGAAATAAGGCAAATCCCTTCCCTTTTAATCAAGGAGTCAGAAAATAGAAATAGGAATGTTCTGGCAGATATTAAATGAGCGTGCACACATAATATTCATTGCCTCCAATTTAATGAGTAGGGCTTGGGAGAGCTGCTACTTTCAAGGCTGTGTCCCTACAGGGAAAACATTTTTCTGAGTCCAAGAG
This sequence comes from Zosterops lateralis, assembly GCF_965231275.1. Lineage (NCBI taxonomy): Eukaryota > Metazoa > Chordata > Aves > Passeriformes > Zosteropidae > Zosterops > Zosterops lateralis. Next base: position 49,334,538 of record NC_139762.1, on the reverse strand, counting down.
GCATCTAGCATCCAGACCAAAGAAGAAAGCAAGCTTCATTTTTGCACTGTAAAAATTTCTGTTCCATTTGAAAGCAGCTGGTACAAGCAGAAGCATTAATCTTCTTGGATTGCTGATGTCCCAAACCCTGCTTTATGTTGAGAAATACTCATGAAGGGCAGCAGTTTGATGTGAGTCTAAAAAGGCAAATCATCTCAGATGGGCCTAAAGTAAAGTATAACACAGGGGGCTGTGTAACTTCATGTATTTCTGGGATCCGAATGCAGATGCTGGATTTCTCACCTGTGATGTGCCAGCTTCAAGAGTGAGAGTTTTCACTAGTAGAAAACCACATAGTTCCAGAAAGCATCTTCCTTCTGCTCCCCCTCCGATGACAATCCTGGCAATGGGATAACTACTGGAGAATCAAATCTTCCTGAGCCAGCCAGCCCAGCAAATCAAATCTGAGTGAGCAACTGGCTCCAGCTGGCCTCAGACCACATATTACTTCTGGCAATGAGGGGGCATGGAAATTGTTGAGAATATAGGAACTAACTAATGGAAATTGTATTTGCATTGTAATTCCACTGTCTTGCCCTTGCTAGTGTGCTTGATTTCAGCATACTGCTGTATCACTCTTCACATGTAAAGCCTAATATATCAGGTAAGTAAATTTGATATTGAAGATAAAAAGCTCCCTCTGGAACATCTAAAAGAACCTCGACTCAGGTGTACATGTGAGAAATGTCTCTAGACCACCACAGGCATGATTACATTATATGTTAAGTGTGGCAGCAGTCTGGTGTGCACTCTCATGCCAGTGTAACAAATGCCAGCTCCTCATCACACTGAACCCCCACAAAACTAATAACTCCCCAAATCATAAGTATATTCTGAGTTATGCTCATTTTCTTCTGTTTGTGGTGGCTTTTCTCCTTTAATGGCAACCTGTTTCATAGTGCCAAGTTTCTGTCACAAAATGAAAAATACTCATAATAAAGCTCAAATAGGTTGTTTTTTTCTTCTAATCTGTCTATATTTCAGAGCTTTAAATAATCTGATACAGCTTAACTGACTTTGCATAAAAAATGCAGCAAGTCTTTCTTGCAAAGTATATTCTTAGGAGTGCAATAAAGCATCAATCAAAACATTCCTGTCACAGATACATGACAAGCAGGTAATGGTATTACTTAGGTTAACAGCTTGCTTGAGTTTTCCTTTTAAATCCTTGATTCAAATCTGCTTCTTGAAACAAACTACTTAAATCTCGTTTTCACGCCCAACAAAAAACCCAACACATTACAAAGAGCACAAAGTCACATTGCTGTCACAGTCATGCCAAGCAATTCAGTCCAGTACCACAGGCCTTCACATGAGCAATCATTGCACCTGAATTAGAATCAAAAGCAAACAGCTTTTATACGGAAAGGCTGGTGGAAAGTTCTGGAGATGTATCTGGGGTTACCCAAGGAGAGCAGAAACATCCCTGGGGAGGGCAGGATTGAACACTGGTTTTTGTGACAACGTTGCAGGTTTTACAGGTAGGTTTGAGAGGAGTGAGCAAAATCATTCCAGATTGAGTGTTTTAACCCCTTTCTATAGTATAACATGCATTTTAGATTTACAGGAGATGCAGCTGCTCCATGGCAGCAACCGGAACTTTGGGGATGCACCAAAGGGAGTAACTTCCTTGACAAACTACCCATCTGTGAAAACATGACATCTCAGTTAACTCACTATGCAGAGCATCAAGCCACACACCACAGGAAGACACTTGTTTGCAGAATCTTTACCTGACGTATGGCAAATACAAGTATTCATGTCTGATCTAAGAAAATACCCCCAGCCCAAGGATTTTCTGTCACCAGTGCACATGGCTTGTTCTGCTTTGCAGTTTTTGTATTATTTCCTTTTTTTCCAAGTACTGAACTGCAGGAGGAAGCAGGCACTGAGAATAGGCTGAATTTCTTAAGATATGCAGAGGAATTTCATTATGGAGATTGAAGATGTTCAAGTAAAATCATGAGTTAGGCACCTAGATGACATTCATAAGTTTAATGAAACCTTTGACCTCTTATCCCAGATGTGTTTTTCTCACTGAATTTAATCACAGAATTGTTAGGGTTGGATTGGACATCTGGAGATCATCTGGTCCAACCCCCCTGCCAAGGCAGGCTCACCCAGAGCAGGTGACACAGGAACACATCCAGGTGGGGTTAGAATGTCTCCAGATAGGGAAACTCCATGAACTCCCTGGGCAGCCTGGCAATGCTCTGCCACCCTCAATGGAAAGTTCTTCATCCTGCTGTTGAGGTGGAACTTCTTGTGTTTTAGTTTACAATCAGTGCTCCTTGTCCTGTCACTGGGCACCACCAAAAAGAGTCTGTCACCATCCTCTTGGCACAAGCCTGAGATATTTATCTGCATTAATAAGAGACCCTCTCAGCCTTCTCTTCCCTAAACAGGCACAGCCCCTGCAGTCTCTCCTCATAAGAGATACTCCATACCCTTGGTTAGGAACATTCCAACACTGTTAAATGACAGGGTTTGAATTTCTCTTTTTCCTAATAGTTTATTCTTATCTGCATCCTCTGAAACAGATCTTGGCTATTCTGAAGCAATGTAAGGGGTAAACTTGGACCTGGCTTATATTTTCATTCAGTAATTATGAAGAGAACTTTAGGAAGAGCATATTGAACCCAATGCAACCAAAAAGTGATGTGCCACTATCACTAACAAGGCCTCCCTACAGGCAAACACTACTGTAACACATTTTGCACAAAATCTATGCAAACTGGAGTCCTTACTGCCTCACATAAACAAAAGTGGTAAGTGCAGATTTTTCTCATGACAAAGCAATGAAATATCATAATGCATTACTCATGTTTTAACATTTTTATTTTAGAAAGTGAACATATCCATTAAAAAAAAAAAAGAAAATGCATGGAGTTAAAAAAAAGTAAACATAAACTAATGACAAATTGCAATAACATAAAATAATTTTATCTAGTGAGACTCAACAATTATTAAATATACTTCCAACACAGAGAAGTTTTACTTCATTATATTACCAGTCTCTTGATTAGGTACACAAGACAACACTTTCCAGTAATTACCTAGTCATTAGAAGATCAACTTCAGGAATCACTGAATAATAAAATACATTGTGGACAAATACTTTCATACCACCTGGGAGGCAACCTAATATACATATGTCAACAAGGTACATCTTCATGAGGTATTACAGTACATGGGAACCATTCCCTTTACTTTCTAATGAATAAATTCTCCTGTCAGCAGCTCCACCAGCAAGTCAGCCACAGACTCTGTCGCCAGTTTCCAACCCCAACAACTTCCTGCAGAGATTTTCTTTCTGCAACAGATTACACAAGTCAGGATGAATGAAGATGGGAGTAAAGAAAACATATATTGTGAACAGGGAGGCTGAAGTGAGCACTAGAAGGCTTCAAATTAGAAGTTTCAGCTTCTCAAGAACATTTAATACTTCCCCTAGCTTGAGCTTTGCTGTGAGTGGTGAAGTAAAAGCATGGGGCATGATAATTCCAGAAGTAAATTAAGTCATTTCCAAAATAAGGAAGCAATCTCATATTTAAACAAAATACACTACAAAAATCTTAAGATGAGGCTGCTCCAGTGTAACCCATTTGTAGTATTAAACAGATGGAGGAGGGGAAATACCAAAGCAGGTTTGTCCATGAGATCTTCAGGCATACCCATCCTGGATTTAAACCAAAGCAAATCTCTTCCTAGCATTCTTGTACTCTCATCTCCAAAGAAGTACATCTCTTCGCTGCCAAAAAACGGAACTTTTACACATCTGGTCCACCACTGTCCTTTCCAGGAGAGCCAAAAAATAAATGCAGAGGAGCCCAACTCCAGGCTCTCACAAGCTTCTTGAAGGGTGCTATGAGAAAGACTGAGTTCAAAAATTATGAACTCTTAAGAGTCAACACACGATTTAATATGTTTGGAAAGGAACTAGGAACAAAAAACAATATTCAGGTTCTATGCAAAGGAACTTACCTGCTTTTTCTTATTTGCTATACAATTGGTTTTTCACTGTCTTGTTTTTCTTCAGAGTCTTCATCAGAACCTGAAAAGGAAGACAAGAATGGTGTAGATCAGTTGAGAAAAGTTAAAAGACACAAAAGTGTTGAGCTTTTTTTTTTTTTTTTGGACAAATTAGGCTGAATGTCTCTCATTTCTTGGAATAGCATATCTGCTGCATTTGGAAGCTCAGGTTGTACAGAAACTGAATAAATCTACTCCTTCCAGGCTGATTTTCCACTGGCTACCTCCAGAAGAGACTTGGTTACCAAGTAACCAATGTTGAAGATGAAGGGTCACCCCATATAAAGAGGTGGCTCCAGGGTATGTCCCTGGACACCTGTAGATTCAGGGAAGACAAAAAGACAAATATGCAGAAAATTCCAACAGAGCTAATTTTAAACACCCCTTTCTAAAAGCAAAGATTTGTTTAAAGAAATATTGCTATATCAGCAGGGAGGTTTATTCCCTGCTGCATGATCACAGGGGATAGTTAATCTCTAAATACTTGTCAAATCAGTATGTACAGTAAAGGGACCAAAAATTGCTTAGAACAATCCATAGTTTGTCTTCTCAGAAAAAAATGTAGATTTTTGAAGAAAAATTTTACTTATGAGCTATTTTTACTCTACATTATCCAGCAGTTTCACTTTGTGACTGACTACCAGTGTGTGTGGGTTCAAATATATTAATCTGACTGTTCTTTTGCATCTCATATCCATAAAGGGTGCTTGGCAGTCAGGGCAGACCTGGAGAAAGCACTTGATCTGCTACTGAATCCCACTGGACCACCTGAAAGTAATGGCACACCTACAGTCAACACATGCATGCTGAGACACAACACCTCACTGCACAAGCAACACTGACCCAGCCACGATGTCTACAAAAACATGTTAGCTCCACTTACATTTCCTTTCACACTCTGTACTCTGTTGCTAAAAAAACCCCCCACAAAACCCAGGCTGAACAGCTGAGTCCAGTACAATACTTCCATTATTCCTCAAAGCAGACCCATAGTTTTAGCTAAAATCCATTTTCACTTTGAATCATTGGTTATACTCGACACTAATGCTCTGTGACCCCTAGATGGAGCTCGAAGTCATTCACTAAGCCAAAATGCTCAGCATAGAGAAACCAGAGACATTAAAATGAAAAATATCACCAACGTGTATAACTCTATAATGCAAGATAGGCAAACTTACCTGTAGCAATTAGTAGATATTATTTTCATTATATTTTAGTGTACAGCACAGCTTTGCAGAGGAGGTTTACATACCAGGGGAAAAAGACTGATTACAGATTTGGGGATTCCCATTGCCTTCTCAGGTAACTCAGATTGATTCAATCCATTAAGAAATGACTTATTTCCTTGAAATGCTTGAGACACATTCTTGAATCTTACAGAATTTACATTTATTTTTGATTTAATCAACTCATATCTCAACGAGAACAAAGCACATGATACGCAGAGTTAAGATGTGCTTAACAATACCCACTGATTTATCTACCCAGACTGGTGAGAGCCTCTTTATAGAGAGAAGGCTTTTTCTTTTTGTTATGAGAAAAGAGAAGAAGCTCTGATTGAAATTTCAGTTTGCATTGTAGCAGTTTTAGGTTCATTGTGTATCCTAAGACAATAAAAAGCTCCAAGTTTAGGCTGGATTAAACAGTGCATTGCTGCATAAATGCTACTGCTGGGAGATAAGAGATCACAGAGTCACAGAACATCTCAACCTGAAGGGATCTGTAAGGATCACTGATGGCAGAGGCAAACCATAACTGCCTCCTTCCAGTTGTGGTGCCATTTTGTTCCAGACCTACCTTGCTTTTAGTCAGAACATGACTTAAAATACACAAATCACGTGTATTGTAACTCATCTGGTAGGTAGTAACTAAACTGAATTACTGAACAAAAAAGAATCTTACATTTTAGGATGATAAATACAGTTTTCATTTAAAAACCAAAAATATATTTTTTTCCCTTTCCCCTCTTGAAGGGTGCAAAATATGCAGGACTGTAAAGTGAATATGAAAAATCTTTCACTAAGCAAAAGTAACTACCTGCTACAGACTCAGGAGGAGAATAGAACTGTCCATCAGAGAGGACTCCTGGGTGAAGAAGAGCTGCTCGTTCTGAAGCATCCTGTGCTATCAAAAATCCTAAAAGAAAAGAAAAAAAAACAGAAAAAAATTCCTCAATGCTAACACATAAAATCTTAAAGATCTTGAAGACTGATTTATTTATTTTATTAGCATTCCTAACCAGTTACTTCTTTAAATAAATATCTTTTTAAAAAGCATCAACAATCAATGTAACATTTATGTCTTCTATTTAAATGCTGGCAGCTAAGGTGACACACACTAGCAAAACAGAGATATTGCACAGATGAATTAAGCAATCTTTCCTTCTACTATGTGTGATCACATGATTAGGTTGCCATATATAAATTCATCAATATTCACTGGCTAACTAAAACTTATGAAATGTATTTTTAATGATCAGTGAGGTGCCATGCATAGTCAAATAAATTATTTTCTCTCTTTGCCACTAAGACCCTTCACTAAGGGCTTGCTTTCATCTATCTGTCTCAACATACGCAGTTTCTGCAACCTTCATGAACTATTTGCATATGTATATATGGAATATTTTGTCTATGAATATTCAATATGTAAAAATGCAAAGGTCTCTGAACTGGTTAGATTTCTCACCTACTTAGGTAACACTGTGATGCAGCTGTATTTCCTCATCCCCTCATAACATAAAAAAGTTACTCAAAGTTCCCTTTTCTCCAGGCAAATCCCACTGTTCTCATTTAACCAACTTCTTTCTCAGACCAGTGAAAAAGAAGAGGGAAGGGATCAAAGTAGAAAGACCACATTCAGAGCACATAAAAATGGAGGCATCCATGCCCATGTAAAGTTTTTGATTTACCTAACAGATAAACATGCCCTTCCAACAGAGTTTCAGACTGTACTTCAGGTAATGATGCATAAATAACAGGCTGGCTGTATAATTACTCTCCTGCTGTTGAAACTCACAAGCATCTGTAAGTTTTCTTTCCCTCACCACTCAAGTAGTATTCTCTTTCAACTGAAACAGTGGATTTCCTCCATTTAGTTGAATATATTGAGTGTCAGATGACCTGATGCCTCATCTCAAAGGTTGAAATTCATATTGTTCTGCTCTCATTCTCCCTGTGCATGAAATAAGACTCTTCACAACACCTCTTTTGCTTTCCCCTTTCCACCTCAAAAGAAGAGTTAGTGACATTGAATTCGTTATTGTGTCTACTTTTTTGTAAAAGAGAAGCCAGACACTTTATGCATTATTCACAAAATAAAGTTTTACAAGCCCAAGTCAGTTAAATTTTCATATTTCATGCATACAAAATTAAACACATTCCCAAGCACTTGACAAATTGCTGATCTGGCCCTTCCAACTTTTAACTTTGGCTCCCTAAATTAATTAAAATCTCATTTCTTTGAAGACATATGTTCCCTTCCCAAAGAGGAAAAAAAATGCCCTTTAATTTTTTCCACAGCTCTACAAATTTTGAGAAGCTGAAAGAAGCATTCTTCTGCCAGTTAAAATGGGATCAATTGTACCAACTGCAGTGATGGATGGCAAATATCACAAGCTTACTATTTTCTTCTTCAGCTTCTTGTGGTAAGACTTTGAAGTCTAGGAACCAAGTTTCAATCCAGGCAAGTATGAAGGATATGATGGGCAGCACGTAGCCAAAAGCACCCTGTGAGAACAGCTAGAAAGAAAGAAAACATTACAAAAATTACTCTGAAGAATCTTGCTTTTAAGAAAACAAAGTAAAACAAACATTTGATTAGAATATATACCTGTGAAATAATTACTTTTGCTAATAAAAAGGCACTGGTCACTGCTGTTGTAAACTGAAAGAGACAGAACAGATAAACTAATAAATGGATTTAGTTTTTTTTATTTCTGCCATTATCTATTAGTTGCAACTTTAAATATTTACTGACAACAGCAAGATCACATAGATTAATAAAATGTAACATGCATGATAAAATTAAAGTGTTATTAAACTAACCTTAGAAAAGATAATTTTTAATACAAACACCTCCAAACATTGATTTCCACATAGCAGATAGCATTTGTGTAGAATCTAAACTCCCCAAGTTATGTAAATTCTGATCTTACTGTACAATGAAGATACTTTATTGTACTTTATTCATCAAGCCCCTTAAAAATCCCCCAACTGTTTATGTATTTGGGAGAAAAGCAAACAGCAATTGTTCCAAATGCTTTTCACTACCATCCAAATCAAAATATCCATTTCAAACAACAGAATGTCTTTGTGAGAGTAAATTGCAATAAATATTTTAATTCATGAAGTGGTATTTTGAAAATTTGATTTTTTGAAGACTTGATACTCCCTGATGTATTTTAATGAATCAGCATGCTGGATAAAATATCTAAAAACCCCAAAAATCTGAAAAAGCAGTGAACAAGTACTGCTCACATAAGCAAGGCCTCTGTATCTCCTAGTTCATTTGGGTTCAGCAATTCTTTAAATAACAGCAGAACCAACTTCTGTCTATCACAGGTAGGATGTTAAGATTCAAGCCTTTGGCAAAACCTTCAGTGAAGCTTTATGTATCTAATTACTTGCTACCATAATGAGTTCACTCTTGCCACCTCATAAACAAAGGCATCAAGTTGGAGGATTAAGAAATACTCTAAAGCTACACAATTAAGAGCAAGGGCTTTTAAGAAGCATGCATTTAAATATAAGCACACTCAGAGCAGTGGCTACCATTATGTATGTGCTTGTGCCATGCTAGTAACACAATCTATAAAATCATGGCATGTAGTCTCTCTGCATGCTACTCACTTGAAGAAAGTTACACATGAACATGTTCTACATGCACCTACCACAGTGTAAGGAAAAAAAGGAAAAGTCTGATTTACAAAGCACTAAGCCAGCAATACAGCTTGTATTATAACCTATAGTATTGAAAGCATGGAGGTGGAAGCATGAATTTTTCACCAAATTTTGCATTCTTTGTCATCCACACCATACAGCTGCATTAAAGATGTTGGCTCCAACCCACTGTGGTTGCCTACAGTTCTTGAGAACTTCCTTTTAAAGAAGGGATGCATATTCAACCTTTTGGATTGGAGCATGAAGCAAATACAGGTACTAGCGTTCAATTGGTGGCACCTAAAACTTTTTAAAGTAAGAATGTGGGACTTCATGGATACCTGGATCTCTGGCATGATAATGCCAATTCTTGTTTTTGAAGAAGGTTCACTATTATAAATGCCAATGTATTTCCAACATTAATTAACAAATCTCAGAGGTAACAAGCAGTTATGACTAGCCATCCATACTGGAAAAATAAATCTTCAATTTGTATTAACATGATACTTAATAAGAACCACACCCACTGTGCTATTAAATTCTTGCCTTTAGGCTGAAAATCTTCCAGAAAACAAGTTTTTAATTTGTTACTGTACAACAAATTTTTATATATACACCATCAAGACGATTCTTGACAAAAAAGGCATCTAAAATTTTGTCTGCTTGATCCATTCTAAGAAAAACTCCATTATGCTTGGCTACTACTCACAGCTATTGCCCACCAATGGCGCAGTCTGCACATTGCATATGCAAGTATTAACACCTTAAACCGAAAGACTGCCAGTAGCTATAGAGAGAGGAAAAAATATTGGTTGGTTAATTCAGAACACAGAAGAACCACAATAGTCTCAGCTCACTGAAAATACTACTTACAAAGAAACTTAAAACATGACAGTGTAAGTTCTGTTACCTTGAAACAAATTTGAATGTGTCCTTGTAAAACAGAAATAGAAGGTAATTTCCCATTTGTAAAGCAAATAGCAAAATCCACACGCCTACACAGGCTCAAATATGCAAGCATGTGCCATTCCACAAATAAGTTAGAAACATAAGAAAGCTATACAAAGTGTGTTCATGATCATTTCACCTGACTGGAATCTAAACAGTTAAATCTGAATGCAGTTAATCCAGCAAATACTGTGCACATCACTGCGCATCTCACCGATCTTAGCAGTGCGCTACTACACTTCTAGTACTTTGTGAAATATTGACATTGCAACAATCAATTATTCTTTACGTAGCTGCCTACCATAGCAAGTCATTCTACTTGGCAGTAGAGAAAGGTAAGTTACGGTATTTGTAGGCCAGAAAATTAAATCACTAGTAGACAGACAAGATCTCTGAATCAGGTACCCTGAGCTTCAATTTCCCTTTTTATTTTTTGACAGTAGATTGTCTCCAACTTGTTTTAAAAATTGTTTAGAATCGAAAAAGTGTGAAACAAATGCTTAAAAATGGAAAGAAATCAAAACCATGGCTGGAGGTATGATAAACCCATTTAATCTTACACAAATGTGTTGTAGAAACAGAGGAAATCCTGTAAAAACCCACAAATAATTTTGCAAAATTTAAAGTTCTAGTCCCTTCCCAGGGAATAAAAGTCTATTATTTTGCCCTTAATCCTTGGTTCACCTACAGGATAAAGTAATTTCCAGAGCATCAGCATTTACAGATAACATTTTTGCCTTCTGCATTATGGTATATCATGGAGAACCTGCCAGCAAAACAATGAGAAAGGGAGAAGGAGCATAGTTTGCTAGCTTATAAAATTTTTGAATCTAGTACGTAAGTTCATTTGACACAGCAAATGTCCAATGCAGAAGTAAGGATGGGTTTTTACACCAGTTTCAAAGAAAGATTCTGGATATGGTCATCAGTATAAAATAACTGATACCAAACCAAGTAATCTCTGCAAAGCAAACAAGATCTGGTAGAATTAACAATCTTGCCCTTTAGAAGATCTGTGAAGAAACAGCTTTTACTTGGACCATGCAGTGCAAAGTGCATTGCAACTACAGAGCCACAGCTTTGCTTAAAGAAATTTCCTAATGCAATAGAGTTTCTCTTATATGCCTAAGGTACTTATACATAGTAAAAGAGAATCATACTTCACCTCAGCTCTTTTTACTGTTTGAGTTAAAACACAGAACTCTGAAAAACCTGCCCTGTGCAGGCCACCCTGGGAACAAGTCTCTCCTTATTGCAGCCACCTTATGCCCAAGGAAGAACAAAAATGTCAGTTTAAGCAAAATTACTTTAGAGCTGCAGGGCTATGGGTCTTGGCCTGTTAATGAATTACCTTGTGTCACATCAAAGTCACATTCTTGACTGGGTTTTCCAGATGCTCTTCCACGCACCTCAAAGCTAAAGATGCAAATCAACTGGCCCTAAGCATTTCTATCCACAGGCTGCATGAGCCTGCCTGCCAGAGCAGGACTGGGCAACACCTGGACGGGTGAAACTTGGCCCTTCCGGTTTAAATTAGCAAGAAAAGATCAACCCTTTCACAAGACTCAAATAGGAAACATCTGTGGAAGGAGGAATGGTAAAACTATACTTTTGCTGCTCCTTTTTCTTTTTTTAAGAACACTTACAAATATATCAAAATATGAAGAAGAGTAGTCATAATGTAGGACTTCTTTCTCTAAGGTAGTCTCAATGCCTCCTTTTACCTACAAAGGAACAACACACATAGCTTCAGAAAACAAAATGCACACACAAATGTGAAGAGTAAAACTAGTAATTCCCTGCTGATATACAAATAGATCATTAAACTAAATAGAGAAGAGCTGTTTGCCAAGAATGATAATGTCAACTTTCCAAAGTGAAAACATTTAGGATTATCATCTAGGCTAGGCAAGCTACATTTTAGGCTTTCCCAAAATAAAAACAAATAAGTTATTGAGGAAGGAATAAATGATTAAATGTTAAGGTCTGTTACATGAACTCACAAAGCATTTTACTTTTTATAAGGAGGATCAAAACAGCTGATCAAAAAGTCAACCATAACCCAGTTCTAGTTGGTCACATGTTAGCAAATAGGAAACAGAACAGAAACTGAATTCATACTTCAGATCTCTTCCCTATCAGCCTTCATTCGATTTGTTTCAAAAGCTGAGCCAAAAGATCCACAGTAAAAAAAGCAGAAGCTGCAACTATTAGACTAATCTCACACAAATAACTAACATTCAAGTTTAATTCTTCCATTTGCTGATGAGATTCAAAATTACATCTTCCTTAGCCACCACGTTTCTTTCCAGTGGAAGGTTTCTACTGTTCAAACTGGCCTTGTAAGAAAATAATTTAGGATGTATTGGCTCAGAGAATGAGAGGAGTATCTTTGTTGAAAATGAAAAACCTCAGTGTCCATCTCCTATTATTTTTCATATGAAATTCCATAATTAGGTACTGCATAAAATAGTTATGTAAAACAACACCAACAGAAGGTTTTAATATTGAATTTGACTACTGTCATCTTTTTAAGGAAAGGAGCTACCAAAGCACACCAACAACATATGCTCACTATTTCAAAGCAATGCAGTCCACACACATCTACACTTTTCCAACTATACTGCTGGACAGTGTTTTCCTGAGACTAGTCACTCCAACTCTGAATTTCTTCTATTTCTTCTCCTCTCCCTCCCCTCTGTGGCTACCTAAACCACTTTCTAAATACCGTTTTCCTTTGGTTGCTCTACTGCATCAAGTGTGATTATCTGTTTCCAGCATAAATAAGGAAGATCAACTTCCCCCACTCCAAGCTGTTCCTCACTGTGGGGCTGTGTGAGCACCATGTTAACATAAGGATAAACAGGGAACCATATGGAAGCCTTGATTTTTGCTCAAAATGCCATGGAGCAACTCCCTGAAGCATTTAATAAACTACACTACACCTAAGGAAACTGGATAATGGCAACAAAGTGAAAACAATGTTTACAGGAACTCTCATAGCAATTCTGACCCATTACTTATGCACCAATAATATACAGTCCTAAGACAATCCTGTTTGACTTCCCAGCAAACAAAGCAATCCAAAGAAAAACAGAACAAAAAACATAAGCACATGTCAGACCCCAGATACCAAATTTTAGCTTCTAATATCTAATGACAAAAACCTGGTTGTCAGTTTTGCTGACATGGCAGTATAGGACACCAGTTCGTAATATGTTGTCCTGAAAATAGAGCTTTTTTTACAAAGAAAACTGCTGTGATCTTGAGGTCCCTTGATCCTGTAGCATTCAAAATGAAACACCATGATAACATGAGCTGGTAGCATTTTCTACTCAGAGTCTTCAGTATTCTGAGAGCACTCATGTGAAAATCTGTACTCTGAAACCTCAACAAGAGATATAAACCCACCCTGTTCCTCTTAGCTGTACAAGCTGTTGAGACACTGGCCTAAAAAAAGAACTGCATAAGAACACCATGCTACAAACATTTTTCCACCTAGAGAGAAAACAGAAAGTCTAGTCCTAAAATTCCATCATTCAGGCAAGCAAAATCTACTTTCTCAAACTAAATCAGAATGAGTATTTTTCATTCTATCATGGAGCTATTGAACAGTCAGCTCCTGAAGCTTCATAATGTAAATTAGTAACAAAGGTTATTTATCTAAAAAAGAAATGCTGATAAAAGTATTTACTCAAGATATTTCTTTCCAGAAAAGGGATTCCTCCCCAGTGTGTCCTTTCTTAAATGAAAACTAGATTATAGTTTAAAACCCAGCTCAAGAACTAGGATGCTACTCATGAAACAAATGAACTAATGAAACAAATGAACTATCCTGTTGCTTTCCAGAAATTTTAGAACAGCCTCATTTTCCAGATTACAAATGCCAGAGTTAAAAGGTGGCAACTGTGGGAATTTATGTTGTTTAAATGCACTCTGCCATTCATTATGTATAACACACCAAGTTTAAATCAAAGAAAATATATCACAGCAAAGGAAAAGTTTTGGCCATTAGAAGTCTTTTCAGGGACTAACACCTCAGTGAAATATCACTGACTTAAAGTTACTCAGAAGACAAAGTTTTGAATTCTGTTAAAACTCACACTTCTTGCTAAATTCAAAGATGCACAGTAACATTTTTGTTTATTTGATGCCTGAAGACTACACTGGATTTCCAATGTTTTTTTCAGCATGGTTCACAGACGACAGGAACATCTAAAGGTTTCATAATAAGAAGATAAACACATATCCTAATGAGTAAAAGTAGATGCCATTGAGTTCATGGAAGATTAAAGTAATAAATTTCTTAAATAGATACAAAACCATAATTTTGAATAAAAAGGGGCAACTTATTAACCATCTCTGAAGTGAATAAATACTTAATATTAACATCTAAGGGTAGGTATTGAAAAGACAACTCACATTTAATTCTATTATCCACAGTAAGGTTATGAATAAGAGATCAAATGTAACAAACAAACAGAAAGTCCTTCTGACATCTGATATGCCTTTCTTCTCCCTGCCTTCATATGACTCAATCCTTGCCATCAGCTGCGTGGGGTTGATGGAGTGGACATCCCGCAAGGAAGGACAAGATTCCACACTGCTACTGTGAGCATTTTCTGCATCAGCTGGGACACGATTCATCCTGTGTTTGCTTAGAGTGGTCTTCTTCCCGTCTCACCATCACTGGAAGGCTGATCCATACAGGAAGAATTTCTGAACAAACAAACAAAACCAAACCACATTAGTCACCAAACCCCCATAATTCCAAGAGGTATTTTCATCTTACAATTTCAGTCCTCTTTTTGCTAAACTGACAATTAAGAGAATTAGGCAAGTAGGCCCTAGAAATTGTTTCTAAGACAGTATAGAGTTCTTCTTCATCTCTCAGAGGATTTGTGAAGCAAGAGAATTAAAATGTTCAATTAGGCCATTTGAAATAATGGAGCACTGTCTAGATTTAGAAGGGTGATTTCTCCATGCTGTTAGAGTGAGAGCATAGAATAGAATGAATAAAAAGCATGATGCTCCTTTCAGGTTTTCAATACTGATTTAAATGCTCTCAATAAATAGGAAGACAAAGGAAGTTCCACATAAAATTCCTGAAAAATAGCAGTGTTAGATAATACCACATCCAGAGCTGACACAAACAAAAGATTAAAAGTCCATTAAAATCCCTGGGGAGAGTAGTAATCCTTCTATAAAGCATATACACTGCTATTTGCTCTGTGAATTCATCTGCTATAGCAACTTACATTGCCAGGCAGTTTTTCCATTAAAAAAAGTGTGTGTAACTATTGGTTAAAGGTAATGCAATTATCCCAAGTCTCTTCTGACTACAAGGCTTTTAAAAGAATTTTCAGGCTGAATTTCCTATAAAACTTGAGCAGTTTGATGCATGATTCACTCAAATCCTCTATGAGAACATTTGTCCAATTAAAGGTTCTAGAAAGGGTGGGCTCAAAAGGTCATGAAAGTTTAATGGAAACACACAGAAAATTTAATTTTGTGCAAAATACCCATATGATTAAGCTATACATCCTGCAGTACAAACCACATCAGACAAGTTTTTGTAATGCTGAGGGAACAGCTTTTTGAAATTCAAGAATAAAACTTCGCCTCCTCCTGGGTGGATTGTCTTTCAATAAATGGCAAGAGATAGACAAATTCTTCCCTCTCCTGCCTTTCAACAGTGTTTCAACTCCAAGGCTGCAAGAACAGAGTCAGTCTAAACCCAACAGGGGATCTGTAACACACCACTAAGCAAACACAAGGGAGGATACAAGGACATAGGGGAAAAGTAAAGATGGTGTGGGGAGCTGCCAAAGCACACACATCACAGCTGAGGAAAACACAGGCCAGCCAGGCACGATCAATGTCTACGTCAAGTCACACGGAACAGCCTTTAAGAAATTCAAAGCACCAGGCAAGGGTGGACAAGCATAATTCATCCTTAAATCTTCCTTCTTTGTTTCCACAGCAGCTGCTGCCTGAAACACAGCTGGCAAAGGGCTGTAGAAAGGCAGACATGGGTGGTGTATGTTTGGTCAGGTGTCTTGAGCACTGCAGTGAACTTTGGGCCACCTGAACCCGAGGGCGTGAGCAGAATTGCTGCACTCCAGTGCTGTAAACAGCACTGCTTTGTACTGAAAACCCTCACACTGAAGTGCCCTGCTGAGTAACAGCAGCCCATAGGAGTATGTTTGGGATGAGACATAAACCTCAGATCAGGACATCAATGGCCATAGTTAAAAATAAAAGCAAAATAAAAAGACAAGTAACACCTGAACCTCCAAAGAAACTTTCATCTACATTGGCTAAAATATTTTTTTTTATTTTGATGTGGCCTCAGTGCCAATTATATAGGAAGTTGCTACTTCCAGTCTGGATTGTTGCTAGATACAGCACAGTATGGGAAGGCAATTACTACAGCCAGAGTGAATCATTTCAGAATGTGCTAGTTCAGCACCTATTTGCCTTATGGAGCCCTCTGCAAAGAGAAAATCACGGTATTAAAATGCACTGGCTGCCAGTTTGTTCTCAAGCATGACTCAAAATGTCAGATTAAGCTTATAAATTCCATGTACTCTGAAATCCTTGCTACTGACAGACTGTTTCTTGCCTCAAAGTCCCCTAGACAGAGGATACTCACAGAAAGAGAATTTGTCCCTAGTCTGGCTCTGCCTGCTAACCATCAGATCCATGTTTGGACACATGGCAGGGTCTCTCTTGTCACACTAAGCTAGCATCAAAATGTTGTCACTCTAACTGAACAGACATAGCTTAGCAGCTTTCTGCACTCATTGCAACAGCTCTGCAAACTGAATTAATCACCAAGTGTGTGCTAGAGTATTGTTTCCCAAAGTTTCTTTCATTAATTAAAATAAAAAGTTCCTTTGTACCTGAATGACATAATCAGTCATTTCATCACACCAACATTCTCAGATGGTTTCAAGTGGGTGGGCAAAAAAATCTTAAATCCTTTTTGGCAGCTATCTTACAGGCACGTGGGGACTATTAAAAAGCAGCACTTCCCTTTTAGTGTTGGATGGCAACTTGGCCAGACATTTTCATACCCATCTCAGCATTACCAGCAATAACATTTCTCCTTCTTTGCACTTCCAAAGCCTGATCATGCCCTGGCTGTCTTGCTCATTACAAGTTTGCAATGGGAATGAGCTCTGCTCTCCCCTTGGCTCCATTTCTCCAGGGGCTCTTGCTTGTGCAAAACAGCCTGTGCTTGGAAGGGCCCCATGAGGAGCTGCCACTTTCCAGCACTCCATGTGGGCAATACAAGCACCAGGCAGACACAGGAGGGCTTTTCCTTGTATTCCTGGGCAAGAAACTCAGTGGTAGAACAAATTTTGGAAGGCAAAAAAGTTGTGTTTGTCATTGAGATGTGTCACACTTTTGACAATACCACACAATTCTTTTCACATGTGACTGTTAGTGATCCTTATTCTTGCTATTCAGGAAGCAGGGACTGCTTGGCCTGAATTCATGCTGCCACATTACTCATGTATTTGCATCCCAAGTGATACATGACATTGTTATTGTTCGTGACATGGTTATTGTTCTTTCTAAAAACCAAAATAATTTAGAATCAGAGAAAAAAATTCATTATGGACTAGGTATGAGAATGTTTGGCATCTGAGTTTTTGAAAGTCAAAATGTAAATTCAGCCAGAAAAAAAATTCATTATCAAATAGAGAGAAAGTCACATTCTTACAATTTTGAGGCTTTTTTCCAAGAAAGAGCCTTCTTGTGCATCAGCCAGTTATCAACTTTCCTCTTTCTGGTAAAGGTTAATACTTTTTAGATAATTTTCAGGGTGTTTTTACAATATCAGTAACATATTTTCAAGACTGCTGTATCATCTCTGGGTTGACCCACAGTCAGACTGCCTCTGATTCGAAGGAGACTGTGTTCACCTGGCATCACTTTTTTTGGCTCCAGGCAGTCCCATTGTTTGGGCTATTCTATACAGCAGGGTTCAGGAAGGATGTGTGCTCAAAACAAACACATCCTATGAAGAAGTGATGTTTACAGACCAGCATGTTGATTTTCTGCAGAGCCTGGGTGCAGGACTCTCATCAGAACGACAGAAAGCCCATAATTCAGAATATTCCAAGAAACTCTATGGGCAAACTTGCCTGTAGAGGTGGATTTCATAGCAACTGTGTTGGATACAAACTGTGCCATTAACTCCTTGCCCCAAGAGACACATGAGTAAGACAGAAATCTGTTCTCCCCATGCAGTCCCGCCAGCAAACGGCTCTCCACAAGATGTAGAGGATTTGCAAAGTTCTGTAGCTCTCTGACTTTCCTTTGCCATACTTCAAGTGATGGTTTTTCAAGCTAAACTGAGGACTGCATTAACCTGCTCCTGGCTACACTTGCACATTGTGATAATGCTGTGAACATCTGTTCTGAAAGAGTCAGAAAAATAAAATCCTGTTTCAAACATATCTCTTGTGTTACGTGTTTTTGAAAGTGTTTTCAAAGCTAAAAAAATCCCCAGCATTTCAGGCAAATAACAGCCTTATTGTTATTTGACTCAAAACAAGTGCAGAATAGAATATTCAGTTGAAAGGGACAGAAAACAGTCACCTTATCCAACTGCCTGACCACTTCAGGGCTGACCAAAAGTTTAAGTTTGGTATTAGGGGCAATGCCCAAATGCCTCTTAAACACTGACAGGCTTGGGGCATCAATCCCTTTTCAAAGAAAACTCTTCCATGGTTTGACAACACTCTTGGTAAAGAAATGTCTCCTCATGTCAAGTCTGAACCTGCCCTGGTACTGGGTACTGCTGAGAAGAGATCAGCAACTTCCCTCTCCACTTCACTACCTCAGGAAGCTGCAAAGAACAGTGTGGTCACCTCTCAGCCTCCTTCTCTCCAAACCAGATGAACCCTGTGTCTTCAGTTGCTTCTCACAGGGCATTGCTACTTCTAGCTCTTCAACCAGCTTCAGTGCCCTCCTCTTGCTCACATTCATTTAAGGTTCTTCACATCTATTTTAAATTTTGGGGCCCTGAAGTGCACAAAGTACTCAAATGAAGTTGCAGCAGTTCTAAATAGAGTGAGATGATCACTCCTTTTGACCAGCTGGTTGTGCTGTATTTGAAGGTTTGCCACTGCTGACTTTGAGCCCCTGCCAGCAGCATATTTTCCCTGGAAAAAAGAGCCCCCAATGTTTGTATCTATTTAAATTAAAGGTGTGTTTTGCTTTTTTTTTTTTTTTTAACACTTAATCATTATGACCATAATTCAAGCTTCCAAACAGAGAATTAAATTCTCAAGGTTGCTAGTGAAATACAGATTTTACACTTATTAATAGTATTAACTAGTATCATAAGTGGAAACCAAAGGAATTAAGATTATCAAGCTTAGGACTATAGTCTCTCCCTGCCCCCAAAGCCTAATAAAGACTTTAACAATACATGGTGAGAGCCTGCCCATGATTTCAAGCTACATTTACAATTAACATCATTATTTTCATTCATACTGACAGAAGCAGATGGCACACACTGCATGTGTCAACTTACACATCAGAACATCAGAATGTTACTTCTCTTTTCTATCGTGATTCTATCCCTATTCTTCCAGTTTATTGTCCTTGTTTTAAATTATTTTTGTTTACTATATTACTGTATCATACATGAGCAACAGCAACATATTTGATATGTTTTTCTTTCCAAGAAAAAAAAACCCTACACAGTAGAATTTAACTGAGAAAAGATAACAGAAAGGATTAACAAAAAAAGAAGTAAAAAAAAAGGCTCACTCAAAGGCTATCAGCAGCTCAGCAAAATCAAAACTTAAGAGTGTCACATGGAGGCTATTGGGAAAAGCCAATGCTAATTTAGGTTAAAATATCAGAGAAGTCAAATTTGCATAAAGTAACTAGGTACACAATGTAACATTGTGTCACAACATACTGAATATCTAGAATACTTATTATGTGTCCTGACAACACTAAATATGACCCAAAACCTCCCACCATAAAAAGCTTTTCTGTGAATGTTAAAAAGTAATCTGAAAATATTTCTTTTTTTTTCCAATGAGTAAAATAGGATGATATGGCCAATACAGTGGCCAAGATGCTCAAGCATTGTGAAAACTACAGGCTAGTAAAAAAAGCTGACACTGAAAGAACAGCAATTTTCACTCATAACAAAACAAAAACCAAAACCCAACCAAACAAAAACACACACATAAAAATACCAAAAAACCCCAACATTTCCTTTCTAAAAACTTTCCTCATAGGAGACAAATTACTTACCAAAGGAGCTATTTTCTCATAAAAGGGCTGACATTGCTGCTTACACTACCTGCTATATATAAGAGCACACTACATGGCACAGATAAACCCAAAATTTCTCACAAGAACAGAGCTTAATACAGTAATTGGTATCGTAACATTAACATTCAAATATTTAAGTTATACTTAAAGACAGTTTCAGACAATTTTAATATACCTTAAGAAAAATGGTCTTGAACCATTGTTTGCCCTGTCACAATCATGAAGCCCAACTTCATTCTTTACCTAGGCAGAGACACAAATTACCCTTGCCAACACCTTGGACAGAATATACAATTATGTGTCGACACTTCATACTGGAAGTCCAAGAAACTGAGAGTTTCTGGTATGAAGCTGTATTAACCTGCAGAAGCGTTAGCAGAATTCTCTCAGTGTACTTTCTGACAGTACCAGCACACACCCTGATTAAGAGCCAAAAGAGATAAACTCAATTCTAAAGAAGAAGAAATAATGCTAATTAGAAATCAGGGGAGAGGAGAAAATCCCAAAGAGCTGGAGACTGCCTCCAAAGCTTACCTGGACACATTTTTTACAGTTTTCCACTACAAATGAACAAAACTCACTTTGCACACACTCTGTCCCTCCTCTGTTTATATAACTAAAAGAACTAATTTTCCTGAAATCTGCTTGTAGCGGATACATTACTAGTGACCTCCTGATAGTCACTGCTCCTGTTCCTGACGGGCACTTAAATCCCTTCCAATCCCTGCACTCATTCTGTCTCTAGCTGCAACACATCACTGCCTCAGAAACATTTTAATGTTTCAATGCCTTTAAAAACACCATCTGAAGCACTGTTCTGTTCAAAACAAACATTCCTTAGCGAACATGAAGGGATATTAAAACAAAACAAAACACCACCAACAAAAAAACCCCAAACCCGGGCCAGACACTTTAATCAAAGTAAGACTGAAAAATTCAAACTGATGCACACCCATAAAATTCCCCAAACATAAGCAGAAGATACTGTAGAGTGCTTTGGCAATATTCTAGCTTTTCAATTAGGCAACACAGCAGGAATTACAAGTTACAAATATGTAACCCATTTAAAGACTGGGAAGGTTTCCCACTGGAGGGGAAGGGCAAGATTTACCAGCATACAGGAGAGAGCTCCTTACAAATAAGAGTTTGGCTCTATCTGAGTGTTCAGAACTAGAGAAGCTCTGCTCCTCCTGAAGTTGCAGTTTTTACCATAAGTAACTTGGCCGTGTAAAAACAAAACCAAAACAACAAACCACCAATTTCCTATGCTCCAATGGTGACCTAACAAAAGGAACAGGGCAATTGCACACATTTGTACTGAATAATATTTTTTCTCAGACCACTGAACAAAACTGAAAAGGAGAAAGAAAAAAAAAATACATTTTTTTGGCTAGTAGAGCATCTGAGGAAACAGCAGTGTCACCTTTCTCCATCCCAAGAGTGAGACTCAGAGATTCACAAAGTCAAATCAAAGTGCTCCAACCTTGGACTAGTTTTCCCTGCAGCAGAAGAAACCCTGTTACTGAGCCATGTCCTCCAAAACACTATTGTCCTTTTCAAAACACTCCATTTCTTATTCTACAAGAGCTGAGAAAAACGGCAGCTTATAAATTTGGCATCAGCATTGGCCTTCCTTTCATCTTCATTGTCTCCTCCTCTCTGGACTCCTTCTTACCAGCATATCCCAGACTTCTGCTTTTAAAATGTGCTCAAACCAGAATGAATGGCGCATACAGGGATCAAACCTGAGCCCTGACATTATTTAGAACCATGATCTGAACAACTGAGCTAATATGCAACTATATTCTATTTTAAGAAAATACTAAGAACTAACAAAAAGGACGCACCATAACATGTTCCCAAGGTCTGCCTCAGATCTCAGCTGCACTCAACACACTTAAGCATTGCAAACTACAAAACTGAATTCTGTTTGTGTTATCACTGTCAGGCCCTCAGAACACAGAGAAAGTATCCCAGATATAGAACTGACAACATATCATCCCATTTACAACCTATACATTCTAACTGATAGTAAGCACTTCATAGAATCAGAAAATGCTATGGATTGGAACGGACCTTGAAGACCATCTAGTCACAACTCTTATTTAATTAATTATCAAACCAAAACTATAGTTTTCTTAAAAAAAAACCCCATGGCCCTTTCTTTTGGTTTAAAGTTGTGAACTAATCTTGCTGAAGACCTGAAACTACATCAGGATTTTAAGGTTTAGTACAGTCAGCTCCCCACAGTTAACACATGTATACAGTATTTTTGTATGTTTTATGTACACATACACATTCCAGTCACAAGCAATACCTGCATACAATAAAAAATATAAAGAAAAAAATGCTAATGATTTCTTTCAAAAGCAGGGAGGGAGAGGTGGGCATAAAGGGGAAGTGATACAAAAATAAGGGAAAGACGGTTAAAAAACCTCCAACAAATCTGGTATTAACTCTTCTTCCCATCTGTTACATGCTCTCTGAACCTGATTTTCTAGGCCACCTAACATCAGCTCACAGAAATCAAGATTTCATGGCAAACTTTCTCCATTGAACACCAAATAAGCAATAAGGGCTCAATATCCATTCAGTTTCTCAGAGTTAACTCTGGGCCAAAGAAACCATTTAGATATCAAAAGTATACCTATTTTATCACATCTGCATTTCTTCAGGTACAAACCACAATTTTTTAAAGATGCCAAACACCTCATTGATTGCCTCAAACACCAAGCATGATACTGGCTCATAACACTGACTACTCCTACATGTTTGTTTGTTTTTTTCCCAAATCAACAACAAAAAAAATGTCCCAAGGCTGCCAGCCAGATACTACTTGGACAAGAAAAGCTATTCTT
Organism: Zosterops lateralis; assembly: GCF_965231275.1. Taxonomy (NCBI): domain Eukaryota; kingdom Metazoa; phylum Chordata; class Aves; order Passeriformes; family Zosteropidae; genus Zosterops; species Zosterops lateralis. The sequence continues at coordinate 49,311,473 of NC_139762.1, read as the reverse complement.
TTGCTAGCACAGAATTGTGGGACTCTTCCTGAAATAGCTCAGGCATTTTATGTATTAGTGAGAACACTCAGGATTCTGTCACTCCCTCAAAAACTATTCCACAAAATGGTGCAGAAGTTTATTCCAGGCAAACAACCCCTGAAAATTCTTCAGAGTTCTTAAAGAAAACAGCGTTTCAATAAACTGACATCCATTTCAGAATGGGATAAACTTTTGTAAGATTTTTTTTTCACCCTTAACTCCTCTTTTACAGCTTTTGAAAGCGCTTCAAAACAAAAGGAAGTTTCAGGTTTTACATTCCAGCTCTACTTTTCTTCTTAGAGGACACTGTAAGGAAACAATTATCTGGTCCAAGCAGCAACAAGTTCTAGCAAAGACCCACATCTGAACCTTCAGGAGAAAATACTTATTTTAACACACCTCCACATAATTTATTTTTCTGTCAGTGCAAGGTAGAAATTAACTCCTGATGTCTGAAGTGATGCTATTTTAGGGCTTCAGCTATAAGTGAGAAGCTGAACTTAATATGAAAAGCACAGCATCATTAGAAGATAATCAGTTGGTTCTTTTTGGTTCTGAGATTACTTTTTTCAACTTTTTGTTCTTAATTCTACTTCTAGCTGAATTTAAGACAGCAAGGCTTAGAGGTAATGTACAAACTGTCTTTTAACACAGTTGCTAACGATTCCAAATCAAGAGCAGATATTTGCCAGATACAGTTAAATTAGAGAATGTTTAACATGCAACAATCTGTGATCCTTCAAAATGACTCATCTGAGTTGCTGGATACTGTTGCCTAATCATGCGAAATCACAGTCCCTGCTATCACAAGTGTGATTTGCCATTACCATGTCATCAATACCTTCTGCAAAATCACTGGTAATATTGTGCATGCTGACTTAATTCACTGAGTGAAATCCATTAGTTGTGCTTGCTAGAAACTAGGTTTGGCCCTGTAAAACATTTTAACAAAGATGTGTTAATAACTGTATGTTTAGCTATGATGCTCTGATAAAGTTTAAAATGTTAAAGTCTAAAGTCTATACATTCTTTCTCATGAATGAAGGCCTAGAACAATTGTCCTAAACTCACTTTGAAAAAAAGTCATGGCTAAACAGTGGAGAATTTATGAAAATTAGACCACTTTGCATCAAGACAACCACACTCAAGCCAAAATGCACCGAAAAGAATGCCTAATCCATCTGAACTGAGCTTAGTACTTCACAAATCCCAGCGTTGTTAAAAAGTCATATATTTCTTTTTCAACATACCAAGTCTATAGAAAGCAACATTCATCCTGACAAAGCTTAACACATGAATAAAAACTCCTAAAATTACGGATTTGTGCCACAACAAGAAGATCATTGGTGCATTTTATGCGAAGTTTATGGCCATGAACACCATCAGCAAACAAACAAACAAACAAACCCCAAATCACTCTGCATCTGGCCTACTTAAAACTGCAAAGCTGACGAAAAACATCTACTAAAAATAGTAGCACCCCTACGGACTTATAAATAGAAATGAGCCTTCTCAGGATGTTGGATTCACTAACAACATCCCAAAACACTATGATTTCCAGCACAAAATAACAACTCTCATAGCAATTAATATTCAACACAACACATACAATACACAGATATTATATAAACCAAGAGGACGAATGCACACAGTAAAAAGTATTGACAGCGTTGTGCAAAAACACAGTGATGATCTTATGCTCATGTCTTATGCCTTTAAGCACATTAACACTATTTTAAAACAAACAAACAAACAAACAAACAAACAAACAAACGACCTCTTTAAACAAGTCTAGTATTTGCGGTGAATACTTTCCAGGTTAAAGTCGGCACTGTGTGTCTATTTACACCTGACTACAGCGAAGTGCTGAGTGTCAGCTCCATCAATGAGTAACCTGAACTGCTGCTGGTCACCAAAGGCTGAGGGTTTAACCTGCTCTCCCTGCAGATGCACCAGCCTCACCTCAACACAGATTAAACCCGCTGCACTCCAGCAATGAATGACCCACTTTAAATTCGGGTGCTGAAGGCAGGCAGTGCCTCTCCCAAGGTGCCTAAATTCAGCCTGGCGCTAAAATTAACCCTCAGCACAACATTTTCCCCGGCGATGGAAGCCGGGGGCTGTTAACAGCAGGACAAACAGGTCGCCGTACCTCGAGGAGGGTGGATTTTCCGGGCTAGGATCGCAAGGAGGGAGGAAAAGCAAACCTCCTCCGGGCCCGCCAGCAGAAGGAGAGGCGGCCCTGCCCGCTGAGCATCCCCCGAGCGCCGCAGGCACCCCCTTTCCCGGAGAGAGAGGTCCCTTTCCCGGAGAGGGAGATCCCTTTCCCAGACACGGCCCGCCCGCCTCCCGGCACATGATCGCCTTCCTCCCCTTCCTCCCCTTCCTCTTCCTCTCCCTGTCCCCCCCCGGCCCCAGCAGGGCAGCGGGCCGCCTACCCAGGGGATAAACCCGCGCCCTGCCCGGGAAAAGCGGCGGCACTGGCACAGGAGGAAGTGGGGAAAAGGAAGGGAAGGGAAGAGAAGGGAAAGGAAGAGAGGGAGGGCCGGGCCGCACCGGCGGCGCCGCCGCTCCTCCGCCAGCAACTCGCCCCGCATCGCTCTGGGCCCGTTCCCCGCCGCGTTCCCTCTGCCCCCGCTCCGGGCCCGGCAGCGAGCTCAGCTCACCCCGGGACAGCGAGTTCACCTCACCCCGGGACAGCGAGCTCACCCGCAGACAGACACCGCTCGGGCCCCGCAGACACCGCTCGGCCCCGGCAGCGCCGCAGGCCGCGGGCACGGGCACGGGCGGGGCGGGGCGTGGGGCGGGCCCGGCCGGGCCTCCCGCTCCCTCACGGGCTGGGGATGCGCCGGGAGCCGCCGGAGCCGCCCTGCCCGCCCCTGGTGTGGGGGCAGCGGGGGCGGCCCGTGGATAAGGCTCTTGTCTTTGAGTGTCAACGCCCCCAACAAGCCGCCGGAACGAGCGGAGGGGCTGGTCAGCTGTCGTCCGCCCGGATTCCGCTTGAGTCCTGTCATAGCACAGTCCTTATCTTTGCAGGGATTAGCACCAGAAAACCACAGAGAATTATGAGTTGGAAGGGACCCTTAAGGATCGAGTCCAGCTCCTGGCCCTGCACAGGGCCACACCGTGTGCCCAAGAGCGTTGCCAGAGGCTTCTTGAACTCTGTGTCAGGCTGGTGCTGTGGCCACTGCCCTGGAGAGCCAGTGCCCAAACCCCAGAGTCTGGATAAATAATCTTTTTCTTATATCCAACCTAAACCTCCTGTAACGCAATTTCAGGTCATTCCCGTAGGTCTTGCCACCACAGAGAAGGGGTCTAGGCCTGATTGCTGTCGTTGTAAAAACAGAACAGAGAACCAATCAACCAGCCACTGCAGGACGCCATCCATTCCTTTGGGAAGCATGGTCTCCAACCTTAGTGAAGCCCAGAGCTTGTCAAACACTTATATAGGTCTTAAGGTTTGTCAGCTGTTCAGTGCTGCAGACCAGATCCACCTCTTTTAACAAGAAAACGAGTGTAGCAGGGAAACAGAGGAAGAAAGGTGAAAAGACAGGGCCAGGAAATATCAAAATAAAGGCCACTCACTCCATCTTGCCTTGCTCATTCCACTAGAGCTCGGTGTCTTCAGGGATATCTGTGCAGAGTAGCTGCAGCAAAGGTGATGCTGGGGTGTTCAAGAACACTGCTGGAAACAAGTACTCTTAAGAATTTATTATGAAAAAAGACACAACGGTAAATGATAGCTGAGGTGAATTGCTCAATCGTTGCTCCACAAAGCCAGACCTCACAATAAAATGTCCTCTTCAGTATTACCTCTCATTAATGGGAAGGAAGAGGAATTTCTGTAAGTGTGAGGAATACCTTGCAAGATGCAAATCCTTTTTTTTTTTTTTCTTTTGACTAATCATTTTTTCTTAATCTAACTTCATAAATACAATCACATTAGGCGCTTTTATGCTTTTTACTCATTTCTGTTTATTTTGATTATCTATGTTTGTTTCGTTGTGCATTTTGTAGTTATTCTACTAGAAATCACCTCAGGCTTTCAGTGAAGTAGCTGTTTTTATGAATTACTGTTAGTTTTCATGCAGATGCAAAGAGAAAGACTTGGATCTCAGTTGGCAATCTGTATTTGAATTACCTGTCACCAAATAGGTTTGATATGAGATGTTTAACACATTGCAAACCACAGGCAGTAATCTGCCATCACAGCATGTTTTGAAATCGATATAGCTTGGAATAAAATGTGGTTGAAATTTAGCTGAACAGATTAGGGGCATAATTTATGATAATACATGAACAGCCACTGTTATTCAGGCCTCATCTGTAGTTCTGAAATTATATGAAAAGTGTTATGTCTTGAAAATATAGCAAACAAATAGAGGCTAGATTTCAGATAACTAAAGCCTGTGCAGGTTGTGTGTAACCATTAACATCAAGAGGAAAGCAGAACCCTCAGGTATTCCTGCATACTCCTGATGGAATGATTTGTTATAATCCAATTTAAAAAATATGATATATTTGATAGTTATAACTAGCTGAGGCTTAGATCTCAATAAAATGTGGCTACCAAGTCTGGGAGGTGTATATGCTCACAGAACCATCCAGCTTGCTGGTTAGTGGGAAAAGGGAGATCTGACTGCAATAAAAGGCAATTAGATTGTAGCTCTTCCATTTTGTAGTTATTCAACAATAGACACAGGATTAGAAGAAGAGCAAAAAATTCCAAAACCTAATTTCCTTAAAACCTAGGTGTTATAGAAATTTTTGACATTGGGGTCTCATCTCCATTAGATAAGTTTATTGGCAATTATAATACCTGGTAGCTCCAGCCAAGTGCCTGCAAAGAGGGACCATGGAAAAAGAAATTCCTGGGCAAATATGTAAACTTAAATGTGAGCTTACACATCTGTCATGTGGCAGTCTGGAGCAGGAGCCATGTTAGGGGCTGTGGTATTGTCACCCTTCATTGTTTTTTCTACTGAGTGATTGCTATATGGTCATTTTTACATCCTCTTAGATTGGTTTCGGTAGGAGTTCCACCCAGTTCCCTAGTCCATGTTGTAATAGTGTTGTTACAGTTCATATGCCACAATTTGGGGGCTGTCCACTCTGGCTACTGATTTTTAAATAATAATTAAGCTGCCAGCTTTGTCTGTTCTAACCATTATTAATGTTCAGATTGTTAGCTCCAGCTTTCACTATGCTACATCTGTGACATATACAACATAGCCATAGGGTTCAGCTAAAGTTCTACTCACAGCATAACAATTCTAGCTATTTATGTCAAGCAAGTACTTTGCTACTTTCAAATAGTATAAAATTTTCAGCATCAGAAGTAAAGTATCACTGAAATCGATAGAAAAAACACCTTTTAAAAATAATTTATGTCTGCTAGTGCAACTTGACTCTCTCCTCAATCTTCTTTTCCTCTTGAAAGCCCTTCTAGAATACTAGTGAGACCTGGGAGAGTTTAAGCTCTGAGTGATGGAATAGTGAGAGGTGGAATGTTAGGGAAATGAACCATCAGGTTTAAGGGAAAGGCATGATGAAACTATGGAAGGGAAGAGAAAAGGAATCCTGGATCGAATCTAGTAGAGATAAGAAATATGTCTTCAGATAAAGAACTGATATTTTTAGACCTGTCAGACTAATGTTTGAGTCTCTGCCTCCTTCTGGGTGGCCCATCTCATCTCCTCTGCTAGCTTTGTCAAAATACTGTCTAACAGAATCTCACTGGGGAGAAAAAGAAGTATTTGTTCTGCTTTTCCTATTCTGCAGGGTGTATGGAGGGGATCCTGATGGGTGCAGAACTGTTTCAGTTCCTACTGCAATGGCATCACATCTTGCATTAATCAAGGAAATTCAAGTAGAGTTTGCTGAGGTGGCTTTATTAAGCTGTACTAAACCCAGTCAGTAATTAAAGTGCTTAGCACAATATGCTAAGGCTATGTTTTCTAATCTAATGGGAACTTTGATAGTCAAAATGTATCACTGTGTGTCACAGGGTATTATTGCTGGATGCCCTAATGTCAGATCATATTAGCAACCTAAACAACAGCCTAATTTTGGGAGCTGATAATCTTCTTCTTTTGGATAGGGAATTGAGAGATTTGGGGATTTACATTCAGTAACCACTTAGGACATGACTTCAGACAGATTAAATTATGTAGAAGTCGGCTTTGAAAGCCCTTCTGAAGAAAATTGCACAGGTGATCTTGTGTTTGTAATGCTGTCCATAGAGAGGACATTTAGCAGTGCAGATTTGAAAAAAAAAAAACAAAAAAAAACCCAAACTGAGCATGGACTAATAGACTATCTTTTCAAGACTGTGCAGAGGTATTTCCATAATTGTCAGTTGATCTGAACACAGGGAAGGACAGACAAGGTTAGGTCATGTCAGGAAGGACTCTGCAGTTTCTTCAATACTCCAGTCATAGTTTAGCCCCAGCTGGCAACTGTGTACCACACAGCTACTTCTTCACCAGCCCCTCCAAGCCAGTGAGATGGGGAGGAGAACTGGAAAAATGTAAAACCCATGGGCTGAGACAAGGAGAGTTTAATAATAGGGGAAAGGGAAAGGAAAAGGAAAAGGAAAAGGAAAAGGAAAAGGAAAAGGAAAAGGAAAAGGAAAAGACTAGATAAAAATCTATTGCTCAATTCAATTGCCTACCACCTGCTGACCAATGCCCAGCCCATCATCAAGCAGCAATTGGCAGCTCCCAGCCAATTCCCCTTTTAAATATTGACCACGATGTCCTATAGTATGGAATATCTCTTTGGCCAGTTCAGGTTATTTGTCTTGGCCTTGCTCCTCCCTTATTTTCATGTGCACCTGAGATATTGAAAAGTCCTCGACTCAGGGCAAGAACTGCTTGGCAACAACCAAAACATCAGTCTGTTGTCAACATTATTCTCATACTGAATCCAAACCACAGCTACTAAGAAAAAAATTAACTCTATCCCAGCCAAAACCAACACAACTGCTTTCCTAGCAGAGCCATGTCTCTTTGTCCTGATGCTGAAGTTTGAATGCGAGCAATTGAGTTTCATGTGCAGGTAATGGAGTGTCTGCTCCACCTTCTAAAGGAGTGGAGCAGGTTGTGCCCAGGTTTCGGACAACATTCCACTTAAATTGTTACCTTGGACTGTGTTCACCTGTGCCTATTACAGGGCATTAAGGAAAGACTGCCTGTAATCTTCTGGAGCAAGAAAAATGAGAAGAAAAGCACAGTAACAGTACTCATAATTTACATCTTAAAGCCTTCCTCATTTAGTTTTCCTCTGCTTATATTTAAGTTAGTATTTTTCAGTCTTTAGCTCTGCTGCCTCTGTAAAAATGTGTGTCAATAATAGTTCTTTGGCAGAATAAGTACCTAGCAACCAGTACAGGTTAATATTTCAGTGTTGTTCAGAATATGCTTATTCTCAGGTTTATATTCTTTCTTTCTGGAGAAAGACCATCAGGGTTCATTTTGAAGATGAGTACTTCTTTGAGGCTGAAGGAAATGTTCAAAAATGTTCAAAATCCTGTTCAAAAATGCTATTGGTAATTGACAGATAATAAGTAAAATCTTACAAAGCCACATGATGTCAATTACTTTCTAAAGACTCTTCAGCCTCCTACTATGGCAGGAATAGGGCAAGAGGGATGCCAAATGGAGGCAAATGTGCCTGAGAGCTTATTAATACTGTTCTTTGGAAAGAGGATGTGTCAGTCTGCAATAGCTGTGGAAGAGACTTTGGGAAGGAACAAGCAGGCTTTCTTGTCACTTGGCTTTTCTGGTGGATGGGTTCTGTTACAGAGCTTCCTAAACTGTGCTAGCACTGAAATGCAGGTGGTTGTTTCAGTGTGATCCCTTACCCTGGCAATGAGGAGGTCTAAAGGCAGAGTGTCTCACACAGACCAGTTTCTGTGTTTCCAGGAAATAATACCATTTCAGCTTATGTGATAAAACGATTTAATAAACAACATTGTTTTGTTTAGTACACATTTAAGGAAGCACTAGGTATCTAAATTTCCTGTTTAATATGAAGAAGATTATTAAGTTGCACTTTATTTCTTACAGCTTTTAACTATACAGCTTTTACCACTCCAGCTATTAGATCAAATGCTTTGGGGCAGGAGTATTAGATTTTGGGTTTTCTTTCACTGGGGCAAGTTTTTGGTTTTTTTCTTTTTGTGTATGATGAGATGAAACCTCTTGAACATTAAAGTTCAAATCAATTAAGGTTGGTAGAATAAAGGCTCTTCATAGAATTGTCAAAACTGAGTATCTGTAATAACAGCAGGGTTTTAACGCAATAGCAAAATAGTGAAGTGTTTGGATAATGAGTTTTTTCAGAGAGATGGATTCAAGTCCCTTAAGTTTTTATGAAATACAGCTTAAAAAAAAAAAAAAAAAAAAAAAAAAAAAGAAAAGCAAATGAGAATTGAGTAGATCAGGGAGATACTAGGCTGGGAGAAACAAAATTAATTACCTGTATCGTCCTCTTTAGCAAGGATATTTAGCTATTCACATAAGTGTTTTCCAACGTAAGACAGATCCTGCAGTTACCTACATTAAAAACAAAACAACCCAACACAAGCCTGGTTTGCTCAGAAGCCAGCATTCCCAATGGAAGATGGGGTTAGGGACTGCACAAAATGTAGTAAATCTGGTCTTGTAAAAGCCCACTGTCCCTTTTCTCCCCAGCAATGTACAGCGGGCTGTGCATCTGCCTGTTCCTTGCCGTGCTCTCGGTGAGCTCCTTGGGCCAGCAGAGCCGGGGCTCTCTCGATGGGAATCCTGTGCCTGCCGAGCTGGAGCAGAGCCTGACAGAGCACCAGCGGCACTCCCGCGCTCCATCTGCCGGGCCCCTGAAATCCCTGCCACGGCTGGATGCCAGCGGCGACCACAGAGCCAACATCGGAGCCCTGCTGGCCAAGTACCTCCAGCAAGCCAGAAAAGGTACTGGTTACAGCCTGCTCCTGTGCCACTGGGATTCCTGCAGGGGTTCCTAGGAGTTGAGATGACCCTATCATCATCTAACTTGAATTCTTAGAGAAGAAAGGATTTAGATTTTGCCTGGTTACCCCTGAAGTACACAGCATTCCAAATGCTCTCTCCCAAACCCCTCCCCAAAAAAATGATTTCTTTGTGGCAGCCTCTGACTGACAGTCATACAAAGATAACCAGAGAAAATGTCTCCTACCTCTTAGGTTATAGTGCAGCTTTTATTTTTAATTATTTTCACTGCCATAGTATTTTGGTGGTATTTTCGGTATGTTTTATCTCAGATAAAGCAACTACATTTTTTTTAAAGTTTTTCATTTAGATAAAATCCTTCCTCCCTCCCTCTTTTAAAGTTAAAAGAGCAGGAAAAATTTCTGAGGATAAATGCAAACCAAATGGCTAGCCTCACCTCAGTCAGAGATCCCTGTACGAGGGAAATATTCTCAGTATTGGATTTTTTTTTTTTCCCCAGAGGAAATTACAATAGCATGAGAGCTTTCAAGACATAGAATTCATATTTATTAGTGCAATAATTAAAAGCAATGAGAAGTAAAAGCATATTTTCTTCAACACACACTGATTTCTGGTCTTTTTGGTCTCAAGGAGCTTGGGAACACAATCTTGCACTTATCTAAAACCTCCACAGCACTGTAACAAGGACATGAAAACTCAGTAGAACAATGGCATTCTTACAATGAGATTTATTAGTCACTTGAGGAAACAATTGTGTTACATAAGAGAAAGAGGAAAGCTGTCCCTGTTGACACCTGAGTATATTTTACATAGGCAGAAAAGCATACCATTGGTGCTACCAGTAAAAATGATGGCTCAGAATCATTGACCACTGAGACTTCCCCAAGAAAACATTTTCCCTTTTGAGCTGTCTCATCTCTGTACTGCTCTGTGTCTCAACAGAGTAACACCATGGGCAGCCTGTGGCCTTTGGGCTGCCAGCCTCAGCGGGAGCCACTAGAGAAATTTTGTTTACTCATGAAAGCTTCACTCCAGCCTTTGCCCTGCTCTACACAGAAAAGACATCTAAACAGGAAAGAGAGTTTCAAAAGAAGTCAGTAATTAGGATTAGGATTACCTGGACATACAGATATTGAGAAATTAATTCACACCCATGCCCAGACTGTGCTTAGGATGAAGTTGACTTTATATAAGTAAGAGCTTTCTCCACGTAATGCAGGTCATTTAACCCCTCCCCTGCTGACCTCTATGCTAGGCAAAGTCCTGTGCTTGTCTGTGGTGGTGGTCAGCAATTAAGAGATGCCACATCTGGTTTTGTGTGTTACATATGCAGCCATACACTCTCCTCTGTGTACTCAGAACACAGCCAAATTAGAAACAACAGAAAAATGAAATCACTTCCAATAGTGCCTGAAAGATTTCATCTCATGTTAGCAATTTGCACGACATCCATCAAGGAACTTCTTCTAGCTGTTCATACAGTTTAATAGAAAGATAATTTAGATATGAAATTCCACAATTCAGTGCTACACTTAAGGCTGTTATTGAATAAGAATGTTACTGCAGGAGTCTGCAAAGCAGAATCCTCATTACCTTTCTGCAGCATAGTCATTATTGCCTACCCACATGGAAACCAAACTCCTCATTCTAGTTTATGTATCCATTATATTCTCTTAAATATGTGGCTGACATTTCCAAATCGATTAACCAGACAAATCAAAAAACCCCTTTGGGTTTAAGATGTCTTTTCCTGTAAATATTAATATGGGGGACAATTTCCTACATATATGTTATTGACATATATAATTAACTCTAAAAAGGGTCTGGAAGCAGATGATGTGATGTGACTTGTGATGTGACTAGGCTAGTTGGACTGTAGTTTATAGATGTAGTTGCTGGTTACAGGAGAGAAAATTCACAGTATTTACTTAATTTATAACATACATACAGCAATATACAGTGTTGCAGTCAAAACATTATATTGTCATTTAATGTGAAGACTGGGCAGTACTTCAGAAATTTCTGCAGGACACTCACATCTCTCTATTAGTCATCTGTCTAAACCATAATAATCACCAGAAAATTCCATCTAGGGAGAAAGAGTCTGGGCTTTTGTTAGTGTTAGCAGTCACCAGTAGTGGCATTTGCCCTCATGATTAATAGAAAGGCTGGTTTTGTAAAGTATTTCTAGTTAAAATGTGAGAGAGCTAAGTTCTCTCAAGGGCTTAGGGGTTGATGGCATGTAGCTGAACTGCTACAATTTTGAATATGTTTGTCATACACTGATTCTGCAATACCCACATGACAATCTCTAGCTGGTTGAGGAAAGGTAATTAAGGTGCTGTAAGGAAATTTGTAACCCAGGGTTTCAATTGCCATCATCTGCAGGCTTTCAGCTTGGATAGGGCTGTAGCTCTCAAGCCAGTGACAGGCACATTTAATGTCCTCTGAGGAGCCCTTGACTGGCCAGAGAGAAGTGGCACCAGGGGAGCCTTTACAGCCCTCAGGTCATGGCAGGCTCAGAATTCTCTTAAGCACCAACGTCTGAGTGATAGTTCTGCACTGCCTGAGCCCTGCCCGGTCATTGTGCTAAGGAGTCACTGTCATTACCTTAATCACACTTTTTGAATTATGAATGTGAACTTCATGGGGTTTAAGCATTTAATGATAGATATTCTATTCTAGGGAAAATTGATTTTTTTGTCATTTTGTTCTAGGTAAGTGTCTTAAACACAGCTTTTTAATGTGTGTGTACCTTCAACTCCCTGCAACCACTGACAAAGCAATGCAGTTGCTTTTTGTTTTACTGGATCATGTCATTATAGAGCATTACACGAGGAAGACCTTGAAACATAAAAGCACAGAGTCAACAGAGGTTTCTTCAAAACACAAGAAACTGAAAGCAAAGCAATTGTGTAGATTTTGATATATGAGATTTAATTTGGGCTCTTTTTCCTTTTTGATCAATTCAAGTATTCCTCAAGCCTCAGTCTGCATTGAATACTAATATATTAAATCTGTCCCTTTCTCACTCAAAGCTTAACTCCATCTAATTATTGTTATATATCAATTTTGTCTGTTTTCAGGGAGTACAGAGAAAAATTAATTTACCTTTCCCTGTATTTTTTTAGTTACATCATGTGATGCTGTGAAAACAGAGGATTGCAGGCCATTTTTTAAAAGCATAAATTCTCCTTGCAGATAGTTTTTGTCTCTTTGATGCCTTAAGCAAGGCATACAGAAAGGATAAGGCAAGATCAGAAATCCAGCCCCGTTGTGAAAAGAACTATGAAGGCTTTGGATAAGCAATGAAAAAAATCCCTGACATAGTAAAAAGTCCTGCATAATTCCAGCAGCAGGTATCTCTAACTGTGGACTCCAGACACAACTTTCTCCATTTCAGGACACTTTTCCACAAAATCTAGGATTCATAACTCTACCCTGCTTATTACCGAATTTGCACTGTAAGAGCTCCTGTGCTTACATTTATGTCTTTTTAAGCAACATGGGGCTGCAGTGTTCTCAGGCTTGAGCCTGATCTCTAGAAGAGTTATTTGGCATGTAGAGCAGCTCTCCCAATATGAGCAAGCAAACTTGGGGCTTTATAGGAATAGAGAGAAATAGTTTGGACTCTCTCTTTAGTAAACTAGGAAGGAAGAAGGAAAAATCTATCTATATTCCTTCTTGTCAGACAGGAGCAGAATGTTCCTGCAGCTAGAGGTAGAAAATGATCTGTTTATTTTATTTCTGTACTGAAAAAATCCAAGCCACTTCCAGGACATTACCTATAATTTTCTATTGCTGTTTTCCCCAATGACATGAAAGTGGTGTTACATGGCCTGTATTAGGTCAATATCAACTATTGCAGACATTTGCTAATGAGCACAAGCCAGATCAGAACACGGGTGAACCTGGAAAATGTGTCCTCTTACTCTCTGCTCTCCCAAATGCTTTTCCTTAGGTTTCACTGGAAGATCCTCAGTTATGGCAAACAGGGTACAGAGCATTGATCCTACTCACAGGATAAATGACAGAGACTACATGGGCTGGATGGATTTTGGACACCACAGTGCTGAAGAATATGAGTATTCTTCCTGAAGAACACCAAACTATAGCAATGAGGGGGGAAAACAAATCACACTCCCATGTCTGTACAAAGAGATAAATCAATTTGTTGTCCTCTTCAAATCAGTGTTTTCAAGTATTTAAAATCATGTGTTTGACATAAGTCTATCTGTAAGACTATACCATGCAATATATACATATGCATAATTTTCCAGAAAACATTTTCTTTCTTTTGTGGTTTCTCATACATTGATACTATATTAAAATTATTTCACTTACCCTTCCTTGTCACTGCATGTCACTGCATGTTGCTGTGTCTTACTATAAAGAGAAACAGCATAATGACTTCATTTGGCGCTGTAAATATATTCCATGGGTTGAATAGTCAGATTATTCACTTTTCAGAGAAATCTTGTGTCAGTCCCAATAGCTTTGAACTCCAGGGAACTTGTCCAAATATAAACACAGCAGCACAATACTGCCAGAAAAGACCAGCTATTTTCATGGTGACCCTGCTCGCAAAGGACTGAGTTATATACTGAGCCCACATGTTTGCAGTGAACAGCCAACAGTGCTAAAACAGTGAAAAAGAGGAATGACACCAACATGTTTCATCGTCCTGGCTTATTTGTTTTATGTTGTGAATTCAATGTGAAAATTCTGCTGATGGCTGCAAATCACAGAATAAACAGAGGATTCCCTGCTGTGTGGTGAGCCAAGCATTTATTTGGGAGGGCATGAAGACAGATTCCTGAACAGAGCAGGAGGTGATCCTGAGAAGGAGAGGAATTGGAGCAGTCTAGTCACAGTATCCGTACAGGAAAGAGAAGACTCCCAAGTATCACAAAGGCTGAGGTGGCTACTGCCCACCGATGTGGAGAGAAGGAGGGATGTTCTGCCCAGCTCTTACCTGGTTCAGAGCAGGGCAGAGGGCCCCAAGTTCAGAGCTGGGCAGTGATCCCAGCTTGTGCAAAACCAGCACCCTGCAGTTCCTGCAGCCATGGGCGGGCTGCAAAAGAAAGTGTTTTACCTGCGTACTCCTCCTCCACCACGGGTAACCAACCTCCCTGCAGCTCCTGGATCTCCTTCAGCAGCTGGATCTCACATCTAAGGAATGCCCTAAATTGTAAAGGAGGTGATTTTTGCATTGCATAATTCAAAGAGTTTCTCCCAAATGTGTGCACTAAGACAAAAAGGAAAATATTTGTCACATGCAGGAAAGCAGATGCTTGCCAAGGGAAAGAGGTAGCAATTTCTACAGCAGTTGATAGGCAAACAAAAAGTGTAGAAAACAATACATACAAATACTTGTGCTAAACCAAAATTCTACTAAAATCAACATTGGGAAACAAACCAAAATGGTTGTGCCAAGGGCTGAACACAAAAACACTTTGAGGAGCTGCTCCCAGCAGCAGCTGGGAGAGCAAACAGCACTGCAGAATCTGCGGTGAAAGGGAGAGTTCAGCAAACAGTAATAGGGAATTTTCTTCTCTAGTAACACCAAATTTTTTTTTTTTTTTTTTTTTTGGTGGGTCTCACACTGAAAACATGGAAATGCTCTTCTGCATTTCTTCCTCTCAAGCTCCTCCCAGTCAACCAGTTTCCAAGCGACCTAGCCTGGCTTTTTTAGGTTCCTTTCCAAGCATAATGAGTCCTAAATCACCTGAATTCTCTCTTTGGTTTTGGTTATTGTTCACAGCAAAATAGTACAAAGTGCCCATTTTCCCCAAAACAAACAAGAGATTAAAACCAATTGATCTATTTTTTTTAACTGCGGAAAATACGAATAAATCTAAAGATGCATATATTTATATATTTGCCACCAAAGTGATGTTTCTTTAACTTGGGAGAAAACTCAGTTTCTGCTTTGCTATCTTTTAAATTAATGTCAGGAACATTCAAGCAATATTTTTAAGTGTTTTCATTCCTGGCTTATATTGATGAAGATGTAATACTGTAAAATATTGCAGGGGGGCTGGGAGTGGGTGATGTTACAAATCAAGCCTTACTACTGCAGAATGTTGTCCTTAGGAAAAAAACCCAAACCTTTTCTTTTTCTCATTTGTGTCATCTCCTACAGGCAGATGGATGGAGAGACAAAGAATATTCTGTCCCATTCCTCTCTTCTGAAGGTCTCTGAAGATGTCTGTGAAAGTGCACAGCCCTCAGTGCAGCCAGGGGATGGGTTTGGCAGCTTTTACATGTCACTCCCCCAGGACAGGGGCATCTCTGCCTGACACAGAAATGGTTTCAGCACCTGGCTGACACAAGTGAGTGTTAAGACTAAGGAATTATGGGGGCAATTGCAGTAGTTATGAAGAGGGACTGTGACTCTGGGACACAGTGCTGTTCCTTGAGGCAAGGGGGAGCTGGCTGTTAGCAGTTGGCTACTGGCAGCTCAGCAACGTTAAACTCATTATCATAAAAATGTCCATCACCTGCTCCTCTGAGAACAGAAGAAATTCCCCAGATGAGAAAGGGCTGTAAAAGTTGCTGAGACACCATTCAGCTCCCAGATGACCTGGGAGTGCTAATTTGAGCTGAACAGAGGAGCCAGTAATCCTGGGAAAGTCACACAGCCCTGGTAGCTGCCTTATTCCATGGCATTAGTGAAACCACACTCCAGGCTGCCCTGTTTTAACCCAAGGGAAACAGCAGCCTCAGGAATGGAGGCTCTGTAGCTTGGTAGGAGCCCCTTGCATCCAGCAAAGGCTTTGGGCTGAGAAGTGTCCCATAGATTCCAGCACACACAGCCGTGCATTGACACAGCCCCCTGGTGCCACCTGGGATGTGAGATTTCTGGCACTGCCAACTCTCTTGACATTTAATTTAGCTTTATCCAAATTTATCTTTATAAAAGCATGTGCACAGGTGCTAAATTTACACTGGCAAAATAGAAAATTGATACCTCTTTATGTTTAATTGCAGTTTATTTTCCCCATGAGCTTGATTCAATTAGTCCTGTTCCAGCTTTACTAGCTTTATTTCAAAACAGGTGCTGAGCAAATCTCCATGAATGGAACAGCTTGCTGCAAACTCCACATAAATTTTTTGGGAAAAGCTTGTGGTTCTGCTTTAGCAGACTTGTGCATACAAGAGCTGTGAAAAGGGTGCAAACAGCAAGTGCTCCTTCTGGGAATGAAGGGAAACCCAGGCAAGAGAGAGGGAGCAGCTGTGCCTGGGGAGGGGGCAGCTCTCCCTGGGAGATGTGAGGGAAGCCTCAGCTGCACCAGTGCACCTGACCCTGAAAAGCTTCATCTCCCCTGGTATTTCATACAGCAACGTGTGTGGATCTTGCTCTCCTCTCCCCAGCTTTGATGCATCCCCAGCTGCTCCATCCTTGCTGTGTGTGGGCTGGCAACATCCCCCAGCCAGATGTTCCAGCTGCAGCCCAGCTGTGCACATCTCAGCAAGCCTGACAGCAGACCAGGCACTCCCCTCTCCAAGGCATAAGCAGAGGAATTTTCAAGTCAAACAAGATGAACGTTTCAATGTCTCAGCAGAGCAGCAAAAGACTTCTCTCTGTGTTCAGTTTTTGTGTCCCCTAAGTTCATTAAAATTCCCTTAAAGAAAGAAAAAAATGGCTCTGGGCTTGTTAAAGCCTTAATCATTTCTAAATACCTGTGTCAATTGAAGAGCAATTGATTCAGCACAGCTTGAAAATTATTTCAGCAGGACAAAAAACTTTGCAATCTTTTGAATACAAATAACAGATTTTTTTTTTAAAAAAAATACGATTTTTAAATACAAATAAAAGATATTAAATAAAATCTTTTACACATAACTTTTAATTACTGGCTTCTCAAGTGTATGCAGTTCTCACATAAAAGCCCACTGCCTACATTGTAGCCAGGGACATTGCTTAGCATCAGTAACTTTCAGGCTTTTTCTTTTTCTTACCATTCTGTGGTTCAGTTGGCTTGTTAGATTAATTAAAGCAGGTCTGAACAGCACCTAGTGAGATGTGATAGTGCAGCTGAAGGAGGCTAATTCTTCACTGTGAATACAAGCCACAGACAGCAGGTGCTGTCTGTACCAAAGGAAGGCAGGACACATCTCACCAGCATTGCTGGACTTTTTTCAGAAATAACTGTTATTCTATCTACTGGTTTAAGATACATTAAAATAAAAAGATACTTAAGTTTACTTGCAATAAGTGCACACATACAATGGCAAACAGCTGATGGCATTTTACTAAAACATTGTAAGTTCATAGAATAAATAGAATTCTTCAAACACATGCTGTAATTGACCAATTTTTTTTCCTCAAAAAATATCCTTAGTGTCTATGGCACTACTGCAATAACTACTTCATTCAGAAAAAAACAAACCACTCACCTCTCATCACAAAGACTTAAAGACAGTTTCATTTATACAAGAAATTATCCATGCTAATAATTCAGTGACAGTCTGGTACAAACAGCAATTCACAGCAATTACGTGTAGCATGACAACGGTAACAAACAGAGAGTTTCATTTCAGATGCCACAAGAAGTGTAAGGAAAACCGAGTGGATGCTAAATCCTCCCTGCTTTGCTCCTCTCCATCCCCTCTTCCAAAAAATATTTATGTCTCAGCTCCGCTCTAGAAACAAGCTCCCTCCAGTCTGTTTCAGCTCCAAGATATTTCAACTCTTTCTACAAGTGCCCACCAGAAGTTCGGGAGAAAAAGAGAAAAAATTGCCATATAATTAGGATTGCCTAGTAGCTAAAGCTTGTGTGAGGTCTTATGTTTCCTTTCTGACAAAGCAGGGGGTTATATGTTTGCATGGTAGTTATTATCCTCATTTTCAAAACACTGCAAAATTAAAGCATTTCCCCTATTTTTACCTATGCTAGGGTCTGACTTTGGATGAAAAAGGTTTCTCTGAAAAAAGAAAACAGAAAATGGGTGGAGAATTGTGGAAGGGGTTTCAGCTGGTCTGCAAGCCCGAAGTGTAAGTTACCTGAGGAAGAAACTGATAACAGCCGTGTTTACCCCTGAAAGGAATTTCACCAAGGTCGTTGGCCTGGAAACCAAGGAGAAAAGGAGAAGGAGATAACCTGCAGCTGGAAGAAGAGTGCTTGGAAAAGTTTTGTGAATGTTGGTTGAAAACAGCGGCGGAGACTTTTTGCGCCAATGAACGCTTGTGTTTACTTTTTGCAGCCAATGAGCGGAGTGTAAACTTTGTTATATGTATAAAAGACAGCGCGCTGTGACAATAAACAGAATCCTTCGGAAGAGTCTATAGTGTCACTTTGTGAGCGGTAACCGCCCCAACAGCGACATCTAGTGGCGCCGGGCGTGACCTGCGGGCTGTAGGAGCGAGTACAGCCCGGGGAGGGAACACACCTGAGCAGGGAGAGCACTGGGGGAAGATGCGAATGGTCCAGACCTGATTGATTTTGACACCTGGGGTACAGGTGAGCCGCCGGGGACATAATGGGAAATAATTTATCGAATGAAGAAGAGATGGTTTTATCTACATGGAAAGTTTTGTTGAAAAGAAAAGGTGTTATAACTTCTGACTATGCTATTCGTAGTATGTTGTTCTGGGCAAAGTCACAAGATTTTGAGATTAATGCAAGTACTGGCCTTAGCGTTAGAGCATGGAAGGAAGCTGGGGAGAGACTGTGGGATGGGGTACGTAAAGGGGACAAGGCAGCTGCAGATCTGGCTGCTACTTGGAGATTGCTTTATGAGACAATAAAAGAATGGAAAGCAGAGCAGGATAAGAGGGAGCAGGAGGTGGAATAAGAATCAGAGCAAGAAAATGAACTTCGTGGGGAACAACAGAAAAATGAAGTTCAGCCTGAAAATGTGTTTTTCCCTGAAGTGGAGCCTGTTGGATCTATTTCTGCTGAGTTGTCTCCAGGGCCTACTGTTGCAGGAAACAAACGACAAACGGATAATGCCTTTTGGTATCTGTCTCTGAAAGAGTCTGTTCAGCCTGTGCATCCCTCCCCTGCTCAGCAGTTAGCTGAATTAAGTGCCAGGTCCAAATACATTACTCCTGCACAGCAGTTAGCTGAAATGACTTTACAGGAGAAACAAATTGAAGAACAAGCTGAGCTGTCTGCCCCTCCACTTCCCCCCAAACTGCACAAACAAATGAAATATTTAACGTCGTATCCTCCACTGTCTAGCGGTGATAGTGAAGATGATGAAATGCCAGTGACCAAAAAATCTGAACTGGTGCATGAATCTGTTTGTAGCAAACCCTGTAATAGATCTAAGCCTGCTGCTCCTTGGATTTTACCTCCTTACCAAGTGACTGTGACTCCTCAACAGCCTCGACGATTTTGGGAGCATGCTAAAAAGAAAGCAGCTGAAGTGGGGACTTGGGATTTATTAGGAAAAATAGGTCCACCAAAAATGTTTGGTACGCAGAGTGTTGATATGAACGTTGCTTGTAATGAGCCTGTTGGAGTCCAGGGCACAAGGAAAACCCCTCAAATTGCCCTGGGGGGTCTGAGACCCTTGCTGGAACCACAGGAAAGCATTGTCTTTGACCTTAGTCCATGGGAAAAACTTCCACCACTTATGGATGAAATGAAAACAACAAAAATTTAAATTAGATAGTAATTTAGTTTGTCACATGGTGAAAATTTGTAGTTTTGGGTTTTTAGAATGAAAATAGATAGGAGCAAGATGGAGAATTTTGGGCAGTGCCTTAAGTTCTTCTCCTTCAACTCCATCTTCTGCTGTGATGGGGCACAAAGACATTGGTAGAATGTATTTGATGTAGAAATTGTGTGTCTAGAATTGATAGTGATTATTGGTACAAAACTGTAAACACAGTACATTTTTAGAGTTAAATGGATTAGAAACTATTAAAAGACCTTGAGCACTAAGCCTGGGATTTTTGACAGTGGTGTTTTCCAGTGCATTAAGCTTGGTGTTAGGTGGCACATAGACCTTGAGATAAGGAATTGAATAAACATCTTTAAAGACTGAAGCTGCAAGTTCCCTTCATATTTTAAACCCTGGTACAGGACTTTGTAAGGAAAAGACCCTTAATTAGGAGTTTCTTGGAGACCCAATCCAAGATGAGCCTATGGCTTTCCCTGTTTTTAAAGCGGTTCCTAATTCAGGACAAAAGGATGGCCATCACATTTTTGCATGGAAGGTCGTGCAAGACCTCCAGGCAAAAGTAGCTAAATATGGCATTAATTGTCCAGAAGTAATAAAATTAATTCATGTCATTAATGCTACTGTGCTTGCTCCTTATGGTATTGGGCATCTTGCTAGGATTTTGTTTCAGCCAGCACAATATGGTGTATTTCAAAACACCTGGAGACAATTAGCCAAAAAACAGCTTTGAATGGCATGTAATTACCTTGGCAGGACTCTTGTGGGGGTTAATGCCTTATTGGGCAATGGACTTTTTTTTACAAGCAAGGTGGGACCCTCTGGTTTTGGCACAGGCTCAATAATTAGGCATGAGCGCTTTAATTAAAACAATGGAAATGGCAGCTCCCAAACAGAGATATGTTACTATACAACAAGGGACAAATGAACCTTTTTTGCAATTTGTGGAAAAGGTTGCTGCAGCTATTGAGAAACAAGTACATGAGGAATATTTGAGACAAATTCTATGCAAAAAAAAAAAAAAAAAAATTGGTTAGGGACAATGCAAACGTGGACTGCCAAAAAATCATTGAGTCTTTGCCAGGAGATCCCCCCTTAGCTGATATTGTAACTGCTTGCTCAAAAGTTGGCACAGTCCAGCATAAAATGGCTGCTTTGGCAGCAGTCCTAAGGCCTCCACACAAATGTTTCACTTGTGGAGAACAAGGGCATTTAAAGGCACAATACCCACAGAATAATGGACAAAAAGTAAAACTTAAGATAAATCCAGGGAACAAAGTGAATTGCAATCACTGTGGTAAAATTGGACATTATGCTAGACAATGCAGATCACAATATCATGCAAATGGACAGCAGTTGCAGGGAAATGGGAAGAAGAATGTGAAGGAGTGCATGGGGATGCAAATATCCCAACAACCACAAGCCCTACCAGCACTGCAAAGCTATCCATTTGTGAACAGTACTCATGGGCCACAAATGGCTCCACAGGGATTGATACACCCATCGCTGACACAGTTATTTTGACAAGACAAATATGTAAAGTGCCTCTCAATGCCTATGGTCCTGTAGGACTGGGTTTGAGTGCCTTTTTAGTGGGGAGATCTAGTAGTACTATTCAAGGTATTAATGTACATTTAGGCATTATTGATTCTGATTATTTGGGACAAATTCATGCTACGGTTTCTGTTAGTGAACTCCCTGTAATTATTCAAAAAGGAACTTGTATTGCTCAACTTGTCCCCTTCATCAGTTGTGTTCTGAATGCAGTGAACCAGAGTCGTGATGCAGGAGGTTTTGGATCTGCAGGAGCATCTCAAGTATTTTGGACTCAAAAAGTGACAGATCAGCACCCAGAAAAACAATGCATTGTCACAGCCAAGGGACATCATCCAGAGATCATAACAATAACAGGTTTGATTGAGCCAGGAACAAATGTAACTGTAACTTCACAACTTTTTTTGCCTCAGTCATGGCCCCTCACTCAAACAGGTTTTGGAATCACTGGGTTGGGTTGTTCAACTGTTGGTGGTCTTCTGCTATTGTGGTTAATGTAAAACATCCTGAAGGCTAACAATATAACATCAGGCCTGATGTTACCAATACCCCACATAATTTATGGGGATGAGATTGTTTATCCCAATGGGATGTCAAAATCACTACAGATTTTTAACAGGGGCCACTGTGATCTAGGGCCTTAAAAGTCCAGTTGTAACCTTGACATGGACTTGCCTGGATTGACCAGTGGCCCCTCTCAACTGAAAATCTTACTGCCCTGCAAGAATTAGTAGCATAACAGCTGCAAGCTGGACATATCAAAGAATCATTCAGCCCATGGAATACCCCTGTTTTTGTGATAAAAAAGAAATCAGGAAAATGGAGACTCTTGCATGATTTACATCTCATAAATGCAATAATGGCCACAATGGGAAATTTACAACCAGGCCTTCCAACACCCACAATGATCCCACAGGGATGGGAAATTATTATAATTGATTTAAAAGATGGCTTTTTTACTATTCCATTGGCTGAACATGATAAGGAAAAATTTGTTACTGTACCATCTTTAAATCATGCTGAACCTAATAAAAGATATCAATGGAAGGTTCTTCCTCAAAGAAATGAGAAATTCTCCAACTATTTGTCAATGGTTTGTGACACAGGCCTTATCAAAGGTGCAAGTGCAATTTAGTAATTGCTATTGCTATCATTATATGGATGATACCTTGTTGGTGTTCAAAAATAAACAACAATTATCATCTCTTGAACAATGTGCTGTAACAAATTTGAAAACTTTTGGTTTAGTTATTGCCCTAGAAAAAGTACAAAAACAGATGCCTTGGAAATATTTGGGGTTGATAATAACCAATACTCAGACTGTGCCTCAACCTGTAAAATTAGACATTGAAGTTAAAATGGTTACTGATTCACAGAATCACTAGGTTGGAAGAGACCTTCGAGATCATCAAGTCCAGCCCATGCCCTAACACCTCAACTAAACTATGGCACTGAGTGCCACATCCAGTCTTTTTTTAAACACATCCAGGGATGGTGACTCCACCATGTTCCTGGACAGGCCATTCCAGTACTTTATCACTCTTTCCATAAAAAACTTTTTCCTCATATCTAACTTCTATTTCCCTTGACACAGCTTGAGACAGTTGCTGCCTGGAGAAAGAGACTACCTGGCTACAGCCACCTTTCAGGGAGTTGTAGAGAGTGATAAGGTCACCCCTGAGTCTCCTTTTCTCCAGGCTAAACAACCCCAGCTCCCTCAGCTGTTCCTCACAGGGTTTGTGTTCCAAGCCCCTCACCAGCCTTGTTGCCTCCTCTGGATGTACTCAAGCATCTCAACATCTTTCCTAAACTGAGGGGCCCAGAGCTGAGCACAGCACTCAAGGTGTGGCCTCACCAGTGCCCAGGACAGGGGAAGAATGACCTCCCTGCTCCTGCTGGCCACACTATTCCTGATCCAGGCCAGGATGACCTCACCATTCTTGGCCACCAGGGCACACAACTGGCTCATGTTCAGCTGCTGTCACCAGAACCCCCAGGTCCCTCCCTTTCTGCCTGGGCACTGTCCAGTCACACCATCCCCAGCCTATAGTGCTGCAGGGGGTTATTGTGGCCAAAGTGCAGGACTCAGCACTTGGACTCTGCCCATCCATCCAAGTGGTCCAAGTCTCTCTGCGGAGCCCTTCTCCCTTCCAATAGATGGACACATGCTCCCAGCTTAGTGTCATCTGCAAATTTACGAATGAAAGACTCAATACCCTCATCCATGTCATCAGTAAAGATATTGAACAGAGCTGGGCCCAGCACAGACCCCTGAGGGACACCACTGGTGACTGGCTGCCAGCTGGATGCAGCACCATTCTGATGTACAGAAATTGGTTGGTGTAATAGGTTGGGTTAGGTCATACTTAGGGATAATTAATCATCAAATGTAACCTTTGAGTTATTGTCAGGAATTATTTCCTCTACTGATGAGAGACATTTGACTGCTCTAGCAAAAAAGGCCATAGAAGAAGTTAAATTAACTTTTACATGAAAATTTGTTAACAGGATAGATACTTCTGTTGGTGTGCAGTCAGAATTGTTGCATTTCCCCCCACATTATAATTTGTATATTTTCATGGATTTATTCTGCACTTAGACCTTTCCTAAGAAAATGGGAATATATTCAGTCACTCAATGCAAAGGAATCATGAGAGAATTTGTAAGATGGCCTTCCATGGGATCTCTCAGGTTGGAAGTGATCTCAGATAGGCATCTGCTCTAACAGCCTGCTCAGAGTTAATAGTGAATTCAGCATTTAGACCAGGTTGCTCAGGGCTTTGTTGAGTCAGACGTTTAAAGCCTCCATGGCAAAAACTCCACGACTTCCTGGGCAGTCTGTCCCAGTGCTTTGCTGTCCTCACAGAGATCCTTGGACAATTTGTTCCTGTTGGAACTTCTCCTCTTTTAGTCTGGGCCTGTTGTTTCTCATTCATCTACCATACCCATACGAGGAATTTGAATTCTTGCTAACTTCCCTGTGGATATGCACAGACTGCTGCAAGGTGTTCCCAAAGCCATCTTGTCTGTAGGTTGAACAACCTGTCTCTCGCAGCTTCTGCTCACAGGGCAGGTGTGTCAGCTCTGACCATCCTCTTGGCCTTCACTCAAGTCACTCCAGTTTACCAATGTCTTCCACTGGGAGAAAAAACTGTGAGTATCCAAAATATGATCTAATGAATATCAGATAAAGGTGAGTAATCATTTTCCTTTGTCAATAGGCTGCCATTTTGTTAACATAGCTCAGTAAAGCTAGGACACTGCTGACATATGCTTAGACATAAACGTACATTGATGTAGTACCAGGCTGTTCTGCTGCACCTCAAGGATCTGCAGGCAAACACTGGTTTTGAGCCAAAAATAGCATCTTTGTCAGACAATCTTGGATTTTTTTATGACAAAGTATGTTAAACCTACTTCACTGTCTGACATCAACCCCAATAAATCAGATGGTCTCACATTGGGCAAATCTATTGTATAGCACACATGCCAAGTTTATGTGTACTATGCAAGTATAAAATGACTTTGATTCTTCCCCTTTTTCTTTGGCAAAAGGGTGATACATACCTAAGAAAACCTTCCCTAAATAAGAACATACTTTTCCACAGACTTGCGCCTTATTGATGGAAACTGGGTAGGAATCGCTTTAAAAGAAGAAACCAGATGATACTGGATGAGATCTAATTATCTTAACCTGGCCCCTGATAAGGCACAGGTGCACTAATTACCAAAGCAGAGAAAGAGCCTTGCCCTTAATGGCTTGCAGCTGTGAGTAATAAAAAGACGTGGAAGGCAAGAACCTTGCAGTTCTCCTTTTTCTCTTGTGCAGTATGACAAACAGTTTTGAAATGAAAGGTAATTAATATTTTATAATTTTGTGTTGCAGGATTATGATGGAATGAAATTCGTCACTCTGGTAAATGCAAGACCTCCAGTAAATGCTTTTGTGGTGTCAGCTCAGCTTTGAGTATGGAAGATTAGTATTTTTCCTGGAAACAGGTCCCAGGTCTCTGGTGTTGGCACTGGCTTTAGAACATCAGCTAATTGTTCTTATAGCACCTACTGGTCTAAGGTGAAGTGTGGGCACTGCAACAGTTATCTCTAGCATGATTCATTACATGAAATAGTTGGATGTAAGGTGAGTCACTTTCTGATACAAGTGTCTTAAGTATTTCTTCCTATCCTTTCATGCTGTGGTAAACAGTTGAAATGAGTATATTTGTTCCTGCCACAGAATATACACACACATTCCAGTTGTTACATGTAGTGCCTGAAGATCGACACCCTCAGATCCCCTTTGGAATCAAAGGAACTGCTTAAATACATGTCAGTATGCAAAGGAGGCTCGTATTCTGGTGCATGAGAGATTCTCAAACCTCAAGCTGCAAACCCACAGCCAAAGATATCTTTGGCTACCTGAGCTAATACCTCAGCTTCTCCAGTTTGTAAGCTCTTAATGTCTATTTCTCCTTCAAGAAGAGTGAAGTAGGTTGCACTGCAGGTGATCAGGTTGCTTCTCAAATAGATAATATGGATAAAATGTGATTAAGTATTTCAAAAGTAGGACAAGAGAAAACAAATCACTTGAACAAGAAATTACAGGGCAAGTATACAATTAGGATTGTCACATAACTTAGCTACTCCACTGCCGTGTTAAAGCTGTAGTTTAATTCTTTCTTCCATGACATGGTTCAGTTTAAGTGAATGAACCCCCAGTGGAGGAAATTTAAGCTCACCCTGCAGCAAGAAAATGAGAAAGTGAAATCAGCAGCCAAGCTACAAACATTTGTCAGGTATTGAAATAAAACATTATTTTTTAGAGTTGAGTTTTTTTTTTCAGGATAAGGTGATTGTGTTAGTGCAAGCAGTAATTTCTGTTTAATATTCACTGCAGGAGCTGAACAGGACTGTTCAACATATTTCATAACAACCATAGTAACTATATGAGCAGGCTGATGTGCTGCTTTTGAAGGCATTATTTTTGTTCAATGAAATTATCTAACTACCTCCTACATGTGTTTTAACAAATGATAAAAGTCTCCAAATTTCTAGCATGCACATGAATCATTATTTTATGATCCTGTGCTCTAAAGAGAACTTCTCCTTTCCTGGAAAAGAAACAGTCCAAAAATCCTGTTGTCTCTGATGTTAATGGGAACTTTATTAGGCTGTAACCCACAGCATTTCACTAGTCAGCTCAGTGGCAGAAATGTTCTTTTCTGAGCTCTTGCCTGTCATCAACACAAGACAAACTCTTTCTTAAAGATAAGAGCTTATTCACTTGGGAAGAAGAAAGGAATGCTTGTACTTCACTTTTAAACAAAAGACCATTTTGAATTTTTGTTGGCTTTTGGAAAGTGCTTTGAGCACACAGAATGCTTTGGGGCCATTTATGAGCCGATTTCTTTCTTTTTTTTTGGCCATTCACACACACATTTATCTCTGTGCAAACTCTCTCTCTTTTCCATCTCTCCTGCCTTATCTTTCTAATGAATATTATTATTTTTGATTAGTTTCCCTATATCAGTTCCTCTCTGCTCCATCTACAGATGACCTGCTTTGACATATGAAGAAATTACTTTTTCAGATTGTGCTTCTTTTTTGTTTTTACAGCAAATTCCTCTGTCCCAGAAAAAGTGCTTTCACTCACAGTTACAGATTGTGAGTTTAATGAGAGAGAGAAAAAAAAAAGCAGTTTCCAACACTTAATGAAGTTTTTTACAGTTTCTTTTTCTGGAAACTGATGATAAACCCTCTACTTGTAGCTAAAACTCTTTCCTGAAAAACCTCTATTTGCAATCCTTATATACATCAATAATTGCCCCATTTTTAGCTATATTTTTGTGTATAAACTACTATATATGCTTTATTTTCTTTTATCTGTATTTGTGTTTAACTGTCCATGGTTTCCACTCAAACAAATTTCTTCATGGGTAGAAATATATCTACTAATGTTAGCCTTAGGAATATGCATGCCTGCTTGTAGGACCAAACAAACATCTGGTAGTTTCATGAAATTTTAAAAGGGAGACATTACTTTTTGCCATTCATGTGTCAGAATCTCTTGAAATGAAGATGTTTAAGTGAAAAATGAGAAGTAGAAATTAGGAAAAGAAAAAAAAAACAACCCCCTACCATCCTTGATCAGAGGTTTTAAGTGTGACCCTTTGAGTGGGATATAAAGCATACAAGCTGGTGTTGAGTTATATATATAAAACAAGGAAAAGGTATCCTGGAAAGGATGAAAGTCAGAAATTCACTTATGCAGAAGCTGGATGCTGGAGGTGGGATGCTGATGCGTAAGAACAGCACGCACAGACAAAAGGCCTTCAGATATGTGAAATATCTTGTCAGCGTTTTTCTGGTTAGGATCTCAGATGAAACACTGCACTGTTCTTGTTCTTGAGTTCAGTCTAGCAATCCCAGAACACTGAGTTATAAAGAGAGGGAAAAAGAAATCGATGAAAATTTAAAAAATATTGCCTGACCCACAACAGCAGTATTTGAGCAAAAACTTCTTGTAGAGGCTTTAAAGAAAGAACAGGAAATATTATTTCCAGGTTTTTGTCTGGGAGTGTTTCCAGGAAATAACACACTGCAAGGGAAACTCCTAGTGTTACGCAGCCATCTTTTTGTTACAGGAAGCATTTCCATCATTTGTGTCACAGTGGACTGCAATTTTCAGAAAACAGGGCTGTATGAAATAGGTCAAATTCACATGCATTACAGACATTAAAGAACTCTCATGTTAATGTAAACAGGTGGCATTTCACAATAATTTTTTGCCCATGTAGATTAATTTGGTTAACGAAATTAACTAAACAGTCATTGAGATTATAATCTTTCTTCACATATGTGTTAGAGAAAGATGCTTTGTGTGTAATAGTAGAAATCACATTTTATTCCCTTTTATTTAAAGGTTACACTCCACTGCATTTTATTTGTAATAAATGATTCTGCAATTTTAAAATCATACACACTCTCATAGTGATGTATTTCCTATAACCTTTTACTGGCATATATTGATAGCAATACGAATGAGAGCACACTATATATATAGCCACTACATAGATAAAAGAATACAAATGAAAGCGTTAACAAAATCATCAGCTTCAAAAATCTAATTTTAGCTTTAGACAATGAAGCTTTTCTACAGTTTAAAAAAATCTTGATAATAATTTTTACCTAAGAGTTCTTAGCCTGGTGAATGAAATTCCTAGAAGAAACTTCTTTCACTTTGAAGATACTGTAAATATAAAGTGTTGTCAGCTTGAGATGCTTTATGTTAAAGCTAATTATTTCAGTTGCAAAGTCATGTACTTGGTAGAGCAACTTAAAAAGGAAGAGAGGCTGCTCTTCTACACTATATTGAACTATGCTCTGTACAGAAATGGGGAAGGAAATGCTTGGTTTTTTCTGTCTGTTATGGAAACCTAAAACTGTCCTCATTATAGTGGAAAATCCCAGCCGTTAGATAAAGAGTGTAGAGCAGTGTAGGCAGCTGTGGGCTGTAACCTTTGTCATTGGCTGTGGGAGCTGGATTTGATTTTTGAGGTGTGTTTTTTCTGGTAGTTAGTTCAGGAAGCACAGCTGATTGCTTTTCCAGCTCACAAGAGAAACTCTTGAATTGTCATCTCATGGTGTTGAGCCCACAAAACCGCATCTCTTTTGAGGGGGACAGGTTATGATTTTGCACTTGTACCTTATTAACAATTGGAATTGTTGCTGCAGTTGTGGCTTTGTTCACAACAGCCTCTTTTGTTCAGGAACACCTTATCAAATTCCCCTGGACAGGGAACCCTTCTGCCCTGGACAGGGTTCCGTGCTGCTGCACACCTGTAGGCCAGGGAAGCTATGGTGGGCACGGTATTCAGAACAAGGGCTGATGGAAAAGATCTCTTCATCCTGGGTTCAGTGACTTCTTTCCTCTTTTTACATTAAGATCATGCTGCAATTATGCATTTTATAAGTGTGTCCACATTTACTTCATTGCTGGGGATTACTGTCTTGTTCTCTTTCTGCTATTGTCCTTGAAGGGAAGAGACATGCAGGCAATTAATGGGTGGTTATTCAGCTCCAAGCCAGCACCTGCCACTGCACAATGACTTTGACAACTTAAACCTTTCCCACACCCGACAGGAGTTCTGCCAAAAGAGGGAGTCTGGCCCCGTGTGGCAGCAGATATTGCCTGTAAGAGTGGTGTGCACTTAGGTGCATTACTACACTGTTCTGCAGGTGCATTGGCTGGTGAAGATGTGTGGAAGATCATCCATCCTCAGCTCCTTTCAGGTCTTGGGAAGCTTTGGAAAACATTCTCTGTTTTTTTAATCACTGTGTTGGCAGAAAATATTCTTAGGACCTTCTTCAAAGATACAGGATTTAAAAAACACTATGCTGAGCTGCTTAAGATGCAAAGTTACTTGTGTTTGAGGGTGACAGCTAGATTTCAGGAGGGCTGGAATAGGGACCCTCAAGGGTGGATTTTTCATTGAACAATAATTTAACAAGTGAGGCATTAGCTGAAGGGAAAAATATTTAGCCTACTCTTGCACCAAATAAATT
Source organism: Zosterops lateralis (assembly GCF_965231275.1). Lineage (NCBI taxonomy): Eukaryota > Metazoa > Chordata > Aves > Passeriformes > Zosteropidae > Zosterops > Zosterops lateralis. Next base: position 49,281,732 of record NC_139762.1, on the reverse strand, counting down.
TGAAAGCTACATATGAAGACTGAAAAGTTAATAGGCCACACATTATGCAGCTCTGGGACAGAGACTGAGGCAGGGGCAGAAAGGCAGTTCAAGGTGGTTAATGCAAAAAGGGGTTCAGACAAATGAACAGACTACAGCTCCATATATGCATAGTAAATAAGCAATACTTAGATACTGTCTTTTATTCCCTTTTATGCAGAGGTTGCATTCAGCTGTAACTAATTTTTAAGAATCTTTAAGTATCTTACTGATTTTGATATGATTATGTAAGAATATGTAAAGGTCTATGAATGGAGAGCTGCAGAAATGTGCATATACTTCCTCTGTAAATGCTTTTGTAAATATCCATAGACATATTCCCATCAGGAGGTGGTAAAAAGCTCAAATCTGCAGCCAGCAGTAGTAGACCGTGTTCTGAGCACCATGTTACAACCTTCAAAGAGATCTCAATTTCCAAAGGAGAAATTCTCAGACAAAGTTTGTTTTAAAAGTATTATCTGCCTGACTCTATGTAGAAGAAGTAGAGCTGATTTATTTTTTTTTCCCAGCCTTTGGGATCTAAGCCTAGATAATTTTTTTTTTTAATGGCATTATACAGGGAATGGGTGCAGTTCTGCTCTGGTTAAAGCTACTGTTTGTCCTTAGAAAGAGATTTCAGATGAATCAAACAGTAACAGACACTACAACATGAATGTATCAGGGCCAAAGTAAGCTTACTTAATGTTCCTTCAACCTAAGCCATAAATGTAACCCAAACCTTTCCTCTTCTTATATATTTAGGGATAATTAGAGAAATATTTTTATTTCTTGAACTGGTGGTGAAGTATGAACTAATTCTCTTGTATTTTTAATTATGTTAGCTAATTCTGAAAATGAATAAGAAAAACTCACTTGGCTTGGACATGGATGTACTGTTGCTTTTTAAAGGGGAACCAGACTGCCTCAGGTGCATTGACTATTCTGATATAAGAATGGAGGCATCATAGTAGTGCAGCTAATTTATCTGTGCCTTAAATTCACAAGGCTAACAGATGCAGCTGAGGCACTCTTTAAGGATGGCAAGGCTGCCAGAAGTACAAATAATACAGCAACAAAGCAGTAGGGACAAAATGATAGCATGGGTAAATGGAAATGTATCAGAAACTTTTCTATTTAGTAGGTACCTTAATAAAGAGAAGTTCAGCTCAGCACATCAAACTGAATTATGGCAGTGTTTTTGTAGGCTCTTCTGCTTGAGGGAAAAAAAAAAAACCACCCAAACCAGTAAGAACTTGAAAAATTTTGCTTTTATTATTTGAAATCCTGTGTATTGGGCCCTAGGAAAGAGTTACGGTAAGCCTGAACTTTTCACATCCCATTCACTAGTGATGGGACAGGATAGAAAGCTAATGTTTCAGCTGTGGCTTGGGTCTACTCTATTGTGTTTTATTATAATTACCCTGGTTTGGGAGTGAAATTACTGATGAAGTGGTGCATGAGTCCTATGTCAACATAAAACCTCTACAAACAAAGATTTGGTTGCTAAAATACACACATCACAACATACTATCCTATCATTTACATCTGACAAGACATATCCAGTATTTTGGTTGGCCATCAAATAGAAGAGAACAGCCAAGTTTCCAATAACTTCACTTTCTGAAGTTTAAATGAGACTTCAAAAGCTATAGAAATGCAATACAGGATTAAGAAGTCCTATACATACAATATCAGATATTTCAAAAAGGAAGAACTGTGAGTGCAATTGCTTATTATACCGACTGACATAGTTTCTGGAAATTGCTTAGGATTTGTTATGAAGACTTTAAAAATCTTTTCCATCTGTTCTTTTTCTGGGTTATTTTAGAGTGAATTTAGAAATCTACATCCACAGTATATCATAGCCACAATACATAGTTAATATTTGGAATAGGCATTTCCACTATAAAGCTATGTTTAAAGTCACAGGAACATTGATTTCCCTAAACAGGCATCCAAAATAATGCTAGGGCTCAGAGTGACTGAAGAATCACATGGATAATCCTGGCTAAATAATAGTCTGAGGAAAGAAACATTCAATAGTTACAGAAGGCTGAACACTATCTTCTTTTTCAATGCAGATCTCAAGCCTGGGAATGGACTGAGTTTTTCTCTACAGAAACATACTTGAATAAAACAGGATCCCATCCACGGAAATACCCATCCTGCGAAAACTGATCATCTATTCCGCAAAAATTAGGAGTGCACATCCTGTGGTAAGAACAGGATAGTTATTACAGGTTAGTTATTAGCTTGCCAAGATGCTGACACTATGCAAAACACTCACTACAGTAAGTGAGATTAGTTAAGTATTGGTGTGGATTAGTTAAGTACATGTTTTCCTCATGCTGACTTGATTACCCAAGAGGTCAGGGACATCAGACCTTTTCTTCAGCTTCTTTTCAGGGTAGAAATGTGATAGAGGTGGGATGTCGAGAGACTCCCTCCATACCCTCAAGAAATGTCCAGAATAGAAGTGTCAGGTTGCCATGAATCTTCCTTAGTTTATGGAGAATGAACTTTGCTCCACCTCTCTGGAGGACTTCTACAGCAAAGTAACAAAAAAATATAATCAGAAGGTGGTGGGATCTTAAAATAAGCCTAACATGTTGTAGTCTACCATGGTTTGTTTTTACAAGGGTATGTATACAAGGAAAGAGTTTTCTGGCTTCTGCTCTTAGGCCCAGGACTGTCATCTTCAAGCTAAGGTGTGTAGCTGCTCAGTTCCATGACAAGCTTGCTCAGTCTCAGCTTCTTCTTGTCCTCTGTCATTTCCAAATATTGTGTTGAAGCAAATAGTTATTTTTCTTTTAGACACCAGATGCAGGTCCAGGCATGCAGCCAACTTCATGTGTTCTTGAACAAAAATAATAAGAGAGACTTTCTGGGATGAGTAGGTGCTGAGTCCAAAGGGCAGATGTGCTTCCAGCTCCATTTATGTAATACTCACACAAGCCTCAGCACACACTACAAACTTTAACTTTAAAAAAATAGAATTGGAAAGTAAGATTAAGGCCAACTGTAGGTTGTTGGACTATCAGCACAGAGAAGCAAGTCTTTATCAATACACTATTTTCCAAATAAATGTCTGTAGCCATTATCTTTAGCCAGTCATACCAACATTAAGAGCACCATCATGTAGAGGGAGGGTGACATCTCTTCCCCAGGATGAGCACTCAGACCCAGCAAATTGCCCTTGGGCTGCCGAGTTCCCTCCAAGCCATTACACTGTGAATAAATATCAGACATGGAGGGAAGGGAATGAAGACCTTTATTTGCTCATGTGTGGGCTGTGGGGAAAAGTAGACATTTCTCTCTGTAAGAGAAGGCCCATGGGACAGATGAGAACTAGACATTGCTGTTACAAGTCTGAAGAAAAGAAGTGCTTAGAGTGTTGCTAATAAATTCCTGCTGGTTTGAACTGCCTATTGCTGAAACTGATGGTGATAAAACTGCCTTTACTGAAGAATGTAGCAATCAAAATAAGGCCTTTCATCTTTTTGTGCCAGCCTGGAACTTGCTAGTGGAATTTCGTATTGCATTTCCCAACCATCATTTATTTGTCCTTCTGTCACATGCATCAGGGTGATTGTTGTAATTTAGGGACATGGAGATATCTGTGGCTGCTGAAGGGGTTGAAACAGATGTTTCTTGCTGTGGCTGTGACAGCTAAAAGAGAAATGTCTAGAGCAGAGGACAAGAAAACAAATTTTGTCTACAAAACTTGAGCACTACTAGTTCTCAATTTTGTCTGTTGCCAGAACTGGAGTTGTGCTCCAGTCTAAGTCTGCATGAGAGGAGGAATAAACAAAGAATGTGGATCTGCAGATGAATAAGTTGGTGACCAGGTGGTTGTGGAGTACTGGGTAACAATGGGGTAGTGACCATGTCTGCATGGTCAGTGACAGGCTGAGAAGGCAGTGGGTATTGCAGTCACTCGATGGTTTGGTGGGCACCTGTGTTGTTAGTGGTAATTATTAGAGATGTGAAGAGGTTACAAAGTCCCTGTTGCAACAGCAGAGCATGTTTTGATAATGATTTGAAAGAGCTTTTTGTTCCCTACGTTGCTGACCCTTCTCACTACACCAAAAGGTTTAGTTCTGAGGTTCTCCTGGCCCACATCTTTGCCAAGACTTTACTGTCTGATTTATTCAGTTGGGCTTCAGAAGAGAAATGTGCATGGAGAACCACAAAGAAATACAATTTGTGATATAATCTGTGAGTTCACTTAGTAGGAAGAGAAATACTGATCAGTTGACTTTGCACACAAAGTCAAATGACTGGAAGAGCACCCAATAACAATCTATAGACACTTGCATCCTGCAACATTGCTGTGTTCTATTCTAGAAGTAAATGGAGTATGACTAGTGAGGCAATTGGTATGGCCCCCTGTCCTGGGTTGCAGTGTAGGATGTACACAAAGTATTTATTCTATCACCATCTTCATGAACTGTTGAAACCAGGTGGGCTAGTGTTTTCCCAAGCCCCCTGCCTCTTCTGCTAATGGCCTTTGGGCTGTCTTCTGCTAATGGCCCATTAACGCCTTGCCCATGAGTCACAGGTAACTCCTTCCTGGGGTTATCTCTGTTTAATGGGCCATCAAGGACCCACTTCACACTCCTCATCCTATTGTGAGATGCTCTGCCCAGGGGGAGTAGCCAAGCATTCTCACCTGGATATAAGCTGGTATGTGGGACAGTGCAAGGAGCACTTACCCACTGGATCCCCAGAGGACCAGAGCTCCCAGACTTTTCTACAGGATCACTGCTTCAGGAAGAGCACTTCACCTGGACTGCTTCCACCATCCTGCTCAGGTTGTATTCTGACTCTGTCAGTGATCCTTTGTGTTATTGCATTTATTTAATTTTATTTTTACCTTTTTACCTTTCTTCTTATTAAATTGTATCTCTGACTTGGAGCCTCTCATTCGTTTTGCTTTCAAACCACAACACCCCCATAAAAAAAAGTGACATCTGGGGAAGTCAACTAGGCTGTTCAAACTTGTTGCAGCTTGGCTTTCACCATGACATGAACTTCATGGTCACAAATTTAAGTCTTGAAGGACCCTGACCCAAAGATTAATACCATCATTGCAATAACACTCAAAAAGCAAGGTGTTTGGGGTTTTTGCCACTGTTGAAGACCTACTGACACACACAGCTGAACCAACCAGACAAAAAAGCACAAACCCATGAGCAGTTCATATTCCACATTAAATGTACTCCAAGTGATTAGGGTAACATTGAATGTAGTACTTGCTTTGGTTTTGTATCATAAACACTGGGCAAGCATATTTGGCAGGATCTATTGATGTATTTGAGCTTGAATAGAATCTGTTGGGAAATTGAATCTTATTTATAATCCTGAAATTCAACTGTCCTTTACGCATCAACATTACGATAAAGACCCACTTAAGTAACTGAAAACAATGTTTATTTGTGATGAATGATTAAATTAACTGAAGGGATACTTGCCAGACTATTTGCTATTTCTCACTTGCAAAGCTTTGGCTGATGTATTGAACTCCCAACAGAAATTGTATCTACAGATCAGTAAATCTGGTGAAGATCTAGTCAGTCTGGAGTGGTTTTATGTTAACAAACATGGTTAAGACACTCTGAGGGTGACCATACCCTTCGTGGAGAAGACAGCTATGCTCCATGGCTCTCCTCTCTCTCTATCTCTGGACAGGTTCTTCAGTCACATAGCAAGAGGAGAGACCTGCAAGAACAATTTTGTGTCTCCCGAAGTCCTGAGGTGTTCCAGATCTGTCTGAGGTCTGGTAACTCCTGTATGAAAGGATTAAAGGGAAGAGCAAGGTTTAGGAGTCTAAAAGGAGATCAAGGATATCAGCATCTATATTTCAGCAGCCAAGGTCTGTAGCACCAGTTATCCTTGAATGAGGACAATGTCGTATTATTCAGAGGGTTTCAGAGGCCTTCCAGTGATTGAAGAAAGCCTATGACTAGTTTTAGGCTCAGTGAGTTTATTTTGACCCTTAAAGTCCAATGTGAGAATGTTTGTTCCTAGGCAACTCAATCAAAGAGTGCCTTTGATGAATACAGAGGAAATAAATCCTTCCAAGTCTTTTTCTTGTTACATCTCTGGTGATGAAGAATCTGGATTACTCAGCTCTGTCAGCCATTTCTGACAAAACTTTTAAAACACCTGCATTCAGATTTGTCAGTATTTTCATGGCATGATGTATTTAGGAAGTTCTCCTCATATCTGACTATTTGATAAAAGTTGATCAAACCATGTAATTTTTTTCCAGCGTCTCCTTCATTCATATGCTAAAATAAATTTTGGCAGAATATGAGAGATCTGAATTCTGAAGTGAAGTTTCACTTTTGTCACTAAATTCTGCCCAACTGCTGAAAGTTTTAAGCCAGTTCTACAGACGTCACTTTCTATGCCCTTCCAGGCCAAAGGCACTGAAGTTGTCCACCTTCTCCACAATTTGTTTGCTTTCTTGAATGTCTTACATCTTTGTGGTTTGGGCAAGGAAACTGAGTTTCCTCTTTGCTCAAAAAACTTGGGGTAAGTACTGCTGTCACACCTGAAGTTTGTTGGAACACATGTGAGATTTCTCCTAGCCTAAAATGACTTAATCAGTTTCATATATGAAACTGCATATATGAAATATGTATATTTTAAATGCAGATTTGTTCTTTGTCTTTTTTTTAAAAGGCATATGCTGGAGAACCTCAAATCCTTTCATTCAGAAAAATGTAATGCACAAATTTATATAAATATGTGATAAAGTCAGGGATTATAAACATGGGAAATATTATAGTGAGAGCAACAGGGTTTCACCTCTAGGCTTTTGAATAAGGGTTTTGGCATTATTTATCTGGACAATATGTTTATAACTTCCATGAAATGTCATTAACCAGCCACTTAATCTGTAAACTTTAACCCTTTCTAGATTAATTGTGCTTCATCACATCATTTGCTATGGAGGAAACCAGAACAACATATCACAATGTGGACATAGGGTCTTGTTACAACGATTAGGCATAAAATAAATCTATTTGTTTTCCAGTGGTCAATGTGGGGTTGGAAACTTTATATTCGTTGTGGCCAAAAAATATTTCTGAGAGAACTTTTGGCCACAAAGGGAGACTATGTACTCACACAGTCGGTATGGCCTGTGTATACAGCACATTAGGCAATAGAAGCTTTCCCCAAGCTTATTAAAAATTCTTATGCTTAAAATGCATTAATATGCATTGTTCTACAAAAATCTACACAAGCAATATAATGCAATATTATGGGACTAATATAAAAGGTTTCTTTAACATTACAAAACCAGTAAGACTTATCCTGATTTTTTTTTAAAACCTCTTAAAATGGAAGTTTTTATATAATTATATGCAGAAATAAGAAAATAGTTAACTGGGCTCACAGATTATACCTGTGCAATTGACCCATTAAAATAAGTGCCATGTTTGATAGGCAGCAGCAGCCCAGGCAGCTGCTGCCTTAGTTAGGCATAAATCAGTACACCAGACAATTGCTGGGGAATTTTCTGAAATGACTCACTGGGAGAGCAGGGTGTTGAAGGATGAGGTCGGAAGACAGACAGCAGAGTCATCACTAAATTTGAAGCAAAAGGCAGATAAAATCCGTGAAATTGCTGGTCTTCAAAAATAATTGTTAACCCAGACTATAGAATAATTTGTTTTAATTAGAATAAGCAGCTCCGTTTTCCCTGGAGTCAGCAACATGAATTGTGAGGCCAGAATTTTAGACCATATTCTGGCATAAACTAAAGAGACTTGAAACTCACTCAAGTGAAATTAAAATCCTTTAAAAACGAAAGCATTAATGTTGCTGATTAATTATAATGATTATTTTTTTTAAATACCTGTATTTAAATATCTTTATGAGGTGCTTTCTATGGACTGGCTATTGGGCTTTGTCATCCTTGATCACCCTTTGCTAAGGAAGTGATTGCTCAGACAGATTCCATGAAATTAGACATCAAAGACAGTGGTCTAACAAAATTGCCTTTCCAGCAAAATATTTTAAAAGGGTGTTCAAGAACTTGCTTGGATAGTCTTGTAATCAGTGGCACTATACACAGTGTTTATTTCATGCAATTAACTTGACATGTTTTCTTTGCTTCTGGAAGGCACTTTTATTCAAACTATTCTCATAATAACAAAACCCTTGCAATTTGAAAAAATAAGTACTCTTACTGCAAAGAATCAGGGATAACAAGGAAGAGATTAAGATTTAAAGAATACTGCCACTGCTAGGAAAGGAACTAACAACGAAGAAGTTGAAAGAGCAGACAAATTTAGATGACTCATAGCCTGTAACCACCAGAAGTTGAAAAACCGAACAGCAAAATGTATGGATGGACACGGATTTGGTTTCTTTATGATCGTCACAGGAACAGCCCATATCAAGTTCTTGGTGCAGAAAACGGAGAGAATATATTACTGAGATGTGTCTACTGAGTGTGCAAGGCTTATCCAGCCTGCACAGAAGGAGATCACTGAAGGTGATGGACTATGCCAGGCAATGCTGCTGTGCTGGGAATGGGAAATGAGGGGAGGGCAGTGATTTTTTTCCTTGGTGCTCAAACAGCTGGAGGAGCAGATGCTGCTGAGACAAGTCTTGCCATGAAGACACAGGACTGTATTAATGGCAAGCAACAAAACCATGGAAAGGAGCATGAGAAGCAGAGCAAGAAGCCGTTCTAAAGCCACCAGAGAAATATCAATGAATATCCCAACAATAATGCTTCGTTGCATGTGTTAACCTCCAATAAAGGTCTTGGTGACAATTGACCTACCCAGTGACTGTTCTCCAGAAAAATGCATCCTGCACCATATGTCATCCCACACATAAAGACTGGTTGTGAAGGATATATGGTTGTAAAATTTTATTTTTTTACCTCTTGGTACTGTGGTGGGGAAAGAAGTTTGTCACAGGCCATAGAGACCTACTGTTACTGAGCTTTACTGCACTGTTCCCCACTGGTTGTGCTTTTCACCATGAAAGCCCATTTCCTGTGTTGAGCATCCTTGCAGCTGTCTGGCTTGCTTGCTCTGCTTGTTGCTAGTGATTTCCTCTAGTCGTGGTGGTTGGGGTGGACCTCGTAGCAGTCAGTGATTTCCTTGAAGAGGGTGTAGTGGCCTGTGGGATCCACACAGAGTCCTTGCCACATAAAAAATAAAGGTTTCCTAAAAGGAGTCTTTTCCTTTCTTAAAAACCCCTCTTTGCCCAATGTTCTGCTAATCTATGGCTTTAGCCTCTAATTAGGGTGGCCATTCACTCCAGGCATGTTGTGTGCAGTGGATTTGCCTATGGTTTTCCCCACAGGGTAGTAAATACCCAAGTTTCCCCACCTTTAGGAACCCAATGATTTTCAAGTGAAATAAACCAACATACAGTAACTAGGGACATGAATTAGGTCTATATAGGACTGCCCACTGGTCCATGTGCATCACCTCTCCAAAGATTTCTCTGTGAGCCCTCCAGGGCTCATGGGACAGCAGCCAGACACCCTGAGCTCTCAGAGGGGAGCTGCTCTTGCCCCAGGCCATCAGCCAGACCTCAGCAAGGTAAAGGGTGATTGCTTAAGGTGGTAGTTCTGAGGATTACATAGTGATGAATGCAAAGAGTTAAAAAAAAATATAACTGTGTCTTTATTTTTTCAGAATTTACAACAGCCATCATCAAGCTAAATTTCAGGTTGTAGAAGTAACAGCTCATGTCACTGCATGTTAATAGAACAGGAACTTTACCTTTTATAATGTTAGGGGAAATTTTCAAAGAACACTAACCCACATTATCTGAAGTCGAGCTGTTTTTTTTATCTGCTGTTTCTAGGAGCCATATGATAGCCAACCATAGTCTTTCACAAGTTATTTTTCTTTAATGAGTGTTATCATGGCACATTCAGTGGATATTTTCACTGCATGAACCTGCACTGTTCATGAACTTTGCAATTCTCTCCAAAATCTCAGGGCTGCTTTTAAACATACTCAGAGGTTATGAAAGAACGTTTTCCTAGTCCCCTCTTCTTATATTTTGGCCCTGATGTCCATACATTGGACTCTTAGCTACACATCTGCAAACACATATACACTCATATTTACATATGTATGCATATCTATATGCAGACACAGAGACATTAACTTGTTTCTCAAGAAAATAAAATGTATCAGAGATCCTTTATCTCACCCTGCTAAATATGCAGTCACAGAAAATGGCCACATAGGTCATTGTGTTGGGAGTAAAGAGCAAAACCATTCCTTCTGCTGTGCAGAAGGAAAAGTAAACCCTTCAGCCTTAAATCTAAACCTTTGTGTTATGATCTTTAGTAATAAATGCAGACACCCTAATGGTTACTATGATTTCCTTTTGGGAGGTGGGGGAGGGGGCTGCATGTATTTAGAGAATTTCAAGACTAATCTTAGAAATGCTTATTGTCTTAGTGACCAGTGTGGCTGCTTTTTTGCTGTGTTTTTTGTTTTTGTAGAAGCTAAAAATAATTTAATTGGTTTGTGTTAGCAAGAAATGCTTGGGTTTTCTTCTGTGCTGCCATGTGGTGTAGTCTGGGATGTGGGTTTTTAATGGCCTGAGTACTGTGCTTTGTCCCCACAGTATCATCAACACCACATGCTTCAATGTACCCTCATGTTTGTACAAGGAAATGAAACCTCCAGGCACTGCAGCCTTTCTTTTAATAACTGTTCCACCTGCCAGACCTGAGTCAAAGTTAGACTATACAGCTTTCTAGTGTTGTATAGTGCTTGGGCAAAAAGCAGAGTTTAAAAACAACTGGGGTTGTTCACATGTGCATTGCCATAACCCTTGTGATTCTGTTTTTTATTAATATTTCAAGACTCCTCACACTGAACCTCAGAGGTATTACCCTCACATGTTAAAAAAAAAATAAAAGACATTCAGGTGGGGAACAAGGCTCCCAATGTCTCAGTTTAAACAGGTTTATGAACAAAAGGAACTGTGTGACCTTGGTGCTGAGTTAGAATTCATTTCAAATAATGATCCTGAGAAAGTGAACTGCAGTTGCTTGCTTACACTGTCGTCTGGAAAACTTTTTAAACTTATTGTGGCAGTAGTGGAAATTATATACTTGGTGCTACAGGTCCCTAAATCAGCCAACCCTCTGACCTGGGAAGGAAGAAAGGCAAGGATGGGGAGGAAAGAGGAAAGATCACTCACCCAGTAGTCATAAATTGCCTGGCATTTTAATTCTGTTTAGTGTGAATCATCCTGTGGTACTACGTCAAAGTCTGGAGGGTAAGGCTGCTTGTGTCTTATCCCAGAATATGTGAAGACCTTTATGCTATGATACTGGTTTGTGTTTCTTTTGATCAAGCCAGACAGTGCTTCATGTTTTAGTCTGTAAAATTCTGGCTTCCAGACTTGCTCAAGGAGCAGATTTCAGTTCAGGAAGGAAAGTGGGCAGTATGACAGAGCCAGTTGAGTTACTCAGCTCACTTACTGTGTCAGGGCATTGTAGAAAAATTATCTCTTGCAGATATATTGACAGATATATTGGCAAAAACTCATCTCTTCAGCTCTATTGTCTTTATATATTATAAACAATTTGGATCCATGGAGTTTCTGAGCAGGAACTGTTTATGAAGATGAGAGTAACTTTCTGCTTTCAGTTGCTGAACCTTCCTTCCCCATCGAGATCACAATAAAAATTCTCTTACACAAAAGGATTTGCTACTGTCTGGCACTCTTAAAAGCCTGTGACTTCCACAGTTGAAGTTTTGTGTTGAGATTCATGAACTTACAGGCTTCAATTACACTCCAGATGGAAAAGCAGAAAGGGTTTTATTATGTTTGGCCAACTGTGCTAAATTTGCTTGCTCTGATATCAAGCTCCTTTCATGTTTTACACCTACAAATGGAAGAGCTCTACTAGTGTCTTCTCAAGGGGCATTTTAAGTCATATTCCACTGATTTTATTGGCTCATTTAATGAGTATGACTAATTTAATAATTATTTAGTAAGTATTATTTAAGAAATAAAAATTAATATTTTATTTGTGTGTGGGTTGGTGAATGATTTAGAATGTTTTTTATCATGAGATTGTTCATTGATCAAAACTTAATTATCCCCATAAAAAATATCAAGTCATTACTCCTTAAATGAAAATGGAAATTATATCAAATGAATGATAGATAAAGTAATCTCCAATTTCCTTTGAATGTAGCAAAGCACAGATTTATGTGTAAATGCTCAAGAGTGCAGGGAAGGTTTTGCTTTCCTCTTTGTTTGTCACCATCATCTGTTCCCAGAGAAGAGGCACAGCTATGGAGCTCCACTACCATCTCCATGGCCAGACCGTTTCTGCTAGGAAAAAAAATCATAGAATCATTAAGGTTGGAAAAGGCCTCCAAGATAACTGAGCCCAAACTTTGATCAAACACCACCACTCCAACTAAACCAAAGCACTAAGTGTTGTGTCCAGTCACTTCTTGAACACTTCCAAGGGTAGTGACTCCACCATCTCCCTGGGCAGCCTGTTCCAATGCTTGACCACCTTTCTGTGAATTCCTTCTGATGTCCAACCTGAACTTGCTCTGATGCAGCTTGAGACTGCCCCTTTGTCCTGTCACTGGTTGCCTGGGAGAAGAGGCTGATCCTCATCGCGCTACAACCTCATTTCAGGCAGTTGTAGAGTGATAAGGTCTCTTCTGAGCCTCCTCTTCTCCTGATATGATTTACACTCTAGACCCTTCCCAAGCCTTCTTGCCCTTCTCTGGACAAGTTCCAGTACCTCACTGTCTTTCCTGTAATGAGGGACCCATAACTGAATACAGGATTTGCGGCACAGGTTCACCAATCCCAAGTAGAGTGGGACAATTACTGCCCTGGTCCTGCTGGCCACGCTATTTTTTCTACAGGCTGGGATGTTGCTGGCCTTCTTGACCAGCTGGGAACACGCTGGCTCATGTTCAGTCATTGGCCAGTAATCCCAGGTCCCTTTCTGCTGGACCCCTTTCCAGTCAGTGAATGTGGATATTTACCAAACTCTCCACTTAACCTCCTGTGATTTCCCTGTGAAATGGTTGCTTTGTTATACTCTACCCAATACCTTAAAAGTTCATCTAATAACAGTCTTAATCAAAGCACATATTTCTTCTAAATCAGTCATTCACCAGTATCCATGGTGAGTTTTCTCTGTGTTTACCCTAAGTTTTGCTTTAGGGTTTTTTTTTTTGGTTTTGTGTGGTTTTTTTTTTTTTTTTTTTTTTTTTTTTTGGTTTGGTTTTTTTTTTTTTTTTTTTTGGTTTTTTTTTTTTTTTTTTTTTTGGGTATATATACAGTAACTACAAGCAGACACAGGGTTGGCAAGGTACAGAAGAGCTAAAGGAAACATTACCATGATAAGACATGAACTATGGATCTGACTCAGGCACCAAACTTATGAGTGAATGTTAGAATGTGGCTAGGAACTGGACTACAAAAGCCACCATAACCAGCCAGTTAATGCCACTAGATGATGAAAACCATGCTAATTACATGCTTGTATTTGCCTTTACAGCCATAGGAAATTTGTGGTAAAGCACAAACTGGAAAGCCAGCACAAAAACACCATCAGTATCTCCAAATGTGTGTCAGATTTTTAAAAAAGCATAAATAACTCATTTTTCAAAACCCCTAAAAAAAATGCACTTTGCTATCCTAAAGAATAGGGATCCCAAAAGCTTTGGCTGATAAGTCTGTGAGCAGCCCTTAACATTCAATCCCTATTGTCCCGCCCTTAGAGGAGAGGGGGAACTGCTGTCAGAGCTGCTAATAGGGACCAAATGGTCCCTGAAAGTGCAGCCCAGGGCACTTTCTTCAAGCCCTACTGAGACCTGAAGAGCATCAGTATCTCAGGATACTTCAGGAGGAGCAGAAGGAGAGGGCAGCAGATGCATGTCCTGGAAGCAGCCCTGGAAGTAGGAGCTTGCACTGAGGCATGGCACAGTACTTTGTGTTGTCCCGAAACCTTGACTAATCCTCTAAATTTTCCAAAGTCTGACCATCTTGCAGGATTAGGCAGCAAGGAGAAGGGCTACATATTGCTTCTTGAATTCTTCATAACTTTCCAGCTATACTGTCAGCTACATAATGGTTTCTAGGGAAGAAACAGAAGAAGAGAGAGTGTAGATTTTTCTACACATCCTGAGCTTTGTCTGCAGCTTATTTTAGGGGTAGTCTTTGGCCATTCACCTAGACGCCAGTTCTTTCCCATTAATCAGGCAAGGCTTGGGACATATTTATAACTTTTCTTGAGATCCCCAACTTGATGCGAGCTCTGTTGTTTCAGATGTCCCTTGGGAAAATGGTGCAGCCAGAGTGGGAGGTGGTGAAGGTTGTCATGCACTTGCTCTACTCCCTGTCAGCCCTGTCTTTACGGATCCAAAGGAGTTGTTGTAGTGAGCAGGAAAACTCCCTAAAATACCAGTGGTTTTTGCGGACAGACTGTTACCTTTACAGCAGACTGGGATCCCTCCCATAACATATTAGGATGCTTTTATAGGACCTGTCTCCCTTCAGCTTTCTGGGCTGGAAGCTGTTTTGTTACTGCGAGTTGGAAGCTTTGGGCGTGAAGACTGTGACCAGTGGCCCAAGGGATTCCCTGGGCTGCAGCCACAGCAGCAACCATTTGTTTTCTTTTGACAGCCTGTGGAAGCCCTGAAGGCAGCTCAAATCCACCAGTTGACTACAAGCTACAAACCACAACCCCTCTCCACTGTTTTAGAGCCTATACCTGACAGGAATATAAGCCCTGGAGGGCCTAGCTGTGCTTTTCCAACTGTTCTCTAGCATTTGAATAGCTTTTTATTTACCCAGGATTTGCCTGAAGGCAATTGCTTGTATTTTGGCATCCCTAGATATCCAGCTGCAGACTTCCCTCTAGGAATAGTTAAAGAGTGAGGTTTTCAGAGGGGTGGGAGGTCTTTTGTAATTGTTCAAGCTAACGTGGGTAGCATAAGAGTTAATACGTTGCTGCAGAAAATATGTTGTCCCTCTCCACAACTGTCAAGAAAGTGTGCATGAACCAGGTTAGCAAATCACAGAAAGGATGTTTCATCCCTAAAACTGTCTATGAGGGTGCTCTTTTCATATCCGAGAGCACTTCCCAAAAAGTATGGATAGAAGGAATTTTAGATAAAATTGAGGTGGAAGAAGGACATTTCTTCACATTTTTCTGTGTAAAATATTAGACCCCAATGGTCTGTTCTGTTATCCCAGTATCTTCAGGCAAAGACTGATCAGGTCGCTAACACAGGGTTCATTACCATGCTAGTGCCAAAACCTTATTTTTCCAAAACATGTAGAAAAGTCTTGAAGCTCCAAGAAGAGGGCAGATAACTACTGTGGAGATATGTTCTTGGATAGATGCTGTAAACAAACCAATCCCTTTTCCCATCTCCCAGTTTTGAGTAGATTCAAACCTTATTGAAGACAAAGAAACAATAACCAAAAACCCCAACCATATGCGTCACATATAAAGATGGTCTGTAAAGTCCCAAATTTATTTATGGATATGGTCAGACATCATGGATCCTGGCACATCTGATGTCTGGCCTCTCAATCTCTGTGAAGATTTGGGGTTTTCCATAGGCTGCCTGTTAGACAGTAATCTCTGAATTCAGCAGTCCAAAACCTGGCTCAGCAGCTGTTTGCCTGCTCTACTTAGCCTAAACAACCAGGCTGGATGGATAGTTATTATTGCCCTGTGGTGTCTAGTAGGATGTCTTTTTTATCTGCCCCACGATAAATTTACATAGAGGACCTCAGCTGTGGTGAATGTCAACTTTTACTCTCAAACTCTTACAAAACAACTGAAGAGATCTAAACAGACCTGAATATCTTAAATAAATGCTGGCTGTCCCATGCTCAGTCTACTGCTGCATACTTAAGTTAAGCCCTACCCAGGTGAGTAGAACATGTATCCTGCAGGGATGTGACCTAGGCCTTGCTGAGGGGTTTAGCATGCCGATTTCAGCAGGAAAAAATGGTTGCTTATTGCTTGGGGCTTTGTTATAAACAGGTACGTCTGAAAACCATTTTCTAGCAGTGCACAGCTACAAACACAATATTATTTCTAGAAACCACCCATGGCCTCAGTGCTGAAAGATGCGGAGAGGCCTCAGCATTAGGAACGTCAAGTTCTCTTGTTCCAGACTGCGGTTTCCTTACACCTTTCCATTTTGGCATAAGTTTGCAAAGCCACTCTCCATTTTTAATATTTAAAGGTTAGCTGACGTACCGAGCATATTCTTGGGAGATGGTGTAGCTGCAGTTCCAATAGGCATAGCTGAAAGTGGGAAAAGTAACGTGGCTGTGTATCTCAAACAAATGGGGCGACAAGCTGCATGAGCCAGGAAATACATTTTTGCCCTACCTAGGGAGTAAGTCTTACTTTCTGCTTCAAACTATAAAGATGATTACTAAAATTAGATGATTCATGTTGATTCACTACAGGTTTAAAAACAAAAAGTCTCTCTGACCAAATTCTTTAGTGGGCAGGAGAGCCTTTTTTGTTAGAAACAAAAAAAAAAAATCCAAAAGGCAAAAAGCACAACACACATACACATTCGCACATGCTTAAAAGTTACTGTTTTTCACCCTGGAAAATGTGGTTTCTGTAATTGAGGGTTGTAAAAAAGAAAAAAACCTTTTAAAGCATCCCACTCGATTAGTCATTCCAGGGTGGGTCAGCCTTATCATATCACGTGATGTCCAGTAATGGTGATGCAATGAAACAGATGCTGTCCGAATTCCGTGCCACCACTCAGCAGCAAAACTATGCAAATCAAACCACTGTCCTTTTCTAGAAATTCCAAAACATCCCATCTCTTCCAGGCCCTGTGCTTAGTAGCCTCTGCCTTCCCAGACAAACCAAATACATGATCATTTCTCCTTCAGCAGCACATGACAAGAATGAGTTCCAGACTACTGGGAATAGAGCTCGGTGGAAATTCTTGTTGTGTACAGAGGGATACTGTACCTTATTGGAAATAGAGGTGGGAAAAAATAATATTTCCATAAATTGAGTACAGTCTGGTATTCTGTATACTTTTATACTATATATATACACACTTTTATTGTCTGGCAAGAAGTACAGTACATAAAATTTCATCCTGAGACCGGATCAACCCACTTAAATCTTTCAAGACACTATATCACCTGTGAAAGTTTTTACTCAACATAAACAGATGATGAGAAAATGGTACCAATTCTGTTTCTATTTTGTATATTTTTCATCAAACTGGTATGTGGATGCAGAAAAAGGAAAGGTAATGTGTTTTACTGTCAAAATTAATGACTAATTTATTTAAACAAATTTCTATTAAGTAGAGGATGTGGCTTTGAGTGACTAGCTATAACCACCTTCTATCCAAAACATTAATGAAAGCCCAATAAAAGTGCTGCACACAAGATTTTGTTGCCACAAAGTGAGATAGTGTTAGGAACACACAGAGAAGTACAAGGGTGCAATCAAAATGACTAGCAGCAAGCACAGCAGTGCCTATAAATCAGATTGTCTGAATAAATGACAAGGTATGATTTTTACATGGAATCTGGTTTTACTTAAGAAAATGGTGATGTTTCTACTAGAACATGTAGCCTGGAAGTTATTTATGGCTGAACCTTTCTTCATTCTGCAGGTGGAAACAACAAACACACAGTAACACTGTCATCCCCCTTGAAACATTCATTTAAATACATGTCCTGCCAAGTTTTGGATGAGTTTTCTACCTTACAAGTAAAGTTCTCTACGAATCTCTGAGGCTACTTTGGGTATATAAGTAAACTATAGTGGGAATTTCTCCAGTGGGAAAATGCACTCCATTTCCAATTATACTTCTAAAATTCATAGACATGACTTATATACATCAAGAAGAGATACCAAAGATTAATTTGATCACGTAATAAATTCCTGAAGAATGAAAAGCAGAGTTTTCAAAATATGAACCCAGTCTAGAGAAAAGACAGAACATGATGGCAGTGGCCATGTGGCAAGTGCAATTGGGCAAAGAGCCCTTTGCCATTGGCTTGCTACAGATCAGAGCTGACCAGTGCACCCAAAGAAGACACAACCAGGATCAATAGATGCCTTCCTAAATTAAGCTCCAGAAAGGTATGTTGCTATTGGCACCAGAAGTTTGCTCAGCTACCATGGTATGTATATATCAGAGAAGTTGACTGAGCTGTAGCAGAACCAAATGTCCCAGGGCTCACCCTTGGCACTTGAGTGGCTTCATGTTCTCTCTACACTGGTTGCCCTTTGAGGTGGGGCATCAGAAGTTTGCTGTGAGACCGAGGTGTCCACTCCAGCATCCAATGAAGCCAGCATGTTGCTTGTGGGAAGAAATTTAGACATTTTGAGAGGTCTCCAAGTGCTGGCCTAGGAATGGGGCTTAGGACTTACCCTGGAAAAGGCCTGGGGTAAAGTTCAGCAGCAGCTGATGAAATTGAGAATGAGGGAATAAAGTGTTTGGCCTCAGTAAGAGGAATAGAGATACTTCCTGCAGGTTTTTGATGGAGTAATGGTTGAAGAAGCCTGATTTGCAACAGAATGGCAACAAAGCGAGTTTAAGGACTAAGGGCTGGGGAAGTAAACTGCAACAAAACCATTGCTTTTCACAGGATAACACCTTTTTTAGCATTGATGTTTTCCCAGACTGAGTATTCAAAAAGCTTCAGCAAGGCTTGCACAAGACCCACACTGCCACCACTTGTATCCTGACTTTGGTTTTCATGCTCAATCCTTTCTCCACCAGCACAATGATGTGTGAAGGCTGAGTCTCAGCTTGTTACAGCCTTGAGGTGTTTAGGGAGCCATGTATAAATTGGATACCCAGGAAAGGGCTGCCAATATTGCGTCTTCTTGGCCAATAACTCAATCCAAAATACATTCTTCCATGTCTGCAACCATGTGGTCTCAGATCCCGCAAACAATAGACTCCCCATCCTCTGTGAGATGCATGATGCTCTAGCATGACAACTTGGAGCAACTGAGCAGAAACCAGAAGTTTTCTGAGTTAGAATAGAGAGATGCAAATGGCATTTGGAAGTGAAAGAGCAGGAACTGAGATCTCTCAAATGAAAATGGGAAAAGAATTGAAATACAAAGAAAATTTCTCTCAAAACATGAAATTCATACTGAATATTTCAATACAGCTTATGAAACAAATTGAGGTACCACTGCAGTCAGAAATGGATATCTTTATGCATTCACAGGAATGTGAAAGGCTTAAAAGTACTGTAGTATTATAGTCTATGGCCTTTATTGGAGACAGCCAAGACATGCAATGGTATGATGTTTAATTTGGGAAGGGAACACATTTTCTGGTTCTTTTGTACTTTTTAACTTACTTTTTTTTTTGGGAGAAATAGTCTAGTCACATTAAACATTTATGCCTTGTGAATTTACGCAAGTGAATTGCATGAAAGCAGTACAGATCAAGGGATCATCCATTCTGCTTGGAACAGGCATTAGCATGAGAGTTCTGGAACAAACCAAAGGAGTGTGGCAAATGTA
The DNA here is from genome assembly GCF_965231275.1 of Zosterops lateralis. Classification (NCBI taxonomy): domain Eukaryota; kingdom Metazoa; phylum Chordata; class Aves; order Passeriformes; family Zosteropidae; genus Zosterops; species Zosterops lateralis. Next base: position 49,262,168 of record NC_139762.1, on the reverse strand, counting down.
TTGTGCTGCAGCAACATGCTTTGTCTTTTTATTAGCATGCTGTATATTTAAGCAAAGGCCAATTAACATGCACTCTAAGGTTTTGCTTTCTGACTGCAAGACTGAATACAATGAAGGAATAATTCTGGATAAATTTAATTTAAATGCCATCATGTCAAGATGGTTAAAGAATTATCAGCTTTTGAACTGATCATGTAACAAGTGGGGTCAGCAATGGCAACACTGGTTTTAGTAATTCTGCCTGAAACATTATGGGTGCAAAGTCCTTTCTGGAGAAATTGTGGAATCTAGAAACATTCTGCTGGGAAATTTGACAGAAAACAATAGTATTGCACAGAAATAAAATTCTTTTCTAGGCTTAAAAATAGCCAGCACTAAACAGGTGATACTGCACAGGTCTGTCACTTGGACAATGTAGTCATGGAATTTATTACTCAACACTTGCATTATGATGTTTCCATTTCTTAATAATTCAAATTGCTTGCCAAACACAAGGAAACTTAAATTCCAAAGACGATCTGATGCTGTGTTAAAGAAGAATCAACCATTTTCCAATAGATGATATCCAGGAAATACACTTGCCAGAATCTCAGCGTGAGGCAATGAAGTCTCTGTAACTGAAGGCAGAGGCCAACTTATTTTACACAGCTCTTCAGCATGATTCAGTTTTCCAATACCCAGTATCTACTTTGAAGTAATCATGACTGTTTCATCTTCTTGTCTGTATTTATAGTGTTGGAATATTTACCTTTCTTCATTTCCAGCTCTCAATTGCAGAGCTTGTTAGAGGCTGACACTTGGGAATTTATATGCGTGAAGGATGTTAGCCATGAGCTGGTCATGGATTAGATAACTCATCTGTGCCTTCTGTGTGTGAAGACTTCCAGAGTCCCTGAGATAGGGAGGGATCTCAGGAGGTCTCTGCTCAAAGAAGGGTCAGAGCTGAGTTCAGACCATATTGCACAAGCCTGTGTCCTTTTGGGGCTTGAAAGCCTCCAGAATGATGCCCTCTTCTTGGTATTCTCCTCCTGCACCCCAGGAGGCTACACTCAGGTCCCACTCGAGATCCAGGTTGTTTTGGCCTGAGGAGCCTGGCTGAACAGTGCTGTACAACTGAATGCTCAGGCAGCTTTAGAACACAACCATTCACAGACTTCCTCTACTTTTGGGTCATGCCTTCCCCATGTCTCACATCATTGTTACTGCTCAATGCCCTGAGGAAAGTCATCTCAAGGAAGGCTAGTGGAGACCTATGGAGTCTCCTCTGGACCTAAAGAATTATATGAAAGACTGGGATGTCTCCTGGCCAGTGCTAACACACCATGATCATGATAGTAGCATAGCACATGTGAACCCTGTGTGTGAGAATATATAAAAGATTTCAAGGAGCCAGAAATAAAGACAAGTTCCATTAACCATCTGCTAAAAGTGACTCGTCCTTGTTTTCCACTCTAAGAGCTGTGGACTTGGACAGACAACAGAGGAAATCTTCCCTTCCCAGAAATTTTAACCAAGCTGAATGAATTTCTGTGAGAGAGTTGAAGTGGCTGACAGTGATGGGAAAGATAATCAATGCTAGGGTGAATGCTTTGCTTCACTGACTCAGACATTGCCCAGTTAATGTTACATTCAGTACTTGCAAGATTCCAGCACAACCCTTGTGGCTTTCCCCACTGGTTTTCTTCACTGAATATCCATTCCTGGTAAGGCTGAAGTGGAAACAGAGGAAGAGAGGCATGTACCATCAGATGCAACTAATATGGACCCCCACAACTGAGCTTGTGCTCCTTGATAGAGTATAGCAAAAGATTATAAACTAGGCATGGATAAATTCAAGCTGGAAAGTAGGAGCTGTCTTAACTGTTAGAGTAAGGGGATCTTGCAACACCCTATTCATAGGAGCAGTGGGAGGCAAAACAACATGATTATTTTTAAGATGGAGCAACCCTGTGCTTGTGAAAAGGAAGTGTAGTAATACAAAGACCTGACCTTTGTGGTCCAAGAAATCCTAGTGCTCTCTTGATTTGTAGGAAAGGTGAATTTAAGAAAGCTGCTTATTCATACAGAGAAAAACAAATTTATTTCCCTTTATTTTGTAGATGATTATAATGTATTCATGTAATGTGAGTGTGAGGAAACACTTGTAGCTTCAAATGTGGAATATTCCCCCAAAACAAGGAATGCAGCTGCTCAATTTTTAAAATTTGACTTGTGGTTAGTGAAGCCCTGGGAATATTTTCTTTGTCTAATTAAGCATAATTTATAATCAAATGTTTGATGAGAAGTGTCGTATTTCTGGGCTCTTTGTTTTTTACAAAAAATCCCAGAAAAAAATCCTTTCAAAAGCAGATGTGTTACACTAATCTTCTATTGGATCTTGGATTTTAGGGTTCGGGATTTCGTGACCTGTTTGTGCCACAACAGCTACCAGTGTCTAAGACACGTCGTGAGGTCTCAGTTTGGCTCATACACACATATAAAATCCACAAATGTTAAAAATGTGACTGCCAGAGCACTTATCCTTGTCTCTCACACTGCCAGCCCCGGCCCAACTTAAGAAGGGCTGCAACAACCTCCCCATATTTCACACGTGGTGTGAGTGTTCAACCAAACTTCTTTCATGTCGGGTGGACCTTTCCTTGAGGGTGGTCTGCAGCTGCAGGGCAGAAAATTGGTGATAATGCTACTTATGACAATAAGTATATTGTCAGGGTGCATTTTTGGAAATTCAATTTATTCCCAATATGAAATACCAGTCAAGATGGTCCTTCTACAGAAGGTCTAACTGGTTGCTGTTCACTGCAGCTATTAATTACCTTTCTCTGCTCTAAGTTGTCTGTCAAGCCAATTTAATTTCCCACAGATGTAGGTTTTGTGGGCAAAGCAAGAGCAGTAAGTGTCATACATCTTGAACATAACACTCATAAATAAGCTCGAGAAGCGTGGTCAAGACAAACAGAAGATTCTGGGGTGGGGCAAAGCTTCTAGAAAACCTCATAAGCTGTGGAGTCAAAGAGATGCAGTGAGCAGAGTTTCACAGGGATTTAATCTGAGTTTGATACGATGCAGTATTTCCAGGTCTGACCCAAAGATAGAATAAGGTATTAGAACAAAGATATAATAAGAAACTAAATGTGCAAATGACGTCAAGCTGGGGAGAAGTGCAAGATTAGACCTCAAATAAATCTTGCCATATTGGAAACACATCATGGAAACAAAATGAAACAAAACATTTTTCAACAGGGACAAGTGTGGGGTGTGCAGGCACTGAGTGGAAACTAGGCAGCACACTGGGAGGAAAGGGCTTACAAGCTGAATATAAGTCAACAGAACTGTAGAGCTACAAGAAAAGCAAAAACTGGGCTCCATAGAGGATGGCAAATAACACACATGGATGGAAAAGCCCAAGGATTGTGGTACAGCACAATCACAGCTGGTCTAGACAACCCAGCTGTGTCTAGCTGGGGGTCTTGCATATTAAGAAGAACATAAGTACTTAGAGTACAGAGCAATGACAAAGAGCATGAGCCTGGAAAATACAGACTTGGAAGAAAGATTTGATTTGTGTTTTTCCTGAAGAAGGAATTGCTAAACAGGGACATCATAGGTTTCCAAACCAAGAAAAACTACTGGTGAGGTGGAGAGAACAATCATTTTTCATACCCATAGAGTAAGAAAAATGTCTATGGGTTGAACATCAGCTACGACACTCTTAGGAGCATAGGAAGCAAAGAATGAAGTAAATGGCCAGAGGAAAAGTATTTTGGAGACTGCTAGGAGCAGTCTGGTTAAATGCTGATCAGGAATGATGCAGCTAGAGCTGACCCAGTCATGGGACAGCAGAGATGAGTTAGACAGGCTGCTGAGGTGGAAATCACTGACCTGGTAAAACGACAGTTGGAAATATGGGTGACGGCTCAAAGCTATTTTAAAAATGAGCTCATGCCACTTCAAAGAAACTACAGCTTCACAACTCTCTTTCATGGCTGCCTGGAAATTCTGGGCAGTTATACTCTGGGGAGATGGGGCTGTATGATGCCACTTGAGAGCAATTGACAGCATGGCTTAATGCTTGGCAATAAAAAGCTTTATTGTCTGGTTTAGTAACTCCTCACCATTGCAACATCACCAGGACAGCATTAATCTCACAAGTCTTAGCTTGCAGTATTTCACCTTAAGAGAAACAGTGAAAAAGTTAGTTTGGATTGGTTCATATTGCAGAGTACATGCAAATTGAAGTACATACACAAAAAAGGGCAGTGAACTGCACAGAAATATACTTCTCAAATAACTTCAGGGGCTGCCACCAAGCATTACTACCACCTTGTGTATGTTCAGTATGGCTGAGTTCCTTTCAGGTACCATTCAGGTTTCTCATAAAAATTGCAAGATTTTGGATCAAGATCCTGTGGTCCACTGATCCAGGTAATCAAAGCTAGAGCTGCTCATAGCAACACTTTGTGAGCTACTGTCCCCAAAGGTTTTGTTAGACAGGGCTCTCTCATTGTGAAAGGACCAAGAGGGGGGACATTTTCATAAGCCTCAGAAAAGCATCTTTTGGGCCATGCTTATGTGAGAAATTATATGTGACATGTAGTGAAACAGTGTCCCAAAAGAGCAAATGTGCCAAATAATGCAACATGGTGCAAGTTCTTTCTATCAAACAGCTTTTGATAATGACTTGGGACACAAAACAGTGTCAAAAAATGGTGGGGAGTTGATGTGAAAAATAAAACCTCAGTAACTTTTGGTTAAAAATACTCTGATGCTACATATACCCAATATTCTTTTATTCTGTTTTGATGGATTTACATGAGATGTTTTTCTGAGGACTGGAATTGTGCCTTTGTTGAAAATTTATTATGAATATTTACTCATCAAGGTTTTACAAGGAGTGTCTTTGAAGTTTGACCTCCATAATAACTATAAAAAGTCCTGAAAAGACAGAATCCAACGTGAGTGTTATCAAAAGTTGCACAAAGATTCCACAACATGGAAGGATTGAGGTTAATCATAGAATTATGTAGCCTTGTGGTCTTCCTCACCCATTATACCAGAGCAGGCTGCTACAATAGAGATGAAAGAGATTTCCTGAGTGGTATTAGCTTCAGTGTCAGCAAAATCAGCAAATTACATCCCACAGGCAAAGGTATTGCTGAAGTGGTCAAGATACTAAAGATCTAACAGATTTACAGAGCTGCATAAGCAGGTTTTAAAATAAGATTTCTGGGCTGAGAAGATGTGCAAGTCACTGGAATGCTTTCATTGCAACCAGATGGTACCCAAGACGGGAAATATCAAGTGTGAAACCATTAAGAGAAGGAGGTCAAATATCAGCCATTGAGGTGGTTAACATCTGGATGTTTAGTAAGCCTGTGTGGGAAGAAATTCAGAAGTCTGTTTGAGGCAGTGTTTAATTTTCAGTTTAAAGAAGTTGATAATGATGGAAAAAACCCATTCACTTCTTGCACTAGCAAAATCAAGCAAGTTTTTTGTTGTCTAAACGAAACAACAGTTTCTTTAATGAATAGCACCTTCTATATTTGGGAGTTGAAATTTCCCATCTTTTTGATGATTAAAAGAATGAGGCTGATAAGTCTGTCTTTCAGCTCCACAATGCACTCCATCTCCTAGACCTTAATGTGGTGGCCTCTTTTTCCCCCAGTTCTTTCAGAACAGTGAAACCAGAAAATTATGTCCACTGTAGTGTCAGCACCAAGTTTGGTGTATTTAAAACTGCTAATGGAAAGAAACCTTATTTCACAGGGTTCTGTAAGAAGAAGTTTGAGGCGATGTGAGTAATTTTACTAGGGAATTTATGCCAGTATACATTGCTACTAACAGTAATAATCCCTTGACTGCCCTCACTCAATGCTTGGAAATTGAGAACATTTTCATGTATTACACGAAAATTTCTGTTGACTTTATTCTCCAAACATCAAGGCATGATGAAAAATGTTCCATCAGCCTGAAATTTGACAGTCATTAATCTGAGTTTCAGAATAACAAAAACTGGAAAAGTGACGATCAGAACTGCATAGTCTTCCAGGCAATCTGGCATGCTACTATTTCATATAACTTTTTGAACTCACTGCAATGCAGTTCCTTTGGGGAGCTCCTTATGTATGAAGGGCTTATGTTCTCTTTCTTTTCTTTTATTTTGGAATAATAATAAAAAAATATTCGCAAAGAGTTATGTCTGGTTTACAAATGGGATGCTAAACCAGAAATCATTCACATAATCTGCCACTGTAGATTTGGGAAGCCAAAGAAGTGTCTGAATCAGCCAGGTCTCTGAGGTCCCAAATTGCATTTATTTTCCTAAAGCCATGCTGAGCTCAAAAGGAATTTTGCTGCCTAAATAATTTTTCTTAATTTTGTTAGTAAAATCTTCAGACTTTTTAAAAATCATGTTCTAGATAATGGAAGAACTACAAACCCATCATTTTATATTAGCACATAAAACCATCTCCTGATAACATGCTAGTAATTATTTGGATAGTGGTAACACTATCAGGCAATAAATCCTTTGTCGCAATTTCAGTTAAAACAATCCCCTTCTCCTAACCAATGCAAATGGAATTTAAAAAAGAAATAAATGGACCTCTGAGGGAGAGTTTTAATGCTTTGCTTGGATATGCTACATTTCTCAATAGGAATCTGAAGGTGAAGCCCTTCCCTGTAATGAATGGAAACAAATAAAGACGCAACGAACTGAACGATAGAACGAGACGAGCTTCTCTAAGTAACTGGGAAGAAAAGGGTGCAGGGAGGAAATATTTTGTTGTCCTAAAGTTGGTTTGAAGTAGTTTTTGAAAATGTTTTATGCTTTAATAATATGGCTGGGGGAGTGGGGAGTTTTTGCCTAGAATAAAACTGGAAGAATGATTCACCACATGTCTGCAACTGTTCTATGATCCCAGTTAAGTTTGACACCGCTAACACCTATGAGTCAGCGGAGGCTCTTTGGGATGTGCTTTGCCTGCCCTGTTTTGAGACTGTTGGAGTAGGATCTTTACCCAAGGCTGGAAACTGGCTCTCAGCATTGCCTGTGTCAGTTTTTCCTACCCACTATCAAATACCACCAGCCTCCACCAAGAGAAGGGATCTATTACTACATCCCATGATCTCTGCACTACAGCTGTACCAGTCTATATTTTACTGTCTGTGTCCAAGGCCTCAATATTGTTTATCATCTCTCTGTAGCCAAGATAACAGATGTTCCCATAGGGACTTTGGGGCACAGTGTTGAAGATGAACATCTGGAGTGGTCAACATAGCCTAAAAAATGACAGCTGTCATAACCAGCAGTCATGCCATGGGAAGGTTTTGTGTGTCATGCTTGGAGGCTTCTTTATTCTCCTTGAATATTCATGTCCTCTGTGCTTAAGTTTAAAAAACAGCTCCGCTTCTAAAATGATATGATGTAATTTGGGGATTTGACAAAGTAGAAAATAAGGAGTGTATGATGACATGTTACAGTCACATTTTATACGTCTCTGTCTTGTTTGGTTCCAACATTGCTCAATCTCTGAGCTGCTTCAGCTTTCTATCTGGACTTGGCCTACAACTCCTTAGACAACTATTACCACATTTTAAATTTTTGGCTAATGGACAGGCATCTATCTTCTGGAGCCATTTTCCAAAAAGTTTGATGAGCTAATGGCAATGGGAATACTTGAAAACACATTTGATTATTGTGCTGGCTACATTTATGCAGAATTAGAATATTTTACAGTAGTTCTCATGAATTCTTTCAGTTGTATGCCTACACCTAGTTTCTTGTTGATTTTGGGTTTTTTGGGGGATGAGACAGAGCTGTTAATGAACCTCCTACTAAACAGTCTTATCTATACTGCAGAGAATGTACTTCTGGTTGCTCTGCAATACAAAATAATCAGAATAATTTCTGAGAGCCATTTTTCTCCAGATTTAAGTAGCAGCCACCACTTACAATCAAAAATATTTTTTGTGTATGGCTCATGGTCTTTTTCTTGGAAAAGAGATGTTACAGAATAATATTATCAAACAATTCAATATATGTAGAAGCAATATGTACCAATAGGCACAGCAAGTCAGCAACAGGTCTGGAACAGAGGACATGGTTTTTATGCAAAAGCAAGTAAGGATTCATCTTCCAGACTTCAATTCAAAGTACTCAGTTTAATGTGAACTGCTGGAAAGTGTTAATTAATAGTCCAGATAAGAAAGTTTTCAAATAAATCTTCATGTCTGTAGTGCTTGTTCTGTAGGTATGGATTGTAAGAAGTTGATACTTAAAGTAAGACCAGCTTTGTGAACACAGAATAAGGCATGTAGGAGACACATTTGGAAGATGCTTAAAAAACTCAGTAAAGCTCTTCAGAGGAAAGATTATCTGCTAAAGTTTTCACTTCGCAAAAATCTTGTGAGTAGTTTTCCGTGCCAGTCAGTCTGAGTAAGCAATATCTGGCAGTGAAATCACCTGGAAAAGCAATGATTTGTGGGTTAGTTAACACCCATGTCAATCACATAAAATCATTGCTGTTGGTGATTGCAAGTTTCTAGTGCAGTAAATGCTTTTGTTTCTTATTTTGTTTACTTTGGACTGATTTACTGTGATGCACTTCATCTACACCTGATGCTTTTCCCAAAGTGGAAGACAGCGCAGGATTCAGGTCACAGCTGGTTACGGGAGGCAACATCTTTTCCTGGTGCATGACATCCATCTGCCGGGAACCAAAACACTCATCTGCTGAAAGGTCTGTAGAGTTTTGTCATATTGGGTTTTGTTTGTAAAGCCTGTAACAGGGTTGTAATTATTTATCTTGGTCTCTGGCTCTTCCTGTGGCATTCGTTTTACGGTCATGGTCAGAACTGCGTTCCTGTTCACTGATAAAGGATACAGTTTTCTTGTAGAGACAGGGAAAAAAATCCACTGGCATTTGGCTTTCTGGCTTTCCTGCAGGTACAGAGTAATTGTTGCATCTGACTTCAGGCTATACAGAAATCCTTTAGCTGCTGTTTCTTTGATTTACTATTGACTGAACAAAAACAGTGTCTCTAGAACAGATTATTTATTTTTTAAAAATCAGCACAAATCCCCCATGTTTTTGAAATGCTTATGTAAAGGATTTTTATTTTTTCTTTTTTGTTTTTAATTGACTTCAAAATTTACAATCTTGAAGGTTTACATTGAGCACACCCTGCCCTGCCTGAGTTTACACTGCCCTTGAACTTCCATCATGTCTTAAAAAATGAGGGAAAAGTACATCAGTTCCTACAGTCATGCTCTCTTTCATTCAAGAGCTCAAACAAACCAAAAAAAAAAAAAAATTCTAAAAATGACAAATTAATTGTTATTTTAAAATTAGGTATAAGAATGAATTCCACTTTGTCTGCTCACCACTTGTAGATTTAACTCTCTTAACTTAAATTCTCTTTACAGTCTCCTGGAATTCTAACTGTAAAAGGTTAAATCTTTACCAAAGCATGGTCTTACAAGAAAAATTGAAGTCAAATTTAAAAATAAAATAAGTTCCTGTACTGCAGTCTGGGATTCTTGTACTTCTCCAGGCCCAGACTCCTATCTCTCTACTCTTCTAGAGCTTTGAGAGAAAAAGACTGTAGCACACCAAGCTAGTGCTTTGGAAAAACCTTTAAGGTAACTTCACAAGGGTTGCAATTGCTTTCTCTGAAGTTGTACTATGTGATAATTAATTTGCAGGAAGTTTTGGATGTCTCAGTCTTAAAATATTGGTTTTGTTAATGCAGAAGACCTCATAGGATTGCTAAATTTGCAGAACAAAAAGATTCAACAAACTGGTTTGTTTTCAAAGAGTATGTAAAAATAAAGTTTAAATATTATCAAAACGTTATTTGAGAGGAATTCAAAAATACTCCTGCCAAAAAAAATACATTTAGAAGCTGATGGTAAGGTCAATATTTAAAGTTCTTATTCTTTAACTTTCTTAGCAGAGTCTTTTCAGTACAAACAAAGCTACCCTATAATTAGTCATCCCCTCGGACGGTCCTGTTGGATTTTCTCTCTTATAATTCTGAAGAGTGATCATAAGTCTTCATAAAGAAAGGCAATATTTTAACATGCCAAAAATTATATAAGAATTAGGGAGGAATAATTGAGGTGAAACACTTATTCCATTAGAGGGTCCTATATTTAAAAAATAAATGGTTTTTTAAATGACGCACAAGAATTTCCTTTCAGACTGGTCTTGTGAAATGCTTTGTCTCTGTCGTGGTTTGGGTTGGAGGCCTTTTGGTAAATAATAAGTTTTTTTAGTTCTTGTCCAATTATTCCTTTGGATGCAGTCTAATCTAGGGTTCCTTCTGGGGCAACAATAATATTGCAGTAAGTGCTCTGTCTTCAGTGCAGACAGAAATGGATTTTAGAAAAAACATTCAGCTACACCTAACTTTTGCTGTCAGCTGACCTGCAACTATTTTTCCATCCAAGTGGGCCACTAAAAGGGCTTCTAATTCAGTATTTTATCAGTCCATAAATCTCCTTATAATCCTGTTGACATGTGCAGTCTTTGAAGGCATCCCCAGAAGCCTGCCTGTCATTGCCAACCCTTTGTGGCCAGGTTACAGAAGAGAGGAAAAAGCAATCCTTCCCAGGGTCATTAGAAAGTGCACATTTTCAGGGATGTTCAGCACTTCCTTTGTATTTTAAAAAGGTGGATTAGGGGTGATGCTGATACTGGAGACACTTCCTGCAAGGACCTGTATCATTCTTTCCATCCAGTACAGGCTTTCAGAATATGGGATGATAAATACCCAAAGATTTCATTGCAATTATTTTATTGCTATCTGCAACCATAGCACAAAGCTGCACAAATATTGTTGCTGCACTGAAGAGTTTAGAAAGAAAATGCTAGAAATATGCATTAGAAAATGTGTCTGTTTTGTACCCAGGAACAAAAATTCACAAGCATGAGATTAAAGATGCTCTTGGTTTCTTGCCTGACTGAGGATGACTGATCTACCCTGGCCAGAAAAATTAGGGCTAGAGTTTATTGCCTTGTATTATACATGTAGTATGGCAACTCGCACATGGAAACGTCTTAGGTTGTTGGAGGAAGTGAAAATTAAATTTGAAGAGAATTCTTGATTTCCCTAATTATACACCCAGGTGCTTTACTTAGTTCAGAGGTGGGTGAATGCATTACTTCAGCTAGTGCAAAATATTTCCATATTAAATTATTGGTTATGAATTCAGAATGTGAATTTATATCAGCCACCGAGGTTATGTTTGGAGAAGCTGTTTAGGTTTAAAACTAAAATTTGCCTGATTTTCCAAGTCTCTGTTTTCTGTACTCCCAGGATTTATACCACTTTTTGTGGTTTTTTTTTTTTTTTTTTTTTTTTTTTTTTTTTTTTTTTTTTTCCTCCTTTTAAAGTTATCCATCAATTTTGAATATTTTAATAAAAAAATAATTGCAGCTTTTACAGCTTTGATTTAGCCAATGCTCTCAGGTGATTGAGGAAAATCTGTAGAGACACTGAGAAGTGGAGAAGTTCATGCCTGTATATCAGCTTTGGTGTTATGTTTCTGTGTCTCTCATTACAGAAGTAAAAGGCTTTCCCTAGTCTAGACAATAAACTTTTCTGCCTCACTGCATCCAAAACTGAAGTATTTGCTGCAGAAAGTTGAAATTTCAGTTCTAGAGGATGTTCCTCAGTCTAAATGACAGTGAAAACAAGTCAAGTAAATTGAAATTATTTTCCTCTGTCTTCTAAAGGTGATCAACTCTGATGACCACATTTGTGTTTTGTGATATTTTGAAAATGTTATTTGAATGTAAAAGACCTGACTTTTTACTAATGTTTCTAAAAATGTAGCTGGTGCTGTTTAAGTTGTTTCCAGGATAGAATTATTCATAGAGATCCTCCAATAAGAGACCATAAATTACTCCTCATTTTACAAAGTCTGTCTACTGGTTTACCACGCTATGTCTGGGGACTTCATCTATTGCAGATGCCTCTTCATTCTTTTATGTGACAAAATAAGGTTCCCTTCTGTAATAGATCAACACTTCATTCCTAAATTCCCTTGAAAATTAGACAGCTTTGTTTCAAACAGAAAATGGCAAATATTGTAAAATACTGATGAAAATACAAAAAAGTCTTCAAACTTTCAGGTTTTTTTGGTAATTAATTTTCCATATTCATGATTCCTGCTACTATCTATTTAAACACACTTGAGGGACACTTAGAAGGGGACTAACGTGTAGGAGTCAATAGCCCAGACTTTGTAAACATCTGCAGGTGAGAGAGCAAGGGTGGAAGAGACCAACATTTTGACACCCAAATAACTCTGGAGTCAGGAAGAGGACGGTGCTTCCCAGGATTTTGAGCCCTAGGAGCTTTTGGTGTGTACCAGAACCAGCAGTCTCCTTGACTGTCTGAGATAGAGAGCTACCTGTGTGGGCAATTGGCATCACTGACCAAAGTGGTGAGATCCTGTCTGAGCTGGCACACACAGCAGACAAAGAAGGATGGTTGCTGTCTTTCACTCCCTGAAGTCTGGTTATAGATTAGATTCAGCCAGAATCTCCAAGGTGCTCAGGGAAAGGTCAGAAAGCAACAGCTGAGATTTGCAGCAAGGCAGATGCTCACTGGACATAAGTGGGGGAAAATGTCCACTGGGTGAGTGGTGCAGCCCTGAGAGAGGGAAAGCTTCATCCCTAGAGATGCATTCTTTGGAGAAGCTCAGGACACAGCTGAACATTGCCCTGAGCAACCTGAATTCCTTTTGGAGTTAGCCCTGAACTGAGCAACAAGCTTGACTTGGGGGCCACCAGCAGTCACTTCCAGCCTCATCCATCCCATAGGAAAATGGCTTTCATGTAAGACACCCAGGTAGGGTAGATGTGCAAAGACTGAAAAAAACATTTTCACACCCTTACGAGAGATAAGGTGAAAGAAGAGAAATGGCTTTAGTAGAAAGATTTAGAATAGAAGTCTCGTTCAGATATTCCAATTATAGAAAATAACCTGTAAAATTCTCTCTAGGATGCACTTTTTCAACATACAATGAGAAATCAGTTGTCTTCTGAAAGGATTTAGGCCAAATCCTTAAGTCCGCAGCAAGCTGACAATAGTTAGTACTGACCAGCTGAAAGCTGTTAGATATTCTGGAAGGTAATCCTCTTCCACTTCATTATGATATTGTGGGTTTCATTTTTATTTAAGAGAAAGTTCTTGTTAGAAAACATTCACTGTGTCTGTAACAATGATACTATAATAAGTTTAAATGAGTACAATTTTTTTTTAAATTCCTCAAAAATGTACTACCTTTTCTCTGAAAAAAGTTTTGCAAAAGTAGCTTTGTCCTTACTTTTACTTTGCATGTTGTCTCACAGAGAAAAAAAAAAAGTCATTGTAATGAAATACGAAGACATAAATCTATTTTTAAGTCCAGTGATGAACAGTTTAAGGCTGAAAATATTTTGAAAAGACAGGCAACCCTTTCCCAAACTATAGCATAAACAAAGCTGCCACAGTCTTCAAATCTAATATAAAGCTAGATTTTTTGAACATCAGTGGAGGCTTTCCTAGTCCTCTACTAGATATGGAAACAAAAATGACCGGTTTTCTGAATTTAAAGTCCAACCTAGAAAGGAAGACCATGCAAAGACTTAAATGCAAATTAAAAACTTTACTCTATGAAAGAGTCCATGAGTAATGATTTTTTATACTGCTTAGGTTTAAAATTCCTCAGAAACGGTGGTTAAAATGCTTTAAGTGCTAAATTGCAAGTTAGCTTTCCAAACTAAATCAACTGGAGGTACAGGAGATTGCAAATTAAAATTTGCATCTTTTCCTTGAGACACTGGTCCAAAGCCTGTTGAAGTTAACTGGAATCTTTCAAGTGAATTCACTTCAGGCCTTGGAAGATAAATGTTATATAAACACTTTTGCCTTTATAGTCACCTTCTACTCCCATGCAGGATTTGCAAACAAAGGGGAAACTAAGAACTGGATAAAAGCTTCTGAGTGTTGTGTCTGAGAGGCACTAGTGATACGTGCTAAATATTCCATTTCAGGGCTCTGGCAAACAAAAGCTCACAAAATCTGCAGACAAGCATGGACAGCCACCTCTGCCGCTGTATGCATGGTCCACCCTTTCAGCCTGTAGATCTTACAGGGGCACTGGGTCATACTTTGCAAGGGTAAAGTCCTTCCCTGGGTCTGCCCCAAACCTCCTGCAGCCCTTTCACTCCCACAATTAACATATCAGTAGGACATAACTGTGATGTGCCCAGGATGAACTTTCTCTTACTGGTGCCTCTAGGTATCTGTGTGCTGAGTTTCACCTCTTTGCTTGTCATATTTACACTGCTAATCCTGATCCAAATATTTCTAAGTCCTTAAAGTATAGTCCTACATCTCACCATGGAGCATGACATTCTTAGCTCCATCTCATGCAGCCACCTGCAATGTGCTTTGAAGTCAAAAGGTTACCTGAAATTAAGATATTTTTGGTGCTCACCTGTCTTGCAGCCACTGGTATCATGTGACAATCATCCAGATTTCCAATTCTTTTCTTTTTGCATCAACACAGATCAATTTTCCACAGGAAAAATCCCAAAGCATAAAGGGAAGCAGGACAGAAGCTCTAGAGAAGGCAGATGCTGCTGCTGGGAGCAGGGAAGACAGGTAGCAGTGGGGTTTATTGCTTTTGGGAGATGTCCTCCCCATCCACAGCCAAGGCACTTCAACCCTCACCTCTTGATCTGCACTTTGTATTTACACAGCATTTTACATTGGTGTGAAGCAGGTTTGAGTGTGCTTTGGGTGGCAGGATCAGAACTTGGTGAAGAATGTGCATCAACTCCTGCCAAAACTTTTGCATTTGCTAATCACTACCTCATAGTGTTAAAAAGTGCATTAAACTGTTAAATAATTTTGCAGGACTGGAGGCTACCAGACCCCATGCTGGGTGTCTGAATCCTTTAATAGCAAAATTGCAAGTTTTAGACTGTGCTCCTGTCTGCTCCTGTAACAATGAGATGGTTTCCCAATAGATTTCTGGGGATTTAGATTTCAGTGGCATTCTTGGTAAGAGATGCTCTAGTGTAGTTCAATAATTTTTGAAAACCTCTGCTGTGAAATGACTAGCTAAGGCACTGGAACACACTCCTGATCCTGTTTCTTTCAGAAGAAACCCTTGTGCAGCAAAGCGTGAGCTCTTGCTCCCTTGCTGCTGAGCTAGCTGCTACTTGGCCCCTGTGAAAAACTTCTCCCTTCTTTATTAATACAAAATTGTTGGTTTGGCTCTTTTTGCCCACTTTGTTCTGAAGTTTAAACCAAGCACTGGGGTGCAATGGCATGAGGGTCCCTCAGAGCAAAACTTTGGTATAGTACTATTTGATTATTATGCATCTCTAAATATTAAATACAATTCTTAGCTCAATCTAAGGTTTATTGTTTTGTTATCATAGTTAACATTTTACTGTAGGAAAACTGAGCTTGGTACCTCAGCTGCAATAAAAGGATGTTTATGGTAAACTTCCCTTCCCCAGTTTCCTAACTTACCCAATCCTAAAAAGCCCAGACCTTTACAGACTAATGCTTTTGTGCAGACCTGGACAAAAACTGTCAGTGTAAAGCAACCTATAAGAAGAAAAATATGCAACTTACAGCCTGAAACTAAATTTATATTGCTTAAAACAACTATTTTCTAGCTTAGCTGTTGGAGAGGTGGAGGTGCTAAAACTACCTACAGCCTAGTTTTGCCTAATGTAAGAGGTTAAGGCATGAGACAGACACAAGACTAATGTGGAAAAGGGGCTGAAAACTTTACTGGAGCTAGAAAGCTGGCCATAGTCAAGATGTTAATACCTCTGATGAGTTTCCTGTCCTTGGATAAAACACCAAACTAGGTTAAAAGCTCCTTCTTGCTTCAGGAACACAGTCAGAGAGATTAGGTTAGGTGTCAGGACCTACTCCCAGCAGATCATGTTGCTTGAGGGAGCCACATGGCAAATGCTCTTCTGCTGCAGGGCAAGATCCAGACCTCTCTGGGTAGAGATCCATCCTTGGCAGTGAGTCCTGGCTTAAATATTAGCTTAAATATTAGCTACCTGCCAGTCATGCTCTTTGGAGCTGGCTTTTCAGGAAGATAAAAGCACCCAAAGCACCAAAGAAAAATCTACACTCATTGACACTGGGCACATGGTCAGAGGAATGCTGTCTGGGCAAAATACAAAAGGCAGCAGTAAAACATCCTGCTGCTGTGAAGCTTTCCCATCCAGCCTCATGGAAACCAGCCTAAAGCCAGAGAACCCTGTCTGTGAAGGAGGTGGAAAATTTCACAAAGTGAGAAAAACTTGAACCTTTGTGAAGAATCTGGGCTCACCCTCCCAAGTGCTGTAATAGGTGATAGCTTTGCCCATGGCACAAGACCTTATCTTGTCCCACTGGTGTGGACCATGGGGTGTCTTGCAGCATCTTCACCACCACCCCACTTCCCCAGGCAAGCCTAAGGAAAGGAAAATCCCTTTGGGAAATATTTCCCCTTTGGTATGCAGGAATGTCTGACCATGAGTTGCAAAGAAACAATTCCACATCCACTGACAATCTAACACACTGTATTTTTAGGAGCTTTAACCCTATTATATTTGTGAGCATTTTTCTTGACATTTGTAGGTTTGGGGCTGGCAAAACAGCCTCAGTGGATGATATTTGGCGCTCCCTGGATTTTCCATTCAAGGTAAGGTAACAAGCCTGAAGCACCTGGGGCTAGCCAAGTCCTCTTCCCTGTTGTGCAGACCCATGGTGTGCCAAGGAAGCTCCACAAGTGGAGGCTCAAAGGTGGGAAGGTAGTGGGGGGAGATGAAATTTTGGCTGCCCATTTCACATCACTTCAAGTGACTTTTACTATCCAGAAGGAGAAAATACAGTGAAAATCTCTCCCTGCATGGGCAGGAGGGTAAACACGAGACCTTTCTACTGAAGCCCCAACATGTGATGGTCCTTAATTTGGACGCAATTTTGCTTCCACCCCCTCACTGCTGGTGATGAATACCCCCTAGTTTGTCCCAGAAGCATTGTACCTGGCCATGTGGAAAAGGACAACTGTCTGCTGTGGAAAGAGCAGCAGATTGGGTTGTGGTTACTGATCCTGTCTGCGGCTGAGGGCCCGCTGATGGAGGAGCCTACATCCAGCCTTTAAAGATGCTCCTGCCTTCCAGGGGTGGTTGCAGAAGTTGCTGATGTCTTTGGCTGCCCTGAGTGTCCCTCATTCAAGGTCCTGCATGGAATTCCTTCCTCTGCCAAGTGGTTAAAAAAAAAAAAAAAAAAAGGAAAAAAGAAGAAAAAAAAATAATTAGACTTACACTTAAAAAAACAGTTTGGAAAATATGTTGCTTAAAATCAACCTCCATTTAAAAAAAATTAGTTCAAGATGTTGTCACTTCCCGAGCCAGGAGACATTGGGAGCACAATGCAGGAAGCCTGTCCAGCCCCTGCACTGCCGTCGGACAGGGATAAGTTATTATAGTGTGGGTGAGATTAAAAAGGGTTCTGAGCACCCAGACAAAATTTTCCTTTGTCTCTGTGCAGTGTGCGTGTAACCCAGTCTGTGACCTGCACTGACCAGGGGATGGAAAAGAGGTTCAAGAGTTTTACCTCTATGAAGTCATTTGTTTCAGACAAATTCCAAACAGCAACCCAGATGCATCTGTGGTAAAGACTATTTCTGCCATGTTGTCAGTGGGATGTTGCTAAACAGGGCTGCCACAGACTCTCTGCACCCCACAGGCCACCCTCAGGATATCAAACTGTCAGGAAGAGATGCAGTAGGATGCTCATGCCAAGCAATCACAGAATCAGAGAATGGTTTTAGTTTGGAGGGGACATTAAAGATCATCTCATTCCAAGCCCCCTACCTTGAGTAGGGACACCTTTCATTAGACCAGGTTGCTACAAGTCCCATCCAACCTGGCCTTGAACACTTCCAGTGATGGTGTGTCCACAGGTTCTCTGGCAACAGGTTCCAGTGTCTCACCACCCTCACAGTAAAGAATTATTTCCCAATATCTGATCTAAATCTACCCTTACCCTAATTCAGGAGGACCATGAGTCAGCTATGAGAGACATAGGAAAAATTAAATCATTTAAGTGAGCAAGAACTGTGCTCTGTGTGTCTGTGTTTGTATTTGTTAGGGTATGATACACACACCAAAAGCACTGAGGCATAAAGATGCCTGTTATTTGTTATTCTGTTACCACAATATCTGTGTTCCAGCATGACCATGCAATCACAATTTATTTTAGAACTGGGAAAGGAGAGGAGGAATAGTTTTTTTCTCTTTAGCACTTGAAGACCAGATCCAAATCTCTTTAAAATCGATGGGCACTTTTCCAATGCTTTGTTAGGTTTCAGCACATAGCCTAGCTGCAGCAGAACAAATGGGGATCATTATTTAGGCAGATAAACCTCCCATCACCTTTAACTAGCAGCAACTTTCAGTGTGACAGAGACAGAACTCATATTTGGGAGTCAATACATTCCTTGCTAACTCTCTAACAACACTGGGAGATAACTTTTTTTGGAATTGAACATTTCAAGGAGATATAAACTGGATTCTGCAGTGCATAGCCTGTTGCTTCCAAGAGCCCCCACATTTTTTCTCTTTCTTTTTTTGTTCCTCATTTCATTAGCTTCAGCCTCCCCTTTCTTTGCTTTATCCTACAGTCTTCACTTCAGTTAGACAATGCTCAGTATACAGAACATGAACTCCAAGCTGAGTTTCTTCATTTTAAGGCAACTCTAATTTGACCTTTCTCCATGTTTTTTAGCTTTTCAGCTCTTTTCAGCATCTTGTAAGTTAAAATACAAGGTATTGTACTAGGAAATAAAGGTTTACAAGATAAAAGAAAAAATTGAAAATTTCATTTTCAACATATATTATAGTAGACAGAACCACTGACAGTGATATGCTACTGGCTGGGTGCAATAATCTGAAAGGTTTTTGCCAGGCTAAACAATTCTCTGAGACTATGAGAAAGTCTAGTAAGCGTATAATTTAATATGATTTTGAAATTGTTTATATCTGCAATTAGAACTTACAGATTTTTTCCTCAGTATTATCTGTATACATCTCTGAAGAATAATAAAAATGAAGTTTAAAGGCTCTAAAATATACTCTAAAGTAACTTTCACAAATAGAATATTATAGCAGTGAAGCTGGATCTCTCTGCATTATCTGTAGAAAGTGCTTTATTTCCCTTGATTAATGTTATCAAAGTCTTGACTCTAATTTTCTGAAAGTGAATGTCAGGAGTTATGTTTCAAGAGAATTTACTGGCAATTGAGATATTAATTTTTTGGGTTTTTTTTCAGGGGTTGAATGTTTAATAAACCAGTCTTTGATAATATCTTTAAAGTGCTTAAATGTGAATCTAAGAAACTGAATTGTGAAAGATGAGTTGGTTTCATTTAACAATTTTTAAAAAAGATTGTTTTCTGTAAATTAAGATCCATAACTGGATCCAAACTGGCAAGGTTTAATTTCATAAAGTGGTTTGAACAAACAGAAATATTTTTTCTTTCTCACTTTAAGACAATACACTGCAGAGATTAGCAAATACATGTTATTTGCTTCCTTAGATTTTGGTAGAAGAGAAAACATTTGTTTTCTCATTGAAGTATTAGAAGTCCCATTTTATCATCAGTTGTAGGAATATTCCATCCATATTTAAGTAAATTAAAAGCATGGCTACAGACTTACAGGTCTGAATTTCAGATCACTTAATAGCAATAATAATACCCCAAGAAATCAGTTATGTAATAAAGGAGGAATAAAAAAAAAATCTAGGAAATTAATCACTTCATGGTATTTCAATTTAAAGGAAAATGCATAGGAACTTTTGCTAAAATTTGCAGTATAAGGCAATAATACTTGCAACAACAACAACTAAAATTTAGAAACCTGAATCTATGACTTTTTTTTTTTTTTTTTTTTTGGTTTGGTTTGGTTTGGTTTGGTTTGAGGTTTTTTGGCTTTTTTTGTTTCTTGTTTTTGGTTTTATTTGTTTTGTTTTGTTTTGTTTTGTTTTGTTTTACAGACAATGAGCTTAAAAATTCCTGATAAACTGAAATATTTTGTTGATATTCATTAGAGAGATATGAAATGAGTCACCAAGTCTTTGACCTAAATGCCTGTTTGCTTGCGTATGTTATCTGCAAAAGGCAGAACAGAGTGTTATTGGGCTACAGGTTATTTTGAAATGTATGGGTTACTTTCAAAATTAAATAAAAAATCATTTCAACTTGGTTATATGTGTTCATTACCTAGTGCTGCTTTGTCCTCTTTCATATGTCCATTTCTCACATCAAAATAGCATTCACTCATGTCTAAAGTTTCTTCCTTAATTCAAAATATAAGAAAAAAAGGTCAGAAAATAAGAGGTTAGCTATAACTTCTAACATTATATATAAATCCATTCAAGACATAAATAGCAAGGTGATTTGGTTTTGTTATGTTTACCATGACTTTAAAATGGGTAGTAAGGAATCTCCAGTGCTGGAAAATTGAAGATTATTAAGCATAATGAATATCAACCAGAAGTTAGATGTTAGAAATTGGGACATGCTTAAAGCAGGCCAAAGTTGTGCTGGCTCTGAAGGAGTAAGGGTTAGGAGTAAGACTCGCTGAGTTTATGCCAGAGAAATTTTCATTTGAACAAAACATTCCACGAAATCCACTGTACCTCGTCTGTGTTCCAGCAGCTTTCACAAAGGCAAGGCATCATGGTGGGACATTTTCCTGCTCACCCCATGAGGTCTAGTGCTGAGTATTTCAGACCTCTGGTTCAGACTGGAGGTTGGATGTTGGATGTTGGGTGCCACAATAGCAAAAAAAATGGACAGTTGTTGTCTGTCCTTGGAAGATAAACCTTGATAAGGAGTTACCTTGATGTCCTTGGGTTAACCTTTAGGCTTGACTTTGAAAATGCCCCTTTGCAGTCCTCCACTCAGGGTCTGGGTCTTGTCTTGAGTTCATTTACCTTGAATAGATGAGGAACTTGCTGTCATAATGTCCTGGAGTTAGCAAAGTATTACACTCTGGATTTTTGAGTAGATTATCTCAGTTTTGTTCACATCTCCTCTTGGAATCCTTGCAAAACTCCTTGTGGCCTAAATTTGAATCCTCTCAAGGAATTCCATCCAAGTGGAATTGGCTATCCAGATAATTAGCAGAGGATGCCACGATCTATACTGTATGGAAACCTCAAGAAACAGGGATCTCTTGGAGTTCCACATGCCTGTACGTGCTTTACAGCTTGGGAGACCCAACGTTTTCTGTTCATCATGTCAGGACAACCTTTTCTGGTGGTCCAGGTGCCCTGAGGTTTGACCCACGGGCTCTGTGCACCAAACAGGACACCCAGGCAACATCACAGAGCCCGTGAGCAATGCTGACAAGCACTGAGCTGAGTAAAGAAAATCCAATTTGTGCTGAGCACCAACACTGTGCCTTGGCCGTATGAAATGCACTCACTGGCAGAAGGCTGCTTCCGCTTTCTTTTTCACTGGAGCCAAGTCTTTCATCTCAGCGAGTGCCACTCCTGAGCAGTCTGGCATGTGCTCCTTGGGGGCTGCTGAGATCCCAGCAGCCTCCTGCCAGGAGTTCATTAATTACAAGAACAGGAGCGCTGCCCTGTGTGCTGTGCCAGTGTGTGGCTTCCAGGTCTTTGACGGGGTGTGTTTATGCAACAGCAGACAGTGCTGGCGTCTGCTGCGCCTGGCAGGGTGACCAGGAAATGACAGAAAATTCAAGGGTGTGCTCATTCGTCGCTTACGTGGAAATATCCTGCCTTCATCATGCCAGAGAGGAGCCAATGTCAGCGCTCAGAACTGTGAGGTCACTTCCCCCAGATCATGTCACTTGTCTCCTGGGGTACTTGCATACCCAGGAAAGAGAGACCAGCAAAGTTGATGGGATTCATATTTTGTTTCAGAGGCAGTTGACCATCACTCTGCTGATGAGGTCAGTGGAAATGGAGACAAGACTGAGCCAGGCTGAGCCATGGACCTCTCTGATATGGCCCTTGGAGCTGCCCAGCTCCAGAAGGGTTGTTTTCCTGGATTTCATAGACAGAAAATAGTATGCAAGTCAGTGACTTGCTTGGTGCCAGCCAGAGTAGCTCCAGTGGATGCTGTGGACTGACCTTGTTTTGCACCACACAAATACCTGGCACAAGGTCTTTTGCACCTCCTGATTGCTATGAGTCATCCAGATTCCAATTGAAATGTAAACCCATTTTAAGACAGTTTAAAAATGTAACATTAGTACTTAGTTTCTGGACTGCTAGCATCAAATCTGGCCAAGGCAGCTATCTGTAATTTTAGAATATATCAAGATTTATAGATCTTGTGAAAAACTCTTTTCCATCTCCCTGGCAATATAGCCTTCCACTTGCTTTATAACTTCAGTCCATCTTTATATCCTGTGGAAACAACACTAAAGTGAAATGCAGAACAAAAATGAGCTCACACCATCTGGAAAAATGTCTTTCTTGGAGAGGCCATGTTTAACTTAGGAAGACCCCTACCAGGGTAGCAGGAGTTCAAATGAAAAGCTTTTTGTAATAAATGTATTTTAAGGGTTTGCACAGTGGTACAGAGCATTACACTCTCTGATAACCTTGTCAGGATTTGCCACAAAAGAACATCAAAATAGAAATGGTTTCATGAGCAGACATCAACTCTTTTTAATGTTAGACTGAAAAAAAGGGTTTGAGGTATAGGAACAGGAGAAGATGAATAAGACTGAAAAAAGCTTAATATAATGATTATAGAAGTGATGGAAACTTCCAAATATGTTGTTATAACCACTGCATGTAAAATGAAGAGTAAATAACCACTGCAATAGTAACCAGTGTTTTTATGACTTGGCAATCATATGTTATCCTTCTATTGTGCATACATGTAGGACATTCAACTGGATATAATAAGCCATTAAGAGTGAGGGGTGAGGTGTTCTCAACTACCATCTGAAAAGGGATGAAGCATTTTAGTACCAAAGAGGAAATATTTATAATATGCATGTGAGTTTGAAAAAATGGAAGCAGCAGGATGAAGTAACTGGAAAAACAAAGTGGTATGAGAGAGCTTGGAACAGAGGCAGCCATAGGGCAGATAGAGGAGCAAAGACTTCTGACAGAAAAGTATAAGCTTAAACTTCAGTGAGTGGCAGCTGAACCCTGCAGCTAACCTGCAGATAACTTGAAACAAAATACTAGGAGCTATAGAGTGAACTGGCCTGTGCTCTTCTAAGAACTGTAAAATTACAGGCACTAATTTTCCTTCTTAGAGTTTTCCAGTCTTTCATTAAGAAATTTCACAAGAGGTATTAAAAATTGCAATGACCAAGGAACAAATAAAGAGCCCAGATCATTGTCACACTAGATCTGGAACCAAAGATATTTGATAGACTCTGTCATGATGCTGCTTCTTGGCTGGCTGCAGATTGCAGACACACTGATGCCCTTGCTACTGAGCATTGCAATATCAATCTTGAATTGTTTACTGGGATATCTGCTCTCCTGTCATATTTGCCTGAAGTGTGGCTGAAAGTCTGATCTGAAGCAGAATGCATTATTTCTGTTATCTGATGCTGTGCAAAGGGTGAGACTAATCTTTTATTGTCTGTCAGCAAAATAAAAAAATGGACTCTCTAAGTATATCTCCTGTCCTTGACTCCATACTTACATAAACTCACAGAAAGTTTAGGCTTTCAGCTTTCTAAAAGACTAGATGGTGCAGTAGTCCAGCTGCTCTTCACAGAAGGCTGTATTAAAAGTATATTGCCATTATGACCAATGAACAAGAATTTATAGGCATTCTCTGGCACCCTTTTTGTAGTGCAGTTGGGCAATTATGCTACTTCAGCAAGTATGGTGATGGAACCAGGTGGTTTTATGCAGTAGAGGTTCCTACTGATGGAAGGGAGACAGTGTTGTTCCAGTTTACAAGGGCATGAGGGAGACCTTGGGAAACTACAGACCTGTTAGCCCAGCCTCAGTGCCTGAGAAAATTACAGAGAATATCATACTGGACAGGCCTTTAGAGAACAAGGCAATCATCAGGCACAGATAACATGGGTTCACAAAGGGAAGTCCTGTATAATTTATTTAATATTCTTCTAGCATAAAGTCGCCCTGCTTTTGGATGAGGGGAAGGCAATGGACAATGAGTGGACAATGTTTTTCTGGATTACAGTTTATTAAGGATTTTGATTCTGTCCCTCACAACATTCTTCTAGACAAGCTTTCCAACTGTGAAGTGAGCAAGTACATAGTTCAGTGGGTGAAGAACTGAGTGAAGAGCAGGGCTCAAAAGGTTGTAGGGAATCTACAGACAATAGTCTAGAGGCCAGTCAACAGCACTGTTCCCCAGGGCTCACCTCTAGGGACAGTTCTGTTCAACATATTTATCAAAGATCTGGAGATAGGAGTTGGAAGTTTGCTGATGATGTTAAACTGGAATGTGCTGTTGGCTGTCTTAAGGGACAAGAGGCCTTGCAGAGGGATCTGGATAGATTGGAGCACTGAGCAATTATCAGTGGCATGAAACTGAACAAGAATAAATGCTGGCATGGAGAAATACTTTCCACAAGTATGAACTGGGAGTGGCATGGCTGGACAGCAGCCCCACAGGAAGGGTTCTGGGGCTGCAGGCTGAGAGCAGGCTCAATACAAGTCGGCAATGGCAAACCCAACTCGGGATGCATCAAATACACCACAAGCAGCTGGTCAAAAGGGGTTGTTGTCCTACTGTATTTAGCACTGGTGCAGGGTCATCTTGACCCTTGTGTGTCCCAAAATTTAACAAGGATGTGAAGCTCCTTGAATGCATCCAGAAGGGGACAACGAAATGGTGAAAGAGCTGGAAGCCACGTCCTCTGAGAAGCAGCTGAGGACAGGGGTTTAATCTAGTTTGGAGAGAAGGAGGCTGAGGCAACCTCACTGCTCTCTGCAGCTTCATGAGAAGGGGAAGGGCAGAGGGTACCCAGTGCCAGCATGTGTGAGAATGGCTAAAAAGCTGCTTCCAACAGAAAGGATATAACTGGAAACAGGATTTTAATTTATGTTTCTGACTCTTTCAGGGCAGATGTTCCCAAGCATTATTGCAATGTGCAGGTGTAGCCAGGAGCAGGCTAATGCAATCCTCAGTTCAGCTTGAAAAACCGTCACTTGAAGTATGGCAAAGTTGGAGCTAGAATTTTGCAAATCCCCTACATCTTGTGGAGAGCCATTTGCTGGCGGGACTGCATGGGGAGAACAGATTTCTGTCTTACTCATGTGTCTCTTGGGGCAAGGAGTTAATGGCACAGTTTGTATCCAACACAGTTGCTATGAACTCTACCTCTCCAGGCAAGTTTGCCTATAGTGTTTCTTGGAATATTCTGAATAATGGGCTGTTTATCTTCCTGGCAAGTGTCCTTCACCCAGGCTCTCACTCTGGAGAAGTGAACATGATGGTCTGTAAACACCATTCCTTCAGAGGACGTATTTCTTTTGACCACACATACTTCCTGGAGCCTACCATATAGAATAACCCAAACAATGGGACTGCCTGGAGCCAAAAGAAGTGGTGCCAGGTGAACCCAGTCTCCTTCGAATCAGAGATGGACCCTGGGTCAACCCACAGATAATACAACAGTCTTGAAAATATGTAACTGATACTGAAAAAAAACTCTGAAAATTATCTAAAAACTATTAACCTTTACCCGAAAAAGGAAAGCAGATAAATGACTGATGAACAAAGAAGGGTCTTTCTTGGAAAAAAAACCTCAAAAGTTTTAAGAATGTGATTTTCTCTGTTTGGTAAAGCAATTTTTAATGTATGAATTTGTATTTTGGCACTCAAAAAATCCAACTCCCAAACATTCCTACTTTATTTTTTTCCACTGTATTTAAATTATTTTGATTTTTAGTCTTTGAGGAGGAAGAACAATAACTGAAGTCATGTCTTACTTTGGATGTAAAAGTTGAAACAATTTGGGTTTATGAATAGAAGTCCAGCAGTCCCTGTTTCCTGAAAAGCAAGAATAAGAACTGGTTACGCTCACAAAGAAAAGGAGTAATGCCTGGTATTTTCCAAATTATGACACATCTTGATAACACACTTGCGAACCACACTTTTTGCCTTCCAAAACTTTCTCTGCTGTGGCTCTTGAGTAGTGATGCATCAAAAGCACCCCTGTGCCTGCCTGGTGCTTGTATTGCTCCCATGGAGTGCTGAAAAGTGGCAGCTCCTCATGGGGCTGCAAGCCTGAAGCCCTTCCAAGCACAGGCTGTTTTGCACAAGCAAGAACCCCTGGAGAAATGGAGCCAAGGGGAGAGTAGAGCTCACTCCCACTCTAGGTTTGCAATGGGCCAGAGAGAGCCAGGGCACATGTGGTATCTTGGAAGCCCAAGTCCAGCAGGCAGGAACAGAGTTGAAAAGGCCAAGGAAAGCCCCAGCAAGGAGCTTTGTTCAATGACACACAGGACAAGAAGCAACCCCTGGGGGCCAGCCTCAGAGCCTAGAAAATTGTCTTTCCCCAGATGTGGAGCATAAGGGTCACCTTTGTGGAGCATGAGCAGCAGGCAACAACCTGGCCAAAAGGGGCCTGAGAAGCCCTGACCAGTGGTCATGCTTGATGTTGCAGAGGAAGGCCAAAAAGCCATAGAAAACTGTGCCAATCTGTCCCACAGAAAAATTCCTTCCTCATCTCAGCACCAGTACAGGCTATTCTCTAGGTATGTGTCCAAGACAGATTTTGTTGTCTCACAGATTGGTCAACACTTCCCAGAAGATGACTAAAATCTATTATCCCTCAGCCTGGAGGTGTCTCAGGGCCTTGTGAAAGTAGCACCAGTCAAATGGACACTGAACTAGCACATCCTGAACCAATTAGCTCTGGCTGTACTATTTGCATTCCTATACTGTGCTGTACTTAGCAATAATCCAGACTGGAAGTAACAACTTCCTATATAATTGGCACTGAGTGCCACACCAAAATTAAAAACATAGTCACTTCTTTTGGCTGTTGTAGGTGGAATTTTTTTGGAAGTGCAAGTTGAGACTTTTTTCTTTTACTTTAGTTTTTAACTATGGCCATTGATGTCCTGATCTGAGGTTTATGTCTCATCCCAAACATACTCCTATGGGCTGCTGTTACTCAGCAGGGCACTTCAGTGTGAGGGTTTTCAGTACAAAGCAGTGCTGTTTACAGCACTGGAGTGCAGCAATTCTGCTCACGCCCTCAGGTTCAGGTGGCCCAAAGTTCACTGCCGTGCTCAAGACACCTGACCAAACACACACCACCCATGTCTGCCTTTCTACAGCCCTTTGCCAGCTGTGTTTCAGGCAGCTGCTGTAGAAATAAAGGAGGAAGTTTTAGTGATGTATTGTGCTTGGCTGCCCTTGCCTGGTGCTTTTGGCTGGCAGGGACATGTTTCACCATTGAGGCAATATCCAACATTTCCTTTTACTGTTTAAAAAGATCCTCTGGACGGAGATACTTTGTTAGTGAGCAACCCATCTGACATCATGCTAGAGCTGCTCTAATATAGGCAGCATTGAGGCCCAGTCTTTGAAGCACAATAATGCTTTGCTTCCTGTGGCTTAGCTTTCGTGACTGCTCGTTTCACAAGTCCAGGCCAGTGATGGGAGAGGCAGCAGGTGTATAGGAACTTGTCCTACCTTGCTTTATTCTGGACTTCACCCTCTGATTATTACTCCTAATGTTTCCCATGAGGACCATCAGTTCTTTTCATCCACATCTGTAAGAGTGAGACTGTTGGAACAAATAATCCTAAGGGCAATATCATTTTGGCACTGTGAGGTAGCACAAGGTGGAAATTAAATGGAAGGGAGTTGGGCGCTTTCAATGTCCAAATTCAGCAGCTCTGTTAAGAAAACTTTTCTTGGAATTGAAAGAACAGGGTCATAAGTGCCAACTGTTTATTTCCACCAGCTAGAGATTATTTCACTCTTAATCTATTCATTTCAGTGAGAGGTGCAAATGTTTAGTACTTCCCTGAAGCAAGCATGAAAGCTCAAATCCATCCAAGGCCTCCTTCCTTCTGCAGGGCACTCAAAAGCCAAGCACTGGTCCCTGCAGGGCCAACACGCGCTGAGTGAACAGCATCTGTGTGAATAAACCCCGTGAGTGCTCTGTCAGACTGGTCAGGTCTTTCAGGGATTTGTATTGCCCAAAAAGAAATGCCCCAAAAGAAAAGATGTTTAGGAACGTTTGAATTTGGGTCCTCATAATTAATGTCCTTTTTATAAATTCATAAAACAGGCTGAGAAGGGGGAGGCAAACAAGGTTCTCCATCTTCCTTTCTTCCCCCTCCCATTCCACCTTTTCTTTGGGGTGTGGTTGACTGATTTTTTTTTTTTTTTTTGGCTACCACTTTGTTGGCATATTTTAATTTTGCATTTTCTCATTTCTTTTTTCACCTTGCTCTATTATTGCCATTTTTCTCCCCTTCTCACTCACACAAAACATGAACTTTACAGATTTCTGAATGAGATTTCCAATGTAGGATGTCCCAACAGGCTGGAAACAGAGAAAAATGTCTTTGGTATGGGTAAGCCTTCTTCCATGGTAAAGGACACTGCCTTTGCTCATAGCCTCCTCTGCGTTCAAGCAAGCACATTTCACAAAACAAAAGATTCAGAGCAGATCCTGTGCTGACATAAAACATCGTATCTCTTTGGAAATCTGCAGAGTACTAAGCCAACACACAAGTAAAGAAACCTGACTTCTTTGACAGGACTGGGTCTGCAGGAAGAAGCAATGTCTTTAATTAGCTGAATTGGTATCAATGCAAAAGCAGCTGGCTTTAGGCAAGAGCTCCTGTTCAAGCCTACAACAGAAACAACTTCTTTCAAAGCTGAATGCCAGTTGAAAGGGATTATTCAGAGTTTAGTCCTTCTGACCAGCTGAGTTATTTATTTAAAGTAGAAGTTGTAAGGCTGAAAAACTTTATATTAGAGCTATATATTGCTTTATAGATACAGTGTTTGTTCCATGACAAATCCTTGAAGCTTTCTACATACTATTTCTTTAATTCAAAAGTCAACATTTTCTGAAATTAACTTTTACCTCATTTCTGTAGAAGAATGCTGGGATAAAACATTTTGTTTTCTGTCTCTCTATGAAGCAACTGCTCAAGAATGAATTGTGGTCCTGCATACAGGATTTAGTACAGGATCTTACTTCAATAAAGTAAAAGCAATGTCGGCTGCCCAGCATAGCTCCTCATCTCCTTTGGAGAGATGTGATTTCCTGGGGTTAAGTGTCTACAGACTCTGCAGAGCCCAGAGTTTTAATACTGTCATCATGTTTGGAAGTCACTTGGGCCACCAGTAAGGGTATCTCCACTGTCACTCGTCATTACTTTCAGCACTTCCATCTCCTGTGCTCTTGCCAGTGCAAACTGCTGCCAACATCAAGAATGTCCCTCTTTATACAAGTCACTGATTATGGGGTATTGCAGCAATAAACAAGAGTTGTTACATGGCATCAAGTCTGTGGTAAAAAACCCCCAAACTCAACATCTATATGAACAAGTGCTCCATCAAATTAATAGAAGTAGCTCTCACACAAAAAAAGGAAACAGGTGAAAAAATCACATAAAAATTAATTTCAAAATGGCATGGCAATATAAAGATAGGAAGAGGTTTTCCCACAACTTTAAAAGCCCCATAGGCAAGCGGAGAAGACCCACTTGCCCTGTGTGTGGGTACAGCGAGGTCTCTGACAGACCTGAAGAATGAAGATGGGACAGTGGGGAGAGGGTGAAGGGAGGGCACTGTCTGGCCACACAGGGGCTGTCACAGACTGCTGGACTGGGGCAGGAGGCATGAGTACAAACCCCTGCCAGACTGCTGGGACAGCAATGGCAGAGGTGATGGGAGTGGGTATGCATTCTCCATGGAAAACAAAACTGAGTCACGGGCCTGGCCTGAAGGATAATTTTGGTGCAGAGGGTGAAACCCAGCCCTCTCCTTCAGTGTGACATGGGCTGTGACGTAGAGCTGGCAACTCAGCTGCTGCTGTTTCAGGAACGTCAAAGCTGTTTATCAGCCCTGAGCAAGCGTGGGAAAAACCTTGGCGGGGAGCAGGGTAAGCCCAGCAGGTTTTCCTTTCATTTCCTCTCCTTCCCTTTTGCTCACGAGCCCCTTTGCCCGGCGTCATGGAAGCCTGAGCTGAGCCCAATTAATGGTGATGGCCAGGTGCTGAGGCATGAGCAACACGCCTGTGCATGGAGCGAGCGTGCAGGGGCACGCAGGGTAAGCCCAGACGTGTAACATACACACGTAATTTTATTCCACG
This sequence comes from Zosterops lateralis, assembly GCF_965231275.1. Lineage (NCBI taxonomy): Eukaryota > Metazoa > Chordata > Aves > Passeriformes > Zosteropidae > Zosterops > Zosterops lateralis. The sequence goes on along the minus strand of NC_139762.1, from coordinate 49,231,818 downwards.
TTGTAAGGCAGGGCTGGGAACCCTCCAGGACATTGGTGCTACTGCCCCAATTCCTCCAAGCCTCAGAGGACCCCACTGGCAGAGGCAGTGTTGGCCCAGAGTTACCACAATCAGGAAAGTGGAAAGTAGAACTAATGTTCCCACCTTGCAAGGTGGGAATGAAAGGAGTCTGCAGTAGATTCCTTTGGATGTAGTGGTGACAAGATTAATTCTTCAGTCTTCAAAGGCAGCAGGCAGCACTCTTTTAAAGGCACACACATTCTTGCAGATAAACATGCAGGTCATCAGTCACATACTCATGCCTGCAAAATGCACAGTGCTAGGCTATTTGTCTTTGTTTCAAACAAAATATCATACTGCAGCTATGTGCATCACTACATTTAGGATGCAGTTTTGGGCTCTATGCTGAAATAGCCATACCAAACCACATGGATCTTTACCCTGGAGCATGTTGAATCAGTAGGCACTAAAAGTAGTGTTCAGAAATTTACGGTAACATCTTCAGAACAGCATTTTGTCCTACATTTCTGGCAGTTTTCTGGGACTACTGATTAGATCATAAATTTTTTTTTCCTCTCCTCTTACAAAGCAGTAACTGCTCAGAATTGTTTAAAAAGTTTTCCAGGCTTGCTCCATTTGTTCCTATGCCTAAGTGCAAATGTAAAGATTAAAACTCTAAGTGTCCGAGTCCATGCCATACATGCAGCTTCCTGGAAAGACTGTGACTTCCAGTCAAGGAGGTCCTTTATAGTTCAAGGACCTCTGTCTATTTGCATGGGTGCCCTTTTGAAATCTTTATTTCTTTTAGTTAGGGAGTAAGCTACTGATGATCTCGTGATCTGCCTTTCTGTCATGGGGGAACATCCTGCAGCTTGCCTCCAGCATCAGTTTCTGGCCAAGGATGCAGAAGATGCAGGATGTGATAAAACGGATATACCAAGACTGGTATTTTGGGACAGCAGCAATAGCACTTGAGCCAGCTCTGATCTCTCTGTTGGACGTCCACATGCAGCTCAGTGTATGTTGCTCACACATGCCTGGCACTGCCCTTGCCCTTGAGATAGAACTGCTGGCAAAATAAGGAGCTCAAGTCCAGCTCAGATCCATCAGGTATTTAGATGCTCAGTTCCTACTGAAATAAATACAAATGAGGGTTGCAAACACAGTTTGGAAGTGACCTCACTGACATTAGGAAGTAAAGGGTGGTGGGAGAAGAGATGCAAGTTTGCAAGGAGTAAGTGTAAGCATTAAAATGAACTTCAAGGTGAGAAATACACTGATTTTGTTAATGTTCCAAAAAGAATACAAGTATCATACTGTTTAAAGATTTCTTGACCAAAATTGCCTTTGATAATGTGTTTCTTCCTATGTTCTTCATGAAAGTTGGCACTCCCTGGTAAATGGCAGCACTTCCATGGTGTGCAGCATGGCTTGAGGTAGCAAAATCTGTCCCTAATAATAGAGTTAAGCAAACTGTTAAAATAGGAACTGAACCAAATGCCCAGATCTCCTCCTCAAATTCAAATGAAACCTTTCTTTGAGGTTCAGAAATGTTTGGTTAGCTTTAAATTAAACAATGTTGTGTTTCTACACATCCTGCTTTCAGCAAAAACTCCAAGCAGAAACACGAAAATATGGCAGGTACATCTATGTTTGCACTATTTCTGGCTCAGCTGAAATCAGGAAACACTGGAAATCTCACAAAATCAGCTTTGCCTCCCAGACTATCCAGCTACCAGGTTCTGTTGCTGTAACCCCACAGAATACAATGTAACTCATGTACATACCAATTTATTATTAATTTTTCACCAAATAACTGTGATAAACAAGTTTATCAGACTATCAGACATATGAACCTCCCATTTTTATTCAGTTGTGGCAGCATACTATATAGCTACCTTATATTCCTTTTATGCTCCTTCTCACTGAGTCACTGGCATAGTTGCCTAAAGACAAAACACCTCTTGTAAAACTCAACAAACCAAAGCACATCATAACAAAGATAACAAACTAAGCATATGCATGTCGTGCTTCATATTTGGTTTGTGGCTAATTCAAAATGTGTAATCCTGAATTTTGCTGCTTGATATCTCTTTGACAACTCTCTGCATTGGATTTGTAGAGCATAAATATGAAGACAACACCATTGCTTTAGAGGAACATATTTAGCCATATAAAATTGCCCTGAAAAACAGGGCAAAATTTTTAAAGCACTTTTGTGTACCAGACTTTTGCAAAATTGCAAATTTGTATTTAAAGGAACATTTAATGCTATTGCTGGAAACTATATCACTGTCAGCAAAACATAATACAGACACCCTGATTACCCAGCTATCTGCTCAACCGCAACAAAGCCATCCCAAACGATTCAGTACCGCAGCTTCATGCTTGCTAGCCAGATTTATTATATTTTCCAGATTCTAACAAGACACATATTAAGAAATGCATGTTAATCATTGTCCTAATGAGAACAATATGCAGTTAGCATTTAGAGTGTCACACAAAAAATACAGAAGGCAAGTAAAGAATAAATGCACTCTAAATTCAAGGAAACCCAATCCTTCTTTCTACTAGCGTGTTTCAGTGAAATGGCCCTCTGCAAGAGAAATTTTTAATGAACTAGCTAAATTTTAACTGGTATGGATATATGCTTTCATTAAGCATGGGGCAAAGTAAAATGCCATTCTGACCACAACTGTGAAAGAAAAACAACCACTGTCCCGCTTGCTTACGTACAAAAAGCTATGAGTATATAAAGCACTAAAAGCCTGCCCAGCACCTCTCCTCTGGAGACACCAAACTTCCCAGTGTTTACATCCGTTTGCAGCCAGATGACTTCTGTAGCAAACAGCTACCCAACATGTGTAAGAGGACAAGAATCTGTCTTTAAATTTATTTCCAAGTACTAAATAAAATGCATAACTTACAGAATAAACCAGTTAATCTAATTTGGTAAAAGTGCAAAACCCATTGCGCTTCTGAGAGCCTCAAAGGTGCATGAAGGTTTGGTTTGAATTTTCTAATGCAAAATATGTGCACTCCCTGCGCTTTTTGGTTATATGGAGATAATAAGATTTGAGGTGCTGATGAAACAGCAAATAAAACAGGCATCAATGGAGTGGGTGCAAAAGAAGGCAAGATTGTCATATCTGCTTAGGCTGCAGTGCCTTGCTGCCACACTACAGAGGACATCTAAAACCTGCGCATCCCATTCCTCCCTCTCACCTCTTCTCACAGGTAACAGCCTCTGTGCTTCTCTCCATTCCGACCATCAGGCACTGTGTGAATGCTGATTCAGTCTTTACTAACTATGCATGAAGAACAGCTTCTCTGTTTTCAAACGTCCTTGGAATTACAAAGGTGTTTCCACACCCTGAGTAAAGACTGTTGAAAGTGGCCACAAAACATTAAAGCAGTTTAGAGTGCAGTACCATTCAATCCCTTCGCATACGTTAAAGCTAGTATTGCCTTGGAAAGTGAGTGCTGAAGTAAAATGTCACTGATAATTGTCTCATAACACCCCACTGGAAGCCCTCTCCAAAAGGGAGATGCATAAAAACTTCAGCTTACTTCTTTTTGAAGGTGTACCTCTCCCTTTCCCTTCCTTTCACACCATTCTCCCAAGAAACAGGAAAGTATTTTTTGCATGTCAGCAAGCATTACATGAATAAAGCTACACCAGGTTCTTTTCAGAAAGAACAAAACTTAGCTGAAAAATTGATTACCAGCTTCCTGAAGAGCAGAAAGAAAAAAAAATAAAAATACCCCAAACAGAACATAAAGCAAAATAAAACCAAAGTAACAAATTTACGCCATTTTGATGCATATAGTTTAAAATTATATTTTTCACTTAGGGATGAGGTTTTACGCAGGTCATCTTTACCTTCAAGTCTCTAGAAGTAACAACAATGACAACAAAATTTAGCTTTTTCTTCTAGACAGTACCATTCAATGCTGCTGTCTGGTTATGCTTTGTCTTCTTGAAAAAATAAATAATGACATCTTTGCAAAAGGAATATCAACCTTAAATAAATAGTATCTAGAAATATTGTATTAATAGCAACTATGTAACACTGCAAGTGCATCACTGAGCAGGTTAATGTGATTTAAAGATTTCTTTTGTTTTATATATTTTACTCAGTTATATGCTTATGTTCTCTCTCAAGTGAAAACTTACAAACTCCAAAAAGAGCAACATTTAGCTTGAAAAATCAGCTTATAGGTCAACACCTGACTACTAAAAACCATTCTCTTGGCTAAAACGTGTTAGCCCAGGGCAGCCAGTGTCCATAATCAGCATTCATCTTTCATCCTCGTCAGCTGGGCTTTCTGGCAGGTGCTGGGAGGGGTGAACACGGAGGGGTCTGTGATGCCAGGCTGGATGTCAAAGAAGCGAGTGGAGGTTGTCACGCTGTAGTTCCTGGTGTAGGTTTCCTGTACTGGGTAACAGTCCTTGACGGTGTAAACGCCGACCCAGGTCTCCACTGCAAGCAACCAGAAATGTGACTACTTTAGGTGACAAGACAAGATGAATGGGTCATGGTGATGTCAGTCTCTTTTAACTCGTTGCTTCTGTTTAACACTGTCTATTCAGATTCTCATGATAATTTTTTTTAAATTCCTATTATTTTCAAACATTTCTAGCAGTTCATTATCTCAAGACTACACTCAATGCTGATCTCCTCTACGTATGTGATATAATGAGTCTGTCCCTTATTTAGCTTCAATTTAATTCCAGAGTGCTAACCTCAGAGGTGTTCCCTCACTTTCTTTCCCCCTTGTTCTCTGTCATCACCTTTACCTTCTCCACTGTGCTATTTAGGCAGTGGCAGCAATACGATTGAAGTGGTTTCCTTTGAATACCCTTTGCTTTTATCTCTCTTTTATAACCTCACAGACACCTTCTGTGATCGTTGTTTACCCCTTCAATCACACTCCATCCTGTTGTTTTATGCATTTCAGATCTCTTGATAGCAGAAACTCATGATGTTAAAATTACCTACCGTGATCATAAATCAGTTCCTCTGAGGAATGCCTGTAACAAATCTTTCTAGTCCCAAGGACACTTCCTTTCTCCCACCCAGCAGCAATCACATACACTTACTTTCAGTATTTTCAGTTTTGTGTCATAGGCTGTAGCACAACCACATTACCAGAAATAAATAAATGGTGACATGAAACACACATATACTGTATCCAAAGAAAGGGTAGCAAGCTAAGTAATATTTGAATATACCTCTTTTGAGCATGCTAATATACCAAAAACATTCTGACCTCAATTAATATGGTTTTGAGTACACAGAAATGGAGGAAATCTTTTACTGAACAAGTCTTCTCTCAGAATTTAGAATAAAAAATCATGCTTAAATATGATGCTACCAAAGTAGCCTGTATGTCCCCTAAACCTTTTATAATTGTAAAAGAAATATAATTTTTACAATCCAAACCAGTACTAGCTGAAAGGTATATAGGTAGATAGGTAACTTTCAGACATTATGTTTATGAATGATCATACAGAAAAATACTGGAGATACAAAATAATACAGGGTAAAAATCACACATCATTAATTGAATGAATCTGCATATAAAGTTCCACAAAAATTCCAAATATTTCAGATCTGAAAAAAAATAAAATTATTGGAGTGAGTGATAATTTGCCTCTTGCAGAATACCAGAGGATATATCAACCTCAAAGTTACAGAAGTCTAATGATCTTATCCTTCATTCTCTACTTCATTTGTTCTACTTTTATTCAAGAAAGAAGTATTTTCCTCTGGCTAAAGGCTCAAGTTTATAACCAGCCTATACATTAGATGTCCATAACCATAAGTATTGCTTTAGCTGAATAGTCCCATAAATTTCACAGAGGTTTTAAAATTATTTTTATAGTTGTTTGGGTCATCAATAAACCATAGATGAAACTGAAGCCAAAATTCTAATAAATTTCTGTGTATTCAAAATCTAACATACTATACCTTGGAAAATTCAGCCTCCTTTCTTTTACAATGCAAGTGTTCAGCTGCCAAGTGCAGAATTAAGCCTTGTGCTCACAAGCACAAGGTATTTTTTACCAGTAGAGAGCAGAACAAAATTTAGACACATATTAAGGATTTCAGTGGCTGCAGAATCATGTGTAGACAAACACTGACAACTTGCTTTGTTTCTGTTACACAGACTCTAGTTTGAGTGTGCCCCTAATTATAGTACCAATTCTTCTCTAGATTAATTTTGGATACAGGCTGCCAGATTCAGACATGAAATGATGCTGTTCCATGCCAGACCCTGTATGATATCAAGTACAACACAATCAAGTCCCCTGAACATACTTAATCCTGCTGAGATATGAGATTTTCCTAAAAAAATGCATTGTTATTAAAATGATATTCTGTGCACAGGGCAATTTCATTACTTCTTCCAGAGAACTTTATAGAAATATGTAAAGCTGGGGTGAAACACCAGTGAAATAAATTTATTTTTCCCTGTGCAGCAGAGACATGGATTATTATTAAAATAAAACAAAAGCATGAACATACATTTCCTGGCTGGTTTTCTGTCAGACCATTCCTGTACCAAAACTTCATCTCCAGGTCCCCCAATGTAGTACTGATCTTCATAAGTTGAATTGGCAGGAATATCATATGGATCCCATGGCTCTGTCAGAGCAATCTTCGAGCAAAGCTTTGTAACCTGTTCAATCTGAAACATCACCGCATCTTTGTAGAGCAATATATACTCAAAGAACCTGAAACATTAAGAAAAAGCAATTAATATATATATAGTCTTTTTCTATCCTAAGCAAGGAACACTGCTGATACATAAGCTTGCCTTTGACTTGTCAGTATAAGAACATTTCCACTTGCATTAAATATGCCAAACTTTGAGAAATGCTAACCATTTGGGCTGAAACTTCCCATGCTGAAAGCTTCCCTCAGCTATTCTTTCCAAAATAAATAAATCAGGCTGAACTGGTTCAGCCATTTCTGAGAACAACAGAACAACTTTTCTGAGAACGACTAAGAGAAAAACATGTTATTATTCCTAGTTTTGTTTTGTTTTTTAATAACTGCTTCATTAAAAAACTCCACTGCCTCCATGTCTTGGAGAAAGGATTTGAAATTTTGGCAGGGGAAAAGTTTTTATTAAAAGTTGCCCAGATTTGGCTAAGTTGTAAGCCTTTGAAAAAAATCTGCTTGCATGGGCTGGACAGATTCACTTCTCCACGAATGTGGTAGAGCCTTCCTCTGTACTGGTTAGATGTGGTATCTGCCATCCTCACAGATGTTTCTCCATGGCAACACACACGGCTTAAGTGGGATGCAGTGGTGAAGGGGGAAGTACCTGGCCCCAAGTACAGAACTGAGAGGGTCACCCTCCATAAGGCACAGTTTCCCTCTGGAAGCCACCAGACCCAAGAAGTAGTGAAAATACAAAGCAGAGGAGCAAAATAGCAAGGCAGAGATAAGGAGAGGTGTGGAGCTCAATGAGCTTGAGAGGCTACAAAGTGAAGTTACCAGCACGGACAGTTAATAAGGATTTAAAACAAATCTTCTAATGAGTATGAAGTGACCATCTCTCTGAGGAGAAATTATAAACATTTATAGGGACACTTTCATCTACTTTCTTCTATCAGTCGTCTGGTCTACCACCACTACTGTGACATTGCTTCCATACCTTCAAAAAGCATGTGGTATGGTCCTTACCTTTTAACTGGGCACAAAACCAGAGAGAAAGAGAAAATCAAAATTATCGTAAGTATCAGCTGAACTTGAATACTCAGCTAGAAACAGCATAAACTTCACTTCTCCAGGGTACTTTGCATTACCAATCAGATGAGAAGTTGCTCAAAGCATGTCTCAAATCATTGTCATGCATGCTCTGCATCTTTTGCAAAGGACTTACAGAGGTTACTTTCTAAACCCTCCAAAATTCTGCATTATTAGAAGCCTTCCTTGAATATCTCAGCTCAAATATTTGGGTATAGGCTACTGTTATCCAGTGACTCTAGAGAAAAGGAAGGGAACAGCTTTATCTTTCCATCTCCAATTCTTGCTTCATTCACAATGCTGCCTCCATTTCCTGCAAAGAAAAAAGGCTTGGGTGTCCTAGACACGGACAGCTTCTACTTCACAAATTTGATGCTAGTCCCTAACACTATTCATCCTGTGCCATCAGAAAGATGGGAAGCTAGTAGAAAACACTGCATAATTCACGCAATTGAAGAGATGATGCACAAAAGCAAGAGCAGACCCTTCTCTATTTCCCAACTCGTGCATGTTTCTCTTTGCAATCCTCACACTCTTTTGGGGAGGATGCAAAGTTTACATAAAATAAGGTTGAAACTAAAACAATTTACAGTTTTAATTTTTGCACAACACAGTTGCACCAGACAGCAATAACTTCACCCACCACTGACATTATGGCATTTAAAGGTTCATAATAAGAAGTGTCTCAGCATGGTTAAAAGCATCTGAGCAACATTCCCATCACTTCTTGACAGCATCACTTATCCTGCATGCATGTAAACGTGGTCAGGCTAAATGCCCTTAGCTTGAACAGTGACAGAGAATATAAAATGGGCAAGGAGGCTGACATGATGTAAACGGGGGCCCATCTTTTACTCACAACCTTGCAAAACATGGGAGGTAGCTTGTCCTGCTTTTCAAGTTGGGGGAAACTTAAAACTGGGAACTTCCCCCACACTGACAAGACTCATGCAAAGAGGCTGACAAACTGCAAGGCTACATACAACCTTCCCCATGGTAAATCATTCTCCTGCCCATATTTTAAAATATTCCTGCTTCTGCCGTGACTTTCACCATCTAAACTTGTCTGACATTTTCATAGCCAAAGGCAAGTCATGATGTGCTACTGGAAGAATTCAGTATCTTTTTAAACTCCTTTCTTACATAAACCCAACCTGAGATCACATATGGACATACATAACTTTTATATCACATTTGGTGCAGAGAACATACAAGAACACCAAAATACATATATTTATGTATTTTCAATGAGAGTCTAATGATCCAACTACTCTTCAGCTGGCTGCCCAGCAGCTCCCATAAAAGTGGGAGGGGAAATGCCTTAGAGGAATCTATCACCATGCTTGAGACATCTGACTGATAATACAGTGGTTTTGTAAAAGAACACAAAACCCCAATGTATTAGAAAAGCATTACAAACTACTAGGAATAAAAATTAAACAGTCACATTTCTTTTTTATTTTAAATTCTCACTTAAAACTTAATTCACACAGAAATTTTACTCGCATCTTTAACAATCCTGCAGACAGCAAGGTGGGCATTATGAAAGACCAAAGTAAATGAAAATGAGGAAAATCCAAATAAATCAAACTCAGCACCAATCATCTCTCTGGCAGCCATTCCAGAGAGTAAGAGACACCAGTCCTACACCTTGATGTGCTGCTGGGATGAACTCTGCCTCTGTGGTGGCAGGCACATGAGAGGAGACCTGCAGAAAATGTTGTTCTGCTCACTGTGCATGACAGCCCTGGGTAAGCAGGGGCAAGATTTACACTGTCCTTCTTCAACCCAGATGCGCCTCACATCCAAGTTTTACAGAGAATTGCTCTGTGTCCTGGAAATAGTCAGCACAGAAACCTAAGATTACACAGCATCTGAGTTTAACAGCGTATGAAAGCTGAATGGTTAAGCTGTTGTTTTATAAGAAGTATTTACCAGCCAAAATTAATAGCAAAATGTCCACAAATATAAAATAATAATTTAAAAAAAATTTAAAATAAGAAATATTTTCCTTGTTTTGTTTTTAACCAGCCTGAGTTAACCAGCCTGTTTTTAACCAAATCCTGAGTATACTGCTTCTACTTGTTTTAGGTGCCTGAGATTTCATTGGCTTCTTGAGGGGAAGCACTGAGTCCTGAAAATAGGTCTTGGCAAAGAAACAGGAGAGGAAATTATTTTTAATTAGTTTATTTTTTTCAGAAAAATATAACATATTTGCACCCACCTGTAATATTATTTTTACAATAATTTAATTATTTAACTGCAATTTCAAGAAAGCCCCAACCTAAAACCAAGTGCCCCAACTAGGCCTCAATTACACACCTTGAAACAGATTTGAAGAAGCTATCTGGACAATTATCCTATTTGCCTGACTGAGATTATTCCCTTTTCTTTCCTATCCTATTCCACCCTACCCTGTCCTACTCCTCACCCCCTTGGACAGTATGGGACTCTCTCACGATCCTTAATATTCCCTTTGTCTGTGCCTGAAAATGGATAAATTCCAGCATATAAAGACACATGCTCCCATGCTTTAAAGAATTTCCTAACTCTGGACCACATCCTGCACAAATAATTTCACTGATTTTGCTGGAAGCAATCATGTCAGATAGGTGGGATGCAGGCTGGGTTCAGTACTTTCTTCTCCCAAGCTAAGGAAAGTACTTTTCAGAATAAGAGACAAGAGAGTTAAATACAAAGCCAGAATACCGTGACCACACAATCACAAGGTGAAGCACTTGTGTTACAGACATACTGCAAGGGGAGGGTGTGCATCCAAATACTGTCCTACCTCTGAGATTCCTCATGAAATCTGAGGAGATAGCTAGAAGACCCTCTCAGGACATAATCCAGATAACATAAAGACACACCCCTGGACTCTCACAAAGGCCTGAACTAATAAGCTTGTCTTCTGAATGGCTGATTTTTTGCATGTTAATAATGCAATCCATAACAATGAATTATTTTTCAACATTTGTCAGAAAAACCCACAATGTTAAGATCATGCTACCAGCTCCTTTTCAGGTGCTCAGTCTGCATCCTATGCTGGGTCCTTCCCAGTCCTGAAGCCTGCTAGCCTGCCCATCACCTAACACATCTGCCTGACTCCCAGGGTTTACTTCTGCACTTCCAAGGGCGTCCTTGTGAGAGCCAAACCGACAAGAAAGGAACTCTTGCTTCTTGCTGTCCAACTGCCTTTGCAGTGACTCAAAGGAGGAGAGGTGCTGTTAGTGGCCTGGCAAGACCCCTGTGATGTATTGAAGAATATCAGACAAGGTCATTTGCTAGAGAGAAGCAAAATAATGGTCTGAGATTGAAACTGGGTAATAGAAATTTTCTGTGCTAAATCTGGCTCTGCATCATTTTGCCCTGTGGTTTTGGACAATCAACTTACAGTACTGGAGCCTTAAAATGCTGTTTATTATTTTCCTTTGATTGCTGTAGCACTGGTGAGACACAAATCTGTGATCACAAACCAATTGAGTGAGGCATTGTACTAACAAAGAACAAAACCACAAATCATGTCTGAAAAAATCACTGTAACAATGGTAAAACAGACTTTCCTTTACTGCAAAGGTTTACTGGGGTTTCATGAACCTAGGGCCTTAACCTGTTGATTCAGATTTCCCCGCTGTAGCTACTGTAACCTTAAAACTCTCACTCATGTTAGCCAGGACTTACATTGCCTAGTAGTATAAAGCTAGTGAAAAACAGAAGCAAAATGTTATGTATTATTTGTATCTGAGATACTGTATTACTCAGCAGGAAACAGTATTTTCTATTTAATATCTCAAGCTGAGGTCACTGCAATTATTTCCAAACTAACTTTACTTTCTCTTTTGTGGTTAAACGAACGCTTGAAGCATCTGTCTGCCTTTGTTCTTTGACAGTTCTCTTTGTAAAAAAGACATTTTCAAACACTTTGGAACAAGTTAACCCCACATCTAACCACAAGAAATTTCACTACAAATATCCCAAACAAATTCTCTGTTCTAGTTTGCATGGACAGGTACAACCATATATTTAGTTCTTGAGGTATCTTGTATCCTCCTGATAAAATATCCCACAATGATACTACTCTTTTTTACTGAAGATGGACTGGGAGAATGGGAACCTTTACTAGAAGTGTGACTACATAACCCCATCTTCTCAGGTCCTCAGATCAAGAATAGTTCAAGGGAGCAAAGCTGCCAAGCAGACATGCAGACAGTTGATAAACACTCATCAGGTCAAGAACATTCATCTGCTTTTGGAAGAATCTGGCAAGCTCATTTCAAAAGGGAGAAGCATTCGTTTTTTAGTGTATTTCTGGGAACTCCTTTCCTCTTTCCCATGAAGTTTTCGGTAATTTCAGACTTGTGTTTTTCTTCTGGTATATCAGACCTCAACAACAACAGTAATTTACCATATTTGATCTCACATGTTTGGCAGTGGTGCAGGACTATGGTATATTGTACAAATACAGGACTGTGCAAATACATGTGACAGTAATTGTAATGTGATATTGTGTAAAAGCAGTATTTTTTAGTCTGACTTAAATCACTCACAGATTGCAAAGGCTTTTTTTTTTTTTTTTTTTTTTTTTTAATTTTCAAGGACATCAGGCCTCCTGTATCAGGTATCTAATTAACAAGGTATAAGAGAAACTTTGATCACACTACCAGTTTCTGAAGCAGAGAGAATTAGCTAATTTAAGTCCTGTTAATTATGCAGATCGTGTAGAAAGAAATATTAAATACAGGAATCAAAAGCTGCAAAGTAAAAGCTACACCAGCTAAAGGATGACATACTTTTGTGACTTTAATTATGAAACTCAATAAAAAATGATGCAATTTCTTATTATTTTCATTGTTTTCCCATAAATTAAATTAGTTATTTTGGCAAACACTCAGGGAAAATCAGCTCTTCAGCAAGAAGCCTGTTTCCTTTGCTGTCCCTTTTTGGCTATTTGACACTTCTTAATAATCCACCAAGTCACACCCCTGAGAACAATGCAATTGAAGTTGAAATTCAGAAAAACAATAAAGCATTTTGTTTAAGGGAGTTTTGCAAGAGGCTAAAAGATGCACTGCCCTTAATAGAGAGCATCTGTGTGTTTCCATAAGTAACAGTATATTCATAACTGGAGCCCTAAGTAGACAACAACGCAGCTCAAAAGAAAAGGAATGGAAGATGTGGCCAGCATACCATAATGCTTTCCAATGAATCAATGGAATCACCTCCTAGGGAATATGGTATATACTAGCAGAACCACACGATATCAAAATATACTTGAGGTCAGAGACTATTTTCCTGTTATGGGTTTGTAAAAAAGTCTAGTACAATGACACTTCCATGAGTAAGTAATAAGAAAGGTTACTGGAAAATCACAGCAGGGCTTAAAAGAGACCAAAAGGAGTGAGGAAGGTCAGGACTCACCTCTCAGTATATACAACAGACCTTAGGCAAGATGAAATAATAAAGAGGGAAATGACAGAGGTACATTATAATTTATTTATTACATTTCTCACCCTCTTTGTGCTATATGCAGAAGGGCAGTAAATAACTCAGTTGGAAGAGTCAATGCTCAAAACTGAGACACTGAAATGCTCTTTAGAGAGTGCAATTATTTTAAGGCACTCTGTGAGCTTGTAAAGACATAAGAAATAGGAAAACAGAAATTTAACATGTAGAGGGAGCCAGAGAAAACATAGTTACAATGACTGAGAGTATCTCAAAATGGGAAAAAAACCCCAACATACCCAAGCACAGAATACATACCTGTTTTCTTGTTTTTAATTTTACCTCTAGAGACCAGCCAGGAGCATGGAGTTCATGCCACAAGGGCTGGCAGGACATGGGCAGGGCCAGGAGCAACAGTGGCCAAGCCCCCCTAGCATGTATAAATGGAGCTCATAGGGAGCAGTAGAAGCAGAAGGGCCAGATGGGATCCACCCAACAGTACTGAGGGAGTGCACAGAATTGCTCACTGAGATACTTTCCATCATTTCCCAGCAGTCCTGGCTCACTCAGGAGGTCACAGTTGACTGGAAGTTAGCAAATGTGGTGTTCATCTGCAAGAAGGGTAAGGAGGATACAGTGAACTACAGGACTGTCAGCCTGATGTCAGTGCCATGACAGGTCATGGAGCAGATCACCCTGAGTGGCATTACGCATTGTGTGCAGAATTGGGTCCAGCCTGCAGGGGTTTACAAAAGGCCAACCCAATCGCCTATGACGAGGTGACCCGCTCAAGTGAATGAGGGAAAGGATATTGATGTATTACTGGGTTTTAGTAAAGTCTTTGACACCATTATCCACAGCATTATCCTGAAGGAACTGGCTGCCCATGGTTTGTATGGGTGCACTGTTCACTGGGCTACTGTCTGAAAAGCCGGGACCAAAGATGATGGTCAATGGAATTAAATCCAGCCAGTGGCCAGTCATAAGTGGTGTTCCCAAGGGCTCAGTACTGGGGCTAGTCCTCTTTAGTATCTTTATCCATGAACTGGATGAAGGGAACAAGTGCACCCTCAATAAATCTGTAAATGACACCAAGTTGGGTAGGGGTGTTGCTGTTCTGCTGGAGGGTACAAACTCTCTACAGAGGGATCTGACAGGCTGGATGAATGGGCTGAGGCTAATGGTATGAGGTCAACAAGAGCAAGAGCTGGGTCCTGCACTTGGGCCACAACAACCATAGGAAGCACTTCAAGCTGGGCAAAGAATAGCTGGAGAGCTGCCCAGTAGAAGGACCAGGGGTTGCTGGTGGTCAGCTGAACATGAGCCAAGAGTGTGCCCAAGTGTCCCAGGAGGCAAATGGCATCCTAGCTTGTATCAGCAATTGTGACCAGGGCAGTGATTGTCCCCTTGTACCCAGCCCAGTGAGACTGCACTTAAAAAAGTGATGAGTTCTGTGTCCCTCACTACAAGAAGGACATTGAGGTGCTGAAGCAAGTTCAGAGAAGGGCAGTGGAGCTGAAGAAGAGTGGAGCACAAGGCTGATGAGAAGAGGCTGAGGGAGCTGGGGGTGTTTAGCCTGGAGAAAATGAGGCTCAGGGAAGACCTAATTGCTCTCTACAACTTCCTGAAATGAGGCTGTAGCCAGGTGGGCGCCAGTCTCTTCTCTAAAGGAACAAATGGTAAGAGAAAATGGCCTAAAGTTGTGCCAGGGGAGGTTTAGGTTAAATATCTGGAAAAACTTCTTCAAGTATTTTAACAGGCTCAGTAGGGTGGCTGAGTCATGATCCCAGGAGGTATTTAAAAGATCTGATGATATGGTGCTTAGGGACATGATCTAGTGGTGGCCTTTGTTGCTGTTAATTTAACTCTTGGACTCAGTGATCCTAAAAGTAATTTGCAACATAATTAATTTAATGATTCTAATTGTCAGATTAACCTGGAGTTTTCACACCTTTCTCTTAACCAAGGTCTGAGACAGGATATTAAATTGGATGTTACCTCTGCCCCCTCTGAAAGTATCTATTTTAAACATCAGAAAAGCATAGTAGAATGAGGTTCCTTAATTACAAATAACGAAATTAAATTACTCTCCCTTTTCCAGACATGTGTTTTAGAATAAAATAATAATAAAATACAAAAAAACATTTTTTCAACTAGAATGGGGTACTGCAGCTTCTTACACATCTTCTGATTTTAAACACAGGAGGATTTTCATATACCACAAACAGGGACTGCATGCATTTCAGAAGCCCTATAATGATCTTCATTGAGATTGTAAATCCCATCATGCATACACTTGGCCAGTTAGTCACCTTTCAGTACGCATTCTTGCAGAAAAAGTAATCATGAAGCAGTCTGAGGAACAGATTGCCCTTTGGAACAGATGGGGAGGAGGTCCCTATTCCGATAGAGAAAACTTTTCTTTCATGATGGAATATTCCCTGGAAAAATTTGTGAGTATATGAGCTTGTACCAGATTGCAGTCCCAAGATGTAATGTTTTCCACCTTCCATCTGCAATGATTTGCTTAAGAGGGATGATTCAGGTCTTTCTGATATCTATCCAATATAAAAAATAGAAAGACTCTTTCAAGCAAGTTTGGAAGTCCAGCCAGATAATCAGATGCAACAGTTTGAAAGCTAAGTACTCTTCAACTTTCCACCTTCCAACCAAAGATCTGAGTATAGCTTATTGTTAAATAAACTTTGTGAAAGATGGAGATTCACTTCACGGGAAATACATGCAAACCTGAAATCACTGAACTACATTCTTTCTCCCCACCTCCAATGTAAAAATAACTTCATTTCAACCAGAAGTCTCTGTGCAGGTTTTTTTCTTCTTCCTTCAGCAGCTATCAATCAAAAGTAATATTGTTAGGTGAGTGCATAAATTAATGACTGGGTTCAAATACAGTGTGTTGGTGTGTTAAAATTCCAGGTGGAACTGACTGAAAGTGTACGAAACAGAAGAATTATGGAAAAGAAGGGAATGACTGTGAGAAAGAAAACATATAATTAGGGAAGATGTTAACTGATACATGGTTGTAAAGGAAATGGCATTTTGAACACATATCCACTGAGAAGTGATGCAGTGCACAGTAACGATTTAGAAAGGGAAGTTTATAGTTCTGGGTCCATTAGAGAGGTTATTTTCTACTCTGCTTAGTCCTGGTGAGACCAGAATGCTGTTGTTCCTGGTTTTGGATGTCCCACTTAAGGGAAGAGATAAACTGGTAGGATATAGTCCAGAGAACAGCAAAGGCAGTGGAATGTTTAAGAAACAGCACCTATGAAGAAACCAAGCATGTTTAGTCTACAACAGTAAGAGTGAGGTATGATGATAAGATGATCAGTGTATCAAAAGTTAAAAATGAATACCAACTTTTCTCCACATCACCTGAAACAAGGAAGGCTTACATAGGAGATACTCTGAAAATGTCTGTGTCTTCTCACAGCCCAGCTTTTACAAGAACTGGTAATAGAACCAGGGACCAGGGACAACCCATGCAAAGCTTTTCTTCTCCAGGATGGAGGAACAGGTTATATGGCAACTTGGAGACCTTCCCAGCCTTACATATAAGTGATTGGAGAATACTGATGGCTGCTGGTCTTTTTTGTTTTGTTTTTTTTTTTTTGTAACAGACTAACTCAATCAATAAGCCCTGATATTATAAGTCTTGGATTCTTGACACTGCTACCTTCCTAAAGATGCTGAACCTTTGGGGATGATTTCCTGAGACCTCCCAAATGCAACAGTAGCACTCTCTGAGGAGTCTCAGTAGAGGGCTCCATCTTATTTCATATGGGAATTTGAGAGATAGTACTATCTCCTGCACACTGATGACCTTCAGTTCTGTTTACCTGCACAATTAACTCTAACTACATCATCTCACTGTTTTCAGTGCCTGAATGAATTAATGACAATACTGTCTAAAATCAGGACTGGTGAGATAGGAGTCAAATGAAACATGTTCAGCATTCACAGGGAATAACCAAAAGGCTGAACTATCTGTTAAACTTGCTCTTCACTGAACTGTTTTTCTTTGGTCCTCTATTGATTTATTGTGCTTTTTGTTCTAACAACTTTTCCAACTTTGGGGAGGTGGGGAGTGGCTTTCAGAAGTCACCACATGCCTACTGCTTGTAGTAATCCTCTGTAAGCAATAACCATGACACAGCACAAGAAACTGGCATGTCCTTAAAAATCAGCTGGACAGAAAATACATAAATAATTAGTACATGAAAATTCATTTCAAAACTTTTATCTTCAAGTTATTGGGCACACATCAGTGTGTTTGATACTGAACTCTTTCACAGGTTATCTGTCAGTCCATCACAGAAACAACAGCTGCTGAAAACACCGCAATCAGTTAAAGAAAGCATGGTTAAGCATGTATTTCTATTTTTAAGAATGTTTATAGCTATTTCAATTGTATTAAACCCCTGACACGTTTATTTTTCATTCAAGGACAGTTCTATGAAGCAGTAGCAAAGAGGGCAAGACCTGTAAATAATATTGGTATAAATATACTACACTGGCACAGCTGAAAGTTTTCCATTACTCAGGAAAAGGTCACTAGACCTATTGAACATGTTTAGACTACCCATGCTGCTTAAACCATGACAAAAATAGCTTTACCATTTAGCATCTGACAGAAATACAAATTCAAGTCTTTAGCAAGCTGGTATGCTTACCTAATTTTCGGGTGTTTTCCTGACATGGAGCCCAGTGTCCTACATGCACTCACAGCGAGCCATAGTTTTGTTTGAGCTTTGCTAATCATATGAATTTAGAACTTTTGTGCATGCTAAAAGTGTTTTCCTTTACCGTTCCAATAATCATAACAGAAATGAATGTGACTCATTTTAAAAAGAGAAAATTGCTTTATAATTATTTTAAAATTACGGTCTCATATTTGTATATTATAGGTTTTTTGCTATTCTAATTGCATTATTTTATATATTTCATGAGCAAAAGTTTCAAAACTGAAGTGATTTTTAACAGCTTCCTATTCTGGGTGTTCAACATGAAGGTACTTAAAAAGGGCAAATTTTCAGAGGGACAACATTCAGTATTTTCTAAAATTCAGTGTTAGAGTAATCACTGCAAAATTGAGGCATCCAATCTTACTAGAAACTTTTTTTTGTATTCAAAGACTGCGTAAGAAACTCCTAAATTCTCTCCCAAGAGAAGCATATCAGCAGAAGTCCCTGTCTGCCCATCATATTTTCTCACTAATCTCTCATGTTTGCAATTGTGAAGAGACAATTGTTTCCTCATCCTAAGAGCAGATCCTCATGTAACTGCTGCTGTTTATAATTTCCATTCACTGGCTACATAATTAGAGAAAAATATGGCTCTATATCCCTTCTCCAAAATTATACATTAACCTGACTCAAAGACATGTGAAATCAGCCAGAAAAGTTTCACTGATTTTTATGGATGCTACATCAGGTGCTCCATTTAGAATAAATAAATAAGCCAAAAAAAGTTTAAAACCTAACATTGCTATCAACTTACCTCAAACAGGCAACATAAGGAGATGCTGAAAGGCAAACATAACATTTTATGGAATCTTGACTACGCAAAAATATATTTCCACAAGTTTTAGCCAACTTTTGCATATTCTGTGCTTTGTGATATTTTTCTTCTCCCTTATAGCATTCTGGGCCTTGTTTTTAGGCAAAACAATTAACATCTTTATATCCTTAACTGCAAACACCTAAATTATATTAAACATCTTTTTGTCATAAAAACTCTCCTTTGGGAAAGTTTTTAATGTAGTCTCTTGCTAGAGCTAACTGGACAAAAATCCTACAACTCTGAGAGTATGGAAACTCAGAAAAATTAATGTGCTTATGAGAAATCTTTGGAGCATTTTCATTTATCCATTTGTTTTCTGGTCTGCTGTATTACTTGGGGTACTTAATCTCCCACACTCTCTGCATTGCATTACCATGCAGCTGAACTCATCCAGGGAACAGGAAAGTGGTTTCTGAGGGAGGGAGGTACTACTGAGGCAATAATCATGGGTAGAGAGGATGGAAAAAAACCTTCTGCACCAACCAAGCCTCATGTTGTTACTGCCTGTCCCAGGGCTCTGCACTGCAGGTGTATCTCAAGGGCATTGTACCTAGAGGCTGCTATGATCAGATCTCACAAAATCTAATTTCTACATGTCCTACTTCAGTCCAAACATTTCAGGCTAATGATTTGAGCTGCCTTTATTCCTTATATTTGATGCCTGTCCATCACTGTACTAAGATCCTGGAAAACATCATACATGTATTGTAATGATGAGATGTTCTTTTACTTTTCATAATATTTTAAAGGACATTAAAAAACACAGAAAAATCATCTACCAAAATAATCTATGGAGTTTTACAGCCAAAAACTGCATTCACATATTTGGGGGCATGCATCAGGCTTGTAAGCCTGATTTTTTCCATTCTTTCACGAAGAAGGAAATCCAAAGAATCAAACTGTGTTCCAGACACGTGTTAAAATTTCCAAAACACAAGAAGACAGGAGGTCCCACTTGACCCACCACATATCCCTCTAACAGGCTCCAGTTAAGCAGTTGTGGTACCTACATTTTTGAGGCAGTGCCTTGAATGTTATTTGACTGTACACCATTTTGACTTGGCTTGACTATGCTATGCTAGCAGAACTTATGTGACAGACTGGGAACTCTGGACATCTCTAGTGACCAACTGTTTTCTTCTTCAGAGGACTAGATTATTTACTTATGGAATTTAAGAACTTACAATAACCTGGCTATGAGGTACACATCTTGTGAAGTCATTGACTCTTACACTCAGTGAAACTAACAAAAAATATATGTAAGTATGTCAATAAACAAAGAATACACATAAACGTATTGAGAATGAGTATCTTCATGCTTACATTTGGTTTAGAGATAGGCAGGGCAAAAGTTAAAAAAAAATTAGCAATTTTTTATCTTCTGCTGTGTTGAAGCAATTTTGCGGTCTCATACATTTTCCCTCTTCAATAACATGAGGATGAACTTAATGCAATAGGGTGTCTCTACTCTTATACCCTTATCTCCTTTTACTCTACTTCTTTTTTTTTTTTTTTTTTCTATAAAAAAAAAAGTACAGGAAATACCTCACCTTCACACTTTATCAAGCATGTTATCTGAACTTGTGCCTTCCTCTGTTTTCTGGAAGAGACAGGGTAAGAAACCAGTCTGGCTTTGCAAATCCTATGTGGTTTTGGGCACGGGTACTTAAAACAATAGAAAGAACTGTCCAAATAATCACAGAATCATAGAATGCTTTAGACTGGAGGAGACCTTAAAGATTATCTAGTTCCAGACCCCTGCCATGGGCAGGGGTATCTTCCACTAGATCAGGTTGCTCCAAGTCCCCAGGTACTCTCATGGATAAGAAAAAGAAATTAATTTCTTGTACAGAAGATGAAAATTAACAAATCTGGATCTAATTAAATAGTGGTACATTAATTTGGAAACTAATTCTAGTAAGAACTCCTCAATCTTTACAGGATTCTGCTCTACAAATAAGTATCCTCTGAGAATTACCATAACAGCACAGCATGAGTAAACTTTCCAGCGCTGGCTGCCTAAAAGTATGGCAGAATAGTAAGTTTCCTGGCAAGAAAAGTATCTGAATACGATAAAACCACAGTTGCAAATAGTATTAGGAGATACTAAAAGAATGAAAAATGGAACCTTTCTTCATTGTGCTCACTGTGTGGACTCTAGGCTCCATATGAGTGTTTAAAGACCTTTAGCACTGCCATGCACAAAACTGCCCTTGGAAAACTCTGGGGAAAATCTGGCCATTCCCCCTCAGAAACATTAATTTCTGAAACAACAGGTATCCATACAAACAGTAGGTTTCCATGCAGACAGCCTGCTTAAGGACAAATTTCCAGCTGTTTAGCAGCTATACAGGTCTCACACCAGCTTTCCAGTGTAGGGTTTCACCAAAAAAAATGGCAAAGCATGACACATTTTTGGGAGCCCTCTTATCTACTGAGCCATCTGATTTTCAGATGAAGTAGCAACCATCAATTCCCACAAGGAACTGAGAGGAGGACATCAAATAAGGGCTTGCTAAGTGTGAAAGTACCAGAACTGACAGAGACCAAAACCCCAGCAAAAACTCTTTTTAGTGGTTTATCTTCCTTGCTATCTTATACCACTTTTTTTTTTTTTTTTTCTTTTAACTGCAGTTGGTCCCAAGCTCTGAATAAGAACAGAGTAGAATGAAGACAGTTTTTGTTCTTTATATTGCTACTAAAAAGGATTATATTATGTAGAGGTGTTTTGGGGCCCTTTTTATCTTACTCCATTAAAGCCTTAAGAAAATGTACATTAGAAAATGTTTTGCTCCAAACAGCCAACCTGAAAAATTAGTTACAGACATCACAAAACATTTCCTGCTAAAGCAGTTGACCGTGGGTTTTGAACATACACTCTAAAGTATGAAATAATATTTGGCAGCAGCTATAAAGGAACAGATTCTGAAGAGCACATTACTGCACTAAGAGTCAATCATTAAGGGTCAGTGAAGCTGTTTTTGGAATGATTTACTTGTGAACTATTCAACTGACCAAAAGGTAAATATGCAGGGTATTATTACAATGTTGTTTTTTGAACTAAGTAAAGAAGTAAGTAACCTTAATAAGAGATGTCGCAATACATGTGGTAATATCGGTCTTCTGCATTGTTTGCTATCTATCACATTATCACATTCCATTAGGAACTGTCCTCAGGAAAAATAATATATATAGAAAATAAGATAACTAGTAGGTAGACAGTATAACTTTCCATTTGAGAAGGGCAAATGAGTTTAATGAACTTAAGGATAAGCCACTTCTTAGATGCTTCATATTAAAAAATAATTTGAACTGCAATGAAGAGATTGCTTTTGTTTATAATTTAGGGAGAAGCTAGAGCAAAGAAAGTTTCAGTCTTCTAATATGCAAGAGAAGGCAGCAATCAAGATTTTTACTACTCTTTTAGAACTCCATAAATCTTACGTGCTCTTATACCTGTGGCTATTAGATCACTCTTTGGGGACAGTTGGGTTGAATCAGACATTTATGCAGTCCTTCCTACATGTAGTTCTATTAAGCTTTGAAACTTTTTCTTAGTTACAAAAAAAAAAAAAAAAAAAAAAAAAAAGGCAAAACAAAAAAAGAAATTAAAAAATGCAGACAGAGCTCCAGAATCAACATAATTTGGTATCTCTGAATGATAATCTAAATCTTCTTCACTGCCAGAATCTTACAGGTTATTTTTGTCAGACAAGAAATGAATAATGTCCTGAGACTGCTCACTTTCATATGCAAAAGAAATGAGTTATACACATGCAGAGTGGCATCAGCACACATATCACCATGGATTTTCAATCACACCTTCAATACAGCACTCTATACCACTGACCTTCAGCCACAGGGTTGGTTGACTGAAGTAATTTCCAACCTATGCATCCAGTCTCTTCTGTTCCTCCCACACGGACAGAAGGGCAGCAATCCAGAGGGATCCAAATTTCAGACAATCATTAAACCAACAAGGAGCTATTCAGTGGGGAAAGGCAGAAGGCTGGATGGCAGTTCCCTCTGGACTGGATTTAGCCCACAAAACATAGTCTGGATGATGCCAGAATAGAAGGGTAAGGTTCATAAGGAATGAAAGGGATAAAATAAGCTTTCATGGAATGAATAGCTAAGTAGCTCCCCAGACATATGAACTCTTAGTAGCCAAAGACTGAAAAATTGTAGTAACTACAGTGTGAGCACTGTACAAGAAGAAAATGCCTGCCAAATTCATGTTCTGATGCCAGAAATTTTTAAAATCATGAAAACACATAAACAAAAATCTGTAAAAGCATAAATATGGTCATTGCTAAGTTATGGGGACAACCATACTGACTGTAGGAATGTTGCTAATAAAATTCTCACAGCAAAAACAAGAGTTGCAGAAGTTACCTTACCTTTTTGATTTTTTGTAATACACAGGAAGCATTTTTCAATAATCAAGTGGGACACAACCCCAAATGTCTGCACATAACCCTCAAAACAATGATTACCTGACTCTCAAATAAATGTTAGCCAGGGATCTTTATTAACAAAAGATGAAGAAAACCTGTGAGTTCATGTGAAAACAAATGATTCCTTCTTTCTTACTACCACCTGTTATAAATTAGGTTATGGACAAGGACATTTAGGCTGCTGTTGGAAACCCCCAATTTACTCCTGGGTATGAAAGTATAAGAGGTACCAGCTCCAGAAATGAATACACTACTTAAAACAAAGACTATCTCATATGTTGAACGTTCCTTGTTTCCACACATGGGAACACATTCTTGGCAGAAAATCCTGTCCTTGGCCCATGACTCTCAGGTATGGCAGAGTGACCATGATACAGGCAAAGAAGCATCCTTTGGAGCCTCGGGACAACACAAAATTTCCCTGTGGAATCCAAGATCTCTAGTCAACATACATACATCTCCCCTGGGGCCATGAAAGTGAGGCAGTAAACAAAAACAACTGAAAGAAACAGGGCTGCTTGGCAGGTGAGGAGAAGTTTCACTGGCCACTGGTACCTTTATGTTATGCAATGCCATGTTGGGCATAATGCTCCTTATTCTAGAAGAGCCAAAATATTGCACAAAGTGGCCCTGTTTTACCCAGACATCATCCCCTCCCCAGCACATCAGACACTGTACTGTGCCTTGAAAACATTCTGGAGGAGAAAATAATTTCCCCTTTGAGTAAAGAAGAGCAACAGGTAAAAAATACTTCATGATAGATAACTCATCTAAGTTGCTGAGCATGCGATTCCTTGCAAATCTACAGGTAAGGCCAAAATGAGTCATCTGAAGACAGGAATGAAGCTGATCAAAATGAGGTCCAGGAGTTGGATTGTTGCTGCTGCAGCTACACAGATTCATAGCTGGACGGGCTCAAGTCTAAATAGCTCAGTATTATTTATTATGCCATGTCAAGGTAAGCCACCAGTTAGTTTATAGCAAAATGGAGAGGACAGAAGGATACCTGAACCATACCTTTCAAATTCTGAATCAATTGATGACTTGCCATACCAAAAAAGGCATAATAAGGTACTATTTCACTGACTTCACTTGTCTGGGAAAATGTCATCCAGTTGAAAGCCTGTCCCATGCAGCTAATAAATGGATACGCCTGTTGATATGCAACACAAATCAGGTCTCTCTCTGGAAAAGAAAACTTTTTTTTTACTTCATAGAAGCCCTATATTAGGAAATTCTGGTTTAACCTTCAGAGGAGATACTTTTTCAGATGAATGGCCTTTGGTCCTGTGAGAATAGGTGTGATGTTGTCAGTTGTGACATCTGAATTGCGTCAGGCCTCAAGCTGAATGGAGCCCAAATTAAGACCACAAACATAAAGATGTCTTTTATTGTGTTTGTTTAGCTGTGCAGTCACGTCACCATCAGCTGTCTGTGACCACAGAACACTGAATCTCTTTCTATTCAGGTCCACTTTAAATCTCTACCAAACAAAAAAAGGCAAACCCCAAAAAAGAAGAAAAAAACATGAATAAAATTTACAGTGATTTATCTTTCGAAAACATTGGTCCAAGTTATAGAGATATAGGCATATTATATCTTCAGTGCAGTCCTGGTTTTGCCTTAAGTTTTTGCCATAATGTCAAGTACAAAATGAGCCATTAGTTTCAATGCAAAAACACATTACTTCAAAAAGTTCAAACAGACAAGAGATGATAAGAGGGAAGAAAGAAGTAATCCCCTAAATTTAAAGGGTTCAGATGGATAAAAGGCTTAAGCCAATATCCACTAGCATCAAGTACAACGTGGTGTTAGTGACCACCATTTAATGTCTTTTAGAAAAACAAAACTTCTTAATGAGAACCTCTGTTTTTTCACAACATCCAGTAAACAATATCTAAAACTCATGTGGTAGTAATGACCCCAGTGAGTGTCTGACAGTGGCTTTTAAGTACACCAACCAGAACTCTAGCAAATTACCAATTTGAGGTCACTGGACACTTTATCTACATTTTTTCTCTAGCTTTAAAGGGTTTTGTGGATCCTGCTATTTTGAATTTAAGAGCCAGTTTATTTTGTTCAGTTTGGATGTGTGCTGTGTTTTGGTACTGTATGAAATGGCTCCAGAGCACTAATGGACAGTGGTTTCAAGAACATTACACTAAACAGAACAGCCATCTCAAAGCAATGGATTTGCTTTATTCACACTCAGGTGCTTTTTTCCAGGTTTGTGTTTTTTTTTTTTTTTTTTTTTTTTTTTTTTTTTTTTTTTTTTTTTTTCCCCCACAAACAAATATGCTGTTGTTCAAGGAAGCAGAGCACACAAGACAGAAAAAGCTTTGCTAAGCTAACAGTTCCCAGCTTCCTCTAACAGGGTCCACTTGTTTGTTCCTGATGAAGTCTGATGACTGAAGAATTTCAACTGCCTCCCCTGAGCAGTGTTTTAATCTCTTCCCAACCAGCCCACCTGTAACAACAAAAGCAATTGACTCCAGTGCCTTCCTGAACTGTATAGCCCGGCTGACTTCCAACAAGGTTAAGAACTTGGAAAAAGGGAATTATTGCTGCTGCCTGTGGGCAGAAACAAACAGATTTAACGGTTGGAGTGAGACAAGATGCTCCTCCATGCAGCCATCACAGACCACAGCTCCCTCTTGGACAGTGCTCTTCTGCAAGGAACCAGCAGCCTTGGCAAGGGGCATCACTGAGGGACTCAGTAAACTGACTTGTAAATGGACTTATGATGGAAATGAGATGAGGCTTGTACAGCCAACACTCCACACCCCATCACAAAACTCTCACTAGAACAACTGAGGCTTGCTTCAGGCTATTGCCTGGCATCTGTCAGTGTGCATCCAGCACTGCAGCTTTCCAAAGCCACCTTTCCAAACTCACAGTCATTAGCAGCAGCTGACATTTGAAAGAACTTGACACCTATAGGAAGAAAGTACATGCAGGAGGTTGAAGTACCTCCCCTCAGTTCTTGCTCTCAGGAGTTACATACACAGCAGCCTATCAAGAATTTTAGGTCCCATGAACTCAGGTTACATTTAAAGAAACTGCTGAAAACTCACTTCTGTTTCACTGCAAATTAAGGGTCTCATAAGTCTGCACATTCTACATAATCTTAAAAAATGGAACTTGGGTTTCTAGGCTACTTGGCCAATTCTGAAAATTTTACCCATGACAGTCTTTCATTCCCCAAAACATTAAACTGCAGAAACCACTCCCAAAACCAAGTCTGGGAAACAAATTTGCAGTTGCTCAGGGTAGCTCAATACTTAGCCTATTGAGTCACCACAATGACCACAGAACGGATGGATTATATGATTTTAATAAGTCAGACACCGCTGTTTTTTCCTTTACAATCACACATCCTAAAACAACTAAAAAGTAGTTGAGATAAGTCAGACACGTGTGCCCACACTCTGTTTATTTTGAAGAGTCATCACCTCTTCTCCAGATGAATGTTGTTATATTTGCACCTGACCTTATGCTGCCTCTCCTCAGTCAAGGACAGAGATTGACACGCACAGGCAAAGAGCCTGCCAGAATAAGAGACTTATTTCTCTAAACACAGCTTTGACACTCCTCTATCACACCAGCAGTTTGTGTTGCCAGGTGAGAAGTTTATCCTCCCCTTAACTGTGCCAATCTTTTGCAAATATGAGCGAACTAAAGGAATTTAACAACATGCACTTCTGTTTTTAAATTAACGTGGATAAAGTACTTCCTGATTGGTTTTTTGCTGAGCAGTTACAGTTTTTAAGACACTAACCCTAACAGTTTCAAATACACAGGCATCTCAATGTGCTGAGTACTGCACAATAGGCCAAGGAGGTTACTGTAAAAATACAGGCACAGAAGGAAAAAAAGAAAAAAGGCAATTTTTTCCTCCAACTGACTTTCTTGACCACATGGAATTTTTTTTTCTTCCCACCATCACATTTCTCATGGGACAACCAGTTATTGGGCGTTCCCTAAAAATCATTCTGTGGAAAACAGTATGGAAGATAAGTGTGAAACTCTGTGAACACAGCATGTGACAAGTAGTACTCCAGCTACCAAACACCATCTGTAGCATTTCTGCTCTGCTCCTCACTCCATCCTGTTAAGTGGCTTCAGCAGTGCCAAAGAGCACACCTCTTCCTCTGTTTCTCGGAAAATGAAAGGTGATGGATAACATGAAGTTATGGCCACAACGCAGTCAGTAGGATTTTTTTGTTTGGACTTTTTTTGTGGCAGGATTTCTCACCGATTTGCAGAGATGCCATACTCAAATCTACA
Organism: Zosterops lateralis; assembly: GCF_965231275.1. Lineage (NCBI taxonomy): Eukaryota > Metazoa > Chordata > Aves > Passeriformes > Zosteropidae > Zosterops > Zosterops lateralis. The sequence goes on along the minus strand of NC_139762.1, from coordinate 49,204,286 downwards.
CCATTTAAAGTTACCTTAAAAAGAAACGCTTTCCCCAACTGCAAACCACTCTAGTAACTGCTACCTATTTTGTGAAGTGTCCTGAGACAGAGGCCAACAGAGGGCTGAACAAGAGTGAGGAAGGTTTAACACCCAGAGAGCACCAAAGGAAGAAACTTCATATAGGAGGCAATAAAGGATTAAAAAACATGTTCTGTGTTTAACAGCATGAACACAGCTTTGCCTCAAGAGTTCTAGGGAGCTGTTTCAAGTGCTCCCCTTTCACACTATACCTGGAATGACCTAGTCCAAATGAGAAACAGCATGTTTGTTTTCTTTTCTCTTTTTCTGCTATCAGTATCAGCTGAGCACTACACAAAACTTTAAAATTGTCCCTGCTCATCTTGTCTATCCCCAAAAATTTGATCCTGAAGGGAAAGAAGCAGTAGGGCAAGGCACACTGGAGAAAACAAAAGAAACAGAGTGTAGCTAAGGCTGGGTCTGTAAAAGAAGTGAAAAAGAAAGCCCAGAAATTAATCCAACTGGAATAGGTTTTTTTCCCCTAAAATCTCAGCCTAGGATCACTGTCGGTAGTTTTTACACTCTGAGCCAGAGTGGGAGCCAACTGTATGACCTAGAGAAACACCCACCCAACAAGCTGGTTGAAACCACAGCTATGACTTCTGTAACAAATGGTTGTCTGGCAAGAGAGGTGCGTGCCCAGGTGGCACAGTGCAGCTGGACCATGGGGAATGGGCAGTCTTTATTTACCACTGTGGTCACTGCATCTCACGTGATCTCAAAACAACTGACGTGCAAAGAAGTGATGTTAACAAGGCAGCAAATGGGTGTTTACCTTATGGCTACTTTTCTGGAGTTGAGGTAGATATGTAGGGCTGATGTAGGTATGAAAATTCCACATAGCAAATTACATGAAGTTGAAACCGATATCTACAATAAAACCTGAAAGTTTAATATTTTCTTGCGGTTGTGAGCCTGCAAGCCATTCCACACAGGCAAATCTTTGTGTCCTCGATTAACCTCAGCCAAAAACTCGAACAGGGCTGTGTCTGATTAAGGTCCACATTAGCAAGCTTCAGAAAATGCTTTGTAGAAAAATGTGGTTGTTGGCCAACCCTGATTGTTGCACAAAAGTTACATCTGATAGGAGCAAAATGTGAGAATTTAGACTGAAATTTCCTTAGAGACCTGGGCAGCACTATTTTTCTTGATTTTGTACTCACTGCCTCGGCGTAATTACCCCTTTCTTGTCAACGTCAAAACAGGGTGGAGGAGAGGTTATTTTTCAAAAGACAGGATACACCCCTTTGCCTCTAACTTTTGGAGGCTTCAGTTTACGACTCACTGTGTCCACAGTAAAATGAAGTTGTGATCACAATTCTAGACCTGATCTAACACATACTGAAACCAATGGGAGACTTTCTGTTGACTTAAATGTAAGCTGGGTCATGTCCTGAGCAGACACTCCTGCACAGATAACAAAACCCCTCTCCAGTTTTGGATGGCAGAAAACATGGATCTGAAAATATTAAAGACCCCTAAGGTTGGAAATTGTCTAGAACAAAAATCTAATACAGGAAAAACCAACAAGTGCACCTGTTTGCACTCTGCCTCTTTCTGGCCCTACCAACCCAGAATAAAACTGCATCCAGAGCATGTATTATTCAAAAATGTAAAAAGATAAGATCTTGGCAAAAAATAAAATCTGGCCTAGAGTCTAAAATGTAGAATAATGATTCAATCTTAAAATATAGTTTTCAAATAAAATAAACATAAGCTTGGAGAGATGAGTGTAGTACAACTTAGAAGCTAGGAAAGACTTGCATCAGGCTTTGTAGCACAGTTTTATGCTTGTCAAACACGAAAGTCAACCTAGAAATTGCAGAAGGGAAGCATGAGCACCCCATGGCCACTGTCAAACTCCATGATCTATGTCAGCAGACCACCAGCAAAAAGTTGTATGTAGTATATTTTTTTTAATATTCTTCATATGGTTTCCATGCAAAAAAGTAAAGAAAAAAAGCTTACAATGAGGGAAAGCTAAGCTATAAATGAACAAAACAGTTCTAAGAGTGCCAGGGAATATGGAGAGAAAGGATTACAGAAGAGCATATGCTTTGGAAAGATTAAAACAATTACTATGCCATGTTGGTATGAAATTGATTGTCAGAAGAAAAACACAGCAGCAAGAAGGAATATTGATCTTTTAACAGAAGATACCATTAGTTTGGATGACACAGCATTTGTAGGCTGGTCTCACATATTCCCAGGATGGATGCACTATTATTTGAACAATATCTAGGTGGGCGAGGCAGAGGTATGGGCAGACCTGCTACCCCCACCCTGGCAGGCATATTTTGACATATTGTCTGAAAGTGGTTGACACTCAGCAGCCAGAAACGTCCCACCCAGTAAGGCCTCTCTAGGCTGAGCAGTTCTTCCACTCAACCTGAGCTTGGCAGGCTGGGGAAGGAAAAAGAGGCTCTTCTTTAGTCAGCTTTTTTCTACATTTGTTTTTCAGCAATTCAAAAAACAGACAATGACACAGGGATTTTTTGGGATTAGTTTTGGGCTTAACAGATACATCCTGTATAAATGAAGAACAGGAAGGTCCTGCAGGGCTGTGCAATGGGAATGAATACACCGTACCACAGGTAATGGATGGATCCTGACAGCCTCCTTACTACTGACTTAGGACCAAGCACTGACAAGCACCAAGAAGGCCCACAGAACTTGTAACTCAAATTTGTTAGCAAATTACTGAGCTAGAACCTCCTCCCTTACTCCATAATGTTATTCACATGTTTGAGTACAACCTCTTCATTATACCTCATGATACCCATTGTACTTCACATTTTTGGATTAGCTTCCAATTCCGTTTCAATAGCAAAAGAGCTGGGGGGGGGAGGGGGGGGATATTTCTGAAGGTGAAAAGCTGACACTGTTGATCATAAATCTCTCGAGATATACACAGATGTATCTAAACGGAAGAGGGATCCAAGCTGTGCTGGTGACGGGTTTCCCAGCGCCAGCTGTTCCCATAACGCCGGTGCCTCCCCTCCCCGTCCCCGCTCCCCCCAGACTCAGGCAGGGGAGGTGCCCCGAGGGAGGACCCCCCCTTCCCGGCTCCTCATCCCCTCACACCCCCCGGGAGGCGCCTCCGGGCTCTGTGCCGACCCTCCCCGCCCCGCCCGGCCCGGCCCGGCCCTGCCGCAGGTCCCACCGCCACCTACTTCTTGCAGGGGATGAGCGCCTTCCTCTCCTCCAGGATGCGGAGGCGCTGGTTGGGGCCGTCGTAGGTGACAGCGGCCCGCGTGTTGCGGCCCGAGCCGTGCTCGTAGAACACGATGCGCCCTTCCCACTGCCGCGGCGCCTGGCACGGCTCGGCCGCCTCCGCCGCTCCGCCGCGCAGCAGGAGGACGCCCAGCAGCAGCAGCAGCCGCAGGAGCAGGAGCAGCCGCAGCGGCGGCCCCGGCCCCAGCCCCGGCCCCGGCCGCGCCATGCTCCGCTCCGCTCCGCGCTCCCTCGGCGCACGGCGCGCAGGCGGGCGGGCAGGCCGGGCCGGGGGCGGGGGCGGCCCGCCTCCAAACCCGCATCACCGCGGCGGCCACAGGCGGCGGCCGCCACAGCGCCCGGACGGGGCACGGGGAAGTGGCGACAGGGACCGGGACCCTCGGCGTCCCACGCCGCCCTGGGGCAGCCGGGAGGGTCTGGGCGCCCTTGCCGTGCCCACCGCTCCGCCAGGGCTGCCCAGAGGGGCAGCTGCGAGCTTCAAGCTCTGCGTGAGCCTGGGGAAGGGATAGGCGAACAGGAAAAAATAGCTTTAATGTTGCCCTCGAGTTGGGGCATCTCGGTGCCTCCCCACGGAGAGAAAGTGACACCAAGCATTCCTTAACCACAGGCATTCCCTCATCTCCCACTGCCCTCTCAGGTGTATCAGCCGTTGCCTGCTCTGGGTGCGCTTTCCTCACCCAGCAAGGGAAGGGAGGCCCGTGCCCCACAGACGCTCCGTCATCTGATGGGGGCAACACCGACGGCGCCTGTCCGGGGCAAGAACCTCTGAGCCACGCTGGGGCTCTCTCAGGTCACTGGGACAACCCAGCATTGAGTTAATCTTCTTATCTCGGCGGGTCCCTCAGAGACCGGGGAGCGGCGTTTCCCACGAAGCAGAGCGGGCCCGGAGGCCCTTTGGCGCCAGGGGGAGCCGCGGGGGGCTGAGGGAGCCCCTTGTCCGCTGCACCAGGGCGTGTGGCCGCGGAGCACCAAGGAAAGGAAGGTAAAAAACAGCTCGGGAAAAGTCTGAAACACCTTCTTCCACTCGTGTGCAGATGCGATTGGCGGGGCCAGAGGCGGGGGGAGCGGGCGGCGGGCTGAGGCCCGCACAGCAGCCCCACACCGGGCCCGGCCCCGCTTCCCCTGTCCCGAGCAGACCGGGCCACACCGCTCTGTCCGCTTCACGCCTTTCCCCGCCTTTGCCGAGCTCATGGAGGGAATCCTGCAACCCCCTGGAGGCGTCGGGAACAGCCGCCGGAGCTCCCTCAAGCCCGCAAAAAGTTTCCTCTCCCTTGAGAAAAGGCGGCGTACAAAGTTGAGCCCCGCGGGCAGGAGCCGCGGCTCTCACCGTCGCCTTCCCTCTGCCCGTCCCGGAGCGCGGAGCCCCGCGGCACAACCGTGTGGTTTGGGCTTCCTTCCCCCCCGCCTCGCCCCCCTTCCACCTGAAGGAATTTATGACACAGATGAAAACTGAAACGGAGCTGGAGCGGCGGCCGAGAGACGCAGTGATGTCGCCGGGGGATTAAAGGGGGTGAGGTGATGTCACCGTGCCTGCACAGCAAAACGCACACACACACACGCACACCCCCCACCCCCCGGAGGAGCGGGGCTGCCAAGGGAGCGCCATCGGCCCCACGTCACCCGCGCCACTGGTATAAATGCGGTCCCGCGATGTGCATGGCTGTCGGCGCGGCGGCTCCCGCCACTCGGCTGCAGCAGGGCTCCGGGAGGCCGCCGGGACCCGCGGGGCGGCGGACAAGCAGGAGCAGGAGGAGGAAGAGGATGCTGCGCGCCTTGGTGGCGGTGTCCCTGTGGCTGCGGGTGAGCCCGCGGGCGCAGGGCGCGCCGTGCGAGGCGGTGCGCATCCCCATGTGCCGCTCCATGCCCTGGAATATCACCCGCATGCCCAACCACCTCCACCACAGCACCCAGGAGAACGCCGTCCTCGCTATAGAACAGTACGAAGAGCTGGTGGCCACCGGCTGCAGCCCGGTCCTGCCCTTCTTCCTCTGCGCCATGTACGCCCCCATCTGCACCCTGGAGTTCCTCTACGACCCCATCAAGCCGTGCCGCTCTGTCTGCCAGCGCGCCCGCGACGGCTGCGAGCCCATCATGCGGCGCTACAACCACAGCTGGCCCGAGAGCCTGGCTTGCGACGACCTCCCCGTCTACGACCGCGGCGTCTGCATCTCCCCCGAGGCCATCGTCACCGACGTGCCGGAGGGTGAGAGCCCTGGGGGCAGCGAGAGGTGGGAGGGACGGCTCCCTCCGCCCCGCGGGATGCCCCAGGCCGGGACGGGGGGGCTGCGGGAGAGCCCCGCGCTCCAGGTCTGGAGCCACCACTGACGGGTTTCACTCCCTGCCGCACCTCTGTTTGCAGATGTGAAGTGGACGGACTTCACACAGGGCTTTATGGTCCCGGATAGACCCCCGGAGCCTGACTGCAGGAGCCGCGGCCAGGGTGAGCGCAGGACGACCCCCTAACTCCACCTCCCCGTAGACAGGGCCCCTTTGACAACCCTCAAACTTTTTCCCTTCTCTTCCTTTGAAGAGCGGTGCAGGTGCAAAAAGACAAAGCCTACGCTGTCAACCTACTTGGCCAAGAACTACAGCTACAGTAAGTGCATGGGGGAAATGCTTCACTTTGCCTGTCCCACACACCCTCCTTGTGTCCCTGCAAGTTAGGCAGCTCTGTGTGGGTGCTGAACCCACACCAGGCCCCATTCAGCAAGTCTGGCACCAGAAGATTTTTCCAACACAGTCTTTCCGAGCGAGTGTTTACCTGGGGATACTTGGCTGTCCTCTTCCAAAATCTAACTGTTGTACACACCATGTGCCGGCAGTGGTAGTAACTGCACAGATGATGATGGTGTGTTTCTGAAAAAAGCAGTAAAATGTCAGAAACGTGCACCTTTCTGCTCTGTAGAAAGGGTGGTTGCTGCTGCAAAGGTCGCTCTAGTAAAGGCAGTTACGTCTGATGTGAGCGTGATGACTTGGCCAGCTCCTGTTTTCATCCAGCAGGTAGAATAAACAGGGGTTTGCTACCCAAATAAAACTTGTAAATGTGAACCAGCTGCAGCAAAGTAAAAGTTTTTAGAAATTCATATATGCTTTTACTTACTAGCCAGAGTTCTGTCTGGTGCAGAATTGTCGGAGATTAACTGAATTCAGTGACAATTTGCAGCATCCAGCCAAGGAGATGGTCGATAGTTTTATTTTATGTTGCATGACATATTGGCAGTAAAAATAAGTATTGATCCCTCTTCCCCTTTGGCTTCCCCCTGCCTCAGTTTTCTGATGGTGTGAGTCAGGAAGAACTCTAATTAAGATTAGATAAATGCCAGATTAAACCTAGTGTCAGTACAAAGCTCCTATTAACTATGAATTTAATATGCAGTATTGCTTCATTTGCACTTTGAGGGCATTTTCTCAGATGGCAGATTTTTTTTCAGTCATTTATCTAATTCTTCTGCAGTAGGGTTATAATATACTTAAATTCTTATTTGTTTGATGTCAAATAAAAGTAAGTTTGTAGCTATTTGCTTCTTTGTTAGCATGTTTGGTGGGAATAATCAAGCTGAACCTCTAGCTTAGGTAATTGTACAGGTTTTTTTCCTTATAGCATTTTGGTACATTTATACAATGTACTCTTTTTATATAATTCCTTGGTCTGCATCAGTACAACATAGAGATATGTTTAGGTGGAACAATAAGTTTCTACAGTTGCCTGAAACATATGAAAAAGTAGTGATATCAAATGACTGTTTAAAAATGAATGCCAGGTGTTGGCTGTGTAAATTCTGATTCCAGTGATTTCAGTGGGAGTGTTGCTTGAGTAAAACCTGTATGTTTTACTCCAAAATTTAGTTTCATTGAATTTGTGAAATCAAGATTTTGTTTTTGAGATGCAAATTTTTATTCAGCACCCTCTGGGATAAATAGACCTATGAATTGAGGGACAAGATTTAGTAAAATTGTACTTTTAGCTATCAGATCCAATCAGTCTTGAAAATGGATTCTGAGTTTCCAAAACTGAAATTTCTCACATGTTTTGTGTCTGTTATAAGTGTCCTGATAAAGGTAGCACGTAAACCCCAGACCGCATTGAAAGTGCTGGTTTCCTGTTTCCGATGCATGAAGTTTGTTCCAAATGTTGTGAGGTTCATGTGAAGGCTTTTGACCTGGTGGCTGGCAGGGGCAGACTGATCATCCTGTGGTCTATACACTTCTCATGCTTCTTTCACTGAAGAATGTTTGGACAGTAGAACCCTTTCTATTTTGACATTTCCTAGAGACAAAATCCTTTATGTAAAAATCATACTTAATTTATTAGATCTGGTATTTCTCACAAGAGAGAAGGGATGAAATGCTGGAATGGTAGGAATTGACAGGGTTTGTAAGTATAAAGTTAGCCAGGGGTCATTTTAGATCAATCTACAGTGTTTCATCTTCTCACATCTGTACAGACATGCAGTTTTCCTCAATGAAAGGTAAAAATACAAATGATTGTATATTCAGAGTCAGAAGAACCTGTTTCAGTGTCTCATTTATATAAAGATCTCACTACTGGTAGAGAATTCAAAGGCACAAGATGAAAAAAAGCGTAGCTCAAGTAAATCATGGCAATCCTAGCCTAAATTGTTTCTAGCCTTCCCTTGTTTCTTATATTTAAGAAAAGATTATATTTCCTGGTTACAATCTAGAGGAAGTGATTTTATTATTGAAAAGACTGAATACATGACAACTGTCTGTGAGGTAAGTTATTCATTACTTAATCAGAAATAGCCAGATATGGCTGGAGAATGGGTAAAATTTATCCAAAGGGTTGTTCAAGTCTGAGTTGAAGGAACTGTTTGTGTGTGTGATTCCCTGCAAGATTGGTTGGCCTGATCTGGCAAAAATTTAAGCACATGTTTAATTTCACAGTTGTCAACAAGTCCTACTGAAAACCAAATCGAGATCAGGCCTCTGTTATTCTAAGCCAGTGTTTATGCCCACACAGGCAGAAGTAGTTCTAGTTTCACAACCAAAACAACAGCTTCCAATTCGATATATTTCATTTAATTTTGAGATGTGTTTAAATTTCTAAGACTGTTTATTTTTCTCACTCTTCTGTTTTTCTGCTTGCAGTCATTCACGCTAAAGTAAAAAGTGTAGAAAGAGGGAACTGTAATGAGATAACGACTGTGGTTGAAGTTAAAGACATACTCAAGTCTTCAATGCCAATTCCTCTGTCCCAAGTGCCTCTTCTTACAAATTCCTCCTGCCAGTGCCCGCCTCTTCAACCAAAGCAGGATGTTCTCATCATGTGCTATGAGTGGCGCTCAAGGTGAGCCGTGACAACGTGGTGCAGAAAAGTGTTAGAGCTGGCTGTGATAGATAGGAGGGAGGACCAGCGAAGCTCTCTTCCTCATCATAGGCTTGCTTTGTTGATAGTTTTCCTTAGGATTAACTCATACATGCATGTACATGTTTCCATTACCTTCACAGCTGACTTTGTCCACTTCATCAGCCTCAGCTCTGCGCCATGATGTGGTGTTCACAAAATTTGGCTCGTGCGAAGAGTAGAAAATCTTGTGGCCTTAGGTGCTGACAGCATATTGATAAGTCATCATGCAGAAGTTCAGTCACCTTCAGCTTGGGAGTGTTTTTCCAGGACCATTTTCCATAGGGAGCTGCTTTGTGTGCAATAAGCCCAACTGTGGCTGTAGATGATGGTCTGTGTTGTCAGGACCATGTGGAAGACATCATTCTGTCTCACCAAGGGAGTGGGCAGGAGATGATACACATCTTCTGTCAGCAGAGCTGCTGGAGTTAGAGCCGGGCCTTCTCCACTGGCCTGTCCATACTGTGGACCAGTGCCATCAACAAGATGTTCTTGATCCCACAGCCGTACCGGGACCAGCCAAAGCTGCAGCCATTGGAGCTTCAGCTCCCAGATGGCAGATGAAAAGTAAATACTTTCAGAGCAACTTGCCAGTCCTGCTGTATGATTAAAAGAAAAAACAAAACAAAACTAACTTTACCAGACCTTTCATCTGGCAGTCAGCCTAGCCCCAGGCATGGAAGGAAATCCAGTGTGCTGGTCTGGAGGGGAAGGAGTAATGAATCACATCCCTGGTTCCTTGAGGCTGAAGGGGACATCCCACCCACATTAGCACCCCAAGTGTACCAGTAGATGCCAGCAGAGCAGGTTGTGGTGTTTTAGGTACTGTGTAGGCCTGTGTGTTGTGTTTTGGAGGCAGGGCTGTCTGTAAAATGTGCAGGCTGGTTTTGCATACTGTGATGTTGCTGTTAATTGGTATTTCACAAGTATTAATGTAGAGCCCTCTATTTGTATTAGTCATTTTAGGGATACAAGCTCTGCCTCATGTAGAAGGACTATGACCAGAACAGCGATGGAGGAGCTCTGGGTTGCAGAGGATCCTCTGGAGGCTGTTAGGAAAGGGAGATTTCATAAGTCAGAGATCACAATCGGCATCTCCACTATTATGGAAAAACACACGATTCACTAAATATCCTGTGATGGTTTTTAAAGGTCATTGAGGTTTTTAATTTCATATAGTGTACTGAAATGGATTTGAAAAAGAAACATAAACTATTATATGTGCTTCCTGTTGAACTTGTGGCAGGCAAACAGAAGGTTTGAGTTACAGCAGTTTTTTAAAATGACAGAGGCAGAATGGGTGGAAGCTGTACCTCCTCTGCAGTCAATGGCAAAATATCTATTGCCTGCTGTTAGGGTTAGAGCCTCATTGGATAATTTGATATAGACCAAAGCTGTACCAGATGTACCCCATGTTGTGGTTTCATTCATGGCAGCGTGGCCTTGGCGTTAATCCTGTAGTTAGTCCTCTAATTTCTCTTTGGAAAGAAAAGGAAATGTACAGCATATTGGTCCTGATTCTCCAGGGTTTGCACTCACGTTAGGCCTTTTATGTTTGGTCAAACTGGATGCACAGTGACTAATGACTATGAGAGGCAGCATTTTGTACTGTGTTTGAGATGCTAAGAGCAGCAATAATGTTGATGGAAACTGAAGGTCAGGCCCTGCTGCACTGTTTAACCTTCACCAGCCAGAACAGTGCTGTGTGATGTTGTGTGCATTATAATGATGTTTCCGGCCAACTGGTGCTGGTGTCTGAGTGAAACCCCCCAGAATTGTAGTGAAATTTATATTAGGGCATGTTAAGGCCTGGTATCTCAACCAACCAAACAAAAAATCCCCCAAAATTTGTCTCCTGGTTGGGACATGGAAGGTGTGACATCAGACTGCTTTAGAATAAGCTGCTTTAGGAGCTGTTTAAGGCATATATATATGTGTATATATATATAGGTAATCAATCACATTTTTGCTTTGTAATTTCATAACACCTAGACTCAATATTTTCATGCAGGAGCTAGCCAGATCTCACTGGTAGGCAAGTATGGCAAGTATCACTAACCATGCATCTTCCAAATTCACCTTAAAGCACTTATTAAGCAGTTAGATGAAGGAAACTGCCATCCTCATGTATTTATAGGTAGAAATGGATACAATTGTAAGTGATCATATAATTACGTTACTATTTTTCAGCTAAATTGTATTACCTGGAAAAGCATCTCAGGAATTAAAATCAGAAATATAACTTCTGTGTATTTCTTAATTTTCAGGTTGATGCTTCTTGATGGATGTCTAGTTGAAAAATGGAAGGACCAACTAAACAGAAGATTTAAGGTAAATGCGACCAAAGAAAAGAATGCTGATGTTCTTGATAAAAAGTTAAAACACCTTTGTTTTACTTCAGTATTGATTAACTTTGATGACTTTCAGATATCTGTAACTCCTCTGGATATCATTATTTTCACTTGAACATTTTCAGCCCTCAGAGTTACCCAAGTATAAGTGAAAATTTGAGTACTTTTATTTTGTGTTTTAGGGTCTCTAAAATCTTATTTCTATTTAGTTTTACCCTGTGGGATGATCTTCGTGTGAACTCTGGTTTCTTACAATATTATCTTTAGGAATTTCTTTCATATCCCTGCTACTGCAAGAAGCAATGATAAGAAAGCGGAGGTGATATGCAGATGAGTACATAGCCCACATTAGATAAGAAAGGAAGTTAAAATCCTCTGCACTGGATTAATGGTTTTTGCTGCATTAAAGATTGCAGGCTGGAGACACACACTTTTCACCAGGTACTCCCTACTAAGACTCACCCAAAGGATTGGGCATTGTCTGTCTGGATTCAGGAAACACTGGAAGGAAAAGTCTTTAGTATAGAGACATGGGTGGCAGGCACAGCAGATGCCCCTGCTTTTTGGGGCTTCAGGATACTACTTGATATCACTCTCTACTTGTAAACTCGTCTTTTTAGTGGAAAGAAAGGGTGGATTGGAAGAAGGTCTGATTCTTCCTCCCACTTTCAGAGTTGGAAGAAAGTTATTTTTGGGATTCAGAAAGGTTTTCAGAGCATTAAGGACATGTGTATGTTTAAGGACATATGTATATGTTTGTTTCAATTACAAGTTGACTGGCAATTGATAGAGAGGAGGAAAAGAGACATAGGAATCCACAAGCAGAAGCTTTTAGATTACAGACCAGCTTCTTGCAGGAAATTGCATTCAATGCTTCTCTCATACCCTCTTCACTTACTCATGTGAAACCTGTGTGTGGAAAAGAAAACATGCTTTAAATCTTTAAAAAATAAATACATGGCAATTGCAGAGGATGCCATGTGGGATTTAGAAGAATATTGACATATGACTTGGATTCCTGAAATCCTTTAGCTGTCAACTTAATGGCCTGTTACTGGCACACAGTGTGTTTTAGTCACCTCCTCACACTGTTTTGTCATTTCTAATTGTGTCTTGAATCATGTTTGGGCATTAGTTTTCAGATTGTCAAATAGATGCATGACTGCCAAACAAAATACCCTTCAAAGCACATGTCATTTCCTCTAATATTAATAGTTTTAGAAACTAAATCCTCATTTAAGCATGTTTGAGTGGGACACAACTAAATGTCTGCTGATAGTTTTGGTTTTATAAAGATGCATAAAATGACTCTGACCACACAAAGTCAGTATGGAGCTAGGTATCAGTGGCTTCATTTTAGTGCCCGTCATTCATCTCTGAAGACTTGCATCCAAATTTTGTCTTGAGTTACCACTTAAAGTGGATGTTTTGAGCTGTCTGTCAACCACAGGAGACAGTTGTTAACATAACCACAACATGGCTGGTCTTTTCTCTAGCCAGGATAAGAGTCTAAGCTGGAACAAAGTCAGTGCAGAGATACTGAATAGTGAAGCTAGAGAGCATTTCTCTTGCTGTGATCACTGGGTAAATCCCCTGCCTTTAGGAGTTTCAGAAGGGAAGGATAATAGAGGGGAGAGGTGAGATTCTTTCCAGGTCCTACTACCTATATTGCTTTCCTTAAAATAGGTATTTCTGTTCCTAGAGGTGAAAGCCTGCAGTCTGTTGCTGTTTTTTGGATCTCTCCACATTTTGGAGAGCTGACGAGTTAAACTTACTATAAAAGCCAATTTTGTAACTACTGCACTATTGGGTTCGAAAATCTGACAGCTGTTACCTGTGGTAGGCTCGTTGCTTTTCAAAGTTTCTTGGGGATGCTGCTGAATAAAGCTGCAGGTGCATTGTTCAAACTGTGCCATTGCAACTCTCAACACTCAACTCTCAACACTCAATTAATCAAATTAATTTGATTTCACTGTGATCATCCGTATTGTATGTCCATAACATAAGCTGGTTCATTTCCAGTCCTCTCCACCCCAGGGAAAAGCAGAAGCAGAAATACCAGCTGCCCTTGTAGCTGTGTGCTTAAACATATGCATTGCAAAAGGATAGTTTGATTCCTGTAGACTTTTCTGAGGAAAAGTCAAGTAGCATGTTCAGCAAGACAGCAAAGAAGGGCCTTGCAAAGGAGTTCCAGTGTGCTGGTCCTGACTTTTTGATGGCATGCTGCCAGCTCCCCTCTGTTTCTGGAAAGGCACTAACATGCAGCATGCTTTTATCTTGTGTTTTAGGGAGATGGGGACATGAGACGGGCAATTTTCGTTTCCATCCACTGGTGGTAGGGAAATTCCCTCTAACCTAGAACACATGGAACGTTCTCCCTGCAAATAGCCATAACATGCTGACAGCAATGGCCTTGCAATTTAGAGTACCAAACTGTTAAAGGCTTCAGTGGTTCGGGGTAACTTTGATTAAGATTTATGATTATGTGCTTCCCTAACTCATCCTCTTTGTCTTCTGCAATTCTACAGAGGTGGGAACAGAGACTGCAAGAACAAAAGCGGCGAACTGCACGCAGTAAGAACCAGAATTCAGGACGCAGTGGTCAGAGTGGAGCCCTGAAACCACAAACCAAGAACACCAGCCCACTGATCAGTGGCCCCAAAAAGGCCAATAAAATAAGAAACGGCCAGAAAGAAATTAACCCCAAAAAAGTATGAGTGTGAAATTCCCAAAAGGAAGGACTTTCCCTTCATGAAAAGGGTCACAATCTGGCTTGGTCAGCATGTTTTATTAATCTGGAACTCATCGACTTAAAAAAATCATGTCAGTTTCTTCATAGACCTTTTTGCTGCACTTTACTGTTAAAAGGTTTGCTTATCCTTTCAAGTCACTGCAAGCCATAGAGCATAGGTTTGCACTAATATGAGGTAGGCATATTCCAGCTGACTGAGCTTTATCTTTGGGCTCTGATTTCCCATCTAGATAGCACTAGCCTTGGCTGCCAGAGATTTTGACTCCTTGTACCAGTTGCCTGGTCTGCTTCCCTGCCAGATGTTGGAGAGCTGCATGGAATTTCTCTCTCTCCTCAGCTGATATAATGTTAGTCTGTGAGTTAAGTCTGTGAATTCATTGAGAGCTCACTAGACTCGGCAGCAGAGGAGCAGCAGAAGGATGGTAACCTGGCAGGAATCTCTGGCAGCAATGACTGCAGCTGCTGGAGCTGAACCTATCTGCTGTTTGGAATCACAGCCCTTGTTCAGAGTGTTCAAAAGCATAGTTTACCATTAAGCATCTGGGTATGCATTATGTGATTATTTTTATGTGTGTGCCGAAAATATGCTTACAGTGATAGTATTTGATCTTGTGGGTTTGTGTAGTAAAAGTGCATTCAAAGCAGACATTTAATTTTTTTATTGTACTTCAGGCTGGCTTCTGTTGTTCTAATTTCAAATATATTTAAACATCTAATTGAAAAAGCTGTATTTTTTTGAAAGGACAGGTTAAAGTGAACAAATCTGTAGAATTCTTAAAAGTAACACATTTGCTGTAATATAGCTTTGCTATGAAAACTGGAATAGAAGCTTTATTCTAAAGATAACTGACAGCTACTGTACAGTATTAAAGAGAATATAGGGCTTCAAATGGCTCAGTAATAATTTGGATAACTTTTTATCATTTGATACCATATTTCTAACCTTTCTCTGAGATCAAATAAATAAATAAATAAATAAACAAATAAATAAGTAAAACAGCCTTGTCCCTATTAATGAGCTTCTCAAAGCAACTGGCTATCTGCAGTTTTTCTTACTAGAAAGTGACATGAAAAGGGTGACAGGAAAGCAGATGCTTTTATTTATGCAGTAAGTTTACTCACCTAACATTTTCTGTGTGAGGTATTAGAACAGCAGAGATTTCCTGCAGGAGGACTAAGGACTAGACTGGTCAATTCTGGTAAAATGAGGATTTTTATAATAGAGAAGTTCTACATCAAAAGAAAAAATAAGAGTTCTGTGTAGATTATCATAAGGAGTAACAATTGGTCATGTCAGTATGTTGATCTTTGCTATGACAAGAATTCCAATGAAATTCGCATGTGTGAAATTCACAATAGATTGTGCTGAAGTGATTTTGGTAGCAGCAGTTATATACTTGGTAATTTGCTCAAGCAAATTTGAGATATAGATGCCAAGTTACAATGTTTAAAACAAACGGACCGATGTGTTCCAAGAAAATGGGCTGATAGCATATAGAATAGTTCATGGGGAGAAAAAACGACCTATATTGTCATTGTTGAGCTTTGAGCAACTGGTTAAAATATACAAAGGTCATCAGTTGAGTGTAGCCCTACTGGTAATTCTGGGCAGGTGCAGTATTTTGTTAACATGGAACACCTGCAGAATTAGATCTAAAATTCATTCCAGGTGCCAGGAATGCTGAGCATATATATAGCATCTATTTACTTTAGTAGGAATTATGTGTTTGACATGCGTAAACAAACAGACTTCAAGCTTAGGTGCTTAAATACAGCCTATATGTGGAACCTTAATCATGTTCTGTGAAATGGAAAAACTGGAATGGAAACCAAAGGAGACAGAATATCACTTGCAGGTGACTAATTTAGGTGAGTTTGAAAATGCTGACTTAAGTAAGCATGATCTAAAAGATCAGTATGATTGGAAAACTTCTTAAATAGTTTTGTGTATTCTGTAGCAGGAGTTCTTAAGCTTTGATTACCTATTGATCCCAACTTAAAATACCCCAATAAATGAATTTATGGTTAGCCATTAAAGAATGAGCAACAGTCCCATCAATGTGCTGTTGAAATAACAAATACTGAAGTAGTGATATATCATATAAAGAAATTTTATTGTGAACATAGTCAAATGTGGTGTTTGTTAAATGAAACTCTTAGAACAGCTACCTAGACTCCACAGCAACATCACATTTTTTCTTGCAACTGTTAAAAATCAAACTTTTTTGTCATTTTGTCAGAGGAAAAAGCATACAAATAATTTTCTACAGAGAACTGTCACCATTCCTTCTCCAAGTTGCTGTCATTAGACTGACCATTGCTGGAACAGACATGGATGCACCAAGCCAGGTGTTTCCAAACTCCTTAACATTTTTATGTATACTCTATGCTGATTAACTTTCAATCTGATATGGTAAAAATATGGAAGAAGGAAAGGCAATCCAAAAAAAAGCCGGGGATATCATAATTGAAAGAACAGACATTTAAGGGATAAACTGATAAGGTAATGTGGTTTTTTTTCCAAACCCACTTTTTTCCTATACTTTAAGAAGGGTCAACCCAATTCAGCACTAATGCAAGTAATTCCATTTTGAAAATCTCCTACAATTGTTATCTCCTTGTGACATCAGCTGCCAGCTGAATCCAGACCCAGAACATCTGCACCTTCCAGCTTCCCCTCTCTTTGCTTGGCATGAAATAGGTGTTGGAGCAGTTAGGAGCTGTTTGAACAGGCGAATTCTTTCCCAGAGGGTCCAGTCCCCACCTCTGTTCCCTGGCATGTGGCAAAAGATCAGACTCACCTCTTTTCATGCACATCCATGGATGGCCAGGTGTAGCCATTGCTGTGCTAGTACACTCCATCACTGGAGTCACGAAACCTCAATTCAGCAGAGGGGGGCAAATAGATTGCTGATGGATGAATGTAATTACTGTAACTACTTAAAGATGAAAAATTAACAGGCCAAATTCTTGAAGGGTTAAATGTTTTTTTTTTTTTTCTCAGTGTTGTAGCTGCCTTCTTACTGAGGGGCTTGGCTTTTTTTTTAATATAAAATAAAAATTGCCTGGAACACCAAACATATGCTTCTAGTGAGTTTCTTACTACCTCCCACGCACATGTGCCCAGTTTAGTTAGAAGTGCCATTCGGTATTTTCATTGAATGTTCTAACCTCAGTTCCAAAAGAATGAAACCTGAAAAAATATTTACTCTAATTGTGAATGATTGGCAGCATTTTAGAAGCTCACTGTAAATGCAAATCAGAACTCTTTTATGAAACACATTTTTAAAAAGCCCGTAAACCCCCCTCCAACAAGACCTGAATGACCCGGTCACTTCAATTCAGTGTTGCAACTTTCGTCCAGTCAATGCATATGACTGAGAAATACTTCCCAAGCAAATAAAAAGAAGATTTTCCTGTCCAAAATACTCAAACAGCTCTTAAATTCTTTCATCCAGAATTGTAACTTACATTCCAAATGAATGAAACCTGAAAAAATATTTACTTCAATTATGCACAACTGACACATGCTTTTTGGTTGTGCTTAGCACTTGAATGTAAATGCACATCTGAAAACCTTTCCTCAACCAGATTTTTCTGGTAAACTACATCAGCTACAATTAATTTTGTAAACAAACATAATCCATCAATATGGGTCAACAAACATTCAAAATTATGTTTCCACTTATAAATACCTCCACCCCCCAATAATTTGTAAGTCATTAATTTCTATAGAAGTGCATTACTTCTGATAGAGCTAGCCAAGGCTTTCCAGAAAAATTGCAGCAAATTTCAACTGCTGACACTATATTTCATATAACATCTCTGCAATTAAAAAACAGCCTTATTGGAATGTAAAACAACATTTCAGATTTGCTTATTGGATATACAGTAACATTGAGGGCTTCCAGGTAATCTATCAATATTAAATTGGCTCAGGCTGCTGCCAAAAGGCTTGTGGATAAACCACTATGGAAATGAGCATAAAGTAAGGGAGTACAACACTCCTTTTCTCTAGATGGGAATATTAAGATCAAGCCCCAAAGTACCTTAAATATATCAGGCAGTCTACATCCAGATAGAAGGTTAATGGTTGTATCAGAGTAACCAAGAGATGCCGACACAGAACACTCTAAGCATTTTGATTTCTTGTGGTTACAATGTGATGAGAACTTTATTGTTTGTAGATACTCAGAGAACTTCAGTATGTATTTTCTGAGCAAGGTAAACAGAAAGCTGATCATTCCTTCACAAAGAACTGTGGATAAACTGAATAGATATTTGCAAGGTCTGACTTGCCAGTGTAGTTCATTCAGCAGTGAGAGTAAAGGAAAAACAGTACAGTGGTACAGAGCCACAAACTGATTGACTCCATCTTCTTGGCAGCGAAAAAAAGCTTTTTCTCAACTTGTCTTATTTTTTTATGTAGCAATTTAGTACAAAAACTCAGTACAATCAGCCATAGTATTCTTCTAAAACAGTATTTTGAGATTTATAACCCTCTTGTTTATCATTCTAAACTGAAACAGATCTTTAATATAGTCTTTAGTGTCAGGTTATGATTTCATTTAAGTTCCTAAACAAGGAAATAATGTGGTCTGTGGTACAAATAAACATGCCCTGTGGTTCCATTTCTCTCCTGCTGGGACAAAAATCAGAAGAATAATTATGTTATCTTTTGTTAGTCTTGGAAGAATTATAATCAAGTCTTTGCACCACCTAATTCTATGATGAACTACAAGATGTTTTCTAAATAAACAGTCGTAAAGGCCAAATTCTCTTTTGAACTGGCATTTAGATATGAGATAAACTGACACAGTCATACTTTCTGTAAGTTTTATATGCAGCAGTTTTGTGTAAATTTAATTGCAGGAAGATTTTAATCTGTGAGACTCCATGGAGTTTATGTTGTAATGGAGTCCTCCTGACTCTATAAGTCAAATGATTGCTGATCCCACCAGAAACGTGTAAATTCTTAAAAATTGCATCCATATCAATGTCACAGTAATATAAATTTCAAAGAATAGTGGATGGCAGTATAAATAATGTGTGCAATATCTATGGGGTGCGTTAAACTTTTAAAGAGACAAAGCAATCTCTTAAAATACTGACAGTATTTTGATTGCCATTCTTTTGAATGCATATTTTGATAATTGTAAAAAAGTCCGTTTCTCAAAGATATAAAAGCTTTGCAAATCTGAATCTCTTCATCATCTGAATGAAACAGTTATGTTTGGTATTTTAAGATGTATCTGTTAAATTTCTCCTTTTCAAAGCTGTCAGACAACTTTAAGATCAAGAACATACTTAGGAGAAGATGAGCATTAATAAATGAAATGTTGCCATGTTTCAATTTGGGTTTGGATACTGAGGCAAAATGTAGAAAAAACTGTCATAGATCCATGCATAATATTTCAATGGAATCTACTGGGTTCAAGCACAAAGCAGGGACTGTAATTGACACACATGAATATGGAACCCCAAATAGACAAAATCCTTCAACATCCAATAATTAAACCAAACTGACAAAAATGTTGTATTGTTTAAGAATCATGTGATACAATATGAAGGATAATGGTTAAGCTAGAGCAATAACTCAGTATACAAATTTTTTTCATACTTAAATAGGCAAAGGCAGAACTTATGGTACCCCATAGCAAACTGAAATTTCTCAGACCAGAGCAGTAAGTGATTCACAGTATTCATAACCCCTGTATGATACTTATCAAGCTGTTTGATTATGAGGTTCCACCAGCCATGTTATGGACTCTTAATAAGACATAAAAGCATTTTGTTGTTTTCAACATTTCTGCTCCTGTCAAAAAATAAACCCACCTAAATTTTCAACTTTGTATTTGTCCCACTGGTTGAGAAGCCATTAACTCCAGAAAAGGTCTGAGGAAATGAACTGAATTGATGTATGTGAAATCAAGCAATCTACTCTTTCCTGAGGCTGCTTTTTGTTTAAAGTACAGTGTGCCAGGACCCAAAAGACCCAGAGTGCTTAAATAATGCCAGGATGAACAGTTTTAATGAGTTTTTGAACTAAAAAAGAAGCCAAAGAACATACAGCAATCCTGAAGTATGTTTCTCAGAACTCACCTCACTGAGGTGACATATAAATCTGCACTAATTACAACCTCCTACAGGCTAGTGAACCTCAAGCTGAGTTTGTGGCAGTAAAGCAGCTGTAGGTGAAAATGGGCCACCAGGAGAATGCTCAGTCCAACTTCTGCTGGAGGAATGTCTATAATAACAAATGCCCCATCATAACAGAAATATTTGTTAGGAAGCTCTTTATAGCAGCTAGTTGTATTAAATACAATAGGAACAACAAAGAAAGTATGAGATGGTCCTCATTCTTTCTAGACTTCACACTTAAAATCAACAATGTAAGTAAATTGCTTTAAGTAAATACCATTCTATAAAATCTCAACCTTCAACAGACTCAGAGAGGAAAAGTGAGAATACATCAGCTCCAGAATAATATTTGTGTTCTTCATGAAGGCCAGCCAAGTTAGACTGGACAGGATATGAACTCTCTAGTTTGGCAAGGAGGTACACGTTAAGGCAGCTCTGTTATGTAAGAGCTGCCTTTATGTTTTAGTTCCTCTGATATATTTGAATTAAGTAAATGAAGTAAGTGAACTGAAAAGGACCTTTTAGTTTATTATGCTACCTGTGACAATAATTATTAGAAGATATTTAGGAAAAGGATAAATAAACAATGCAAAAGTTTTTCAAAACTCTGAGGGAACCAATAGACCTTAATAAGCCAGAGCAGTTTCACCAGGGATGCACACATATACAGTTGGCCAGTGGGCCCATGAGCCCCATTTGGCTCACATTTGGAATTGCAGAACTCAATCTACATCACAGATAAAGTGATGGATGGATGATACAGATATGGTACGTGGATATGCCATTGATAGTGTTTTAATCACCTTCTTTGACCCTTGTCCTTCCTTTTTAAGGTAGCAATACACAAAACACTTCAGAATCCTGGAACTATTGGAAAGGCATAAATCTGTTAAAATGATAATAGACAAAGCTTCTCCTAAGCATACACAAAGAAACCATTACGAATGTCAAACTCCTAGCAAGTGCTACTTGTTACATCAATATGTTTTGTAATATGGAAAAGCTGCTAACAAAAACTGCCCAACTAAAATTGGGTGGAGTATGGAGAAAACTAAATGTGTTTATGTAGTCTTAAATATAGTCGTTGGGTAGACAAATACATCTAATTACATGGATATCAATTTTCAGAGACTGTATCTTAATTGTTTAGTCTGCATCCAGCTCTCCAAATACGAACTTAATGCTTCTCTCTGCATGTTCTACATTTGATGATCCATGAACGGCATTAGACAAAATATCTTGTGCAAACTGAGCCCGAATTGATTCAGGACAGGTCCTCTTTGCCTCTTCTGGATCAGGTGGACCCATTAGCTTCCTCCACTCTTCCACAGCATTTTCCTTTGATAAGACCATTATCACTGATGGACCCCTGTAAAATCAATATAAGGAAGATCTTACACTATTCTGATATTTTTGAGATGCAGACTTAGCTCTAATGATCAGAGGTACCATGAAGAGTTGGTTATATTAAGCATTGAACTATCTTAATTTTCTTAAGCTGCCTAAATATTAAATTTTGTTTCTTCATATTTTGTTTAAGGAAAAATCCCATATTTGAAAGCCAAAGAGATTATGATGATCAGATATTTGGATTTTGACTTCTTGTCCAAAAGACATTCTCACCCAATAATTTCTGAAGCAAGACAGTACATACTGGTTTTTATCAGCTATACTAACAATATCATGAGGAAGATATTTGTCCTGGATGAGGAGAAAAAGGGATCACATTGGAAAGCAGTTCCTTTTTAGGGAAATAAAATCCCAAATAAAACTACCCATAAGTTTGAAAAGAATTGTAAATCTCCCATTTGAAGGAAGAGTATTCTATGCTAGAAGCCACTAAACCTGCCAGAAAGAGTGACGGGTTGTAAAATCCTTGCACCAGTTGTGGTGTAGCACGTTTTGTTGGCACTGTAGAAAGTGTGATGTCTACTTACATACCTCAGTACTGTAAACCAAGACACTTACTGTGTCATACAATTCACCAACTGTTCAAAAAAGGGTTTTCCTTCGTGATCCTTGTAAAACTGTGCAGCCATTTCACGAGTTAAAGCTTGTTCTTTTACCTTTGAGATGCTAAATCCAGCATCTTTAACTTTTTGTATAATTTCATCTAGGAGAATAACAAACAACATCATTTTTGATTGAAATGGTTTAGATGCAAAAAATGCAAATCCCATATACCCAAACTTTAGAAGTTTCAGAAAATACTAGATGCCTTTTTCTAAAAAAATCACCAATAGCTATTAGAATTTTTGTCACAGTATCAAACCAAATATGGACAACATATGAAACACTTCAACAGTCCTCTAAAACAGTCAGAAACCAGTGTCGCTGTATTATCCATCTTGATGCAAGTATCAAACCCAGATTTTAATTAATTATGCCAATAGCATTCACTGTTATTTCTCACATTGAACAGAACGTGGACTGTAGTTGTAATGCTGTGTCAAACATCAGCTGGCCAACCAAAATCAATATGGATTGTCACAAAAGGGGAAAATTAACTCACAAAAGCCAATGATTAATTAGACAGAATAGAATGATGTTAAATAGTGGGTCTAGGTAGAGGACTTTTAGAGAGTGGCAGCAAACATCCTTAGGGCAAGGTTCTGAATTGCACATAGTGCTCTTTTTATTTTGATTTTTTTCTCCTTATTCCCTTAGACTAACAGTAAGTTAAACCAAGGATGGAAATACATTTAACTGAGCAATGACCCCTTTTGAGTCAGTAGAGATACCTGTCTGAAATAAGTAATACAATTTTGGCAAGTATCTCTCCTTTGACTAATAAAGATGCTGGGCAGGTAGTCTACAGAAGTGCCTGGCCCTTAAACAGTTTAACATAGCTAGGAACTCTATATCTTCAATTCACCACTATTCTAGTGAAGAAAGACATATAGGCCGCTTTAGCAAAAGAAATGTCACATTTGAGATCTCGATCTGAATTATGCAAGCTGTGTAAAAGCATTTCTCTGCACAGAAAGTGTACTTCAGAGAATCAGAAGAATGCATTTGATGTGATTTACTGCCTTGTGCATCGCTAATCTTTTGTAGAAATGGTTACATCACTAGATATAGCCCGTACTTTTTAAATCCCTCACCTTTATGAGTCTTAACAGCATCAGGTTTGATTAAAGCAAGGGTTTGTTCCTCAGGGAAGAAGAACTCTAGTTCCTTCTGAGCATCTCTAACTGAAGAACTGCCATGCAGCTGATTGATAGGTACATTTTCAACCGCATACTGTGCACGCAAACTAAGAATCATTAAAAGAGTAAGGTTACTTAAAAGCATAGGCATTTTGAGCTCTGAACTATAATTAGTCTTCACTCAGGGGATATAAATTAGTGTTGATCTGAAAATCAAAAACATGAACACCCTCCCTTCCAAGAGTCATGTTTTTACATTTCCAAGAGATACCACTTATTTCTTAATGACATGCCACTTGTGTCAGCAGCAGGTAAGATGATGCCATTGCAGTTTCCTAGAGCAATGTGATAAGCAGGCAGAACTAAGGAAAATATTCTGCTGATGCAAAGTTTTCAATAAGCTACAAGAAAATCTTAGTGGTATTTCAAGAAAAAAATAATGGTGGTATTTCAAGACCCCCACCCCACTATTAAGAATAGGTATTACCAAGATTTTTTTGTCTGACTCAAGAGTTCCCCTTTCATTTCATTACACTTTTCAAAACTCAGCTTTTAATTTTAATGTTAATTTTAATTTTATTTAATAAGCAGCCATTATATCTCAAAAAATGCTGCAATTCCTATGTGTAATACACTGCTACTTCCAAGAAAACTGCAGAAATGCATATCTGTTTCCAGATGATGGCACTATAGTTACACTAGTTGGAATGTGAATGAGATGAGGAATGTGAAAGTAGGTTGCAAGCTGTGGATGATGATTTACTTCTGTGACAATTACCTCTCTGGATTTTCCTTAGCCTCTTCAAGAACCTTTGGGCCTAGTAAACGTCTCCAGTGTGATACAGCATTTTCTCGTGTTAGAGCCAATACAAGAGTTGGACCACTATACAAGGGAAAAAGTAACATTAAAAAAATAAATTTAATTCTTTGAACTTTTAAAGAGTAATTTGATTATATACAGCCCTGAATAGGAAAATGAGCCACATTATTGGAGGACCTTAAAACTGAACTGATTGTTTAAACAGGTACAGGCTGATGAAACCTTATGGGGCTTAAATATGAATATAAATTGCAAAATGTGTTTTGTCACAATGGCAAGACATAGAAAGACTGATCATGCCCCAGCCATGTCATAATTTCATATGAAGGGAATATTCAAACATGCATATACCCCAAGGTATCCAGCACACAGCCTGGTTGAAGATTTCAGAGCTCTCCTACATATAACCTAAATGCAGCCTTTTCAGAGCAGACGTAGACTGTTTTCACTCAAATCAGTGGACTTCACCACTGAGACATCATACATACAGCAATATGGAGTAGCTAGTAACTTTTAAAAGCTTGATTTTTTTTATTTGTTGTGCTTGGAAATTATTGCATTATCTGCAGTTATCTGTTCCTGTTTTGTCTTTTACTAAACTTTTATACAAGTGTATCTTGCAGCCGTGTATTATCCAGGAAGTGTTCAACACCAGCTTGGATGGGACTCTGAGCAACTTATTCAGGTGGAAAGTGTCCCTGCCTATGGCAGAGGGTTGGAACTAGATGGGCAATAATGATTCCTTTCAGCCCAAACCATTCTGTGAGTCTATGATTCCATAATTATTTAATGTGAAAAATTCAGTCTTATCGATTCTATATAGATTCTGCAGATTTACATTCTCCTTTCATCGAATGTACCTGGTCATTTGCTCTAGAAGGACTGGGAAGTAGTCTTGATCTACATGCTCTTTGTAAAACAGACGCACCTGTTCCTCAGATAGAATTATTTCTTTCTGCATTGCTATTTGGAAACCATAATCCTTTATCGTTTGCAGGACGGACTCTGTTAAATATATTGAAATAATGCTAAATTGCCATCCATTCATTCATTTGCACACTTGTAGAGAAATGTCATGGACTTTTCAATGACAATGTTAAATTTTTTATGGGTGAAATTTGTTTCCTAATTGAAGAATAGGAAACTAATTTAAAGCAACTGCTAGGAGGCATCACTAATTTCCTGGACACTCAGAAAACAGATCCTCGTTGTCTTTAGACTTTCTCTTGCTTAAAAAAAACCTCAGTAGGAATTCCTGACTGAGAAATATGATATGTTACTACCAGCTAAAGAAGGTCTAAGAAATTTGAATAGGTGAAATGTTTATTTAATGAAGTTTTACAAGACCACATGGGTAAGTAAGCAGTATTTGGCACAAGTCAAAATTACCTACAAAATTAATGTGTAATTACATGAACTACAGAACTGCTGCTATAAGCAACATGCTAGACAACCATAAGGAAAATAAATTCACAAGGAAAGATCAAAATTGTAGTCTTTCTGCTCTCTGCACATGAATTTGCTCAAGTACAGGGATTTTCAAGATAGAAATAAAAAATACTATCTGAAATATAGGAAGAAATGTAAATATATGACTGAGAAGAAAAGTAGACTTGTTTGAAGGAAGCTTCATGTAATGAGGTAGATTTTTTAAATTTAATCTGTAAAAATGGTGTCTATTTTGAACTGCCTTTGAGCAGCACTGTCTCATGCAGCATAGAACATCTTTGGCTGGATATTTCCCCCCTTGCCACTGATCTATCTTGAGCCTGCTATTCAAGAATATCAGCTACTTTATTGTGGTGAGAAATCCAGTCCCCTGTACTATATTTGAAAATACAAGCTTCTCTGAGAGGTCTTCTAGTAATATTCCATCTACAGAATTTCTTGAAAAATTAACCAAAGGAACAAAATAACATTGACATTTGCATTCTCAATATATGAAAAACAACCTCTTAATTTCATTCCAGACAAAGATTACTGCTGGCCTAATGCTGGAGAGATAGTATAACCTAAAAAAGTTTCATTATTTGAGTTAGAATTTATAATTCAAAATTGAGAGTATTTATATAGCCTTGATAGAAAATACAGTTATTAACACTTACCTCGCTTTTCCTTCAAGAGACTAGGTCTAATTATGGCCAAAGTCCTTTCAGTGTTATGTTCTACCTCACTTGCATGATAATTTGGGAAAAAGAAGGCAAGCTGTCTGCTGGCATCTTCAACACTGTCTTGCACATCACATATATTTTCTAGACTCTCAGGTTTTGTGAGTCCTGGCAACCTGATGAAACATATAATACAGTATTTAAGTCACTGCTTAGTTTTAACAAGCTGACTTTTTGAAGACATACTTTCTTAAAATTTAGTGAAACATAAGAATAGAATGCAAAACTAAGTTTTTATTATCTTCAGATTCACGAGTATAGTAACATTTCTGAGAAGAGAATTATTAATCTTCTCAAAAAGTGCCTGATCATGTGCTCTGAAGGAGAAATCTCAGCCAGGCTGCTTTAACAATTCCCCTCTAGCTTATCCAAAATAGTTTCTCTGTTTCATGAGACAGCATTACTATTGACAAGTGTACAGTGTATAATGAATGATCAATAGAAGTCTTGTGCTTAATTCATGTACAGTGTGATCATTAAAATGCTACCACTACAGAGTTGTTGATAACAGAGACACTTCTCATTGTTTCTTCTTGCCTGTTTGTTTAGCTGTGTCAATAAAGTCCCTCTTGGCCACTTGTAGAAAATGCAGAATTCCACAGCTGTACTAAAGTAATGCAGAAAGGGATGTAGCAGGCACTGAGAAAAATGTAAATTACTATAACAAATTCATTTTCGGATGAAGTATTTAAGCTCTTGTTGCTTTAAGTAAATGTCTTGTCTAAAGATAATACCTGATACGATATTTGAATTTTTGTGACTACTCTATTTTCTGAGGCTGTGTATACAACTGTCATTCTTAAAATTCCCTACAAACCCTTGGCATAGAAGAAAAACACACATCTCAAGATACCGTGGTTGTGAACAGCTAATCCTTAGAAATTTTTTGATATCTTGAAGCAGGGTGGGGACACAAACCCTTCCCCTTCTCTGCTGGCTTTTACAGTGTTCCCAGGGAGAAGAGCATACCCCAGGTGTGCCCTGGTCTGCCCTGGGCCATACCTACAGCTTCCCAAGAAACACAGGGGTAAACATGGGAAAGAGCGCAACCTTCAGTCAGCAGTGCAGGGAGTCTCCTGGCATGGGTGAACTAGAATTCCAAGGACTACATCAGCTTTGAAGTGTATCATTGTTCCTGTTGTTCAGAGAACCCACTGAAGATGAGTTCAAAGACATCAATGACCTTGGCTTGTCATCTTTAACTAGGAAGCAAGGAATTTCTCAATTCCCAAGAGAACTGGGGTTGCATCTCTAGTGGTGGTCCTGTGAAGGACCAGGCGACGAACTCTACCTGCTCCCTGGACCTGCACACATGGGCACATCTGTGTCTGTAGAACATGCCCTGGTTTATGGTGTGCTTTGAACACTTTGACTGAATCACAGATACACATTTTCACTGGCACTTACTTGGCTGTCTTCTCAGGCTCAGCAGTGCCACTTGTTTTCTGTAGTTCTTTCCAATGAGGAATAGCACCAGTTGGTTCTTTTTTTGTGATTATCAAAACATGGCATGGTCCAGTCATCATGAATTGAACAAATGCGTCAAAGTCAGGCTAAAAAACATAATTCCCGCCCCGATGAATTGCAGGAACTCTGAGTTTGTTATCAGAAATAAGAGAATTATGCTTTTAAAGTAACTCATGCATTCCTGTTCCAAACTGGCATTCACATGCATTCCTCAGAACTCTGATAGACTGTTTGGGAAATTTTTTTATCAATCATTTGAGACATTACCAAGTGTCTAAAAAAAGTAAATTGAGATAAAGAAAGTAATGTAACTACTTTAAACAAGTACTAGATGTTCTTCCAGGTTAAAATGCAAATTATAAGAATGAAGAAAATTATCAAGAAATTCAAAGTGATCACTAGCTATGCCTGTAGTACAGCATGTAGTGTAACATAAGAAACCGCAATACAGTTCCATGAATAATTTTTGAAACTAAAAGTCATGTAGTTGTCTATAAATATAGAACACTGAGCTGTTTGCAAGACATTTGTAGGCTTTCCCTTTCATGTGCTTTGATATGTGCTTTTCACTTCAGTTTCAACTTTTAATCCTATAAAACGTACATTTCCATCAGAAAAAACCACAACTTTTGAAGCTTGTAGTTGGGCTTTTAATTTTTTTGTACGTCACCTTTTTCTTGGAGTTATCTGTTCTCCTTTTAAATATTTGACTAAATCTGTACCAGTCAGCATCATGTCATTTCATATGATAGTTTTTTATTTTTTTTTTCCTTTAGTAATACAAGGATGAAATGTTCACATATATACTTTCAGTTCATTGCTTTTCTCTTTCATTTATCTTCATATCTATGCATATTCTTAACCCATTTCCCAAGATGAATAAATCGGAAGAAACAGGATGAAGTACAAAAATATTCAGTATGATGCATAAAGTGCATCTTTATACTGTGGTGGCTTCAAAAGTAGTCTTGCTTATATTAGAAGAACTACCTGTAGCTGTTAATTTTGGCTGTCCTGGATCTTCTTCCTGGAGCTTCATCATTAAAAAGAAACGATTTTTGCTTCCAGTTTAATCTGAAGGTCTATCACCTTGAGTCTCCACTCTCTTGTAAAAGGCAGACTCCAGGAATTCCACAAGATTGTGGAGTATTAAATCAGGAATAACTTTGCGCACTGTGCACAAAGAAATCAATATGTTTTAACCAAATTTTTTTTCTGCTTAAAATTAAACTTAAAGAATGCCAAACAATTGGCTTCTCAATATGCATAGGGCTCTCTGGAACCATATAGTTCATAGCAGTTTTATTATTCTTCTGTCCTAATGTTGGCAGGGATCTCCTATGGTGTAATAGTGTTGTTTCCCACTCTCCACAAGATTTGAAAAGTCATGGTGCAGTCCCACATGACTGAAAAATAGGGAAACGTTGTATACATCTTTTAAAAGGGTATTAAGGAGGACCCCAGGAACTACTGGCCTATCTGCCCCACCTTCTCTGCCTGGGAAGATCATGGAACAGATCCTCCTAGAAGCTGTGCTAAGGCTCATGGAGGACAAGCAAGTGATTTGGGACAGCCAGCACAGCTTCACCAAGGGCAAATCCTGCCTGACCAACCCCGTGGCCTTCTACAATGGAGCGACTTCATTGTGTACAAGGGAAGAGCTACAGATGTCATCTGTCTGGACTCCTGTAAAGCCCTTGCCATGGTACCCTACAACATCTGTCTCCCTGAAGTGGAGAGAAATGGTTTTGGTAGACAAGGAGTCAGTTGGACAGTTGCATCCAGAGGGTAGTGGTAAGAAGCTTGGAGTCTCCATGGACATCAGTGACAACTGGTGTCCTCTGGGGTTCATATTGGGGACCAGTGCTGTTTTTTCATTAATGGTATAAGTGAAGGGTTGAGCGCACCCACAGCAAGTTTGCAGATGGCACCAAACTGACACAGCCAAAGGACAGGATGCCATCCAGAGGAACCTGCACAAGGAGGGGGCCCATGAGCAGTGAGCATTGACAAGACCAAGCACAAGGTGCCACACCTGGCTCAGGACAACCCCCAGTATCAGCACAGGCTGGGGGGATGATCAGATTGAGAACAGCCCTGGGGAGAAGGACATGGGGGTGCTGGTGGATGAGAGGCTGGACATGAGCCAGGAATGTGCATTTGGAGCTCAGAAAGCCAAATGTGTCCTGGGCTGCATCCAAAGCAGTGTGGCCAGCAGGGTGAGGGAAGGGATTCTGCCCCTCTGCTCTGCTCTGGTGAGATCCCACCTGCAGTGCTGCATCCAGCTCTGGGGTCCCAGCACAGGAAGGACATGGACCTGTTGGAGCGAGTCCAGAAGAGGCCACCAAGACAACTGGAGGGATGGAGCAGCTCTCCTATGAGGAAAGGCTGAGAGAATTGGGATTGTTTGGCCTGCAGAAAAGAAGGCCCTGGCGTCACCTAATTGCAGCCTTCCAGTACCTGAAGGGAACCTACAAGAAAGATGGAGAGGGACTATTTATAAGAGCAGGTAGTGACATGACAAGAGCGGATGGCTTTGCATTGAAAGAGAGTAGATTTAGATCACGAGAAATTCTTTACTGTGAAGGTGGTAAGGAATAAAAATAAGTTGCCCAGAGAAGTTGTGGACGTCTCATCCCTGGAGCCGTGTTCAAGGCCAGGCTGGATGGGGCTCTGAGCAACCTATTCTAGTGGAAGGTGTCACTGCCCTTGAAACCAGGTGATCTTTAAGGTCCTTTCCAGCCCAAGGCATTCTGTTGATTCTATGATTCTATGATATATCAAACATTGTATGGTTTGTTTTTGTTCTTCCCATGTCTACCTCTACACTTAGCTAGTCTCAAATTTGGCTGCTATTCCCGTGAAGATGAATTTACCTCTGTTTCAAAACTGCCTCTGTCTAACCTACAACCCAGCTTTGCTAAAACCAAGCTCTTTGTGGTTTTTTACAAGATGTCCCTGTTACTTCCTTTCTAAACCAGAGTGCCGCCATCTAGTGGTTGCTATCGGTTTTCTTTTTTTCCCCTCTGACTTAGCAGGAGCCATCTCATCTCACTCCTATTCATTTGGAATGCCACAGGAACGCCTTCCCACCTTCTCCTTCAGATTAGGCAAACCCTTCCATTGCTGCCTCTAATAATATCAAACTTTTTGTCTGCCTATAGTTCCAGCCTCTGTCTATCTTACACACATAGCAGAAGGTATAAATATTTGCTAAGCAACTTCACTTTTTGTCTCAGATCCTTCTGAAGGGTTAATTTTAGTTATCACACTGCTGGAAAATATGACCATATCCAGGTGCTAGTTTGCTAGACCACTGCCATTTAATGGTGAACAGCCTAATTTAATTATTTTCTTGAACTTTATATCTGTCTTTAGCTATTTTTGTCCCCTAATATAGGACAAGGCACAAAAAAAAAAAAAAAAAAAAAAAAAAAAAAAAAAAAAAAATAGATTTGGGCTGAGATGCTTTCTCTTTCTGCCTGTGCTCATATTTATTCCCAGAACTAACCCATGATAAAATCTGGAAAGAAATAAAAAATATAATATGTAATATCACTTATTTTCTGGCTGGAAAAAAAAAATATAGATACACACTGTCACATAGATGACGTTGGATTTTGGGTTTGTGCCACATTTCAGCACCTAATAGCCAAGGTCGAGTAATTGCAGAAATAATCTATACAACACTCTAATTTTCTTTCATACAAAAGTCACTGGGCCTGTCATAACACATTTTTAAATCAGTATAATTTTATTTGGATAAATAGTAGTATAAATTTAGCTCTATCTTTTTAGATCCATCTAAGGATCAGGCACATTTAGATAATAGAAAGAATAAATTCTTTTGGAGGTCAGTTTAAACCTAATTGGAGGTCAGTTTAAATTGGGTGGAATATTAGATTGCTGCATTGTGATATTTATATGAGTCAGTGAAAGAAAACAGAGAGAGAATATCTCTTTCTTTATGTACATTAATCCAGTTCTTCAATATACTTAAAATTTACCATATGGAGTTTTGCAAGCACATCTGGTAACAATTATGTTTTTCCTGTTCCTTTCATTTAGTTTTTTAGTTTGTTTTTACCTCTTCTTTATTCCGGGCATAAAATTCTCTGATTTGCTCTTCAGTAAGCATTCTCTCCTCATCTGCTTTAACGTCAAATCCTGCATTTTTAATCTGCAATTATTCAGTTATTACTCATGGGCATTTGAAAATGGACACATACAAAATCATATGTTATTGTAAATCTAAAGATTGATTGGTTTTGGAAGCCATCCTAAATTTTAAATTCTCTGAAATATTCAAAATATAACTGCTATCTTTGCCTAAACTGAACTTCCAGCCTTTCAAAGCCCTTTACTAAATTTGGGATTACAATACCCCTAAGTAAATGTTTGAGAAAAAATATAGTGCAGTTCAATGTATGTAGTATATTCATTCAATAGCTAATAATCCCTTTTATTTCACATTGAATAAACTCCTTTGGATCACTGTGAGTTGTTAACGTGCAAGATATTATAAATTAAATTGTAACCAAGTAGTCACATAAATATGCACTTGTTATCAGTTGTTGTATTAGGCTAAACTACTCAGCTTTAGGGACAGCAAATAAATCAAAATGAAATCTGCTTTATGATTTTCTGTTTTGAGCCAGGTTACTGCACCAAATGCAAGCATTTGTGAGTGATGCACACACATGACTTGCATCAAAGTTCACAGTCCATTGATATGAGTTTTGTACCATATACTGATATGGGGCAGTATCCAGCCCCAGTACTGATGATACACCGATATTGACCTGTGTACCAGCACTCTGCTCTTTAAAAGCCCTGTGGTGCTGCTGAGTGTGTTCAGCCTGCCCAACAAGGCTGATGGTGGAACCAGTGTTGGAAAACACACCTCATGAGCCAAGTAGCAGCTGCTCCAGCTAAATTGTTTTCAAGCGCTGCCTTTTTTTTTTTTTTGTTTTTTTGCCTTTACTGATCTTCCTTCCTTTCCAGCTAAGGTAGAGTAATTGCAGAAACAGCATATAGCACTCTGATTCACTTTCCTGCAGATGTCACTGTCCCTGTCATAACACTTTTTAAAATTCTTCTCATTTGGTCTTGATATATATTGTTATAAGGCTTTTTTTTTGTTCTTTTCTTTCTTTCTTTTTTTTTTTTTTTTTTTTTTTGGTAACAGAAGCAATATGAATTAATGTCTAACCTCTGCTGCCATAGAATATTAAAGCAATAATAAAAATTTGAATGTCATATTATTTCAGGTAAAAATTATTGTGCTTTTATTAACCTTAGCAGAAAAGTTTTATCAGATTCAATTCCAAAGTCTGGGCATAAATTAGGATCTACTTAACCTTACATTTTGGTATTATGCCTTTTAAATAAATAGAATGAATTAATATTTAAAAATTCTTTCTACCTTCTTTTTAATTTCTTCTACACGTCCTGCTAAGACATCATCAGGTTTTATAATTCCAACAGAATAAGTGAGTACTTCTGAAAAAGAGAAAAAATAATGTGCTAAGTAATACATCCATCAAAATAAAGAGAATAATCTTTATTGAACGTGAAGTTTACAGTTAGGCATTTGACTGTAACTCAATCAGATCCCAAAAACTGTAGAAGAATTTAAGATAGTGATAATGGAAAGAGCAGACTACTCCTTGATACCAGTACTAGAAACACTTAAGCAACTGCACGTGTTAAGGAAAATATTTCTGCCAAATGTTAGTGTAACACAGGATCTGAGAGATCCCCTAACCTGAAGCTGAACCTGAGCTAAAGCTCTATTTTCTGATTTTCTGTCATGTTTAGGTTTTGGGCATTAGTGTGAAGTGTGTAGATAATTGCTAAATTATAATACTGTACTTCTAGGTCTCACAGGGTTTATGGGAAAAAATATAGGCTAAAGCTCAAGTCAGGAATATATCAGTTGAACCATACAATTAAAAAAACCAACAAAACATGAAGAGTAAGATAATGAGATTACATGACTGTGATCTAATGCCACTCACAGGGAAAAAAAAGCAAGATCGAGAGGAAGGAGGGAATAGAGGAGTTTGTTCCGTCTCAGGGTTGTAGAATGGCATTCTCTGAATGAAACAGTAGGAACATTCAGTAGCCACAGATAACAATAAAAATAGAAAAG
Source organism: Zosterops lateralis (assembly GCF_965231275.1). Lineage (NCBI taxonomy): Eukaryota > Metazoa > Chordata > Aves > Passeriformes > Zosteropidae > Zosterops > Zosterops lateralis. The sequence goes on along the minus strand of NC_139762.1, from coordinate 49,170,625 downwards.
ATGTAGGTCTCAGCTAATGACAAACCTGAGATAAATCCCAGACAGGACTTTTAAACAGGATGGTGCTTATTTTTCAATTTTTTTGGAAGCTTATCCTGCTACTGTTGATTTATGTTCTTATATAAAGCTGTTATTAAATCTAATCTAGTGAAAGAGTAATCTGAGATAGAAGGCATGCCATTTCTTCACAGATTAACTCTTCCAGTTCTCAGGTTAGCCCCATTTTAGTATTCCACCCTAACCAAAGTACACAGTTCACACATGGACTGTGTAGAAGTGACTTTCAGGCCTTAACTTTACACAGGAAAATTCCCTGGCATATATCACTGCTGTCTAAAGTCTGAAGGTTCCCAGTGTGAGGGTGAAAATATTGATGATGACAGTCCAATAAATTAATTCCTTACAGAGGAAATCTCAATCACAGCATTTCATTAACTCTACCAAAGGAAGATCTATTAGTGCTAGACATAGACAACTATTAATAGAAAGATATTTGTTATCTTTCTTTCCCTTAACATTTCTAAAATAAATCAAATATATTTACCCTCCTCTACAGCCTCCTCAGCAGACCCTTCTGGAAAAAGGAGTTCTTCTACCTAATGGAGAAGTGGAGTAAAAGTACACCACGAGTGCAAAAATGAAGTCACCAAACACAGCCATCACATCTTTACAACACATTTATCTTAATGTAAGAATGGATTTGCTACCCTGGAAAACAAGCAATTCTATGAAGGACCTTTGGTCAGTCTGATTTGCCTTAACTGAATTCAGTTTGTTAAAAAGCTCTTTTTACTCTGAGTGGAGTTCTTTCTTCTCCATTTTAACAAAACAAGCAATGAGACACGATTATTTCCCATGTCTTTGTTTCACATGATACAGTTCCTAAGTTATATATTAAAAATACTTAGCCCTGAAAGAAAAAGGATAGCTAAAACATTTATGAGCTAGTGGTATTTTGTCCATCTCTCCATTTCTTACATTTCTAGGCTAACCTGTAGATTTGTTAAGTTTTTATAAGGTACCATAATGGAAATTTGGGGGTTCTGAGGAGAACAAGCAACAAGGGAGGATTAACTCTGGTACTGCTGTGAATTCCAGCTGTGGGATCTTTCATAGTTGAGGCTATTGAGGTCAGACTGAGCTGTTGAATGGCCTTTGTTTTTTGTCCAGCAAACTGGATTCATTAGGTACAGAGCAATCTCCATGGCTCTGAGCAAACTGATATAGTAAAAGGTGAGACTGCCTATGGCAGGAGGGGTTGGACTAGATGATCTTTAAAAGTATCTTAGAACCCAGATAGTTTTACTTGATTTCTAATAAAAAAAGCTTATAATATATATTACTTTGTTGTTAGGACAAAAATACAAAAAATTAAACATTATCTAAGTGCTATCATAGACATTTATAGAAACCGTGTAAGTGTAATAAGAATACATATATATGCATTGTGAGTACCTCAGTACGTTTCTTCTCTCCAGCTGCAATTTGCCTCTCTTCTTGCACTAAATCTGTTACTATCTTAGTTATGAGAGGAGCATTTACACCTTTCACCATTGAAAGAATTTTACCATGCTGTTGAAGAGAAAATAACACTTCCGTTGAGTTTTCATCACTTAATTTACACATATACTTGAAGTTTTGAATTTTTTGCTAATTTTTTTCCATCCACAGGATCATTTCCTATGCCTACTGAAGGGAACACCAAAGCTACTACTTGCATCTATTATTTCAGAATGGAACTTCTGTGCATTTAATCCCTTGCTTCCTTCTTTGCCAAATTTTCCATGTTTGTTTCTAGGTTCAATACTAATAATACAGTTGGAAGCAAATGCAAATATGGATTTTCTTGTTCTTAATTTCTGTAACATGGAGTTTTCCAAATTTTTTGTCTCTGTGTGTGTGTGACTTTTCAGTGCATTCTCTACTACATTTAGGTGCACAATAGTGAAACTAATGGTGAGCAAAAATACTGCTAACAGGTCTAGGAAGCATTCAGATTGAAAGCTGAAATTGTCCTGAAAGTATCATTATCTTTGATACCTGCTTATGGAAATTCAAATCCTGGCATCCTCAAGTTAAAACAAACCTCACCTCTCTTAAGTGAGCAGTGCTCTATAACTGTGTCCTAGGAGAACCAGCTTTCTGTGTCCATCAGTGATAATAATAAATATGTGATTAATTACTACAGTTCCTCAACTGTGAAAATACAATTTTATTTGTTATCTTAAAAATCTTATAATGCCAGGAAATGTAAACGCTCTTTCCAGGATGAAAAATGTCCATAAAATAATCATTTCAGTGTAACCACATGTAGGCACTTCATGTAAGGCAAACTTACCTGGATTTCTCACTAACTGCCAAAACAATGACTACCACAATACTTCTGTGGCTGTATGTGCAGCAGCCACAACAAAAATGTGCTTGAGAACCACCTGATCCATGCATGAGGAACAGCTCAAGCAAACAACATCAGATAGTACATCCTACTTAATGTAAAATGTAAAGATAGGATTTATACAGCTTCACATCTATTTTAAAATATATTGGAAAGTTAAGGCAGAAGTAGGCAGCACATTAAAAGAAACTGATGTGATGTACTTACAACACTAAAAAGAAACACAGGTTCACAGCTATTCCTAAATGATTTCAGAGCTTCAACGCTGTCAGCCTCTGCCTGAAGTCAGACAAAAAAGATTATTTGTTTACATAAGTGTGTATGCATATATAAAGGAAACTTTTTTACTCAGAGGAAAACCCCACTCTTACAGACTTTCGGTGTTGCAAACTCAAACTGCAATCTTAAATGCAACCAACAGTCCTTATAGTGATGAAGAAAGAATTGTTTTGGAAATGTGGAATTGTCCTCCCTTTGTATTACAGCAATTAATCATGGAAAAACATATTCTCTTGATACTATTTTCTCATGTAGGTTATGATAACATATCTAAATGAAGAAGTAGCCCATGTAGTCTTGATGGAAGAGAATATCCAGTGTATTAATTTTTTTGTGAAATGTGGTCAACTATATGAAAGTACATGGGATAGCCTCGGAACATAATTCCCTGCCTTTTTCATGGATAAGAAAATCATTGTTTTTTCTGAAAAGTTATTTCATAATGGAATTTGAAGTTTTCACTAACATGAAAAAGGATGAACTTGGCCAACATCTTGGATAAACTGAGTCTGTGAAACAAATTTATCTACTTTAAATATCAGATATAATTCACTCATATATATGTACTGCTGGTGTAAACATATATTTTTTACTACTACAGTTTTATGATTTTTTTTAATTTCTCCAGTTTTATTCTGTTAAAAATGAAATACAAGGTAACATTTGCAAAAAAAAAGATGCAACAGTTTTTCAGTTATATAAGAATTTTAAATGCTATCGTCCATAGTGCAGAGATCTAAAACTAAAAGTTATATAGTCTGGCTTTGGAATATTTCTGCAATCTCATCAGGGAGAACAAAAGTTGTGGGATATCAGCTGGTTTTTCGTTATAGCTTCTTACATATTTCTTACCATTTATAATCTACTTTTAAACAAAGTCTTTTGAGGACATATGCAAGGAAAGCAACCAGGCCAAAATTATGGCAACTCAGTATAAGGACAGTAAAATGAAAGTTCTGCATATGCAAAGCGGAAGATATATTTAAATGAAAATGTAAATACAGTCACACACAAGATTTGCCTTACCGAGGCAAAATGTAGCAGATTGTCTTCACTGAAGTCGAGCTTTAGTTTTCTAAATAAATTCTGCACAGCTTTGCAAGGACCACACCAAGCTTGATACACATCTATTACTAAAATGGAATAGTTTGGAATTAGAAACAGATGACTTGAGGAACGTATGAAATGAGACATATATGTTTGGGTCGTTGAAACAGCGTTGGGGAGGCTGTTCACATGGATCTTTCAGTCTTCTTCCAGCCAATGAATGTATCATGAATGCATCAATGGATTCAGTGGATACATTAGTGGATACGTACTATTTAATTTCAATTACTTCTGACGCTGCAAACCTACTTCAGAATACTACTTGAGATGGTTAATCCAAATAGAAACTTTTCTCTCATACTCCTTTTCCTTTCATTTTCTCTTCCTCTTTTCCCACTGTTGCGTTTCATTCTTATCTGGACCTTTATTCTACAGGATTTTCACCTCCCTGAGCCTTTGCCTATTACTATCCCTCTGTAGATATGATCTCGTTACAGATTTGTTTTTTTACCAAAAAACAGTTCCTAGGACACACAGGAGACATTGTTATTGGACTAAGTGAACTGAAAATTGGGAAAAATGCACATCATAGAATATGCACTCTCTAGAATGCTGCAGTAATTACTTAGTCTGAAGATTTTGCACACAGAAGCTTCCAACTCCCTACCATGGAGAATACCATATTGAAAAGGTATTTTCTAAGCATTGTTGTATAGCAGTATATAAAAATAAAATTTAGATAAATAAGATTTTGATGAGTATTTATCATATAAAATAATGTGTATTCATAATTGTAATACATGATCTTAAAAGTATTTTCCAACTGAAAGAATTTCTATGATTCAATGACTCTATTATATACCTTTATAAATATACATTGATATACCCTTTCTTTAAAAGATATGGTACCAGTCTTGTAGAGTATCTATTAAAGAAAATATATAAATATGAGAACCTGCACCATATGTCCATATGAACCATATGTCCATGAAAGTTTAAAAAGAAAATATCAGCTGTTATTACCTACTATACCCTTTGTCAGCAGCATTTCATTCCACTGGTTTTGGTCACTTATTATGGCCTGAAACAAAATCAATTAACATTTTGACATTGTAGAAAGGCAGAAAAAGCATCTATTTCCCTCTAAAGTTGTTTAAGTAATTAGGATTTGTACCTGGATCTGGGCTTCTTTCTTCTTGCCTGCCATTTCCCTGTGATTATAGAAATATATTAAAATCCAAAGCACTTTTAAGGTTTTTTAAAAGACCATGTGACATACAGAACTGATTTTTATGGTTCACAAAGTACCACTGCCCTCTGATTCTCTTAGCAATTAACTCAACTGAAGCCCCTGCAATGATGGTAGTTAATCCTCCACTTTGGAATTCTGTGGAGAAACTTTCAATGTGTTAGCAAAACTCACATGGCACAAGAAACAGAAGAAAATTTAGTATCTTAATCTGTTAGGATCTTCAAAATTTTGACCTCAACAATTATTCAAGCTTATAATCACTCTGCTCAGAATAGCCACAGGCATTTTGATGGGATGACAGCTGCTGTAACACTGGACCATTTCAGAAAAATATTGATTAAAGAGCTTCAACTCTAATAACATCAAATCAGTCTTCCCGTCTGCTGGGATACATAAAAAGCAATGACATACTTGTACCCCATAACTAAACTCCCAAACTGAATACTGGTACATTCATCATTCTGTCATTAATAAATCCTATCCTTCATATATTTATGATAGACAATTAACTGTGAACTGGACAGAACAACGATCTCAGTTAAGATACATATGTGGATGGAGTTTTGACTTCAGCACGAGCAGCTTGTGTTTCTAGAGTTCTTGGTTAAGATGGTGGTCTTTGCCTCAGGGAAAATGACGGTGCCCCCATGAATGTTACCTCCTCTGGCACTGTTATTTGATAAGTCAACCAGCAGATATGTCCAGGGATTGAACTATCCTGATACACTCACCAAAGCTGTTCCCTTCAGGTCACAGATTGAGGCATAGAAGCCAATATGAGAGCTCTTATCCTCATGCTTGTTTCACATTTCATGAAAAAATGTTGGTAAGGATTAAAATTTTGAATGCAACCTTTCTTCAAATCCTTTAAACTAGGTGATGGTACAAAGCATGACATTAATTCCTATCCTTTAAAGACTCTAAGGAGACAATGCTGACTACTGACAGTGAAGGCAATTGGGAGATGGAAATACATCATATTAGTAGGAAATCTTCTTCAAAATAACCTTTCATGATTACCTTCTGTCACTGAGCAATGACAACCAATTCTTTTCAAGATCAGTTCTGCAAAACATAAACCAATACATGAAAATGGTCTATACATCCCAATTGTTCTACACATGCTCCCCAACTAAAAGTACACAGTCATACACACTCAGATGGCAAAGCAAAGCATCACAGAACAGACACGTGCTGCTCCATGAAAATATACAAACGTGCACATTAGTCTGGCATAGCAGCTGCATGTGATAGACATGTGAAGATTACACTTGACATCTATACTTTTAAACAAATTTTTCACATAATGTTCTCTCAGTAATGCAATCAGTACTATACTGATTAAATCTGAACAGACAAACATATTTGCTCCTTTGTCTATGGTACAGGCAACATGCTTCTCCAACCTTGACAGAAGGCATTTTTCTATCTACACTTGATCATGGATGTGCAAACTCTGCATCTCTTACTACAACCTTTACAACAAGTCAGACATAAAAATGGACCTGGGTATATGCTCAGATACACTGTCAAACTGATATTCAAATATACAGTCTTTGCAGATAGCCATTCAACACCTTAGCACAAACTCTCATCACACATATACATGAAGACACCCAAGAGTTTGTAAGATTTTGACATACTGCTGTGTGTTATGTGCATACAGACATAACACTCTGAGCATAAACTCTTGGATCCTTGTGAGCTCCTAAGTGGCACTCCAGTGGGACATCTGCCCAGACACAGACACACACACACACACACCGAGAAACGTATAAGTGAACAAATGCACAGACACACAGGCCAATTCAGGGCTGACAGTGTTCGACACCAGGTGATATAACCAGGAAGAGCTCCCAGACACTCGTGTACCCCGTGGTTTGACACACAGCCTGCACAGTAAGCACACCACAGCACAGTGGCTTAGAGTACCCTAATCCCTGAGGTGGGAGTCCACTCAGGAACACACAGCCCCCCCCAGCACACTTTCACCTATCCTGGAGCAGCTGCTGGCCTGGGAGCACTCGGTGGCCGCCCAACTGCCACCCCTCAACGGCCCTAACGGGCTTTTCTCTTCAAAAGTCTTGAAGAGAAACATCTTTTATCCAGCTCAGCCCCATCTCTGCTCCATCTCCAAGGGTCATTTTTCCTTCATCACCCTATTTTATCAATCTAGGGTTGACATGGCACAGGCAGCTAAGATACAGACATGCTGAGAGGGAAATGGGGAGGGAGCTGGGTAGTGAAAAGTTGGGAGGAAATGTCACGACTTCATCTGTTTTCTTTATCCCAGGGAGAGTCAGCCTTACCCTTTTTAACATGTGAGAAAATTAGTCTTGGCACATAATTAGTGATCTGCCTGCACTCTGTCTTGCTTGCAAATTGTGAGACAGTGGAGACAAAAAAAGGAAGCTTTTAGTGGCAGTCCTGGTGACCAAAAGAGGGTCCTGAAAGCCCAATAGTGGTGACTGCCCATGCTCATACACTATCAGTGCAGGTCTGACATCACACTTTGCAGAACAAAGTTGCCATTTTAAAGATGCACATTTGCATCTCAGCAGCCCCCAGAAAATCACAGAAGATAAAGGCAAAACTAACTCATACACATAGAAAGCCCAATTGGTCCAGAGTACAATGGGGTTATTTTCACGTATTAACTCTTACAGGCATCGCAGCTGGTGGGAATTTCTTTGTGAAGGTAAAGGCTAGAGCACGTTCACAAATCAAATGTTGATGTCTCTAAACTGCACACATTTCACATATGAATGTTGTTACAGGGCTATAAATTGTCCGTGTATCCAATTTATTTTTGAAACCCTGCCCAGGCATACTATGTGCTGTCGTGTGTGTCTACCACATCTTAAGAAAATCTTTTCAAAGTTTCAGTGACTTTCTTGTAGCTTTTCTTGAGCATTCCAGTACTCCTCACCTAAGGATGACTCGCAAAGCCCCAAAGGAAAAGTTACTTTTATTTCATGAAAATAATATGAAGAAAAAGTAGGGAAAACAAGCTCTTAGAGGCACTAGGATAGATGTTCTTCCTCACAGTTAAATCTTCCCAAGTTGAAGGATGTTCATTCTGCAGTAGAGGGAATGAGGCAATGTTTCCACAGAGTTGCAGCAGTTTTCAATGCTGAGATTGTGGTATGTCCTAATATCTTGGATTAGATCAACTAGGTGGCAAGAGAGATTTTGTATTCAGATTGGAAATAATGCATTTATATAGCAAACATAAATCACTTCCTACATTTTTTACTGGAAAGCCCTAACTTTGGAATGAGTACAAGTTCTGCACTGGCCTGCTTGGGAGTGGGAGAGTTCAATTGAATAATCTTTATTTTCCTGCATGAATTAGGAAAACCATTTTTGAAACTTTCATAGACATACAAAATTGAAAGAACTACAAAGGATGGGATATTTAATCCAACCACCATGTAGAAGTTAAAGACTCAAAGACAAGGCTATGTTTTTGGGGTTTCCTTCACAAAATGCTACCTTTTTTATCCAGACCACTTTCTTCAACAACAGCCACTTTTATATATATTACAAAACCTTCCCCCCAAAAAGAGTCTTGAAGAGAAACACTAGAATGAGGTAATGCTCATGTACCAAATGTTAAAAGGCTGACACAGCCTGTTCTTTAACTGCTCTGTTGGAATGAGTTATATGTATGCTTTGGATATCACAAAATAGTTAATGTGAAGGGATTTGGTATTTCAAAATGCTGAAAAATAAAAAAAATATTATCCTTCTTTAGGCTAGAGAGTATAGTTCTATAAATTTTTAAATGAATTTAATGATTACACACTTAGCTTATGTAGACCAACAGTATTCATGGTCATTATAAAAGGCATCCAGAGAGAGGTTTTTCCCTGAATCAAAATAATTCAAGTTTTGTATAATGTATATGAAAAGTATAATGAAAATATGCAATGGATAAACCACAGTGGATTCATGATGAATGATTGCATAATTTTTCTGAGTAACTTATAAGCTATTTCATTCCATGTTGTGCATACCACTTGATTTCAGGTCTGCTCTTTGTCATGAGCTGTTAATATCCAGAGTGACCTAGTTCCAAATTACTAACATTCTTTTACAAAGTATTGGAAAGCTGTTGTACACCCTGCTGAGACTTGTCGACCTTGAAACAAAACTAGAGATGTGTTTTTCCTGCTGGTCAGTCTTTCTATGTGCCCTAGTATATGCTCAGAAGCCAATGCATATGTACCTCTGATGATTTCCTGCTTGTCAACACAGTGGAGGTCTTGATCACCCTAATTCATAATTTTTTGTGGTCTCTTCTGTGGCTCTGTAGTCCACATGCACGCTGGTGCTACAGTACATTCAGTCTATGCCCTCTGCATGTTAGATTTTCTGCTAGTGTCCTAGTGTTCCTCCTGCATCTCTGCTTGGATTCACTCAAGGACTGCTCATGATGAGAGAGCATCTGACCTTCCCAGCTCTTCTGCAGAATTGTCCTTAGCCTGGCAGTGTGACAGCCGCTGTAACTTGAAAGCTTTGTGCGTGTATTGGCTTTTTCTGCATCAGTCGTAAGTAGACCATGGATCTGATAGCAGTGGAACAGCTTTCTGACTTCTTGTATTTTATTTCTGTAAAACAGAAAGAAAATATGTGAAATGGTGAACAATTGAAATCAAAGATAGCTGTTATGATTTAGAGAATGCAAAACTGAAGAATGTCATGTGTGCTGCTGCAAGTGCAGATCTCTGACTGTTGCTGGTGGGATAATTCTGTGCAGTAGAACTGTTTTGGTAAACAAAGAAAGAGCATAAAATAAATAAATGAACAATTTTCTGTAAGGACTTACTGTGACACACCAGCCTGTGTGCTTTCAAGGTGAGAGACCAGGTGACTCCAAAACTAGGCAGTTCACTTCTGAGCAGCAGCCCAAGACCACAACAAGTTCCAGTTGTGGAAGTTTGCGAAGCAATTAGTTTTGCCCATAAGTGGTGACTAACACAAAGAATTTGACAGCTCATTTTTCAGGAATGACCAAACTTTGTCAGTGGTAGGTACATTCCCCTAATTTGCCCTTTAGACAACATGAATGGTAGCCCTAAAGAAAGTTAGTAATACATAAACTTTTTAACCAAAATTGGCTGGTAAAGGTACAACAGTGGTTCCTATTTTACCAAACCTAAAGATCTCCAGAGCCTCAGTTTAAGAACCTCCAGAATATTTAAGACGCCTCAGCTGAACTCAGACCTCTCTATATAGGGATCTTCAACTGGTAAAATTCACTTGCATATTCCTGTTTTGACAGGGAGAACTTCAACTGCAGAGAAAATCTGAACATGTGAAAAACGACTGAAATCTGTGAAAAGCTTGACTATATTCATGGTAGTAATTCCCATCAAGTCAGAAAAAATGGAAAATAGTAGTCCTGATACCTGAAGGTGATCACCAAAATTTGCTTGAGGAAGGATTTAGGGGATTAGAGAGCACCAGGCCTGAAAATATGATGGAAAATTACGTGAGTACTTGAATTGTGATATAGTCCAAGCAGAATAAGCTGTTACATTCCCGTCATGGGACAAGCTAGTATCTGCACAGCTGTTTTGGGTAAGAAATTCTGTAGCATGTGAAGTACTCTTCCTTGCTAAGATAGGAGCGGAAATTAGACACAGTAAAAGAGCCACTGAAAACTTTGCCAGAGGCTAGTTGAGGTAAGTTTTTATGGACATAATGAATAAAATAATCAAGCAATTGGAGCACAATTTGGCTTCTGCAAGTTTGTTTTGGTTTTGTGTTTAAATTCCCTAGTAATTGGAACTTTGTGGTCATTTAGAAGAAAAATTAGGATAATGAGTGGTTTATAAAGAAAAAGAGTACACAAGGCGGAGGCAGTTAGGCAGACAACATTGAGAAGGCTAAATCTTAACAAAATTTTGTTAATATGTCCTGAGCCTAAAGAATGAATCGAAGGAGTTGAAACTTTTCAAGTTGCATTAATTCAAGCTTCTGCATAAAAAAAATGACATTGAGTTCTTCTCTTTACTGACTCTTTCAGACTCTGATCCAATTCATGCAAGTAAAAAAGACTATAAATTTCTAAACAATTTGTTGTATATTTGTTCAAAGTTAATAAAATTATTAGGGCCAGAAAATATTTCTTGATACAATGTCTTCAGTCACCACCCCATTTAGCCAACTGAAGATTTCAAAAATAAATGCCAGTCCATAGAAGATTGCTGGTTAGAAATGTTGAGTACTGGCGTTACATTCAGAAAAATTTTAAATATTGGATCTTGTTTCAGGTGCCAGTTTCACATCCAAAGGGTTATGCTGGTTCAACTTGTTTAATGGATGCAGAATTTATATGCATGTAGCAGAGCTGCACAGGCTGGCAATAGCCAAGCTTTGCACCTGGCACACACCAGCTTTTTTGCTAAGGAGATAATTTTGAGGGATAAATATCATGTAACTCCCCAATATATGACAGAAGAATGAGATAACCACAAACAATCATTGCTGTCATAAGTTCCTGTATGGGAAAAGAAAATAAGAGGTTTGGTCATGTAGTGAGTGTTCATACGTCAAACGGGGTGTTCACTGGGACAGAGTGTAATAGTCACTTGTGAGCAGGAATAGGAAGCTTTTATGCTGCTAGTGATATATTTTTAATCTATAGATGAAACTCCTACTGGAAGAGGATGATACAGAGCAAGCCTGTGGCCAAATGACTCATCCTATTTGTGAGCTGAAGCTTGGGTTTCTCCCGGGGTTTCCAGGACAGTGTGTGCTAGAGGATCAGAAATCACCTCTGAGTCATCTCAAAACCAGATTTGCCTCTGCTGTTGTGGTTTCCTTCCTATGTCCCTGCTATTTGCAGTGCATGAGTACACTTTCCTGGTTGCAAGGATCCCTACTACACACGACTCCAGTGCCAAACACCCTGTTAGTCCCAGGGGATCATCACAGAGGTTGGATGGAGATATAACAAACTTGTTTCCTCAGTACAGGTTTTAAACACAAAGACAGATATGAAATACCTATATATCCCAGTGAATTATGTTCACTGATCAAATTTAATGGACTTCAAAACCAAATCTAATGAATTTTGCTCTGCTGCTGAACTGAAAGTTTATAATCTTTTCTCTTTCCATGCATATTTTAACTCTAGAGCTCTGTGTGTTACTGATAACATGGTATGTAAATATATAAATGCAATTATAAGGCCATATACCTATCTGGGAGACTTTTGCTAATAATTTTTTAAACTATTCCTTCTCTTCTACCTATACAAAACCTCTATCATGTTGCCAGCAGCTATTTGATTCTTAAATGAGAGAGGTTCTATCTTTATTTCAATTATGGAAATAATTATTATAGGCTATAAAATAGTAATCTTGTTAAAAGTAAGTGAAGGGTCTTTCAGATATTCATTTCAGTGCTTTCCTCTGTAAAACAATACAATAGTGTTACACACATTTCTACATTCAGTATTTTATATCTACTCAACTGGTCTATTTGTTTTATAAGAGTAGCTATAAATCTTCCTTCACTTTCAACTTTGAACACTAAGATAAAATTAATTTTAAAATCTCATTACATACAGTTTTCATCTATATTTGTTCAATACTCTCAATTATGCCCAGTTAATATATCTCATAACTACTTCATAAGCTTTCATTAACTTAAGCTCAGAAATTTGAAACTTTTTGTTCTCCTAATTTCACCACTTTTCCAGAAATTTTCAGCATCAGAAACACACAAAAAAGCACAGTTACTTTAACTACAAATGGCAGAAGTGCATTTTTCTCTTGTATAAAACTTGTGACAGCTGTTTATTTTTAATGCAAGTCAAGTGTTGTGTATAGCACAATGCACTTATCAACACAATTTATGGAGTCAGAAAATCTTTCTTCCGCATCTCAAACTTGTAACTTTCACATTAAAACATAAATGCTGTATTCCAAAATATTTACAATATGAAACTTCATCTCCAGACCCAGTGTCCTACCACATTGTTTAGCTTCAGTTGTTTTGTTTCTCTGCATGATCGACATTAGACAGGAGTGATGACAGCAGCCTGATGAGTTCAACACACCTTAATCCTAGAAAATTGTTCCAAAGAGAATATTTGATATTAAAACCAACTTCCTAAGGAAGAATCTGAATTACAGAAATTTGTCTTTGTTGGATGCCTCCCCGTGACTTGGCCATTTAGCTTGACTGAGACATTTTATACAGCATTTAAAATATTTTGTCTGTATGTGTGTAGGAAACCTGGCAGTAAAACATAGCCAAAGCAACAAGTTACAGTCATACTGAGAGAAAACATCCAGAGATGTCTGCTCAAGCCAAGTGGAAGTTCTCAGATTATCTTGTTTTTCTTTTCATGTCTGTCCAGCATCCATTCTCTATCATTAAACTCTGTTTGGATTTATACTACTGAATTGAACCATGTGCAAGAATGTTCCCTGGTGTTGGACTTGCTTATTAAACCTGTAAGCTCTTAGAATCATCTGTAAATGTGGTGAGTGGTCTCAGAAAAGTATTTATCCCTAACAGCCAGTACTTTTCATAAACATCTGCTCATGATATGAAAGTTGACAGGGCTCTAGGGACCCTGCTGTTTATTCCTACAGATATGGCCATGCTTGCTTTGACATGGTGCTCTGGAAATGTCTTAGCAAGCCTCAGTCTGTGCTCCAGGTTCTGCTGGACATACTATTGTCATGCTATAAAACACCTCTCTGGTTTTGACCTTGAGTTGAAGAGGGGCATGGTGCTAGGAGGATGTTTGCCTTTCTTCTAGCCAAAGAGGGTCTGCAACAAGAGTCAGAAGAGTTCATCTCTATCTGCGACTCTTTGGGATATTTAGGAGTTCTGAATATTGAGTTCTGTTTTCTCAAGACATGGAAAATTACAAAGGTGATGTTCAGAAGGGCACAGAATTGAAAGCACAGTCAGTTGTATTTTGGCATGTGTAAAGTCAGACTGTGTTGGTCTCCAGTAGCTCTTCAAATCTGAAGCCTGGATTGGGAGGAAAGCATCCCAAGTACACAGTCTCCAAGCTCCTCTTTTGATCTTTGCTTTGTGTCACTCTTCTCCAGTAGCATTATGCCAACTCTCAAAAACAACCCAGTGGCCTTTCTGTCATGTGCTGATGATCAGCTCAGACCATCCTGCTGAACAATAGGATCTGGCCTGGGCTTCCTCCAATATAGGAAATTTGAGGTTTATGCTTAAGTTTTCTCATGGGAGAGTGGGAGGCTGAATGCTGAGGAGATTTAGAGACAGGTGCCTTTTTATGTGAGGCAAGATATGCAGAGGCAGAGAATGTGCTGTAGCAGACAGGAGGGTGCAAGGGGGGAAGTCAGCAGCTCCTCCTCAACAGAGAGTCTCCTATGGCAACAGCAGCAGGGAAAATAGCATCAACCAGAGCTTGCCTGCTGGCAAACGGCCATGGGCCACACTGGGACCTTTGCTCCCTATCATGCTTAGCACCCTGATGGCAAGCACTTTAAAGTGGTTACAGCTGCCAGCTGAGGTTGACTTTGGCAGGTATGTGGAATGTGTGTGGGCACACGTTCCCCCTGAGGCAGGAACTTTCACTGCCTGCCCCTTCTTCATTTGCATGTGGGGCTTCCAGGGCTCTGCCACACTCTGACACCCACCACAGACCACATCCTTGGTCATAAAAGGCATAAACAGATGGAGACATCACAGAATAAGGACTGCTGCCTGGCTTCATCTGTAGAGAAAAGCCCAGGGAATGCCTACCTGTCATGAGCTGTGCTGAAAAACAACTCCCAGGTGGAAGAGAAGCAGTTACAAATCTTCACCTTGAGAAGGACTGACTGTGTGTAAAAGATCTACCAAGGAGGAGAAGCAAACCTAGTATTTTTCAAAAAGTGCAGGCAGGGTGGTTGCAAGGCTTTGATGGTTCAGTGCAGTGATTTATCTGAGCACTGTGGTGAGCTAGCCCTAGCCCTGTACCAAGGGCACCTTCATGGTTGTGCAGGCAAAGAAGTGGCCTGCTGCACCCTGACCTGCAGTGATTAGTCACCACTTTCTCGTGTCCTCACTTTTTTACATGGTTCTGCATATGAAGGAAATATAATTTTTGTGGCATAGACAGCTATACCAGCAGCATTTTTTCTTGCTTTTGATTAAATTTGCCAACAAGTTCTGCTATGGTTTAATTTAAGAGGACCTGGAAACATCCAACATTGGAGTCTCATATGATGTGGTAATGATGCAAACCCTATATTGCACATTTTAAAAAGGCAGATTGTTCTGTTTCACTGGCAAGCAGCATATCCTTGGCTAAAACTGTGTGAAGATCCATTGTAAAACCTGTATTTAATATAAATGTAGTACTATTAAAACAGAGAAAGGTTGTATATTTGTGTGCATGTGCACACAAACAGAATGCAAACCTGCAGGAAGGATGCCATATTATTTTTCAACATTTGAACTTAATTCAGAAAATCACCATTGAATTTTCAGCATTTTTCAGTCATGTCATGTTCTGCTTTACTGTTGCTGATTTTTTAGAGTTTTGTATTTCATTCCTTCCATCTTGTCCTTTGTTATTTTGTTTTGGTGAAATAATTTATCCTGCAGGTTTCACTAGCATGTTCTTTGAAAGGAGTAGGGAAGTAAAACATATACACTTCAAAGTAGCTGCTAAAACATTGTCTCTTGCAAATATAAAGGATAAACTTTCCAACAAATGCTACAAATCCTAATATAGAAATAATTTTGAATTTCATAATCTAGCATTAATATGCATATACCTTTAAGAAAAACATCCTGGAAAACTCAGTTTCATATTACAAACTATTTGCATATCACATAACAAAAGTAATTACCTTAAACTTCTTATTTGAATTAAACAGAATCTTTTGCAATCCATTTGATTAATTATAAATAGTGCCACTTGCATATTTTCTTTGTGTGGAATCCATCATTCATTTTTGGATAATGAAGATTTTCATCAACGTAATTTTCAACAGATGAAGTAACTACTGCCACTTAGATGAGCCTGTTATGTCTCAGAATGAAGGTAGATATGCTTTTGATCACTGTTGCCACAACAGCTACCAGGGTTGCTAGAGATGCCTGGAGCACCTTGCAGCGATTCAACTGCCCAAAGGTGAGTTTTGGGAGCAGCTTTATGGGTACAGTGCTTATTAGCACTGCAAGTTCATCACAAAGTTTATCTGTATCACCATTAAAACCTCATAGGGGCATGCTTGGAAAGCATATCTTTTTCTTGGTCCTGAAATGTGGTCTATAAATTCTCGAAGTGTCAGATTGATTAAGCTGTCTATGAGCTAAGCAGAGTTGTGTCATCCAAAGCAAGAAAGCTTTTGCACCTGGAAATATAAGTCTTTTCCTTTAAATGGTAAATTTCTGTTTCTGCTATATATTCAGACCTGAGCTCCTCAAAATACTTTCAAGTCCATCTGAGATTTTATTCTGTTGAGGCTTCCCCAGCAATGGCCACCCTGGCTGTGTTAGTTTTATTTCTGTGGGGAGGAAGGTGAGACAATTTATTCTACATAAGCTGTCCAGAATGTAGAAAACTTCTAAACAAAAATGTAACAACATATTAAAAAATAAAATGAAATGTTTATGCTCTGACTGGAGTAGTTCATCTTGCCTTCTCTTTGTATTTTCTTTTATTTTTTTCATAAATTGTAAAAATTCAAAACAGTTTAACAGGGAGGTTATGTGTTGTGGTTAATGCCAGAGTCTTGTGGTTATGAATCATTTCAGAAGTTTTAAAAAATTGATGTAATCTATCCTGAGCTGCTTGCAAATTGTGTTAGTACCTCAGTAGAACTAGATTCTGGAGAGAAATATGAATGGTGGAGGAATGGAGTGAGGAAATGGTGACAGCTGACAGAATGGTAGCAAGCTTGTACTAAAACTTCACACTTACTTTCTCCTACTGTTCTGGAGTGATAGACATGTAATGTCACATAAACACCCAAGCAGCAGTGCAGCTATCAGTGCTTCTCTCTTCCTGCAGATTCTTTTCTTAGAGATTGTTTGTCCTCAAAATAAGAATCAACTGGAAAAAGGAAAAATAAACTGTTGAGTTTTTTAATTTGAGAATCTAGGTGGATCCTTCAGATCCGCCTCATGTAATTTGTTTAAAATTATTATTTAGTATTTAATTAGCATGCACTTTGGAATAATCTCCTTATTGCTACTTTCTCTTGAACTTTCTTGTTCTGTGATGTTTTCCTCTGTCATATTCACATTTTCCTACAAGAGTAGGAATTTTGTACTGTAACAATTAAGAAAACACTTATGCATTACTTATTTAATTTTATTTAATAAAACTAGACTGCCCTCAAGTTGCCAATACACTTTGGTGTTGATATTTTCTGCTAAGCTGTCTATTTCCAGAATTGGTAGATTTTAGATTGAAGTAATTTATTTTTTGGGGGGGAGGGAGGGGTGATTTTTTTAGTTGTTTTTTTGAGATTCAGTTTTATCATCATCTTAATTTCCAAATTTACTTAACTGAGTAGGTTGTCTCGAGCTTATTCTCCAGAGCTGAATGCATCATGGAAACCTGTACTGGCAGCAGAAAACCAGCAAGTGGCATCAACTGCATTGAAAGAGACTGGGAAAGGGTGAGCAGAGAGGCAGCAGCTCTGGCAGCTGGAAATGGGCATCCCTCAAAAACACACAGGTAGTGAGTAATGGTGCAATGGCAGTTTGATAATACCTGAGGATGCAACTCCCCTCTATGGCAAATTTGAAATTACCCTTCAAACAAAAACCACCAGGGGTAAAGATTTAGGTGCCTCAATATTAAGGCTTGAGGAAATTATTGTTTTTTTCTGTTTGCTAAGGGAATCTCTCTTTACATATATCTATCTTTCAGATGTTAAGACAGTGATTTTGACGATAACTGTAAAACTGAAATAAAATAATGAAGTGTGACTACCATGTAAACCCATACATTTCTCATCTTTCTTTTTTCTGTCATAGAAGAAACTTCACAAATGATGTTAAAAAAGGTGCCACAGAGCGGCAGTCTCTTTGTTTTTGTGGAGGAAATGTTTCTCCATTTCTCACTTTTATTCCCAGTCCGTGTGTATGTTAAATTTTGCTTTTCTCACTTTCTGGTGCTCTTTATCTTTTGAGTTTGGATTGTGTTTTTATCATCCTTTTATCTTTCAGGCTTTAGAATCCGTGCTGCCTCACTGGATTTTAAGCTGGATAGTTTTGATTCATGTATGTGTATGTTTGTCTTCTGAAGTTTTCTTTTGTGTCAAAGTTCAGTTATAACTGAAAGAAGAGTTTGCTTTTTTTAAAAAAAAATTGATTTATAGCCTGTGTTTAACTATAAGTTCTGGCTTGCCTTTAAATCTATTTGTGACTCATTCAAATGCTTATTTTAACTAGTACCTTCTTTCTGCTTAACTGGGCTTTCTGTCATCAATCATACTGCCTGTTCAGCCAGAAGAGAAAAATGCAAAGAATGATAATATTACAGTAGAACTGCTGTGCATTTCCAGAGCTTTAATAGGATAAGTGTCAGCACTGATGCACTTCAACATCATCCATTGCAAAAATACGGAGAAGCAGAGGAAGAAGACAGCCAAGCTGCTTGACATTTATATATGTATCTTATGCATGATCAAATTAGTGTTTGCTCCCAATTGAAAGCAGGAGTATATAAAGGAGAGGATTATGTAAAATGAAGATTACTACTCTAAACACAGCACTTACTAATGTAAAGCTATGAATGGAAGACTACCTTTCTGTGAGAAAAGACAGAAAGACTGATCCAGACATGAGAATTCACTGTGTAGCTTTCTAGCTGACTAACTTACCATTCAGAAGGAGAGATGGGGAGGGAAAAAATGAATTCTTAAAGCATGGCAATGAAGCAAATCAATTACAACTCATCTCAGATTCTCATCTCCTTGGTTTTGCTGACTACTTTTATTTGTAAATATAGTGACTGATTTCAAGCAGATCCTGACTCTGCCTGCAACTGGATTGTTGTGATTAGTGATCAATATTGAGGAACTTGAGACCAAATTCCATCTCTTCACCAGCATCAGTGTTATGTGAATAATATAATTTATGAATTCTGCATAGCACCTTTCAAAGGCCTCAGGATTTATCAGGATCACACTGTCCACTGTAGCTCACTTGCTGTAAACTGATTTTTAAAGGAGTATAAAAAAGTATAATGAGGCCATGAATAAGCAAATTGCAAAGCACTGGAAATTAGATCGGTTAGGCAATTTACAATAATTTGTATAATGTGAATGTTTGATCTGGGAGTGTCAGAGGGCTGGCCTCTCAGTTTGGTTGTTAAAGCCAAGAATGGATGGAGATGGGGGAGCTCCAGAAGTTAAGACAGAATAAGGCGAATGTCTGGACTCTCTCAGTGGTAGTAATGACAGATTGGTGAGTTCAGAGGTTAATTCTCCTATTTATCTGAAACACCCATTTTTGAGAGGGCTGGGCTGCCTGCTGAAAGTACCCATCTCTTCAAGATAAGTGGCTCAAACAACACAGATAGCTTTTGGGTGGCCACAGCAGCAGTGAGTGACTTTGTGACGAATGGGAAGTTTAAGCAGTGGAAAAACAGGGAGAGATAACACAAACCACAGAGTGATTCATTACAGCTGGATGGAAAAAAATATTTTTTAACCTTCTCTAATCTTTTTTAAAAACACTCTGTTAAATGTTATGCACTGGTGATCTTTTTCACATTCTGCTTTCTGACCAGTAGATTACTTGACATAATTGGTTTGTGGTAAGTCCACTGGTATGAGGGATCTTCTCTACTCTGGGTGGGTTTTTTTGTGGTGTATGTGAGGGACAATGAAACGTAATCTGTTCAGAGGCCACCTCAGCTCATGGTGAAGTGTAAGAGAAGGGAGCACAGGTGACCTCACCCCTGATAAGTAACAACTGTGTTAATTAACCGATACAGCCTCACCCCTGATAAGTAACAGGTATATCCAGTAAGGATGAGTGAGATAAAAGAGGGGGCGAGCCAGTTAGGGGAGGATCATCATTGAAGAGGAACTTTGAGGAGTATGAAGGAGAGACTCATGGAGCAGGATACTAGGGAGAGATAATCACTCTGAAAGACCAGTCTGGGTCTGCAGTTAGAGCCTGTTGTTGGAACCTGCAGTAATAGTCTAGCTAAGTAAGAGCCTGCATTTGGAGTCTGCAAACTAATACATCCAGTCATAGTTTAGCAGGAAAGAACTACCAGTCAGAAGCTGCAAGGGAAACCTACAGTAGGAACTTGCTGCAGCCAGAGTCAGTGAATAGTTTGAATTAATATGACTAAGCCATGAAAAGGAATGAACCAGGACCCTTTTTATGCTGTGTTTAACAGGAAGTCTGTGCCTCAGCTCATTTTTACTCTCTAATAAGAGGGCTGCTGCAACAGTGAAGAACCTGAAAGCCACTCTTTAAAGCTGAAGTGTTGGAAGCATAGAAACTATCCAGGCAAGTTTGAGAATGTCACTTGGTGATTAGGCTACGGTTGAGGAAGAAACCCATTTGAAAGCTTGTAAGATGCTTTCTGAGAAGCTGACAAGTGGGCAGATGCAACAGAGCATGGTGAAGAGGAAAGGGAAGACAGTGCTGATGAGTAATCTCATTTGAGTCTTTTATGGCACTAAACCACTAAAAAAATATCACCATACCACCAAGTACCACAGTTCTGTTAAACAAGCTTGAAAATAATTATATCAAAAAGGCTTCTAATGGTGTCACATTTTGAGTCATCTAACATAAATGATTATGGTATCAAACATACAAGGCAGTAATTCGAAAACATATCCAAGTGACTTAATAAAATGTTATAAAGTTTCATACTATGGTGCTCTCCATGTTGTCTTAGCTATTGCCTATGCATGTACAATACTGCACAATGAAACTAATATGCCACTTAGCATGACAGCACTGAAGACCTTTTTTTCCTTTGTGACATTGCAGGAAAAACTACTTAATAAAACACAAGTCAAGCCAAAAGAAAGAAATAGTTATATGACTGGGTTTCCAGTTGCTACGCTGCTTGTTACCTTTTTAATTAAATAAAACAGGTGTCATTAGGTACTTAAAAGAAAAGCAGCTGCGTGCTGGACTACAGATAAATCCAGAAATGTTACACGCACCCTGCTGCAGATTTGCTGTAGAGTGTCAGATAATTCTTCACCTATGAAATTAATGTGCTGTGTGATCTTGTGTTAGCTTTCATCATCATCAGTGGATCAGACTGTTAGCAGCACTTCTGCATTACTTCCAGCAGAGTTCATATTGACAGAAATGAAATGTTTTAAAATACAGCTGTGAACTTCTGATTTCCATCAATATTACTAAACTTCTCATGTTTTCCTTAGACAAACTGTGCAAACCTCTCGCCTTTTCCAGTCTCAGGGCATCAATATTATAACAAATAGCCTTGAAAATTTCGATATCTCTGGTGGTCACCACTGCCTCTTGTTTCAATGCACAGTCACCTGAGGCTGATGCAAATCCTCTCTTGCTTGGCATATAGAAATTATATCAATCCAAAGCAAGAGGTTCACCTACAGAATGTGCTTTTGGAGGTGATTTTTGATGTGGTCTGGTGACATAATCTGCACCACATTAGGATGTCCAAGAATGCTGCCAGGGATGTGCAGCCGTTCCATTCATCCTGACCACTGTCACTTCTTTCCCTGTAATAAGAAAATAATCAACCATCACTGCCACAAGCAAGTCCATAGCTGCAGGCTGCTGTATACAAAAACATGAAGCTAAAGTCAAAGACTGACAGGGCTCCTGTATGAAACTCTGACATTTCAGTTCCCACTGAGAATTTAAAGGTAGATATTCCTCTTTAGCTCTCAGAAAGTTCTGAAATTATGCGCTTTTTTTGTGACAAAAATTGGGATTTTGTTCTTGCCAGTAAACTGCATCAATGTCTTAGTGCTGTTAATATCTTGTGCCATTTAATCTCTGCTGGCACCTGCACTCTTACCATGCAGACCTGCTGATCACTTCCTTCCTGATGCAGAGGACGTGAGGTCCAATGCACCCAGCTTGCACCTGTGTTTTAGACATAATGAAAAACAGTCTTGCAAAATGTCTGCCTTCCCTGAATATTCAGTGGGGAGTGGTCAGTATATTAGCACACCACAGGTAAAGCTTCTCCAGACTCAGTACAGGCACCAGGCAAGTAACTTACTTGCATCTCCTTCTTAGTTCTTTCCAGATATATATATCATTTCTGAGACACGCCACCTACATTTGTAGGTAATTTCTCATGGGTCTTGGCATTTTGATGGACAGGAACATTAGGCAGGAAAAATTAAGTGCATCAGAATAGGACATGGATCATTGCTTTTCCCTTCTTCTCATTTCTGGAACAGAACAATCATGCAGCTAGAACTGCTTGGGCTGTGGTTCATACTGAGCCATTCTGGAGCTGTGCAAGGCAGAACACTGTGATAGCAGTACTGCACATATCCATACCTAATAGTGTTAGTCTTTCTCAATATCATTTTGGAAGCAAACTACTCTCGTAAGACTGTTACACAACACAAGAGAGTTTGGCAAGAGAAGAGGAGTTCTCTACAGCTCTGATGGATGGGGATAAATAAAATGAATCCAGTAAAAAGTCTGCACTGTTAATTCCTTTAAGAGTCCTGAAAATTATTTTTATGTGCATTTTAATGGTATCCACCAGTTTATCGGAGGACATATAGTAGCATAGCCCCTTTAAGAGTGATAAATCAGAGTGACAGGATGCTCTCATGGTATTGTGGTGTGGCACACTTACACTTCAGTTTGGAGGTTGATGAGTTCTTGTCTCTGGAAGCTAATACAGATTTCAGAAAGCATTCCCCAGAGGAGCTAGCATGGTGGTTTAATGATTACCAAACTGTGTGCTTGCATCGTTGTCAGGTCTATTTGAGATATTCTGCCAGTGCCTCTTCCAAATCTTTGTAGAAAAGGTTTCTCAGGCTCCCACATGGATTAAGAGTATATTTCAACTTCTTGAAGTCTTACCATAATTTTTTATATGCATTCACATATTTTTCTGACTGGCTAGAATCCATCTCATTTAATTCTCTGAAAGTGTGTTTTGTTGGTTCTGCTAGCTGCTTTACCCCCATATTCCCACCTCTCTCCCTCCCAGGAACACATGCCCAGCTATGTTCCACTGGCCAGCTGGCAGTACCTCATGAAATGCTCCTACTGCAAGGATATTGCTTACCAGAAAACAAAGGCAGGGGCTTATCCTTAGCAGAAGGGAATAGGGGATATTTTATTCTGGATTTACATGAAGAGCTGGTGATCCAAAACTTGCTGGATTGCAGCTGTGTGTAGATTTTATAGGTGGGAAGCCCTGTGGGACTCTCTTGTAGCTTACAAACTCAGCAAAACACACCAAACTCCACCTTACCTAGCTATGTGCCAGAAGAGTGTTTCTAAAGTCCAAGGATCGTGGCTTTACAGCCTGATGACTGGCATAACCAGTACCTATTAGGTGCTTGAATCAGACCACCTCCTTACTCCTCTCTGGCTCCTCAAGTTGTACCTGCACCACAGTCACCCAGAGGCAGAGATTTCCTGGGCACAGGACTGCACTCCGTATCTGGATTACAGAGTGATGCTGCTGGGGTGGAAATGCCTCCATGCCACCTCAGCTGTAGTCTTATCTGATGGCAACTGCTCAGGGAAATGTCAGTACATGGAGACTGTTCAGTGTCTGTTACCTGCTGGCAGAAAACCTGGGGTGCTTTGATCAGATCCCTGCTGGCTCACGCAGTGTGGGTGTGCAGGAACAAAGGTGAGCTGACAGCTTTTTCCCAGGAGCAATTTCATGAGGAGCTCACCACTGCAGAAGTAGGTGTAGAGGATGTATTGCTTTCTTATTAGATTATTATTCTGTCTGATCAGATGAGATTTGATTAAAAAGATTTTATTCCATCTGATAATGAGAGGAGAGCATTCCTTTTTAATTGAATTCCTTTTCAAGCTCTGTAAGCACTAGTAGGAGAAATATTCTAGAAGAGAACTGATGGAATTCGTTATCGTTATACTTAATAATAGAAAGATTCTGATTTCAGAGGTGATTTCAGAGGGCAATTCCACTCCTGCAAGGGCAATCCATGGTTTTGGTCAATCAAGATGTTCCTAAAAATGTCTTTAATATGTCCTTTGCGTTTCATCTTTCAGCCATCTCTGTTTGTCAGAGAGCAATTGCTGTCTGATTTTGATCCCTCAAATTTTGTTAGCATACTTCAAAGACCCATTTTAAGCTGCCTCTTTTTTTGTCTTTTTATCTATTTCTCTCTTGCTGTCTCTTAACTTCTCTGTCATTTTAAATAATAAATAAGTAGATAGCTATGATTTATACTATTCCTTTTCCCATTCTCCCTTACGTTGTTTTACCTTGACTTTTAATGACCTAACTTCTACAATTGAACTGTTTCCCTTTTGTAAAACCTAAGATTTCATTGTTTTTGTTGCGTCAATTTTGCAGACTTGTTAGTTTCTTATTCTATGTGATTCTAATCTTGCTCTAGTGCGTCACATGAAGATACTGCTGTTGTGAGATTATTTTGTAAATTATTCTCATATTTATGCAGAGTGTGGTGTCAGAGGAATCCACCATCAAAGCTGTTCAGGTATTTCAACAAAAAGCCACTGCTTAGGCACAAAGATTTGTCTTGTGAGTCAGAGGGCTGTGTCCATTCCACGTACGCAATATGGATCTTAGAACAAAGCTTTTGAGTTGAGATGGCTGCATGGTGGGAACCTTCTTAAACTGCAGATGACACATCTGTGGGCAGACACCAGGTTGAGTAAGAGTTTTTTTAAAGCTGTATAAATCTGGAAAGTGATTGTAATCACACTGTAACTTTGGTTTAAGGCAATGGCTCTCAAACTTTATACTGTCCAGCTTCCTCCTGCCAGAACTTGGCT
The DNA here is from genome assembly GCF_965231275.1 of Zosterops lateralis. NCBI lineage: Eukaryota > Metazoa > Chordata > Aves > Passeriformes > Zosteropidae > Zosterops > Zosterops lateralis. The sequence goes on along the minus strand of NC_139762.1, from coordinate 49,145,699 downwards.
GGCAACAAATCAAATAAGTCAAGCATTAGGATAATCAGTAACAGAGTAGCTCAAGTGTAGAAACCTGGAAAAATTACACTCAACTTTCTGGTGCTCAGTGAGTTAGTTTTCCCACCCACAAACAAAAAAGCAGTACTTCATCAAACAGATGAGAGGGAAAGGAAAATAGAAAATGAGGAGATGAACAATGTGCCGTATGATACCAAACGACTCATCTTTAAAGGGAATAAGAATTAAGAGCTCTTAATTCAGGAACAAAGGGCTCTTCATTCAGGTATTCTGAAGAACCACATGTTAATCCATGTTTTCAGCTGGAAGAGAGTCAATTTCCTTAGTAGATAATGCAGTGCTGTGTTTTGAATTTAGGATGAAAATAATGTTGATAACACACTGATGCTTTAGGTGTTGCTGGGAAGTGCTTACCCTAAGTCAAGGACTTCTCAGTGTTTTGTTCTCTGCCAGGTGCACAAGAAGCTGGGAGGGAGCATGGCCAGGACAGCTGGCCTGAAACGGCCAGAGGGACATTCCACAGCACAGACTACCAGACTCAGTATGTACATAAACTGGAGAGAGTTGGCTGGAAGCCCTCTGATTGCTGCTGGGGGACAGGCTGGGCACTGATCAGCAGCTGGTGAGCAATTCTGTTGTGCATCGCTTGATTTTCTTGGGTTTTATGTCTCTCTCTCTCCCTCTTCTTTTCATTACAATTATTTCATAATAATAATCAGTACTATTAGTACCATTATTGGTATATATTACTTTATATTAATTATTAAACTCTGTTTATCCCAACCAACAAGTCTTCCTCTTTTTCTAATTCACTTCCCCACCCCAAGGTGAGTAAGTGGCTGTGTGGTACTTGGTTGCCAGCTCGGGCTAAACCACACACACACAGTAAGTCATCAGATGTGATCATCTGTTATAAAGCTAAAGGTGGATCAGAAGGTTGCAGAGACATATTTTGTTCATCAGCCTGAAATTTTAAAAAAACTTTTAACTAATCCAGTAGTAACTTCTGTTGATGTTACATGTCTCACAAAGTTAGCGGGTAAAATGTCAGGGGAAGGGGAAAATTTGAGGTGAAAAAGACTGGCAGTTTTCACGTGGCATTTGTCTGAAAATTTACTTCTCCTTTGAAAGGTTCTGTGGGCTATGAGGAAAAAAAAGTTCCTTCTTACAGACAGGCATGTTTTTAGGGTAACTGTAGAAGGTAGTAATAGGCTAAAGCAGGGAAGTTCCTGGTGGATTATGTTGTACAGCCTTGTTCATGGGATAGGCACCATCAGCCTGTGCCCTGACATTTCATGCTTTCACAGCAGAGTCAAAGGACAGAGAGAGAGATGCCAGGAGTAGGAGATAAGTCCATGAGTCATCTTGGTGTTCCTCATTGAAGAAAAGCCTCTTCCTGAATTTGTTTCTTCATTTGCCCTGTCCAAGATAGACGGCAATCATCCACTTAGATTAAGTTTTGGAAGGGGGGTGGAATGATAATGCCAATGGGAAAACAAAACGTGGAGCTTGTGAAAATTCCCCTTTCCTTCCAGTTTTTTTCCTGTAGGAAGATTTGTCACCTGATGGTTTCCATTTTGCAACATTTCAGAGGGGGTTTCCACAGATAGAGGATATGAAAATGAGAGGAAGAATTGCTACAGGAAGTGGATTTATTAAAAAATATGGTTGAGAGATTTTTTACAATTTTTATCTTTGAGTAAACTGTAGTGGTATGGTAATGTAAGATGCATCACTAGGTTTGATAGTTCTGCCAAACGGAGTATGGAAATAAAGCAGCATGTATTTTATGCTATTTTTGATATAATAAAAAGATTCTACCTTTTCATAGTGTTTTTTAAAAATTTATTTCCAAATTCTCTATTAAAAACTTACAAGGTGTTTTATGCAGTGGTACTGTATCTTGGAAAGCACAGATCAGCCTTTCCAAATATTTGTGAGAAATCATGAATGAAAGAATCATCATGAAAGTCAATGTCTTCTAGTCTATCTCCTGCAGCCTTCTTTCCTCTGATGCATTCATCATCTCTATCCCTCCCTGCCAGGACATAAAAGCAGAGAACGGTTGCCAGCACTACTCTCTAAGGCACTGAGAGCCCCCTCACATCTTTACTTGTCAGAAAGAAAACTACTTAATCTGGAACCCAGATTTCCCTTCTTCTGCTGTGTTCAAGTCTGCTCATGTGTTTCTACGTGTACCTCAGTGCTTGTGTGTGGTTTTCTATAAAAGGTTGTATATATCTCCTTGAAGCAGGAGAGCTCCTGCAGTCAGGGATGCCATCTCAGTCCCAAGAGAGTCAGAAATTGCAACTCTTTCATGATGTACAAGATCGACATCCTCTTCCTGAGCGATGGCTTTTGTTCTCTGATTGTCAGTTTTATCAGAAAATCGTTGGCTGATGAACAAGATGTTTCTATACAATTAATGTGACATCCTTTGTGTGACAACACATGGTCTTAACTTACCATGGATTTAGTTAGTGCCTCCTCACTGACAGCTGAAAACAGTGCTATAAAGAAGACATGAAGAAATTTGTAGGGTTTTCTTTTTGCTGGTCTTTTGTAGCTTTGACATTTTTAAAAGTTGGGTTTTTTTTTTTTTCATGATTTCTCTGGGTTTAGTTTTGTCTGGTATTTATTATCTGTGCAACAATCATTGCAACAAACTTTGCTCCCCCAGTAGCTTTTCTGCAATGTTTTTACCCATGTGCTTATAGATAAAGCAATTTTCAATTTCTTTCACAATTTCACCCTCATGTAGTTCTGCTCTGTATGCCAGATAGAGCTGCTCTGCGGTTCATGATGACACTCAAGGCCCCAGACTAGAATGTATGTGATGAAAGGCAAGGACTATAGTGTGCTTTTATGTTTAGGGTTGTCACAGAAAAAAATAAATATATATATAGTTATGACAGTATCTGATAGTGTTAAGAGTGCCCTTGCTTGAGTGAAGAAGAAGAAGAAGAAAAAAGAGGGAGTAGCAGTGTGCTTTGTTTCCTCTTAATGCATCTGTTCCTTCTGCTTGTTTGCAGAGAGGAGCGTGGTGGACAACAACATCAATATGACCTTTCTCTGTGAGCAGGCACAAGGAACAGATGAATCAGAAGGAAGATACGAATTAAAACTAGATATGTCTCTTGTGCATCACCCTCTACACTGTTGAAAAGGATATGCTTGAGTAAGGTGGGAACAGGCCACCTGTAGCAGCAGCGTAGCTGTGACAGCAGTCATTTGTATGGTAGGAACCACCTATAGCTTTCCATCAAACTAGCTTCTGAAGTCAGGAATACAAATGGGATCATGGTTTTGGTCTCCTTGCCTGCTCTGTTCATGCAGAACTTCATGCAGAGAACAAAAATGGTAGATACACTTAGCAGTTTGATATTCTTTTCTCCAGAACGTCTGAGGATTTTCCCAGTCTTTGTTGGATAACATTAAAAATGAATGGGGTGACTACATGGCTTACAATTTTACATGATCCTTTGATGTGGAAGCAATTATTAATGTCTATAATTATCTCCAGAATTACTTGGGTCCTGCAAATGGCATTCAGATCAACATTTTTAACTGTTTTCTAGGGGATGTCATTACATAATTCATAGTAAGGAGTAGTACCCTACAATCTGAGCTCAATATTATTGTCCTTTCAGAATTTATTTCTCAGACCATCCTTCTGAAGACTGATCATTTTTTATTTTAACTTTTGAAGCTCTCAGCTGGGGACTGGGTATTGAACAGAGTTTATCTCTATCACTTTAATATGGGTCTTAGATGTAACAACACTGAGATCAATGCTTAATCCATTATCCTCTGAATTAGGCAGACCATAGTGAGGTCTGCACATATGCTCTCCCATTGTCTCATCTGCCCACAGCCTACCCACTGTGGAGCAGAGCGGGAAAGAGAGAAAGCCTTGATGCTGTGCAGGTTCACTCCATCCCACCCAGAGCTGGTGCTGCATGCAGCCCCATGGCACCCAGGCAGGGCAAGCAGAGCAGTCCCAGTGCCAGCCAGCAGCCAGGGGCTACCAGACAGCTGTGATGGGTAACACAGCTTCAGCATCACACCAGGAAGTCAGCTCAGTGGGTCAGGGTATTGGGTATTTCAGCAAGGTAAAAAATGTCAGGCAATACAAAAGCAAGGCCATCAAGGCATGACTGGTTCACATGGCTGAGGACATGCATGTAATTTCCCTTTCTCTCCCCTAGACTTGCACACCATTATGTTGGACTGATAGATCATCACCAGACTCACAAGCAGGGTCAGATGACTCTGATCTTTACCATGTAGGTCACCTTGGAAACATTGGTCAGTGAGAATAAGCAGTGACACAGGACATTTCTTCAGGGAACAGATATTTTATTTAGCCCCAGGAGCACAGTAAGGGAAAAACAGTGTACTTGTTGCACTACCTGCAGCTATGTCAGTTTTTCTAAGGACTTTGGTATACCCAACTTTAGAATCTGTTCCTTTGCACTTCATCTCTGTAATATTGAACTCTGGGTCTACCTGCTGCCTTTGAAAATCATGGACTGATCAATCTATTGTTTGAATAGGAGTGGACATGGTAACTCTAGAGGAAGCTATCAGATCATGATTTTCAGATTTTGGGACTTGCTGCTGGACCCTAGACAACTCACACTTTTAAAAAGAGGCAGAAAGGATCCTGAAACCATTGAGTTTTCAACTTTTTTTTTTTTTTTTTTTTTTTTTTTTTTTTTTTTTTTTTTTTTTTTTTTTATGGGAATGTCAAAGGGTATGTCTGAGTTCTTTCATTCAAAGAAATGTCATCAATCTGAGGTATTAGTAGCATTACTTTATAAGTATACTCTATAGTCCTTCCAAGTCAAGCTTTAATCAGTTTGAATCCAGGGATCATAGCACTTTCTGTAGCAAAAATTGCCAGACTAAAATTATGGGAACTTATAGAGCTGTGAAGGAGGAAGTGTAGCCTTGTGTGACTCCTAGGAATCTGGGATGGGAGAAATCTGGCCTGAAGCTGTTGGGACACAGCAAACAACAGTGGGGCCTTCAGCAGAACGGTTAGAGACCTTCTGCACTCAGCAGAGCAGGAAGAATGAATCATTAAAAAGAACTTTTAAATCATGAAGATAAAACAGATTCCCAGAGTGGATGTGATTCCCAAAGAATATAATCTATCTAATGGAGAAAAGATATACTTCAGAACAAGTTTGTATACACATACACAAGCATATGCTGAACTGATAAAGCACTGTTCAGTAAGTTTATTCTTGTTCTATTTTCCATGCATAAATGGAAAAAATATGGCATCTGATAATAAATCAACAGACAACTGAAAGTGGCCAGACATCAAAGGTTTTTGACGGCTAATAAAGTATTTCTCTGTCCAGGAGAGGGTCTGATCCTTCCCCTCAAGTGAATTCCAGATCCAGTTATGGAAGCACAGAAACTTTTTTGGCTACAGTGAACCTAAGAGATAACAACCACAGAACCAGTCCTAATGGGAGACATAAAGCAAAAGTTTGGAGTCCTGCTCTCATTCACTCTAAATATATAATTATCACCATTCAGAGCTCCTTGTGGATTTGGAATGACACAAGTAAAGGTGAAGTTGCGATTATGATTAGTTTTCCCACAATTTAATTTAATATATGCTTTGTATAAATTATACAAAGAGAGGTTGGACCAGATGACCCACTGTGGTCTCTTCCAATCTGACCCATTCTGTGATTCTGTGAATATTCATTTGAATAGAGTTTATGTCATTGCTATCTAAAATCTCTAGTACAAATATCCTGTAAAGGAACTTCTTGCTTCCATCTCTTCCCTTTAGTATCACAATTGCCAGGACAAGTTAGGCCTTCAGAGAAAACAACTTATTGGCCCCAATGGGTTGTGGTTACTGAGACACTTCAAGGAAAAAAATACAAAAGAATGAATACTTGTGCTGCAATTGCTAGAGAAGGACACCTGAGGAAAATCTTAACGAAGCTTCAGGACGTGACTCTTAGACCAAGACTTGAGTAGACTGAAGAGGGTCTGCCTTCTAGAGAGAAGATAAAAAAGAGTAGCTTGTGAAAGAGGAATCTTACTGGACTGCAAGAGCCAAACAATGATGTAGACCTATAGAGACATGCCATAAACTCACCAGTCTCCCTGGCTCAAGAAAATCCCAAAAATTTTATTCCTCTCAAAAGTCAGTATTGATACACTGCAGCTGGACTTCCTGGTAGTTCACGGTTCAGTGGGCTATTCCTGCTATGAAGCACAACATATCCAGGCAGCACATTGTTGTTAAAGCTAAAAAAACCTCATTGTATAGGAGTAGTTTATGGTCTTTATCAAGGTTGAAGTTTTGGATGTAATATACTCTGAATACATGGTGAGGCATAAAGCAGATTAATGTTACCAAGATGAAGAACAAACTCTTTGCCTGAGCCCTGAATTCCACATGAGAGTTAATGTCAGGCCAGTATTTCACAGCTACTCTGTAGATCACAGTCAGCTGGACTCCGGTGAGCACCGCACACACCACCACCAAAATCCCAGCCAGGCAGTAGTTCGCGATCACCATGTGAGCCTCCTGCAGCTCCCTGTGGAACTGGAAGCACTCGGAGGAGCGGTACGTCTTCGAGGTGCCGTAGTAGGAGAGAAGGACAGGGGTGATCACCAGTGCTCCCAGCAGCCAGACAGCCCCCACCCAGGCTGTGGTGTAACATTTCCGAAACTCCAGGCGGAGGAGGCGGGCGATGACGATGGCCACGTAGAAGGCGAAGGTGGCGTACATGTGCAGGTAGATGATGGCGCTCGCCAGCCTGCAGGTGAACCTCCCAAATTTCCACTCCCCCAGAATGTAGTAGCTGAGGCGGAAGGGGATGCTGAGGAGCATGAAGCTGTGCAGCACCAGGAGGCTGATGATCGTCACGGTCATCACGGACTGGGATCTCCTTTGGAACAGCTGTTGGGACATCATGATGACCCCGAGGGTGCCGCCAGCCAGGTTGATGATGTACAGGACTATCAGAACTGTGTGGAGCTTCTCTGAGGAGTGCAGCGCTGTGTCATTGGAGAAAAGGTTCTGTTGGGTTATGCAGCTGTTAAACATCCTCATATGCTCTTCTTTTGAAGGTTACTGAGAAGGAAAAATAGGAATGAAACATTTTGTGATTTCCTTTATTGTTAACTGGAATATCACAGATTTCTAACGAGACACTACTGAATTGCAGCTGAAATTATATTATCCCTTGTAGTTTACAGCCTTATAACTGTTGTGATCCTGCATATGACTGCAATAACCCATGCCTTCAGGGTTAAAACTACATTTTACATAATTATGAATGAGATTTTGATTTACTAAACTGCATTCTAGGATTTTTTGTCAATTATTTCCCTCTAGATTCAGTAATTTGTAATAAAGAAGACACTGTTTGTTTGCAAATTGTTCAAGTTTTATCTGCACTCATATTGTAAAGCTAAAATTTAAGGTGAGAAAATACTGAAACATGAAGATACTGTACCTATCATGTATGGATACTCTATGGTGACACCTGATCCATCTTTTAAGCATCATTCTGGATGGGTATAAAATATACATAAGGTAGCAATGGTTTGTTTCTAAATACATGGAACAAATTGAAAATAAAGGCCTGCAGATGAAAATTCAATTTGTTCTTGCTTCATCTGCAAGCATTTTTGCTACAGAATTTCACCTGAGCTACTCTACTATGAAAAGTGATGAAAACATAAAAATTAATTTAGGAATGATCTTCTGAAAGATAGTGCCAATTCTTTTGGCACTTGTTGAACAAAGCCACATAAATCTGCATTCTTATTTAGACTTAAATCAAAATGTGGACTTGTATACAGATTTCTGTACAAATATACAGGGATCGCTCACAGGGTAGATAAATACTTTGCTAATGAAATTTATCCTTACCTTAGAAAGAGTTTTGAAAGAACAAAATAGGAGCTGAAAAATTCTCTCTTAAAAAAGCAACGTCTTCTCTGTCTGGTTCCTTTTAAGTTCGAAATCAGTAAACTTGTTTTAATCAGCAATTCTTAATTCTTTGCACTCATCTGTAAAGTGATAGACTGCAACTGCAAAACATTTTCAGAGAAATTTCTTATTTATGAAGCATCAGGCAAAATATCTTTAGAAAGCCAAGATCGCTATAAACTTTTCTGTTCACCTCCTTTTAAAATTCATGATCTCAAAGAGTTCAAATATTTAAAATCATTTACCTCCCTAATATTCCCAAGACAAGCACAAGAAATTTCCCAGAAACTGCTACACCAAAGGTTTTACAAACAACTTTCCAACATATATTATTAATATTTCAAAATGGCTTTGAAAATGTGCAAATTTAAGTTGTTCTAGACAGCATAATGACAGTTTAATGGCAGCATTTTATATCAGTTTGAAATTGATTATTGTTTTTATGCTATTTATAGCAACAAAATATTTGAATTTTACCTTACAATCTCTTCTTTTTGTGACTTCACCCTGAAATGTGTAATTTCAAGCAACTGTTGCATATAGCACACATAAGCAGAGCAAGAAAAACAGCCTTTGACCTGTTTGACCAAGAAGGACTGAAGGTTTCCTCAGCCCACACACAGGAAGGAACAAACCACGCTTTTGCTTCCCTGTGATAGCGATCTCATATGTGCAACATCTAATGCTCTTTTCATCATGCAGAGAGAACCACAGAAGAGCTGCTGAGCTGTCAGAGACCATCACTGTGCTGGGACACATAGAACAGATCAAGTCATGACTGCCTCTGACCACAGTCTGGTCATTCTTAAAGCTCAGGCAGACAATGATTCCCTAAACCACACAACAACCACAAGGTACCAGGTTTTGCTACTAAATAAGTGAGAAGTGCCACTGATCAAGGATAGAAGTGTGCACCTGAGCAAATGATTTTTTCCTTATACATCCACTTTCCCCCTGAACTTGCCTTATGTTTAATAAATAAGCTAAATGTTCCAGAATAACAAAGTGTTTAGCAGAGTTAACAGGAGATTTCACTCTAACATGTTATTGGATTGTCAAGCATTCAGAGATTTCTCACTGTTTAAATATTATATGTAAAACAAGCTGTATACATATATGGAAAGCAACTTAAGGACTCCTGCTGTTAAAAAAAGTCATAGAGAAGCCAGTGGGCCTTGAAAATTATTCCTGAACCAAAGGTATGAGTGCGGACCCCCAAACATATCATTAGTACATAGTAGCTCACTAAAAAGAGGAAGACTTTGAGTCACATCTCTTGTAGAGACATCAAAAAGCAGTTTCTTGACCAAAAATTAAACAGAAAAATGTTAGTCGTGTTTATTTTTCAAATACAATTCTAGGCTTCAATCAGAGTCATCCCTACTCAAACATTATAGGCAACACATAAGGTTTTGTGAGCAAACAAAAACATAAAACCAATATTGCAGCAGGGTTGAACTAGCATTGCTCCTTGCCATCAATCAGCCACCTTCTGCTGTGGATGAGAGGATGATTCCCTCTGACAGGCATATCTCCCATTAAGAACAGTGTTAGGAAAAGCAAGATGTGAAAAAGAGCTACCAGAACTAAATAAATACAAAACCTCTATAAATAAAAAGTCAGAAAGAGAAACAGGAAAGTCTTTGAGGGTGAGCAAGAACGTGGAAACAGCAGTCTGTGAGACATTCTCAGGATAAACCCTGAAAGCTTTGAGAGAGCAGTTACCATTTCATCTGGACCAGGATTCAGAACAGCAGGGATGCCCATATTGGACAGTGCATATATTTGTGGCCTCAGGGTAAAAGAAATGTGCAATTGTTCTGTCAGAGCACGGTTGGAGAGCAGCTATGTGGATAATGGTACTCACGAGTTGTGGTTCCAGTATCACCTAGTCCCACATAAGGATAGGCTGCTGCTTGACACTGTAGTGATGGTGGTTGGATGGCAAAATGACCATCTGCGTCTGCAGAAATGCACAGGAAGGTAGTGAACATCCTGAGTGTCAGACGCTGATGGTTTCCATGGGTTAGAATGATCATGAAACTACAGCCACAGCCTCTGGTTGAAGCACAAAAATAGCTGCTGCCTTGCCCACAGAGCTTGAAGGAATCCACAAACCTTGAATCACCACATAATAAAATCAGAAGAGACATGAAGAAATTGCGTTCCTCAAGCAGCTGTTTTGTGACAAGCAGCACTCCAGACAGAGCTAAATCAGACTCTGAGATCAAGAGCTTGGTGTGCTCTGTTACCTTCTTGAGTCCAGTCTGAGCTCTTTGGATGTAAAGTCGGTCCAAAACCCAGCAAAGGAGTTGCATAGATAATTCTCTTGTCGCCTTGGGGACAGTGCTGTTGGCTGGCACCAAAATTGCTGAAGATCAGAAACTGAACTTCTCCACTGATGTTTTCATACTTCTCAGTCTCTTTTTCCTTGAAACATTCCTTGAAACTTGTATGTTAATGCTCCATCAGTGAGCTATATTTGTTATCTTCGTGTTCTTCTGTTAAATCAATAAAAAATAAACTTAAAAAATCATGTAATTCAACCTTGTAATCTAGGTTTAGTTTTTAGGTTAGTTTGCTATTTGAGTTCAAGAGGAAATTGAGTCAACACATAGCTTGCCTTGACCAGTGGTGAGAATAAAGATTGAAAGTGAAATGCATCTATACACAGCAGTGATCCAGGTCAAGACTAGAATTATAAATAGATTTTAAGGATGGAAGGGACTGGGCATATCTGGTTCAACAATGGGGTAAACAGAAGACAAAGAAGAGGTGTGAGGCTTTCAATTACTGAGATGGAAAAATGCAACAGAAGAAGAAATAGCAGTTGAGAGAAGAGAAACAAGGCCTACTGTATGTTTGGAGATGGGATGAATCTCAGTGGAAGTGTCACTGCTGGTGCCCATGCATAGATATAGCAGACTTCCTCTGAGCAGGGACCAGGTCCAGAGCAGAACTCTAACTTCTCCATTTCATGTGTGCATGACTTCCTCAGCTTCCCACATCAGTCTACAAAAACATTGTCTTTTCTGGTCAGTATAATAGCAACCAAGGTTTCACATTTGGTTTCAAGAGGTGTATTTCTGTTTTTGAACAGCCACAAAACTGTGCTGTCTTTTGTGATTGGATAGATTTTCAGTTTTAGCTACTTTCATACTAGGATGATAACTGCTGATAATTTGAATGATTTATTAATATTAATCCTCTATTGCTACCTGCTTCCAAGAACTGAGCTACACATAGGTCATAAACAATGGTAACATAGGGAACACTTGTGTTGCACTTCAACATATTGCTTTTTCTGGGATTGCAGGTGAAATCACAGTTCTTGCTGTCTCACTCCCACTTTGTCAGACATGAGTCACAGGTACTGGATAGTAAGAAAATCATACTCCATAGTTAGAGAACATACAGGATAATCCCTTTAATTTGCCAATCCCACCCACCTATGCATCATGAATAATTTACTAACTTCAGCCAGTAAATGGTCAACAAGTTTAGCAGAACTTTTCAGATTCTTAGACTACTCTTTTAATTACTTGATTGCAGATTTACTGAGAGATTTTTCAGGCACTGACAGTATGGAAGAGGCTGTCTGGCTTCTCTGTTTATTAGAAATCATAATATATAGTTGCCTTAGTCATACCTATTTAGAATGCCTCAAAAGTAGACATTATGCTTTATATAAATAGAAGTAATATATAATGGACGTCTGTGGAGGAATTTGGCAGAGTATATCTCAGACAGGCTATGACTTACCTATTAAAACAAAGCTGTTATTTATTTGGTTTGGTGCAAGAGAAGAGATTTTTTATTATTATAAATTCAGGAACTTGTCATTATTCTCCTGTCCTGGTACATACCAGTTTAGAAGTAAGTTAGAAAATTTATTAAATAGGTTTGCCCCACTATTTGGTCTAATCGCCCTCCAACATCTGTAGTGGCAATTAAAGTTGTTGTTGCTTTAGTTTACTCCAGAAAATTGATATTGCTGACTATAAAACCAATTTACTTGGGAACAGCTGCAGAAAACCGCATGTAAGTCAAAGATCTGGCACCAACAGCAATTTTTTTTCCTTATCCCAAGTACTTTCCTTTCTGCTTGACCATGCTGCTACTCACTGTCCTTTTCAAACTTCCCATTTTTTCAGTCTCACAATCTTTCTCAGAAGTCTATGTCTCAAAGAAGAGACCCACATAATGCTACTACTATACCTGGTTTCTCATGTTCTGCTTGATAAATAAGGTCACAACCACAGAATCTGAATTCTTTCCTGTTACTTATACATAGAATCAACAAGCCTCTTCAGGAATTAGATCCCTGAAACTAATTTTTGCTTGACACAGAGCTGAGCAAGGCTTAATCTTTATTAAACTAAAAAAGCAATTAGAAACAAAGCACATAAACCAATTAACTCATGCAGGCAAGCAAGATAGCAATTTTCAGTGAGTTACAGGAAGCATGGAGGGTGCCCAAAACACAAAAGGTGGTGCTTTCAAGGTGGAGTGGAGAAGTTGGTTTTGTGATTGCCCTCCCCATCTACTCCTCTCTGGTGACAACCCAGCTGGAATACTGCATCGACATGTATGCATACATAAGAAGGATGTGAAGATGCTGGAGCAAGTCCAGAGGAGGCCACAAAAAAAGATGGGAGGGGTGGAGCACCTCTTCTATGAAAATAGGCTGAGAGAGTTGGGATTGTTCATCCCAGAGAAGAGAATGCTCTAGGGAGACCTTAGAGCACTCTCCAGTACATAAAGAGAACTTATAGGAAAGATGGAGAGGGAGTTTTCACAAGGACATGTAGAGGTAGGATAAGGGTAATGGTAATGGCTTTGAAATGAAAGAGGAGACGTTTAGATTAGATTAGATTTAGATTAGATGGGAGGAACGACACCCTTTATTGTCAGGTTACACAGAGAAGCTGTGGATGGCCCATTCCTGGAGGTGTTCAAGACTTTGATGGATGAGCCTTTGAGTGACATAGTCTAGTGGAAGGTGCTCCTGCTCATGGCTGGGATGCTGGAACTTGGTGATATTTGAGGTCCCTTCCACACCAAGGAATTCTATGATTATATGATCAGGTTTTGAGTTTGGGTTGTTTTCACAAATTTGCATTGATCTTAAACTCTTCAAGGTCTTACAAATCTGTGTTTGTGACTACATTTCACAAAAAATGAGCCTTATCTTTACTGAGACAAGCTCCCCATTTTTCTGAAAGAAAGGCAAGCCCCTATGTTCTGAATGGAGTTGCAGAGAGAGCACTAGAAGACAAGGATGAGGATCCTAAAGACTAAAAATGATGGAATTTGTCAGTAAATTAGTTTATAATTTAGATTAGTCTGGTATCTGGAGGCCTGTCATCCCAATTTCATCAGAACACACATCCATAAAAGTCAGTTAATCAAAAAATAAGAAAAAAAGAGAATTTTGAACTACTGAGAATTTGAAGCATCTGATATCAGCTCCACAGGAATGAAATCTGTGAGCAAATCAGAAAAAAAGAATTAGCATTTATCTTTGTGAGTGTTGGGTGGCAGAGAGTGGGGATGAATATCAACAGCATGAACTCTAAGATACAAAAAAAATTAAATACATTAAATATGAGTATGAATCAGAACACCAAGAGCAACTCCAAAAAAAATAGTGATAATGTTTAATTCTGTTCTCAGTGGTATAAAATGGATTGGTTGTGAAAGGTGAAGGTTTTTTAATTCTTATCACTCTAAAGAGAACTGAATACAAAAACTATGCTGCAAGCTATCAGACTTTTCTGATTTAATTTCCTGTGAGATATCCAAAGATGCCTAAAGAAGCAAAAGTGAGTTTGAAATATAAACATTTTAGTTAGTGGATGCCAGAAATTGCTTCCTTCAAGCCCCTGGAAAAAAAGGTGGGGTTAGTCCCACAAACAGGAAACTCCAAAGCTGAGGGCATTTGGTGCTGGAAAGAACCCTGTATTTCCAAAAACTGAGGCTCCCACCTTCAGAGAGCCTTGTCCATAGGACAACCACCATTTCAGCAGAAAATACAGCAGAGAAAAAAGCAGGCCTGCAGCACTCAGTAACAGAAGTGGCTTAAAGCATTGTGCAGACAGGAATAATCTTAAGAGATTTAAGAAGAGATGCTCACCATACATTTAAAATGTACTTCCTCCCAATCCCTGCCTTGGAAAAAGTTCTCTTGACTTCTTCAATGACACTAGTAGCAGCCAGAAATGAACCTCTGTGCTGGTAAGTCCAACATCCATAGTTCCAGTAGAACAATGTAATTTCTGCTGCTTTTTTTTTTTTTTTTTGCTGGTTGGGAAATCCCTCTGCTTCCATTATGCACAGTCTTCCCAGGAATGAAATGCAATGTGTGCCACCTGTATGTCTGTTTATAACCCATGATCTCAGTACATGGCAAAGAGGATATGTACAACCAATAAAAATGCACTCATGATAAAATGATCATGATCCTAAGTGCCATCAAACTGTCTACATAGATTCCTTCAATAGCTTTCACCATTTCTTTGTTTCCTCAGTTCAAGGATTTGAGCAATTACTGTAACTGTAAGAATATTTGTACCCTAGACCACAGATGGGCCATGTGGCCAATTAACATATTTTAACCTAACTCTGTGAAAATGGAATATGATAGGTTCCTACTGAACTGTTTATCAGAATCCTGTTGAACTTATTTTTCCATTATAACAAAAATAGTTTGTAGAACAAAAAAAAACAGGATGGAGGGGAATGTTTAAAATGGAGTGATTAACTTAATGGCCTTTTATTCAACCACCAGTACTTCCTAGAAATGAAGGATGGGAGAAGCCACTTTTTTTTTTTTTTTTTTTTTTTTTTTTTTTTTTTTTTTTTTTTTTTTTTTTTTTTTTGTTAGTTATTTAACTCAAGACTGAAAGAGAGAAAAAATTGCCTTAAGTATGATTAAAAATAATTTGATCTAAAGTGTAGAAAAAAATCAGGGAGAAAATTTACCTACACATTTCAAATTTCATAGACTTATGTTCTTCAATTGTACATTTTCAATGTACAAAATAGCAGAAATAATTGTAGTAGAAATAAGCATCTTTAAACACATTATATTTAGCTATAAACCTAAAGGCCTAAATAATAATAAAAAAAATCAAAAGTTGTTTCCTTTACATGAGAAGATGTAAACTCTCAAAAATAAATCCAGAGATTATGTTCTCAGTTCAAAGGAGGACACTGAAAGGACCAATTAATTTTCTTTTTACTTTTTTTTTCACTAAGCATGCTTTTAGGCAAGACTGTCAAAACATTGTTAGCCAGCATAAACCGGTTGCTACCTACGAGAGGATAAAGATTAATTAATACAGAATTTGTTTTTTAGATCTTCTTGATATTTTAAAATCCTCCTGATTAAAAAATTAATAAATAACAGGCTTTTCCTATTTGAGCCTTAGGATTTTTATTTTTGCTTTAGATGTTCAAATTTAACAATTTGAATAAACATAAGATTGTATTAAAATCCAATTTTATTTTCAAAATTAAAGCTCTTTGGTACAACTCAAACAACAAGTTTAAGGAATTTTTACAATCTTTAACTCCTTCTTTAAGAATGTGGATTAAATTCTGGTTGGTAGCAAAGCTAAGTCCTCACTTTTTTCCCCAGAAGGATGGGGATGAAATCTGGAAGGGCAAAAGAGAGAAGAAAAAACTTTTGGGTCAAGATGAAGGCAGTTTAATAAGTGGAGAGGGATAAAGTGAAGTATAAATTAAGTAATGCAAAAGTAGTCATAACTCACCACCAGAAAATTATGCCCAATCAGTCTCTGAGCAACAGCTCCTTTGACAAAACTCTCCCTTCTCAGTTTTACTGCTGAGTGTGTTGTTATGTGGTGTGGAAGATTCTTTTGGACAGTTCAGATCAGCTGTCCCAGCTGCATCCCCTGCCTGTCTCCTGCCCACCCTCAGCCCATGGGCTAAGGGAGCAGAGTCATAAAAGAGAGAAAGCGTTGGTGCCCTGAAAGCCTGGCTCAGCAAGGGCTACACCACTGGTGTATTATCAGCACTGTTTTGCCACTAATCTAAAACATGGAACCACATGGGCAGCTATGGAGAAAAATTGCTCCATCTCAGCCAGAGCCACTACAGGAAAAGAAAAATATGGTTGTGAAGAAAAATGTGTAAATATTATGGATATGTAACAAACTATCAATAATTTCAAAAGGAAATCTTTTGTTTGGAAAAAAAAATCAAAAAATAAGTTACAAAGCTGGTCTGGAGTATGGATTAATCCAGGAAAAAAACTTCTTTCTTGGTTAAACCTTCCTCTGAATAAACCAGTAATAAGGACAATACTTACGTAATATTTTCCTAAAAGCATCTGTCTCTGGTAGCAAAACTCTGACTTGGTAGAAGACGACAGGGACAGAATGGAGTATGTTAAAAAAGGACAGAGTGGGGCACGTTAAAAATGGTTTGATCACTGGAAGATGGGGCCTGTCAGGTGAGCAAGGGTGTGAGGGTCAAACATGGCATGGAAAGGCTTCCAAAGAAGAGCTGCCAGGAGAAGCTGGCAATCAGATGAAAGCACAGCTCCTCAGTGCTGGATCTGGCAACCTCCAGCATCCTCACCACAAGCTGTGCAACAGGACAGAGCTTTGTGGATAGCATTGAGTGGGAGGAAGCAGTAACATGCTGGAAGTTGGGGCTGCTGTTCAGAGGGACCTCAGCAGGCTGGGGGAATGGGGGTCACTCTCCTCCCTGGGTGTAATTTAGTTAATTGTGCCTTGGGGTAGCAAGCTGTGTGGTTGTTGGTAAAATTTGCTTTGTAAATAAGAAGAAAGATAAGATTATGGAACCCCATGCATGTTGTTTGCAAGATCATTCTTTCTTGATAAGGGCTTTGGGTACAACATATAAAATTTGGATTATGAGCATTTAGGGGAAGCAAAAGGGCAGCACCAGTCTCTTCTCTCTGGTGCCCAGAAGTAGGGATGAAGGCAAAGGTTTCAAGCTGTCAGAGGAAGTTCAAGCTGGATATTATGAAAAAGTTCTTCACCCACAGGGTGGTTGAGCACTGGAACAGACTTCCCAAGAACTGGTCATTCTTGAACTTGCTGGAGCTCAGGAAACATTTGGACAATGCTTTCAGGCACATGGTGTGATTCTTGGGGTTGTCCTGTGCAGGGCCAGGAGTTGGACTTTGTACCCTGTGGGTCCTTTCCAGTTCAGGGTATTCTGTGACTTGTCCTGGAGCTGTGGTAAAGGAGGTTAAGATTGCGTATTAGAAAAGGTTCTTCATCCAGAGGATGGTGGTTGGGCACTGAAACATGACCCCCAGAGAAGTGGTCAGAGCCCCTAGCCTGACAGAGCTCGAGAAGCATTTGTACAACACTCTCAGGCACATGGTGTGATTCTTTGGATGTCCAGAGTAAGGCCAGGAGTTGGAATAGATGATTCTTGAGGGTCCCTTCCAACTCAGCATATTCTATTGAATCTGTGATTTTGTGATATTCATAACAAATTGAGAGTGGTATAGCTGTGGATCAGGAGGCCCAGAAAAGGTGTTTGGATTTTCCATCCTTAAAGATTGTTGAAACACAGCTAGACTCAGTCCTGGGCAGATCATTTAACTTTGAGTTTAGCCATGCTTTGAGCAGAGGATAGGACTGTGTGATCTCGAAAGATCTCTTACTATCCATTTTTGGCTGTGATTTAAACTCATCTCAACACTACAGAGGTGAATCTTCCTTCCACATCTTTACTTTGTGTTCACAAGTTTGAAGGTTCAAGTTACTAAATGCGGTTACTAAATGTAGTTACTAACTGGCAGCAATTACTAAAGTGGAACATTTTGTAACACAAGTTTAAGTTATCATTTGCTCCTACACACGTCCTGACCTCCAGAACAAGATTTTGTCCTTGCTATTATTTTATCATCTCAGGATTTTTCTGTACTAGCAAAAATACCCCTTGACATTAAACTACATGAAACCACCTTGGTCCAACATAATTATTACTTTTGTCATTTTTACTTTCCAAGTACTGCAGTGGTTTCACACTCCTACACATTTTTTTAAAAGGTGTTGTTATGGTGATACATTTCACATGCTGTATTTCTTAGTATGTCTCTGCTACCACTCGTTTGTGTCCCCTGTGTACTTAAATATGTTCATGAGTGACCAGTTTGGGGTATTTAGTCAAGAAACAGCTGAGATATTTTTTGCAGATTCTATTTTGTCACAGCTTGGCTTTTCTTATTTCTCTGTGAATTAACTGCCTTGTCATGAGTTTCATTTTTTCTTCTAATTTTGCACTTTCCTGTACTTCACATTCATTGGGGTGTTAAGTTTGGTGGTGGTGGTTGCCATCCTTGTTTATTGTCCACACCCCACTGCTGCATTGCAAAAAGCTCTAACTCTTCAAAAGAATCAGAGAAGGCTCAGCCTTTCAAACTGCTTAGTTGACTGAACATTAATACTTGCTCAGTGAAACAGGCATCAGCTCAGATTTATAGTTGCCTGTCAGTGGCAGATGGAATGAGAACTCCATTTTCAAGTGTGGTTATTTTTCATTTTGTTATTTGTGACTGAGTTTCCAGGCTGATTCTTGTTGAGACAAAGTAAAGTGCACAAAAGTGTGCAACATCCATTCAGCAGCCCTGAAAGGAGCATATTCTTAAATATCAGAGTAGTGCTACAGTAAATTGCCTCTTTATTTATATAACAGAGCATACAGAGGAGATAACAGCAGAGCTAATGAGACTCTGCATATACATGGGTTACATTAGTAATGAGAAACAGCTCCACTAATTAACTCTGCTCCCTAATGAAATTAAATTCCTGCTGTAAAAGACTTTTACAATAAAGTCAATACAAACCTGAAGTATATCAGTTTCTAACTCCTTCATTATGGCAGCGTGATATAAACAATATCATGATTTTATATTGGCATGGGACAGTAAGCATTGTTGGTAGGCTGAGCTTGTTCCAGTTTCCACAAAAAACCCCAATAGCTTCTGTTCCTCATCCCTTCCTTTCCTGCACACATACAGACTGGTAAATCAGTGAACTATTATTTCTCAGTTCTTAAGATAATTTTTGAAAAAACCCTTGATGCCTAAGTCTGCCCATGTAAATTCATTAAAAGCAATATAAGCTCAAATTGTAAGCTTGAATTTTCTTCCCAAGTGGTGAGCTGAATTCTCAGCAAACTTGACAAAGCATATTCCACCTGACTGGTCCTACGAATTATCATCTGCCTGACACTCATTGAGCATCTCCTTAATAAGCTGTTTGGATGCTCTGCTAGTTATTTCCTTCTACACTATCCTGGTTTTCCATGCTCAAAGCTGAACTGAGACCACAAATACTTTAGTTCTTGCATTATCTGAGTAGCAAATTATGTTCCATCATGATCCTGCAATATGAAAGTGTCTTCAAAAGTGAGAGACATGTCAAGAAGCTGTAGAACCACCTCAGCTGCTTTTTTTGTTGTTGTTGTGGCTGTAAGTGGATGGAAAACACAAAATTTGGTGATACACTCCTCATGCATCATTATCCACTTCAAGCTGCCCAGACACATGGACTGCGTATTGACAGTCAATTTACCCCATGCTAGGTTCTCCTTGTTCAGAACAGACCTGTCAGGAAACCATTCCAAGTAGTGACTTCTCTATTCTTGGCACACTACTCAGAAGCATTTGAAGTGCTCAATGACATCTCTGGGTGATGTTTGCATACTTAGACAACAAGTGTTTTGTGGCACAGTCGTGGCTGCCATGGCCATGTGTGCTTTTATGATTAAATTGCATTTATCCTCGATGCTCACATATAGGAGACTCCTCTTTGCCTGCTCTCAATTAACTTCTCAGTGTGTCCACATGTAGAAGTTTGTATCTGAAATGAGGGCAAATAGTAAGCAGTTTATTAGAAATAATTCTGTGTATGCAAATGGGGAAAGCACTGATATATACATTTAGACTTAAAAAAACCCAGAGACAGTGTGTTCTCCATACTTAATTTCTAAGCAGATAGTGTTCATGACTCAGCTTTGTTTTGGGATTCTCTCTTGTCTTTATTCCAGCAATAGTTGAACAATATTCTTTCTTTAGGATCATGTACGTGGAACATTTCTTATTCTTTTTGTACAGCTGTTTTCTAAATTTAAGTTGAAAATCCTGGGGCAACTTCAGGAATGATTGCTCAGCAATTGGAGAGAAATCTGATTTAACTCCCTCTGTTTATGTACAGCTGCTCTTGCACCAATTTCTGACATACATTACATCCATATTGTGAAACAAAACATTTTGCAAAATGAATAAAATTTTCAATAATTTCTTGGAATGACTTCTAGTTATTTTGCAAAATGACAGAAAATAGTAGGCATGTATTATGCAAAATATCCCACCTCTAGCTTTTTGAACTTGTTGGTTTAAAATATAACACAAAGAGCTCTTTTCATTTTATTTCCCATCTGTTTAGTACCCCACGGTATATTTTAAAGCACAATATATATTACATTTTCTGAAATAAACAGTCTTCTGAGGTCAACTTTGTCACATGTACAGCCATTTTTAATTTTTTGTTCAAATGGATGGATATTTGACCTGGCCTTCCCTACTAGAATAGTAGTGGTAGAAGGGGACATTTTGCAAAATGCTGGAAACCATTAGGTGTTTCAGGTGATGACCAAGAAAAGGATATGGTCCAGGGGTCTAATAAAGTGACCATTATTTTCTGAAATACCTAAAGCCAGTCATATTATGTAGCTGAAACCATCATTTCATGAAAGAACAGAAAATTGCCAATCTTTTTTTTTTAATAGCCACTTTCACAGATTCATGATATTATATACAGATTGTCTGCTGTTCAGGTTTAAACTTCTGAAGGCCAGTTCACTGTAAAGACAGTTTTATTCTTGCAAGCTGAATTCAACTTATATACTGCTTTTCCCTTTGTGAAACTCTGTGACTTTATTTCTAGTGTACAGACATATTTCATGTCTTGAGAGGATTCTCATTCAGCTGCTCCTTCTGTAGCAGAGGACACGGACTGTGATCTGTCTCCATGTATGTGGAATTTGCACCCATTTATGTTTCTCTCCATCCAGCCTCCAGACAAGTGAGACTCTCCTCTCTGAGGGTAGGATTGAAGGTTATCTGTCATGTTTTCCCATGAATGCAGACACAGTCTGCCCTTTCTTATTTTTATCTCACATTTTTGTAGTTATTTGATTAATGAAGTCTCTGTGAGGTCTTGCTCCACAGAAGAAAAGTACTGGGAAGACAAATTCCTATGTGCAATTCTTACATGCTGTCATTAGAGATCATGGTGCCACCACTCCATTAGGGTATGCCTCCCCTCTCAACCACTGGCTGGTGGTTTCTCCATGCTGCAGAACTCTAAAGCAGATCAGAGGCTATGAGCTCTTTTCAATTAGTCCTTCCCTTAGTGTGTATTTCCTGTTTAGCACAAGTCAGGGTCTTGCTTCCTACAGATTCAGATGAAGCATTTGAGGATGCTATCAAATTTCTCTGCCAACATCTCTCCTGCGTCTGTTGCCAGCATTGGGTATCTGTCCTTTCCTGACTATGACCCTGGAGTTGCCTCTGGATTTGGTAACTGAGCCCCCAGGTGGTTGTGCATTACCCTTCCCAGCTATGGGACTGACACCATTTCCATTAGAAAGACCTGAGTCATCTGAGCCTACTTGTCTCAAGTTCAACAAAGGCAAACACAGGGTCCTGCACCTGGGAAAAATAACCCCCTGCACCAGCACAGGCTGGGGGTAAACCTGGAAAGCAGGTCTGCAGAAAAGGATCTGGAGGTCCTGGGTGTCCACGAGGCTGCAGTGCCCTTGTGGCTAAGAAGGACAGTGGTATTCTGGGGTGCATTAGGAAGAGCTTTGCCAGCAAGTCAAGGGGAATGATCCTGCCCCTCTACTCAGCCCTGGTTAGGCCACACCTGGAGTGCTGTGTCCAATTCTGGGTTCTTTGGTACAAGGGAGACATGGAGATCCAGTAAAGGGCTAGGAAGATGAATACCTCTACAGTTCTGATGGAGCCTCTTCCTTATGAGGGAAGGCTGAAAGAGCTGGGCCTGTTCAGCCCAAGAAGTGATGTCTGAAAGGGGCCCTCATCAATGTCTATCAGTATCTGAAGGGAGGGTGCCAACAGGATGGAGCCAGGCTCTTCTCAGTGCTGCTGAGCACTAGGACATGAGGCAATGGGCAGAAACGGGTGCACAGGAAATCCCACATGAATATGAAGAGGAACTTCTTTACTGTGCTGGGACTGTACACTGCAACAGATTACCCAGAGAGGTTGTGGAGTCTGTCTTACTGGAGATATCAAGAACCATCTGGATGTAATCCTGTGTTATGTCCTCTAGAATGACTCTGCTTGAGCAGGGAGGTTGGATCAGATGATCCGCCATGGGCCTTTCCTACCTTACCCAGTCTTTGATTTTGTGATTCTGAGCCCCAGTCACACATGAATGACACACAATTCCTGGAAGGCTCAGATGTCAGAGCTGGTAAGCAAAACCAGCCTGATATTCCCAAACTGGAGGCATTACTGGAGGGAAAGAGGGAAGTTATTGGTTGGGGGTGAAAGCAGCCAGCTGGCATGTCTGCTGCCTCACCAGAGAAAAGAGGACTGTATATTACTTATAGTTAGCCTTCAGGGAATGGACACTGTATATTATCTTTATTGGTTTTTCTCTATTCAGCAAAAAATCTAGTTTATTAAGCAGCTGTTTGCAAGTGAGGAAAATTACTTCACTGAGTGTCAGAAAGTTTTGGTTGATTTTCTGAAATTTTTGTCTAGAAAGTCAAGCTAGTGCTTTATTAATGACCCTTTGACTTTTTAAACCAGCCCTTGCTTCCAATCAAGTCCTAGCCATAGGGTGTACTTACAGGTAAAATGCACACCAAGTCCTATTTCTCTGAAGACAGCAGAAATGGGTCACTTTATGGGTCAGAAATGTCTAATTCTGCAACTCTTTTGAGGCTATTGTTCAGGAACTGCTGCCTTCAGGGTTTTTCATGCCTATCTCTCCCTAGCCTGGAGAAAGCATCAAGTGCCTGGAATCCCCAAAACCCCTTTCTTAGCCTGCAGCTGTAGAAGTAGCTTCTTCCTCAACCAGTACTTTTAGTCTAAGGCACCCTGGTTATTGGGAATACATGGAAATGGAAATGTCAAGTGACATAGATTATGGAAAATTACCTAGAAAGAAAAGATATGTATCCTGAAGGGAATTAGACAAGTAGGATTACAGTCTGATAAAAGCCTCAAATCAGGATTTCTGCAAAATGCAGTCTTGCTATATTTGTCCTTGCCTTGACTTGATTTTCCATGATTCCCTGGTGAGCTAGAGAGGGAACTGATGCAGTTGAAAGACATTCAGCAGGCAAATTCCAGCCATATGGAAAGAGCAAAGCAGGAGTGGGAGCAAGGAGAGCAAGTTTGCTCCCATCAGTGAGTGCCACTTTTTAGCAACTTTAAGGATTAAATAAATAACCTGAGATGAAGGCCAGAGTCACAGTCACCATACCTTGTTGCTGTGTGGCAGAAGTATGTTGATTTTCTTCTATCTTCTCCTCACTTCCAGTCCTATTCTTCAGATACTATCCCCTTTATGTCCTTCTGTGTAATAGTGTGTTCGTGTTCATGGTTGTTTCCTAGCCTAGTTCTGTCCTCTGTCATATCCAGTCAGCAAAAAAAGGGTCTCCTTCAGGACTGTGGTGCCTCTGACCAGGCAGATGATGGTAACTAGAACTTGCCCTTCTTTAGTGGTCAGTTTCTAGCAGACTTAAGAGAGTTCAACCTCTCAGGGCAGGGGAAGACTTTCTCTGCAAACACTGACACTCACGAAGCAAGACAAGTGGTACACATAAAGTTTGCATAGATAGTGCCATAAAAAGCATGACTTGGTGCTGGATAACATCACCAACTTAAATAATGGAATTATTGGGCCTCCTAATTTGCTTATTATCATGCTGAGTTAGTATTAACATCATTAGCATCAATTTTTATTCAGGGAAAAAAAGCAACTACTATTTTTTGTGATGCTATGGTGTAGGCTACTTTGAAAGTGTGCATTTTTACAAGAATTAAATTACTTGTGATTTTAACACGTGGATGAACAAGATGAATTGGGCTGTATAGTCCGGAGATACTGTTTGTAAAAACGTATTTTATGTTTCATTCCAAATTCAGATCTAAAATACTTTTAATTTATGTGCATTTTTGTCGAGGGAATTTACTTTTTCAGCACATAGTCATTTTGTTTGTTAATAACTTTATTATAGTAGAAAGATTATAATATAATGTTACAAAGCTATGCAGTGCCTACAGAATGCATGCAAGGCATTTTCTTTAACCAACCACATTACTATGGGAGGAAACAAAAATGTTATGCCAATTTCCATTCTCTCCCGCCACAAGGAGAATATTATTTGTTTGCGTAGCTTTAAAAAAAATCTGGATCATAGCAGTTTATTGCTTTCTTAAGGACACACGGTTAACTAGTAGTGAACTACACATTCAAATTGACTTCATCCATATTTTAAAAGTCTCTGTAGTTCCCCAGCTACTGTTGAATCTGGCTGGTAGTTGTCATCCTTTTTACAGTGATCCCTTGGGAATGAACACTTTCTTGGACAGATTTTTCTCAGATACACACACACTGCAAGCTCTCACATTTCTTTCTTAACAGATGTGGTCCAGGCTGTTTGCCAAGGGTGAGCCATGAGAGCTGCCCAACACCTCACCTGTGTTATGAACTTCAGTGATTTCCACCTTTTGGTGTTGTATAGCATGACTCATAGTCTGACCTGAAAATACCTTTTTATGATCAAACATCCTAGTAGATATAAAGGACCTTGAAGCAAGAAGGAAGAAAGATGAGGTAGAAAGACTAGAGAAGAGATGGAATCCCATAAAATAACCATCTTGGTGGGACCAAAAGCAGTGAGCATAGCAATGAGATTGCACAGCTGCAACAAGATCAACCAATTGGTTTTTTTTATTGCTGTCTGATGTGCAAGAGACGTTGAAGGTGAAACAGAAAGAAATGGAAAGATTCACAAGTGTGAAAAGGTGGATTTCAACAGCATTGTGAGGAGACTCTCATGGAAATTGATCAGCTGATAACCTCTAAGTAGTTAAATGATTAAATTATTATCCCACTAACTCTAGATGAAAAAATATGACCTTATTCAGATGGCTAGAAAAAGAAATATATATTAGCCATTGATGTCTTGGCTTAGAGGAGTAGGAGATTTATATTCTTTTTTGGGGATAGGTTTAAAGCAGCTGAGCTATGAAAGCTGCAATGTCCTTCACAGAAATATTTTACTGAAATTTTCACCTTTTTTAGTGGAATTTATTTCTGTCTTCAGAAACAAGAAGTCACTGAGATATAATATGCTTTTTAGCTACACAAGGTCTATTAGCTTTTTCCATCCCTCCAATCCAAGCAGTAACATTTTTATTCCTTCTACCAATACAGGATCCAAAATTTATAGAATTGCTTTCAAGCTAAAGATACTGTAACTACTTAAACTTCATAAATGCACAAAATCAACATAAGATTTTTTAAAAAAGCATTGCTACCTTGGATACCTAAAGTATTTGTTGTCTTTTGAGTAGAAGACAAATGCTGTCTGAATGATCAAAAAAATTGCCCTGACTGTAAAATATTATTTTTAATTGAACAATTTTGTGAATAATAATACAGGCTTTTTTTGGAACCTGCTATGTCCATTTCAGTACAGTGTATAATTTTTAGACATATTTTCATAATGTGAGAAAGATAACAAAATTATTTTCTGCTGCAGTGATACCATCTCAAAAGGTGATTTTGAGAAAATATTTTAAAAAATAACTATCTATCACTGGTTTAGTTTGAAATAGCTGATTTAATTGTTCAACTCACTTAGAAAGTTATGCTTGTCTTAACAATAAAGAAACAGACCTACTCAGGAAGAACAATATCTTCCTTGATATTTTATGAGAGATCGAGGGACATAAATAAGAAATGTATGGGAAAATTATATAGATCTTTAAGTTTCAAAAATCTGTATCTTAGTCCATAAAAACAGCTTCTTTAATTGTGTTTCTACATTGCAATTCTCAAGTCTCCTCCTAGATTTTTGACCCACAAATCTTGATGTAAAAACAGTAAGACAGAAGAGCCCATGACCTTTCTCCTCTCTTCTTCAGGTCCATCCACAACTCACTGGGTAGCACCATGAGGAAATTGTTGAGGTCACCTTCCTGTTTACCAGCTGAGACCCTGGAGGCAGTTTGTTCTACTGCCTCAGGAAGCTGATCTGCAAAGCCCTGTGTGAGTGTGTTGTACTGTTTCCAGAGCACACCCTCACTTGCTGAAGAGGGAGTTTGCTGTGTCTGTTCATCACTGTCCTATCCCAGGTCCTGTATGTGCTGCAGGAGGCTGATGCTAGCAGCAAGCAAACCTCTTGTGGAGCATCCCCACATTTTGCTTGAAGAAGCGGCTTCCACTCAGCATGAGTGACAGCAGGTCCAGACAGCTCAGGGCAGTCAGGCTCAAAAAAACCTCATTGTAACTTTCTAACTGGTCAAAATCACTCACATGCTGTATGTAGTAGGCCCTGAAGAGGTGATAGGGTAGGAACCAAATAATGATGACCCAAATGAAAATCAAGTTTTTCACCTGGGCCCAAAATTCTTGGTGTGAGCAGAGGGAGCTGGAAAATTTTCTCGCCACTTTTACCAGGATAAAAATCTGCAAGACCAAGAGGACACAAGAAATAAGTGCAACAGCTACAATTACGGTGTAGTTCAGGGCTTTCACACTCTCGTGCTGCAGCTCCCTGTGGAACTTGAAGCACGCTGTATTATTGTACAGGCCCCAGCGTCCATACTCGAAGTAGAAGAGCGGCACCCCAAGGACCATGACGAAGATCCACACGGCAGCGCTCGCCGCGATGGCGTGCAGCTTCCTGTAAAACTCCACCTTGTCCTTCCACTGAAAGAAGATGAGCCACCGGATCACCAGCGTGATCACGTAAAATATGAAGGTCAGGTACATGTGGATGTGCACCATGGCACTCACCATTTTGCAAAGCGGCATATCAAACACCCACTTCTTTTTGACATAGTAGTGGAGGCGGAAGGGCAATGTGAAGAGGAGGAGGCTGTGCACAACCACCAGGTTAATGATGGCAGTCGTGGTCACAGAGAGAGCATTCATCTTGAGCAGCACAAAGGACATAGTGATGGACCCAACTCCACCTCCAGCAAAGGCAACCGAGTAAACAGTCACCAGTATGGCACTCATGGCACTGGTGTGAACAAAGGCAGAAGAGGAGTCACTGCTGTTCCTGCTCCCTTCAGTCATGTTCCTGAAATCTTCCTGGTACATATTCTGGAAATGAAAGAATACAGAAAGACTAAGATAAGGTAGGAATGAGAGGGCCTACCTAAAAAGCCAGAAGGGCTTCCCACCTTGCTCAAGGAATAATCCTGAAATCTCACAGATGGGATCAGTTGCTGTAAGCTGTACTTTTATCCAAGCATCCTTCAGCCTAGGGGAAAATAGATAAGAGGGTTGGGCAGAAAACTTCTCTAGTCCTTAAGATATTTCAAGCCGTACTCCTAAAAATAAGCATGAATCAATAATATATGGGGAGAAACTATCCTTAGAGAAATTACATCATTGTGGTGGTTTTGTGCTGTGTTATTTTTTCTCTTCTCTTCTGAGCATCTGCATGCTTTTGCAGTGAAGATCAGAGGTATTATTTTAATACTGCTATTCATTCATCAATTTGTTTATTTGCAACACAAATCTGTCCTTCCCATGGCCAGATGACAACCATATGTTGTTCTATCTAAGACACAAATTTTGTTTGTTACTGAGAACTGAGTTTTGAACACATTACAGTCAACTTCTCCATAGACAGTTTCTCTGAGCAAGGGATTAAACACCATGGATACTCAGACTCCATGGAAATCCTGCTTAGATCTGCCAGGCCAAGAAGCGTGGGCAGTACTGTCCTAGTTCTCAGGACCATTCCATATCTTACATGTAATAACTGGGTATTTTGAAATGGGCTGCTAGAAAACATTAGGAAAGGACATCCTGGGTGAGGGTAAATCATCCTGTCTGAAGCAAGCAGAAGCTAGATGCAAGCTAATAGCAAGCTTAAAAACTGTGCTATACATTTTTAATATATTAGTCTAAAAGATTAAAAACAATTCTTATAAATCTAAATGCAGCTCCTGTTAGGATTTTAAGTACTACATGATCATATAGGAGGGGGAGAGTTCAGGTAGGGTGCTATCCTGAGGCATATTTGGATCTGTAAAAACGTCCAGGGGATGTTCACATTACAGTTACAGAAAAGAAGCAGTGAAAACTGGACTGTGTTGGGCTCTGTACTATCACAGTTATACTGCTACTGCTACCTGAGCTATAATTTAAAACTGACTCTGGTAAGTCATCTGTTCTACAAGTGAATCCCACAACACGAGAAGGAGCTTTCTAAGTTTTTCTGATTTTTCATTTAATAGTCAAATTCTTTTCACTTCAGAAAATAGTTCCTCAATCTCTTTGTATGAGTGGTGTTTCAGCTTTATTTTCATTTTTTTAGGTAGCCAAAACAAACTGCCAAAAGTTGGGAGTGGAAAAAATTTTTAGCAGTCCACTCATTTTATGGAAAAGATGAAACAGTTTTATAAACAACCAAGAACAGTTTTATAAACTGGTTTTCATGATAGTGGGGAATGAATATCTGCTATGCACCTCGGGTGTTTTGTGTTGTTTCTTAGCAATATTTCTAAGCACTTATCCTCACAGTAATCAAGATCTCTTCAAACAATGAAAAGGTATTCTCTAGCTATCTCAATGCATCTAAGATATCTTATTATAATCAGTATAAATATAAGTGCCAATCTCAAACTGATGTGTTGGTTGCTGGCGTTACTGACCTTTTTGTGTTTGATCTTGCAGTTCAGAGTTATATGGACAATTAATTCTAGTACATTAAGAGAATTACAATGGGTTGCAGTGAAGGACCTTTTTATCAAAGTCACTCAAGATTGTCACACTGCAGCTCTTGCATCAGAAATGGTGCAAGTTCCTTCCAGTTCTGTTCTTGTTTCTGAGACACTTCGTTTCATCCTCACAATCATGCAAGGCAGAAAGGGGTTATCAAGAGCTCTTTGTCAGTTTCTCCAAGTTGTTAAACTTCATTTTGAAAAGATCTCTCTAAAAAGTGGCATTATCACACAGTTTTTATTTAAAATGAATATTTTAAATTTAAAACTTTTAAAAGTATGACAGAGGGAAAGGCAACACACTAGAAATATGGCTTGGTGTGAACGGATCCAACATCAAGGTTGCACTTGGAGAGGAAGAACTTCTTATTGTCACCTTCCAGAGGCCAGCAGTGAAACTTGAAATAAAGGCAGTAAGAACAGATACTCAGAAGACTGATAACTGATATTTTCCTCAGATATTCCAATGAAGGGGGCAGCAGGAGACCTATTTCTGTCTGCAAACAGGCAATTGAGTCACTGAAATGCAGGTTTCTGCAGAATTCTGCAGATATCATTAAATCCTTGCATAGTAAGATTCTGCAGGATATGTCATTTTCATTAATCTTCCAAAGAAAAAAGCAACTAGCAGCTGTGATAAGAGATTATCAGCTCCCCAGTAGTACAGGCACCCCACTGAAATATCATTGTGTGATGAATACAGAGTGTAACATAATACAGGGCATGTTTCACAGAGGAAATGCTACTTTCTGGTGAAATGAGGTTTCCTATTATACTGACATGCACAAAGCTATAACCTACTGACCTGAAATGTAACTTACAAGTCCTTTTGCCAGAACTTAGCAGGAGGCGCGTGGAAAAAAAAATAATGTGGACCTCACAAGACACAGCTGTTATTGTTTCTGAGCCTTCCCACCCTCTCTAGCAACTGCCAGTCCAGTGATATTGCTCAAGTCTTGGGGCCAGGTTTGGTCTTCTTCTGTGTTAAGCCTCTCTTGGCTTGGCTGAACTTCTGCTGGACATAAGCCTTGAACAGCCACAAGGCAATAGTGGGCACCAGTTTGTTTGGATGCCACAGCAGCTGCTGGTGCCAAGGGCTGGGGGACAATTGCAAAAATAGATGTTTTAGTCTGACAAAGGAGGTAGGTTGCCAACAGGCCAGAGGCTAGTTTCTTTCAGAAGTATGATCAGCAAAAAGATTCTTGTGCGTTCAAGATTTGTCAGTTGTCAGTGTGGATAATGCCATCACATTCATTCCATGTGACTGTCTGTGCAGCACGGTCTGTGAGACTTCCCTGGACTGCTCTCTTCAGGACAGAAAAAGTCACAATGCTCAGTCCCTGTCTGTGTTCAAGGCCAGGTTGGATGGGGATTTAGGCAACCCAGTCTAGCAGAACACATCCCTTCCCACAGCAGGGCTATTGGAACTAGATGATCTTGAAGGCCTCCTTCATGCCAAATCATTGTGTAATTCTGTGATTTATGAAAACAATTTGATCTCTGTCAAAAATTTTCAGGTAAGAAATATTCATTCCAACCTTCAGGAACTTGTTCCTCTTTTATCTTACTGTTATCAATCTTACTAATTAAAAAAAAAAAAAAAAAAAAAAAAAAAAAAGGTAAGAAAGGAAAAAAATTAACCATATTTTTGGACAGAACTTGTACAACCTCAGCTTCCAAGCATTTTATGTGCTTCTGCCTCTGTCTTCAGATTTGAAAACCTTTTGTCAAATTTTAACTTCCCCTGTAGATACCTGATATCAGACAGAAGAGGCTTATTCTCCCTTGATCCCAGCCATACCTGTGGCTCCTCAGTGAACTGCCATTACACTTGCACTTGGTTCTTAGCTGAACAACTTCGCATTTGGCAGGGGTAAAATACTTATTCTACTTTGTGCCTGATTTAGCAATCCAGATCAGCCTGTCACTGGCTTGTTCCCTTCATTGCATGCTATTTTCCCAACCAAGTCCATGAGTCACCATTATGTTACATCAACATTATATCAACTTATTAAAAAAACCCCACCTCATTTGTCAGAAACGATGACACTCTTACAATTTCTGTCAAACAGTGAGCTCTATTCTGTATAACAAGTGTTTGCAAAATTTATCCCCCCATACACGTCTGCTGAGAGACTGGCAGGCTTCACGCAGATTTTCATGTGTTCTGACAGTTGGGTTCTGCAGAAGAAGCATTTGCTGTCTGCATTCACCCAACTGAGAAGTTTCATTTGAATTTGGAGGAGAAAAAAGTTCAACTCAAATGAAAGATTTCTATTTTCGACAGGCTTAATAAATTGAAAAATGAGTGTTTGTCAGAACTGACATTCCTACACTGAACTAGACTAGGTTGGAGGAAGTGCAAAATACAAATAATTTTTAACAAAAGTCTGTTTAAAATCTGCATCTGTTTCACAGAATCCTCATTTAGTCTCAAAGATGTTTTCTGTTGAGGGCATTGTAATTGCATTTCATTTTCTTCTAATTGCATGCTGTGTTATGGTAATGTAGGCTATGCCACTAGAATAATTGCAGAATTTCTTTCAATTCAAAATATCCACACACATCTGAAGTTTGAAATATAAAAACCTGCTTAATGGAAAACTCTAAAAATGAAATAATATTAGATATGAAGGACATTTTCACATTTAGACACTGGCTTTTCTCAAACAACTTTTCATGATTCCCCAAACTCCTTCAGTAGCTCAACAGCACATGTCTTGCAGGCTGTGTCAACAATATACTGATATTTTTGGTTTCAATTCAGTCAATTGAAAAACAAATGGGACAGAAAAACATGTTGAGTTAGTTGTCTTTCATTTGAGATTGTCACTATTTTTACAATAAAAAAAATGGAGGTCATGAAGTGTTTCTAAAAAGGATCATTTACCTCCTTAGCTGTATCTTAACAGAGAGGACAAACCCTTCTAGGCCTTACAGAGACTAGGTGGTAAGAAACACACACAAGAAGATACATGAAAGCAAAATGCACTGCCTCCCAGTTCTAGAAGACAGTGTAAAACTACAGGGTAGCAATGTGGAAAAGAATGAAGCAATGCTGTTCCTTACTAGGAAATTACCAAATACAATGAGAAAACACTTGTGCAGAAAATGGGTTCAAAATAAAACAAATAGACCACTGAATGCTTTTTTTCCCCCTAAACTTGCAAACATTCTTTTAAAAACTCTGCAAAACAAGTTTTTTGGTTTTTTTTCATTCTATATATACTTACAGATTAGAGTTTCTCTTCACTCTTCAAGTGTTGTTTACTTGGATCTTCATTCTATGTAAGCTCTGAGAACAAAAAGCAAAAGACCTGATACTTAAAAGAGTCATTGCCTTACTTCCTTCTTTGAGTTTATGACAAAACCATAACCTTGAGGCTGCGCTGTGTGAGGGTAGGGCTGCCCATGGACGCACAACTTTGGGAAGATTTTTAGTTGCATCCCAGCATCCCTTACCTTCCAGCTGTTTCTTAGCCTTTAGAGATCTTCAAAGCCTCACATTTCTGTACAGTGCTTTATACTACAACCTGAAATGAGAATTGAGCCTCACAGTTCACAAAGACACGTGTTCCCCAGAGTGGAGGGGATGATTTGAAAGTGTGTTTTGAGAAAACAGGGCAGCGCAAGAGCAAAATATGATCTAGATTGTAAGTGACTAAGTGTGGGTTTGGATGTGGTCAGAGACACCTAAGTGTTAGGGATGATATAAAGTTCACTCTACAGCCCAGCATCATTTCTCAGCTCTGCTTTCTGCCAAGAGTTTAGTTCAGTGTCTGGATCTCAGGACATGGTGCTGTCATTACAGCTGCACAGTGATAGCAGAGGGAAACTAGGAGATCTAATTTAAAAGTGACTGGCCATGCCAGTGTCAAAGGCTCATTGA
This sequence comes from Zosterops lateralis, assembly GCF_965231275.1. Lineage (NCBI taxonomy): Eukaryota > Metazoa > Chordata > Aves > Passeriformes > Zosteropidae > Zosterops > Zosterops lateralis. The sequence continues at coordinate 49,112,804 of NC_139762.1, read as the reverse complement.
GCAATGATGGTTGCTGTGAGGTGTATGTGTGGTAAAAGACGTCTCAGTGTGGGACTGAGTCTCTGTAAGGAGTCTGTGCGAGGTCAGTTTTAGCCTCCTGCTGGCTTAACATGTTTCTGTCAGAACACATGGTTATATTTGAGTATACTAGTTTTGAAAGCAACAGTATAGACATAAAACTTTTAAATGTAATCTCACATGAGAACGTTCTAACTGACTGCATCCTGTTGCTTCACATTTGGTTAAAAAAGCATAAGGGAAGTCCTGCTCTGTGCTACTTCACAACAGATTGGTATGTGATGGAAGTTGTCTTTTTGCATTTTGCAATTTTAACAATGGCTGACAGCTAATTAACTCTTTAGATGCAATTAAAACGTGATCATAACACTAATGTTTAGCTCTTCTCTAGTACTTTTCTTCAAGCTGGTCTCAAAGCTCTGTTGAAAGTCATACAGATAAAAAGTTGAAAACTATGGCAAAGCCAGAACTAAAGCTAAGATATCCTTGAATCAAGTCTTGTGCCTTCTCAATTTAGTAATTTTGTCTTGGCTTCTTCTACGTCTTGTTTTAGAATGAATACATCCCAGTAGAAAGCAAGCTAAGTACCTTTAAAACCTTCAGGTAGCAGCTGTATGTGGGTTTTTAAATTATATTTTATTTTTGCTACATCAAATAGGTTAACACATAGTTAAACGTAAGTTGAAATTTAAGTAACGTTTTAATGCTCTATATTGATATATATTTTTGATGCAATATAATAATTACATAACATAAGTTATATAATTTTGTTGATCAATAACAATGTTGTTTTCTCTAGCACTCATCTTCTCAAGATTCAAAACAAATAAGAGTTTTTCAGGTTGACTTCCATCCACATCTTTGTAGTTGGCAAATCTTCAATCCTTTAATCCAAATGGTGAAATACCAGAGCGTGACCTGGTTCAGATACCCTCATTGCCTTTGTTGTTCTCTAATTTGTAATTAGCAAGATCAAGATAGGTATGGAATGCTTAACACACATCATTTCAACTAATTTTCCCTACTAAATTGATGCAATTTTGTCTAGGATTTACCAGCAGCATGTATAATGGATTCCAGACTGGTATGTTTAGATTTTCAGCTGTAATGTACTGAGCTAGTGGCAGAATGTGATTATTTCAGATCATCACGGATTTTAAACACAGATACTAGAAATATATGTATTTTACAAGTTTTGAGTAATTGCTGGTAGTTTTAGCAATATCCTAAAAATCTAGAAGTGTGATAGAGTGTTTTCATTGTTGTATCACGTGGATTCAGCCACCATCTAGTTTGAGTTTGCATTACAGCAACAGTTTCAAGGGCCAAGGTTGTTTAATAATAGATGAGAGTCTGGGCCAGATTTCAGGGACTGCTTGTCCTGAGACTGATTAGCATCGAGGTACCTTTACTCTGGACTGTGAAAGGTCCTTGAGGAAAGAGAACCATGCCCTTTGTGCTGTTAGTGATTTTTCAGCTGTTCCAAACTTAAAGTTGTACACAGAATAACCATAGCAACACAGGTGTTTTGTTTGGGGAAATTTATTTTCCAGGACTCAAGGATTTGGAGTGCTAATTTAGAAGTGGACTACACAGGGTGACAGGAGCTATGCAAGCATAATGGTTGGGTGTTCTAGAAAAATATTGTCCTCCTTCACTTATTTAAGTGGCAGAAAGAGAGAAATAAGACCCACCTGGATACCTTAAATTGACTGCAGGTAACTTGGCTCTTAGTTGTGGATAAAGCTTGAATGATGGTACTGACAACGCTGATGTGGATTATGTAGAATCAGGGAGGACATAATTCATAATAATTTGTACTCCTTACAAAAATCCCACTTTTTGATCTGCTCAGAGTCCCTCCTAGTGCCAGCTGTGGGCCTGGGACTAGTAGGTAAGATTGGCTGACCAGTTATTAAGTTGCAATTGTGACAGATTATTTGCAGTTTAGTATTAAGTAAAAGATCAGCTGCTAATATGAAGAACTGAAAGGCAGTATGTAATTAAAATATCTTGTAAATATCACCATCAAAATCCTATTTTTGACTCATATTTCTAATGTGCTTTACTATTTCAAGCACCTCAATAGAAAGATATTAATCACCTACAAAAGGAAAAACATTCAGTATCAGTATCAGTATCAGCCAAAAACATTTTATAGATAATAAGTTTCTTAAAATGTCTCTCTCTGGGTTCCGGATCAGTTGTGATTTGTGACTGTCACCCAGGCAGTGCAAGGTGTCCTATGAGTGAGAAATACTGCCTGTGACACGTCTGAAAGAACATTTTGGAAAAGTACAGGGAGGAAAATGTGACTTGAAATTCCTTGTTTCATACACACCTTTGCATAGCAGAACCATAAATTTAGGCTTCTTTGAAAAGTGGAAATACATCCACTCCTGGATTTTTACCTGATTAAGAGGAAAAAATACTCACTTTTCAAGTTATTATCCCTGGGCATTATGACTCAAATTTGCTTAAACATACCTGAGGAAAAGTGGTATGGAGAAAGTCTGTTTTTCCTTCATCCTATCTCACTACCTTTTCCTCCAACAGAAATGCCAAAATTGCACCATGTTGAAGTATAGCACACCAATAAAACCTCCTCAAATTTCTGTTCAGGTCTTACTAGAATTTAAATCTTTCCAAAAAGTACTGAAAACAAACCAAAACTTAAGTTCACATCAAAATCTGAAGTATTTCTTCTTTGATAGTGTGGGAGGGATCCCAGATCTAAAACCCAACTGTTCTAATACTAATAACTCTAGCAATTTGCCCAACATGTGCCGTACCTTCTCTTTTCTATTGGACTCTGCTTTGGCCTGTTTGTCACCAAAGGCAGGAGGAGGATTCAGAACTGCAGACAAAAAGTATCTCTCTGTCTCCAGCCTAAATGGACTTTTTGAGAAGATGTCTTATATTTAACAACTGCACACTTCTAACAGTCTATCACCAACTTTATTTTTACCTTTTTTTTGGGAAGAATTTTACTAGTTCATATCTGTTGCAAGCCAGTAAGTTTTTCAGGGGATGTGCCTTTCATCAGGAATCCAGCACAGCAATTCACTCATTATGGGAGCTTGTTCTCACCAGGGTGAAAAAAAATGGAAGGAGGAGCTGATTGACACGGAGATGTATTACTCTTACCCTAAAGATGACATTAGACTGCAGAGAAAGAAATCATATATGCAGCACCATGCTGATTCTGTAAGCATATATGCCTCTCTGAGAAGAAAAAATCCTTCCCTTCATCTTGAAAAGACAGTGCTCATCCTAAAATATTTTCAGACTTGGTACTAACCTCACTAATTGCCTGCTGGGTTAGGCAGCATGCTGTAAGGAAGAATATATTTTTAAAAAGGATTTCAGCACAAGTCTATTGCTACTCATCCTCAGAATGTGTACTGCAACTACTAATACAGTTTTATTCCCAGATTGCTTATTTCATCTGATTTCGGACTGCAGAGGTAATGAAAACTCTATTATCAGGTGCATGTAAGAATAATTTTACCAAAGATCACTTTCATGCTGAATATACACATACAGATATTTATGAAACTTAATATGCTAAAATGTGTTTTCTGAGGAACAAACCTCCCTGCATTAGTCTAAGCTTCTACTGCCTAGGAGCAGTACAGAAAGTAAAGCTTGCTGCCAGCACTGATTGATAATGAAGATGATTTCCTACTTTAGCATAAACAAAATTAAATACATGATACTTCTGCTACAGTTGGGTTAGAGAAGAATTCAGGTTCCTCCAGTCATTTCAGAAAGGAGAAATTTACTGCAAGGAAATTTTTCCACACTGCATTCCCAAAGCACGCTGGTGTGCAAGAGCCTTTCCTTGATCAGCGCAGCTACACTCTGCATATTAGAGTGAGGTGCTGTATGCATGCAAGTGCTCTTTTACATCAAATTGTTTGGGCCAAAATGGTTCATTTTGCTTTTAGATCTGGAGGTTTCCATTCTGAATGAATGATAAGCAATGATGACTTTATGATATAAATGATAACTTTAACTGCGTTAAAGTAAGATCTTCAGTGTATATACCAAAGTGGGAAGCCAATTGTGCTGTCAATAAGCTCATTACTGATGCATTTTTAAAAACTTTTGCCCATTTGAAGTTCAGTTGAAATATTTAAGGAGGCATATAGACATCCCAGCCATGGGTGTAGAAACACTTATGGTAAAAGCTGCTGTTCTGGGCTGTGGAACAATATCCACATCTGCCCTTTGTACCACCGTTCTCCTAATATATTTTCTCCTAGCTTCTTCCCATTTAATTGATACAGGAAATGACAAGAAATCTTTGCCCATGCTGCTTGTGGCCTTAATGGTGCTTTTCCAGTCCAAATATTCAGTTTTTTGTGCCCTGTGTCATGCTGTTGCAGTGGGTCCCTGTACTTGGCTGATCTTTAGACCTTTCAGCAGAAAAACAGACCAGAAAACAATGTTATGAAATAGCTTCCCTTTCTAACTTCCTTCTTTTCATTTCATCCAGCCTATTTAATGTTCTGTACATCCTCTTTATCACTGGAAAGCGTAAGAGCCCAATATTTTATGTCATTATTCACTGCAGCTCTAATGAAGCAGTAGCTGAAGACAGACTGACAGGACATTTATTTATGCTACTCTGATCCCTACATGATAGATGAAAAAGGTAAGATAAAACTAGTCCCCATGTAGTCAGTGAAGCATGGTGGAGAGAAGACTCAAATAGAATCAACATAAGCTGGTACAAAATGAATTGTGTAGGATGTGAACAAACACTGATGTATTGCGTTTGCATAGACAGGTTTTGGTAGTGGGGGAGGCTACAGGGGTGGCTTCTGTGAGAAGTTGCCAGAAGCATCTTCTAAGTGTGTCAGAGCCAATGCTAGCCAGCTCCAGGATGGATGTGCCACTGGCTAAGACTGTGGCAGCTGGAAATTATGATAATGCCTCTGTGATAACATATTGAAGAAGCAGAAGAAGAAAAAGAAGGGGGAAAAAAGTTATTATGGCAGATTTACTTGAAGCCAGAAAAGAGCAGGGTGGGAATATGTGAGAAGAGCAGCTCTGCAGACACCAAGGTCAGTGGAGGAGGGGGAGGAGGTGCTCCAAGCACTGGAGCTGAGATGCCTTTGCAGGCCATGGTGAAGTCCATGGTGAAGGAGATTTGCCCCTGCAGCCCTTGGAGATTCACAGAGCTCCACCCTCAGCCTGTGGAGGAGACCCACGCTAGAGCAGGTGGATGCCCAAAAGAGGCTGTGAACCTGTGGGAGGCCTGTGCTGGAACAGACTCCTGGCAGGGACCTGCAGACCTGTGGAGAGAGGAGCCCACAAAGAAGCAAGTTTCTTGCTAGGACTTGTGATTGCATGGGGAACCCACGCTGGAGCAGGCTGTCTGTGAAGGACTGCACTCCAGGGAAAAATGAGCTACATTGCAGTAGTTTGTGAAGAACTGTTGCCTATGGGATGGACTCACACTGGAGAAATTTATGGAGTGCCATCTCCCAGGGGAGAGACCCCACATCAGAGCAGAGAAAGAAACAATGTGTAATGAACTGACCATACCATCATCCCCTGTCTCCCTCTGCCACTGGACTGCAAGAGGAAATAGAGCTGAGAAGGAGGGTGTTTTTAAGGTCTGCTTTTACTTCTCATTATCCTGCTGATTTTGTTAGTAATAAATTCAGTTAATATCCCCAAGCTGAGTCTGTTCTGCTCATGATTGTATTTGGTGAGTCATCTCTCCTGGTCCTTACCTCAACTCATGAAACCTTTTTTATATTTTCTCTCTCCTGTTCAATTGCAGAGGGGAGGGATAGAGAGGCTTTGGTGGGTGCTTGGCACAGTGGGCAACTGTGCAGATATGACCTCTAGTCCCAAAGCAAAACAGCCACAGGTGGGCAGTGACCTGACCTTTATCTTCTCAACAGGCTAGGTTAGATTGGCCACAGCAACTTGCCTCTTTAGCCTCATTCCTTCTGGTTCTCCAGCTAGCACATTAAGCACCAGTTCAAGTATATCTTCACAGAAAAGATTTCCCCAAAATAGCTTTTCCTGTTCGTATTGGTAATGGTAAGAATTTGGGAAGCTTAAGAAAATAAAGCACGCAGTTAATGTGTTTAATTGTGCAACTGAGATGAAAATGAGAAGCATCAGCTCACTGAGTAGCAATTTCCATTGCTGCCTTTTTTCTCTCTGCACCATGAAATCAGGACCATCAATGAAAGTGATTCAATGATTTCTACAGCCCTCATGGTGAGAGAGCTCACCCTTTACTACTAAGTACCTCTAATACAGTAAGTGCAGATAAAGCAATGCCTGTTTTTTTACTCACTCCAGATTTTCCTACGTCTCTTATTTTGGCTATTACTCTTTTCCCCTTATTTTAACTTAATGGAAAAAATTTCACTGTATTCGGTGAAATTACAATAAGATAATGAATTCTCTATCAAAACCTATCTTCACTTAATTTTCCGATTTCCCCCTATCCATGTTAGTCAGTGTCTGATGTTATTCTATGCCTACACCTAAGATTATCCTCACATGAACTTAATTTCAGCTGTGCAACAGAGATCAATTCTAGGCTAGGAAGAGGTTCATTAAATTGGTGAGAGGCTCTAGCATTATATTATACTTTTTCTGAAGTATTTTTTCCCTGGACTTTTTCTTTTTCAGATTCAGAAGCATCCTGCACATGGTTTATTTTAGGGGTAAAACAGTAGAATTCACGGAGTCTTTCTGTACAGAATTGGATATTGAAGATATGCACGTTGCCATGTGAGCCTGAGGTATGTGTCCAATGCAGAACACAATGCTGTATAGAGATATCTAAGCTAGCTTTAAATAGGTAGTTGGTGATAAATCTGTGCTGGAGTGACACTCCATCATCAAATAAATCCCTGTTTTTCAGGTTTAGAGGCTTGAGCACTTCAATTAGCTCCTCCAGAGCCAGTTTTGGTACCTCTGCATGACTTTGCAGAAAGTAACAGGCATATCTCAGTCTGTGTGGATTGTGACTGTTGAATCTTAAAAAGATCCAGGCTGGCAGGCATCTCAAGAGATTTTGCTGTCCTGCTGAAAGTAAGGTTACAGACTGAGGTATCCAGGGTCCCATCAAACTGAGCTTTCAATATTTCCAGCAGGAGAAATTATGCTACTCTGAATTTTTCAGTGTTTGTCTTAGACAAGGAAGACAGAATCTGGACACCATATCCCAGGTGTGGCCTAACAGGTAGTAAATGGAGTGGAATAATCACACTCTTGACTTGCCAGCTGTAGCTCTTGACCGGCTGGCTGGGCTCTTGCTGCTGCAGCCCATGATGAGGTTTCATTTCATTGCTGAGCTGCGTGAATGCCTGAGAGCATCAGGGGTGATGTCTAAAAGTGCCAAAGTGAAGGCAGATCTGGCAATCTTTTATGAAGGCGACTTGAGATGGTCAGAATCTGAGCTGATTTGGAAAAATTTACTCATCATGAAAAGTATTGGGCCCAATGAGGTACCAGTAGAATCATTATGAAAATTTCCTTCTTATTCTTTGTTCAAAGATTAATTGGCAAAACCAATGACATTTTCTTCTTTTCTTTTAATAAATTTCAGAAAGGATTATGAAAGTGTGGATGCTATCGTAAAAGGAGACCAGCAGCACTTTCTGCAATAATATTCCCAGAATACACTTTTAGCTACCAGTTTACTTCCACTGATTTAACAAAATATGACATTCATAACCGCTGCAGTGGACTAAGAACCCAAAGTACTTTCAACTTCTCTCCTGTCATGTTTCTCCCCAGCTCTGTTGTAATCTTACGTCCCGCCAGGAACTGTTAAGCTCCATCCAGATCTGCAGCCTTCTCATTTGAGTTTAATACTATTTCTCCCTTCCTGGTCTGTCTCCAGTACCTCAGCTGAGGACCTTTGCAGTACTTACCCAGCCACTCTCCAGCAGCATAGCAGGACACTCTCCTCTCTCCGTGTGACTCTTGGACTTTGCAGAGAAGTGCTGCTGAGGATCTGCTGCTGCAACCCAGCTCTGTTTGCTTCCTCAAGTGCCGCACGTTGCTCATTAACCACAAACAACTGACAGACAGGACCGGACCAGTTGTTATCATCTCACTTTTCAAGTTCATTGACTGACAAAGATGTGCTTTGTTCTGTTTAATACATGTTAAATATTTTCAGCTCTTGCAAAATGTATTTTGTTGTAAGTGGCTACAGGTGAAAGAAAGAGGACTAATGGTAGTGAAAGTGAATATAACATGAGAGTATGTGGTTTTGAATATATATAGACATGGGTATCTCTCCTGTGGTATGAAGGCCACTCAGTGTCTCAACAGGATTTTCTCAGTTGCTCAGATAATACTGAGAGGAGATCTGACAACTTTCCTCAGGATACAGTGATAAAATATCTGTAGCAATCCGGAAGCTGGGCGTCCTGAAAGGCTGAAAATGTTCTGATATCCTGAAATGCTTCTATCTCTATCAAACAGTAGTCTTCCAGAGAAATGTAAGCATCCAATCTGCATATGATTTTTTGTCTACTGCAGCTGTTTTATAAATGAAAAACACTGACTTAAACTTTTTATAAATGAAGAGAGCAAAGCATATTAAAAAAAAAAAAAAAAAGAAAAAAAAAAGATGTGAGGTGAATTTGCTATGAGATATCATGATTGATATCACTGTTGGCTCTATTCTTAATTGTATCTATTTCATACATCTGCTACCAGAAATCTGTCAGAGCAACACCGGTACCCACAAAGCTGCAATTATTCCTTGACCCCATTTAATTTCAAAAAGTCATTCTCTATCAGTGGTATAGCAGAATAGCTACAAACCCTGGCCATGCAACAAGTAGCAGTGTAGGACAAACTCATATTTCAAAATCTTGATGTTGCATTCCCAGGAGCTCAGTATGAATAATAAAAGTGTTCAGAATAAGGATGTTCTCTTTCTTCCAAATTAAGGGCATATGCTTGGGGACTTTTAAATCCAAAAGCTCATTAAATGTTCTGTCCTATCCCCATGTTAAGATTCCACAAGATAAAAAGCAATAGTTGTAGAAAATATAATACTTTCCCCAACAATGTTTCACTGCTCTTTTCAAGGTTTAATAAATAAACTGTTTTTCCAATAACCAGTTAAGCTTAGAAATACTCTTCTAGTGATTTAAAAAATACAGCCAATTCAATATTAAAAAGATATAATAATAACTTTCCTCAAATAAAAAGTACAGCAATATTTTCCGTGACATCCAAATGCAAAAATTAAAAACAGTGTTGAAATTTGTCTCATCTGTGTAATAGCCTGCTAGTCCTATATTACATGCTATGAAAAGCATGAAAGACTACAGACATTTTCTTCAAAGTTACTTAACAAGTCTGCTACTGAGTCAGAATTAGACTACTTTTCACCTAATGTGTCTCATGCTTTAACCCATAGGCTATATTTTGCCTTTCAATAACTGGAAGGGAGGTTTCCAGAAAAAAATTCTCACACTGACTTGTGAAAACCAATAAGTGTTGTCTCAAACAAAAAGCACCTATGGGTTTTTAAGAAGCTGCTCATCCTCAGCAGTTATATGGAGCATTAAATATTTATGAGAATTTGATTTTTTGAGAAGCAAAGTTTGCAATTTCAATGGGAATGTAACTTTATCCATTTTTTTCAAGACTGATCTATTTGGATATTCCTAGGATATAGGATATGGATTGCTGGAGGTCATCTGTGTTAACCAGGCGCTCCAACCAGAGCTGGTTTATGTCAGGTTGCTCAGTGCCTGGACCAGCAGAATTTGAATAGCCCCAAAAATGGAGGTCACATCATCTGCAGGCTCTAGTCCCTAAGTTTGAGTGCTTTCATACTGTAGTTTTTCCCCTAGCATCTAACTGGAATTTCTCATGCTCCATCTTATATTCATTGCATCTTGTCCCATACCTAGTCACCTCTGAGAACCATACACGTTCTTATTTTTCTGCTGCCTCTCGTGAAATGAGTGAGGAGAGATAAGATCTGCCTGTACTTTTGGTAGTGCAGCCCAGGATGTGGTTGGCCTTCTTTTTTTTTTTTTTTTTTTTTTTTTTTTTTTTTTTTTTTTTAATGTCCATTTTTGACACACAGAAGAATTCAGTGTATGCTCAAAAAACTCACAGGTGGCACCAAGCTGAGTGGTGTGGATGACACACTTGAAGGACAGGATTCCATCCTGAGCTACCTGAACAGGCTGGAGAAGTGGGCCCATGAGAATCTCATAAGGTTTAACAAGACCAAGTGCAAGGTGGTGCACCTGGGTTGGGGCAACCCTCAGTATCAACACAGGCTGGGGGATGAATTGATAGAGAACAGCCCTGGGAAGAAGAACTTGGGGGTGCTGGTGGATGGGAGGCTGGACATGAGCCAGGAATGTGCATTTGCAGCCCAGAAAGCCAAACGTGTCCTAGGCTGTATCCAAAGCAGTGTGGCCAGCAGGATAAGGGAAGGAATTCTGTCCCTCTGTCCCTCTCTGCTGAGACCCCACCTGGAGTCCCAGCACAGGAAGGACACAGACCTATTGGAGTGAATCCATGTAGCACCTCTCCCATGGGGAAAAGCTGAAAGAGTTGGAATTGTTAAGCCTGGAAAAGACAAGACTTCAGAGTGACCTAATTGCAGACTTTCAGTACCTGAAGGGAGCCTACAAGAAAGATGAAGAGGGACTTTTACAAGAGCAAGTAGTGACAGGAGAAGGGTCAATGGCTTTTAATTGAAAGAAGGAAGACGTAGATTAGATATTAGGAAGAAATTGATTACTGTGAGAGTGGTGAGGCACTGGAACAGGTTTCCCAGGGAAGTTATGAATGTCCCATCCCTGGAAGTGTTTAAGGCCATTTTGGATAGAGTTCTGAGCAAACTGCTCTAGTGAAAGACGTCCCTGTCCATGGAAGGTGGGTTGAAACTAAATGATCCTTAAGGTCACTCTCCAATCCAGGCCATTCTATGATCCTGATTCTGTGATTCTATGATGCTATGATTCTGTGATTTTATGGTTCTATAATTCCTGGCTGTCAGCTGGGCCCTGGTGAGGGTGTAGAGAAAGCTGTTGTCAGGCATGGAACCTCACTGCCAAGTCCACTCTTTACATCACAAAAGCTGGCAGCCCTGCTGCAACATTTCCCAAGGCTGCATACCTGTAGGCACAGACATGTCCATACTTCCTCCAGAGTAAAACATCCCTCAGGTAGGCAGTAAAAGGTACAGCACTTAAGTCAACAGCTGTTGCTCATCTTTGTGATTTTGGGAGTAATTTATTACATAACTCACTAATAACTCACACTAGAAACCAGCCTTCAACTGCCTCCTCAGTCTTTACAAGGAAAACTGCCTGATTCATGCTGTCACTTCCAGAGAAAAGCAGTTTCTTGGTAACTATAGATCCATGAAGAGACAGAAAAAAGTTTGAGCAAATATGCAACCACTATAACCTTTAACTTTCATGGCATTTCTATTTGGTGTCAATTCTTTTATTTGGTCTTCAAATAGAGTCTTACAACACAGCAGGGGGAGGATTAAAGATAAAGTATAGCAATGGAACAAAATGGGACAGAAAAGGGGTATGGGGCCAGATGTGAAGATTACATCATTGTCACCAGAAAAACAGACCTGCAACTCCTGATCTATCAGTCTTTCCTTCTCTTTCTTACTCTTTCCCAATCTTACTCTTTCAGATGAGAAACATTTGATTCTTTTTCAGCTGAAGAGCAGCAGCACTTGAAGGGTCAAAAGCATATGAACATGATAAGGCATTCCCCTAACTCCTAGTTACTCCTGGTTGTAGTAAGTTTTAATAGTCAGAACAACATCAGAGCTTGGAATTTGCCAATTGAGTTATCATGGCCTTTCTCTAGCACCCAGAAAGTGCACATTAACAGTCTAGATTGAGGAAGGCTGCAAGGAGACCAAAAAGTTGGAGTATCAAGATATCAACCCAATTTACAAGAGAAATGTCTTCAGTAATTTGTACAAATTTTCTCCCTGTTCATAGACCTTGCCAGATGTGTTCAGCACAGTCATGCTTGTTTGCATTGTCTTTTTTACTATTTTCTTGAACATTTTTCCCTTGGAATCAAAGTTTAGGGGATTGTGTGCAGATTATTTGAACACTGAAAAGATTATTGAACTTCTACAGAAAAGCCAATGAATTGCCTTCTTAGAGGAAAAAAGACTATTGATTCCTGTTGGAATAGAGCACAGTTGATTTTAGCTGACCTTTACTAGCCAGAAGAGGCATGGATTTATTTTAAAAATATTTCTTGTATCTTCCACAAAACAGAAGAGCAACAGACAGTGGTCAAGAACAGCTGCTCAAGCCTCGAGTTGCCCACTGTTGCAATGAATTCTCTGGAGGGTTTTTCATAGAAATCATAGAAACACTTGGGTTGGAGAGGACCTTAAACATCAGGAAGGACCCTCTCCCTTAGGACAGGATGGCACATTTTTTGCTCCAATATCTGAAGGATGAAGTTTGTTTGCTGTGCTGGGAGTGAAATAGAAAGCAACCTTTACTTCTGCTATTGCAGTAGCCAGGTTTGGGAGCAAGTTTTTCCATGGCGGAGAGCTGGTTTTGAGGCAAAAACAATCTAATTCTGCCATGTGGGCTTTTCAGTGCTGCTAATCAGTGAAACATTGTCAAAGTCTTTGGTCAGTGAGAAAAGGGAAGCAGCTTAGACACAAGAAAGGTAGATTAGATACTAGAAGCAGTGAAACCACTGAAAACGAGATATACTCTGAAATTTTACAGCATGTCAGCTCCTTTCCTGCAGAAGTGTGTGACTTAATTTTGCAAAGAAAACTGTAAATGCAAGGAACTCCAAAGCTTTATCTGTTAGAGTAATCTTTTGTCTGTCTCCTCGCCTGGAACAAGCACTAAAGTTTTGTTCTGGTGGGTGGGTTACCAGTCTTAAGCATTGGAACATGCACCTGGAACTCTTTGAGTGAAAAGATAGTCCAAGAAAGATATAAAAATATCCTCCTTTTTTATTACAGTTCAGATGTTAGCATGTGGTTTTAATGGTTGCAAAATCTAGCCTAAAAAACACCAAAAAACAAAGAAACAGACTTCTGATTTTTCCCAAGGAAAAATCAAGTCTTTCTAACAACATGGAAGACAAGAGAAAATACTTTAAGTCTTGCATCTACTAAAACCAAAATGCAAGCATCCACTGTCTGAGCATTTATGGCAGACATCCTTTTCTGAGAAGACTTGGATATAGCACAGAGTTTTTTAAAAATAACATTGAATAAACAATGAAATTGAATTTTGAGAGGTCATGATGGATGCAGAACAGTGATGAACACAGATTTGGAGGTTTTTTACCCATACACAAATGAGAAATCTCTTTATAAATGAAATTTAAACTACTATCAGCTGCATAAATGGAGCATACATCTGTACCACAGAACAGTTGAAACCCTTGCTTTTGTAAGTGAGGCCCTCTGCGTGTGGGAACCACAAGATTTCACCTTCCTCCGGAGGATGGGAGGGCTGTCCTGTGTGGGATTGCAAGTGGCAGCTCAGTCATTTCACAGAGTGAAGTATGTGGTCTGTAAAGAGCCAGAACTGTCTCAGAGAAGGAAGGCAGCCATAACATGTAAAGGAGCACAAGCAGAAAAAGGAATTAGAAGTAAAGGCATGAAGTCAGGAATACAACACTACAGAGACTGCAAAACCAGGCACACAAATTCAGGGAATGAGGAAATTTGAGCAGTGCAAAGCCAACTCTCTCTTGTCTATTTTTTTTATTTCTTAGAGCCATGTTCTTCCATTTGGGAAGCAGCATTCCCAATTCTCTAAAAGCTGGAAGAATGGACAGCGGGGGGGGAGTGTTGGCACTACAGCTTCTAGCAAGCTGTTGGGGTTAGCCATATCTCTCTGGGATGCTCTGCCTGAAGACTCTGCCTCTTTTATCTGCATCAGTCACGCTGTTTTGGTGATACCTTTAGCAGAGCCAATGAACAGGATGGCCAGGCTGAGACTTTCCATCGAGTCAGCTCAGCACTAAACCTAAACTTATTTCACCTGAATTACAGCTGCTAAAGCTGCAGTTGTGGATGTGCTTGAGGACTGGGGTTCAGCAGGAGAGCCCCAATAGTGCTGATGGTGTTTCGTGCATTGCTGAGTTGATCACTGCCTGGCAGAGCTGGCAGTCTAAAGTGGCAATTAAGACAATGCCTCTTCAAGGAAATATCTCTTCCTGCTTTAAATTGAGCCAAGCCAATGTCCCCCTAATTACCTAGGCCTCTTTTCTCACCTCCTACACCATTACTGCTTCAGTCATTGCCCCTCTGTACCACTCTGATAATGGGAATAAAAACTTATGGCTTCACTCCCACTACCTCTCTAGTTAAAACATGGCTTCTTCCTGAAAGGCTGGATGCCATTCCCATCCCTAGGGCTTCTTAGAAGTGGATAGAAAGCCAAAAGTTTCTTATCTTAGGCAGCTATATTTTCTTGTCTCCTTAGTCTTTTACATGCATGTATTCACGTACATATACAAACACAGCAACATCCCCATTTTGACAGACTTTCTTCATAGTTCTTAGCTGAACACTGTTGAATATAGGTTTTAGATGCCTGAACTAAAAATAACTGCTCCCTGCCAACACATCACACACTTACACAACAAAAATTGAGTGCAAATTGCCATGAGAGCCAGCTCTCTGGTTCCCATTTTGCAGTCACGGCAGTGGACTTCAAAAGAAGTCTTCAGTGGACTGCACTAGCCCATCCCTAGGAGCTGGTGCAGAGACTCAGAATGTCTCTAAAATGCAAACAGGCACCAAAACAAACTCAGAATGAATCTAAAACAGCATCAGTAGCAACAGCAAAATCATTCTTCCATATAAAATTAAAGCGAGAAATTAATTTGGGGACTAGTGGAAATAACGCCAGCTCCAGCTGGTCAGACATGGATTGCAGCAATAATTTGATCCAGGTTATTGAATCTCATACATTAGCATGTAGCACTGCACCTAACTTTAGCATCTGTAGCTCCTCAGACTCTCTGAGAAGTGACAGCCTAGCTGGGCTGCTCAAAACAGACCTCATCAACAGCATGGCAAAGCAAGCTCTCATGAGCCAGCAGTTTGCTGTATCAACCACTTCAAAGACAAATGGATCGCAGGTTTTGTCCATCACACAGGTTTTGTTGAAAAAGTTGAAAGTTTTGACATTGTATTTGTCTCCTATAGAAGCACATGATTTAACTAATAAATTCTTCTGTTTGTTTAGTTTAGGATGTTTCTGTGCTTAATTTAATAGAGTTGTACAGCATAAGGTATCTGCTGGTCAGCAAGATTTCTGAGGTGGTTTGTTGCATGATCCTGCTTGTAGACTATGCCTGTGTAAAAGTATATCTGGCTTCACAAGGATGTATCATTTCTAATCACTCCCTTCAGCTTTATGTGCATTATGTTGCAGATATCATCCTGTCTTTCCTACCGTTCCCTGCACAGTTAATCCTTCTGTCACTCAGATTACTTTTTGGTGGACCTACTCTGATGCACACTAGAAATCTGAGGACTCACAATGTTAAAAAATACTTAGTTTTCAGTTTCCACTGAGACTGTCTCAAGGGAGGAGAAAAATGCCCTCATTAGCTTTTAATGTATAGTCCATTTGCTCATTAAAGCACTTGACTGACTGTCACTGAAGTACTGGCACACTGAATTTTCTGCTTGGTAAAAGTTATCAAGGAGTTAGCCAACATTATTTTAAGTCTCTGCTGTGTTACTATTGAATGTTGATAGCTTTTTCAAGGCACTAGCTGCATGTTTCCCCTGTTGAGTAAAGGAGGTCCAGGGCATCTATTTGGTAGCAGGAGCTTGTAATTGAGTAGATTAATTATTTGATTGGCATGATATAAGGCCCAATTTTAAAAGCACACAATTAACTTTAAGCACTATTATTCCCATTCAAGCTGGTCATTATTCCTTTGCCTAAGTGCTTTCTTGAACTGGGTCCTGAATATGAAGCAGTCCTGTGTTACATAATTGATTGCTCCAGCTCCAGAAATCTCTGCTCTAGCAGCGTAGCTGCTTGGCTGACAAAACCAAGAGGCAAATTAGATACACTCTCTGCAACAAGAATTAATTGTGCCAATGATGGGACAGGTACCTGAGAGAATAACCATCAGGAGAAAGAAATTTCAAAGCAAAGCTGAAAAATAACAAGCCAAATTCAACAAGTTTTACACCTTGCTGGGGTGCATGGAGGGTCCGAGGACTGTGAGCTGCCAATGGGTGAGACCCCTTAAGAGCAGAACCCTGCAGGTGAGGCAGTGGGGCTGGCACCTGTGGAGGGATTGAGAGGGCACTGTGAGGAGCAGCCCTGCCTGCCCTGCTCAACCCACACTGCACAGCACTCACCTTTCTTCCACCTCCATGGGGGAAATACCCCTCCATCAAGGACACTGGAAATTTAACCTACTTGCACCAAACCCACAAGTGCAAAAGCCACACCTGAGGCTCTGTTATTGCAGGGATTTTTCCATTGTGAACAAAACTGATTCTTCTTGGAGAAATATAAAGGCAAGATGCTGAGTGGTGTCTGTTGATCAAGGAACTATTATTTTGCACCACCTCACGCTACCCAAGGGCCTGAGGGGTAGGATATCACCCCCAACATAACTGGAACCATGCTTGGAAAAGAATTCATCATAAGTAAGGCTGACTGGCCTCTAGTCAGTTACTCTAGATGTTACTTTTTACTCCATGTTTTTTCTTAATTCTTAATTTGCTGTGTTTTTTTTTTCTGCTTTGGGTGCAGAGTCCAGTTTTTGGGCCATGTGTAAGTCTGGCTGGCAGAATGGTGTGAAACTGTAGAAAAGGCTTCTGGATTTTTTTTGTATTGTTGCTTCATTTGTCCTTCTCCTTGCTTGTCTCATAGGGGTGAATTTGGTGAAAGGTGATGTAGGGTATAAGCATGTCTCAAGACCTTCTGGACCTTCACTTCCTCCCTTCCACAGTGCATATATTTACTGGGTAGTACAGAAAACAAACTTGTAAAAATCTAAGGTTGTTTCTCTGCCCACATAGCCAAACTGGGAAGATTGAAAGTTCATAAAGAAGCTTAAATCAAGCAGTTTTTAGAAAGAGGAGAAGGTGTGGGATGTCATCCTCCCTAAGATTAAAGTGTGGGTGTCTAGATTAGCTGGGATTATCTGGCATTTTAGAGATGCTGTGTGAAACCTCCTTCATCTTTGTTCTCATCTTGATTTCATGTTCGGTAAAAACTTCATTTATGTCAGAGGTTTCACACTGTTGGACTGAGGCATTCACATTTCCTCTGTCACCCTGTGTACACTCCCCTCTTTTGCCTTTCACCCCATAAATATATTTGCTCATTTGGAGGGAGTGGGGGGTGGATTTTGGTTCTATGCCCAACTGCACAGCCCCTAGTCCTCCCCATAAACCCTTACAGGGCTGCAGCCTCATCCACAGCAGCAGCCACACAGTTGCAGCACTCAGAAGAGCAACTGCCCCAAATCTCTCCCACAGTTTATATCTGTCATCCTTGCTGTGAATGCCAGAGGAAGAGTTCAATCCGTTTGCTGTATAAATACGGTGGGTGAGCTACCCGTGGGAAATACTTCCAAAAGCTCCTTTCCTTCAGAATGCTTTGTCCTTGAAGGCCTGTGCAGAATTTCAGCAGAACTTTTTGTGCTTGGGTTCAAGGGGGAAAAAAATTGTTTCACAGCCTCACACAGTACTTCCTTCTGCTGAGCAGGGGCTGAGTGAGCTGCTGCAGCCTCCTCCCTTGCAGCATCCCTTGTGGCCGGGGATGTAGTCCTGTGCCTGTGGCAGCCTCCTAGCCAAAGCCTGAATGGGAACTGTTCTTTCTGGCAGAGTCCCCTATATTCTACAGGATGGCCTCAAGCCTATTTATACCTGAATGTCCTGTCAAAAAATGGAAATAGGGATAAATTCAACAGTTACAGTTCCAAAATGAAAACTAGACTTACTGTGACTTAAAAACAAGAAAAAGAGCCAAGGGGTTTTGTGTTTGCATTTTCTAGTTTTATGGCAGTCAGCGCTACAAAATAAATTGTATTGCTCTATTAGAGCTTGGTATGAGTTTGGTTTTGTACCAGCCTGTCTCAACATCTGAAAAAATCTGGTATTACAAATATATGAGACAACCCACTGTGAAGTCTGTCAGACATGAAAAATTTGGGAGAGCAAATTATATAGTCCACCTGAGCATCTCATTCCAGCTCTGCAGGAGATGGGACATGACACAGTGTTTTGTGTGAAACAACAGATTTTTCTGTGCAATGTTTTTGTAGGAAGATACTGCTTTCAGATGTGACCTCATCCACAGAGTGCAAAGACAGATCTCAGCAAGATGGGTTCCAAACTTCTCGACGAAAACAAGAAGCCTCACAGTGAAAACCAAGATTTCAAAGGGTGAGTGCAACCTGAGCAAATTCCCTCATTATTCTGTCTTCTGTCTAGAGTGGGTAGAAAGCAAATAACACTAAACTGGGAAGATTATCAACTCCCTTGAGGGCAGACAGGTCCTGCAGAGAACCCTCCATAAATTAGAGACAGGCAATCACCAACCACATGAAGTTTAACAAGGGTGAGTGCTGGATTCTGCACCTGGGATGAGGTAATTCTGGTGGTATGCACAGACTGGGGAATGAGGGACTGGAGAGCAGAGCTGTGGAAAGGACCTGGGAGCCCTGGTCAATGGCAAGTAGAACATGAGCCAGCAGTGCCCAGCCAGGAGGGCACCCCCTCTCCTGGGGAGCATCGGGGAGAGCTGGGCAAAGGAGGGGATGGTCCTGCTCTGCTCTGCACTGGGGCAGCCTCACCTCGAGTGCTGGGGGCAGTTTCGGGGGCCACAATATAAAAAAGACATTAAGCTGTCCAAAGGAGGTCCACAAGGGTGATGAAGGGTCCAGAGGGGAAAATATATGAAGAGTGGCTGAGGTCACTTGGAGAGAAGAGAAGAGAAGAGAAGAGAAGAGAAGAGAAGAGAAGAGAAGAGAAGAGAAGAGAAGAGAAGAGAAGAGAAGAGAAGAGAAGAGAAGAGAAGAGAAGAGAAGAGAAGAGAAGAGGAGTGAGAGATGAGAGAAGGGAGAAGAGAGAAGGGAGAAGGGAGAAGAGAGAAGAGAGATCTCATTGCAGTCTACAACATCCTCATGAGTGGAAGAGGAGGCACAGGTACCAGTGATCTATGACAGGATCAGAGGGAATGGCCTGAAGCTGGTTCTTCACCCAAAGAGTGGTCAGGCACTGGAACAGGCCTCCCCAGAGAATGAACACAGCACCAGCCTGACAGAGTTTAAGAAGCATTTGGACAGTGCTCTCAGGCACGTAGTGTCACTTTTGGGGTGACCTGCTCAAGGTCAGGGGCTGAATTCAATGGTCCTGATGAGTCTCTTCCAACTCAGCATTTTCTATGATTCTGTGATTCTAAGATCCTATGAAATAACTTCAGACTACTTAGGATGACAAGGCTGTGAGGCAGACATTTTTGTGTGTAAGGTAGGCCTGAGCAAAAGTACAGGCACTTCCCAGACCACTCAAATCCTCCCAGGAAAACAATTTCATTCTGAGCTTTTGTCAGCTTCCTTCTTCTTGTCCGGCTAAAATAAATGTGAGATAAGGTTGTTCCTTTATATTTGGTGCACCTATTTCTTGTCCTAGTCAAACAAAGAAAAATCGCAAAAAAATGTGAACACAATAAAATTTTTGGAAAGTTCACCAAACCATTAATTGGTCAAAAATAGGATTAAGTTGGTGTTATATTAGAGGGCTTGATTATTTTATCATCATCTCATGTAACTACAAAAACATGGGGTGAAATTTGGATTTCTGTTTTAATGCTCTTGCTCCTGCCTTGCCTGTTTTTATCCAACCAGAACAGTAGCCCAAGCTGTAACCCTTCATCTGATACTCCAATTCTGTAGTTTTCAGATATCACCTGTCCCCCCAAGAACCAGGATGGGACAGAAAGACGATCCAGGCTTCACTTCTCCAATGAGCAAGAAAGAATTGGATAGGCTGACAAAGGAGGTAGGATGGAGACTTCTAATGGGTCATTGGCCAAGGACCCTAAAACATCTTATAATTCCTGCAGCTGATTAATAGTGAACATGTGAGCAAGTCATTTACACTGCCTTGGTCTCACTGGAGTTGGCAGAATTTTTTCAGGCGATTCAAAGTACCTTTCACCCTCTGTTTCATGTGCTTTTGGGCAGGGAAGGGGGCAGAGCAGGTATACTATCACACACAAACATATTTATGGACAGCAACATGTCAGAAGAAAACTTGTGAGACCAGGTAATATTCTACTTTAGCTAATTGGAAAAAAGGCATATTTACAACAGATACATTGTATACTTTCCAAATACTGTGAATTTCCTGACAATTAAAAACCCTGGAAAATAATGCCAAACACTTTTTAAAGTATTTAAGGACTTATCCTGAGAATAACCTTCATCTTTACAGTGTTCTTAAGTGACACCTATTGTTATTTTAATGCTTCTGGCATGTTTTGAAAATCATGTCCTTGATGGGAAGCATAACAAAAATAGCTGTTCCTGCAAAGACAATTAGAATTTTTTTTACATTTTTGTGCAAGTTGATTTCATGACTAGGCTTCACAAGGGAACTTTCTGTCATTTCTTCTGAAAAAAACACACAGGTCTAAAGAATCAAGAATCCTTGTATAAAGACAATGGAGGGAAAACCCTACACTTCACTGCATTATTTGGCTCTTAATAACATCTATTTTAAAAATTTTTCATGACATACATTTGATTTCAATTTTTAGATTGCTATATTCCATGAATATAAATTTCTCGATCATCAACATGTTGTGTGTTCAGACGACATAAAAGAATTACAGGCAAGTGGTCAAATTATAACTTATCTTGCTATTCATGATTTGAAAAATTACGTAGCACACACATTTTACACATTTTCACTTGGTGCCCAGAAATGTCCTGACACCTGTTTTTCTCAAGTGTTGGTTAACTTGAGCAAGAGTGTTTTTCTGGGGAAGAACCCAAGTGGAAGACACACTGGCTGGTACTAAAACCGGAATTAATCTGTGGTACTCAGGGTCCTCAGCAGGTGTTTTACACGCATAAGGAAAAATCCAGTTCCTCATTTATAAGATTTTCAGTTTAGACACAAGCACAAGAACACCAGAGACTAGAGTTGCTGCTGATGCTAAAAAAAAAAGCAGGAGGATGTCTTTTCTTGTTCAGGTGGCTCTTCCACTGGTTTCTGTGTATAACTGCAGTAAGGCTGAATTCATGGACACACACATACATACACACATTTCCTCCATCTTCTTGTTTGTAAACCAAACCCAAATAACTGGCATAGGAAGGATTTGATTTGGTTTGGTGGTGGTTTTCTTTGTGTTTTTGGGAGGTTTTGTTTGTTGTTTATTTATTTTTCATTTTTGTTTTTGTTTTGTTTTGTTTCTTAAGTAATGAAACCATATAGCATAATTAACATTATCTGTATTAGGAATTGAGACATGAAAAACTTATCAGGACTTGTGTTTGGTCTCCCATCTCACTAACCCTGTGACTGCTTTGTGTCTCATTCTGTCCATCTTCACCCACTGCTAACCCTTTTTATTCACAGGTATATTTGCAAAAGCCATTGAGCAGATTGAAAGAAATGAATGAGAACCTTATAAAGGTATGGAAATGGTCTTGTGAAGAAATAAATAGGCATGATAGGTAAAGAGTGAGTGTGAGGGTCAACCATAAAATTATTAAAAGTAGATTGTGAGTTTGGACTTGCCCTGAAGCACTGAAGATCATGTCAGGGAAGCCCTGTGATGTGTAGCTGTCCAGACGATGGCACAGCAAAGATTTAGCTGGCTATCACTGGCATGACAAAACTCCCCTGTCAGTGCTGTCTCTGAGTGCAAGGATGTCTTGAGAACAGACTTTTGGATGACTCACAGCAGATTTGTGCTTGTGGCTTACTGAGTCTTTGGCGATTCTTCTAATGGTGATCATGGTGGATCCCAAATTTTTGGTCCCAAGGCACAGAGTTATCCACACAGAGATACACAGTCCACCTTTCTTTCACAAATACCAGCTGCTAACAGAACAGTTTTCAAATGTACATTTTCCCAATCTCCTATTTTGTTGACACAACAATAACTTCCTGACAAGAGGCCTTCTTCTCATGTTTTACCATAGGAACAAATAAAAGCATGAGGGTAGCTGGCACATTGGTTTCTCCCTCCAGTGAAAGGTGCCTTGGGTTTCTAAACCCGCATCTTGGATTTAAATTAGCCTTCTAGAACAAAAATCTTCCACATTCCTTCAACCATCATAAGATTTTGAAAAAGTGCAGTGTTAAACAAAACAGAGTGTTTTGACTTACAAATTAATTTTCCTGCCTCTCCCCCTCCCCTTGACTGGCTGATTGTTTCTTTTTGTGCAGTAGGAACAGTTGATCGTCTTCCCAACAAAACAATTAAATGCAAGCACTTGTCATAACAAAATCAACAGCAAAGTTTTGATATGGTGCATATGTCTGTGATTTCATGCAAAGCTACAGAAAAGCAACACTTTTATATAAGAAAGGCCTCCATAAACCAAGCCATCTTGATTTATGAGTCAGCAGAGTTATTAGATCACAGAATATTTCAGGTGGGAAGGGATTAGGGGTGGGGGTGTCTTTGGTCTGACCTCTCACACAAGGTTCAGAGAACTGCGTTTAAGGCTGCATCTAGCTGGGCTGCAAAAACTCCAGAGACAGAGCCTTTCCATCCTCCTGGCCTTACCTGAGTTCATTGACATCCACCAGGTGCCATGGGGAATGTGAAGAGAACCCCCCCCCGCCCTTCCCTCAGGCTGTGCTTCTGCCCACAGGGGTGGGAAGTGCTGCTCCTCTTCACTGCCATTGCATCCTGGGGGTCACACTCAGCTCCTGTCCCACCAACCTCCAGGCCTTTCCTGCACTCCCCAAGTCCTGAGGATGTTTTCCTGCTCAGGGTGTTTTGCACCCCACAAGTCACTGAGCCCTGTGCAGTGTTTGCAGTGACAGAAGAGCCAGGAGCTTGGTTGATGGGTGGTGTCTTGTCCAAGCCCATGACTGCATAGGCAGTTGTCCCCTGTGCCTCCATGCCCTCAGCATTAGCTCACACAGGCACAGCTGAGCAGGGCTGCAGGTGACTCTGCAGCACCACTGATCCCCAGTGAGCTGCCTGTCACACCAGTCTGGCACGTAACAAGGCACTGCAGAGCATTACTTCCTGCTGATAATGAAAAAATGCCTTCCCAGTGGTCGCAAGCAGCTTGCCTCTGTAGATCCTCTGTGTCTGATAAAAGTTATAGCCACTCTCAGAGCATTTATCTCAGCATGGACACCAGCTTCAGCTTCTGTCTCCTATCCTGCTGCCTCTTTTTACCAAACAGAAAGGAATTCTATTTCTGTGAGATTTTCCTTCACTGCTGAGACCAACTACAATTTCTGGGGCTAGAAAGACTGTCAAACACACAGTGTGATCACATAATCCTCACTTCTGATAAATGTTTGATGGATACAAAGTGTTGGTTTGTAGCTTTTTAGTAGTGTCTTTATATTGAAAATGTAA
Organism: Zosterops lateralis; assembly: GCF_965231275.1. Classification (NCBI taxonomy): domain Eukaryota; kingdom Metazoa; phylum Chordata; class Aves; order Passeriformes; family Zosteropidae; genus Zosterops; species Zosterops lateralis. The sequence goes on along the minus strand of NC_139762.1, from coordinate 49,089,186 downwards.
CCAACAGTAGTTTTAATATTAAAACTTTTCTCTCAACAAGTTATATTTTTATTGGTTTTTAGGAAAAAACCAGAATATTGGAAGTAAAAGAATTAGTCATACAACAAGAAAAACTCTTAAAGGTATGACATCTTATTGCATATAACAGTATGTGCTCTTTCATTTAGACCATCACCATTCTAGAATATTTTTCACAAAGGTAATTACAAGAGCATCAAATAGAGATGCAATAGAGTAAAATCTAGCACAGTTAAGAGTGTGGGGAGTAGGCCTGCCATTACTCTCCAGGATACAAAAATAATGCAACAGTGAGAAGTTTCAGGTTAGAAGTTTTTAGACAATAGTCTGCAAACCAGCAAAAGTGTTTTTAAAACAACTAACCTTGTATTATTGAGAACATAAGTCATCCAGAAAGTTGCTGCAATATAAAACTAATAGCAGGAGGGCAGATTCCTGTAGATTTCTATCAGACCCAGTTTGGGAGAGCAGGATATAATATCTGCAAGGGCAGCACTGGTGCTGATCTCATTCTAATAAGCTCTGACTTGACTTTTATTGCACACCAGACTGATGGACTAATACTGTTTGCTTTTCCTTTGAACTTTTAAGGATATGCAGATAAAAATAAACCACTTGCACAAGCAGCTCAAGCACCTCAAACTAATTGAGTTGTAAGTATTAGCAATGCCCTCTATTCTATGTTTCTTTTTTATAGTATCCAGAATGTTTCCACATCTGCCATATGTGAAGCACATGCTATTGATTGTAAGTTAATATGGTTTATGCAGCATCAAACAAGCACCTCATATTTATGTAGAACAGATTCTTTTTCTGTCATATAATCACCCAACCACAGAAACGTAATTGACATTTAGATTTGGAAAGTCCCATCTCATTTTTCAGCAGATTCCAGGAGAAAAATTTTCTTTTACTCAGTACACCAAAGTTGTGGGGCATACCCTGGATATTAATTTGGTTCTCTTTCCTAATAACCTGTAAGAGGTTCATAGAATTACTTTGCAGAGTAAGAAGCAAAAGCAGCAGCCTGAACAGCAGCAGCAACGCCTGCAGCTACATGCTTATTTTCAGAGCAAATGCTCTCTCTTCATAGCCAGAGTTCAAGTGACACTTGAACTATGCTGCCCCTTCACCTCACTACTAGACTGTAGCTTCCTTTAAGTTAGAAGGTTACATAGGATTTTTGAATTTCAAAACACCACATCTAAGTACAGAGCTTCTGCACTGGGCTTCTCACTGTGACTCTCCCCTTTTCCAGCTGCACCGCAATGCAGAAATCCTCCAACTCCAAAAAACACAAGGGCTTAAGTATTCCTTCTAGCAATCACTCCCAAATTACGCTCCAAGTACAATGTGCCAGCAGGAACTATGTGCCCAGTTTAAAAGCTCCTCTTTCAGTTCCCTAAAGTGGTTTGTGATTCAATTTTTTGTTCTGCAGAGAAGAGCTGTGCAATGATATTACGTATGCACTGCACTGACTGTAAGAACAGAGGCTGAATTATAATACAAAGTTTAAAACAACAAGCATTTTGAAGTAAATCTACTGCTTGGAGTAGTACAGCTATCCCCATACCTGAGGGGCACTACAGATCTATTTTAATTACTGTTTTGCTTTCACCAGGCAAAGTCATCAGAGAAGCCAATACTCGATCTTACCTTGCCACCATGGTAGCACATTTGCTGGGGGAAACCCAGTAATATTTATGCTTTCCTTCAATAAACCCACCTAAATAGTGTTAGTTTTATGCTGTTGATTTGTTCTTTACCACTGTGTGGCAACTTCAAGATTGCTTAGTTTTGCCTGTTATCCAAGGATATCCAATGAACCCATGAATTCAGTTGTTCCATGCAGTAATTCCTATGAAAGTGGACCAAGTAAAAAGGGTTCCCAAATTAGGTGCTTACAAACACTTGAGAAGGTCCAATAGCCCACTACAAGAAGTTTGAGGGTCTCTGTAGATGGTTGGATAACATGCAGCAGAGGGATGTATAGCATAGCAGCCCTGAAATGATCATGATGGAAATCATTCTCTTTCTTTTTGCTAGCAGAAAAAATTCAAAGGAATTGCAGATTCCAACAGAAGCCTTGGGAGCAAGAAGCAGGTAAAGGGAAGAGAAGATGAAAAAGAATGCACAAGATAAAAGGCATGTGCTTTGGTGGAAGAGGGAGTTTGAGCAGCCTGGCAGTAAAAGCTGACAAGAAACAAAATCCTGATCTTGTTAAAACAGTCAAGTGATATCAGTGCTTGGCCACAAAATTTGGTGTGTACCTCTTCTTGCCCTTGCTATTGCTCCTGAAGGCTGACTGCATTTTGGGAATCCTTGTTTGTTCTCCAGTGCCTAGGGGTCTGCTGGAGACAGATGCTTTTTGAAAGCTGTCCCCAGACACCATGCTCTTGCTCCTTCCTCAGTCAAAGCAAAGTAAAGAGAAGTTCAAAATGAAACGCAGCAACATGTACTTTTAGAGAGAAGAAACCAAAACACGTTCAGTCTACAAAAATCAGATTAAGGGAATTGGGAGGCAGGGAGAAATTAAATATTTCTTACAAAGTTCTCAAAGGAACTGTTTGGCTTTGCCATCAATCTAGTCTTTACCTTTTATGCAGCTGCTGTGAGATACTTTTTAATGCAATTGCCTTTGTAATGGGAAGCAGTAAGAAACTCTTCTCCATAACCGAGGCACCTGTTAGGTTGTAGCTCCTCCTCATGCTGTAGCTTTACAGATTTTGTTAAAGAGCACTTGCAATGAGCTGAGTTAGATGCAATCTCTGTTCGTCTTTCTTTTTCTCCACAGCCAAGAAAGAGAGAAGGTCTGCAACCACCCCAGCTCTCCCACACAGGAGTCAGCTATGGTGAAATGGGTAAAAGAGAACTGCATTACTCTTTTTACACCTGCACTTGCAGGGCACACTCCATCTCCCTTCGTTTCAAGTTGGACACGTCCTTGTTTCCTTAGATTAATTTCTGAGTTTTTCAGCCACAGTGGTTCCTCTGTCTCAGGGTCTCCCCTTCTTGCTCTGTTTTGTTAGTGTGCAAAGCCTCATAAATTGTTCAATGTTTCTTGTCCTAGAAGTCAGAAAGCTGACTTTCAAAGTGATTTGTGTCCTTTTTTTCTTTTTCTAGACTCAGAAATCCAGATACCTAAAAATATTCTGCGTCTCTCTTGGGTAGGTAGAATGTTCTCTTTGCATGCACACTTACTTAGTTATACCTGAAGCACCATGGAGGTAAGATCATTCTGACTAGTGCTGGAACATCAAAGGAGAAACAGTGTAGGCAACAAAGAGAAATGTGCTGCAAATGTAGAGTGGTGTGTATGCAAACTCAGTGAATCAGCAGGTTGAAGTAATCTGGGTGCAAACACTGTTCTGGCCTCAGGTACATTTCCTTATGAATCTGCTCACCTGTCACCTCTGAGAAAGCAGCAATTATGTGCATGCTGGCAAATGTCTCCTTCTTCCCTCTTCCTGAAGAAGAAAGGGAGGAAGGCTGAAAGTTTAACTACCTGTTTTGCTCCCCTCTGGGTGGTCCATTATCAGCCCTTCCTTAAACTCTTCTGTGCCTTACTGCCTTCACCAGATGAATACTGAGGGGTTGCTGGTGGACTTTCACCTGCCTGATCAAAGTAATGTGAACTCCCTATGCCTCAGGGCAAGTGATGGCACTGCTCTCTTTCCCTAGTTTTGGCTGAAGATTTGAGGAAAATAAGGTATTTATAAGTAAATTCTTCAGTCACTTTGTGGTGAGAGAACAGCTGTTTCTGAAGTTATATATAGATTATCTGGTGAAGGCTGATGGTGTGAGAGTCAAATGTTGCTCATTTTCTTTGTCCCTTTCCACTAGCACTGGCAGGAGTGTCTCCCAAGATAAATTGTCCTTTCTACAATACTCTTGTAGTACCTTTGTAAAAGGAAAGCAACCTTCAGTTTGCCTCTATATGGAAGGAAGCTGTAAGATGGATCTTGCAGACAGTTGTCCAAAAAATGGATCAATTGGATTTTTCCTTCCTGAGGAGAGAGAAACATTTTTTCACTGTTGCACAGCCAAGTACAATTAGCAAGTGCTTATGGCTCTTTTTAATTTGTGAAGCTTCATTTCCATTTCAATTTGAGCATCTTCACATCAGGAAGATATTCCTGCCAACATGGAGCATTCACCTGTGGGAATAGTATTCCAAAAAGAGCACATAAAAACACTGCAGGGTTTGTCAGAACAGAACAATGGAGAAGTGGTGTGGACCAAGAGCCCTTCAGGACTAACAATCACCTCAGGCCAATTTCTTCCCTTCAGGCTTCAGTTGCCCACCTGTAAAGTGATGATAGTATTCATTTTCTCTGCTCTGTGTCCATATGTGTTCACACCATAAAACATTTGGTGGCAAGAGCAATTGTTAATGTTAAACTCCTGCCAAGGATGGATTCGATATTGCCAGAAACAGGAAGGCAGGATTCTGCTTTGATCAGGGCAAGAGATTACAAGATTATATGCTCTGATGCTCTTAATATTAATAGAGCTTTCTTACAGTGTCTGTAATTTTATTTTTGTGCATTTATCTTTCTCCTTTGCTGCAGGAACTTTGCATGGCTTTTTGTGAGCTACTTACTGTACTGTGTCTGCTTGTGCTTAACACTTCTCTTTGTTTATAAACACCTACCTGATCCTACCTGGCTGTACCAGCTGAACATACCAGACAGTATCTGCCATCAGCCATGGACACACTAATCCTAGAATATTTTAAAGACTCCAGGCTGGATTTCTGTATGGTTCTTGTATTCCTTCTGGAAAGACCAGCACATTAAAATAAAGCATCCACAAATGCTAAAAGCACATGATAATATCTGTTTTTTGTGTAAGAAATTAATTAGCTCCTCAGAGGAAGAAACTAAAGCCTGTGTATCTCAGCAAGAGTGAGCATGCTCAAGAGCATTCAGTTGTTTGCTGTAAGAGGTGGGTCTGAGATGCAAAAATTGCTTCAACATCCACATTCTGATCTACTCCCCAAATCCCTGAATGTCCTGTCCCCATCACCACAGGCATGAGTGTAGCACATCTGTAATTAAATCTAAATAGGATCTTCTGTTAATGCAAATGGAAATGACCCCATTATCAGTAGGGCAGTGATAGCTGATAGGAGCTGAAACTTTGCCTTAAAAAATGCCTGGTGGCCCACTCAGGCCCAGTCAGCTCTGTGGGTCTGCATGTCAGTCAGACACCTTGCTGCCTAAAGACAGAAGTCCTGCAAACTGCCTGTCTTGTGCACACAGAGCAACACTGTTGTACACCCACAGCAAGCCCCTCATGAAGAATATGGGGTTCCCCCTTTTGATCACAACACAAGGATTTACCTGCAGGCTGTGTCAAGCCCAGGTTTACCCAGGAGGAGCCTGTCATGCACAGACCACTACTCTGACAGGGTGTAGATTTCAAACATCCTGCACAGGCAGAAATCATCAGTATGCCTTCTGTGTGCTTTGCTGAGCAGTCAAGCCTCCCTCATTCACCTCAGCATACAAAATCCTTGATTGAGTACTCACCCCACAGAACAGCTCTTAGTGGATGCCTGAGAAAGTTTCAGTGCAACCTGCCTTCTGGGCTTGGCTGTCCTGAGAGCCCTCCATGTCCTCATTTTCTACCTCGCAGAAGGACACTGTGCTCCCTCTGTCCTGAATAATTTTAGGAAGTAGACTCTCTGTGATCATGATGGAAAACTTCACAATGTCACACCCAACTGTTAAAGGACACCCAAATTACTTGCCCCAGTTGTAAATTTCTGTGCTTCATCTCTGAAAGGAGATCGGGATGGTTTCCATACAGGGTCCATGTCTACTTCTGAGCTTAAAAAATGTATCTCAGTGCTTCACCAAATGTAATCTGTTATCTGCATTTCTGTCTTGCAGACATCAGGTTTTTTTTCCTGGGTCTTCCAAATTCACTGTCCGTTGGCCCTGCCTGGTTTTTGCTGATCATGCAGCAATGAATTAGAGCTGTAGAAAAGCAAAACAATGCAGAAAATTGTTTTAACTTTCTTCTCATGTTGTCTTCTGCTCTGGATATTTTTGCTCTTTTTCAAAGGCTACGAGGAGCATGAAAACCACTTTTTTATGACACAGTATCTCACAAGTCTGTCTTGTCATATGCCCAATTGCTTTTCACAGTGAAGGAAAGGAAATGCATGAATGCATCACCTGATGGAGAAAGGAGCCTAAACAATCCAAGCTGGGAGAGCAAACCCATGTGAAACACCTATGACTGAGCAAAAGTGTGCTGAGATCAAAACACTGTAGCAAAATGTCCTGTTTCTATGTAGAAAATGGGGGGTTTTCAAATTAGAAAAAAAATTCAGTAAAACTATGAAGAGGGGATAATACAATTGAAAGATGCCCTCCTTATGAGAGAGAATATTTGCAAGTATTCACAGAAAAAAGCCTTGGCCTATTATAAACAAGTGTGAAAACCTGCAAAAGTATCATCTAACTGATCTGAGATGTTACATGGTACAGCTCCAGCTGCTACCTGCTTTCCTGCATCCAGCTCAGGTCATGCTTTTAACACTGCTATTCCATATCCAACTCCCCACACTGCTTGTGAGGCTGGGGAAAAATTTGGAAATGTACTCCAAGCTGAACATCTCTTCCTACTGCTCTATCTCCATTAAAAAAAAAAAAAATCCTAAGCCATCTCCATTATTCCTTGTAACTGCCATAACATACAGGTTGTGATCCTTGTGACAGGAGCCTTTTTAGCAGAAAAAATATGGTGGGAAGTGATTTTAATACTGTTGTTCAGCTCTGTGAGTGCAAATTTTTATTGACATCTTGACCACAGAGTTTAAAACACAGGATAAAGCAGTGTGCCACTTGATGGTGGCACAAAAGAAAAAAACCTGATTGGACAGCCCAGTTTACAGCCGTGCCTGGTGGAGTGGGTGGGGAGCTGCTGAGGGCATAGGGGGCAATAGTAGTTGTTACAGAGAGATAAGTACCTGTTTGCTGCATAAAGCCAAAGCAATTTCCCTGTCATGTCAGCTGACAGCTCCTCCTCTTCCTCCCTCACTCTCAGCAGGAGAAAGGGCACTTTCAGCCCCCTGGTGATGTGCATGAGGGAGTCTTGCAGGGAGCTGCAGTGGAAGCAATAACAAAGGTGCTGCTGGGAGCAGCCTGCAGTCTGTCAAACCCCAGCATCCAGCCACGGATGCATTACCAAACACATGCTGTGCAAGACTTAAAAACGGAGACAATATCATTGCTTATCTGATTGCTTCCTTTGCACATCCTAAATTTTGCTTTTTTAGTTGCTGCACAGTTTGTATGCCCCAGGCATACTGTGTTCAGTGAAGTTTGATTGTGGAATTGTGATGTTGGGTTTGCTACAGATTTCTGTCTATGGTTTTCCACAGTTAGGTTTATCTGACTATTACCCTCTCCTCTGGTGGGACTGGACTAAATCATTACATTTGAAAAGGAAGTTAATTAACTTCCATGTCAGCTCTTCACTCCTCTCCCCCCTAATTTCAGGAGGAAAAGTGTCCAAGTTTTGACTGTATGCAATAGTTTTCTCAGGCAGCTTTTTGTACTTTGAGCTGATGAAAGGCGCTGGTTCGGGTGGAGCTGAGCCACATGTCCCTTCTTATCTTCCACAGAGCAGAGGGAAGCCTCAGGATAGGACAGTAGGTTCCTCCATCAATTGCATGACGTTGGTGGCTTAGGGTAGTCTTGCTGCAGCTAATCCAAGTTTTCTTACATCTGTCTTGATTTACTGGATCTTCCAGGAATGCTTAGTTGACTGCAACACGGAGAGCTGTCATTTTATATATTACTACTTTAATGCTGGGTGGGATTTTCAGGTGAGCTCCTTCTGGTATAAGTCTGCTTCCATTGGTGTCAGAAGCAACTTTGTTTTGAGGGCTCTGGAGCATCACCTCTGTGTCCAGCATGCCCTGGGGGTTTGGCATCACTGATGTTTTTATTTCCATTCTAAGGTTTTGTCTCCTCTCCACTTCTTCCCTGCTCAGGTGGAGAAAAGGTGGTTGCTGAAATCTGAGGAACTATTGTAGTCATTTTGGTTCAGACTGACTTGCTTGAGAAATCCTTCAAAATTTCTGTAGCTCTTTCTCTCTGAACCAGGAAAAGCAATTTAAGGTGTGTGGGGGTTTATAACTTTGAGACACAATAGTGTTGAATACTCACAGTCCGTCCCACAAGTGCCTGGAGGAGGTGAAGAAAAGGCACAGCTATAACTGGGCACACTGGAGAACTGGGTAACCTTCGCTGCATGCAGAGCTACATCTGACCTTTTACATTCTCTGGGAGACCCTTTCTTCGCTGTTGCAGACTCTGAGGCAGCTTGCTATTGCTCTAGACTGGTTTAAAAACTTCCAATGCATTGAAATTCATCACCCTAGGCAAGTAAATGCGTAGCTCATATGCTTGCATAACCTGTTCCCCAGCACAACACTGCCTCACCAAATAACAACCTTGATAATCTGCATCCCACAAAGGACTGAGTGATGTGGATGCAAAAAAAGTTTAGGGGGATGCATGTCTGAAAGCCTGAATAAGTAACTGGAAGAGAAATCTCTTGAAGGTGACTAAATAGGCAAACTGCATTATGCTCAGGAAATCCTCTAAGTGGAAAATAGGTCAAGGTGGGGATAGCCCTCAGGGGGTGTGCCATATATATCTTTGTCCTTTTCTTAATTTTCCCTGGAAGTCTGACTGTGGACACCATTCTTATACATTCTTCATATTAGACATATTTATCAATTTAGTCCTAACAAAATCAAGTACATTTCTGCTTGACCCCAAAATATTCAGGTCCCAGAGAAAAAATAAATAGAAGTGTATGTGTGGGCTGAGGGGCAATAGGAAAAATCAAGAAAAGTGAAAGCCTAGTACTCATAACCAAAGTGGTTTGTGTCTGCCTAGCCCCGCTGGTCTGAAAAGGAAGAATAGGGTCTGACTGTGGCTTTATGTAACAAGGACAGTCACGAAGGATGGAGCACCAAACAGGAGTGTACAAGCCAGCCCCTGGAAGAGAAAATAAATCCTCAGAACCAACAAAGGTCCAGAGTAGGGCCTGCAACAACTGCAATGATGCAGCAGTAGGACACTGTGCTCAACTTTACTGGGAGGTGCCACTTGTCAGCCCCAAGAGGGCTTTGGGAAGCCCTTTCCTGGGTACCTGTATAAGCAGTGGTAGTCTCACCACAGCTCCTTTTGCTCAGTCTTGAAGCATTAGTGATGGCAGACAAACCAAGGTGTCCCTGGGGACAGCAGGTTAATCAGCAAATGAGCCTGCTGGCAGATCACCTACTGGTAATGTGGCATTTCCACTTATTATGGTGTGTCTAAGCAGATATGCTGACGGCCTCTGGGTCAGACATTCACATCTGTCCTCTGTAACTGTTCCTGCACACCAGTCCTTTCTGGGAGAATGGGCAGCAGTGATTCCTCGGGTCTTGTACAGTCGCAGTCCTGGGGCTGGTGGGCACGCTCAGCTATCGCCAGAGAGAAGAGGGAGAGGATGGGTCTGAAGAAGAACAGGAAGCATGTTAGTCCTTGATGGCAGTGGGCAGCACGTCTAGGCATTTGCACACATTATCTGAGTTACCGGCTAGAGGCTACATGAGTTAACGCCAGTGATTTCCATATCAAAGGGCTTTCTGAATAAGCACCAGAACAGACAATTCCCGCTTGAGTGTTTTGGGTCTTTTTTATTATTATTTTTTCCAAAGATCAGAAGGAGTAATAGTTTAATCTTTTAAAAGAAGCCTTGATAAGGCAAAAATTTGGCTTCATAGCATATCCACAGATGGACTACCTTAAGTAAGCAAGAAACATGTAGATTCAGATAAAAGATTAAATAATTTCTGTCCTTTTCATGGATAAAAAGTCTTCTAAAATATCTTATATATCCAGTGTGCATTAATGTATTGGTTAAAAGTCAGAGAACTATACTTGAAAGTCTGAGCCACACCATCTGGTTTTCTCCCTGCTCAGTGCCCTAAGCATATGGCCAGAGAGAGCATATTTCCTTTTCCCTTCTCTCCTATCTCCTTTTTTTATTCTGCCTAGCCTCATTACCTTAGATTTCCTTACACTGAATTTATATGCATAAACCATTCATTTGCCTTCTCTCTTAATATAGCTGCATGATTCTGAACATCATTTAGGCTGGATTGGCAACTCAACATTTTGCCTTGTCAGAAAAATTATTCACATTAATGCCTATTCATTTCCCTAAATCATGATATACAGGGAGGCAAATTGGTCCTAAGGATGTTCTTTGTGTCACATTACTGCCTCTTTCTTGTCACCAAAGACCGTTTTCATGTCAATTCACTCTTCTGTTTTCAAACTCCCATATTTAGAGAAATTGTGGTAATAAGGTAAAGCTGTTATCTGCTGATAAAAATGGCTTTAAGTATTTATGTGATATAGATTTTTTTTAACTAGAGGCCTCTTCACTTGAGCAAAACTCCTTGAATAAGACCATTTTCATGATAAATAACTTGAAAAGCACTCTGAAGAGTATACTTTTTTGCTAAAACTCCATTAGTTATGTTGGCCTTCAGGTGTGGATCCCTAGTGGGCGTATTTCTCTTATGTATATACATTAACTTTAACAAGAAGAAGATATGGCTTCACCCATCCTTGCCTCTAGGCAGTCTGCAGTAGTGTTTTTCTGTCTGGGGAAAACACCTCAAGCTGCAAAGAAATGAAGGTTCAACTTTCTGATTTTTGTGATGGTTGTAGTGAAGAAAATACTGCCAGCACTGTGCAGCATATACTTCTATTGAACCTCTTCCCTGAACTTCTTACATTCTGCAAATAACTCACTTAGCATCAGATTTGGTTAATATTTTCACCTCCCTTGAGCCATTCCATCTAGGTTTGTGTCCAAACCTTGAGGCATCACTGCCTCAGGGTATTTTTCCAGTGCAGGTCTGCTGGGCGTTGCTCATTGCTGTTTGCACTCACACTGCAGAATTAATGCCCACAGAGACATATCAGTGCAGGACTACTATATGATTATTGTGTTTCTGTGAAAAGGAGTTCATTTGCAAGGAGACAGCCAGGTCCTACATAACCATCTCTCCAGCAGGAATTGAACATTCTCAGTTCTCTTTCTATATATGATTCTTGAGGGGAAAAAAAAGGGCTTTCTTTGTATAGCTCATTGTAGCCTTTAGTACCATGATTTGTTCAAAATCAGGGATGGAATTAAGATCATTGTTTTTGCTTCAAGGGAGTTGCTGTGGTGCAACTGAGTTGCTCAGTTTTAGTGCCAACCAACACAGCCCACAAAAATCAACAGTGTGCAGAGAAAGAGATGTGCCAATGTCCTTAACAGAACTGCTTAATAAAAGGGTGTTTAACCTTGATTGACTTATCCAGATGCAGCAAGGTTTCATAAAATAACAAGTACATCAACATATGGTAGGGACTTCATGTTTTCATTTGAGTTCCAGTGGTGACACAATCCAACAGTAGCAATTTGGAAGAGAAATAAACCACCCCAGCTTGGAAAGAAACTACAATACAACTGCTCAGTAGGAACACTATGGAGACAGCCTACTACTTTCAGAGATGAGAGAAATTTTGCTGCCTTTCACCAGCACTCCACCAGAGTGGGAAAAGCTGAATGTTACTGGGAAATTATGGACACTAATACATAATACATGTGGAGTGTTTTGCACACAGTATGGAACAGCATGACCACCATATCAGCCAGGAATATTTTATCTCCCTGGTATGGGAAATGCTGTGTTAAATATAACTATTACAATTGATTATCTGAAGGAAAGATGGTGTTTAAGTCTGGGCTTTGGCTTGACACTTGGGGTATGTTGAGAGTTTTTTCTAGCTCTGCCCAGGGTCATGGGGGAATCATTTAGTATCTGCCAATTTCAGTTTCATATCTATAAAATTCAGACCCTAATTATTCGTTCTACTCTATCTTTTGAAGTGGGCAGGATTTTCAAAGCCCAGTATGCACTGGTCCACAAAAGAATCACTGTGTATTCGAGGAGTGCCCAACATGACTGTGCCCCAGCAGAGGGATGTCTGTCTGTCTGTCTGTCTGTCTGTCTGTCTGTCTGTCTGTAGAGAAGAGAAGGGGAGTGACCTCTATAGGTCACTTCACTCCACCAGCTGCCCAAGAATGGCAAAATCCTTGCCGGAGGCTATCCTCACTCCCTGAGCATTCCAGTGAGTAAGTGAGGTTCCAACAAAAGACCAAAGCCATGAAAAACACAGCAGATGTGAAATGCCTTCACTTCAGTCAATTTTGTAAATTGTTTCTCCTTCGGTGGCCCTGATAAATATCTTTCTTTTTATGTTGAAAAATTATTAACTGTGTTGTGAGTTGCCATGGATGCGGCACTTGGTTTATTGCAGGCTGTGCCTCTTACTGTGCTGGACCTCATTCTCAGCACTCTCCTGGGCTTATAAATACTGAGTAAATTGGCCTACTTTTTTCTTGGAAGTCACAGGCAAAATAGCCACTAATTTAAAGGTATAGGCTCAGACCTATTATATTATGTTACTTTTTTATATAGCATTGATCACCTGCGCTCTGGCAGCCTCCTAATTCTGCCTAGCAAGTCAGGCTTCCACTCAGGTACAAATAAATCTAAAAAAACAATAAAAGAAAAAAACCAAATCTTTCCCTCTATAAGCCAGCACAGGAGGCTGTTTGTCCCTGGGAATGGTATTGCTTGGGACTCCATGGTGAGTGCTCTCATGAGGACACAAAAAACTGTAGAATTTGTAGAGAAACTGCCTCTGCATTGCAGCAAGGTATTTGAAGAAATCAAAGTGATCTGCATATAGTATTTTGTTTAGCTGCAGTAGTTTTCCAGCCGACCACAGTGTCAGGGACTAAGTGGATGGTGCTGACAGATAAACATTTGAGAATTGCTTGGACTGACTATAGCTGCAATTACTGTAATGAGCTGAAATTTGTCTCTGGCCTTCTCAGAAGTTATTTCCAAAAAATGGATAGCAATAGGGTCTAAATCTTCAAAGCCAGTTGGCAATATTGCTAAAAAAGTACTATGGAAATTTCCTTGTACTCAGTTGTTTGTTCTCCCTCTGCTCTAAACCATTATCTTTCTTTTCAGAGGAAGGAATTCTGCAGAGGCACAGACGTCAATACAAATAATTTTTTTTCTCTACAGTTAAATCTTCAGCATTTCTTCAGTGGTTATAAAAAATCCCTGAAACCCAACAACAAACAAACAAGATTCTCAACATTTAAGGGCCACACTTGAATTTGAATTTTCTGACCTCTGATACAAACCATCAGATTTTAATCTTCCTCTTTGTCCACCTGTTTAATTCAAGCCATGCAAGGACATCTTGGATTGCCATGGAGCAGAGTCTCACCACAGCAGGATCTACTCTGCAAGATGCTCTACATTCATAGACCCTGGGGCAGTTTTCATGCAAGCTTGCTCCTTTGTATTTTGTAAAGTGGTTTGTGATACTTGCAATATTAAAAACTTCCCACTGAATTTCCTTGTTTTCTCAAAATCTTTGAAGCTGTCTACAGTTGGTGCCCCTCATCCTGTTTAAGTGACTTGCATGCAAAATGAGATGTCTAAAGCAGAGAACAAGGATAATGTAGTGACTTGTCCAAAGTTACTTTAAATAGGATTATTTTAATAGCTATCCGTTATTACTATTATTGTTATTGTTATTCTATGCTGACAGCTTTCATCTGTTTTAAACAAAGAGAAGAGAACATGAACTTTCAATTCTCCTCCCTTAAGACTTGCTACATCCCCCTCACTCACCCTAGTGTTGGTAACCCTAATTCAGGACAGCATAAGTAAAGGGAGAATTAGATTCATACCTGCCTTCCCTGAATGGACAAAAAATCCAGTTCCTAACTGGGCTGGTCAGAAGGAGAAAATGTTTGGTTTGCCAGGTTGATTGAACTGTTTTCCCTTCCCTTCCTGTTTCCTGTATCCATTTTGCACTCTCAGCCCAGAGAGTACCTGTGTGTACCCTCAGTCTCAGCTGGCACAAAGAAATAACCCCAGGGATGAGACAAAAGTTGGCTGAGAAGACTAGAGATAAGAATACATTGTATGCAGGGCCAGCAAACAATTCTCAAAGGACCTACAGAGGTTAGGGAGCTTTGTCTTTTGTCTGCAGCCACACAGCTTGGCCTTGCTTCATAATATTGCCTTGCTAAAATCATGGCTATCCTGGTACTGAGATATTTATGTTTCATCTAAGTAAGTGCCAACAAGTACCTATGCCCTGTCCCATCCTATGCCTTGCAGAGTGTCTCAGGTCCAGCACAAGAGTCAGGATAGGAGTACTGGACTCATGGCTTCATGCAATTAGAGACTTAACCCTCCAGATCCTCCTAACTCTTGTTTTTTCCCCAGACATGATGCCCCTACAAAGGCATGTTTCTGACTGGAAATCAGTTCTCTGGGACAGAGAGAAACAGAGAGATTAGTACTCATGTCTGCTCCTTGCTTCTTGGCCTGCTCAAGAAAAAATAAATCATCTTGCAAACTGAGAGCTTTTTATCCTGTACTGACTGAAGTTTTTCAATAGTTGTAGAAAATCAGGGCAAAGGGGAAGCAAATTCTGGAAGAGAACAGCAACAACACACAAAGGACGTTCTCAGTATTAGTGGACTGTACTGGACACAAGGTGATTGGAAATAATGTAGGGCAAGTGCCACTTGATGAAAAATGGCATGGGTTTGACTTTAAATAAAATTTCATAAATCCTGGCTTTGAGAAGTGAGAGAAGAGTAGGAGAGTGAATCATCCCAAGCAATTTCAGAGTAGTTTACATAGTCTGACACTGTATGTCAAGCCACCTAGCTCTTCTATTTTTAGTACAACTAGAGATGGGTCCGAAATATGAGGATTAGAGGTAATACTTCCCAGCATTTGCAGATCTTTGGATAGAGATTTTTGGCTCAACTGTCAGCAAAGATTTGTAGAGACTGGAAAAAAAAAATTCCAAGTTTCAGGCTGCGCTGTGTTTCAAAGCTTTGGTTCAGGAATGTTTTGGCAAATTAAAACCAGAAGTATCTGAATGGGGAGAACAACAAAGGAAACAAAGGTTTCAGCCTGGTGATAAATTTGCTGTTATTCAGTAAAATGCTTTATCATGATTGAAGCTAGCATATGAATTCCAGGGTAAAAGAAGCTACTAGCAGTACACTGTTATTCTTATTTCATAATTAAGCTATACAACAGCTACAGTTAGTAACACTGAATTTTGGAAGAATGGAAGGATTGTAATAAGTAACATCAGTTTGCCAGACACAGCTTGATTTTAGTTCTTTAAAGGTTTGGGTGCTCAAATTCTTATCCCTTTTTCTTACATTTACTTATATTTGGAGGGGGGTTTTAACTATATCAGGCAATATTCATTCTTCCATCAATAAGCAAATATCATGGCTGATAACTATGACTGTTCTATCTACGAAGGGAAAATATTTTGCCTGTAAGAAATGAGAAATCCATATGCAAAGACTAATTCTGGAAGAAAGAAATTTTTCTTCTTTTCCATAGACTGTACATGGGCTTGTTTTCCCATGGTTTGTTTGGTGTTTTGTATTGCTCTGATGGATGATTTCTGACAGTGTAAAATAAAGGCTGGTGTTCCTGACATTAAGGCAATTTTTGTCAGCCAAAAATTCTGCCTGGTGGCGTTTTCTGTTCTACTTGCTTGTGCCAAGGTGGCACAGCACAAGCACCATCCCCTGCGAGGTGCTCACCCTTCCAAGCTTTTCCCAAGAACCCATATTCATGTTAGCCATGGAAAGGCAGGCTGCTCTTGTTCGCACTGCAGGGAAGAGTACAGGCATAGAGCAGCAGCTTCTGGAGCCCATGAGCCCAAATGACTGGCTTTCCTCTCCATGTTACGCTAGAAAAGGTGGCATTATGAGGCAAGATAATCTTGTATTTCTTGAGAGAACAATCAAAAAAGTGGTTGTTTTCTGTAAGGCTTTCATTCAAATAATTTTGCAGCCATTTCATGTAAAACCAAAGCCACTCTAGTAATGACTTGATTAGATGATTTCACTTCAGTGAAACTATACCCTAACCAAGCACATGTGTCAGAGCTGCTTATGTTCATGCCTATAAAGTGAAGAAAATGTTCAAATTAATTGAAGCTAATGTATTACAAGTTAAACAAATGCATGTGTGAAATAAGAGAGAAAAGGAAAAACTGGGGAAAGCTACTTTAAATTCCACTTTCTGGTTTTGTCTGGGAGTCACAAGATCTTGTATATTCATGTGTCTGAAAGAGTAGAAACGTATTTTCCTCAGTATTTTGGCATTGGATGGTTAATACAGGGGAGGAATTATTTTGTTTTGGGGGGACAAATCTATTTTTTGGCATACTGTGAGGCACAGGAGATTTTAGCAAGAATATGCCAGTTAACAACCAATAGACACAAGAGCCTTTCTAGCACACAGAGGAAAGGTAGATGAAAGAAACACCTTCTTCACTGCATCACTGCTTCACATTATTCATCCATTGTTAGACAGCTGAGTTCACCATTGAACAGGCAGTACTGGATTCATACAGGGTGCTGTACTGCATGGAAAAAATGTTTTAAGAATATATATGTGTATGTGTGTGTGTGTGTGTGTGTGTGTGTGTATACACACATATATATTTAATTAACTTCTTCCAAGGCAGTTTTTCAGCAGTACATTGGAACCCTCAAATGCTTTTTCTGTCAAGCTGCTCTCCATCAGGGTGGCCCCTGGGATTCATGAGGAGAAGGCGTAAGTAGAAGGAACTGCTTCCTTCTCTGACAGCAAGCATAGGCCTTTTTTTAGCCTAGGCTACAGGCATCAGTAACACCATCATCCACCTCTAGCACCTTCTCCCTTGACATGCTACACTGTCCAACTGCTTGCTCACCTCAATGTCTCACTTTGATTAGTCTCATTCAAAATTGAATGAGCTGTGCTGAGGATACATTTCCCTGGGGACATCTCCTACAAGACAGCATAGAAAAATTTGTGCTAGAATTAACTCCCTGCTTTTTTCTCCTGCCCCAAGGCTACCCCAGCAAACTTCTCACAGAAGCAATAGCTAACCTTAGCTTCATACTGTAAAATTCTCCCCTTTGGTAAGTGACAGCACAGTCTCATATTCTTACAGACACTTCAACTGGTAGAGAACTCTAGAACCAAAACAATAACTGAGCCTTGGAGATACAAGGGTATCATATGGGGCCCAGAGGAGTTGCATGGTCTTTATCAAGAGGTAAATGATACCCATGTGGACAGTGGTGCTGCTCTGAGGGACACATCTGCTCTACCTGACCTGGAGGCCAGAACCTGTTTGCTGATGGAGACCACCTAGTCTGATAATAACAGTTATTACTGTAATTATTACTAGTTTTTCTCCAGACAAGCAATGAGAATTAAACTTATTTTTGTCCTTCATCATCTACTACGAGAAGTTTGGTACATCTGACAGCAAGAATCTACTCTTTAGATGTATTTACCAGTCAAAACGTATTGAGAATGTCGATATTTAAAACCAATCTTGTAAAACAACCATGATATGTCCAAATCCAAAGTATAAGCATTTTATGGAGTGCTTGCAATCTGAATTCCTGAAACTGAATCTGCTGGCTTCTTTTGCTGCCTCACAAGATGAATCTACTAGAAGCATGAGGCTTGGCCAATGGAAAGCAACAGGGCACATTCCTTGTCACTATATATAGGAAAGCCCATGCACTAGCGATCCTGTGGGGCTTGCCATGCTGAAATAAGTCAGAATAATACAAGGTTATGGTTCCCTCAGTAACTATATTTCAGTCACAGTACAGGTATATAATCAGATATAAAAGTTACCATGGCATACTGTGATACAAAATGTTATGTATGCCCAAGGGCCTTTGAGTTATGATTTTTGCAGGAGTTAATTTGGTGCTGTTAGTGGAGTGATTCTTTTAAAGATGCAGTCAAGGTAGCATTTTACATTTAATTTCTCCATTGCCATTCTCTTTGGCCTTGTCAGATGTAAGAAAAAAATCAATGGTGCATAAATCTCTGCTCATGTAACTAGGTAGTAACACTGGAAGATGCACAGTAGGAAGAGGACAGACATGACTGTATCTACTCCAACTTTTTGAGGCTTGACAATGTGCTGTCTTAAGGATTTCTGTTTCCTTTCCAGATGCTTAACCACAACCAGTAGAAAGGAACCAACAGAGACTTTTGTCTCAATATAGAGACAAGTTACTTATTCATCAGATCTAATAATGGACTTTTTCTTTTGCTGTTTGACCACATCACTGGTTCACCTTCAAAGAGTTTCCCTCCAGAGCTCTTCACTATCTAGCTAGATACTTTCCATACACTAATACAGAAATACTCTTCAGGTACTGTTATTCGTGATATGGCTTAACAAAGTGTTCCCTCTAGGGGTTTCTGTTGGAAAAAAAAAAACAAACAACCAAACAAAAAAAACCCCAACAACTGACTATAAAACAAAAGAAATATAATATAACAAGCATTATAGTCCCACATTTGGGATGCCACAGACTGGTTTCTGACTAAGTGGCATAATTCTTCTTAATTTTCCCTCCCTCCTTCCCACTTGACTGTAACTCCAATAGTAAGCAGAATCAGAAAAATCAAGCATTGTTTGTGAGAATGTGTATCAATGGCCTTGGAAGTCGTTCTTAATTTAGCCCTTCTGATTAGTTATTTTATACATGACAGATGTACCCGTGGTAGTGACCCAGACATGAGCACATTTCTCAAAAAAGCAAGTTTCATTAGCAGAGACACAACAGATGTGCTGTGAAATTTAGATGTTGAAAAGCAACGGGGATTTGTTGGTAAAGCTCGTGTTTCCAAGTGATAGAAGAGGATAGTAAACCTCGTATCTCTCCTGTACAATCCTTCATCTGTCACTAACCCTGACGGCTGGTGTTTTACATATTACATTTCATGTGCCGAGCCAAACAGCAGTGGGTATGAGTTACCACAGTAGCCTCAATTCTAGTCAAACAGTAGCTGAAACCCAGAGATTTCATAAAACTGAAGATAGAAGCCTGGCTTTTTGTGGACTTCACAAGGGAGAAAATATCGTGGCCTAGTTAAACAGCTGCAGCTATATTTTCACATGTGATTGTAAAGAAGCATGAGGTTTTGTTTCCAAAAAGGAGCAAGTTCACACAGATCTATTGGGAGCTGCAAGCACTTGATGACTTTGGAAAGTAGGTCATTACTATGTTTGTGCCTAATTTGAGGCATCCAAATCTCTAGCACTGCCTTGATTGCCACAGAAAATAGTGTGTGGCAGACAGGTGGATTTCTGAGAATACAGACTAGGTATCCAGCCTTATTGTGCTTTCCACTGAATACTGATAAAGACCGAACTGCCTGTCTTTTATTTCTCAGTGAATCTATTTATGCATTCCTCTAACAGAAGCACCTAAGCATTGCTGCCTCCATATTTGAGGAGATAATCTTTACTGTGTTTCTGCTCTGGACACTATCACAGCCACAGAGAAGGGGAACATTTGTTTTTGTAATGAGAATTTTACGACTTCTTTGCTCTCCCCTATGCCTCTCTTAGCAAATCATACCCTTCTTACATGAGGGCAGGCCAGAGGTGATGTAGCACTTTCTCCATGGGTTCACCCTCACCTCTCCTTCTCAGAAGAACTGTTCCTCTGCAACCACATCCCTCCTTTGTCAGCTCCTGTGTGCCCAGCTTCAGGGATTCCTATAACACAGCAAAATCAAGGTAGTGATGTATGTGAAGGACAGGAAGTCCAGAAAGAGCTATCCATGTGGTGGTACCGCATTTCTGAACCAGAGCCTCCAACTGAACAGGGAAGAAGGGCAAGGAAGATTGCAAATATTTAGCCATCTGTCCATACCTACCTGTGTGTGAGACAAAGAAATGCACCCTCCGTAACTCTCCACTTGCTGAATGTCTGCACTGGAGCCAGAGGACAATGTGGCCTTCAGTCAGCTCTGATGGCCTTTCATCCACCCAGGGTCAGCAGGAACTCCTGCAATGTGCTGAGTTGGTCCCTTCAAAGAGCTCCCTCCCATGTTACAGAAGTACATCAAACAATATAACAAAGTAAGGGCTTTTCTCAAGATAACAGAGGTACTTTCCCTGTCCTGGGGAAAGCATGATCACAATGTGAAGAAGCTGCTCCCCTGCCTATTTTGCTCAGTGGAAGCCCAGGTGAGACATTCAATGGTCTGTGGAGTTAAGAGGCTGTGAATTATCTGTGTCCAGACAGACAAGCTCTGCAATCCACTCTCACTGATTTTGTCAAGAAGCAGGTGTCTGAACCCAATCAGAGAGTTTGTGCCCCTCATTTGCTCACGAGCAATGATGGAAGAGAGGATGGGAGGCAGCAGACCGAAGAGTTCACCTTTGCCATCAGTGTCTAATTCTGCACTGGCTGCTTGTGTTTGCTTTAAGCTCATGCAGCTGCTACATTGACTGCTAGAACTCTGTATATTTGAATTATTTTGGATTGTGAAATTGTTTAGGAACAAATAAATCCAATGCCCTGTGGGATTTCATACAGTGGTGTTGTTCCGTAGTAAATTATATTTTGCTCAGTGGAATCTGAGCCAAGAAAAAAATGGTTAGCACCAACTTCATTTATCACTGAATATGCGGCCAAAAGCTAAAACTAGCCAACCAACAGAAGTTAAAAAATATTGTAAAATGCAAGATTGCCTATTTCATGGAGGTTACTTGTTGGGAAATGTTCCCTCTGGGTTCCTGGAGACATGTAAAACTAGTGGATAAGCATGAGGCAGTGCCAAATGGAGGATAGGGACCCACAAGAGAAACCTACAACCTGAGCAAAAGGATAATTTACAGTTTCTCCGAGCCGTCAGGACACAACCACATAAAGCAGGAAGATGCTTGCTAGAAAATCCTGGAACAATGTCAAATGCTCCCCTCTGTGTGACATGTTTCCCACTTGCCTGTCTCCAGGCACATTCTGTGTAAAATTTCTATTTTTCCTGCAATTCACCCCTTCAACCCTCAGTGACCAACCACCAGTGGCACTGACCTGAATGGGACAGACAGGTGTATTATAGAAGAAGCTGATTTTGGGGGACCAAAGCAAATATTCATCCTGGAATTCAGAAGCATTTTGGAAAGGTATGTTGAAATGGGACTGGAAACACTCTAGTGGGTATCTCCATGCAGTAGACAATCACTTTTCCAGAGCCTGCAGCTGGCAGAGTGCTGGCAGTCCTGAAGCAAGTTAGGTGAAAGACAGTCGAGTGATCTCTGCTTCACAGTGTGGCTGATAGAGCTGTGGGTATAAACCTTCAAGTCAGAGACACGGTTTCTGTCAGCTTTTCAACACACAAGAGGAAAAGAGTTCAAGGACGTAGGAGACAAAATCAGTGAAAGCAATATAATATTCGAGACCTCACCGCAGCTAGGAGAAAACAGAGAGAGCTGTTTGCTGTCATCCCTCATTAAAATGCAAAGCAATGTCTTTGTGCACTCTGTAAACATGACTATTTCTTCTTTTCTCCTAGTGATCTTCAAACAGATATAAAACTCAGGTGTATCAGCATCTAGAGGGGATAAAATCAATACAAATAATTTTTTCCAAGAAGCATCAAAAAATATGTCTTCAGCATATGTCTTTATGTAGTGAAAGTTGGGATGCAAAAATGGGGGAATTTAGCTCAAGCACTTATCCTGCCCATTTCAGAGAATACCATGGCTTAAAAATTGCCTTAGTACTCTGCAAAAGAGCCCTAACAGGATTCCACATCATATTTATTCACCAGTAAACATACAGCAGCAAAGTCTGTAGGGACTTTTCCTGCTGTTATAATCTTTTCTGAAAAGCTTGTTGTTCTTCAGTTAAGAAATATTCCAGCAGAAAATGTTCCTCCAGGTACACTGCTCATTCTTACCACTCTGCCTTCTACAAGTCTAACCTGTAGTTTGCAGTGGGTGATGCACATCCCAGTCACTGCAGGTTTAGTACAACATTCCTTTTGATCTGCTTATCTAATGATGCCCCATACAGGGGTGAGAGGATCTTAATTTCTTTTAATCCCACACCTTTTCTCACCTTCTGCTCTGAGTACTATTCTGCTGTGCTTTGATTACTTTATTCATATTTTCCTCCTGGTTTGCATCAGTTTTACTGAGAATGTCCTTTATAAACGCTGAGAGCCATGGACATTCCCACTGCTCTTAGGAAGACAGCTGAAAGATTGGGCCTGCTTTGGAAAATATAGTGTCACCTTCTACTTTCAGCATCAGTGACACCGTTTAGGAACAGAGCATGACATGTATTCAACCAAGTGGAAGTGGGATGGAGCAAAAATGAGAAATTAATGTAACACATATGGCTTTATTTTCCCTGTAAATCATGTTCAATTTAGGCCATAATCATTTATTCTGAAAGCACATTTAACTCCAATTTGGTTCTATGTAACAGAACAGATGGGGGAAATCCACAAAGCTGTACTATCCTGCATAAATAAGAATGATTACACTCATATCCTGATTTTTTTTTTTAATTTTTCTCCTCGCCATCCACCCTTGGGTATTTCGTTTTTATACTCAAAATAAAATAAATTCACAAATAATTTATAGTCTGAGTTTATGTGGTGTTATTTGGAGAAGAGGGGTGAGTTTTCAAATTAGCAGGTAGCCATTGCTGCATAGGAGCAACTTTGTCTTTCTGCTGTCCCCTCTTCTTCCTCTTGTCCTATATTTGTACACAAACACCATTGTTGCTATAGGGCCTACATTGTTTTGGGTTCTGCTTGCAAAGAACACATTGATCAGTGGAGAGAGAGGGATTACGTGTATTCCCACAGCTGTGCTGGCACAAGTGGGAATGCTGGTGCTTCAACATGGGAGCTACCAAGACAAAGGCAAACAAGGCTTTATTGTTTCAGTTCCATTGAGGAAAACAAGAGAGAATGTTTTCTTTTCCACCCGTGAAGCAGGAGAAAAACAGTATGACCACACTTTTTCAATATCAAGTAGGAGAAATCAGCATCTTAAGGAATTTCTAGGAAAAGAAAAATCTCCCCTTGAAAAACTAAGACCACTCCCAGTACCTTAAAGCTTCCTGTTGCTTTTATTCCTGTTTGCCAGGCTTGCTTCCTAGGCCCGCAGTCTCCAGCCAAAGCAAGGGCTGACAGCAAGTGCCTTTGCCACACTGGTCAGGGCTGAGGATGGATTGCCAGCCCAGCGCAGGAACTGCTCCAAGCCAGCAGCCCACTCTGGCTCTTTCCAGCAAGTAATTTTACAGCCCTGGAATGACTCTGGACTGGCAAATGATATTATTTTTATGGGCCATTGCCTCATTGCAGCACTTTGCTCCATCCACTTTAGCATAATACGTCCTTTTATGCACAATTTTACCATCCCATTATCTCAGCTCCTTACAGAAGCATCCTGCCATAATGCTGTCTCCTACCACATGGGCAATATGACTTGAGAGCACTGTGCATTAGCCTCAGCACCGCTCACCAGGGCTCAGTAGGTCAAAGGCCATCATTACCCAAGGCAGAGACTGTTCATGGGCCCCTGCAAGAGCTTTGCCTCCTCCATGTACACTTACACCCCTGCCCAGTAAATATCAGCACTACATTTTTCATTAAAGCCTTGCACCATCTCTGGTGGTCCCCCTAGATTCTCCTTCCATGCAGGGAAAAATGAAGCCTTATTCTGAGAGACTTCAGTTGAACTGGAAATGCTCACAATAGAAATGTGAGAGGGAAGATAGCTGGATTTGGTACAGCTGGCAGTGCTGTTGTCACCTGTAGGACTCAGGGAGATGAACTGGAGTTTACTCTTCTTTTTGGGAGGAGAAATCTGAAACCCAAAAGAACCTTTCTTAATTTATCTCTCTTC
This sequence comes from Zosterops lateralis, assembly GCF_965231275.1. Lineage (NCBI taxonomy): Eukaryota > Metazoa > Chordata > Aves > Passeriformes > Zosteropidae > Zosterops > Zosterops lateralis. Next base: position 49,065,268 of record NC_139762.1, on the reverse strand, counting down.
TCTATAGAGACCTAAGTTCTTGAGAGCATGAAAAATATCATGTAGCTGAAAACTGCCTAGCTCAGCAGGGACCCCCCTTCTGGGCCAACAGTGGACTAAGAAACCTCACATATGTTTTATATATAAGTAGCCCAGTCATACACTTTAAACATTCAATTCAAATGTCTTTAGACCGATTTGAAAGTTTGTCACTGAGAACAACAGGAACTCAGAGACGAGGACAATTTCTTTCTAGAATAGAGGGTCTACCTTTGCAAAATTCAGAAGGTGTAAAAATTAAACATCCCTCTGACTCACTCCTGCTCTGGCCATAGGTCAAAGACTGTAGGACAAGAATCCCCATTGGTGCCTGTTCATTTGCCATGCTTCCAGAGCTATGCTAGGCCTTATCCTCCTGAAAAATGCATAGATATAGCTGCTAACTCTTTCTAAAAGTCCATAAGCAAATTAGAAGTCCAAAAGTTCTATTTTAGGAGACCAGGAATTCTTATTCCAGAAGTTCATCTATTAATCCCAAAGAATTAAAGTTTTGGAAGTGTAAAGGTGAAAGACAATGTTGGATGCTTTTTTGAACTAGAAAGATTAATACCGTTGAAACCAATAAAAAATCCACTGGATTTATTGATAGTCTAGCCAGGGACGAGCATTCAGAATGTGAGAGCTCACTTCTGTATACTAATTGATCATTTGTTATAATGAGCCTTTTAATTATTCAGAGGTCTTTCTGCATTTTTTAACTTGGTATTTTCAGACCTTGCCCTGCTGGATTTTACCTCCATCTGCTTCCTCAGCATGACTTGATCTCAATTTCAATTTACTTCTCTTTGTTATTTCTGTTACCCTCTTTGTCGTGCCCTTTCGCTGTTCTCCTCATAATTATCCATCTTCACCTGCTCTCCCCACACTAATTTCCCAAACAGCAAGACCTGACCTGTTCTTGGGCTGCCTCTGTTGCTGCCTGGCCTCTCAAGGTGTGTCTTGCTGCCAGCTTCACAGGCGACCACAAGAGGATGGTTTCTGTGCTGACAAAAATGTCACTTTACTTCATAAACTGCAGGTTTCAGACAATTACAGGAGATGGTAAATATATCCTGGGTACAAACAGGTTTTAAAAAATGATCTGACAGGGGAAAAAAAAAAAAAAAAAGTAAAGCGGGCACTCTAGCTAGTGGCTCTTTTGAGAAAAGCAAAGTTAGATTCTAGCATGGCAGATTCTGCTGTGCACCATGGTGGCATTGACATCACCAGGACAAGTCACTGAGAAACAAATGCTATAGAGCATTTCATTCTGCAATAAAACTGCTTATATTTTTTTATACATGAAAAAAAACCCCGTACTTTTTTTTGTACAGCTGTGCAATGCACATATTTTTTTATAAAAGACAGGTCAGTAAAGTAGAAGTAATAATGAGTTTTTCTTGTTGCTGATTTCCACTAGTGTTTTTCATTTTGGGTTTATGGTCTGCAACCTACTTATTAAAAACATTTGTGTTTCTGGCCCAACTTCCAGCCCCAGCAACTTGTCCCTTTTTTCAACATGACATGGAAGTGGATTGCCCTGGAGCTGCTCACCTCAATCCATGGGTAAGACCAGAGAATATTCTAGGATCCTTCGCAGATTAGGGAGCTCTGACATATTTCTCTACCTGTCCCACTCTGTTTGGCATAGGAAATCAGCACCATGGTTTCGCCCTAATTCACTCCTAATTTGAGTAGCTGAGGGGGAAGATGTAGAGGAAGTACTTAAGGCTAACAGGACAAAACAAATCTGGCTGCAAAATTCATATTTTCAAACTATCAGAAGCAAAAGGCTGGGCACCAAATGCTTTGCCTTGTGTAGCCTGCATGCAGTGATGTGCAGCTGTCCCTGGGCTGTGTCTTGGCATACGTTTATAGCCAGAGACTCCCAGACAAGAATGGCAACTGTGCCCTGTTCACACAAATCAAACTAACTTTACAATCCCCAGAGTTCCATTCTGATACTGTGACCTGGAAAATTTTGTGGCTACTCACACTCCTCTGAGCCAAATGTAGCCCAGTGGAGGAGGGAGGTCTTTACACCCATATTCCTGTCAGCTGTGACTTGTAGAAGGCTTGTCCCAGAGCTAAGTAAGGAATTTTTAAAGGGAACACCATACCTTCCTAAGAGTCTGATACTCAGAACTTCTAGCTGAAGTCTAGAAAGGCTGAAGTTCATTACCAGTTAGGAAAGGATTAAAGGATTTGGGAGGGAGTTGTTTTGGGGGGTTTAGCTTGCTGCCTTTTTTTTTTTTTTTTTTGTCCTCTTGGAAAAAGTAATGTGTGGAAACAATAAGTAAAGTACAGAGATTAACTCGGTATTCAAAGTCTTCTATTTATGAAGCTTTTTATACACTTAATATAACCTAAAATATAAAAGACTTAAAATAAAAAAACCTGTATAAGTATCAGTCTTGAGTACCAAGGGAATTGTCCTGTGTTTTTCGGTCCCTTGTGTATTCCATTTGCACCATTCATATTTGTTCACAAACTTCCTTAGCCATCAGAAATGAAAATTGTTAGGAATCCAAGACTCTCTTTCCTGTCAAACATCTGCACAGAGCTTTGTTCAGCTTCAAAGCTAAAGCCAATTGTGTTTAATATCTGAATTTGCCTCTGAAGCAGCAGCAACAGCAACTGACAATAATAAAACCCTACAGGAAATAAACTCGGAGTAGAGCATATGTGAGCCAGGTCTTGGGTAGATCTATCTTAAAAGCCAGGATAAAAGGCAAAGCCAAGAGGACTTTGCATCAGCAGGTTAAAGTGTGGTTGCCAATTGCTTGTTGGAATTAAAGGATCTTAGAGAGCTGCTCTCTTCATCCCCTCCGCACAGTCACACAGAGACTGCTAGGCTTTAAGTCAGCCAAGGGTCTTATATTTCTAGCTATTTTGGTGCATTCTGAAATTGTTTCTATTCTTAATACTCTGTAGTCATTAAATTACAACCAGCTGTGTCCTGTCACTGACTTTTTCACAAACTGTTTTTAAAATGTGGTGCTTGCAGTTCATAGATGTTTGGTTATCTGAGACTTGAATAATAAAACAGCATATACAAGAGCAGAGGGCAACCCATGATCTTGTCCTGTAGTATTTTGCAGTTAATATGAAATGCAGTCAAAATGTAGAAGGGTCTGGACACTGAGGAAAACTGATCATGAAAGAGGTTTAAGGCATAAAGGAAATTAAAGCACAAACTGGCTTTGCTTAAGTGAACAGGAGTGATATTTTGACCTGTCATTTAACATTTCCCATATGGCTTCAACTAGAGTTTATTTGAAACGTTTCAAAACTTTTTCCTTGTGTGCAAAATGACCCTTTACAATAAAGGAGAAATTAAAAAAAAAAAAAAAAAAAAAAAAAAAAAAAAAAAAGCCTGCCATAAACCATTTGGCCATTAAAGCCATTTTAATCAAACAATTGAACTGGCCTGTGTGTCTCCCAGGTGGGAAAGTCTGGGGTGCTGCTTTTAAACATCAGCTGCTGGCTGAGGCGTGTTTGCTGCAGGGAAGAGGTGAGATTACCCCCCCTACTCAGACCTATCCCTGGGCGTCAGGGGAGCTCACTCAGTTCTGACCACATGAACCTCCTTTCTGGTATGTGGTACATGACCACATGAAGATAAAGATTTTTAAAAATAACATCTGATGCTGAGTCTGACAAAGCGTTTGTGCACAGAGCTTGGCCTGCTATGCAGGAGCATGATTTTCTACCAGTAGGGAGCTCTGTGCTTTTTGAAGGTATGGGTCAGAAAGGGTACCACATGCTCAACAATCAAAACCAAACAGCTGCCTTTGAAAACCAGGAGCCCAAATATGTGAAGATCCTAAAGTCTGATTATTTCCTTTCTTCTTCTGGACCAAGTTTGCACCCAAAGTTCAGACTGCAGAACAGTGCCATATGGCTCCCTGGGAGGTAGAAACTGTGGTGGGAGCTGTGTACAATCCAGATATTGCCTGGCACCTATCAGAAATAACCAAGAGTAGAAAAAAAAAAATTAAAAATGGAGGGGGGAATACAACAAGACAAATTTAAAAATACAAGAAGTTGGGATACTTCTGCAAATAAGTAACCAAAGAAAGAAGAATTTCGTACAAAGAGATATTTGCAATGAGTAAACAAGTAGGTGGCCTTTCTTCCCAAGTGACGTTCATCTGCCTTGCAGGAGAATTGCAGCCTTAATTAGCCCTTGAAAACCACCCAGCTTTGCTGAGGAGAGGTGTTCCCAAAGGGCAGGGGAATGTGAAGAGAGATCTTTTGCTGTAGGCTTGCCATGATCCATCAGTGCTGTTCAAGGGTGCTCTGGGCTGGCATTTCAAAGGTCTTTCCTTTCCACTGCTGTGTGCTTGAAGTCAGGGGTTTCTATTCAAGGAACAAAGGCAGAGCTAAATCCACCACAGACAAAAACCCAAGGGGAGGGGGAGTGGTTTCTACCACTTTGCAAAGAAAATTGATTTTTTTTTCGAAGTACAGAGTGCAAAAGGCTCAGAGGATCGCTGCTACTTTGCTGTAAAAATATTGTTCCTATGTGGCTTTTGACAGACATTAACGTTTGCCTCCATACATGTGTCAGAGGCAAGTTGACATGCTCAGGGCTCTTTCACAAAGGTAATTTCTGAAGTACTTTTTGGGATCCAAGTCGATTCAATTGCCCAGCACTTCTGAATAACGCCCTGCAAACACTTTGCTTCTCTCTCTCTCTCTTTTTTTTTTTTTTTTTTTTTTTTCTTTCTCTTTAGTTATTCCATGCAAAAATATATAGCCCACTGAAGAGCAGGGAATGTTCTGAATCCCTGTGGGGTAGCAAGCAGGACAGATAATTTCTTCTTTTACAAATTGTCTAATTTTTGAGCAACTGTTGCTGCCAAGCAGTTCAGCAAATAGACTGAACTGAAGCAGTTTGGGTTGGAAAAAAAAAAGACAGTGACTAAGATCCCCTACATTCCTTGCTTTCAGCAGAAAAAAAATTGAGCATGCTTCTTCAGAAAACAGAAGCTGAGAAAGTAGAAGCAGTGGTTTCGTGGTTTTTTTTGTTTGGTTTCGTTGAAAGATTTTTAAATGTGGATGAGACTGCAGTCAAGGTGATGATAGTTTCTTCAAGGGGCAATAAAACCTGTGTTATAAACACACACTTTTAGCAGGAAGAAAAAAATGAAAAATCACAAGGTCCTCAAGCTGGATTGTAAGAGAAAAAGAAAATACACACATACCCTTCTAACCATAAAGCATCAGTTCACACAGGTTCTAATGAGTGGGTGAAACAGGAGCTATAAAACAACTGTATTGTGTGATAAATCAACTTGACCATGACCAAGTCCTTTCCAGGGTCAGAGGCTTCCCTGATGTTGATATCCACGGAGTTTTTTTCTTTGGTGAGTCATGACTTGGCACGCTTTCCTTCTCACTCCTCCACAGGCACAGTGGCAGGAGGCGCATGTCCCTGGCTGGCCAAGCTCAGGGTGGGCTCAGTGCCAGTGGCAAGCATGGCTCCCTGGCCAGCCTGTGGTCAGAGGGCCTCTGCCAGAGGCAATTTTATCAGCAGCTGGGGCTCACTTGGCTGTCCCAAAGGGCTGATGTCTCTCTCGCTTCTTTGTGGGTGTAGCCCAAGCTCCCTTGCTTTGAGTGGGGTACTGAAGCCACTACACCAGTGTCAGACTGGTTACAGGGTATCCCTAATGGGACTTCAGTGAGGTTTGCTCTAAATTATTTCATTGGTGGACCTGCTGCCACTTACCTTGAAATTTTATTTGCCCATTGTAGGACATGATTCTGAACAGCATCCTCTCTAACAGGGATGGAAGTGCTTTCTTCTGCACCAGTATATTCGGAGTTGTGGAGGCTGTGGACTGCTTTTGTAATTTTTTTTGTTTTTATGAATGGATGTCAGGACTTGTTTTATACATTGTATTGACTCATATTTGGGTGCTAAAGGGTGGGTTTCTGTGGGAGGACAGATGGAGATACTGCTGAAGGCAATCTTGCCCCTGATATATTGCAGCTGTGTTAATTCCCAAAGGGTGGGAACAGCCTTGCCCTCACAGCTATGGGTGTGATAAAAGAGTGAGTTAGCTGGTAGGGAATCAGTTGGAGTCTGCTGGCTGTGCTGTGAGGAGGGAGGGAGAGACAGGCAGGGTTAGATGGCTGTGCTAGGGGCAAGGAGTGAGCTGGAACTGCAGAAAGAATGGAAAAGGAGAGAAAGGGTTGGAACTGCCCATGGGAGGCTACATAGAAAAGGTATGAGAGGCTTTTCGATATGAGGTGCTGATGCTTTCTTTGATATCAGCTGTACCTCCTCTGTCAGGTTTCTGCTTAGGAGCAGGGGAATAAGAGAACAGGTGTCTGAAACCCCATCAGCCTCTGAGAGCAGGTTGTTGGCAGTCACCAGGCATAGTGTGTCTGGGCTGCCTGTTTAGGTGGGACCAATGGTTTGGGAATTAGGAGAAGAGAATTTTGGAGGGGGAGCAAAAAAGGGGAGGTAAAATCCCAGTCCAGTCATTCTGTGGATGTCAGGCATGAATCCATGGCATCTTGACAATGTTCCAGGGTTATGGTGCCCAGAGTAAGGGTTCCAGCTTTGCACTATATGCTTGACTCCTGGTAGTCACACTTTCCTTATCCCTCTTAGCTCAATAAAGTTGCAGTGGCATGGAATAATACTCGAAAGAGTAGCAGGAGGTGAGGTGCTATTTCCAGAACTTTACAGTCAAGAGTTTTGATATTGGGGTGTGGCAAGTTACAGGACCCCCACCCCCAACTCACATAAGGCTGTTCTTGCTTGAATATAGTACTATAAGGATTAGTGATGGGCAGAAATATTTGATGGTCTTCCCTCACCCCCACTGATGTCCCAAGCCTGCTCCTGCCCTTCCTGATCCCACAGCAGGAGGAGGTGGGCTGCAAGGGCTTTGGTGGTGGGGGATGGTGCAGCTGGGAATTCACTGTACAACGCAGAGTACTGTGTAGAATGGAGGAAAGGGGGACAAGATTAGTATCTAAGATACCTTTGCATCATTGGGTGATTTTGTGCATTGTATTTGGGTCCATCTGAGACTTGCTGATTTTGGGAAAGCTGTGTCAGCCATGGCTACTTTTGTTAATACTGTTTACCTGTTGGCACAATCCTTGTGAGCAGCTGGGCTCCTTTAGACCTCGGGACAGAAAACACGAAGCAGAAGGTACTGACATCAAAGATGGGCCTCCATCATTTGAAGACTTTTTAGCTGCAATGGTTCTCTCAGGATTTTTGAAGGAATGACACCTAAAGATGAGACTTTGTGTAACGTCTACATCTGTAAGAGTAATATCAAAAGAAGTAAAAATATTTCTTCTGGGGATGCTTCTTATAAATCCAGGATAATAAAGTGTTGAAGGCAAGATAGAGCTCATGGGTGAATGGGTCTGAGCCACTGATGGCAGTTCCTGTGTCCCTACAAGACAGAATAATATAACTGAGAGCCAGATGAAGCTGAGCAGTGGGGACAAACAGCAAAGACCTCTGGTATTTATTACTGCTTAGTTTACTGCAAAAAAAATTGCAATCTTGCACAAATGCAAATAGGAGGCAGGCAGCTCAGCATAAGCTGTGGAAAGAATGGAAAGCAGGCAGGGTATTAAATACGAGATGAGAAATGTTGATAATTTATTATTATGGCTTTAAGAGAGATATACAACTTTTATGATGTGATTTTAATTAGAAAGTCAGGAGAGAAAAGTAATTTAAAAAATATTGCTAAGAGATTTGTACTAGGAATCACTGAAATGCACCCACAAAACCAGCGTGGGGCTGCTAAGGATGTTTGTGTGGGTATTGATAAAATATTTGGAGAGGACAATCTAACCTGAAAGCGCTCACCCACTCCCAATACCCTTTGGGATCAGACACTTGGTCACCTGAGGATGATCTCCATTGCCCTGTGCAGTGGTTATGTACACCAGGTGAAATGAGATGTGAGATCCACTATGGTGTGGAAAGTACAGGTCATATCATGGAACACTTGGCAGGATTTACTCACAGCCTGCCTACGTTTTCCTGGTGCAGAGAAAGAGCTGAAGCCCTGTATCCTCTGCCAACAACAGAGAACCTAAAGCAGCCATAGGAATTTCTGAGACATTCCTTTCTAGCCAGCTTCTTCCTTTGCTCCCTGCATTGCTCAGCTGCTTCTGCTGGGTCCTCCATGCCAGGAGCAGTCCAAGGGAGATTTACATCTCCTTTACAGTTCCAAGTATTAAGGCTCTTGCCCCCCCCAAGGAGAAATGCTGAGTTCTTCAAAGGCTTCCACATCCTACAGCACAGCTTGATGCACTCATTGAATCTGTGAAATCAGTCTGTCTTGTTATGTAGTGTGGATATCCACCACCAGAGAGTTTCTCAGAGGGCAGAGAAGTAAATGACTTGTTTGAAGGTTTCACCAGGCCTCCAGAGCCTGTAGAAAGCCAGAGACATCTGCAGAGTAGTATTTTTTCTACACCTTCCTTTTCAGCCTCCCCATCTGTGGTGCCTTTACTGGGGAGAAGATCTAAACATCTTGGACAAGAGCCTACTTGATCATTCCTTTGTGCATCCTTCTCATGTACTGGGCAGGAAGGACTGCTTACTTTTCTCCAAGGAGCACTTCAGGACATCATACACACTCTGTTTCTCCTCAGGGTAGTTTGACCTTTTAAAGAAAAGGAATTCAGAATGCAGCTGGATTGTAAGAATTACTCTGCTTCTCTTCACCACTTCTGTTTGTTAACAATGAGTTGTCTGTTTTTAGATAAAAAATAATTTAAAATAATAGTGGATGCAGATATGTGTGATTGGTTTCAAAGCATGAATGTACAAGTGGTGTGCTGTTAACACTGGGACCACAGGCAGATAGTAGATGAATAGTAGAATGAACAGCTGAAATGTGATCCTGCTAATAGGAAAATTGTAAAGTCTGCTGTGATTCAGGATCAAAAGAGAAGGAATTGCTCTTGTGTTTTAGCCATGAGAAAAGGCAGATTTGTCTCATGGTGGTTCCAACATGCAGCGTGTGCCAGGAGGAATATGTCCTGTTCTTCAAGGGCTCTTTTGCTCTTACAAGTTTGACAGAAGGTGGTCTTCTACCTGCTTCCAGTGCTTAATTGAAGTTAATAGTAATTTTTCAGGAGTAGACCAAATCCTACTGATGACTTGCCTCTCACTGAAAAGCCATGCCAACTCATGGATTGTTTTTGGACAGGCTTTGCCAGCTGCATTTGGGTCTTTTTTGAGACCTGGAGTTCCAGTCTCCCTTTCAGCTGCAGCACAATGCTGAGCAAGCCAAAGGAGTTGTCTTGAGGAACTGCTGCCTGCCAGACTGAGCCCACGGGGAGTGAAGGATATCCTTTCAGTGCAGCTTCTGAGGAGCACAGTCCAACAGAGCAGCCAGTCTCAACCATTGGTAGTAAGATAAAAACACAGGCTGAGCTCCCCTTTCCTGAGGGCTGTGTGCTCTATAGGTATCAGTAGGGTGAGTGCTCATGCCGACAGCCTGCCACTCAAACTGCAAACACACGCACTCCAAGGTCACCAAGTCGCTTATAGGAAGTGAACCAGAATAAACAGCCTCTTTAACAGGCTTTATTTTCTAGCAGAACACTCCAGCTTTGCTCTCCAAGGGAAGTTGCCTGTGGTGGGGCGCCTGGGGATTTATCTGGCTGTGGTTCAGCTGACTTACATGCTTGGTCTCCTCTCCCACATCTGCTTCCTCTTCCACCTCACGCTTGGCACCTTCTCCTTCTGGCAGCTGAGCACAGGGGTTCTGACAGAGCCAGCTCCCTGCTCTCTGGGTTCGGGTAAAGAATGTACGGGTGATGTTATCCTGGATTGAATTTCTCCAAAATTTTCCTCCTGAGAAATTAACTTGTTAAGGTGGCTTGCACTTCCATGAGGTACTGGGAAGCCCCTGCCAGGATTGTTGTATGCAGTACATCCCTGATTTTAACTGGGATTTTTTTTTTTAATTTGTAAAAACTAGGTGTGCTGTGGTCCTGGGGTTTGCAGAGGAGGAGTGGGCTGTTATATTTGCCCCTGCCCATGGGTGACAACAGCATAGTGCTGCTGCTCAGGCCAACACTGAGAGCACAATGACTCGTCTCGTGCAGGGCCATCTGACAGGAAAGGAAACAGGCCTTTTTCCTACTTCCCACTCACTAAAACAAAGTATTGTTCACAAGGTCTCATGCTATTTCCCAAACTCTGTTTCTCCATGGACTACTGCCACACTCCAGCATGTACCGATAGCATCAAAGTTTTCCTTGGAAACCCTCCAAAGGATTCAGCTCAGTGGACCACACAATTATTCATACACTCTTTGGGAATGATCTGCCTGAATAAACGAGACTGTTTTTGTTTTTTCCGTTCTGTGACATGGACCTCACACTTCACTACCAGAATGCAGTTAGCATTTTTCATCTCTTTAGCAGCCAAATTTTATTCTCTGGGCTTTGTCTGTGCATTGAATGGCCAAGACAGTTGGTGTTCAGCCTGGAGAAGAGAAGGCTCTGGGGGTAGCTTAGAGCAGCCTTCCAATACCTGAATGGGGCCTGCTCTAGAGCTGGAGAGGGACTTTCTCTGAAGGCATGGAGTGAGAGAACAAGGGGGGGATGACTTTATACTGATAGTAGGTTTAGATTGGATATTAGGAAGAACGCAATTACTGTAAGAATGTTGACACACTGGAAGAAGTTGCCCAGAAAAGTTGTGGTGGACTCATCTCTGCAATGTTCCAGACCAAGCTGGATGAGGCTTTGAGCAACCTGGTCTAGTGGAAAAGCCTCTTTCCATGGTGGAGCTGTTGGAAATAGATGATCTCTGAAGTACCTTCCAACCCAAACCAATCTATGTCTCTATGATTGCTAGGCATACCTGCACCCCCTGGAATAACACAAACACCATCCTCTAAAATTAACCTCACTTATTCGCATTTTTAAACTGTACTTAACAGGTACGTGTGCCTGAGCAAGAAGGGAATGTTTAGAGAGGTGAAGGTCTGAGCACTTCTTCAAGACTGCGGGTCTTCTTCTTCTTGCTGCAGGTCTGACCATCGAAACACAGAAAGATGGGACAGAAACACTCAGTGGCTAAACTCAGTACCTGAAAAATAGACTTTGAGACATCCTTCTTTCAAGCTGCAACAAACCTCTCCATGGTGTTTCCTAACCCTGAACTTTGGATCCATGGAAAGCTGAGAAAAAAATCACATGAATGTTGGATGGCTTGCTGGGTAAGCACCTTATTGTGCTTTTCTGCAGAGATTATTATTTGAAACCTCCCTGAAGAACTAATCATGATGGTGTAGGGCCCATAATGGGGGTTTAACCTTTACAGTATCCTGTTGTGGAGAATGTTTTCGACTCTATCTCTAGCATATTGGTCTGCTGTTTCACCCCTTTCTATAATTCACAGGGCAGCATCTGCTGAAAAACAAGAGGGAACTCTGCTTTTCTGGCTGGCCTCAGGCTGCAAGGTAGGAGGCTTCGTTGTCCAGTATACTGACAACTTGCACTGTCACATGCTCCTGCTGTAACACAAATGTCTGCATGACTTCTATTGCTGCATGATTTTATCTTGATGTGTGTGCTACTGGGAGAATGCATTTGTCTTGTAATATCTTTATTTGACACTTTGGATATTTACTTTTGCTGGTAAGCACAAGGTCTGAAGAATGGTTTGGGTATTTGGCTGAGAGGTTCCAAAGCTGCAGGCTGGCCCCTTTGCTCACAGTCTGCCCTCAAAGTGCTAAGAAGCAGTGGCTGATAGAGGGGATAGGCAGTGGGGACAGTGTAGCACTGTGTAGTCATGCTGTGTCACACCACTCTGATAAGTCTGGAGGGCAATTCCACATGGCTTTTCCTTAGGAAAGTGCTGAAATACTATTTCTGTACATGAGAAATGAAAAGAGCCTGGAAGTGGTGGTCCTTGCAAAGTTTCGAGCTTGTTCCTACTAAGCTTTCCTCCATCTTGTTTTACACTGCATTAAAAATAACTCAATTTCCATTATGTTTAAGACATTATGGTTAAATATGCTAAAACAAGTCTGATTGCAATTAAAATCACAGCATGAATGACTCAAAAAGCTGCTTGTTGAGCAAAGGTTATTCTGTTATGGACAACTTGTATAATAAAGATGTCTCTTCAAGGAGTACCTGTAGCAGAAGGAAATCAAAAGCAGCACCTTGTGGGGAATACGTGTCCTTTGGTACTGTCCTGGACTGGAGCTTATAGAAGAACATCTTTACATTCATACACTCTGAATACGTTGCAATTTAAGTGTGCCCTGGGATGTGACTATCATTGCTTGTGTTTCTAAAAGTATTTGTTAGCAAAATGAAGAGTGAGCGCCAGGCTTGAGCTGTGGGAGCTGCCATGTACTCTCTGCCACTGCCTTGTTTTGTGGCCTAGGGCGAGTTCTGTAATTACACTGGGACCTTGTTTCCCAGCCCTGAAACTCGTGCAATAAACATCCCCCCACTCACACTAGTTTTCTGTTACACTTAAAGCCAACCACTAACTCTGCCTGGCTCCTTTGTGCCTTCAGCATTAATTTTGGTGAAGTTGTTCATTGTGATAGGGGCTTCTGCAGATAAGGGCAGCAGTGAGGTCTGAAGTGACCAGCCAGCACTTGGAGATGTGTGAGGGAAAGACACTGTGTCATTGCAAACAACTAATTACATTATTATTAAGTTATTGCTGTTTCCTGCTGAAAGAATCGGTATTCAGAGCCTGACACATTCTCACAAGAAATCAATGGGATACAGCATTTGCATTCGTTTTTCTGAGGGCTCAGTAGATCCTCAGCCAAGGAGTGAATGACTTAAAATGGTATTTAAAACATAGTTACTCTGATTATATAGGAATATATGTGAAGTACAGCTTGAAATTTTTGGATTTATTATTATTTTTTTTTTAATCTAAGGTGTTATGTTGAGCAATAAAAGCTTATAGCTGTGGGATAATTTTTGAATGGCTTAAATATTGTGCACTTTACCTCTCTGTGAACTGAGCTGTGGCCTCTTTAGGACGCAGTGAACATTTTTCCCAATTATGTTCTCACTCTTACTCTCCTTTGACTCCTGTAGAAATAAGTTGTTCTAGACAACATCACTGTCTGCACACATTTTGTCATTGCTGTATTAATACACAGGGATACAGATTAACAGTTTGGTTATTCATCAAAGATTATCTCAGTATTGAACAGTCATTACTATTTCAGCTGCCCTGTGAAAGGAACACCAAGTTCTCAAACAGGAGAGCTGCTGAATTTTGCTCTAGCACTGGTACATGCCACTATGTATTTCTTGCCCTTTCTACTTCAGTTGAATAATTCCCTCTAAGTGTGTTCCATACTCCAGAGATTGCCATGCCATGCTGCTGAGCTAAGTGAGCAGTGCTCCACTGATGACAAACCCCAGGATTGTAGAAAATTATTATGAAACTAACCAAGAGCTGGATTTTTGGAGATACAGGATCAGTAGCAGGTATAACAAGGGAGTTACTTGCTGTGGTAAAACACTGCTCCTTCCTTCAAAGCATTATGTAGTTTTGCCAATTTCTACTAAAGCATCTGTACCAGAGGGTGCTAAGGGGATGATGCTGGATAAGGGAGCAGTATCATCTGTTGTAGCATCTCATTTTATGAAGTATCAAAACCGAAAGTATCTCTCTGGTGCTCCAGCTATGCTAATTATTGTACTGTGATCACAAATTGGCAAACAGTACACATTCAGTAAACTAGCACGGCTGGAGGAAACTGCACTGATGTGTTGCTGCTTTGCAGTTGATTCTCCCTGAGAAGAAAGTAAACAGAGACAAAATAGAGTGCTATATTTTATTCATATTCCAGGCAGCTGCATTTTTTCCAGGGCTAGAGTTTCTCAGATCCTCATGAACCATCCTGGAGATCATGACTGGCATAATGTGAGACTAGGACAACAGTCACATAGAAATTTATAACAGTGCCTCTTTAGTTTGGACACAAGCAAATAATCATTGTTTTTTGTGGACTATTAGTGCTTGCGGGTAAGGGAAACCCTAAAAACACTGCAAACCAAAAGATACAGATGATCTTTAAGGCAGAATTGTGGATTAGTCTCCCCTAGCTTCACAGCTCAGTGTGATACAAAACCTGCTATCTTTCCATGCATTTTTGTTTAGAGAAGAGGTATCATACTAATCCTTCAGAATCAAATAAGCAATAGAGAATCCCAAGACAAACCTGAAAATAGATGTTAGGAAGGTGCATTTCTTTCTGTTCGACTCCCTAAGATGATGGATGACTAATGCCAGTTTATGTTTTGGTAGTGCATATGCCTGTGTTTGTTCATTTAAAGGAAACAAGACTTAAAAATTTAATGTAAAATAAATTAAAAGGGGAAAAATGGATAAGTAGATAGCCTTCTGGTTTGGTGCCAAGAACAAACTTCTAACTCATGTTGAGGAAAAACCTCCTGGTCAGCAGCCAGGAACTTATTATTCCAACAGGTTTATTATCATGTTTGTTCTACAGTGAAAGATGGTATGAAAACAAGAGTCACTCAGGGACATTGTGTTTTGCTGGAACAAAGCAAGAACATTCTCAAGAGGACTTCTCATTGTGCAATCCAGCACTGTGCACTTATCCAAGCATTAACAGAGGAAAAAATTCCAGTACTCATAAATTTGTCACAGCTCATATGAGAAGTGCAGTGACACCAGACCAAAATCTGCTCCTGGGTAAAGATGAGACACCCAGAAAAATACTCTTCTCTGCCAGTGGAGTAACTCTGGATTTATATGAGAACAAATCAGCACCAAATTCAGCCAGTTGTGTCTATCTTGTTCTTGTTTTTAAGGCACAAAAGACAACCATATTAAGTTCTGTCTGAACTGCAGCCCCCAAACCGGTCTATTGTAAAAAGGGTGCTCCACTCTCAGGACATATGATTGGCACTTTGCTAAAAAATCACAAGCAACTTTTAAAAATGCAGGCCTTTAAAGTACATTACTAATACTTGTTGCGATTATTAAATGAGAAGGCATTTTCATTAAGATGGAAATCCTGGCCCTGCTGAAGTCAATGACAAGATTTCTGCTGGGTTAGTGGGAGCCTGGGTTCCTTCGTCTGTATTTTAATGGCATCACAGCTGATTCTCCAGGGGAAACAATTAAACTTCAGGAAAAGATTATATTTTCCTTAAATTTTGCCTTTCCAAATGATTCTTGCCCCCTTCAGCTATCAGAAAATCTGAGTATAGATCTCACTTGTAGCTTATGGCCTTACCTAAGGAAATAAATAAAAATAACAGGGCAGAAATCCCTTCCTATTGCTTAATAAGTGGTTTTGATTTCAGAGCCAGCAAAGGCAGTGGTTTTAATTGAATGAGTAATGTTTTTTCACGATTCCTGATCTTCTGTAAATTAATTACTTACTGTTTTCAGCAGCACCCATCTGTGACAAGCGTGATTAGAAGACTGAGTCAATTATGAGATCACCCCAAATTTATACCAAATGGAACAGGAGTGAGGGAGCAGCTGCCTCAAATGTAAGGTGAAAAGATTTTGAAGCTACTTCACATCCCCAAGTAAGCAGACATACAACCTGAATTCTTGTCCTATGAATCACATTGTGCCTAACAATTTTTTTTTTTCCTGTGGTTTGCTTTACAGAATAAATGAAGCTTGCTTAGGTTCTTTTGTCCCCAGTAACCTTGCTAAAACCATATAGCCACTTCTAGCCTTTATGTCCCCTTGTTTTCAGATCCTGGTTATTTTTTTCCCCTGCCTTTTCCAGAACTCTTCTCAAGGGTATTTCATTTAAGGTCTCCTTTCTTCTCTCTCACACAAAGAGATGACTAAATGTAACATCTCAAAAGAAACTAGTTCTGAACTGCTCATCACCTAGGGAAAACATTCTAAAAGGTTCTTGAGAGCAAACTGTAGAGAGAAATTGGTACTCTGTAGAGCTAATATAACCATGTGCTGTGAGGATACTGGGTTTGGAAAAATATACTGCTTTCAGAAATTCCAGAAATGAACTGCTGCAGAAAATGTGATGCTTTTGATTACATATTGTATGGTTTAGGTCTGAAGCACGCTCTGTCATTTCTTTGATCCTTAGAAAAGATCCCAGACATTGTTCAGTGTTGATTGGGAATAATGAAGCTTCTCTGATCCTATGGAACTGCACTGGTGTTCTGTTTTTCATGTAAAGTGTGTGTAACCAAACTGTGTTAAATCACGACAGTGTGCATGACATCCCACATCAAACAGGTCTGTTTCAGATCCATGATTGCAGCAGGCAGCCAAGGACCAGACCCCCAGCTGGAGAAAACTGCTTGAGGCCTCTTGATTTTAATGGGTGGCTGCTGAGCCACGCCACTCCAGCATCCGGCCTCCTCATCTTGGGAGGCAACTAATTACAGCAAATAATTAGGTTTCCTCATCCTCACCAGATCCATTCAGGGATCTGGTTTTAGTACTCCTTCCACAATAGGTCATCTGCACCTTCAAAAACTCTTCAGAAGCCCCTTCCTCCTGGTGATCCTAAAAAGCAGTAGTTATTTTTATTTTCAGTCTCACCATCTGTCAAAAAAAAAAAAAAAAAAAAAAAAAAAAAGCTATTTGTCTTATTTGTAAACTCTTCTGAGATGGTGAAAATAGATCTTTCAACACCTTCATATTTCACAGAGAGCCTTCAGGGTCCCTCTTTTTATTTATGAATGTCTACCTTACAATGAGTGGAAAACCTGTAACAACACATGCTAATAATGGTGCATCACAAAAGAACAAATGTCTAGCAAGTGTTTGCTTAGTCCAGCTCTACGGAAAAAAAACAAACTACCAACCCAAACCCCCAATGATTTCCAAGAACAAATGCCCACCTTTTCTATACTAGACTCTCTGTTAATTACAGCACAGCTGGTCTCATTTTGCAGCAAAAATTGCATCAAACTGTGTGATACAAAGCAACATGAACACATTCTTCCTACCTTTATTTAGTTGCCTACATTTTTAATAGATATTGGTTTGATACTGTGATTACAGAAAGCAAAAAGAGCCAGAGAGTCATTACCTGGAAAAATTCTTTTAAAGTGATTTAGCAACTTACTTGTTTCCAAACTACAGCTTGTAATAGGATATTTAACAGCTTAAAAAGGGAAAAAAAGGACAATTTTGAAGGCACTGAACTGAAGGATGGTGTTTAGAATTGTCTGCTGGTGCTGGGAAGCATAGACATAGTCTTTTTTTGGTCTAAAAAGACATACTTGGGAGCGAGGTGGTACAATATAAATTTTCTTCTTGTTCTGTTATACAAAAGTTTTTCTGGTTTCTCCTGCTCATGTGTCTGGGGCCTTATTCTAAACTGTATGTGGAATTGATGCCAGTGAGGGGGCTGTTTGAGTTTTCTGGAAACAAAATCATAAATTTTTGTTTATTCCTTGTTGAGAATGTCAGGGAATGAGGGGATGAAGCTGTCTGTGTGTATACACATACACTCCAGAGTAAGCTGCTCTTCTGTTTTGGTTAGAGCAGCTGATTCCCCAGATCTGCCATGGGCAAGATGTCAAGGTGAGGCAGTGGGAGGAGATGGCACCTGTGCTGCACATGTTCCCTAGCTGCCAGGAAGCAATGTTTGCAGTGCTTGATGGTCCAAAAAAAGCCCTCTAAAAGCCATTATCTGCTTCATGTAGACACTGCAGTCCTGTAAGTGCACAAGCTGGCCAGGAGAGCAAATAAGCAATGATCTTTCATAAAGCATCTGGTGCCAGAAAGCATCCCTGACTGGGGTAATTGCTTCAATCTCCTGTGGAAGAACTGTCCAGAGCACCAAATAAACAAGCAGCTGCCAGTGGATTTCCATGTGAGAAAGAATTTGCTCTGCTATACTCAAATGGCAGCTTGGAGAACTCACCAACACTGTGCATGAAGCTCCTACCAATGTGTAAGATGAACACAAAGATGCATCTTATCCTCTGTGCAAAAAGGACTCGGATGGATTTTGTGTTGTGATGTCTTATTGATGACTGTCAGTGTCAGAATCCGTGAGTTTATGTAGTGGGACGGTGTCAAGTCATGGGAAGGAAGAGCCTGGGAGAAAAAAACCCAAAGAAATAAAACTGCCTGTCTCTTGTCAAAACAACCCTTTGATGATTAGATAAGTGACAAAAAATGGGAAGGAAGGGGGCGACAGAGCTGCTGCCTTTCTGAGATAAAATAAGCTCCCTCACTATATGATTCTAAAACACAAAATCTTGAACAAATGTGGTTCCCAAGGAAGAGAATAAGATGACCTGATGGCTGCTAAAGCAACGAGATAAATGATTCAAATGAACATAAAGAACAGCACAGTGAGAGGAACAATATTTAGAGATGTGTGCATGAGCAGAAGGGAAAACTGCTGTGACACAATTAATATTTCTATCAAGACAGTGGGCCAATCTACGGCACAAGAAGGAGGTTCAACATTTTTGGGGGACTCTCAAAGTGGATTTAACTTCATAAATTGAGAGACTGAAATGTTTCTTTGGAAATTGTTCTTTGCCCCTGTTCTCAGGCAGTGCCAAGAGAGAAACCCACAGCAGATGAGATATGAAAAGAAAAAAAAAGAAGAAAAGAAAAGCACAGAGGTTTTAAATCATCTCCATGATGAAACAGAACTTAAAAATACCAAGAACCAGCTACAGGACAGCTAAGAAGTAATTAGCGAGCACAAAATACTGTTCAAAAGACCAAAATGAAATAGACTGTCTTCACTCTATTCATCTCTTCCATCTGAGCAGATTTCCAGGGATGAATAAGGAAGAGGAGGGAGTGGCACTCAGGTGTTGGAAGACAGTTAAATGTATGAATAGCTGGACACATTAAAGAAGTTGTGAGAGAAAAGCCCAAGCAACATAGTTGGAGCACTGAGCAAAATATACAAAGAAAACTTTTGGACTAAGTGTAGATGGACAAAGTCATGTAGTCCATCAATTTGTCTTTTGCTGTCCTTTGATTTCTGTTATACTAAAGGAAATGCTGTTTAGTTACATTCTCCGTAAATTGGCAAGTTTGCATCAAAGATAACAGATTTCGCTTTAGTATCTCTTTGTAACCCAAAAAAGTTGCATTTACTGAAATATTTGACTAATGGTACAGGACATAATGTGAAATCAGAGCTAACACTTAGACGTAGATGATTAAACCAGTATCAGGACAAACAGGACACGGAGAGAGACCTTATGTGATAGCTTGACTCTGGCTGACATCACAGCAAACCAAGTTAGTTTTCTTTGGATCATCAGTATGTTTTTCAAACAAATATTTGCCTGATTCCTCACTTGGAGCAATATGGAAGCAGGCATGTACAGAGAAAACTTCAGCCACATCAAAATTCTAAGTCCAGTGAAGCATTTCAGGCGTAGGCTTGAGTACCCCATGCCTCTAATGTGACCTGATATTGAAGTGTGGGAACTGCCATCTGAGCAGCTCCTTTTTGAGGCATGGCAGATCCTACATGCTTCAGAGGAGGCAGGTGAACATTCATCAGAAGGAAACATGGAGGTTGAAAGAGTCCAGCTTCCTGCTGTTAGAAAGCAGGGATTCTCCGCAGCAGCACTGAGACTTAATCTCTCCAACTAGGTGGTCCACCATTATAGAGTTGCTGACTTCATGCTTCTTGCAGAAAGCTCCTTATCCTTTCTCTCCTGAACTCCTAACCAGGCCTGTAGGCCCCATTTTCCCATGGAAAAGAAATAAAAAAAGGAGTCAAGTTCACACATCAGATCAGCTTCCATCCTCCAAATGCCAGGGAATGTGTCTAACTCAACGATATCACAACGACTGGAGCTGTTCTCAATATGGATGTACCTAACATGCACGTATATTAAGTCAAAAACTGTGGGGAAGAAGGGAAGAAGACCAAACCAAAGCCCAAATCACCTCTAGCATGATCAAGCTTTCTAGAATTTTGCCAACTAAAAAATCTGTGAGGGGGAAAATTTCACAGGAAACAGCACCATTGAAAATATGTTTGTGAGAGAATGGTCAGTCACAGAATCACAGAATCACAAACATTTATGAGTTTCTTTAAAAAAAATAATGATTTTCTTTAGAAGGTTTATATTACTCTTTATCAATGAGTGTACTGTACTGATATCCGTAGGAGTAATCTGGACTGTACAATATTATCCTTTGGAAAGTGCTGCTGTTCTGAGCAGTTCTAGTGGGCAGGCTTGATATGGTTAGCAAGGTCAGTCTGCAAAATCCTTCCTGCCTTTTTTGGATTCCCTCCCTCTGGATTCTTCATAAAACCTGCACTGTATATAAGCAGGAGACTACGGCTTATCAATTCTGTTCCATTTCTTGGGAAACAATCAGCAAAACCTTGTGAGCTGTCTTCTTGCTGTTTTTTTACACCACAGCAATTTTTGCAGCAGAGGATTGCAGTGCTGATTTTAGCATAAATCATTAGTCATTATTTCTTTCAGCAAAGACTTTGACAGCTTGCTGTAGTGTAGCGTAGTGTAGTGGAATATTCCACAGGATGACAAAGCAAACATATGTTCAAGGATCTGTGCAAGATGCTAATTGCAACAGGGCATGAGGACAGGTGTGGGAACATGGTGTAGTACACTACACACAGACCATTCCATTCTCCAGAGGTCTTGCACTTCGTTTATTTTTGGGAAGATATTCTGTAAAACTATCACAGATGGGAAGGAGAAGAGAGAAGCAGAATTGGCAGCATTTTATGATATTTTACACTACCGCAAGACAGTAGGGAACTCTGGTTCATAAAGTCAATCAATATTTAAGGTTCTTCTCTCTCAATGCTCACAGCCAGAAGAGAGGTTTTGGCCATCCTGTTCCCCCATCTGTACACCAGTTCAAAATGAATCATCTGCACTAGTGGACAGTGAAGAGAGAAAGTGCTTCCACACAAAACAGCTTTTTTAAAGGAAGCCTTTAAAATTAAAGCATGGCCATCTGCCATGGTAAAGCTTAGATAACACTTTTCACCTTCAGAGAGAGCTTTACAGGCATTGACTAATTAGTCCTTGGGACCTAAGAGGACACTTTTTCCCCCACCCAATTTAGACTGAGAAGACAGCAGGGGCATCTTGTATCCTGGGGCAGGAATTTAGGCTCCCTGCAAGGCAGGAGAATTGCAATCCTTCTGTAGTAGTCAATGCTTTCAAGCAGGGGGGTGTAAAGTTAAGCTCACTTATGCACTTGTGACAAATTAAGGGCTTGATTTTTTTTCTTTTTTTCCCCATAACTGCTGCACAACCAGATGATTCTATTGGCTTATAAATACTAAATGTCCAACTTGAATAGGAGCTGCAGATGTTCAGTCTTTTCACTGTTAAGAAAGGTGTGAGTTAGACATCCACAGTAAAGAGTCCATTGATTAGTTAGCTGAACTGGAAAATATTTCCCATGCTCTGGATGTTTTTGTGTTGATTTGAAAAATATTATATTTTTAATTAAATATAATTAAATAATTCAAATATATTTATTTCATACATATATTCATATAAATATTTTAATTTTTTTAAAAAAAAATGTGGTACCAGAATGACCTTCTGGTACTCCAATTTATTTTATTTTATACTGAATAAAATATTTATTTTTCTGAATTGTTTTGAAGAATAGGAATTTTATGTCTTGAAAGGTCACAAGCTTTGCCCTGTTTTGTCATTTAGAAGTGCCAGACTAAAAATTTTCTTCTTCTTTAAAAAATAATGTTTTAACCCAAAGTATCCATCAAATTTGTTGGAATACATGAGGAGTTGTTGTTGACTTAAAACCACATTTCAGCAAATAGATCATTCTCCTGTCTCTGACCTCAGGCTTGGAAACTGAACTTGTGACATTCACAGGGTGATGGTAACTCTCCAGATGAAAACCTTGGATTCAAACTCTGCTGGTTCAGGCCAGGGCATTTGGGGGACTGCAGCCTCCAGTCATCTGCTTTGCCCTTTGCCAAAGATTATGAGCTCCACAGCAAATAAAATTTGCCACATAGCTACAGCAGCTCATAAATAATTGTAAATACCCATTTGCAGTTTATCTTTAAATGCCAGGCTGTGGACCAAGGCTGCTGCTTCCTTGTCTGTACCAGGCTGACTGACCAAGCCCTATCCTGACTCTTGTCCTCCTCTCCACCCTCATCACCGTCATCTGGGAAGGAAACCTGCCCCAAAGCCTTGCCAAAGGGTGGCCTTGCTTAGATCAGGTAAAGAAGGTGGGAAAGGAACATGGAAAAATATTGAGAGGCACAGAAAATTGTCAGGTAGAAAAGATGTAATGCAGTGACCACAATGTATTAGCAATGAAAAATATACATGAAAGCTCTAACTTCAAGGCCTTGACAATAAAAAGAGACAGCGCTTTGTGCTGTTGAATAAAAGAAGGATGGAAAAGAGAAAAAACAACAGGAGGCATGAAAGATATAAGTACTTAAGAGAATCATATTAAAACATGAGGGAGTAAGAATAATTAATCACCTTCATCAGCTTATAACAGGACATAATGTTACCTACAAGACCTTTGCCTGGGCTTTTCAGAGTTCCTCTAAATCTGTACAATCCAACAATGATGTGAATAGTACATAAGACTTAGAGCTTTTCCACTTCTCTGAAGAATTGCATGCATTGAAGTGAGTTGTTTGGAAAATCACCAGTTTTTGTATGTGTTTATCCTAAATGGACATTATGTAGGATACTGTGCTATCTAAGGAATGTGTGCTCAAAGGTTAGGATGCTTTAAGAAGTTCTTTTAAACCAGCTCTGAAGCGTCATGAATTTTTTTGGCAGGGACAGGCATTTTCAGCCATGAGCATTACACTCCTCAAGAAATATGCAAAATAAAATGTGACAGCAGGGCAAAATATTTTATAGGCAAAGTGACTTTCCGTAATAATGGAATAATAAATACAGGAGGGAGAAAGGCCAAGTGCGAATGCTGAAATGTATTCACAAGTGCATTTGTGCTGCTTCTGCTGCTGATGGAGTGCCACTTGTTTGTGTGGGTTCATTCAGTGAGGCAGCTGGAGTTAATCACCTCATTAGAGAAGTGGGCATCCAGCATACCTTGGGAGCAGTGTGTTTGTACTCTCCATCTATTGCTACTCTGCTGCTAGCACTTGCTGTTGATCGATTAATATTATGAAGGAATTAGAATGGATGATAGACAGAACAGTCTGTCATTTCCAGCAAAAAAGTGAAAAATCTGTCAAAAGACTTCTGAGTAAGTCCTAGGGAGAGTTTGCTAGTGTAACCCTATTTGTCATGCTGTGACCTGGGACAGGAGAATCTGAGCTTGATTGGGAGTGATTCATGCTGTGCCATTGCTGGAGACTGACATTACACTGCTTCTGTGATTTTGTCTGTACCTGCTTGTTTTCCCTACATGTTAAACTCTGCATTTTGGGGAAAGGGTGGCATTTATCATGAGTTGGGTAGTGCTTACCTTTCTTGCT
Source organism: Zosterops lateralis (assembly GCF_965231275.1). NCBI lineage: Eukaryota > Metazoa > Chordata > Aves > Passeriformes > Zosteropidae > Zosterops > Zosterops lateralis. The sequence continues at coordinate 49,041,800 of NC_139762.1, read as the reverse complement.
TATTGAAGCCCTTTTTGCCTTTGAGCAGAGCTCCTCCACAGAAAGAATGGAACATTTTATAAGGGCGCGTAGCGATAGAACAAAGAGGTTTGGTAGATTTGGATTAGATATTAAAAAGAAAAGCTGTACTATGAGAGTGGTGAGGTACAGGTTTCTGGAGAAGCTGCGGATGCCCCATTCCTGGAAGTGTTCAAGGCAGGTTAAACAGGGTTTTGAGCAACCTGGTCAGGTGGAAGGTGTCCCTGCCCATGGGGCACCCAAGGGCAGATAGATGACCTTTGAAGTCTCCTACAACCCAAATTGTCCTATGCGTTTACAATTCTATGAACTTCTCTTTAATATTAAAGATCTGTAGTAGTACGTGGCATGGCTTAGTACTCTTCAAACCTCAACAGCACATACAACATAGCTGCTAAACTGATAAAAATAGGCCACTTTTATCAAATATTAATCTGTATAGAAGACAAGGTGACTATTACAGAAGATGGGTGAATATTAAAGAGGGTTTTCATCCTGTTGAAAGACTGAGCAGTCCCTAAGTTTTGGAGTTTTTCTTGTCTAAGTTTTCTATAGTTTTTGTACTGGCCAGTAATGGCATTATCTTACAAGGATAGCAGAGGGGTAAAGAGGTAGAAATTTCAATCAAAATGCAGTGAGTGTCTTCACAAAGCTAGGTTAGTTAATAATAACTGTGCTGCAGTTGTAACAGAGGACCCCAAATTAAATTGGAGTTGAAATATATTGGTTATCTACAACCACACAGAGAAAAAAAAATATGTCTTGGAGAACTTAGGGCCTAAACTGACAAATTTAAAAAAAAAAAAAACAAAAAACAAAAAACAAACAAGTAAACAAATCCTCAATAACAGAAAAAAAGGAAGGAAAGGAAAGGAAAGGAAAGGAAAGGAAAGGAAAGGAAAGGAAAGGAAAGGAAAGGAAAGGAAAGGAAAGGAAAGGAAAGGAAAGGAAAGGAAAGGAAAGGAAAGGAAAGGAAAGGAAAGGAAAGGAAAGGAAAGGAAAGGAAAGGAAAGGAAAGGAAAGGAAAGGAAAGGAAAGGAAAGGAAAGGAAAGGAAAGGAAAGGAAGAGATGGAGGACGAAATTAAATCTTAAAACTCATAGAGTTCACCCATAATTCTGTGATGAATTAAGGGATTACACTTGAGTCAAAACCCAGGAGTCCCATTCCCTGGCTGCCCAGCTCTATCCTTTCAAGATGAGGGAATAAAAGGAAGATTAAAATGAATAGAAAAAATATTGATATTTAAATGTGGTTGAAACACGTAGGAGGCTGTATCATAAAATGTTACAGACATTAGGAAAGTCACTGTGTGGCAGAGAAGAAAACATGGCATTCGGCAAACAACTGTTATGTCTTGGAAAGGTGATCCAGTGCCTTCTCCAAGGACTTTGGATAAACAGCTGATGTTACACAGAGCAAGGGGGCAAGCCCTGCCAGCAACCACACAACAGCAGCTGGCCAGGGCTGGGAGCCTGCCTGGTTGCTTTCTTTTGTCAAAGTGCACAACTGGAGGCCATGGTCTGCTCCCTGAGATGACTGATAATCAGCATCCCATGCCCTAGGCCAAGCATTAAACACTTTTTTTTTTTTTTCATAATTTGAGGATGATCCAAAGCTGTTTCTACCCAAAGAGCTATTTCTCCTCACATCTGTGATGGATGAATCAAACCCTGAGGATGGAGGGTGAAAGCCACACTTACTGGGCTGTTCCTTCTATTGAGTTTTATTTTATGAAATTATAAAAATAACATTTAGCTTGCACCAGTGTCACAGTGAAATGCCTGGTCTCTTTTAAACTTTTCTGGTTAGGACCAACATATGACAACCATTGGGCAGCTCCAATGGCTAATTGTTTCCACTACAACAGAAGAGAAGCTCCCCTGAAGTTCAGAACTTGCTGAAACTTCAACATTAAATTGCGTGGGTTTTTTTTTTTTTTTTTTTTTTTTTTTGTTGTTGTTGTTGTTGTTGTTGTTGTTGTTGTTGTTGTTGTTTTTTGTTAGTTTGTTTTTTATTTGTTGTTGTTGTTTTTCTTAAATATTTATAGCTCTTTAAAATTTTTTCTTCTTCACATAAAAGCAGACTGAATAAATTACTTCCAGATTGTATTGCTCATGAAGATGAGTGTTAAAAGCAAATACTTCTGTATTTTTCCTGTTCAGGTACTACGTATTGAACATGGTGTCCTACAAAGTGGTTATTCTCTGTCTCTTCACCCAAATATTCACCTAAGCTGATTATGCTACACAAAGTTTGACACATCTGAAGGACAGGATGCCATCCAAAACAGCATGGGCAGCAGGGCCAGGAAGGAGATTCTGCCTCTCTGCTCTGGTGAGACCCCACCAGGAGAGCTGCATCCAGCTCTGGGATCCCAGCACAGGAAGGACATGGACCTGTTGGAGCGGGTCCAGAGGACACTGAGATGGTCAGATGGATGGAGCATCTCTCATACAAGGCAAGGCTGAGAGAATTGGGTTTGTTCAGCCTGGAAAAGAGAAGGCTTTCATGGTGACATAATTGTGACTCTTCAATATTCAAAGGGAGTTTATAAAATGATGGAGAAGGACTTTTTATAAGAGCATGTAATGACAGGACAAGAGGCTTCAGACTGAAAGAGAGTAGGTTTAGATTATATATGAAGAGGAAATTCTATTGCTGTGGGAGTGGTGAGGTACTGGAACAGGTTGCTCAGAGAAGCTGTGGCTGTTCCATCCCTGGAGCCCTGTTCAAGGCCAGGATGAAGGTCTGAGCAACTTGGTCTGGTGGGAGGTGACCCTGCCCATGACAGGGGCGTTGGAACTAAACATCTTTAATGTCCCTTCCCACCCAAAAAATTCTATGAATCTATGATTCTAACTCCTGAAGAGGTTACTAAAGGCAAACTAAAATACAGAAGAGCAGTAAGTGGCAATAAAAGCAGTTTGCCTTTCTTCATAGAAATACATTAGGTTAATGGCCACTCTTGACCTCTTCATTTTCTTGCTTGGCCATGCTTGGATTTCACAGCTAGTGTGATGATCATAAGTATTATAATTATGCAGTCTTAACTTCTGATAATTATCCTAATGTAGATATATAACCAGATGAGGTGGAAATAAGTCCATAAACAGGCCAAAACTACTTTTTAGAATGAGACTTCCTAGGTTACTTAAAACCATTCCTACATGACATTTATTTCTTTCTTCATTAAGCTGGCTATTCTGCAAAGGTCGTCACTTTCTTGAAATACAAATGAATATGCAAAAGCAGATTTTGAAAGTCTGAATAGGTACACTAAAACTGAGTCATAATAAACTTTTCGTCATCCTGACCTAGTGTAATTGTCCTGCACCAAATGCATGTATGTATGGTATATATGAATATAAAATTCCTACATATAAAAAGCAAACCAGTAACCATAATTTAGGGACTCAGGCATGGACATCTGCAAGCATACTGCATTTTAGAAAAATGCAGAAGCTTGAAGCTTCTGATACAGTCCATATTTATTTATGTCATTTTTTATGAATTTTGGTCAGATCTTCATTACTAATTAAAAAATATCTACTAGTCTATACATGCACAGTTCAGATACTCATTTTTTTTCATGTTCATTCTTTATTCTGTTGCAGAATAATTTACCAGAGAGGAAGGTTCATCGCAGCACTGTCACCAGTGGAAGGAATGGCCCAATAAGCATGGTTTTCATATTTTGTTCCCAGGGCTTAACTCACCCCTCACAGAAATGAACATATGAATAGACAAAATATTCTCATTTAAGCACAATAGAGAGTTAGTATTGTTAAAGTAAAGGGAAACTTATCTGTGGATTCTAAGAAGTAAAAATGTAATAATGATTCTTTATCTTGTTTCTATATCAGAGACAGCATTGTGGTATGCTTTAATGGTTATGAACATGGTTCTGTAGGTAATTACTTATACGCCATTAAAATACTGAGATTCATAAAGCCTTATGCACACTAAAATCCAACCATCTTTCCTATTGTGTAACAAAGGCAATCCTGGATAGCTTTTGCATCAGGAAAGTTTTGGCCCGAAGTACTATAACAAAACTTAACTTCTTCAAAATTTGTCAGGAACTCTTTTATCTCGGGATCTAAGGTGTTCACTGTCAGAAGTTTCTAATGGCTTTGATGATCTCTTCAGTTTTGGGATCAGTCAAGGGAAGATTTCAACAGGTCAGGTTTCTACAGGTGATTAGCACCTACTGGACTATCCTGAAATTTCTTTGTTGTCAGCAGAGCTATGCAGTACCTCTTCCTGGAAATTCTTTAATCTATCTATCTATCTGTCTGTCTGTCTGTCTGCCTATCCATTTATGTCTCTAAGGCTGTAGCTGAAATAGGCACACAAATTAAAATGTTTCATTTTTGGTGTTTTCTGTTTCTGCGCTCCCTCTTCTGGCTTTCTAGAATTATCTAGCAAGCATCTTATGCTCATGTCTTATGATCCACTCTGTTGTTGGCTGTAAATGCATCAGTTGTGAAGTTAAGGTGCACTTTTGTAGCAGACATCAAGAAAGTGACTACTCCTAAATAAATCAGGAAATTACCATAGCAGCCAAGCAGTTCTGTATATATCTATCCTGAGTAGAGGTTCCCTGGAATTTGTAGACCAAAAGTAATCTCAATCTGGGTACAATGGGTACCATACTATGGACATTAGATAAGAAGAGGAATAAAGAGGAAGTTTCATTGGAATGCATTCTCCAGTTTTCTAGCTTGTTCTCTTGAACTGTGCAGTAGAATTTTGTATTGAATTTTTTTCCCAGAAACTAGTAGATTTTTTTTCACAAGTTTTCTTCTAAACTTTGTTACAATAGCACTGGTTAACTAACATTCTCCTGCACTGTTGAAAATCCAACTGTTATGGTAATATACAGCTGAAATCAATTTTAATGATTTTCATTGCAGAGCATGAGAGAAAATTGAAACACGGAGACTGAAATTTTGCATTTTTAATATTGCTCACTCTTAATATTCTTTCAGACATCTTTCTTAACGCCATATATCTGTATGTTTACCTCCCTTGTGACCACACTGGAAAACTGGCCTGAGCCAATACTGGAAAATGAAATAAACACCACTTCCCTGCACACCTTATGTTATACCTATTCTGCCCTTTTCTAAGTTGTAAACACTCTGGTTTCTACGTGAAGCACCAAAATGTATGTTACAAATGCAGGGGAAAAGTCCCAGAATTATGGAAACTGTTCAAATGCAAACTGAATCACCATTTACTTGCTGTGAATATTATCCCTCTTTCAACAAACTGTGGATCTGTAAGAAACTCTTGAGATGGTTTGATAAGTGTTTTCAGTGTATTTAATAAGAAATATATTACATATGGACCTCACTTTCAGTGTTGAAGTTCTACCTTAATAAAATAACTTGAAAATGTGTTTCAAAATGTGTACTTTGTATGTATCCATTTCAGTATGCAAAGTCCAGCTTCTCCATGAATTTCAGCACTCAAGGAGGTCCTAAAACTCAAAGGCTTTAGAGAAATGTTACTTGATTGAAAGGAATTCCTGCCATGGAGAAGTTTCAGGATGCAGAATGGTGATGTTTCTTTCCCCAGCTCCCCCAGTGTTCATTGCTGTCACCCATGCCACACACCTGCCTGAAAGCTGCCAGAGGAGGGGTGACCAGGCAGGCAGTTTCTACATGCATGAAAAGGAGCTTCTGTGGTTTGGGGGTCTACTCTTAGCCCCTGTCACTTAGTGGAACCTCTGCTCTAGTCCTGAAAATACAGTCAGCTGTGACTCAGGTGAGTGATGCCATTTGCTGCCTCACACCTGCGTATTTGCTCAGATCTAACACATAGTGTTTGCTTAGATCTGGTGTATTGCTGCCATGGTGCATTACAGTCTAAGTAGGGAATGAAGTCCCATTCCTCTTCTGGAGCAATTCTGCTGGGTATAAAATCCTAGTAAGCGGCTGTGGGACTTTCAGAGAAATGAGCCTCTTAAATGTCAGCTGATGCATAACAGCGTTATTGTGGTTTGAAGACTTGGGTGTTGCAGGAGAGCGGTTTTATGGGAAATCACTGGGAATTATTACCCTGCATAATGATCCTCTTGTACATAATTATATGCAAGATTAGAATCAGCAATTCTGCAGGTTTTGGTCTTCATGTATATGATGGGAATGGGATAGTTCACAATAAGTCAATTTTGTTACGCCGTACAATATAAGTTGCTGCAGCAAAGCCAGGCTTCATGGCTATCAGTTCTTATCAAAGTGAAATGTATGGGACTTCAGGAAAAAAAAAAAACAAAACCCAAACCAAACCAACAAAAAAAACCCCACACCAAAACCAACAAACAAACAAACAAAACAACAAACAAACAAACAAAAAAAACCCAAAACCCCCAAAAACCCAAAAAAACCCAAAAAAATCAAAACCAAAACAAAACAAAAAAAAATACCAACACCCAAAAAACTCACCCCACCACCCTCACTATCGAGTATTAGAAGATATAATTTGATGTTTTGCAGGGTAACATACCCTGTGTAGTTCACACAGTAACTGTGGGTTAAGGCATTAAGGGAAAATAAAACAAAACTTATTCATCACTTTTCTTTCAGAGAGACAGAGAACACAATCAGAGCTCTGATATTTGACTTTCCCAGCGAGCAAAAGCCACGACTCGGGCACTCATCTCTCCCCGGCCGCGGGGATGCTGGAGCTGCGGGCCCTGGAGCAGGCGGTACCCAGCGGCGGAGCCGGGCAGGGGATGCGGAGCGGGGCTGCGGCCGCCCCCTCCCGGCGGGGCCCCGGCCCGAACGGCCCGGCTGGGCCGGGCTGGGCTCCTCCAGTGGCTCCCTGGCCTCGGGGGCGAACAGACGTGGGGCGAACAGACGTGCGCCGCCGCAGCGTGCCCGCCGCAGGGCTGCTCTCTGGGAGGAGAAGCGGCATCAAGACATAAATAGCTATTCCGAAGGCAAGGAGGTAGCCCCAGATCGCTCATTTGGGAGCCGCAGGAGGCGCACCCCCGCGCGGGGGAAGCGGAGCGGAGGCGGGAGCGGTGTCGCCCCCCGCCCGCAGGTGCTGCCGAGCCGCGGGACCCTCGGCGGCGGCCGGCCTGCCCGGGGCTGCACATCGCGGCCCGGCCAGCAGGAGGAAGGAAGAGGAAGTGAGAGCGGCGGGTGCCTGTGCGAGCCCCGGGATGGGATAGCGCCGGGGGCAGCGCAGCTCAGCGCAGGGCAGCGAGGCGGCGGCGGGAGCGGAGCGGAGAGAGCGCGGTCCCGCGGCTGGAGCGGCCCCGCTGTGCGCCGGGGCGGGGGCGCTGCCCACGGCGGAGGTAGGACAGCCCCGGGCGGTGCGGGGCAGCCGGGGAGGAGGACCGGGACGCTTTAGGCTGTCGGAGAGCCCCGCACCTGCCCGGGCCAGCGCCGCAGCCGCTCCCCACGGCGGCATTGCGGGGCGGGGGGCGGCCGCGGTCGCTGCGAGGAAGAGGAAGCGCAGCGCGGGGCTTGTCAGCGCGCCGGGGCCTCGGACGGCGCTGCCGGCGGGGGGGCGGCCCGGCCCGGCCCGACCCGCCTCGCACAGCGGCTCCTCCCGCCGCCCTGCCCTCTCCGCCGGCCCCCGCTGCCACAGCCGCCCGCTTCTCCCCGCCGCGACTTCGCCTCCTCCTCCTCCTCCGCTTCCTCCGGCTCCGTCCCCGCCTCAGCCCCCTCCCGTGCCCCGGGCAGCCCTGCCCGCCACCCGCTGCTCCTGGTGGCCGGGGGCCGCTGGCGAGGGGCGCGGACGGAGCCGCGCATCGCCGGGCGCGGGGGGTGAGTGCCGGCGGGACCGGGGCGGGGGCGGGAGCAGCGTGAGGGGCAGCGGCCGCGGCCGGAGCCCGGCGGGTTAATGCGCCGGGTCAGGCCCGGGCGGAGACCGCGGCCGCAGCAAGTGTCCGCACCGCCGCGGGCGCCGCTCGGGAGGAGAAGGCTCAACTTTGAAGCAAGTGCATCCCCGCGGGCAGGCGGCTCCCAGCTCGGTGTCGGTACCCAGCCGCCGCCTCCCAGGGCATGCCTCCCGCTCCAGCCGGCATCCCAGAGCTTCTCAGGGGGTGGGAGGGGCTGCGTGTGCTCCTTTTCCTAAGTTTATGCTCACACAAGTGATCAAACTGCTGATGATTTTCAGATGAAATGATTGTTCTGAAATGTGGGTGGTGATTATGCAAAGCCACAGTGTGTGCAGCCTTGTAAAGCAAGTGGGTACTGGGTCTAAAAAGTTACATTCATGAAGTTTTTTTGGCTCAAAGCCTTTGCAAAGTTTATTTTGAATATCTTTTCCTTGCAGAACTAATACAACCGTTCAGCTCTCCCCCGAGAATGGTGTAAAGTAAATATAGGAGTTCCTGAAAAATAACAGTGAGTACATTCAAATCATCAACGTTTTGTTGTTAACTTTAAAAGAATATCTCTTAACCTGCCAAGGCTCAAAATGTGTAACAAACAGGGAGAGAATGCCAATGATAATAACGGTGCAGGAAATGTACCGTGTGTTAATTGCTTTAGTATAAACATGGTTGTCTATGAGCTGCGTTTCATGATACTGCAGTTATGGTGCAATTTCAGCAAGAGATGTTTTAAAGTGTATTCATTAGCAAATGGGATTTCTTTTGCTTTTATCCCTCAGCTGCCTGATTGCCCTTGGTTAAAGTATTTGTCTTTTGGGAAGAGAGGGAAACTGAGTAAGAACTGGGCTGAGTCCTGTATCTGTGACTGGGGATGTTGTTTCCTCCTCTTTCTCCTTGTCTGTTTCTCCTCCTTTCCCCCAAATGCACGCACACATGCATGCCATCTCATCTTCAGTTATATAATCTTGTAGACATTTATGGATCATTCATTGTTCGCATTAGTCCCATTCTTTCCATGTCATTCCTGCTTGATTGAGTGGCTTAAGCAGAATATTACAGAGGAAAGAAAATATATTGAAATTTGCATAAAGTTCTTCCAGTTTGAGCTGCAAGTTTGCTTTCTTTGAAGGTTTTCTTTCCCCAATTCCCACTTTTTTTTTTTTTTTTCTTTTTCTTTTTTTAGCTGTGTAAGTAGGTGGTAGGGATCTAATCTGATGACCAGTAACTAGATAAGGAGGAGGAACAGCAGCGGTGACAGCTTGCTGGTAAAAGTCCCTCTTGTTTACTGTTAGCAAAATATCCATTAACACACGTCATAAAGCTGTTAGAAGTACTGCAGCAGCTTTTAAAACTCACCAGTCAGAGAAAAGAAAGATGGGTATGGTTAAAACAGGAACATGATGTGAAATGGGTATTAGTAAAGGATACTGTCAGTGCATCTGTCTGTGGATCTGAGTGTGAGAATTGACTTGTCTAGAGGCAAACCTGAATCACAATTTATTCATACTGGAAGGGTTGCATAGGGGTAGTTGAGTTTATTTTCTCTCTCTTTGTAATCTATTTGAAACTCACTGTGCACTACAATACACCTGTCTTATCTGTGGTTTGCGACTTTGCTTTGAGTATCATTGTCTGAGGACTTGTTCTGATGAACGATTTGCTGATGGGGCAGCAGGGGGGAGGAGGGGTAGAGGAAAGAGATCTGATTTCTGTACTTACCGTTTTGATATTTTTCCTTATACTCTCCATATGCCAGGAAAAAACTTATTAGGCGCTCAGACAGGTTTTCCGGAGGGGAGAGGAAAAACTTACCTGCTACTCTGTAGCAGTCTTGGTAAGCAAATGTATCTGCAGTTCTGCAGTTGTCATTATATAACCCAACCATTGGTGCTCTTAAAAGCAAGTGCTTCTGTATTCTTGCTGTTTGGGTGCAACGTGTTGTGTTCTCCTACAAAGTTATTTTTTAATACCCTTTTACCCTGGTCATCATCAAAAAAAGCTTATTATGGCATGTAAAAGTGTAACTGTTGCTGAAACACTGCTGTGTGCATGGAACTTCCTGACAGCAATGCTGTGAGGTAGTGAATTGCAGATCAAGAGTAACGTGGTGCTACACCCTTCCTTCCGCTCTTTGTTTTTTTCTACCTAGTAGAAGTCCCTTTGATTTTAAGGTTTGGGCTCACAGACACACGTTCTCACAGTGTCCAGCCTACAAAGTGGTGCTGGAATATGATCTCATGTTTTCCATGTTGATGCACAGGGAGCAGAGCTCCCATGTTCACACATAAGACTTGTTGCTTTCTTCTTTTGGTACTCTAGATGGCTTCAGTATGTGATGGAGTGAGTGGCTAATGCCTATAGATTTAAGTGTAACTAGGAAAAGGTTTCCCCAGATCTCTGCCAGTGCACCTGCACACTCACATGCAGTGTTCTCCTGTTCCAATAACAAGCTTTTCTTGTTGGTGGCAGTTTTTTGTTTTGTTTTGATTTGATATATTGCCAGCCACAATGTTGCTAATCCTGTGATTCTCAAATATGGATTTTTTTGGGGACTGAGATGAAGCCATCCAGTACAATTTTCCTCTCGAGCTGAGATTTTGCTGTCATTTGATAGTCAGTTTCCTTGAAATAAACAATCTCTTTAAAATTTACAAGCTCTCTTTGTCATGCTGTGCTGTGAATGTTCAGCATGCCCTTGTATTAAAAGAACTCTCCACATTTGTAGAAGGCGATAGGATTTTGGGAACCCTGGGAGCTAGAAAACATCATGTACTCTTGAATCAAGCAAAAGTACTGTTGTCTCTTCTGGTCTGTTTCTCTGCACTGTTATACCTGGCTCTAGTAGACTTTCTCCTCTGCTATGTCTCTGCACTGTCTGGAATGTGCAATTTGAGTGAGAATGGGTTGGTCAGATTTGACACCCCATTCAGCCATCATTCTATTAAAAAGATTCCAAATAATGAAAAAGTCTTTACAGTTACATTGTCTTTGTTGTTGTTAGAGCACTTGAATCTACAGATGGCTTTGTAACAGTTATCAGACCGCTGTTCAGCAAGGTATGTGCTGTATCTTTAAAAGATTTCCCTGCTTTGGGTGAGGTTTTTTTTTTTTTAAGTTTCTTGTATTCGTGGCAGGAGGAATGTGCCAAGTGCACATTGTTAAACTTGTGTCAATTTAACAGAGCAACTGTTTAAAGGATTAGAATAATTTTTCTTCTACTCAAGTCAGTCACCTTTTTTTTTTCCTTTTCTTTTTTCTTCTCTCTCTTCAAATATAACACTGGAAAAGGAAAGAGAAACTAAAAGCAATTTGCAGAAGTCAGAATGTTGGCAAGCATTTGATAGTACTGATCTAAGAGGTGATATTATATATGTGACACTTAAACAAACTGCATGCATATGGTTTTAGAGACATTAATGGAAGAAATGCTACAGACTTGCAGAGCTGTCTTTTGCTCAGCATTTTTGCATCAAGCTGTTTGCAAGAATTCGGTTTGGTGGTGTGATCTTTCATCATTGCAAGTGTGAGACACAAAAGAGAGATTGAAGATAATGCCATAACCTTCCTGCTAGCTTCCTATGTTTTCTGATCACTGTTAACATTGAAGAGGAATATTAATGAGAAATCTATGCTCCAGGGGATAGCTACCATGCTTCCTCTTCTCTCCATTTCAAATCTGACAGAGGAAAACTTCTGAGTTCTGGACAGACACTTAGTGGCTGGTGCCACAGGTGTGGTGCCCATCAGTAAGTAAGGTACTGATTTCTCAAGCTGCTGAGCAGATGGCTTTGTAAAGCACATGCCTGCACTCAAGAGCAAGGTGAACAGGGATTCACGTGGTGCTTGTTTGCAAACCCTTGAAAGTGCATTGATTTATTTTTTTTCTAATGGCAGGTTTCCAGTGGGAGTATTTGATTTGTCTGCAGTAGGCTTGTTGTCAGTGGCTGCTAGGAGAGGAAAGTTAATTGCTAGAAGTTAGTGGACAAGGCATTTTTTTGTTCAGCAATAAATTGCACCATGATGAAGACTTGTAGGTACTGCTGGTAGGGATCCCTTATAGAAGAGTGGTTTTGTTTATGTACAAATGAACTCACTTTCATGCGTTTCTAGGGAGTAGGCTATGGAACTCTTTAGAAAGCTGAGTATACTACCTGGAGATGTTATGCAAATATGATAAAGGACCTATTTTTACCAACTTTGAGGATGTAAGTCTTCTTACTGCTGTTTCTGCTGTGTTCCATTTACAGTAAAATAGCACTGCAAAACTCCACAGAAGCTAGCACCAGCAGAAGGGAGGGAGTGGGAACTACGAGTTAATGCTTAAGGGAAAGACTTCCCCTTTCAGATGGAATTAAGTTGATTTAAAATGTTTGTGAAACATCATCTTTGGTGAGGAGTCTGGGGATGGGGGAGGTGTGAGAGGGTGAAAAATGAGAAAACAAATTATTCCCAAACAGGTTTATTACCAAACTTTATCTGTCTCCTGACTATGTGCATTTTCTTTTTTGCTTCTGCTTTTCTTCTGATTTTTATTTCTTTGAGTTAAACTCTCCTTGTATCTTCTTCCTCTGTGTTTGCCACTTCTACTTTGGTACCTTATTCTTTGCTATTTATCTATCCCAGCTCTCATGATTTCAAAGTCTTTGCCCAGTCCTTAAATTCTTTTTTCTGGGAACCTTTAGATTTTTATTCACATAAATAATTCTATTTAAGATTTCCAAGAAAAGCTGTAGCCTGAAGTGTGTATCATCTTCTAGCTCAAAGGGTTTATTGTACATTCCTAATTTATGGTTGGCATATGAAGTATAAATCTAACTCTGAAAATCCATGTCATCAGGGACAGTAATTTCTTTATCAGCTAAATTGATGCACACATAATAACCTGGTTTTTTTTTTCTTGTTGAGCTTGCTTCAACTGAAAGGGAGGACAGGTCACTGCTTCTAAGAGAGCTTCAGATTCTGAAGATGTGATGGCATTAAACTCCCATTCTTTAATACAGGAGAGGAAGCTTGCTTGAAGATTATCTAATTTACCAGAGCTTATGTGGAAATCAGAGAGTGTGCACAAACCTGGACAAAATGCTCTGTGTAGACTGTATTTTTCTTAATGAAAATGTATAAAGTTGACAACCCATATCAAATACATCCAACATTTTGAAGTCATACAAGAGGAGGGATATGCAGGGTCTGACAACAGGCTCAAATAATACTGTCAGCACTTCAACCTACCTCCTTCAGCTGAGATTTTTGTGTGTTGTCTGAGATTAGATGACTGGTGCTTTTCAGAGGTGGTTTACTTCTAGCTCATTCTCAGCGTCATAGTAAAAATGGGAAGAGTCAAGTCTCCTGATGTAGTCTATTGGAAACTTCCATGAAATTCAGCATGTTTTTTTCCTTTCCTGTGACCACACACGTGATGCAAGTACTTTGTGCATTTGTTTGTGGACCTGAAACCCATCTCTATTCCTTCTGATGTTGACTTGATCTTTTATGTAGTAATAGGAGGTGCCTAACTGTTGGGGAGATAGGAGAGTGATTTTTATTTTTTAAATGTAGTTGAAACAATTTTTCCTATGTTTTGGAGTGATGGAATGAGTTTAGCAAAACCAGTGTTTCAATAAACTCCTACAAAATGTGGTTGTTTTAACACTTTCTTCTATAGACACAGATTTGTTTTAACTAACTATTCATATATTCTCAGAGCATGCATGCATTCTGCTGCTTGAATTTGCAGCTGAAGTTAAACTATTGCTAGCCTGTTTTTCATTCTCTTCAACCAATGTACATTTATCATATAGTCCAGCAGAAGTTTGAGAGATACGTGGGTTTTGGCAAAGATACCTCATGTTAGCAGTTCAGGCTTTCTGTCTGGCTAGACTGGCAGTTTGCAGTATTCTTCATTGAATCTTGTTGATGTGAACATAGCAGGGGTGACTCTTTAAATTGCTGTTTCATATTTTAGGACAGGCAGTAATCTAGTGAGGTTGGGTGATGAGGAATTTATAACAATTCATATAATACCCTCTGGCCAAACAATAAATTTGATTTGCACTTTTTTTTTCCTCTCATAATAAGAGGAGAAAAATGTCTATGACACAGGTTGATATAATGCAATTTTTACTCTTGGTGCCAATGAATGTACTTGTTACCTACCAGTGCAGTCTTTTCCATTGCTTTGCTTTCTGGTACAATTGCTGCATTAATTTTCATAGCAACAGTTGTGGCTTCAGCTGGAAATTGAAACCTAATAAATGTTGGCTCAGCACATGGACTTTTGGACAAACTTTTTCAGTAACACTGAGCCAAACCAAGTGAAAAAAAAAAAAAAAAAATTCCTAAGCCTGAGTACTTGTCCTTGGATTCTGGAAAAGATATCTGGTATACCCTTTGGTCGCTAGGCTGCTAAAACGTTAGAGTATTGGTGTTTGTCTTTTTTTCCTTTTTATTTTTTTTTTTCTCTCCCCCTCCCAAGTTTTCTTTTTTTTTTTCTCCTCCCTTCAAGCACCAGTGGACTCATCTGTTGAAACTCTACCCCCTGTGGTTCAAGTACATTCCTCCTATCAACCTTTTCACCCCACCTCCCACTGTCCGTCTTCACATATGCGCTGAAATCTCTTCTGCTCACCAAACTCACAAAATTCAGGCCTAGATGTGGGGTCTGATTCTGAGCTGTACTTAATGTAAGTCTAAAATCTCTTCTATAGATATGCATAACTTCTCCTGTTGTGCCTAATCTTCTTTTTCTGAGGGAAAAAAAAAAAAAAAAGGCAGAAAATCTGAGCAAGTCAGAAGTTCCATTGGAGACCAAAAGACACATTTGGTGTGGTGGTTGTAACTACTCAGAAAAAAGGAGAAAGGGGGAGAAAAAGGAGCCAGTCAACCAAAAAGTCTACAAAAAAATTTGAAAAGCTCTTTTTCATTTTGGATCACTTAAAACAATTCTAACTATATTTATGGCAAATGACGATTTGACAGCTGGTACCAGTTCCAGAAAATGAGGGAAAGGGCATTAAGAAAAAAGAGAATTAAGAAAAATCATTCTGACCTTGAAAAAAATACCCTGTTGTTTGTTCTTGGTTTTGTTTCTTTTCTTAAAATTGCAACTAATGTCAGAAGTGGGTTAGTTTATGTGGTCTTTTTTGAAAAGACCGATTTTCATATTTTGGAGCTAAAATTGAAACTTTTGTAAAAATGCAAACATGGAAAGCAATTTTGAAAGGAAAATCATCTCATACCCTGTGTTGCTCTGAGCCTTTCTTTGTCCTGGCTTTTTTCTCTGCCATATTTGGACAAAATGGAAACTTGGGCATCTCTTCTGCCCTCTGTATGAAATGGTGATTTCAGTCTGTATTTCTTGGATTAGCCTTAAGATGTAACCATATACAGCATCTTTCATAAACTTTCAAAATACCCAGTAGTTTGGGCTTTTATTTCTTGACCTGCTAAAAATAGCCCATTTTTTCTTTCAGCTACCTTAGGAATTTAGCTTGTTGGAAGAGTGTAAGGATAACAAGAGTTGGACATGTTATGCTGTGTTGGGATGACTTTCTGGAAGGTAGAGGTTGCAAAGACTGCATCCCCTGCAGCTGTAAGTGAATCAGAAGACATATTATGATAAAGGAGAAATGTCTGCTGAGGCAGAAGGGGAAAAAATATCTGCATAATTTTAAATCCAAGTTGGAATTTGAGTTCTATTTTGAAACAAATATATAAATAAAATCATCTTGGGCTGTTTACACTGGGATTTTAAATTGGTCTCTTGGCTCATAGGCCAGAGGGATCAAACCATCCATGATTCAATGGTGTGTGGATTGAAATTAAACCAATAAGTTTTAAGATTTTTTCCTATATGCTCTAAATTGCTTAAAATTTGTAAAATTATTAATTTTTCTTTAGAGATGGAGAAGCTTTTAACTTTGAATTAATTCTGTATAATTAATATACACAGATTGAAAAAAATCAACTGTACTGGCCTATAGGCTATGTTTTTTAATTAAAGGAATGATGGCATAAAGGAAAAAGCAGTTGGACTTCCCTCCTCTGAATCAGTACATAGAGAACCACCAAACTAGACTAGAAAATCAAACTTTAGTCAACTCATAGGTCCTTTGTTTCCAACTAATTGTTCTTGTGTTCATTGGTCTTCATAAGCTTGGCTAAGGCTTAAGCCTTGCTTTCCTGTCTTGAGGCTTTTTCCTCTTGATCTATTGAAATTCAGGATTGAGGGCCCCCTTTAGAGAACTGTCCTGTGGGTAGTTGTCTCCTGTGAAACAAAGAAGCCCCAGCTGTGGATGTGGATTGAACGGAGAGGTAGTCTCTCAGGCTAGCAGTTTGGGGTCATTTAGGAGACCCAGTAGTTTTAATTTAATTTGGAAATGGTAATCCTTAGTCAGTGCAGTTTTCATACTGCTGATGTCTTCCTTTTGAATTTAGACTGAACCGGGGCAGGACCAGTGTTTTCTGCTACAGGTTGTTTATGAGATCTGTAACTTCAGTGGAAAGATATTGTGCAACTATGTAGTTTTAACATGATGGAAGAGGCATTGTAAATCACTGGTTTGACATTGGAAGAATGTAGTTTTGGTCTTTGCATCAGGTAAAAACTGGTGTCCTGAGCAAGTGCATCCTCAGGGTGGCTGCCCTCCAATGTTCCAACACTAGCAGTGTTCCAACAGGAAGGATGGAGAGGGGAATTCAGGTGTGCCACACAGTGCAGATTCTGGTAAGAAGTGCATAAAACCAGTTGACAGGGCTCATAAAATGTTGTCTGCATCTTCTAGCTTCTTCATCCCAGTCTGTTTCCAGCAGCCTCCTCTGTGTCAAGATAGACAGGTGTTAATTATGGGTATATAATTACAGCTATGCATATAATTAACAGCATTATCAGTAGTAGCCAAGGGGAAAGAGAGTTGTGGGTTTTCAGTATGGTAGTCCATGTGTGTTGTCATTTCATATGCACACTGCATGGGGCAAGAGGCATGGCTTAGAGAACCCTTGGGAGAAAAGTATCTTTGTTGAAACTTAATCTAGGTCACAGAACAGTTTGGGTTGAAAGGGATCTTTAAAGATCATCTAGTCCAAACTCCAGGACCTATTGTTTTTTCAAAAGTAGTGCCACTGGAAACAAGAGTTAATCAGTCAAATGCTAGCTTGTGAGAGCTGCAGCAAGATCTCTTAATTTACTGTATTTACCAAAAGAGAAAGGTAACTGATCAGCGTTCACTTGATCTTCGCTTGTTCTATGGGAGAAGTTACAAGTGGGAGCAAGGCAAGGTTGTGTTCCGTATTGATAAAGATAACCTGAAGTGGTTAGGAAGCTTGGAGGTTGTTTTGAGCATCTTCTCAAGATTAATTTAAAAAATACAAGGGTAGACAGTAGGCCGAAAGTAGACACAAAAAGATATATTTGCAAGCTATTTTCTGAATAAAAGCTGGCAATTGCCTTCCCTGGGGACCGCATGGACAGCATACACCAGATGATGAAGTTCCTGCTGTAATTGTAATGCTTTGGTGAGATGATTTAGCCAAACAGGGCAGAAAAGATCTGCAATCTTTTTTTTTCAGATACAGGCAGAACTGAACTGCTCTATCTATTGAATTATACAGTGGAATTCCCACCAGACACTGGGAAAAGCTCAGGGCAGCTCCATTAAGGTTTGACTGTCCAGGATTTGTATTGAATAAACCTACATATCAACTATAGGTAGAAATTCTCAAACTCTTAGTATATGTTAAAGGCAAAAAAAAGTGTTTAAAAAGTGCTAAATTCAGTTTGAGAAACGTGCTATTGTTTTCATTTTTTATTCTGATGGTGGCACAAAGCCTAGTGAACATGAAGTCAAAGGAAAAAGAATGTTTTAGAAGGCACTTTGTCAATGGAAATGAACACAAGTGGTTTTAAAATATTACTGGACAACTGACATGAGCTGTTAAAGGAATGCACATAAAGACTCTCTGGAGATATCTAGACTTCAGGAGTGAAGGACTATCTCTCTTTCCTCTCTGAATTAGAGCAGGTTGTTCTGTAATAAAGGTTGTCCACAGATAAAAGCCATGAAGTAGCAGTATGATTTAGTTAAAAAATACTAACCCTTGACATTCTCCATAATATTCTGGTTTGTATTTATACTGGTTTCATGTTGGGATATCTACACTTGAAACTGAAAAAAAACCTCTGAATGTTTAGGTTTTTTATGTGTGGGTTTGGTTTGGATTTGGTTTTTTGTTTTGTTTATTTCAAAAGAAAAACTTAATCTATAGCTTTTTGATACCTTAATGAAGAAAGCTGTGCAGGGGTTATCTTGGTCTTGTACAGTGAAAGATGGCAATAACTTGCAATAGTGCTTCCACTAAAAATGTTAACCAAATAATTCTGAACAGTTTGCATAACTCAGTTTCTCTTGCTTAAATAAAGTTACTCAGAACAGTAGTGCTACACCTCTAGAGTTTGGCCTTTAGAAGTGGAAGAATAAGAGTCCTTGCAGTTCCACAGTGCTGTAAACGTTGCCTCTTCAGTTGTGAGCCGTGTGTAACATCTTTGCACACAGAATTAGTCCACACAGTCACAGTTCAGAACTTAAAGTCTCGAATAAAAAAAAAGTAGATCAAAGAAAGGAAGACACCTTCCTTGAATTGTGTAAGAAATCGATGTAGACTTAAAATATGCAGAGTTACTTTTTCCTTTCTAAGGTCTAAAACTGGTCTTCAGCTACTTCTGGTCCCATTGAGGATCCCAGGAAATCAGTGAAAGCTGAGTGTGATGCATGTGATAATTGCAAAGGCTTTTGCTATTTGCAGAACACTCTGGATACCTCAAGGGAAGAAGTTATCTGCCTCTTTCCCACTGGCATGCTATTAAAGCAGAGTAAGTATTTAGGAAGAGAAGGAGCTTCTCTCATTTTGTGTTAGTAGAGCGACTTTATCTTGGGAGCAGCAGCTTTCCTGTTGTTACCCTTGCAGACAAAAAGACGGGGTTGCTGAGACATTGGCATCAAATAATGTGTCTTTCTACAGTAGTTATTTTAAAGTATTTCTGACAAAAAATAGTGTCATTTTACAGTTGTCAATGGCTTGCCTTGCTCAATTGTTAGAAGAAGAGCAAGACTGTATTAGGAAGAAGCAGCAGAAATTTGCAGGATTTGGCCTCACCATTTGCTTCTGCAGAAACTGGCTACAAATACTAGAATGTTATTTACATCTGTGGGTATATGAATCACCAATGTAATGTTTTACTTCTATTCTGCAGAGCATTTTATGTAGGTAGGAGGATCAGGTATTCATTACTGGTGAAAAGCATTGTACGTTACCTGCCCCTTTGGAAAGGAAATTTTATGTGTTTATATTTAAAAGCTGCCAATGCCAGAGGCATTTCTTTTTATTATTATTCTCATTTTAAAAACCATGTCTTGGACTTCCTTATCTCCTCTTACCAAAAAAAAAAAAAAAAAAAAAAAAAAAAGATTGTACAGTGTCAGACTCTGTTGGAACTGTACTGCCAGGAGCCTTCCTGGCCTCTGGCACTATCAACAGAAATTGCAGCTCTTGAAAGAATGAATTATAGTTGTGGAAGGACTACTGGAGGGGGTAGAGGATACCAAGACTGGCAGTGAAAGGCAGAACTTGGCATTGCAAAGAAATGGCAGAAAAAACATTCAGGTTCCTTGCAGCTTTTGATGATGGTAGAATAAGGTTGAATGGAGGAGGAGAAAAGAGAAATAAAACGAGTGGAAGGGAAAAGCATTAGCAGGCCCTGAAAGGGGAGAGGAAGGTATTTGTAGAGTTTATTTAGGTCTTGTCTTTTTTGCGAGATAAACTGAAAGAGGGAATTTGTGATCTCCAGTGTTTCAGTTTAGGAATTTAAATCTATGGGATATGTGATTTTGGGGGGTTCCCCCACACAAAGTCACACAAGCTTAGGCTATCAGGCATATGGAAACTGAGGCTGAATGTGCTGAGGCATTGTATAACTTATAACTGACTGGAGGGTAGAGGAGGGGAACACAATGGCACATTCATTAGGTAAATATTCCTCAGTCCTCCACAGCTCTAACACATGCTCATTTTTATAGAATACATTGCCCAGCTGAATGCAGAATCACTAGCTGGTGGCAGGGCAGGACTGTGACAAATTTGCAAACAACCTTTGCATCCTCTGGGGAGAATGGTGAAGCACCTTGGAGTCCTGCAGGTCAGGAGGCATTGAAACTGGCTGCTGCTTTAGAACGATCACTGGGCTTTCTCATTCCTTTTTTTTTTTTTTTTTTTTTCTTTTTTTTTTTTTTTTTTTTCCCTCTCCATCCTTTCTGTCTGCTGTTGCAGAGCCTGTTTGAGTCCTCAGCAGACAGCATTACGGGTTGTCTACCATAAGGCTGCAGTGGGAGTAAGGAAGCTCTTGAGCTTTTAAGGCCAATCCTAGATTATTCTGGGTCCTTTGAGGTGGGTGGGTGGGTGTGAAGACAGGAAAGATTCTTATTAAATTACAATTAAATACGAACTTAACTTTTGCTCCTGTTAATTCAGCACAAACCAAGACAGATATGGGTCATATTCTTTTTTGCAGTACAGGTATGAATAGCGATGGAGAAAATAAATGCACAGGTCAGATCAGCCGGGTGGAAAGCACTCATCTTGTGCAGCTGCAGCTATGCTTCTGACCACAGCTACATTCTGAACAGCTTGGAAAGCCTTCATATGAAGATTTTTGCTATTTAAACAACAAGAGATTGCAATCTGCATTCAGGAAGCATTCTTTTAATCAAAATATTTGCCTTTTATATCCATGTACACACATGCATGTGTGCAAACCTGCAGTATAACAGCACAGTGGGATCTATGCTTATTATTTTAGTGGTTGTAAATATTAAGAAATCAGCCACTAAACCAGATGAAGACTGAGTTCCTGCAAATTTAATTGGAACTGTGGTTGGATAAAGGACACAGGCATATGGCTGTGTTCTTTATCAAAATAACCTGAAGTCTGCTGGCTTAATGGTTTTCATCTCATTTCATTGCCCTTTGACCCTGAGAATTTTGTATAGCTAATAAATTCAGCCACTAGTGAATTATTTGCTATTCATTTCAGAGATTGACTATGCTACAAAAATTGTGATGTCTGGCTTGTAGTGAGGATGAACATTATGCTGGAGCAGTTGGGTGTCTCGAGTGTGTAGTGAGGCACAGAGTCAAATCCAGGCTGCTCTTTGCTGCTGTAAACACATCTCTGGATTGCTGTTGGACCATGATTGCTTAGATTATACTGTTTCTCTCAGAAGATGTTGGGGTTTCTTTCCTAAGTATCTGTTGGAGGGTCGCCTTTTAAGTGTTGAACATCGTTTGTAATTAAGGGATCTTAGTGTATTTTCTTAAAAGCTGAAAGGAAATTAAGTTATACAGTCCTCCATGCTGTTCTGACTTCTGCTTTAGGGAAGGATGCCAGATATCAGGGTAATAGGCAACACATTTGCAAATTTTCTTTAAATGTTGTTGCAAGGCCTGTGGAAATGAGTGGATCTCCAGAGTGTTAAAAGAGAATAAAGTTTTATTGCTTTCTGTAAAGCTACTGGTGGAGGGAGTAGTTACACTAAAGCAAGGTGAAGTTTAAATTTAAACAAAGCTGTCTGTTCTACTCTGTATAGGTTGATTCATGTAGGTATACTTCTTCTGAAATAAGCACCTTTTTAGAACATCTTGGAGAGGAAATACAGTGAGTTAGTGTGTAGATTAGTGTATGGCTTGTGGATAAACTTCTTTCCTTGTGCTTACTTCTGAAGAGGGGCCACACTGTCTTAAGCATGCAGCATTTTATTTTAACTGCAAATTTTATCATAGAGGCAGACAAAATGAGGGGAGAGAAATGAATGTTTGCAGATAATAACTTGTCCTGCTTGTTTGGCAGTTTTAAATATCAGCAGCATGTGGAGAGTTACTGGCAGGCCTACAGGTAACGTGAAGCTCCAGCAGCGTGGCTGCCAGTGAAGCCAGCACTTACTAATAACTGACTAATTGTTTCTGTCACACCTGCACAAGCCTTTCTATCTCTCTGAAACACATTAGCATTCATGAGAAGTTACCGAACCATGATGAATCACAAACACATTTTAAGTAATTCTTTTGTGATTCTCCTCAGGCCAAGTACACCTTTTCTAAACAATACCTTATTTTTTCTACCTCATGAAATGTTGTATTTTATTTAGCCAGAGAAACTGAAAGTCAGAGAAATGAAACTCTTTGTGTGTATTCAGGCTTACCTTTTAATGGGGTATTCTTGCTTCTAACATTTTACCTCTGAACTTCATGTGATTAGATTAAAAAGCTCTGATCTGTACTGTTTTTTTTAATGCAGTAATATGGCTAGATCACATAATGTGACACATCAGTTGTGAAGCTTTTGATGCCAGTTCTGCCACCTCCCTGGGTGTTCACCCAGTTAACAGCTAATTTCCACAGAGGGCTGTGTCCATCTCAGTATTGCTCATTGAGTCAGATGATGGTTACTTGAACTGCATGGGAACTCCACAAGCCTTTTCCATATGAGAGTGCCTGTGCTATTCCAGGATCTTGCTGTGATCTCACCAGTACATGCCTGCCAAGTGCTTAGTTTGATTTACTGTTCTCATTTTCAATGTAGACTTAGACAGTCATGAAAGGAACTATTAAATCAGAGTGGGAATGACTATGCAAATAACTGATGGAAGTGTAAGAGTGAATAGCAACAGCTATAAAGTTTTTTAACTTCAGTTATTTGTTTGAAAATGTATTTGTTGATAAGGTTGGTCAAAAATGATCTGTTTTGTTAGGGCTGAAAGGAGATCTTGTGCAATGAAATGGAAGTATTAGCTGAAATCACGTATCACTTGGATATAACTGGTGTTTCCAGCATGCTAAGCCAAAACATCAGGATGAATTTCTGCTGGCAAGGTGTTGTATTAGGTGTTGAGAGCAAGAAGATCTGCTGCTGCTTGAAAGAATTGTGTCATTCCTGCCACCCTCTAAAGTTTTAGCTTGGTACCCCAAGAAACAGCAACAGATTCTGTTGCTTCTATATATGGGATCTGTGTCTCTTTTCTCCTTTTCTACTCCACTTTTAAACTGTCAGCTGATTCAAACCAAGTCCATTGAGCAATAGAGGTCCCAAAGATGCAAAGTTCAGACAGGTCTTTGAAAGTAGGAAATGGGGCAGAGCAGAAGTTCTAGGCGAAAGGTTCTGGGGTGAACCTGATTAAACAGCTAGAAACCTCCACCAGGAATTCAGGTGGGTTTGCCTTACCCCTGCTGCTCACATGGAGGCTCTTTGCTCTCTTTGGTTAGACAAAAGTATGAGAAAATAATATTTTGCTTTTTTTAAGGAAAGATGAAATGAAAGCCCTGAAAGCCAAAACTTGTACTAAATTTAGATTGTCATCTCTTAACTTACCTGACCTCTACCCTGAAATTTTCAGGATGTGCCTTTACACAAAGCCTCATTGCCAGAGTACTTGTAGAAACCTCTAGATAAGTAATGATTCAGGCTGCTCTAGCAATTTTATCAAAGTGTTTAAATAAAAATACCAGTAAGCACTCACTTTAAACATTAAAAACTTCAAAATGCCAATGAAGCATTATATTTTAGACACTTTTAAGCAGTCCTTTTCTGCTCATGAAAGAGTATTGCTAATGAAGGAGACCTAACAAAGCCAAAAAAAAGGTACTGTGTGTCCATATGGGAGAGTGCCGTGCAGATGGTAGACAAATACAGAGGAACAGTTATAAAATCCTGCTGTAATGAAGAGCTCAACTAAAAAGAAATTTTCACTGCCCAATAAGGATGGATTACAAATTAATATTGTGTTTGCTAGGCAGTTGTTTGGAGCTTTAAAACATCCTAAAGCACGAACTCATGTTGCTAACTTTTACTGTTACTGTGAAGTCCACAGGCTGTTTTTTGTCTTTTTATAAACATTTTAAATTCTACAGGGATGCAGAAGGGAAGAACATGATGGTTATTGAAAATAGGATGTCAATTGTTTCCAAATGCTGGGTTGCTCATGAAGTAGAATTTATCTCCAGTTGGAGGAGCTATGTAAATTCGGATGGGCAGAGGCTATCAAGGCACCAGATGAGGTCTTAGAGCTGGTCTGATAGCAGCTTCTGCTATAACTTTCCTCAGGCCTCAGCTGGTGGCTTAATTCTTCTTTTTGACCTGCAGCTAGCCAAGGGCCTGACCAGGCTGACTTTTCTAGCTGGTGCTGGGAGAAAGAACTTGGGAGTCCTGTTTTATCTCCTGGCCAATAGTGCCATGATTTTCTTCTGCTCACAGATAAAATGAGAAGGTGCTGTAAGTCAGTATCTCTCAATTTTTTTAAAAATAATTACTTCCCCTCCCCATGTTTAGCATAAATTTCCTCTTCAGTTTGAGCATAGCATGCTCCTTTGAGTTTATGTGTCTCCCCATTCTAGCACTTCAGATTAATTAAGGACCATTTTTTTGGTGATATTCTTCTACTCTAAGCCCTTGTAGGATCAAGACTCATGGACTGTCGAAATGTACAGTCACCAGTTGAAATATAGCTGTCCCTCTTGGCTGTGTTTTAGTCCACTCCAGCCACAGCTGCCTTTCTTGCTTTAGTCTCTGAGGTTTTGTCTTTTTTGCCCTTAGTGTTTAAATTCTCACGTCCATCTCATTTACAGATCTTAAAATTAGATTTATTTTCAAAGTGCTTTTTGAGAAGGAATGTGTGGGAATATGTGTATTAACCATAAAAAATGTCAGTCTTTTGGGAACTATATCATTTTACAGTTTGTGTTCCTACCTACTGATATTTTTAACTAGGCCATGCTATCCTTTCTTTCCTCCCCCCCCACCTCAGGGAACACTATTTGAGGTGAACTTTCTTCCTTTAGGAATTTGAATCCCAGTTAGAGCAGGATTGTTCGTCTTTTACAGACATTAATTCTGGGTTACCGCTTCTGTAGCAGTCCTGACTATTATATGCCTCTTCTGGGTTTGTGGGTTAATGTTAATTTAATGCAATTATTTTCAGCTGCTGTCTATTCCCTTTAAATCCTAGACTCTGCTGTGCTAAGCTAATGAAACACAGCTATTGTGGTGTACTCTGCTTCTCTGCTTACTAAAGGCTGTTGTAACATGGAACACACTAACTGAAAGAGATTTTCCTGTCTGCAGCACATGAAAGTTCATAAAGGGCTGTGAGATTCTTTGCCCTTCTAAATACATTATTTTGCTTAGCCTTTTGCCACTTCCTTACATTTGGAATCTCCTTATATCTTATGTGTCTTGGTTTTAAGTAGGAAACCCCAAAGTCTTAAAGTCAGTTGGTGATGGCATGGAAGGAAGGAGATTAAAGGTCTGCTGGTTCACCTTTCACTCCAGTGCAGATGCATCCTGAGCATCTCTTACATGTTTTAAGAACCATATGTTCAGGATGGCGGAAGTTATGCTGGTTCTTACACACAGAGCATCTGGAAGATGTATTTCAGGACATTTGTGTGGTCAAGCTCTTGGTAGCTTATTGCAATGAGAATGGCTGTGCTCCCAGGGCTGGACTGCTTTCCAGATAAGCTGAAGATGCCCACCTACTTGAGGAGGGTGCAGGATTCAACGTGAAGTCAGCAAGATGACTTCACTGCTGTATCATGTAGGAGGAGAGGATTCACTGCAAGGGAGGCAACATATGTTTAAACTTAAATATCATATAATTAGCCAAACTGGCAAAGGAAACTGTGAACAACAGAAGGAATATGTATTAAGTCCATTTTATGATGTTTAAAGATTTCCCCAGTGTAAGTACCCCCAATCCAATATTAATATTTTAAAAATGTTCTTATCCTACTAATATATACACTTGACTTTGTCAGCAGTAGTTATGTCAGCAAGAGTTGAAGCTTGGTTTGCTCAGTTTCTTCCCCAGGTGTGTTGATACACCTGTTGTGGTGGGGAATAAGCTCAGTCTGGGAACTCGTCCAGGTTAAAAATATTTTTTTTCGTTTTATTCAGCTTATTTTTTTGCTTGCTGGAGGCTTGGATCAGTTCCCCATGTCACACCACAAATGCTTCGCCTAATGTGACTGAAAGGCTCTGCTAGAGGGAGGGGATAAAGCAGGAGAGAAGGGGAAAAAAAGGACATGAATGGAAAACTTGGCCCCTGGGAGAAATGCCTCTGTAAATAGACCTATAGGGGAGATCGTAGGCGTCAGTAGAGATGTAGCAAACTTGTGAATGGGAGCAACATGCCACTCTTCCAGCTGTACATATTTTTAAATAATATTAACAGGTTTAACTGTGTGGGTATTTTTCATTATTTAAGTGAAAAGATGATTTTATTCTTGGCATGGCAGATCCTAGTAAAAATCAGCAAATCAACCTCCTTTTTTTAAAAAAACCCTAACATATTATCCAAGCCTATAGGCTGTTTTTCACCAAAATTAGCAAGAGGCAGCAGTCACTGCCTTGAAGGTATTGGCCTGTTTGGATAAGATCATACAGAATCAGGTCATATAGAGTCTGGGAGAGGAGCAGTGGCACTAAAAAGCAGTTTGGCCAAGTTCTGTAAGTGGGTCAGGAGCTGAGTCAGTTGCCGAGGCAGGTCTCCCATATCTATTAGATTTCCTATTCCTAGCCCTGTCACACTGCCAATCTCTTCGGCTTTCTGCAGTAATCCCCTTCATCCCCTAGAGCTGGACACGGGAGAGAGAAGGGGGAAGCAACAAGGGGTTTTGTTTATAAACTTTTTTCTGTGCAGCGTGTGGTATGTTGAAGTTTGCTTGTTCTGGGTGTGACATCCGTTTGTCATTCATGTTTGTTCTGGTTGGTGGTGCCAGCAGCAGCTCCTTGCTTTGAGGTCTCAGGATGAAAATCCTTTAGCAGCATGATCTGTTACACACACTGACTGAGAGCACTTCTGCTGCCTGCCTTAAACCCCTTGCTGTACTGGTGTTTGAACCAGGGTAGCTGTCAAATCCTTCTGTCCTTAGTGCAAACTGTTCCACAGGAGTGCGAGTTACCAACCTTTTGTACCGTAGCCAGACTTAGGAGGAAACGGTGGTTTGTACATTCTACACTAACAGTGTTGCTGCCATTACAGATTTTTGTGCTTGCTTTCATCCTTCTGGGTTTTGGTGTGGGTTTTTTTTTTTTTTTTTTTTTTTTTTTTTATGCAAAAAGAAAAGCCTGAAAACTGAACTTTTCTGAAACTCTCTTTGTTTTGCATATGGTTTCAGTGGAACCCTGCGATACCTCTTTATGTGTGAGGTGCTGTGAAGGGATGGTTCTGTTCAGCTTAGCTTCATGCTAGACCTTTATGCTTCATTATAAGAGGGTTTCTTCTGTGGCTAGAAGAGCTTTACAGCAACTGTTAAATGCTGAAGAGCTGGAAAAAGCTTTGCAAAAGTCTGGGAAGCAATTTTCATTTGAAGGTTTATGTATAATTAAGAGTTGGACTCAATGAGCCTTTTGGGTCCCTTCCAACTCAATATTCTGTGGATCTGTGTAGTGATGGCCTCTTTGGTAGTCATATACCACCTTATTCTTTGGAGTTGTGACATTGTGTATGAATCACACTTTCATATGGGCCTAATTTGTTTATTAACTCCATTCTGCTGTCATCTGTCAGAAAAAGCATATTATTTCTGAGGTTACTCAGAAAGCTGGCACAGTGGAGTGTTTTATGGAAAAACAAACAAAAAAGAAAGCCACCCTGTAAAGTTGCCAAGAGTGTATCTGCTGTCCTTTTCACTTGGAGTACCACCAAACTGGAGAAAAACTAGTCTCCAATCAAGTAAAGAAAACAAACAAACAATGTCTTATTCTCTCTTATGTTTGTAAGTGATGAGAAAGGGAGAAAGCTGATATAGGTGGAGGATTTCAGAGAAGGGGGAAAAAGACATTTATTAATAAAAAAAAAAACCCATTTGTGTGAAGTCCATCTGTAACCACACTGCTTTTATACTGCCAAAGGAAGTCTTGGCTAGTTCTCTCATAAACTTTATAGAGAAATGTGACATGTTGGACCTCTAGTAATGAACATATTCCCAAGGCCGAGAGGTTTGCCATAAAAAATGATTGATTTCTGTTTTCCTAACTGCATAACTATTTGTATTATGCTAAACAGCTGATCCTGAATTCCTCCATCATCAGATGAGTCTCCTGAATAGCCATGTTGCTTGTTCTAAAAGTTTTGGAAAGCAGGGTTGTTGTGGTCAGTCTTTCTACCATTACAGCATCTTCAGCTGTGATTTCTTACAGCAATTCTGTCATAAGTTTATATTCTAAGTATCATGTTCCTTCTATCCAGTTTTCTATCCTCATCATACACTTTTTTCAGACTACTTAAGCCATCCTTCATGCTTCTCACTGTACTAACAGTGATTCCAAACTCGTTGGGTTTTGTTTCATCTTGACTTTGGCTTTCTCTATGCTACTTCTGTGTCTGAAATGACTTAACCAAATTCTGTCCCACCACACTTGCCTACTTGTCAGCAAATCTGTAGCAAAAACTCTAGTTCAGAGGTGCTGACAGAAAGCAATCAAATCCAAAACACAACCAAAATATTCTTCATTCATCACTGGCTTCTTGCTGCATCTTGTCTATTCCCTTTTGTCATTTAAATTGTCAGTCTCTTAAAGCAAAAGACAATTTTCTTTGTAATTCGAATAGCACTCCGCACTTTACAGGTACTTAATAAATACAAAATCAAATAATTTATATCCACATAATAGCCTGTTTTTACACAAATCTCATAGAAGTGTCTTTTATCTTGCCTGTCCCTATTTTTTTATCCACTTTGCAAAGCAGCAATTACACAATGCAGTCTAGCACTAGAAAAAAATTGAATTTTGAATTGCTTTGAATTAGGTATCTTGCAGATAGATTTTCTTATTTTTCTATTGGGTTTTTTTTTTTTTTTTTTTTGTCATGCTAGTTTTGGGGAGGGTATTTTGGTTGGGTTTTTTGTTTGTGAGGGTTTTTTTCTGATTGTTGTGGAGTTTTTTTGTTTTTTGTTTGGTTTATTTTCTTGTTTGTTTGTGTTTTTTTTTTTTTTTTTTTTTTTTTCCTTAATTGATTATGTGACTGAGGTTCAAGATATGTTACCATTACAATGGTGCCTGGATGGCACCTTATATCATGTAGTTCATTACAGCTGTGAAGCCAGCTGGGTCAGGGTGGGTAAACTTTGCTCCTTCAAGACAGCTGTTGTTGGGGAACTGATTGATCTCCTTACCCTTATCTTCTATATAGCTCCGAATCTAGGCATTACAAAGAGTTTTTGCTGCTTTCCAAGTAATTTGATGTTGCTGGCTACCTTTTTTCTTCTGTGTTTGCAAAATTATTGTAAAAAGACTGTGGGGAAGACGTCAGTCCACACAGAACTGGGCACTACCAGCACACCCAAACTGTGTGGCAGGTGTATAGCATGGTCACATCTTGGCTGGCCTGTGGAAGGCTGACCCCATCAGTCCTCCACACAGGAGTTTTCTTCTGCTGGTATAGCCTCTGAAGGTGGTGGCCTTATCTCACAGATTAAAGGTGAAATCACAGTGTGACTTGAGCTCAGAACTATCTTTAGGTGAAGATCCAGCCAAAGGCTTTAAGAGGCATCTGTGCCTTGTCAGGCCACCTGTGCTAATGGCTATTTCATTCCATGTCAACTTTCTGTATTTCCTCACCACAGACACCATTTTAACTCTGGAGGAGTCTGTTTCTCTTTTGTCAGGGAGTGAATATTCTGCAAGCTTAATCTTAATCAAAGAAGTCACATCAGGAAAGAGACTAGTTTGCTATTGCAATGGCACTGTAATTCATCTTGTACCTCTTGCTGTGATACGAGTATTTGCAAATACTTTGTATTTTGTGCAGTGAATAGTCCTAGTTGCATCTGCTCCATGTTGTACTGCATACACCCCATGAGCTCTCTGAGTTATCCAGCTGTGTTTCACCACAGTTTTAGTAGTTATTCCAGGCATATGATGGAATAAAAGGATCCATTTCTCTGGGTTATCATCTTGCACATATTCAGTTAAGTTGCATTATGCTTGTCCTTGTTTTACGCCCAATTTTGTTCCCAGGTACATCTAATAGGCACAGGATGAATGCTTTTCATGTCACATTTACATTGCTTGCATGTTTGGTAAGAAGCTGTATCTTTTTGACCTTTCCAACCCAAAGTAATTGTCACAAGAGCAACTGAGGTTTGGGATCACGTCACAGGATAAGATCCTGAGTTTTTCTTCTTGCTCCCAAAGCTGAGTAAATTTAAGTTATCATGGATCCATTTGAATGCTGATTTTGCTCCTGTATTCTCTTCTGTTTTAATGCTTCTAGTGATTACCTACTAGTTCTTTATTCAGTATTATTGTTCTTGATTTATTAGGTAATGCTGTCTAGTATCACTGTCTGAGAGAGGCACTGTGAGAATAAATGCACGAAGAGTAGTCAAGCATTTAATTCTGTAATAAGGACCCACGTAAGAATTTAGAAGAGATTATTTGCATGTATGCAGTTAAAATTATTCAGGAATTCTGTGACTTTGCAAACAGTGTAGAGTACTCAGTTAATGGAGCTGCAGCAAAAAAAGCAACAGCATAGCTACAGAATATTTTACTGGCATTAAGAATAAATTTACTATTTCAAATACATGATTTGACTGAATTCCATAAATCTACGATTACACATTTGTGTCTGTAGAAGTGTGTATACTAATGCTGGGGAGATGTAGTGTGAAATAGCACATAAAATAACAAAGCATTGATGAAGTATTTAGAATGCCTTTAAGTTAATGAGAGAGACTTATTTAAATTAGATGATACTTCAGAGAATACTGCTCTCTGTTCTAGATTACAAATCTCTGCTATTTAAATATTTCTCTCTGGGGGTTGGTGATAGGAGTGGGAGGAGATGCATTTCTAGTTTCATCTGTATCCTTGAATTAACTATGAAAAGGGGTGGGCTTTTCATTTAACTAGCTTAAGCTAAAATCTTAGTGGAAACATGCTTTATAGTCTTCTGTACAAGCTTCCACAACTTATTTAGATTTGTATTTTACTTTCATTAATTGACCATATTGGGAATGTAGGTTTCTCACAACAAGACCAAGACTTCAAATACCAGCTTGCTGTGCATTAGTTCCTGCCACTTTTAATAGCTGAGCCTTCTGGCCTCTGCCTTCACCTTTGGCCACTGACCCATTTTCCCCTTGGATAGGGCAAGGCTGTTTTCTCTTTTCCTCTTTGGGTGACCTGCAATGAAGCCTGGTAGAACTTCTTTGCTTGAGTTTCATGTCTCACCTCAGCTGTGGCTGCTGGTGCTGGCTCCTTTTGAGGCCCACCTCTCTGTAAGGTAGTGGATGGCTCAGGTGGGGTGTTTGCCCATGAGCTGGCCTACAGAGCACTTTCTGTGGCTTTGCTGTGGAGGGGTGGATGTTGTGGGAAGATGAGTTTAAGAAGAAGTACGTGTCCAGCTGTAGTTGTGTACTTCCAGCTGTTCAGAGCTGCAAGCCAGAGTCCTCCTGCCTTTCACAAATAAGTCTGTAAGCTGCTGTCTGCCTCTCATATAGAGAGAACTCAGTTGTCTTGGTGAAGGGTTCTAGATATGACTCTCATATACATGAGGAAGCTTTGCCCACAGAAGAGTCAGCACACTTCTTATGCCCTCCAAAAACTTTCTGCGAGGTTGACGTCATTGAACCTCAAATTGGGTGAGGGAGGCATACTTTGTTTGTCTGAAGTTAAGAAACCTACATGAAATTAAATTTAACAAGATGTATCATCTCATCTGTAAGCAAATATCAGTCTTGACAGTAATAGATAAGAGATCAGATGTCAATATGAAATCTTTCGTTTGGATTTAAGGGACAGTAAAACTGAGAGGTCTGTTTGAGACTTTGAATCTGTTTTTTGCTACAAGCTCAAAAATAAATATTTGATTTCCAGTAAATAGGAAACATTGAATCTGATAATTCAGTTTATCTGAATTCTGTTACTTAAGTGTATGTAAGTGGGGTATTGGTGTGTTATAAGGGAATTTATAGGTCACCAGCAACTCATCAGTAATCTGTCTTTTATACTAAGTATAAGATAGTTTATCTTCTTTGAGAAAGCTGCCTATGCATTTAGCATATGCTGAAGGTTTGTCTACATAGGAACACTTAGAAGAATTAATCCAGACTAAGATATGCTTTGAAAGTGGATTAAATTACATAGTACTCCTATACAAGGACATTAAGTAGAATTTAAGTGGCTTTAGTTTTAGTTTCTTTACTTCCTTAGTTAAGTACATTAAATCAAATTAAAGGCATTTAAATTTTACTCAAATACCTGTTGAAGTTTAATGTAATCTTATTAACCTGCTTTTAGTAATGTTTTCCTGCTTTTACTTACACTTTTTCCTTGTAAGTAAATTGGAGGAATCTTCAAACAAGCAGAAGTCAATATTAGCCAGTTCAGCGTACATTCATAGTTTTCATATCTTGTGTACTGGCATTCTGAGGTTGACCAACCTTGTCTCTCCACTTACTGATTCTACCCTTCTTCTGATTCTCACATGCCTCATTTGCAAATTGTCAGTAATGATTTTTATATCCTCAAAGAGCTCTCCAAATGAGCAATGCTGAGCAATGGCTGTGGTGGTATTTGATTAAGATCCAGATGGAAATCTAAAGTTTGGCTTTGTTCATTATGGTAAAAGTGAGGGTTGATTTGGGGAAAATGAATGATTCACAGGAACTTTACCCATGAGTATAGTTATTTTTTCTGTGAAATTATGTCAGACACAAACAAACTGTTATTTTAATGTTACACAGAGTTCAGGCATCTACATCTGCTTTTGGTGCACCTGGCTTAGCATCTTTATGTGAGATAAAATGTTACCCTGTCTTTGTAGAGCCTAAGACAAGGGGTATGTACACACATTAATTAACAGATGTTAAATATGGGGTTTTGTATCTTTTACAGAAGTGGAGACAAAATGTGACAGAAATGTTGGTCTGGCTGACCAGTAGCTAATGTAGAAGTTAATTTGCAAAACGGCAGCAGCAGCAGCTTTGGACTTTTTAAAATACACTACTGCTTTTTTTTTTTTTTTTTTTTTTTGGATGGATATAAGTCCAGTGACATAGGGTACTTGAGAATGGTAAATACTGTTATGCACGAATATGAATGAATGGCTCAGAAGCTTAATGATGAATTACTCATGTTGGCATTGCAGTATGAGGGATGTATAATGCTGCTGTCTGAGGAGACAGTGATTGTAACTGTTCCTTCTGAATATGCAGAATGGTGATCTCTGGTATGTGTTTTTCCTGTACATGGCAGCATCTAGCAGTGGGCAGTTGTAACATCTGATGACTTAAATTGCCAAATAATGCCTTTACACTCAAATCCGTAAGAAATCAACCTTTTCCTCTCCCACCCACAGCCCCATTGAGAAGTGAAATGTACTGAGATGCAAAAAGTATGTCAAATATGCATTTAAATGCCTTGTTTCTCTGACGTTTTATTTGATATGTGCTACATGTGACTTTGAAGCATAATAGCACGTTGTCCTAAACTGATGGAGTTAGTCAGTGTTTGATCTCTTCAACTGAACAAATGGATTGTTTTGATGCTTTTTAATGACCTTTTAAACAGGAGAATTGATTTTGTACATTTTTAAAGAGAAACCAGGACATAGCTGAGTATTCTTTTTCTTTTGGGTTTGAGCAAAGTAATCACAGATTTAGTCACAGAATATTATAAGTTGAAAGGGACTCACAAGGATCACTGAGTCCAAAAGTTATCAATAGCTTTGGAAATTAAGATCCTTAAAATCCACACATGCTAGCGATAGAATTGGAGGAGTTGGAACTATTTACCTGCTGATGTTCACAAAACTTCTAGATGGTGCACCTTAAAGGCAGAAGCTTATAGCTTTGCTTATTGAAGTCACATTCCTGTGAATATAGCACAGGTGAGGGAGAAGGAAAGAATACAAAAAGCATACTTAGCAAATACCAGGTTGTGCTAATAGCCTTTCTTGTTACTTTCTGGCAGCACTTTTGAAGTACCAGGTTTTAAACCAGAAGGCATCAGCTGTAGGTGTAGGTAAGTCAAATGATAGCTAGTTTGAATATAAGTAGATCAAACATGCTCTGTACTTAGCCAGCATTTTTGAAATATTGCTAAAATTAGCTCTGTACAGATCCGCAGCTGAAGGGAAGGTTAGCTCTGTTTGATAGGTCTGGAATAAGAATCTTGCCCTAAGATTGTTTTTAGTATTAACCTTTCTTTTGCTTCCTGCTCTCCCACCCACATTTTTAAAATAATGCTACATCTTGAGATAACAATTTGGCTATTATCCCTTGTGTATGGCTTCTGGTTCTACAGTTAGGTAAGAGTATAAGCAAAATGTAAATTCTTTGGTAACTTGGTAGAAGATACTATTTCATCACAATTGCTATTTAATTTTTGCAAAAGAACCTCCCACGCTGAATGTTCTTTTGAGTTATTTGAGGTTGATTTTTCATGAATAAAATTCTTAGTCATCTTCAGAATCTATGCAATATCTTAAAGAAATAAAGATTTTGCACATTTCAGTAGTTCATTGGTCTCCTTTTGTACCTCTCTTGACTCCTTGCTTTGTATGTAAGAAGATGCTCTTCTGGCTGTAGCACTAGCCTTGCATCTGGGAGCTAAGTGGTGAAATCCTTCCCTCATGGAAACCAACAGCAAAGAAATTTGCATTCATTTTCTTCTTTAAGCCCTGACATTGACTTTCTGTGTGACCTTGGTGTGAAGGTCTTAGCAGAATTTATGCAGACAATCTGCACCTTGTTCTGCAGAACAGGAATGTATCATGGGCATGCGGCAAAGTTTTATACAAGCAAATGATATGCTTACAGTTCATGTTTTCCTCCTCCTATGTGGCAGAATTTTTGAGGATGTGTGAGGTTCTTCATGTTTTGTCAAAATATAGATAGCTTATCAAAGCAAGATGCATCTTCACCTCAGCTGAAGTCTTGCCTTGAACCTCTGCCCTACAGCTACACATCTTACATAGTTTATATTGTGTACAATCTTGGATGAGTAATTTTGTGGAGCAGAGTAGAGTACTAGAATGCTGTGCAAATTGGCCCTTGCTGCAGCAAACAGAAGCCCATAGATGAATCACAGCACTTTTTTGTACCTGGGTGAGGACACATATTTGCATATCTAATAGTATATGGCAATAATATGTAAACTGGAAAGTTTCAGGACATCCTTGTGAAGGATTTTGGGGTCACTAAAAGTTATCAGTGAAACAGCTTCTGTGACTTTATTGCAAATATCCACTCTTGATGCTATTCTAAAAGTGTGAGCTCATGAATCATAGAATAGTTGGGGTTGGAAAGGACCTTAAGGACCATCAAGTTCCAATCCCCCCACCATGGACAGGTACACCTTACACTACACCAGGCTGCTCAAGGCCCTACCCAAGCTGGCCTTGAACCAATGCTAGGAATGAGGCATCCACAGCATCTCCAGTGTCTCACTACTCAAAGATGTTTTTCCTAATGTCTAACCTAGACCTAATCTCTTTCAGCCATTACTCCTTGTCTTATCATAATATGCCTTCCCCATTTTTCTTGTTGGCCCCCTTTGTGGGGGATGGCTGCTTTAAGGTCTTCACAGAGCCTTCTCTTTTCCTGAGTGATCAGACCCAACTCTCTCAGCTTGTCTCAGCATAGGAGAGATGCTTTATCCCACTGGTCATCTTTGTGGCCCTCCTATGGACCTGCTCCAACAGGTCTTAAGAGTCCTGCCCTTTGGGAAAAAAAGAGAAATAAGAAAGACCTTGAGAAGTACCAGCCAGTAAGTCTCACCTTTGTGCCTGACAAGATCATGGGGCAGATCCTCCTGGAAACTGTGCTAAGGTACTTGGAAAAGAGGGAGCTGATTGATGGGAACCAACATGGCTTCACTAAGGGTAATTTGTGCCTGGCAAATTTGGTGGCCCTCCACAAAGGGGTTTTGGAACTGGTGGATAAGGGAAGACCAAATGGCATCAAATCTATCTGGCCTTGTGCAGACATTTGACACTGTCCAGCATGGTATCCTTGTCTCTAACTGGAGAGACATGGATTTGATTGATGGAGCAACTTGTGGATAATGAATGGTGTCCAAAGTCACAGCCAGAGAGCTGTGGTCAACAGCTCAATGTCCAAGTGGAGAGCAGTGATGAGTGGCATTTCTCAGGGGTCGTTAATGGGACCAGGATTGTTGAACACCTTTGTCAGTGACATGGACCATGAGACAGAGTGTGTACAGCAAGTTTGCTGATGACACCAAGCTATGTAGTGAGTTTGACAGGCTGAATGGAAGGGATGGCATCCAGAAGGTTATGGACAAGTTGAGAGATAGGTCTGTTGAACTTGGTCTTGTTAAACCTCATATTGTTGGATTCAGCCTATCTATCCAGCCTCTCCAGGTTTCTCTGCAGAGCACTCCGACCCTCCAGTAGATTGGCATTCTTCCCACCCCCAGCTTGGTGTCATCTGCAAATTTGCTAATGGTAGACTCGATCCCCTCATCCAGGCCATCCATTATGATATTAAACCAGACTGGGCCCAACACAGATCCCTGGAAGACACCACTGGCCACCAGCTGGATGCAGCACCATTCCGCACCACTCTGAGCCTGGCAATCCAGCTCTTAACCCAGCAAAGAGTGCACCTGTCCAAGCCATGGGCTGACAGCTTTTCCAGAAGCATGCTGTGGGAGATGGATTGAGTCCCTGCTCCCCCAGCAGCTTTAGTTTAAAGCCCTCTGCATCAGCTTGGCAAGCCTGTCAGGCTAAATGACTGCATTAAAAAAATGTTTGTTTGGGAGGAGGGGTAGTAATTCTCATTAGTCTAATTGCTGTAGCTGAAGAAGGTAAACAATTTAAGTTGCAAAAAAGTGTTTTCTGTCATGAAGTGCAAGGAGCAGACTTGAAAGCTAAATTCAAGTTAGAGAACACACGCTTTGATCTTGCTTAGGTCTGCATCAGTCTGACAGAAAAGCATAGCTGATAACTGTGGAGTAAAGAGCATGATGGAAAAGTAAAAGAAAGAAGGCGGCTGCTGTGTATGGGAAGGAGTGAGTCAATAACATATGGTCTGTAAAACATGAAGACATTTTATACTGTGCGATAAAGTTATTGTCTCTCAATCTGATCTTTTGTTACGTGTTAAAGCTATGATCCAAGACTTGTTTCTGGAAGGCTGGTGGTAGGGCTTTTTTTGTGCAGGATTTTTTTTTTTTTTTTTTTTTTTTTTTTTTTTTTTTTGTGTTGTGTTTGTTTTTATTTCTTTTTTTTTAAGTCTCCACTGATAAATGATTTTTCTTGTTACCCATGTGAGTTTGTGCTGGAGCAGCTGTGCGCATTTAGCAATAATTCATTTAAAATTACCGTGTAAAACCAACTTATGAAACAATACCTATAATTTTTTTAAACAACAGGAATTAATAGTCACCTTGGTAGTGAAGACAATGAATATCAGCTGAGAAAAGTAGTTCTTGATTTATATTTAGATACTGGGGTAGCAAACTTTAGGGTTAAGTGCCTTTAGAATACACCTGTTACAGAAGGTAACAGTTGATTTAAAAAAGGAAAACTTAAAATTATAATTTTGAATGTTGTTGCAGCCACATTTACTATTTGGTTGAGCCTTAGAAAAACTCATAAAGGTCCAGCTAATTGGGAGGGCATGCCTTATTGCTTTGCAGTGCATTATAAGGGGATGTATGCCATATCTGGGCTCTTTCCTATTGCACAGCTTGTATTCTGAGGTCACTCTCAAATCATGGAGCTTCTTGAGAGGTGCTACATGCACAGGATGTTTAATTACTTTACAAAATGCAGTTTTATTTTGGAAGTGGTGTGTTTCTTCTTAGACTCCTGACTGATTTGCTAGTCTTATTCCAGGGGGAATATCCAGGTGATTTTACCCTATGCTCCAGTAGGGAACTTAAGATAACTAATATGAGCTATACTTGCTTCTAAAAGGATAGAATGGAGCTGTGTAAATTTAGTAAATAAATAGAATCACAGTGGCTTAAATTTGAATTTCCTTTTTGATTAAAAACTTACTTATTTCAAGTCTAAAATATTCTTTACTTTGAAGTGAGGTTTGTGTTTATGGTATAACAAGGAAGTGTTATTCCATCTGATGCAAATTATTTTACTGTTAGAATTTTCTTTGTAAATGAAAGGAAGAAAACCTTTTTTCTTGATATGAAAGGCCAATTGGGAAAGGGCTTTAATGACCCTAGCTTACCTAATGATAACATTATCAAATAAACCTCCATTCACAGATTTATAGAGCAGTATTTTTTATTCTGAATTGTCTTTGAAACTGTAATTTAATCTCAAATTATTTGTAGTGCATTAGTTGCTGGGTGGAGATTTGCTTGGATTATTTATTTATTCTTCATTTGTTTGTTTTTTAGTTCAATATGAAAACATTTCAGCAAGTTGTATATTTGTTCTGATGAGGCAAGACTATTTTTTGCCACGTGCCTGTAAAAAGCTTAGCTAATTTCATAGTTTAGGTGCTAATGTGAAGTTACCATGTCAGATTTATAAGTAACCTTTAAAAGTAAGCACATGAATAAAAAAAAAAATCTGACAAAAGTCCAACTTCTTAAATGCTGAAGTTGCAGGGGTTTTCTTTAAATGATAAAGAGGCTGGGTAGGGCTGGGACTGAATTTGTTTTTTTTTCAGATTGTGGTATGTTGCAGTTTTATTTTAATGGTAGAGGCTGGAAGAAGCAAATTAATTGCTGTTGTGGTGTAGAGGCATGTCGAAGTTTGAAGAATTAAGGAGTTTGTGTTGTGCTGCACTGGAGTGATGAAGTATAGATAACAGGCCACAGCTGTAGCCACAAATTAGGCCTCTCAATTTGATGCTGAAAGTATTGCATTAGAATTGCTTTTCTAGGATTACCATGTGGACAGTCTGATGAATAAAACCAGTTCTGAAATAGGGAAGCTAAAAATCCCTGCTGCTGCTGCTGCAAAAAGGTTTTTGGGGCTTCA
Organism: Zosterops lateralis; assembly: GCF_965231275.1. Taxonomy (NCBI): domain Eukaryota; kingdom Metazoa; phylum Chordata; class Aves; order Passeriformes; family Zosteropidae; genus Zosterops; species Zosterops lateralis. The sequence continues at coordinate 49,002,900 of NC_139762.1, read as the reverse complement.
TTGTTGTGAAACAAAGGTGACAATTTCACTAAAGCAAGTGCAGTGCTTACTGGTTTTCAAAAAATGCCACTGGACTTTGAATCTTAGCAGTTGCTTAAAGAGCAAGGGTTCTCAGTGATTCCTCAGTCTTAGAGCCAGCATGGCTTGGGAGAGTATGAGAGCTGTGATCCATCCCATAGTCTCACAGCACCTGTTTTTACATGGATTCCAACAAGAGCTGGGAACACGAGGTTTATCAGGAGGTGTTTCTGGAAGTCGCATAAAGTTTCATCCGGTTGAAGTACTGTGCAGAGCCTTCCTATATAGGAAAGATCCAGTGAGGAGGTGGAGCACCAGTGTGTGAACTCTTGTAGGCACAGGAAACTTCAGCATGCAGGTACCGCTCTTGCAGTCTGTGTAGCTACCCTATTGGTGTGGGAATATTAATGCTCCAGGTATTTCCAGGCGCAGGATAGTTGTAATGTGGTAACAGATCTGATCTAACTTACAAGAATAATACTGAGCAGTGATAGTTTTATTAGCAGGAATGTTAAAAGCAACCCAAATTTACAGGCCTGTCCTATGTTCAGGTTGGCTGTCACACATGCTCATGATAGGTTCACAGATGGTCCAAGAGCAAGAGAATGAACTGGGGTGGACTGGCTGAAGCTGTCACAGCTGTTTCATAGTTGTGTGTCCTATAAAATTCTTTGGAGTGCTGAATTCTTATGAAACTAAGAGATAGCTGTGGCCAGGCAAGAACTGCATGCAAACTTCACTTATCCCACAAAATCAAATCCTGTACAGGGCTGGAACCAAGAAGATGCTGAGTAATAAAAGATAGTGCAAAGTCTCCTCCTCCCCTTCCTCAAATGTTCTCATTCAGTGAGTGTAGCTCTATCCTGACCTGCAACATCCTGTTCATTGTTTTTGTGCTAGGAGTTTCCTGAATGCCCCATGGAAAATGTGACACACTTTAAAATTTAGAACAAATATCTTCTGGAATGAGGCACAAGCAAAAGGATAAAACCTTATTCTGCATTGTGACTTTAGTCCAGATTTGCCTTCTAGTGAAGAACTCTGGTCGCTAAAGTGTCTGGAACATAAGATATTGAGATGTAAAGCCAGTTGTTCCTTGAACTTGATAATTTATTTATGCACAACTTGGAATTGATAAATCTCTTGCCTTTTCAAAGGACTCTTCCTTTTTTTCTGCCTGATATTTTAATATTTTTCAAATGCATGTGCCATTTTAATTGGTTGACAGATGACCAACTGATGTTTATGTACAGCACCTGAGGCTGTGTTATGTTTGAGATGTAGTGTTTTATTTTTTGCTTCAGCCTACTTTTGTGACTTTCAAACTGGAATTCCCACCTAGTCCTTCAAATCTATAAATCCACATATTTCCAGGAGGAAGTAAGATAGATGGTACTTCTAACATTTGGTGTATAAAGAGTTTGTGATGGATTGTATTCTTCTAACTCCTCTGTTCATACTTACTTTCATAATCTTGAAAAGCAAGAACATTAATAAATCAAAGTAGGTTAAAGATCAGACACGTGGTTTTATTTTAATAAGGGATAAAGCTGAAACCTTACTGAGTGTACATTGTTCAGCACTTGTTCTCTGGGGCATATGAATCAGTCCCTTCATTATTGGTCTGGAAGCATTTCCTTTTGTGGTTACCGTGTATTTTGATTAGAAAAACTAATGCATGATAATACTTGATGCATTACTTTTGCTACTTATGCTCGTGTGCAACGTTAACATTTAAAAAAACCAAAAAAAACCCCAACCAAAAACAACCACCTTTTGTGGCCATGTGAAGTTTTGATTTCATGGAGTGAGTTTGCTTGCTTGATTTATATCTGTCAGCAGGAAGGGGATTTTGAAAGAAGGCATAGTGAGCCTGCAAGCTTGAGAAAGAGCTATAATTTGCATGGTTACGTCTTGTGTGTCTGGGACGTGTTTTCCCAAAGGCTGCAGGGTGAAGTGTGCTTTGGGGACTATTTGCTCTGTGGGTGTTGAGGAAGACAGCAGGAAATGTTTGTTTCTTCTAGCTTTTTCTCATTTGCTGCTTGTTAGTATTTGGGGCAGTGTCCCCTGAAGAGGGTAAGGTCAGAACCTGGTGGAAGAGAGAGAGTCATAAATAGAGAATTAAAGAATTTTAGACCTGTACTCTCATCCCCCCTGCTGCCATACCTACACAACTGCTCTCCCATCCGTATCTCTTTATCAGTATTGTTGAAAGAAGCTGCTAAATGAAGAAAACAGTTTTCTTTTTTGAACTTTTGACCTTCCCAAAAGCTACCGTACTTGCTTTCTGCAGAGCATAGATTGTTTCATTTTGACATTATAAAAAAAAAATACAGGAAGAATGAAATATCAATGTACACTTCTGGATTTCCCAAATTGGCAGTGAAGGTCTTGCTTCCTCATGCTTTAAAAGCCTGAAAAGTGCAGAGAGATACTGGTAAGGGTTGAAATGTCTGTTGCATCTCAGTTGGGATGTACTTTGACTGAGATGAAAGTTCAGCAGTTGGTACAAAATCTCCACTTGGAAAAAAATGGTTGGTGTGTGTGTGAATGTAATCTATTTGAGGAAGTGGAAGATGGCTTAAAGAATGGGTCATGTAAAGGGAAATAAAACACTATCAGAAAAGAAAAGGAGAAAAAGAAGTCAGAGGTGAGAGAGATGAATTGTACAGCCTAGGCTAAATATATTATGCTCAGATTTCTCCTATGAATTAATGTCCTGTTTAAAAATAAGTAAACAAATATTTCCCCTCTTCATTCTTGTTAAAAAGAACATGGTAAAACTCCTGACAGTTTCTATTCTTTCTAAGAGTTGATCATGTGAAAATTTTATGTACTAAAAGCAAGGAAAGCACATTAAAGTGTAATCCATGCTTACACTAGTGGATTTTAAAACTGTCATCACTTTAAAGTCATGCAAAAGCAAAAATAGGATCTTAAATACAAATGGTTTTTGTCTCCAGTGACTTCTAATGCACATATTATAAGTCAATAATTAAAAAAAATCGAAAAGTGGATCAAGTTCAGATCATGCCTTACCATTTAATCTAAAAGTGCTTGAAAATACCTTTCAGGATTATCATTACTATCTTTGTCATCTGTTTAGTAATGTAATGTATTCTTGGAAACTTGAAAATTTAGAGGGCCACAGTTTTCTGGCAGAGACCTGCAGCCCTTCCTTCTCACACACAGCCTAATAGCTGTGTTGAATACGTCATGACATGTGTGGCAGCTCAAAAGGAAAACGTGCTCAACAAGGCTCTTTACTTCTTAACTGCAAGAGGAAACTGCCAACCTTTGGCATGGTTAAGTTTCTCCTAATAGAAAACAGCAGTAAATAGTATAGGTAACTTGGCTGGTGGCATGCAAAGCTACCTTGCTGCCTTCTTCCTTGTAAGATAGGATTCTTCTTTCTTAAATAAGGTTGGTTAATGAACCAAGCGAAATAGTAACAGATTTAGGAAAGGAATTGTTCCTTTAGACAGGCACCTCCTCAATTTACTGGCAGTAGTTCAGTTTGATCTTGTTAGAGATGAAACAGTTCCTGAGAAAATTGGCATCCTTCATAGCTGTGGGATTTTTCATCTTGCTGTTATGTTATGCATCTTCAAAGCAAGAGGTGAGCGTTTTCTGTCATGTGCCTGTCTCTTTTAACATCTGTATTTCCACTTCAGCAACGAAATTATTAAAAGCAAAGGCAGGAGAGTAGGGTAGCCAGCAGCCATGCATTAATCCCATTGTGTAAAACTACAGAGATTATTTGGGTCCAGAAAGAGGTAACTGTGACAGGACAGGGGTCTCTTCCTGTCATGGGTGTGCTGAAAGTAAGGCAGTTGCCAGGAATGGTTCAACCAATGAAACAGAGGACAGATTATTTCTAAATAGAGAACAGCTTAAACTTTCAGTGCTCTAAAACCAAAGCACATGATATTTGGCAAAGTCACTTGAATTAAATGATGAAAGCCTGAGTAAAAGGAAGAATGTGATAAAAAGGCAAGCAGTAGTTGCTTGCTTGGCTGTTTCACAGTATTTGCATTTTGACTGGCTCTGCAGACGTTTGCGCATGCCTTGAGGGTGCTTAAAATAAGGAAAAACAGCTTTATGTGTAAAGACAATGACAATGAGGTTTTAGGCTTGGTCCTTACAGCATGTTCTGTGTGCTCTTTCAGTCTTGGCTTAAATGAAAATAAGGGTGATGTTTTTGTTTTGCCTGGGAAAATAGTTTCCCTTGCTGATTTGGTTTAATGTAGTCACCTAGAAGTATATTTGTAATTTTGTCTTGGTAATGAATCTTTTAATCTGGCAGAGGAAGATAATTAAAACACATTGGAAAAAATATATAGGTCAAAAAGGATTTGCTCCCTTCTGTCCCATCCTAGAGTGGATATCTGAGGTCCTTGTGAGAAGCCCTGTCTAATGGATAATTGCTCTGAAATGCTCAAAAAGAGCACAAACTATTTCCCGCAGGCCCCAAATCTACATCTTCACTTCTACCTCTCTGGTTTTAATGGAAGATGTTGTATTGAGTCTAAGGATGGTAGCAAGAAGTAGGTGATCCAGTCTACTTTCAGGACCTTGAGGACTGGGAAGGGTGGAATACAGGAAGATCTGGGGGAGTAGTCTGTCCAATCACATGAATAAATGAGGCTGCTGCCCATTCTGGGTAATCTGTCAGCATGATTAGATACAATCTCCTGTAGCCTCTAAATGCTCTCAACTGCTCAGAGGAAGTGTGGTGCTCCATTTTATAGTTGGTGGTTGGAGGCACAGAGAACCAAAGGGCAAGTGCACTGCCACACACCAAGCCTTTGAATAAAAGAAAATTAAACACAACTGTTCTTGCTTCCAAATTTAGCATCTTTGTCTTTGAAGCAGAACTCTCTGTTCATTTAAAGTGTGATTGCTACATGTGGTAGAGAGTCCTCTTTAATTAGTGCTTTGGGGAACAAACTTGGAAGATACAGGGTCTGTTTGCAGGTGGGCTTTTTAATTTTATTGTTTGTGGTCTGTCTCTTATAGTAGCTGCTAATGATTACGTTCTCTCAAGGGCACCAAGGTCAAATGGGAATCCAGGGCTCTTGTGTCTCAGGAGGTTTGTTTTGCAGATGCTAGAGTACATTTTTCTGACTTTTTTATGGGAGCATTAGACTTTCTCCTGGGCAGTGATGCAGCATATTAACCTGTGGACACTTCTTGCTTCAGAATTTTCCTCAAGTGCCTTAATTAGAGTTAGTGTAATCTTTCCAGCCCCCTCCCCAGTCCTAGTCAAAATCATTGGAATAGTGGGTGAGACCAGCAAGGTAAGAGATGTGGCTGAAATAAATCTAATTCTTTAACACATTCACAAAAGAGCTTGTGAAGGTGTTGTGGCCTGTAGGAATTTGCTCCTTTAAACTCTGGAGCAGATTCCTACAGGAATTCCAGGAGAATGAAACAGGTGAAAAGGAAATTTCAAAATATCTTCAAAAGCCTATTTTCCTTCATTCCTTATGTACACTGTTAAGAGATTTTGCATGCCCAGATCAAGAAGAAGCAGTTGGGAACTGCATGTTGTGGCAACATGTCATTGTGAGCCCTACAGATATCTTTTAGACAAGATAGAAGGAAGTCACATCCGGCTCTGACAGAACAGCCAAAAACCTTCTTAGAAGGGGAAGAGGGGAAAATGGAACTCAACTTCTGGTCTTCAGAGATGGGGAGTCTGCTTACTTGTTACAGGGCAGGTTGTCTGTCAGCTTTGGAAATAGGATGTCTCTTTCCGGATCACGCTCATTACTTCAGATTAACATCTCATGGGCTCTATCTGTGATTCTGAGAATGCAGCTCGAGGACTGCATCAATGAGAAAAAAAATGAAGTTTTCTTTCAGTAGAGATGTGCACTGTAGCTTTTTGGAAATCTTTTACTTTCAGTACGTCGAGTGAATATTGCTTAATTTTGTGTAAAATTGAGAGTGGATAAGGCTCTCTGTTTGCTGTTGTCACCACGCTGCCAAACCTGCAAAGCTGTGCTTTAGTCTCCACAGCAGAGTAGAACTACTTTACTGAAGAGCAGAAAGAGGACTACATTCCCTTTTAAAGTGATTGATACCTAAATCACCCTTACTGCTTGAACAGCAGAGATCTAATGATGTTAAATTACTACTGAATTACAGATGAAAGGTGCCATAGAGTTACATGTTTGGCTTTGTTTCCGTTTTGCTGTTTGCACACAAAGGACTTTCCAGCCAGGTGTTAGCCCTCCAGGAAGTTCAGAATGGTCAACTGCAGTTGACAGCTTTATTTGGAAACAGTTCTAACATGTCAAACTGAAGCAGACGGTTACCTGAACAGATTTGCCACCCCTCACCCCCAAGTGCAATGGGAAAATTTAATCTGGGAGCACTGAAATCTGAAAGCGAGAAGGATAAACAATGGTGTCTCTCACAGGGTACTTGGTGAAGGGGTATTACTCTGTATTTCTGAAGATACAGACTCTAGCAATCATCAGAGCACTGAAAATGTACTTGGATTTATTCCAAATGCTTTAATCTTTTAATGTCTGTTACAATTATAAAGCAGCTCACTGAATTAATGAGACATACTGTAATGAACTTAGTAATTGCATACTTTTACATCATTCTTCTCTATGGAATTCAATCTCAGCTGTATGCCTTGAGCTTTGCACAGGTGAAAAAGTTTAAAATGACGAGGTTATATTCCCATTTCCCTCTTTGACCTTAGACATTGCTTCTTATGGTCCTGAATCTTGGGTGAGTGAGTGTTGAACAAATTCAAGGGGCAAATCTGTCTGAAAGTCTGTCTTTGTTTTTGTTTTGTGGGTTACTTTTTAGACACTCCATCTCTCTGAACTAGTATGCTGGACAAGTGCCAGTGCTGGCACTGGGGAGAGGCAGGCAACACTGTGACGTTGGAGAAACAGACATCAGTCTGCTGTGGAACTGGACTTTGCCATTCAGAGAACTTTTTGGAGCAGAAAAATTTTATTTTACCAGAGAACATAAAGATGGCGGCTCAGGATGATGTGTATGCATTACAATATTTTTAACATTAAACAATTATGAGGATCCTTTTTTTTTGCTACATAATAAGTTAGAGGTATGCATGTTATTATTCAGCAAAAGCATAGTGTCCTTTTGCTGCCAGAGTTTCCCTGTTCTGCAGTTAGCAGTTTTAAGTTCTTAGCAGGTAAAATGCTGGGCAATAACTCCTGTGTGGAATCAAGTTGGTATTAAATATTTGAGGCACTCTTATTTGTTTTTAGGATAATAGAGTAAAGCATCACACAGCAAGTGCTAGTTCATTTTGAATGGGGGTTTTGATAGAAGTTGATTGAGTTGCAGCATCGTCAGTGACAATTGATGTTCTGGCTCCCGAGAAGAAAACTGCCACGAGTCATCTTGCTGAATAATGTGGCTGGCACAGTTCAGTCCTCAGTACTTGTTGCTTGTCTGGATGCATGTATTGTGGGGAGGTTAAGCACTCAGTCCGTTGATTAGCCAATTTGGAAACAGTGAGTGTTTTGCTCATTCTTGGCATAGCTCTGCATGTTCCCAGCGAGGCTGGAGCAGGAGCTTCAACCGGAGCGTGGCAATGGGGAAACACAGCTGTGCTGTCATCAACTTTTGACAGAGTATTAGCTATAGTCATCTCAGGAGTCTTAGAGAACCTTAGAAATTATAGTTCCTTATGAAATAGAAGATACTTGGAGAAACAGATCGCATGTACTACCAAGGAGGTGACTTTTTAATTGATAGTGACTTTTTACCTGAACAATGAAGTGAACATATTTAATAGAGCTGGTATTTTTCATGAGTCAAGTTACTTCATTAAAGTGTTCCCACTTTTTTTTTTTCTAATATCAAGACAACAGATATTAATACCACCTGTGTATAGCTTCAACTGCAGTGGCTGAAGTGGTGGCTGTCCTCTCCCCTTTTCAGCCCTGCCCCCCCCACTTTTTTTTTTTTTTAATAGCCCGGTATGAGAGCATAAATTAGATTCAATGGGGGTTTAAGTTCACATGTGGGTTGTAATTTCTGAGTGAACTCATTACCTGTCTTGCTGTCCCTGCTAAAAGGGAGAGACAGTAAGCTTTTCAACTGTTGTCTGCTGCTTAAACAGCATGAGTCCCTAGAGTTTATGACTCAAACCAATAAAGGATGATGTTTGCATCATTCTTTCCTTTTCCCTGGGCCATACAGATTATAATGTTGAACAAAGAGTGCAGTGAAATTATGGGGTGACCACAAGTTGTACCCAGTGCTTGAATGTCATGTATTAGTCTGTAACGCAAACACATTTTAGGCAGTTTTCTTGTCAGAAGTAAAGTTCCACCTTGATCTTTAAAATTTTAGTTCAAGTTATTGAAATCTGGGATACTTTTTGGATAACTGCTCTTGGATGCCAGATGGGAAGAGTTATGGAGATTGTTGTTCCTAAGTTGTAACCAATGGCTGGTTTTAGTGTGTTGCAAGAATCTTATTTTGGCATAGAAGGCAACCTGCTACAAAAGCAGGTCTTTTTGCTCATTTGTGCATGCTTAAGTACATAAAAGGCACATTATTGGAACACAGATGGGCAGGCTATGACTTCAAGAGTGCTTAGAGACAATATATCAGTATTCTTAGAGAATCACAGAATGGCTGAGGCTGGAAAGGACTCCTGGAAGTCATCTGGTCCAACTGCCCTACTCAAATAAGGTCATCTGCTTCTCACAGTTTTGCAGTACAGAGATGAGTAAGGGATAGTCTCATGTTAAAATACCCAGATCTCCTGTGTGACATTTAATGCAGTGTACCAAGATTTATGCAGGACAAATCTCCCCTGGAAGTGGGCTGGGTGAGCAGTGTTGGCACTGCTAATGTCTTGCAGTCAGATTTTTTTCTGAAAGGTTTCTAGCAGTCCTCCAAAGTACAGTCTGTGTTTTGGCAGTGTGAACCTGGAGTTTGCCGTGTTCTTGTGGTCTTCAGTATGTTTTTGCTTGTGTCTTATCTTACAATGATCTTATGGTTAACCTGACTGTATAATTGAAATGATTGTTCAGATATGCAAGCTCCTCTTGATCTAGAATTATAAACAGTGGCTCCAAGGTATGTATCAGTATTGAAAAGGAGGGTGATATCTCCTTGGGATGTCCCCAGAATGTGGATTCCAGGCCTGCAAGTACACCAACTGAGCAGTACTCAGCAAAGCAGAGTGGCACCAGTGTTAAGAATGGGCATATGCACAGTAGTTGTTTTAGGATGTGATTTTTTCTAATGTTTGTTCTTTAGTGTTTCTGTTTCCAAAGTGGGTTTTATGATGTCAGTTAAAACTCTGGCTTATTCTTGACATTCTATTTAATGCAGAATAGCTCAAGTTATTGCACAAATGTTAACTATAAGCAAAGTCTAGTATTAACTGTGCCACTTAAACATTATTTTCTTGAGTGGACAGGTTTTTTTCATATGCTGTGTAGTTTTGCTGAATGTCCTTCAGAGAGCCAGCACTGGGAAGTCCACAAGTGTTAAGGACAAATTATTCTTTGTGACTGTGAGAGTGAACTGACAGAGAGCAAGGAGCCTGCAGGGATGGATTCAGAGACTGTGTAGTGCTGGGAAATCTGAAAAACATGGGGTGTTTTGACTGTTAGATGTTTTGATGCACTGATGGCAGTAAGTATAAGAGAAACACCTCTGTACATGAGGCTGCTTTCCTTTTTTTTTTTTTTTTTTTTTTTTTTTTTTTTTTTTTTTTGTCTTTTACTGTACCATAGAAGGTTCTGAGTTGGAAAGGACCCACAGGGATCATTGAGTCCAGCTCCTGGCCCTGCACAGGACACCCCAGGGGTCACACCATGTGCCCAAGAGCATTGCCCAAATGCCTCTCGAACTCAGACAGGTTTTGTGCTGTGACCACTTCCCTTGGGAGTGTGTTCCAGTGCCCAGCTACTCTCTGGGTGAAAAATCTTTTTCTAATATCTGACCTAACCCTCCCCTGACTCAGCTTCATGGCATTCTCTTGGATCCTCTCACTGCTCTCCAGAGGGAAGACATCAGTGCCTGCCCTTCCACTTTCCTTCATGAGGAAGCTGCTGACTGCAGTGAGGTCTCCTCCAGGCTGAGCAAGCCAAGGGACCTCAGCTGCTCCTCATATGAATTCCCCTCTAGGTCCTTCACCTTCTTCACAGCCCTCCTTTGGATAGCTTCTGCATAAAGCTACTGGTTTATGATTCTTCTTATATTGTGACACTCAAAATTGCACATCTTTGAAGAGCAGTGTCAGTACCTGACAAAAGTCTGGTGTCTTCAAAATTTTTGTGCCCTCCTCAAGACTTGCAAGTGGTATCCAACCTTTCTTTTGCTGTTTTTCTTACTTATGATGAGCATTAGCCTCTGCTTATGCATTGTGGAATATCAATATTACTGTTTTCCATAGGATTTTTCTGTGCAGAATGACTACATCAGAATATAATGCTGTTTGTTTCAACCTTAACATCCTGTCTGTGCTGTCAGTTAACTCGGTTGTTTCCTTTAACATTCACACATCTGTGTTGCCCTCTCTTCCTTCATTTGACTGCTAACTTCCTAGTTAGTTCCTCTAGATGTGTAAAAAACATTGATAGGGTAACAAATTCTCTTTGGTTTTTATACTGCTGCTTTATCTTCCTTCCAGCAGGAAGTTTAAGGTTTTCCCCAACTTTGAGCTTATCTTCCGGTATCTGTTATCTCCTTTGGAATATTGTCAGTCATCCTTGTTTTGATTCAGCTTCTGCTGTATTATCATCTTGATTCAAGGTGCTCTTTTTTGTGTCCTTTCTAGCCCCCTGATTTATCCAAAGGGCCAGGAAAGTATGAGGTACCATAGCCAGATCATGCTAGTAGTAGAAAAGAGGACTTTTTTTATTAATTTTTTTCCTTCAATTGAGTTTTATTCAAAATTCACAGCACTTCTGATGAACTTTTTCTGTTTCTTTTCAGCTTGTTTTCAACTAACTTGTAATAAACTTATTCAGTTCTCACTTTCATGGGACTCCTTTGGAATGTGCTTAGTTTAAACATTAAATAGCACCACTCCTTTACCTGCTCCCAAAAAAAAATATAAAAATTGTCTCCATCCTTTCAAGCTGTAATGTTTTGCATTGATTTATTTTGTTGTTTTACAGTGTCAATGTCCTTTTTCCTTTCTTCTGCCCTCCAATTCTCTTACGCTGAGAACTTTGATTTTTAACTTAAAACTCTTTAAGAGCAGTAACATCACTAACATCACTGGCTTAAAATGGAGGTTTTATGTTTTACCCATTACTTCCTTTCTGTCTCTCAGGTTATGTGAGATTATCCTGAAAGTGAAAAGAGAAAACTATATTTAATTGGATTTTAAGGCATAATTTTTGCTACTTTCTTCAGTTTAGAAACATCTGGAGTCAAGCCAAATTACTAGAAACAACCCCAAATTAAATGGGCAAGCCTTGGCAAACTGTGAAAAGTTTAAGTAGGTTAAGTAATAAATAGTTTGTATTCAGAGTAGCATTTTATCTCTGTACTAGATACCTGCCATGATCTTCAACTTTTGTTCTCTAGACAGGTACTTAGCATGGTTGAAGAATGCTTTTTTTTGTGAAGCCTTAGATCTTTGACTGCTGGGTTGCCATTGGTGTGGGGGTTGTGGTGGTGCATTTTGGTTCTGTCTAGGTTTTTTTATTAATTCTTTTTAAATTAATGAATTAATTTTATTTATTTATTTATTGGAATTGTATTTTGAATAGTTGAGTTTGATATTTTCTTTCCTGGTCTCTAGATTGTGGGGCTCCAATATAAATGTATTTAGTGAACAAACACCTTTATCTGACTGGATGTTATACGTGAGTTAATTAAATTGCCACAAAGTTTGAAATAGGAGCTGTAGTAATAAAAACTAAGTTTTTTGTCCTCTTACAAATTACAAGCATGTAACTAGAAGTTTCTTAGTAAAATGAGAGTGATCTTCCAGGAAGCAGAGGAGTTCATGTTAAAGAAGTACCTAAATTTTTCTGATAAGCTTCAATATGTGCTTTAAAACCAAGACCAGGCAGCCTTCTTGCTTATATTCTGAGTACATCCACTCTATTGTACTTTCTTCCACCTTTTCTTTTGAAGCACCCTTTAAAACCTTTTTGCTCTCTAGTTTTGAAGAGTGCTCTATTTGAAAGTGGTCTGGCCTGTCAAACATAGTGAAACCTTAAGCATATAAAATGCTTCCCAGGAAGAGGAACAAGATGACTGTGAATAGAGAAAATACTTGGAATGAAATTGTGAAGAAAGGCTACGGGTATGCTGGGAATGAGACAGGTGATACCACACAAATATTAGCATCTTTCCTGAGCAGCTTTAGCTGCAGCAAAACCTGTCCTGTTCTGTACATTTGACACGCATAATCCTAAAATATCCTCTAATATTAGGTCTCCACATATTTTGGAGAGGAAGGGTGGTGTATTTAAACTTGAAGGATCCAAAGCTCATTTTAACATAGTGTTAAATATTTCATTCCTGGTCTAATGATGCTTTATAGATCAGCAGACTTAGGGTTCATTATTAAATAAATGTTCCTGTTTGGAAGCTGATGGACTGCTCTGAACCATGGAAGTCAGTGGAGGGGGGTCAGGTGTTCCTGCAGTGTTGGTGGCTGCTGCAGTGGGGTAGCACTCCCAACCCAGGTTGCCTGCTTTTTGAGACTACTGCCTTTTTTCCATCCCTTACTAGAGTACAACTCATAGCTTCTATACAGCTTTATCTTCCATTTGTGTCAAAACCTCCACAAATTTTATTGACTTGGATCTGCTGGGCCTTTGACTCCTGTCTGGTTCAGGGGTAAATAGCACTGAGTGCCTAAGAAGGAAAAAGGCAGCATGAAAGCCTTTTTATGTACACAGAGTGTACATCCAGCCCCCTGGCTTCTCTGCCCTGTTTTCATTACTTGCAGAGATGGTAGAGCATGTTTACAGCTCCTTAGACTCAGCTGTTCAGTCATGCAGTTTAACTCCAAAAATAACTCTCTTGGGGGATATTAATCCAGCGTTGGATTATCTTTCTAAAATCGTTAATCAGACTTGGTCCCCGAGGGACCTTCCAGCTGAACTTGCCACTTAGTTTCTGTTTGCTGGGGCGGCAGCAGCGGAGCGGAGGAAGCTGATGAGGTCTGACAAGAAGTGGTTCCTTATGTAAGGTGCCGAGCAGAGGAGCTGTGCCTCTCCTCCTGCTGTGGGCCCGGCCAGGGCTCAGCTCCCTGCCAGCACCCACCTCATCCTGCTTGGCCCTGTTGCCCTCACTTCCCTGGTTTCCCATCACCTTCAAGAAATGCTGTACAAAACCTTGCCTGTGTCTGGGGGTGGCATGATCTGTGTCAGCTCCAGGTGCTGTATATGCTGCCTTTTGTCCAGGCTGGAGAAACACATGCTTTGTTTTATTAAATCCTCAAGTGCACGTGGCATTCCTTCAGTCACTTTCTCATCATTAATTTTCTTACTCGAGCTGCTCATGAAATGAGCTGGTGTGCTCTTGGACTATTACCTCTCTTCTGTAAAAGAAGAAATAAGATGTTCTAGGCTACTGTTTACATTTATGAGTAGAGCTGCAAGCTCCTATTAGCCTTGCATTTTTATTCTGTCTATGGAGTAAGAATAGAATTTATTTCTTGAGAGATGTGCTCTGAGAACTTTAAGTTATTTAAAATACTTTGAGATCTTTGTATGGAAAGTGCCAATGAAATTGCAAAACAAGTTTGAAAAAAAAGGAGTTCCACTGAGAACTGATTTCATACACGAATAAAATCCCGTTTTCCACATGCAATGCAGAGGTAGAAGTAAAAATTCAATATATTTTACTGACATTTGTGCTAATCAAATCTTTCAGAACCAGGCAGGTAAATCAAGAGTTTGCATATCTGTCTGATGTATTTTTACATTAAATTTAACATACTTTGATTTCCAACTTGGATGTTTATTACTCTTACTTAGTAGACCATGGGAACTCCTTCATAATATGGTTGAAATGCATAAATATACTGTATGTGGTAATAACAATAAATTGCAAAATTGACACTTTAACGGGATGATCTGTCATAGTTCTGCAAAATCATATTGATGGAAGAAAGTACATTCAAGTGGTAGACATGCTTTGGTTGTTGTCCTTTCCCCCTCAAATTACAAAATAGTGTGCTGATGAGCATGTAAGTTGCTTAAACATTCTCCAGTTTACATTTCCTTGCATGCATTGGGGAAAACAATGGGACTTTGCCTTCCTTTTCCTCTGACTCCTTCCTCCCCTTCATACACTTATGCCTGCACATGCATCCTTCTTGCCTTCTGATTCTGCCTTGAAAATAAATGTTGTAAAAATTAGTTGAAAAGTTGCTCTTACATGTCAGTGCTTCTCAGATCCCACTGGGAGAGAAAAAAAGAATCGTACTTGAGAAAACTCCATAACTAGACCCTTCAGCGACATCCCTATCCTTTTCACTGTTTGACTGCTGCTGGCATAACAAAAAGCAGCTGAAAACAGTTCTAGTTCTTCATGCACATAATGAAAATTGCTTACTAAATTGGAAGCATTTCAGACCAGGATTTGTGCCTTCCTTATTTTGCTGGGCAGTGTCTAACACACTGTGTACCACAGGAATAAATAGTAGGTAATTTTGAATTGTCAGCACTGTAGGTTGCAGAATTTTCTTTACAGTCCTACTTTTGGGATGACAACTAAACATTAATTTTGGCCTTTAAAAAAAGCCCCACCCAAAAGAATATTTGTTTCTGACGTTGCCTCATAGGTAGAATAAAACTAAATTATCTTTTGTATGTTGCACTGGATTCCTAAGAATATAAATTAGGAAAGAAGTCAGCACATTTGACTAGGATGTCCACTGAGAAACAGAAACAAAGTGATGATTTTATATGCTTTTAAGCATTCAGACCACATTTATCTTTGAGTTGGTCTTCTGGTGGGAGAAGTGGGACTACATCCACTTGTATTAGTTAAAGATCTGTCACTTTGCTTTGTGTTTTATGACTCTATAAGCATACGTATAGTAATAATTGTAATTATGTAGGAGATCTGTGCTAGCCTACATTAAAACTAGTCACAATGAAATTGTCTGCTGAATGCTGTGGCAGACTTCTCTTGCACCTTGCTTTGGAATGTAGGTGCTTATTTTCCCTAGCTGAATCTAATTAACTTACCATCAGCTTTCCTTGATTCTTCTTTCTTAAACCTTTCTTCCTGTGTGAGTCAAGATAGCCTACAACTTACTACAACAAAATGAGGGTTAATACCCTCAAATGCATGGGAAAATGGAAGTTTTCTGCAAATTTATTGCTGTGTAATGTTGTTTTACTTTTGTACTCTACAGCCAGTGGTCATGAATCAGTGTTTTTTCTCCAGCATTTATTGTGAGCTTTTGGAGGGAAGGTATTGGGCCACAAGTTATTTCTTCTCAGTCAAAAGAAATTGTGTTTGCCTGTGTAATAGGTGGATTCTGTGGTTTTTATAGGTCTCCCTTCTATCTCTTTAGACATGTGGCCTAGAGCTGATTTTTTTTCATTAAAAGTGTAGAAGAAACATGATGGGGGAGAAAAACCCATTGAAAATAAAGGCTTACTCAGCTGAAGCTATCCTCTGTCAAGTTTGTCTGGCAGGAGCTGCTGCTGCTGCTGCTCTTTTTGTGTTGTGGCCAGCAAACTCAGGCTCTGGCTGAGGCTTCCAGCATCCCTGCTGCCAGGGATGGGGTACCAAGCCAGGGAATGTAGGGAGTAGCCTGTCGGTCAGGCCCTGGGTGAGTCAGCCCCACTTCAGCGCTGCAGACAGTTTAATATCAAAACATGGGCAGGCTGAGAGTACCAAGGACTGTGCTGCTGAGGAGGTGGGAAACACCGTCACTATAAGTGTGGGAGCAGAAGGTCTCAGTTTCAATTGACTGTCGAGGTGGATTTACAACTCACTGCTGCCAAGAAACCTCACTTCTCTTCCCCTCTCCCATGTTGTATCACCTCTGACTATCTGTTTGACTCAAACATGGGCAAAAAAAAAAAGACCAAAAATACTTTTATTTTTGGTTTTGTTGAGCCAGTGCACTGCACAGCAAGGAGACAGCTGGCTGGAGATGCAAATGATAGGAGTTTGATATTTCGGGTAGAAATTGTGTTTACTTTGCATCTGCTGAGGATCTACAGGGTAGAAGACAGCCAAAAGTAAATGTCTGATTTTCTCAATGACCAGCATGCCATCTGCATGCTTTAATTGTGTTTATTCCCTGTTTCTGTAACATCTACCAAATGTAGACAATATCACAGTGTTTCTTAATCACATTGTTTAGTCTTTCAAGGCACTTCCTGCAATCCAGTCTTATTTATAGACCACCCATTGTCTTATTTAGTGCCTTGCGCTTTGCTTTGTGGTGATGTGCGATCCTGTCAGTGTCAGAACTACCATTGTTGGAAATAAATTGCTGGAGTGTTAAAGTTCATAAATTGCTTTTATATTATGTTTTGAGAGCCCTATGTAGAATGTAGCAGGGCTTGCAGAATGAGAGGACTGAGCCTTTTCAGAGCAGACCAGAGGCACACAGGAAAAAAGGAAAGATGGAGACATCCGGAAGGCTGGATGAACTCCCACTTATAAAAGTAGTCTGAGACAAAGGTACAACATTTCCCAATAAAGGGATGATTTCACAATTTTGTTCAGACTGATCTGAGCTCCAGCTTCTGCCTTTCTTCTGTTGAAGAAAGGTCATTAGACCAGGTTGGTTGAAGCAGCAACAGGAGGTGGTTGAAGCCTTTTTTAACTTGTACCTGTTTGTGTATTTGAATGTCTGGTATAATCAGCCAGGCTCCTCTCTTGACTTAGCTCTTTGAAAGGACGTATGTGCAAACATGTCTCCATGCTTTCACCACTTCCTTCTCTTTTTCTGCTAAGAAGAAGTGGGACTGCACTGCTGGGGATTTCTACAGCTTCTCTCGTTTCGTGATACGTGGTGGCGCTTTGCTGGGTCTCAGCAGAGCATGCAGGAAATGCCATGGTTGTTGTGGAGGGCTTGGCAAAGCAAGCAGGAACCTCCCTATCTGCAGAAGGGTACATGAGCTGCTGTGTTTGTGAACTGAGGATCTTTGCTACTAGAGAGGGTGACCTGCCACCACCGACCTGAGAGAGGGGTGCAGAAGCTTTGTTTACAAGCCCAGAGAGGCACTATACACTCTTGATAAACATTGGTTGTTGTCAGAAGGTTATAAACTTTGATGAGTCAGAAGGGACAGAACTTCAATTCTGCAAACCCTGAGGATTTGGTTCTTCGCCTTTCCTCCTTCTCTGAAATACACTGCTTGCACTATTTGACATGAGATCCTGTTGATGTTCATAATCTTGCAGAATTATGACGTGTTTATGTAGCTGATTATGTCACTGTGAATGTATAGTACATGCTTGTGTATTCACGTGTCTGAGATGTACCATACAGAAGTATTTATGTGTGGGTATCTCTGGATCTGTGAGGTGAGGATGTGTGTGCGTGTGTGTATGTATATGTGGAAACTGCTGTGTGTTCTGCCTTCTTCCTGACATACTGGTTGCTATAGTGCAGTGATCTATTTGTGAACACCCAGAAGATCATTGCTATAGTTAAAAGAAACAGTGTTTCCTGGCCATAACTTCCTGGGCATTTTCTTCTCTTGAAGTGCCAGCATTAACCGATTCGGTCACATTCCCTGGGACTCCAGGAGTGACACTGTAACAGGAGCTTTCTCTAGTTTGTTGCTTTTTCCCCACCAGCATATTTAATAATATTTAAAAATAGTTTTTCTATTTAAATCTAATGCATGCCTATTATTCACCGTACATTTCAGTGCTTCAGCCATCTTTCTAACAGGCTGCCGAGCTGTGCAGCGTGTCGTGGCATTGTGTCCTGTGTTTGCTCCTGTAATGTGTGCCATTCTCCTACTGCTGCACATACAAACACATACACATTTTCATCCACCTGCCAAGCCAGGGGAAATGTAGGAAACTGAAGCGGCAGTCCTGGAGTTCTGCCTGAACTGCTGTAATATTATTTTTTCTTTTTTTTTTTTCCTCTCTCCCTGCAGGTGTGAATGAAAGAGACTCTCTGCGGTATTTAGTGTCCAGTTGTACTGGCTCCGAAGAACAGCAGCGTCGCAATGCCCCCTCCTGCTGATATAGTGAAGGTGGCTATTGAATGGCCAGGTGCCTTCCCCAAGTTAATGGAAATAGATCAAGTAAGTGCCTGTGTACCTGTGCTCAGCTGGCCCTGTTCATCAATAAGTTGTTCTCTGCATGTTTTTCTCTGCATTTATGTTTATCTCAGTGCATGTGCATTTTCCTATGAGTTTGTGGTGTAGAAGGTGTTTTTTATAAGGGCTGTAACCCTCTTCCTCTCTTACTGCTTAAGGTTTTTGATGTGTTTAGCTGGTTTCTTAATTTGCTTTTTCTTTCTGAACAGCTGCTTGAATAAGGCATTTACTGCTTGTGTGACCCACTTAACACTTTTGTGCCTTAGTTTGTTCAACTGTAAAATTGTGGTGGTGTTGTTACTTCTGGGTGGAAAGACTTCAAATTTTTAGTCAGTGCTTTGCATTTGGAGTAGAATCATACTGAATGGCTGCAGCAAGTGCAGATTTTGGAACTTAAGTAGTAGTGCACTGTGAGCAGGAGGATCTTTGTTGTTCTGTTCAGTAATCTCAGTGGTTGTTCTGTTTACCTGGTTAGTTCAAAGTAATGGCCCCATTAATGGATTGGAGGCAGTGTACAGAAGTTAACAAATTCAAAATTATGAATTAAAAACTCTTTTTAGGAAATTGTGGTGGGGGAAACAAACAAAAACAAGTTATACAAGGGCCGTGCTTTATATTCTGGACTTCTCTGAGGTTGTTTTTTGTGGCCCATGTATTAATATTAAAAGCAACCTCTTTAATATTTAACAGCTTACCCTTAACATTTTGAAATCCTGCAGCATATTACCTGGGTAGAATTATTATTATTTCTGTAAATAATATTCAGAGTGAAGAAAAGCATTTTATAATGTCCTTAAGACCCTGGTGTGTCTGGGGAACTCAGTACATTATAAAAGTCTATTAGAGAGGAGAGCATTTGAATTCACACTGAAAATGTATTACTGAAATGGGTTAGTAATTTCTTCATGCAGAGCAATGAGTTTCACTTGTAGTTAACCTTTTTGTGGCACATGCCTGGGAAATTCCTGTGTGAAATTTGAAGAAACATGGTACTTGAGGGTGGCTGTAATCACAGCAGATTTTTATGTATTCTGAAAGCCCCCTTAGAGGAAAAGGGGGTTCCCAAGTGAAACCCAACTTTGCAGGTTGATTATTTTGACCTGCCAAACTTTTCCATTTTCATTTGCTGAAATTTTTCAGTAAGGATAGAAATCTTTTGCCTTCAGGAGTGAATGTTTTACTGTTTTATTCTTAAATCAAATGGTAGACACTGCACACTGTGTTCAGGGAAAGATGCATGTTAGTCATGATGAACCAAGTACAGTGGAGACAAAACTGAAAAAAATATTATGAAGTCTCCTTTCTAATAGCAGTAAAATAATATTAAATATATTTGGTTAAACTTACAAAAAGCTTAAAGTAACTCTCAAAAACCCCTAATACCTTATCTGTAATATTAGCTTACTTTCCGAGTACCTTGTTCTTAATTTTATTATGCAAGATTTGAAGAAGACAGGAAAGATCAGTGCTGAATTATATTGGGTAAAGCTCCTCAAACACAGCCTGCCAAGTTATCTGCAAGCTTCCTCAAGACACTTTATGGGTAGGAGGAGGAAGAAGAGGGAAAGTGAGGCCAAAAGGGAGAAGACTTAATAGCAGCCTTCTCCCGATGCAGAGAGAAAAGGAAATGAGGGAATGAAGTTTGAGAGTCCCATCCCTCGCCTTTCAGACATGGAAAGATGGGGAAGAAACATCCCTTCTTTCTACCCATGCACACAAACACATTTATTTACCTTTGTCAAGATTGGGAGCAATGTGGGAATGAACCTTGAAAATATATAGGGTGATACATACTCCGGAACACACAGCTCTGCCTTTGATTCACTTAGTGTGCTAACTTTTCCTCAATCTGTTTCCTTTAAAGCAGCTATTCAGTAGAGGAGCTGTAGTGGAGGAGATGATTCATCCCTCAGATGGCTAGCTGTCGGAGATGATAAAGGGGAGGAGGGAGAGGGATGGCAGAAAAGAGAAACGACTTACCCACTGACCAGACACTGCAGCCAGTGCCTGTGTCCCAGGTGGGATCTGCTCATTCAGTTGCCATTTGACATATATTCAGAAGATCTTAAAAACTTTTCCATGTTAGTTTCTTCTCTCTCTTTCTTACTGTCAAGCAAAACAGTATTTAAATGAATAGCACTATAATATTACTTTAAAAAACCCAGCAAAACCCCATCAGTGTAGCATGATGCCAGTTCTTTAGGTTTTGGAATGGCCTCAGTACCCTGAAGTGATAAAATACAAATACCATATAGGAAATCAGAGGAAAATCTGGGAGGTTTTCTAAGGTTGCTTATTGCATATACTTGGAAGCACTTATTTATATTCAGTTGCACATTATTCTAATTTACTTGCTGTGTATATGCATGTTTTGCTTAGCAATGAAGAGAGTAAAATATTTTCAAAGTGAAAAAATGTCACTGTGAAACCAGAACCATTGACAGTGTACTGGCAGTGTTGGGCCTTAAAAGAGCTCATGAGTATTTTTTCCACCAAATGTTATTAAACTTTACACTCCCCTTCAGATGCATGACTTCTGACAACTTGGGCTTCAGGAGGCACAGAGCCTTTTCAAGATGAAGATTCCCACTGCGTTTCTATGTGTTTGTTAACCTGGGTTCACCAAAGGTGGTTTTAAATTTAATCAGGCAAAATTAGTCTCACTCAGTTAGAGAGATTCTGTGCCAGAAAAATTAATATATAATTAAGTGCCTTTTGGAATTAGCCTCTGTGCCTGCTTCCAAGGAATGTAAAGAAAAAATTCTACTCCTTCATTGACATGTACTACTTGATGTCAGGATTTTACAAGTGCTTTTTTCTTGGAAAGTTGCTTTAAACAAGGAGGGCAAAACTGTCTGTTATTTACTGCCCTCTCTCTCTTACCAGGTGGGAACTAATTCAGTTGCAGTAAACCTGGCAACTGGCTGATGCCTACACACATTAGAACTGATTTTAAATCGTGTTCTTCTTGAGAGACAGACTTGATTGAATTCAGTTACTCTCTTTCAGAATACTTGGGGTTTATTTGGGTTCCCCCCCAATTTCATCATTTTTCTCAATTATAAATTAGAAAAATAGCATCCAGACTCTTCCCTCCTCCGTAAGTCTGTACTAGCAATATTAAAACTGTGCCCAGAATTAATTTTTAATATGAAGACTTGATTGTGCCTTTAAGAACTGTGTATACCATTGATCTTTCATGCTTTAGTCTTTCTGTCATGTAAGGGGAGGAATGGAAATGAGTTGGTGTCTGAATTTGCATTGGGATCTTTTTGTGGACGTTTTAGCAATGCAATCTGGGGAAGAAATGAACAGTAGATGCTGACTGTCTGTTATCTTTTTCTTCACTCTTCTGGCTGATTATTCTAGAAGACGTTAAGAATAGGACTGCACAGGGTCTGTAGAGGTGAACCAGGATGCTGGCTAGTCTATCCTGTCTTCTCTTTGTTTGTCCCAGAAATAGCTATTTCCTAAGAGGGTGTTATTTCTTCTGTTCAGCAAAAGCCTGCATGCTTTAATTTGTGCCCATTATGTATAATTCTTAGCTGTTGGGGGTTTTTTACAGCACAAATTATTTTAGGTAAGCCAATGCTGGTTTTAGGTTACCTGGATACTTTGTGGATTTACAGTTACACTGCTCCTGCTGCAGGAGAAGCAGCTTCCATGAGAGGCACAAGATGAATATTTGGGGACAGTGTCTATTTTGGCTTATCCCATTCAAATCCACTCGTGTGTCTGAACCCAAGTTGTACTAAAACCAAATTTCTCTAAGCTGAGGGATGAAATTCCTCAGCCTTGGAGGTAAACAAGGCTTTCCTATGGAAAGGAACAGTTTATAATTAAACTTGGCTGTAAACTTGGCAAACTCCAGGTTTGCTTTTACCTATGAGATCATTAAACATGGATTAAATTAGCAGATGTGAATCTCTACATTAGCAAAAAGAAATGGAGGGTGGGGGGAGGAGGAAAGCTGTATTTTCTTTTCAAAGCACAAATCTCATACAGTGAGCAAAATTTACAGGAGCATTGTCATATGACAATTTCATGTTAATAGAAGTACAGCCATGGGTAGAGCCATGGAGTGCTTTACAATAATGTTCTCTCTAAAGTTTAGACTTACTCAGCAAGTTTATCTTTTAAGAGTCTTTTTCAAGTTGTCCCTTCTCTTCTGCTAGTGTCATTTTAATTGGTTTTCTTGTCTTCTTCATAGAAGTCATTGTACTTCACTGCATATTAAAAGGTCACCAGTAAGATTTTGGGTTTTTTTAAAAGGAGCTTTCAAACCTAAATCTGGTTTCAGACCTAAATCTGGACCCTTGGGGATTGTTAATTGATTAGTGTAGTGTTTCTCAAACTGTGGGGAAAAAAAGTGAAGTTCAAAAGGGATTGTGAAATGTTTAATTAGAGAAAAGTGGCACGTCGCTTCTGCCTTGTGTGTAGACTAAGAATAGATACAATTTCTGCAAGTACTGTCACTAGTAATAGCAGTATACCGAAACAATCCTGGCATCACGAGTCTAAATGTATGCAATATTAGTGAGCACCACCATTGTTCAAGCAGTGATCAAGACAGGGATATTGATATCTCACTGTCTCACCCTACTGTGAAGTGTTGTTCTCTGTGCTTCATTCTGGCTCCAGACTCTGACTCCCTCAAAATCCAGGGGTTTAGTTCTTAAGGGAATGACAGAAGAGGCTCTTGCCTCCTTCCCACAAACCTGCAAATTTATAGGAACTCTTACCAAGAAAGTGTAATGGTACTGCAGTAGCTGGAACTAGTGATGATTTTTTGTATGAATATTGCTAAGATTTCCCACAGTATTGCACATCCTGAGTTTATAGTAAAGGGAAATGTCAGTGCCTTTAACAGCTGACAAGATCTCAGTTTCTTGAAAGTAGAGGACTATGAAGCAGCTCATGAGGAGAGGGGAAAAAAAAAAATAAATCTAACACTGACTTATAAAAACGTTCCCTGCCTGGATTTGCTAGCAGCAGCTCCTTTCTGTCAGATGGGAGAAGGAGCCAGTGCTCGAGGCCAGCCACTGCAGCTGTATCTTAGCCATTCTGAAAGAAGGATGTCAGTTGCTGCTGATGGAAGACTTGCCCAAAGATGGATGAACCAAAAGGTGGCTATCTTTTCAAAAAGAATTAAAAACCACTTTGTTGTCTTAAGCCAGTTTGTTAAAGGTAGGGCTTATTTAAAATCAGTGTTTAGGTGCCAAACAAATGCTTTTGGAGTTTTATTGCTCCTTGTTGTACCTGTCATATTTCAACTTCACAAAATTGAATGTGAAACTGATCGTAAAGCAGGTGCTCACTGGCATATAAACATAGTGAAAATATTCTTAATAGAGCTGGTAAAAAAATCCTATCTATTATTTTTATGTGGTTTTTTTTTTCTATTTTCTTTGCTGGACTAATGAAAGGTCTCGATTTTTACTTTTATTTATTTTGCAAAAGCTGTTCAGCTGCAAGAATAACCTTGGAAAAAATAATGCAGATGTTTTAGTGCATTGGATATAATTCAATGCACTGACACACTTGTATACATAGACAATGCCTCGTTAACATAATGAACCAATTGTTAAATACAATAGAGTTTGAAAAATATGATTCCTTTTCTTAGAGAACTGTGGCATTGGAGTAGTCATCATTAGAGCCTCAGCTCTTTGATGTGGTGGCAGCCAGCCAGCATGTATAAAACGGGCAATGTTATTGTCACATGTTACATTTTATTAGTCTGGCTTGTCCAAAGCCACATTCCCACTGGCTGGCTGGAGTCTTTCAAAGCTGCAAACTTATGTCCTGTGGTGTGTGTGGCTGGGACCTCATCACTGAAAAATACATAAAAACTCTGTCTTGCTGCTTCTGTTTAGTACAGAGGCAGCAGCAAGGCCTGATAGGTGGAAGAGGTAATGCAGAGAACTATGCAGAAGGTTTAGACATTGTAAAAGAAAGGGAAGATGAGACTAAATAGAAATGTTTTGTGAATTGCAGTCTTATAGATGTTATTTATGGTTTCTGCTTGGCATTGTCCTCTGGGTTAAGAGCCATAAGTTCAATACAGTAGACAGGATTTTGTTGGTTGGTTAGCTGTTTGTTTTTTTGTTAAATAGAAGTGCAAATAGAACTAGGATACACGTGAGGTCTATAAAACTAATATCCTAGTGTTCGTGATCTCCAGTATAAATGATGTTCAGAAAATAATATATTTAGAAAGAGATAAAGCACTTTTTAAATTCTCCCCTTGATTTTTGTGGGTTTGTGGGTTTTTGTTTGGTTGGTTTGGGGTTCGGTTTGACTTTTTTCATGTCTGATTTTACTAGCTCCATAATTCTTGCCAGAACCTCCCTGTTGGAGCCTGAATTTTGCTGCCTGCAGCTGATGGCATTTTCAAGATGAAGGCTAAACATGACTTTAAGGTTGTTGCATCCATAATTTTTTTTTAACTATCAGCAGGAGTCCCATCTCTTAAGTTAATTCTGCTCTTATTTATGGGAAATGTGTAACAACGAGATTCCTGAAGTTATGGACTGATGAATTAATTCACATTCTGGCCAGCTGGAGTATCCAGGCACACTTTATGGCTCAATTATATTCTAGTTATAGACATACAGATTGTAATATGAAAGAGAGTTAATACCAAAAATCCCACAGTACAATTTTTTTTTGCCTTCATGGCGAAACATCTGCCCTTATAGGCCAGCAATGTGTCAGTCATGAGCTGGGGGCTTGGAGGTTCTTCACTCAGTCTTCAAAGGCATGCTCTCCTAATAGGTTGTGTGAAAAGCCACATCTTAAACTCCTGCTTTGTATTTAAGAGTGCATTTTGGCTGTATTTTAAATATATGTGGCAAGAATGCAGCATGCAAACATGCTGAAATCCAGAACTGTAGGTATGTCCATAGGTATTTTTTAACTTTCAGTACTCTTGACTGGGAGTTTCTAGTTTTCCCACTAAAGAAAACAGGGAGTGTTATGGCTTGTTAGGACATTACATTTGGAGTAAGAAGTATCTGTAAAGTTCTGTTTATGTGTTTTTTTTTTTTTTTTTTTTTTTTTTTTTTTTTTGTTTGGTTTTTTTTTTTGTGTGTTTTTTTTTGTGTTTTTGTTTGTTTGTTTGTTTGTTTGTTTGTTTGTTTTTTGGTTGGTTGGTTTTTTTTTGATTGAGGTTTTTTTGTTAACAACATTATATTTTGCTGCTTCATTGCTGTACTGTAACAGCCTAAACATGTGATCTGTGGGTCAATGATCAGGTGAAATGCAGACTTACGAGTGAGGATCTCTTTGGGGGTGGGAAGGGAGTAACTGAGGGAGCTGCAGCTGAGAGTGAAGGGGGAGAGGACACAAATATCTGGGTTTCCCTAAGTCTTGTGAGCTCTGTGGAACTTATTGCTAAATTTATACCAAGGTGTTGCTACTGACTTGTTAAAACTACCACCTTAAGAGCTGTGAACTGAGTTGAAAGAAGCTCTCTCCTATCAGCAGCTGCACTTGTTGAGGGTTTTGCCTGTTGGCTCTGAGGTGCAAAAGTTTCCAGCCCTGGGTTGTATTGCTGCACCTCCACAACTGTGTGGTTTTGGCCTGGCCTTGGCTGGGTTTTATGGTCTCTTTTACTGTAGCGCTGTGGTGTCCCTGTCCTTCAGGCATTCACTCTCTGTGGTGCTCCCCTGGGTTAGAGAAATCCTCTTTCATCTTTTACAGATGCCCGATAATAAGTTAACAAGTCTGATCTCCCCAGTATTCCATTGTAGTCAATGAGGAGTGTTAATTCCCAGAGTGGTTCAGAGCAGGTTGAGAAGGCTGAAGTCCAAAGCACTCCAGCATCTCCCCCTTTCAGAAGAGCTTGTCTCTTACACCACAGGAAACCAATGTTGAAGTAGTGAGTCATGGTACCCAGCGTCCTGGCATCTGGAGTTTGCTACCAATACACTGGAACCTGTTGCATAACAGTGACAGATAAAGCCTTCAATGATAGTTAAAAAACGTGTTTTTCTGCTTTTTAATAGCCATAAAAATTACTTTAGTACTGAAAGATTTATTAGCATATGATAGCATTAATTATAATATCTTATAATTAATGTTGTATTTACTGACTTGAAGTTCTGTGTTTTGACAAATGCACAGATCAGCTAAAGAACTTTTTCCCTGAATGCTGTTTCATACTAACAGATGTGCTGCATGTGCTATTTTTTTCTGTGATAGGCTTAAAGACAGCAAAGTTAAGGGTTTTCTTGTTACTTCTGCAGTTAAAAGGTGTCAGACAGGGAGAGGGATATTCCCATCATTGTCCAAAAAAAAAAACCAAACCCAACAAACAGAACCTAACAAACCAACCTAGCAAAATGAAAAAGCAATGAATCTCTGTTAGTCATGTGGAAAGGAAAGATATTCAGACTTGCCCTAAAACAAACCTGTCTACAATTTCCTGGTATTGCACAAAGTATATTAGAACTGCACATGTAACACAGGTTTCCACCTGGATTTAGGCTTCTGTCCTTTTTACAGTTCACACATGCACGTACACACACACACATGCACGCTGTTTGATTTGGAAGTGCTTTAAATACAAATTGGGGTACTACTGGTGGTTTGAACAGGACCTAGAGCTTGGTCAGCATTGATATATTGGGTATTCTTTGCTTGCTTTTGCTCATCCCATGATTTCTCATGAAGAAAAACAGTGGTCTGGACTAACCCAGATTACAGTCTTTTGCGCCTGTCCTTAGTTTTTCCTGGTGACTGGTTCCCTGTGAGTTCTCCATAGGAGTAGGCATGAAAGGATGAAACTGGTGAGACAATTGGAGTGGGAAATCTCAGTCTGTGTTCATAAGTTATTTTGGAAGTGCTACCAAATATTGCACAAGTAGCAAGGGCTGAGTTAGGGATCTGTGTGCATCCCAGCACAGAAAACCTGGAGACCAGACTGAGATACGTGCAGGCGAGCTCAGAATTGTTGACTTGCATGGTGGATGTCATTAGGGCCACACCTGAATCTTGGACACCTGTGCCAACCAGACAATGCAGATAGAGCTTTACCAGATGTGTAAATTCACATTGGCTGTAGTGCTGCCTATGCTCTGTGTCATTGTCAGGATTCTCCCTTTATGTGCAGATCAGTAAGTCACAAGGCTGTAATGCCTCAGTGTCACTTAACTTCATCAATTTAATACCTACCCTAGGAAAATACATTTATTCTAACCAATGTGTTCAGTGAAGATACTGTGATAAGTTAGCTGAAGGTGTTATCTCCTGTAGGGAGCAGGAAGTTTACTTTGATCTCTGTTATTTTGTACATTAAAGCAACAGCCTGATCTTCCAAGAGCTTTAAATGAGCATCTCAGCATGTGTAAAAGCTCACTTCATTTTTACAAGGAGAAGACATAGAGACAAAAAGAAAAAAAAAAAATCACTAGCACAAAATACTCATTTCTATGAAGGAAAAACTTCAAAATAGTTTTGGACTGATTGTAAGAAACTCTTTGAAGTACATTGACTAATAAGGTGAATTTGACTTTTTGGAACTGTAAATGCAGCAAAGGTAAGTGAATTTCCATGTACATAATTTTATTAAGATTAAGGTAACAAAAGCTTCAAATATATGTTCTTTGACATTTAGTAGATATTTAGAGCCAGGAGCAAAGAAAAAAAAAAAAGTGACTTTGAATGGCCTGCCAAGTGGATTTACTCTGCAGAGAATGGAAATAGACTTTTACCTCATTTTCCATGGTTAAAAAATGAAAAAATAGAATAGCTTGTTTTTCTTTGTTTTCTAATAGTGCTGTGGTCCTACACATGCAGTAGACAGTCATGTCCTGACACTGGTACCGAAACATATTTTTGTGTCTCGCAGGCTGCAGCAGGATTCTGGGGGTGGCTGTCAGCCAGCTGGGAATTGCAGCAGGAACTGGGCACTCACCTGCCTGTCACTCCCAGAGCAAGGCAGGGTTCTGCTGGCAAGGGGGCCTGGCTGTGCAGGCAGAGTGGCAGGGCTGCAGCTGCTGCTGCCAGAGTGTCTCCTGCAGCAGGCTCCTGCCAACCAGCCTCTGCCAGGAGAGTGCACAGAGGGAGTCATGGCCTGCTTGCAGTGACACCCCTCCTGTGAACAACATCCTGGGGGCAATTTATCTCTCAGCTAGGGAAGGGGAAAGAATTTTTTCTGGAGACTTACATGTAGAGGGAGTGCAGCCCAAGGGATTATTAGGAGCAGCAGCTTGTTAGTATTGCTAGTAGTTATTAGTATTGCTC
This sequence comes from Zosterops lateralis, assembly GCF_965231275.1. Taxonomy (NCBI): domain Eukaryota; kingdom Metazoa; phylum Chordata; class Aves; order Passeriformes; family Zosteropidae; genus Zosterops; species Zosterops lateralis. The sequence continues at coordinate 48,974,389 of NC_139762.1, read as the reverse complement.
TGGTGGTATTTATTTTACAATTATCAATTTGTAAAGTGTTGCCAAATCACTAATTGCAAACTCTGTGTCCCAGAAGAGTTCAAATTTTTTTTTTTCATCTTGTTGCTTCTCTCATCACGAGTTGTGCTTACTCACATCAGTGTTGTAGCAGTAGTGCCACAGGAGGACCAAGCTGTACCAAGAGGCTGTATAAATATTTTTTATTATATGGGATCCACTTTCTTTTTCTTTTAGTTGTTCTTTACAGGTTCTAATTGATTTGTTGCAGGGGTTTTGTGTCTGTTTTGTCCAAGTTCTTAGTTTCAGATTTTGTCATATAATGATGCAAAGGTTGTGCAGAATAGGCGAAGGGAGTAGGAGGTGAATGGGATTGACAAAGGACATAAAAGTTGGTGGTGTAGAGAATTTAGAAGTACCAAAATAATTACTTGAAATTTAATCCAGCCTTTACAGTATTTATATTATTGCTCTTCTAGGTTGTTAAATTGTCTTTTTGTCATAGTTTCTAATGGGAAACTATGGGTCGTGTGAGAAAATGGGAAGAAAAACCTTTTTTGTCCTCCATTATATTGAATCTGCTAGCTGGTTTCTGTTTACTTTGTAAAAGGAATTAATAACCCAGATAAAATTTTGTCAAAATATGGAAATATAGGAACAGGACCTACAGTAGCATCCTGAGGGGTGAAGGGGATGCAGCATGCAGAGCTGTGCACTCGGCTTGCCAGCAGTTTGCCTACAGGCTGGCACCTGTGTGCTGAAAGGCAAGCTGAAGTTATCCAGCTCCACACAAAGCTGTGCTCCTCCCTCTGCTCCCTCTGTCCCTCCCCCCAGATTTTTTTTTTTTTTTTTTTTTTTTTTTTTTTTTTTTTTTTTTTTTTTTTTTTTTTTTCTTAAAAGGTGGAGGAAAGCAATTGGAAGCCAAGATTGCTCTCACAGGATTGCAGAAGCTGAAACAATCCTCAGAGAGGAGGGGACAGCATGTCCAAGTAGTTGTACATAAGTGACACAGTAATCCAGACTGAGGAACTGATCAGTCCAAAAAACTGGGGGAAAACCCCACTTTTTCTGTGTGGCATAATCTGCCTGCTCTGCTTCACAGCCTTGCCTGCAGTTATGCAGACAACTGAGTCAGGGCAGCAGAGAAGCTGCTGTGGAGATGGGACATGTTCCTGCTGCAGAATGAAGCAGTTTCCCTCTTCTGCCTGTTCTCCCATGTGCTGGTGTTTGCTGATCATTTAGGTACATAGCCAGGCAGATGAGGAAACCTGGGAAAACTACTTCCCCCTGCCTCCTTCTCCTGGGCCAGCTTTTAGTGTGATTAACTTCCATGGTGTGGATCATCTTGGGTGGTCATGTGAAAATAGCAATGACAGTGAAAGAGGAAGGAAGGAAACCAAGGACTGAGACAACATGGTAAGCAGGAACAGAATCCTTTCAGCAGGTGCTTTCATTCATGTCTGATTAAAATGGTCTTGTGTTATGTTTCTGCCTGTTTATAAACTGGCTTAGTTGGCTGGACTGTTGAAATGATAAATCCTTTTCTGATCCTGACCTGGCCAAGGAGTCCTGTCTCTGCTTTTCTGTCTATGCAGTCAGTAGTGAAGCACAGAAAAAAAATTCAAGAGAAAAATATTTTTTCCTTCACATTACATGCCCTGATACTGGGCTAATTTTTCCAATAATCATTTTCTACAAAAATGAAAGGTAAATAGCTTATTTTGACAATAGTGTTGAATTATAGATGGGTTAATGGTGATTTTTCCCATATTTGTTTCTTTTGTTTGCTTTTTAGTAATTCAGTGAACTGTCATTATTGGAAGTAACTAGAGAAGGGGATCCCTATGATGTTTAGATGATTTGGGAAGTTTTTGTAAAGCAGCAGATACGTGTGACATTGTGTGATCACCCAGTATTGGGGGAAAATGCTCAGTAGTCACTCAGCTGGTGAATTTTGGTGTGTTTCTTTCTGCCATGCAATTTCATCTATGGTTTGGGACATAAAATTGCATTTTCTCTTAGCCAGAAGTCTTTTAAAAACACTTGTGTGCGCATCCTGTGTTTATAACAAGGTTCAAAGCATTGCAACATCAACAGGCTAGACGGGTTTCTTCTTTTCTATTTTGGGACCCAAAGCAAGGGAGCTGTTGTGAGTCAGTCCAAATGCTCCTGTGCTCACAGATGTAGAGAATAAAGCAGAACTGATACATCTGGGATTTTAACACCTTCCAGGTGGTGTTTTGTCAGAGGAGGACCTGCATGTGTGCACTTAAGAGAGAGGATTACTGTCATCATATGACCATCTCTGAAAGGAACAAAAGAAGGTTTAAAATTATTGAATGTCTTCTGGTTTCAGATGTCTTTCCTGGAAAATGCTCATGTTGATATCCAAATCTTCTGTTTCTGTTGGGTAATGAGATACAGTGTACACAAAAGACCCTTTTGATTTCTCAGTTGAGAAATTGGGTTTATGTCATATGGGCTAAAGTTGGCAAAAATAATGCATAATGTTATCATGCATACATCTAAAATTGCTATCTTTATACCTTTATGAGACCAAAACAACAGAAAATTTTGGGATCCTTTCATACTTGATGTTAAATAAATAATAAAATGCTACCAGTTTTTTTATTTTATTTACTGGCTTTGGAATCATATTCTAAGAGCTCAGAGGTATTCTAATTTGGTGATTTTGCTTTTTCTTTCTTTTTTCATTTACCAGAAAAAGCCACTGTCTTCGATAATAAAAGAAGTCTGTGATGGGTAAGTTCTGCCATAGAGTATATACTAGATTCAGTGATTTTTTAAGTATTAAACTAACTAGGAGAAATTTTTTTCCAAAGAAAATCTAGATATCCTGTATGACTAGTCGTTAGTTTCTTAAATCTTATTGTTAGCTTCAAATTGTTTTGTTAGCTTCAGATTTTGAATTTGCAGTGCATTTTGGATCAATCGCTTGCAAGATGAGGCTCCTAACAAAGCAGCTCCATCATGTGGGTGACTCTCATTTTGATTGCTTCCTTCCTCTCTGCACAGAGATGCACTTTGCCAACTCACTTTGGCTTGTGGTCCCTGCTTTTCATGGGTTAAGGGACTAAAGCACTGCCTGTGGCTCTGAATTTTGAGCACTGAGTCCAGTGGGTGCTGTAAGCTGGTCTGGTTGATGCAACTGTTCATATGAAACTGAAATGTTAATTGCAAATTCTGCAGTTTAGACTAATAATTGGCTAAGACAAATACCTCGATTTAAGTTTAATGGATTAATTAAAAAAGCTGTTTTAAGCAAGTGCTACCACACAGGAGAAACTAGCTATGTTCATCAAATTGCTGCAGAGCTAAAAAGGTGGTATTTTATGCTTAATGTAATATATCAATTTAATGCTATATCCATTGTGTATTGTATAAGCTAGCATAAATTTTTGGTACTGTACTTTTTTTTTTTTTTTTTTGGTCAGATTTAGTGACTTAGTGATCTTGCTTAGTGCAAAAAAAGATCACTAGGATGTATCTGTACTGAAGTTTTCCCTTTGTAAGCATGCTTTTAATTTAAGCTTTGGAACTCTTCATTGAAAGCTATGGAAAACTATGAGAAGTATAAGAAATACATGGGAATGGCAGACACTTGTTTGGTCATACTGAAATTATGTAAAGAGTACTTTTTGAATTATTAAGATTTCATTTTTTGATTAATTTATTTTCATATTTCTAAGGTGGTCTCTTGCCAATCATGACCAGTTTGCACTGCAGCATGCTGATAGTTCTAATTTCTACATCACCGAGAAGGTGGGTAAATCGTTCTTGCATAGCCTATAAAAATATTTGCCACAATCATTTATTTTAAATTAAAATATCTGAAAGAAAATATACATTCCATAATGCAATGCCACTGAGAGGGTAGGTACGGGGAAACCTGATTTAATGATATTTTAACTGATTTTGTCTGTTAGGAAAAGCAAATAAAAGTTTGAATGTGCCAGGTTCTTCATGTCAGTTGAGTTTGAGACTTGAGCACTGAGCCTTTCGACTTTGATATTCTTGTGTGTTTAGTATTCTGCTAACAAGTGATGTACAGGAAACTGAAATATTTAAAACATGAAGGGCTCTTTGAAGTCTGAGGAGACCGTCAGTGCATGTCACTTGCCTTTTTGGCTGAGCAGGTAGAAATAAGTTTCGGAGTAATATTTGCTACTTGCTCCTGCCTGCTGTCTTGTCCTTACCCAGTTCTGTAAGTTCTGTTGGCTTCTGGTTTTTTTGTCCCCATGTAGCATGGCAATAGGTGATTCATCAAGTGATGCAATGATTTCAGCACAGAGTAATGAAAAGGCTATAGCTGTAATAAAAATGGAATGTCTAGTATAAATATATGAGACATGCTCATCTGAATGGAGTATTCATTCCTAGCATTACTGGTAAAATTGCTGAAATTACGAAAACAAGATTATTTGGAAGAATGTACGTGTACTGCAGAGGTACAATTTCTAAGCAGTGGCAAAAGGACACTGCTTAAAACCTTCTGAAGGCCACAGGCAAATTCTCTAATCTGTGTGGATTCTGAGCTGAAAAGACCTGAATTGAACTGTAGAGATAGAGAGCCTCTTGCTCACCTTATCTTATGCTCTTAAGTGGAGGTGTGTCTTGGTTCTGTTTTGCGTTTTAAGGTTCTTTAGGATTTGCTAATACAACTGAGACATGAACTAAGTTTTCTCTTGCTGTAATTCATACCCACACCCAAGAAATAAAGGAAACTTAGGCACAGTTGAGCATTTGGAAAGACCGAATTTAGCAAGACAGCAAGAACAGTTGCTCATAAAATAGTGCTGTGTTGTTTTTGTTGGGTTTTTTTCCTGGGCTCTTTTGTTTTATTTTTGCTTGTTCATTTTGCTTGTTTTTTAACAGACCAGTTTCAGTTTTTCATTTAACTGCTTGCCACTCTGTTCAGACAACCTTCTCAATATATGCCTTTTTTTTTTTTCTTTCCTTTTTTTTTGTTTGTGTGTTGTTTTTTTTTTTTTCCCTCTCCTTTCTTTTCAAGTTTCGATTGACAGACACTTCAAAGGTCACTACAAGGAAACCTGTTGAAGTAATTACTGACTTTGTGCTTTGTGTCCACTGAATTAAATAGTGAGATTGTTCTGCTAATTGCCCTCAATGGTGACACAATGTGTACCAATAAAGCAGACACAATTGAATTTGCCTGTTGGCATTTCAACTCTGTGCAGTGAGTATTTCCAAGAAGGTGGGGAATGAGTGAATACTTCAGCTTTTTGAAGGTCTTTGTCCTGATGCAATTGGAGGGATATTTCAGGCTTTATCTCCACCTTTGGTGGATAGGATTCTGCAGCCTTGGAGAAGAGAAATGTTTTCTGTTCCACGTAAAAGAGAATCTGATGGTTTTTGGCTGCCTTTAACTTGCAATAAGGATGGAAAATTATGGTCTTCTAGGACATTTTGGATTGTACTGCAGAGAGGACTTTGAGTTTGTTTATTCCCTACTGGAAATATGCAGAGTGTCTGACTCTGAGTCACATAAATAAGAGAGAAGAGCCCTAAATGCCACTAGAATTACTCAGATGTCTGTGACTTTCATTAGATATTGTTCACTGTTTATAGCTGGTTGTTGGATAGTGGCTGTGAAGAGAGGCTTCTATAGGCCATCACCCCTTCCACGTACTTTCCCTCATTTATGTTCAGTAGGATACTGTTGCTGTCTGAATTAAAACATGAAAATCACCAGGCATGAGGAAAAATACATGCACTTCAAGAAAGCTGAAACACCTAGTTGCTTTAATCTGAGTTTTATTAATGGACATGAGCAGAGCTTTTTTTTTTTTGTGACAGTGACAGCTTCTCATAAGAAATATTTTTCAGAGCGCTTAAAGGTGAATTGTATGTCTGTATGTATGCAGATAACATTATCTATAGGTCATGTTTCTGTAGAGACTGCCTTCCACCTAGAGATGCCTCTAAAATTATGTTTAAAGTTACCAGAAAGAAAAGCAATTAGTGAATTTTTATACAGTAGCAAGAAGCTTTGAAGTGAAAATGTCCCAAATGTTACATGGCTAACAATTGTAGTTTTGTTTTTGGTGGCAAACAGCCCATCTGTGTTTTGGCTGTCATATACAGATCTCTCTTATCTTTTGTAGCTGGACTTATATTTCCCAATTATACCATGCATAAATAAAAACAACACCCAAGCAGTTCTGTCTCTTAATTTATTTATGTTTTGGCTGTATTATTTGGAAAAATGCCTCTACAAAAGTAGCAATAACTCCTTCAGGCAGTACAAGTGAGGTCTTTTAACAAATTTTGATTCAGCTAGGGTTCCTACTAGAGATAGGCATATCAAAGCCAATCCAGTTTTGGCTGCTGCCTCTGGGGTCATGGTATGGCTATATCTGTGCCCCTGAAACTGCAGTGGAAATTATTAATTATGTCTTTAAGCCTTTTTTCCTAAAAAATGAGAGAACTAGAACAAGAGGGTATGTGGACAAGAAAACCAAGCAGGCATGGTGCCTGAGCTAAAATATGTCTGGTGTTCTGATCTCAAAGTGTTTGATTTTTTAATTATGTTAATAGGTGTGTGATTTTTTTAAAGGCTTTGCTTATCACAAAGGAGCATTTCTCTGGTCGGTCAAACATCCAAAACCTGAGTTCTGAGTCAGGATCTTATCTTATGGTAGATACTACAAGATAAGAATAAATAAGTCACCTTTTCTTCAGTCTATCCAGGCTGTACCTGAATTAGATGCTTGTGTACATCAGGTGCAATGACTCAGGAACACTATAGCCTGGGGGAGCTCAGGTTTAGGAAACAAAATGCTATATGAAGAGTTGAAAATAGCTGTATAATTCTGTGGGCTGTGAGTGTTCCCTGGCTGAAAAACACAGCTCAGATAATTGTTAGCTGTGTTCCTCTGCTGGCAGCACAAGCAATGCAGGGACAGACATTGGAGTGGCTGATGCTGCACCTTGGTGGGTATGGCTGCTCCCTCATCACTGCTCACCCTTGGCCTTGCAGACTGTGGCCACATCTAGAGCCATTTAATGATCCTGTATTTGCCTGGGGAAGGATGGTGCTCAAGCTGTTTCACTGCTGGAGGCAGAATGCGGTCTCTCTTAACCCTCTACCTGAGAAACTCTCAGAAATGAAGGGTTGGCTGCTGGTGCTGAGGGGTTTGTGAGCCAGCACTGAGCACACAGTGATGGCAACAGTAACATATTTTTTTTTAAATCTTTTAAATACAAGGACATTTCATTCATCTGTAAATGGAATGCAACCCATTTTTATGATCACAATATTTTTTTTTTTTTTTTTTTTTTTTTACATCTGATGCATCAGAAGATTTCCCGTGGGTTTTTTTCCCCCCTTCTTTCCTATCTCCCACATTTCCCTTTTATTCTTATTGCTTGAAGTGGAGGGAAGAAGACACTGAGTTTACTACACTAGTTTTGGGAGCCTTTTAATTCTGTTTTGCAACAAGAGCTGCCCCACCTTCCTTTTGTTGTAATTTTTCAAGTCTGTGCTGTGTTTGGAGATGGGACATCATTCTAAGCCCCATCTTCTCAATACTGGGAACCTGAGTGAAGTCCCTGGTGCTTGTTCTTTTTCAAAGGTGGTTTTGCTCGTGACCTACTTTTTGCTGAACACAACCTGTAATTGTATATTCATGTGAAATTCCCCCATGCCTCTACAGGCTCCCTGCACAGGAGTGTATGCAAATAACAGGACAAGAAATGAGCCATTTGTATGGCTGGGGACTTTTTGAGTTTTTTATGTTTTTTCATATTCCTTTTTTTTTTTTGCTGATTAATTGAATTTCAGTGAGTTGTAAGAAAACATTCTTCATAATGAAGGTTTCTGATTCATTGAAGTTCCTAGTGCTTTTTAAGCAGCTAAGAATAAAAAGTAGCATGAGGAATGGGATCTGGAGAAAGGTATTAAGAAAGCTGTTACATTTTCCCTTTTGCATCACTCCCCATAATACATTTATTAATTGTTCCAAATAAATGATAAATCATAGATTTGACCTGGATCAAATCATGCCCAGCTCTTCCTTTTCTCTGCCACTTATATTGTTGTATTTCCCATGTATTCACAAATTTCTTACTATTTTGAGGCATCTGCACAGCCCTGCAGAAATTCCCTAAAGTAAGGGCAGCACATGACATCTGAGTGGCTGTGCTCCTGCCTGCTTGATGGATGTTGGTAACACTGCCCTGAAGACTTCAGTAAAATCTTAGAGAGCACTAGTATATTTTTCAAGTGAACAGAAGTAAAAAAAAAAAAAAAAAAAAAAAAAAAAAAAAAAAGCTTCAGTATCCATATACTAAATCACTTTCAGTCCTCCTTTATTCAGGCTGGTTTCAAGAACAGTGGTAATGGTTATACTTTGTTTAATTCCCTTAGGACTCTTTTTGTAGAACTTTAGGTCTATATTAAATTTTCTAAAGAAAAGAATTGTGTCCTGTCCACCTGTTATACTTTCTAGCCTCAGAAAAAACAGCTTAATTCTTCTGCTTGCTTCCTATTAAAATATTAGTTATGATGATCTTCTGTTTTTCTGTTTAGTTCCTTAGTTCCATAGGGAACTAAGGCTGACGAGATGGATCAAGTGGGGTGTTTTTTAAAAATCTGTATAGATATTTTCCTGAATTAAGTTTGCAATTTTGCCTCACAATTATTCACTAGAGAGGAAAGGCTCTGAAAAGGTTCAGCTTTCAGTTAGAGCAATTAATGATCAGTATGGCCTACCAGAGACACAGTACAACTGTTTGGGTTCAGCTAATGGCAAACAGTTCTGTGTAAGATTTGGCCAACAGAAAAATAATATTTGATTTATCTTTATACTTAAAGAGCAACCTTTTTGGATGGGTAGTTTTCCAAAGTGCAGTGAACAAATGTAACAGGTCAACACTGAAAGAGGATGGTTTTGATTTCCTCTCTGCTTCCCCAGAAGATCCTGCCAATCTTTTTTTTTTTTTTTTTTTTTTTTTTTTTTTTTTTTTCCTTTTTTTTTCTTTTTTCAATTTTTGAAGGTGGTGACAAGGAGAGAATCATTTTGTGCTACTTAGTAAAAAGGCTGCTTGATCTATCTGATGCAGGGATTGCAGGGATGAGGCAGGACTCTTGAATCATGTCCAGGAGTAGCCTGTAGACAAGAAAGAAGGAAAGGTAAGAAGAAGAATGGAACTTTGCTTTTTTTAACAGCTGTGAGCTGTCCCTCAATTGTTTCTGGAACTGGCTTAAGCTGATGTAGAACACAATTTTGTCAAGCTCCAAAAATGGAAAAGGGATGTTTTACCTACAGTCCTTCTGTGGGTGAGAGGAAGAGCACGGGAGGGGTGTAGGAGTGGGGTGTATGTCCTAGAGAAGCACAAACACCTGCAAGCTTTCCCTTAAACAAGTTTCCATGCTGTAGTTCCAAATGCGGTGCTTGCAAATTGAGCTGGCCCACTTTTCCTGCTTATACTATACTGCTTATTCCTGTCTTCTACTGTGCAAACCAGGCAAACTCCAAAATGATAAAATTTTCATCTGGTTTAGGTCCCATATTGACAATACAACTGCTTATGTCACATAAAACAGTAGTAGGAATGAGCAAGATACTGAAAAGCATGTTGAAAACAAAACTCTGTGGTAGCAAACTGTGCATCTCTGCTTTGATTTGGCAAAAGTGAACCGCAGTCTCAGCTTCAGTATTCAGCTATTCTCTAAGCATCTGCTGAAGGAGCCACTGCTCCTGTGCTGACCCCTCAGTGGTGCTATGAGTGAATATGGTGGGTAACCTGTGCTGAAGAGCTGACTTCAATTTGGTAATCCTTTACTTGGGTTTGGTGAGTTTTTGTTTTGGGTTTTTTTATATCCATATCGGCCCTGTTCTGATTTCTCCACATATCTTACTAAAAATAGTATGAGCATGGCTAAGCCAGTCATTTCCTGATGTTTATTTTTCAGGGTGCAGCTCTTGTGTTGAAACTTATCAGAGGACGATAGGGCTGCTTGTCATCAGCCCACCCCTTCCGTGTTGCTGGTACAACTGTGATCTGTGTCTGTGTGGTTGCTTGAATTGGGGAACTGATCCAGTTTAAAAATACCTCATGTGTAGTTTCTTTTAATGTGTCAGAAGGATGTCTGCCCGAAGTGTAATACCAGTGCTGCTCTGCAGAACAAGTGGTGCCTGGTAATGCTCTCCTTGTAGATCACTTCAGTTGCAGATGGGTAAATCATGCAAAGTTTGGTCTTTTTCTTAGGATGTGGTTTAAGTGGCAGTCAGGTTGGTATTTCTGTGGGTTGCTGTAGAAATAGGTAGTTGAGCATTCTTTTTCTACTCTGTTTCTTCCTTTTCTTTGCTTCACTAACGTCCTAGTGACTGCTGCTGAATGGTGAGTTTGTTCAAGTCACGGATCTGACAGAAGAAATCTCTGAACTCTGGAACACTTTTTATTTTCCTCCTTTTTTGTGAATGAAGGGGAGAGGAAGTGTTAACTTTTTAAAGGTCAGGTAGTTGATTGTGCTGCTGCGTGTAAGGGAAGTGTTGGGGGCCCATGCACTGGAGGGATATGTGTAGAATTGTGCCTCTTGCAGGTCATAGAATTGCACTGGCTAAAGTAGAGCCTGAAACTGCACCACTGGTCTAACCTGGTTTATTTACCAGCTTCTGTAATCCTTGAATAGAGACAGAGAAACAGCATGCATAAAACATTGTCTTTTTAGAAGCTTCAGACAAACTACTTATTTTTTTTAAGGAAAATGTTATAATTGAATTATAACATAAGAAACCAGAAGACATTGTCCTGTCTTTTCAACAGCTTCCCAGAAAGTAAATTATATCACAAGATTATTTGCATCAGTATTTCTTTTAAAACATTACAGTTCTGTCATGCCAAGCAGTACAATGTTGGTAATTACTTGTATCACTTAGCTTACATCTTATTAAATATTTTGGTGACTAAAAATAAACTTAAGAAATTCCCTACCAAGTCAGCCAAATGAAATCTCATCTCATAGTCTGTCTGCAGCTCTAGCAGTAGCAAATGATGTTCAGGGTAGTGATCTGATCATGGCTTTCAGTCTCTTTATGCTTCCTCAGTATTCCTATTGTACTAAAGGTGTTGGAGGCTAGACCTACACTTAGTCTATTTAAAATCCTGCATAAAAGCTATGTCATTCTTACATCTCTTTTTGAACCTGCTGATATGGCCTGCTTTCATAACCTCTGACAGGAAGCTTGAAGAGTTTACTTCCTTCTGAATGAGGTGGTGTATTCTCTGTCTGCTTTAAACTGACACCCTACTGATTTCATCAAGTTCTGATACTGCAGGGTTTCATAAAAACAGTTCTGCATTCTGGTGTCCAATACATTCTTTCCTGAGTCCTTGGTCCCTCCAAACTGAGGAGACCCTGCCTTTTGAGGCAACTGCTGAAGCCCATCGGACACTTGCCTTTCTCTTCATTTTCTCAGAAACTCTTGTGCCCTTCCTAAGATGTGAAGATCAGAAGTGCACTCAGTGCCCTGTATGTGGGTGCATGAAGTTCCTGTGTTGTGGCAAAGTGATGCCCTCTGTCTTGTTCCTGGTGTCACCTCTGATGACACCAAGTGTTTACTGGATCCTGTAGCACACTGAATCCGTGCTTTAAGGGAGAGCTGCCAGCAAGAACTTTGCTTCTTTTTCCTGAGATGTTAACTTAGTAATGAACTCTATAACTCTAATACTTAATGTCATTTGGTCCTTATTTACAACTTGCACAAGCTCAACCTTATGGAAATGTAATGGAGTCATAAACTTAAAGTGTATTTCAAAGCTCTAATTTTCTGTTACTGTGTCCATTTGGAGGAAGGTGCAACAAAATAACAGCATATGGAAATACAGATGAATCTATTACTAAAGGTAATAAACACCGGAAGAATTTTAGATTTCTTGGCTGTTATTGTCTAGGGTAGTTAGAGAAGTCTGAAGAAAGCTGTTTGGTCAGGGTTAAGGAACAGGCTTAGTGAGCTATAACCATGGGAACCAATGCTTTTAGGTCTTCCTCAAATATGTTAAGAAAACATTCCATTCCAACCAGTTAGAGTGAGCTGAATCTTGAGGCATTTTGCTGGGTATAACAGAGCATTAAAATGAAAAGACAAATCTGTGGCAAAATAACCTATTTTACCTGATAAATTTGCTATCACTGTAGCAAAGCTCTGAATAAACAGCTTCAGTATTTTGATAGGATTTTTTTTAAAGTGGATTTGCTTGCCTTCTACCCTCTGCATGGTTTGGTGTACTCTGCTAATGCTTGAGGCCTGCAAGTCTTCTGCATGTGTTTTAGGCAAAGTAGTCTATGGCACAGAAAAGCAGAGCTTTGAGACTAAGCAGAATCTGCTGGCAGATAGTGAGGAAAAAAAGTAGAATTGTTTAAGTTGGAAAAGACCTTCTAAGATAATCAAGTCCAGCCATTAACCTAGCACTGCCAAGTCCACCACTAAACTGTGTCCCCAAGTGCCACATCTTTTAAATGCTTCCAGAGATAGTGACTCAACCACTCCCCTGGGCAGCCTGTTCCAGTGCTTGGCAACCCTTTCTGCGAAGAATCTTTTTCCTACTATCCAGCCTAAAACACCCCTGGTGCAACCTGAGGCTATTTCCTCTCATCCTATTGATTGTTACTTGAAAGGGATTGACCTCCACCTTGCTGAGCTCTGGGAGCCACCACTAGTGACCAGCTGCTAGATATAACCAGCTGGATGTAACTCCACTCATCACCACCCTTTAGGGTTGGCAGTCAAGCCAGTGTTTTACCTGACAAGCAATGGACCTGTCCAAGCCATGAGCAGCCAATTTCTTCAGGAGAATACTGTGGGGGACAGTTTCAAAGGCCTTAGTAAAGTCCAGGTGAGCAACATCTACAGCCTTTCCCTCATCCTCTGAGCAGGTCACTTTTGCATAGGAGACCAGGTTAGTCAAGCAGGACTTGCCTTTCATAAACCCCTTCTGGCTGTGCCTGATCATCTGGTTGTCCTGTGTGTGCCTCATTATGTCACTCAAGGTGATCTGTTCTATGCCTTTCCCTGGCACTGAGGTCAGACTGACAGGCCTGTAGTTCCTCAGATTAAGTTCTGGTTGAGCTTTGGCCCTTCTAATTTTCTCCCTGCATAACCTCACAGCAACCCAGCAACCCTTCTGAGTGTGCTGCCCCTTCTTCCAAAGTCATAATCCTTCTTCTTTCCTTAGTTGCAGCCAAAGGTTGTTGCTCAGCCAGGCAGGTGTTTCCTACTGCTTGTCTTGCCTTGGCCTGCTTCTGTGCTTTTAAGATTTCCTTCATGCAGGATGTCCAGCCTTCCTAGGCTCCTTTGACCCTCAGGACTGCCTCCCAATGGCTTCTGTCAACCAGGCTCTTAAACAGGCACAAATCCCTTCTCCAGAATTCCAGAACAGCAGTTCTGCTGAACCTCCTCCTTACTTCTCTGAGAATGGAAAACTCTCTGATGTACAGGGCTACCCCACTGCCTCTCCTTCCTTGCTTCTCCTGCCTTCTGAAGCATTTATGGTCATTTATGTTCATGTTGCTCCAGCTGGTGAAGCTAGAAGGCAGAGGGTCCTAAAATCTGAAAACAAGATGAACTTTCCAGGTACCCTCTACTTCCTGTTGTGTTACGTTCTCTGTGTGTCTTCATGAAAGTATTTAGTCTGATTGAAATCTCATCTTGGAAATATTACCTACTCCATTAGAAAAAAAAATCATCTTTTGATATATTGTATCTTGCTAGATAAAATATTGCAGAGGAGGCTTATTTGTATCCTTGCTATGACTGCTGTATTTGTCTTGGGTAACATTTATAAGAGATCTGTTTTCTTGTTACAGAGTTTTTTTAGGGATGTTTTGGATAGTACCATTTCACTAGTTCTTTCACTGCTCAGGATTAAACTTTTCTAAGACAGATCACCACCATAAACAGTATCTACCAACTTCATGTACACTTGAGAAGCAAGTTGGGAATATCTTGAAAGAGGGTTTTTTTTGCTTATTTTGCCCTGTTCTTGTCTTTTTTTTTATTTGTCTGCCATAGATGGGGGTGAGTTCTATCCTGAATAGCAGTATGACTGCCAAAGCTGGGCTGCTGTAATGATGTTCTGTTATCCTGGAAAAGAAATCCACAGGATGCTATCCTTAATACTAAGAGGATTAACTGTGTGTAAATGTTGCAATTAAAATTAACTGGCATGCTGACTACTGCATCATGCAGTTAATGTAGGAAAGCCTCTTGGCTTAATTGTACTCTTACATGCTGTTTCCTGGTATGTGATTAAGCCAATATTTAGAATGGATAAACAGAACTGTATTTTTTTAAATTGAGTGACTGCTAACCTTTTTCAAATTTTGGCTAGCTGCTGTGCTAGAGACTTCATGCTTTGAATACTTTCAGAGGTAAGGTGTGGGCAGTTTTCCTTAAGCCTTTTTATAACCAGGAGTTGAAGAGGAGCTCTCTCTCTCTGTTGTGGTACAATGATTGAATGTACAGTACAGGGCAGATGTACACACCTTGCTCTGAGACAGACATGATGAAAGGTCCATGGGCTTGTGTGTTGTGGGTTCTGACAAGCATTACACCTTTGAATCTGAAAGCTTTGGTATTTCGATTCATCTTCATGATTAAACAGAAAGACTCCAAAGCAAATGTCCAGTGATGCTTTTAATTACTCTATATGTTTCTCTGTATTTTCTCTGTTCCTCCTCAAGTCTCAGGGGATCCCCATGCTCATGCTATGCCCAGGACCTCTTGTTTGCTGTGGACTGAGAGTGTTTGCAGAGATGCTTATTGTGGCCCAGATGAAGTGGCCTCACTTGTCATTAACCAACTGCAAACCACAAACTCATTTGTACATCTGATTTGGTAGTTTATGTTAATTGCAGCAGGAAACAGGAGAAACTTTAAGCCTAAATTTTTGCTGTTAAAAAAAAATAAGCTCCTGTGTGTGCTCTTATTTATGTTTAAGAACAGTCTATTTCTAAGCACCAATGTTTTTATGAAGATGTCAGTGAACTTTAACTTCTGAATGTGATCAGTTCAAGTTGTTTAAATCTTGTTGCTTTCCTGGGATGCATGCTGGGATTTGCTGCCTTCCAAGTACAGCTGATGAAACCTTGTGTATGTGTACATGCAAACACTCTGGCCTGCAGCTGAAGTCCAGTAGCTTAGTCTAAGCTGCTGATGGAGGTAGATTTAGCCTATGCTAATTGTCTGTCCCAAAGCAATTACTTTTATGCAGCTCCACAAATCCAGGAGGTGGTAACAGTTTTAGCAACCACAACTGTTTGTGAAGTGAGTTTGTTTCAGCACTGATTGAGATTAAACCACACAAATGCACTATGGCCACTTCACACAGATTCCTTAGACATGATGGAATGTAGCTGGATCTGGTGCTGTTTCACTACAAGTGGAGAAAATCTGGTGCTTTGTTAGTGCTGTGGGAAGTCACCCTGTATTTAGCTGCTCACCCTTCTTTGCCACTCTTTTGAGTATAGCCTGGCTGGCCTCCCTGAGGCTGTTCTGGCAGGAGGAGACTACTGAGGGCTGAGAAGAGTCGCTGCATATGTAGGCAAAGATGCTGTATGAAAGCTTCTCTCTTGTACCCCCTGTGTTGTCTGGCACTTCATTTATTTCAGTTAGAGTGAAGAAGTCTTTGTGGGTGGAGAATGATCTTTGAGGTAGCTAGAACCAATCCCACAGATGACTTGGATACCAAGAATGAGACAATGTACTGGAGTTTTATTTTGGGACTACTTGACCTGGTTTCAGGCAAGATTTGTCTGGTTTTTAGCATTTTGGATTTGAGATGTATCAGAATGTGAAAAAGAAGGATGAAATAAATTTGAGAAAAACTGCTTGAGGAGAGATACACCTTCATATTTTTTCTTGGCTAAACACCAGTCTGCAGAAAGGCTGCAACGTGGTCTTCAGTACAAAATTAGCTCTTCTCTCTGAAACTGTTAGGGATTCCTCCAATTCCTCTGACAGATTAGGGTGTCAGCTCGTGAACAAGCTTCTGAACCATGACTGGCATTGTGACTGTGCATTGTGCTGCACACAGTCAGTACCTGTTGGTGTGTTCGTTGCTGTAGGTACCTTATTCTCCTATCCTGTGGTGAATAGGAGGTAGTTGTTGAAAGAAGGGAAGCTCCCCTACACATACCACAGGGGGAGAGGGTCACATGGCCTTTGTCCACAAAGTTGTAAGGATGCTATAAGTGTACACTATAGCTTATGCCACAGCTATGTAAGCTCAATATAAGAAAATGTTTAATGCTCTCTCCTTCTGACAGCTGGGGAAGGAGAAGGACTTACAGCACGTTTGAACTTTACTCTGCTAACAGGGATGCTTTTTTTTACTTTGAGGGAGAATGCAAAGTTGTGGTGGCAGAGCTCAGTGGGTAGGTTCCAGTGGTTTAAGTCAGCATGTTCTTGTTATAGAAAATAAAGAGCCCGTGGGTTGAATTCTAAATCCTGCAGATGCTTAATGACAGGTTTCAGCAAACTTACGAACTCCTCAAGTATGTACAATACCAGAGCCAGACACCATGGACAGTATATTTCAAAAAAATATTTAGAAGTTGCCAGTGGAAGCTAAACTTTGAAAAACATGAAGTCATTCTTGAAAGAGTTCAGGTTGGTTAAGTGTCATGTGAATTTAACCTATTTGTTGAAGCTAGTGTTACATGCCTCAGTGAGGAAAATAGATGCTAGCTTACATCTGAAAGGGGGAAGCTTTTGCATGCAGACAGGGGAAAGCAGTGCTGCAGATTTAGCATGACATTCTGCTCAATGCATGCTTCATCTTTTTATGTGAGTGAGTCTTAAGTAAAACCTTTGGATTTTTCTCTTTCAGAATCGTAATGAAATAAAAAATGGAGCTATCCTTCGATTAACAACATCTCCGGTGAGTCAGTGTTCTTTTCTTCTCTTCCTTCAAAGTGAAAATTCGATTAGTAAATCATTGTGAACTAATGTGTGTACTTTCAGCTTTATCCACAATGTATCTCACAGTCCTCCAGGAGCAAAGTTTATGAGTTATGGAAGCAGGAGCAATAACTCTGAGTTGACTTTTGGTGATACTGTTGGCACAGTTGGGTGGGATTTTTGTGTCTCACTTCCGCTGGGAACAGTTTTCACATACAAGATATCCCTGCTTCCCTGCTGACATTGCAGCCCCCCTCAAGTTGCTCTTTTTCTGCCTCAGAACTCAAAAGCAGCAAACCAGGAGGAAGGTCAGGGATTTGAATCAGGGAGAGCTCTGCTGGGTGGCTCAGGTCAGAGCTTTCCTGATCTCTGGGTTTGTGTTGAGTAAGTAGCAACTGTAATGTTGAGATTTTACTGGGGTTTCTTTGTTGTTGGCTTCTTTTTCCCCTACACTGTCTCTTTGCCAGCTCCTAAAAAGCACGGCAGAGTTGCTGGTTGCTCTGTAATGGCTTGTTTTCCTGCTGAGTTGAGCAGTACTGCTGCCACATGCTGAAAGCCATTATTAGTCCTGGAAGATGTATGTCTAAGGCAGCAGCAATCCCATTTCCTTGCTGACAAATGTAGTTAGTGTGCCATTAAAATGGTTTACCTCTTCATGATGATGTTCTAGCCTCTGCAGATTTGAAGCATTCTTATGGACAAACTCTGCCACCCAGTAGCTTCTCAACAGAAAACACTTCTCAGCAGCCAACTGGGCAAAGATGAGAGGTTTCTTCATATTTTCTTCATATTCATATATTCTTCATATTTTTCAATGTTCATTATATTCAAAGCTTTATAGACATAAAAACAAACAAACAAACAATCAAAAAACAGCAGCAGTTTAAGATCATGGCTCTCTCAGAGTCTGTGTGATTCCAGAGTCTCTTGGCACATATCACCAAAACGACCTTGTGCATGGAAAAACCACTTCTGGTGGAGTAAATACCATTTGATGGAAATTCTTCAGGAACAGACTGCCCAGCACCAGCTCCTTCTAACCTTTGGGACTTCTTAATAACAGATATCCACTCCAGTACTGCCCCGATTTGGGATCTCTTGAAATCAAAACAGGATCTGTGGTTCATCAAGAACCAATATAGTCCAAATGCACTGTGTCATGTTTTGGTGTAACCACAACGTGGAATAACCACATAAGACAACTCATGGAATTCTTCCATCTCAAAATCCACAACCGGCTGCACCATGGAACCTCACTGAAGAGAGGCTGCCCTGTGACTGATATGTGGGGATGGCTGGCTGACTTTGTGATCACTTGTGCAATTGGAAATAGGGCCTACAAACACAAAAGACAAATATTGGATGTACAACACTTTCTGCTACTAAAACTGTTCAGGAAGGTGGGGCTTTGCACAGGACTATCATCTGCTTGTTCTGTTTCTTTGGGGATTTGCTTTGGGGTCAGTGAATCAAGACAGGAGTCTTTATGATATTGAGATGTTGCCTGTTACCTAACAAATTATGGACCTTTCTGACACTGGCCCACAGTTATGAGTGACTCAGCCATCCTGTTTTAAGATAGAAGGCTGGTCTATACTCTATTCTCCAGTAGTGATACTTATGCCTGAACCAGTGCTTATTTTCATACTTCCTGATATTTAAAAGTTTTGTGTTAACTTTTCCTAGAATCAGAGAGGTATCTTGGAAAGAGAAATGGATTGTTTTTTGTCAGATTGGCAAATATTTGTATTCTTTAAATAGGTAAAAAATGAAGTTCTGCATGTCCTCAGCCTATATTAGACTCTTTGCTTTTTAAGGTGCTATCAAAGTGGTCATCAAAGCAGTACCTAAAAAAGATAGATTAAAGGCCTCCAAGCTGAGGTTCTTAAGCTGGTGACCCACACAATGGTTGTCATTTATCCTGAAAAGCTAACAATCATTCTGTTTCCATATTTTCCTCTGAAATTCTGTGTGAGAGCAACAGTAGTTGGAAGAGATAATGTGAAGAACAGGCTGCATGATACACTCCTACAAAATGGGAAAGATGCTTTCTTAGCTGTTAGTGCTGGGTGAGAAATGTTTTTCTCATCATGTGAAAACATCAAGATTCTGAATTCCCCCCACTCCCTCTGTTTTTTCTATCCTAGAACAGGATAAAGCTGTAACTATCTTTCCTCTTCCCTCAAAAAACTAAAATCATACTCAAAAAAACCCCAAAACTTTATGAAAAGGTAGAGGCTTTAGAAAAGGAGAGAGAGATTGAGAGAAATGAAGAGAAGCCACATATGAATTATGCACTTTCTAGGATATGTCCCTATAGTTTCAGAGAGGCCTGAGCTGCCTACTTCTTGGGTTTCGTGGGGAGAAAAAAAAAATTGTCCTGAACTTTACAAGTCTTTTGAGGAAACTTTTTTTCCTTGAACCGTTGAGAGGAGTTGTATTGACCAGTTCTGAAGGCTGCATGAGCTTAAAATGCTTTTCTAGTCCTTAATCTTTATGCAGCTTATAACCATGACAGCCAATATTCTGGTTGTACCCTTCAGGGTTGCATGGCCCAAGTAATAGAAATTTGGGTGAGAAGGATGATATGCAATCTTTTTAAGTTTTGTTGTCATTAGCCTCAAATTATTTATTGCTCATGTACCCAGAATGGGTATTATTAAAGATTAAAAAGAGAGGAAAGAAAGGTAGTTTTATCTAGAAATAGTAAAGCAGCATTTTTGGGCTGACTTTTTTTAAAATGAGGATTTGAAATCTAATTCCATGCATATAAATGTTAAATACTTTCTCTTTTTTAATATTGAAATTAGATTAATTTTGTGTGCTTATACTGGGACCTTTATCTGAGAACCATTGTTAGTACTGCAAGGGCAGAACTGCAGTTATGGTGTGCTGCTAAATCCATTATAAATGCTTGCCTTGAGAGATTTACAATGTGCCTATTTTAAATTTCTTTGAGTTAAAAGTTTGCAAACGCCAGTCGTTAGGCCTGGTGGGAATTTGAACTGCTTCTTTGTTTCCGTAGGTCTGCTTGCTAAGTTTGTGCGATTCTCTGAAAGACTGTTTTTTTCTAAACAATGCTATTTTTTTCCTCTATAAACCACTCACCACACAGACACTCTGTTTCCTAGGTAACTTGAGTGCAGATTGAATTTCTCCCATATTATCTTTGTTCTTATATCATCTTTCTTATTTATTTTAACCTCTCCTATCATCTTTCTTACCAATTCTTTGGGCTATTGTGTGTTTTTGCAGTTTTCCATGACCTGTTTTCCCCCTTTGTCCTTTTGCATTTCTGAAGGGACACATGAAAACTTTCTTATGCAACATTTCTTTGTATTTGAACATATGTGACAATTGAAATGCTGTATTGCTACTGTCTCTTTTGTGATAACCATATTCCAGTGCATGGGGGTAGGTGTATAAATGAGCTGTAATTGCTCCCAAGTGTGAGGCTGATCCGAAAGGACTTTTGTGTCCTGCAATGCAGCAAGCTAAGTCCAACCTTTCAGTGTGTGAAACTGCAGGATTCCTTCAATCAGATCCTGCAAATTCCTTTTCAAATGACTAATCATTTTAAAAATATGCTAAAATGCTGGGAAAATTAAATTGAAGGAACTAGTGTATTTTTTTTTTAATTCAATGATTTTTGAACAGAACTGATTATTTGAGCACTTACTGTTTATTAAAAGCAGCTTCTTGGGCACTTACAAAAAATGGCTTGCTTATGAGGTATATACCTTAAACCCTGGTTAAAGGGGATTTTCTCATGTGGTATCTGTGGAGCCTGATCATTTACTTTTGTCTTTTTTTGGTTTTTTTGATCCCCAGGTCAGAGATCGGTTGACTTCTCAAACCTGTAACTTGTTTGTAGGCAGATGTATTAGCATGTGTACAATAAGCAATCATGTAAATAAAGGTGTTCAGTGATAGTCATCATAGTATTTTCTCTGAATCCTTCTACAGATATGAGGAACATGTTCTTTTTATTTATATGTGATTTAACCAGACAAGGAAGTATAAAGAGTTTTTAAACCTATTTCTGCTTATACATCTGAATCCTCTTAGTAAAATTTTGAAGATGTAGTTCATAATTTTTTACCTACAATTTCTTGAACATGTATTTAAGGTTCTGTAAATGCATAACGTTTTGCAGTTCTAGCCTTTGATTGTAATTATATTTATTGTGTAATGATGAATTAGTAGCTAAATGAACCTTGTATCAGAAGCACTGACCGTGGGGGACAATTAGGCACTTTTATATTTATCTGCTCATAGTAGATTTGAGAAATGGAATTTGGTGGTGGTGTTGTGTTTGTTTTTGTTGTTGTTTTTTTTTTTGGTGGTTTTTTGTTGTTGTTGTTGTTGTTGTTGTTGTTGTTGTTGTTGTTGTGGTTTTTTTTGTTGTTGTTTTTTTTTTTTTTTTTTTTTAATAGAGAAAGGTCTACTCTGATGTTTTCAGGTTTCAAAAGGCAAATTTTGAATAGTAAGTGGAACAGATTGTTTCAACCTCAGATGGAAGAAAAAATGCTTATAAAGCATTACAAGCACTTTATATAAATGCTTATAAAGCTGTGAGAAGTGGCTAATGATTGCATAAACTTATTTTAAGGTATATTTATGTAATACATTTGGCTATGCATCTATAATGCTTTTGTCATTGGTTTAGTGTAAGACTATATAGGTAACTATTTCCCTGTTTCTGCCTCCTTAATTGCCTGTAATGGTTCCACGGGACTGTATATCACATTTGTACGGGTCTTTAAATGTAGAAACTGTGCTTCAGTGGTCATGCAAAAAATATTAACCATTAATGTATATATTGATTAAAATAGATTCTCATTGCTTACCTTACATGAGATCGGCCTTGATGGGTCTGCTGAATGTCTACAGGGATGATTATGTTATGTGTCTACTCCCCCATTGCGCTCTGACATATATGCAGTTGTAGGTGAAATGGCAATAACAATCGAGCAAAAGGCAGTACTTTAAGCCACCATGGTGTTTCAACACTGAATGATTTAGAGTAAACCACAGAAATGCACCTGTTTGGCTGTAATCGGTAGTTACTGATGGTCTGTATGCTCTTTCTCTAACAAAATATTGATTAATCTGACTAAATCTACAGGGTAGATCACAATACTCTTATTTGTTTTTTGTAAAAATAAAGAAGAAAACTGATTACATAATGGAAAACCAGCAATTTAAATCAATGGTCCAGTTTTCTTCCATAGCACATTCATGTTTGATAGTGGTTGGATTTGAACCTGTGTCCTCCTTCTTGTCCTTACTCACTGTATTTTATATTCTGTATAGAAGCCCTGTGTATGTCTGGTTAATAAGTTGCTTTCAAAGTTTGTGCAAAGTATTCAGTGGCAAAGAAATGATAATTTGATCAGTAGAATCCCTTGTTAGGATGATCTTGGGATTCTTAACCTCCAAATGGCTATTTGAGTCTCTAAGAGAGTCACATCCTGGATTTAGGTCATTAGTTTTTTCTTTAAGCTGACAATCTCATCAAGCTGCTCCTTTTAAGCACTGCTACTCCCTGAGGGCAACCTTTCTGGATGTCCTTGGAGCAGCGAGTCATTTAATACTAGACATGCAGCTTATGCCACTTGACAGCCTTTTGAAATGCTGGGACTTCAACAGCACACGTTTTACAAGCTTCCCACCTTCCTTCCTTCCTTTGGAGAGGGAGAGCAGTTAATTCTGCCTTTCGTTTACCTGAGCAGCCATATTTCTGTTAATTCCCTCTAATGAGTCTTAATTGTGAAGGTTTATATATTTATCTTTACTCCTACCTGAATGATATTTCAGTAAGAATGCAGACATGGCAGCCAGCTCTGCTATTGCTCTAATGAGCTGTGCTTTCTGTCCATCCACTGATGGCTTGCAAATCATTAAAATAGCTCCCTGGTAAGCACTTGGAGCATATTTCATCTGGGTTTCATTTTTTAATGCAATCATAAATGAGCTGTACATTGCATAAGCATGTGTGAGGGGTATGGCAACAAGAATTAGAAGGCTTGTGAGAGCTGCATGGTGTTAACCAAGGCAATATTTTCACATGTCAGGCACTTGGGATGACAACAGACAATATGACTTTTGTCCATGTTGCCAGTGAGACACGTGCCAACACTCTTGCTGAGACAAATATATGTTTAACCCTTAAATCAAGATGTCCTCTGCCATTTGTCTGTTCTTTTCTCATATGAGAATAGAAGGAGCAAGGTTGATTGGATTCAGTGTCTTGCAAAATTTGTTTAATGTAAGAAAACTCCAACTGTGTGTCAACTTTGCTGATGAAACATTGGCATAGTCAGATAAAGCTATGATGTTAGTAAGCACTCTTTTATGTGCTTAAAATATGGCTAAACCACTTTCGTAGTGTGGATTTTTGTGCTCTGCAAAGGGCTCCAAGCTGTCTCTGATCTAAGATAATATTTTGGTTTTAGTCTGGTGAATTTCAAAGCTCCCACTGACTGCAGAGGAAAGAGGATTAACATACCTCAGTTGATAGGTTGGTCCTGCTCATGCTGGCCATTTTGCAGTGTAGGTGAGCTGCTAATGTACATCTGCAGCTTGGTGTTCTCAGATTTGGTTAGAGGGAGGGTCAGCTCTTCCCATGCTTGGTGTGGATACATGTGGAATGAAAGTCTGACTGGCTAACAACAGCAGTTCACCAGCCCCAGATGTTTCTGCTGGGGGCAGGACTCTCCTCAAGAGGAAGGGTGAACCTGACCATAAATAATCTGTTGTCAATATATATGAAGACAAAGCATTGTTTACACGGCACAGTGTGTTGTGAGGGGGTTTGGAGGAGCATGTTCTCCTGGCTCTGCTCACCTGTTTTTCTTGCTTGCTATTGTGGTATACAAGCAATTACAGTCTCCATCTGTTGGCCACAGCTCTGCTGCCCAAGGTTTGTCCACTCAGATTTATTGGTAGAGCAGCTCAGGAGAGCTGCTTGGTCGCTCTGAACCAGTCATTTTGCTCACCTTTCCCATTTCTTCCATTTTCACTGAATCCAGGAGCTTTTAGAGGACTGGGTTCACTGGAAAACCTGGAAGAACTTCCAGTTCAGTAGAGCTTTCTTCAGTAGGCAGATAGTGGGGGTGGTAACTTTCAAGAATTTTGGCGGGTTGGAGAAGGCCATGTGCACAGATTTAATAGATTTAAGGTTAAATCTGACCAATCATTTCCAAAGTTTGGGGAATGCAGCTGCCATGGCAATATTGAAGTTTTTCCAGAATATTTCTTTCCTGAGGTGGGCAGGAATTCAGACATTGCACGTATTCAGTGAAACAGTAATGTTTTGAGGATATTTTGCATCTCTGAGTCTTCCTGGGTTTCTGTAGTGGGGAGTCTAGAGTTAGGAATGGCTCCATGAAAAACATACTTTGGTAAGGTAGGAGTTGGCTATTGAACTTCTGGTTCAGGTAATAATAGTGGTGAATTTTCGTAGCTGATTATAGAAGAGTACTTTAGCAAAGTTTTTTTCACCCCCTCTGATGAAAGGAAAGGGCTGGGGTAAGTATTCAGTAGTTATCCTGGAAGCTGAAAGTAAGTGGTATGTATTTTTACTTCTTCCATGGGCTTCAGCAAATGATTTACCTTATCACCTGCTTAAGCTTGAGAGAATAGTCTTTTAGTTTCCATTTGGACAGCCATTGCTATTACAGAGAGACTGCATGAACAATTGTCCCCCCATTACAACTCAAATCCATTGATAGTGTAGGTAACCTTCAGTGGCAGAAAGATCTTTTGGATGACAGGATTCTGCCTTTTTATAGGTAATGAAACTGCAATGGCTGCATCATCCTATACTTAAAGCATAAAAGAGCTAAAGATATTCCATTTCTTTGCAATACTATTTTAACCACAGCCACACTAACTAGAATGTATTTCTCCCATATAACATGCTCCTTACTGCATTTGTTCTGGTCAAATGCTGACTGGAGACCATGCATTTACCACCACCATTGTAAAAACAAGGAGTAACGAACCTTGCTGATATTGGAGGAGATTGGGACATTTAATTTATTCCCATTTTTGAAGCCATCAAAGTTATGTAGCTAGGCAGCTGTATCTGTAACAACACTGTGCTGGTTATTTTTCTGGGGTCCTTGTTTAAATGTTCACTTGCACTACAAATGACTGCTTTCTTAGAATCTTGATCTTCAGAGATGACCATCTCTGGGAAGAGTTCATTACTTGAACAGAAAAGGAATTGTCTGTCAGCAGAGCCCTTTTATTTCTTCTCCAGCTGAGAAAAAATAAGCATCATCTCAGAGAAAATATTTCTTAACAGAATTTACATTTAATTTGTTTCCCTAATGACACAGAGTCTCTCATTCACCTTTCCTTGGGTGCAGGTAAGAAACAGGATTTTGCAAATATCTCTATATGTAGGGAGGAGGATTATTTTTTCTAAGAAAAGTATTACCTAGCTAGCTAGGTATTTCTGTATTCTAATCAGGTAAGTCAAAGCATCAAATTGAAAATGTGAGATGTATTTTAAAGTATTTGTATGGCTAAAGAGAGAAGCAATTTAATATGCATTATAAAAGTATTTCTTTAGCTTTTTATCATCCATGTCCATTTTGAATTTCACTAACTCATCCTCTATTTGAAGCATTAATGGCCAGAATGGCATAACATGAGGATATTAAATACGCAAAAAGATTTATGACAGATAATATCATAGTATTATATGGAAGTAATTATTTTACACTCCTTGTTAAGAGGGTATGTGAGTGAACTGACTGTGAAGAAAAGAAGAGGAGGAGGAAGAAGCAGAAGGTCTGAAGTTGGTGTCTCTTGATGTAACATGGTTAGGACAGTATGTGGTCTTTGTTGTTAAAGGTGAAGTGTGTAACCTGAGTAAGCGTTGACAGGAAAAGAAGTGCCACTATTATTTTACTGAGACTGTCTGATGCAGTTTGTTTTATTTTCATTTCTCCTTTATTGATGTGACACATAAACTCTTCAAGCCAAATGCTGTCTTTTGCAATGCTTACATTTTCCCTGAGACAATGGGACATATATCCATTGCTCAACTAATGATTCTGCAAGAGTCCAAATAATTACAGGTAATAACAGAGTAATACACAAGTAATATACTTTTACAAAAGTAATTTTTATTTGAGCTACTTAATCTTTTCTGAGCATGGAAGTTAAATATCATTCATATTAAACATGTCCATTGTTCCTGTTTACACTGACATTTTACTCATGATTTTCATTGTAACGAAGTCTGTTTTGTTGCTTTTGTTTTGTGTGTTTTGTTTCTCTCATAGGCTCAAAATGCACAGCAGCTCCATGAGAGGATCCAGTCTTCTAGTATGGATGCAAAGTTAGAAGCACTGAAAGACTTAGCCAACTACTCACGGGATGTTACATTTGCCCAAGAATTTATAAACCTGGATGGCATTTCCCTCCTAACGCAAATGGTTGAAAGTGGCACAGAGTAAGTATTTTGCTTAAACTCTGGTGTTCCTTCCATGTGGAGTAATATTGTGCTCTCTTTCTGAGTTGAGAAATTAAATATCTCAAGAGGTCTAGGCTGACAGGATAGTATATTAATTATCAATGAGATATTGGTTTTTTAATTTCCCCTAACAATGGGCTGGTCAGGTCTGGGGATGAGCAAAGTAGGAAGTCAAAGTACTGCCTGTACTATAAAGTCTGGGGAGACTGGGGTCCTAGTTTCTTCTCTATTCATTGGAATTTCAATAAGCCATTTAAAGGTTGATGTTTAAGTGATATCACCTAAAAATTACATTTTAAGTTTCATGTTACTGAGAACATGTGTGGTAAAACCCAAATGTAAAAAAATACTTGGCTTTATTTTCATTTTTTATTGTTTTGATTTTGAATGGGATTTTTCTAATAACAATGAGGTTTTTTGACATGAAATTGAAAGCTGACCTCTAAAAAATATACTCATTCTTTACCAGAATGCCTTACCAAATTTTATCATTGGTGAAATTCAGGACCAAAGTCCTGAGAAAGTGTCCACTGGCTTAATGTGGAGAGTGCAACAGAAAAATACCAACTGGATTGTTGCACTATTAAATTATGCTCTAACAGTAAGCATTTGATTTCAAGTAAGAGGTTTGCACTCGGTGTCAAGCTCTACTACACAGGAAGAAGTCAAGAATACCCACACCATCTCCTGAGAGAAAGAAAACTGAAATCAGTTCTAATGCCCTCACAAATGTGCTTGTACTCTCTTGGATTCACAGGAAGTAAGTAGTGTTAGGAGATAAAGCAAAAGTAGTAAGTGGTCTTTGAAATGGAGCACAAATGGTCTCTGAAGGTCTTGTACAAGATATACTGTGTATTTTCCACAGAAAAATTAACTACTTTATAGAATCCAGTAGTCCATAGATTGGGCAGGGTAAAAACAATCTCTCCCTGATCCCTGCTCATTGTGTGGTTAATGGCTTATGGGACTCTGGATCCTTATTGTCTAACTACAGCTATATACTAGGTTTCCAAAAGCTCGTGGTTTAATCTTTGCCATTTTGGGGTTATAGTCTTTGCTTTTTTGCAGCAATGTGATCTGCGGCACACATCACATGTTATGCCACTTAAAAAAAAATGCTTTTAGGTACCAAATTGGTCAACTTGTCTTTTATTCATGTGGTATTTGTTGTTTATGGATCAAATAACGTTCAAAAGCAAAGACAAGTTTTAGTTGATATAAACACATGTTTACAGCATGAAATATAAAGAAAAGTGTTCTAAATGGACAGGCTCACATATGACTGTGAAGATCAGGACACTGGAAAATTAACAGTCTTGTGGTTTATTTTGTTGTGGCATTATTTAGGTTTCATGGTTTAACTTACTCCACTGCAGAAAGTATTTAAACTAAACCACTTCATTTTCTCTTGAAAAAGACAGGCAACATTCACATTTTTTATAATGTTTTCTTTTAGCTGCACTAAGACTAAAGCAAGGGCCCTCTTCACCCTTCAGATGTGTTTGTACTGCTGTTTTGTAGCTGTGGGATGAGCCAAGCTGTAGCAGACTGGTCTGGATTAAAAATAACTGTTTGGGAGGGAAACTACTAAAGGCAACACTGCTGTTGAAAGAACTGCCTAGCAAATTATACCCTGTAATAAATCCTGACCAAAGGTATAAGTTTTCAAACCATACAGCAGGCTTGCAAACTGGACATATGAGCAGAGTTTACTGCCTTTTTCTTTTATTATTATTTTGTTTTGTTTTATTTTTGTAAGTGTCTGCATTTTGAGGAATTTAATTTTTTTTCTTTTTAGCTGATGTAATGTGTCATCAAATATGCATTGATCGATCTACCTGTCTAATGCATGTATCAGTGTTTCTGTCTGTGGGGAGAAATACTCTTGAGTCTGGGCATTGGACAAAGACTCAGACTGTAAGAGTTTCCAGCAGCTTCATATGTTGATGAGCTCTTAGGACTCACTGCAGTCTTTCATGTTCAGCAGCCTAGACATTCTGCAGCTCCTGAGGGTGTCAGCAGGTCAGGTTTTTCCAAGTCTGGTTTTGCAAAGGGAGCTGTAAAGCAAGGACATCTGTGCTATGCTGTACATTCCCTTCTGCTTTTATACTGTGCATCACTGGCTGATGAGTGCATATTTAACAGAACTTGGGATTTAATAAAAGGAGCAAACATACACAGGCACAGCAGCCTAAGCCTGCCATGGTGCTTCTGCTTTCTTTTCTTATCTCACTTCAAGGTACTGAATCTGTTCCCTCACATCAGGGTCTGTCACTTGCTGCTGTGTCAGCACACTAAGCAAACAGACAAACTACTTCCTCATAAGAAAGAAAAGAAACTTTTTTTTTTTTTCATTCAGTGCCCTAGGCTGTCAAAGAAAGGCAGCTGGAATCAGTCAGTTGTCTTCTTATGCTCTGTTCTTGTTTTCACTTGGACTCTGCACTACTGTTAATAAGAGGTCCCACACAAGATGCTCACTGAACAAATAAATCAAATTGAAGGCCTCCTTGCCATTGCTCCCAACCTGGGCTCAGCACCCTCAGCAAGGTGGCCTTGTGAGTTGTGTGGCTGACAAGGTCACCAAAATGCTTCAGAACATAAAGCTTTTCTCTGTGTCCATGGATGAACCTACACTGCTTTCTCAGTGTCCATAGGTGAATCTACACAAACAATTACACTAGCATTATAAAGGGCAGGAGGTAGATATTAGAGGAGGAATTAGAATTATTGAATTAGAGCCAGAAATTTCTGGGTGGGGCAGACGCTTCTTTCACAGCCCAGTTTTAGAAGACAATGTATTTTATAAAGATGCATTTAAGGTATACCTTCACTATGGAGTTATCTTAGCCACCTTGGTACTGTAGAGCCAGCCTTGTTTAAATGGGGCTATGAGTCACCCATGCAGCTGAGACAAACCTAATGTCTTGGTGCTGAGAGATGGTCCAGCTCCCTGCCTTCTTCTCCCATTTCTTGTGTGTTAACCCCTGTTCTTCAGCCCAGTCCCATTTTTTTTCCAGGAGCTAGTTCCAGGATTTGGTGCCAATGTGTGAGTGCTTCACAAAGCCAATCCAGACTGTTAACTTATTGCAAAGTACATGATTCTGTTAGAAAATTAACTCTCTAAAATTAGTTTTCTGTTCAGTTAGGGACTTGAAGAAACAAGAGAGGAACTGTTTGTGAGTGGATGCAGGAAAGCCCTTTTTTTGTGGTAACAGACCATTACATTGGGCTAGGTGTGTCACATGCTGTGAAACAGTGTGAGGGTGGTGGCTGTCTCTGCTCTTGTATTGCACCCTGGGGACTGGCACTGAGACTCTGGGAGAGCAGGAATGGGACATACCCTATGGGGTGGCTGCTGGTGTTCTGCAGGGATCCCCTCTCTGTGCTATGCCAGCTGCCCGTGGGTCGATGCAGCTGGGAACAGCCCAGCACCTGTAAGCCCAGGCTGAGTGGTGCCTCTGTTCATGGTGTGCTGCAGCTGTGCTAGAAATTGATGAATTTTGTTAATTCAAGCTTTATTCTCTATTTTCCCTGAAGGGCCAGGCAGTGCTCATTAGAAGTGCCATCGTGCTCAGTGCAAAGTTGCTCTGAGGTTTTCTTTGCACATGGATTTCGTGTTAGAGGCAGCTCTTAAGTTATAATTTGAGTGTGTAATTAAGTTTTACTGGTTAGCCTCTGGAAAACAAGACTCCATCTTTTTATATGACTTTCACTGAGGAAGAGGCCTATGTTTTATTTATAGTTGGCTTTGTTTATTGTGCTACTTAGTCATTATTTCAGTGAAGCTGATGACTATTAAAGTACAGTGACCAGAGTAAGAGAATGTAAATCCCTGGATTTCTAGTTACTTCTGTTTCATTTCACAGGTGATGAAAAGAAGAGGTAATATAAAAAGTTGACAAGAAATAACAAGTGTTTCCTAGTTAGTTTTTCACGCTATATTCCTGAATATTGAAGAAAATTAGAATGTGTTAGAGAATAGAGAACTGTGTGCATGTTGTGTGCAAGCACAAAACTATAGGGGTTGGTGGTAGGGTGCATGGGCTCTAATGAAGCTGAGAGTGCATCTTGTCAATATGAATATATTTATATCTACAGAAATGCAATGTCTCAGAAACTGTCCACATGTATCTTGAGCTTGTTGATTGAGGTGGCTTATCTTGTTTTTCCTTCAGGCTCATTTTTGCTTCTACAGCATTGCTATGAGTCTTATTAACTGAAAAAGGGAAAAAAAAAGATAGTTTTATGTTTGTTTTTACAGTTTGGGTGATCTATAAATTATAGAAAAAGCCTGCAAGACAAGTCATGAAGAACAAGAAAATGCTGATTCCATTTTATAATTATCCATGATGTCCAATCATTTCTCAGGTTATGTATTTCTATCATCAAAGAGTGGGATGGACGTGTGCAGGCAGCTATTTTTCTTTTCTGAGATTTTTCAGAAAGTGATTTCCACAGCATTCCTAATGCTAAACTTTTCAGAAACCAGTCCATGCCTAGTTAAGAGAAGCTGACTGTGCAGTCCATCTGCTTGGGTGTACAGACTATCTAAAGGGGAAGTGTAAAGGTGTGCTGCTTCCACTCCCTCCTCAGAGATCTGTGCCCTAAAATGGGGCAGAAAGTGAGCAATGATACTGAGTCCTTGATATCCTAATGACTGATAAAAAATATCTTCAGGAACCAAGGTGGAAGTAGGAATTATGTCTTCTTGCTACCCGAACTGTGAAAATATAGTTCTCTTATTCAGAACTGTATTCTGTAGTCGAGCCTGGAATTTGTGTTTCAGAAAATCATGTCTGTACAGATAGTCTTTCTGATGTAGCAGAAGACTGTTAAAGTCATGGGGTTTTTTTCTTGATGTATCAAAATAGTTGTGTGACTGGAACAGACTCTCAGCCTTCCTTAGAAGGAAAAAAATTCCTCATAATGCCTTATAAAGCAAGAAAAGGAAAATATAATTCACACACTGTAAATATTGAAAGACCAAAGAGTGATAAAAGGAATCTATATTTATTTTTCTTATAACTAGTAGTAATAATAACGGTGATCTCATGACTAGGAGGGAAAGGATGAAGGCCTATGCAGAATTTTCAACTTTTTTTTTTTTTAATTGGCATTGTTCTGATCTCTATGACTTGCCATTTGGCTGAAATAACACAGTTTCTGCCAAAAAAAAAAACCAAAAAAAACCAAAAAAAAACGAGACTATGCTAAGCCTAGCTGTCTTGACAGTAACCAGAACAGAATTGTTTCTGCTGCTGTTGAGATTGTTCTTCAGACATCTGCTTCATTGATGCGGCTGTGCTGAGCAGCTTTACTGTCATACAGCCATGGCACAGGAACATGCTAATTGATGCTGCTAAGGCAAGGTAGCAGATAGCCTGGTTTTAATTATAAGAGAGTTGTAGTTGCTTACTATGCAGATTGAAGAAAAAAACCTTGCTTTTAATTGTGATAGGTATTAAATTTTGCCATCTTCCTATTGGAAATAATAAATGCAGCTAGATCAAATTCATGTAAGCTTCTAAATAAATGTGTATTTGTAATGGAGCAGTTTATATTGAGTGTCGTCACGCAGCTCTTACAGGATGGCAAGGGCATCACACCCAGCCAGCGTGGCTTTAGAAAGGGTAGGTTGTGTTTGACCAACCTGGTCTCCTTTTATGACCAGGTGACCCATCTGGTGAATGCAGGAAAGGCTGTAGATGTCGTTTATTGGGACTTCAGCAAGGCCTTTGACACTGTCTCCCACAGCACTCTCCTGGAAAAGCTGGCAGCCCATGGCTTGGACAGGAGCACTCTTTGCTGGGTTAGGAACTGGCTGGATGGCCTGGACCAGAGAGTGGAGGCGAGTGGTGCTGCATCCAGCTGGGGACAGTCACCAGTGGTGTTCCTCAGGGGTCTGTGCTGGGGCCAGCTCTGTTCAATATCTTTATTGATGACATAGATGAGGGTATTGAGTCTTTCATTCATAAATTTGCAGACGACACTAAGCTGGGAGCATGTGTCAATCTGTTGGAAGGTAGGAGGGCTCTGCAGAGAGACCTGGCATGGTTGGATGGATGGGCACAGTCCAATAGGATGAAGTTTAATAAGTCCAAGTGCTGAGTCCTGCACTTTGGCCACAATAACCCCCTGCAGCACTATAGGCTGGGGATGGTATGGCTGGACAGTGCCCAGGAGGAAAGGGACCTGGGGGTTCTGGTTACAGCAGCTGAACATGAGCCAGCTGTGTGCCCTGGTGGACAAAGCCAATTGCATCCTGGCCTGGATCAGGAATAGTGTGGCCAGCAGGAGCAGGGAGGTCATTCTTCCCCAGTACTCAGCACTAGTGAGGCCATACCTTGAGTGCTGTGCCCAGTTCTGGCCCCTCAGTTTAGGAAGGACGTTGAGATGCTTGAACGTGTCCAAAGGAGGCAACGAGGCTGGTGAGGGGCTTGGAACACAAACCCTGTGAGGAACAGCTGAGGGAGCTGGGGTTGTTTAGCCTGGAGAAAAGGAGACTCAGAGGTGACCTTATCACTCTCTACAATTCCCTGAAAAGTGGCTGTAGTCAGGTGGGGGTTGGTCTCTTTCTCCAGGCAGCAACTGACAGAACAAGAGGGCACAGTCTCAAGCTGTGCCAGGGGAAATATAGGTTGGATATTAGGAAAAAGTTTTTTATGGAAAGGGTGATAAAGTTTTGGAATGGTCTGCCCAGAGAGGTAGTGGAGTCGCCATCCCTGGATGTGTTTTAAAAAAGACTGGATATGGAACTCAGTGCCATGGTTTAGTTGAGGTGTTAGGGCATGGGCTGGACTTGATGATCTTGAAGGTCTCTTCCAACCTAGTGATTCTGTGATTCTGTGTAGATTTTGTCTCATGACTAAAAGGAGCTTTCTGTTGAGCACATGCTTTTGCAGAGTTGGCTGCAGTACAGCTGGAAGTCTCTGAGAGATCGATTATGCATGCTTTAAGGACAAATTGCATTGTTCAGTGAAATTCTAGGTCTTGGCTTGTCTTACAGAGATAATACTGTATACCAGCCCAGTGGAAAACCGAAGACAGATTGGTTTGGAATTATTCCGACTTTAGCACAGTTTTTGGGACAGTTGCTCAAATACCTGCTGGTGGTTTTTTCCATCCTAGTCTGATGAGTATTTCAGCAGTGCTGTCAAAACGTTTAAGCTCACAGTAACTTGTTCCTGTCCTGCTTCATCTGCAGAGTTATACCAGTACTGTTTCTACCAAGCTGAACTGGAAAACTGGTGTGGGTTATGGAAAGTGACAGTAGAGGCTACTTTTAATACAATATTCCATAACCCAGTTTAGTTCCCTAATTGAGCTCACAGCATTTCCCCAGAAAACCGTTGTGCAAGCACAACTCGGTAGATAAATGGAAAATGAATTTTCAGAAGATAGGAACAATACTAAGCTAGTAGGTTTTTGCCACTATATAAAGTAGTCTTTTTCCACCCTTCCTGGCTACTGGCTGGGTAGTACCTGCTCCCTCTCTTGTTCAGCTCCAATGCTTATTTGACTCCTCAGTGATGCAGTTCAATTTGCTAAACTGTCAGAGATTCAGCCAGCCAATGGAGGGAGGAAATTAATTTGTATTTTTGACAGCACAGGGTTTTAAACAGCCTCAACTATTCCTGTGAAGCTTCACCTGGAAGCACAGATTACTTAATCTGACATTGCTGCCAAAATCAATTCTTGTCCAACAGGGGTTTTACACAATCTTCATTTCTTAGTGCTTCTGTAATGTCGGGAAAGGGTGACTATTGTCTATGAGGCAGCAATCCAAAAGAGTATATAAAATCAGGTAATCCTTCTATACCACTGTGGAGATGGTAATAGCAGGAGAATAAGAAAGGGCTGCAGCTCCATCTTTCAGTGCAGTTTCTGTTGAGAAAGAAGGTGGAGTAGGATTTTTTCTGGAGTGGCTTTTTTTGTTGGTTTACTTTTCTCCTGCTTGCTCTATTTTGGGTTTGTTTCCCCATCAGTCTTCAGGCTTGGATTACACCTCCCTCTCAGCACACACAAGTACAATTTTTCTTATGTCTTTTACATATGCAAAGCACATACTGTAGGCTTTAGATAAAATCATGGAATCATCTCACTTGGAAGGGACCCAGAAGGATCACTGAGTCCAACTCTTGAGTGAATGGCCCCTACAGGGATGGAACCCACAACCTCAGTGTTATTAACACCATGTTTTAACCAACTGAGCCAATCTCAAGGTCATATGAAGGTGGAACTGTCAGAGATCACATTTTGGAGGGAAGAGATGGAGGGTTGCTGGTGCCCCTCAGCCTAAACTTTCTCAAGGCTTGATTTTTTTACTTTGCCTATGTTTGAGAATATCAGCATTTAAATGACCCCTTTTAAATGGTGATGTCAACACCCAACAGGAACAGGGATCAAGGGAGACAGTTTTACTGAGTTTTGTTTGACAACTTATTTTGTAAAGTGTTATAAAAAGAATAACTCCAGCAGTGGATTTATATTTCCAAATATTCTCCAGAGTACAAAGGTGGGCAAAATAAATCTGTTATATTTTGTTAACTCCAGACAAAACAGTAGGATTTGAAAAACCAGGAAAAATAAGGGGAAGAGCTTAAAATCTCCGCTTCTGCAACTTTCCAGGCTGATTTTGTCTATTGGACTGAGTATAGCTGTGGGATGTTGTGGTGGCTGTGATGAGGCAGAGGGCTGCTGTGTAACTTAATAGTAATCGTAATTTTGTAGACTATTCTAGGTCAAAGTGTTTCCCAGATTTCCTATGCTTGTGATAGCCACACCTGTTGCAGACAGAAGCCAGAAATTTGTACTCGTGGATTTTTCTTATCATATTCCTAAACTGCCTGTTAGCCAGAATGTGCATTATCCTTCTGTTTGCCTGAAAAGCAATAGTCAAATGGTGCTTTAATGTGGTCGGTAGGTCATTCATCCATCATTCCATCAGCGTTTCTGTAGAGGAAGAAGTTTTTGTGTACATCTCCCACCTTTGGTAACAGTGGCCCTCTCTGGGGTAATAGTGCATGAAAAGCTTTTATCCTCAGTGGTATTCTTACACAATTCTGTTCATATTCAAACAGTGCAGGCTCAGAAACAACTGTTGTGCTGGTGTGACTGCTTTAGGTCTATCATGAGCTACAGTGGCTCCAACTGCGTTCCACAGTGGGACATTTTAGTTTTTTCCCAGTTCAGACAAGCCCTTCATGTGCGCTGTGGGTTACTCCAGCTGAGGTTTAGATTTGGGGTATCTTTTGTCTTTGTACACTAGCTTTGGCACATGAACAGATAGGAGTTGATCTAGTCAAGTCCCTGCTAAGCTGGTCTCTGTTGGAAGCTGCTCAATGTGTAACCTGCAGTATTTGAGCAAGTAGTAAGTCTGTGTGCTTGAGAAAGTCCAAAGAGAACTCACTGCTGCTCCTTGGGATTTATTTGGATGTATCACAAAGTTCCTTTGAAGCCAGACAGGGAACATATTATGGTAGAAAATGTCTAACCTGGTAATTTGCCACTCATGTTATTTTGCATTATGTTGGCATCTATCTTGAGATTCCTGCCTGTGTAAAAATCTGGTTTTGTCTTTCACTACTACACTACTATAGAATCTCCGTCTTTTACAATTGCTATCTAATTTGCCCTTATAACCTCTGCTTTATGACTGTGGTTTTGTTCCCATCTGTGTAAGTGCAATTGAGGGATGTTTTCTTAAAAAAAAGAAAAAAAAAAAAAAAAAAAAAAAAAAAAAAAAAAAAAAAAAAAGCTAATTACTAGTGTCTAGATCAGTAAGGTTTTCAGCATTTTTGACCCTACCTTGGTAACTCACCAAGAAGGGCTCTACAGAGCTGTTTGGTTGCTACCACAGAGTCAGCCCTCTGGAAGAAACCCAGAAGTTATGTATATATAGAAAGAGGAAAGCTGGTGGACGTGGCAGACTGTAGTTAGTTCCTTTCCAGGCTGACTTGCTGGAAGAATCAGCTTGGCTCCTCCTCGGTGACTTTTTCATGGTCTGTGGGTAAATATAAGAGGAACTCCTGCTCATGCTAGTGCCCTCTCTATTATGCTTTGGTTTGATGATAGATGAAAATAGCATGTGCTGCTTTAGAGAATGGCCTCCATCCACATCTTCAGTGATAGAAGTCAATCTACAGTGCTGTGTTGCTGGAACATTTGATGTCCTAGATTGATTGCTGCTCTAGTCACACCAAAGCAACAAAAATCAGTGGAAACTGTGTGATTTAATACGATGGCTATCTTTCCTCTGAAGTCAAAATTTTGTCTTTGTATTGCTTCACCAGAAAAGTCTTATATAATTCAATTATTTCTCCACATTATTCTAAATTTATATTTTCTTTTGCTTTGCATACTTTTTTACCTCAAGTTAACTGATTGCTGATTAACTCAGGATGGATAAGAGTTCTGTAAATGCTAAGAGAGTTGCTGTCTAGATGTTTTGTTTTAGGACTCAGATGTTTGTTCTCTAATCCCTGTCTCAGTCATGGAGAAAATGCTCCTGATTAGAGCCTGTTGTGAAAAAATCTCTGGCAAAACAGAGTCTGTCCTTTGAAGTGCTACCAGTCTGCAAACACCACACTTGTTTCTCTCTCAGAAAAACACAGCCCTAATTTCAAGTTAGTTTGCTGCTTAGCCAGAATCAGCACCTGAAAGAAAGCAGACATTTTAAAAATTGGCCTGGGAAGAGTGCAATGAAGTTTGGCTGACATGCTGCAGAAAGTTGCAAGGATCCATGCACATTTGGGAGATGACAAAAGCCATTTGTTGTGGCAATTGTTCCTGGTGGTTTAGCAGAATCTGCCACAGCATGGAAACACTTAGTTTGCAGAAGCACAGGAGTGACATTTTGCTGAAGCTTGGATCTCCTAATATAGAAAATGTTTTGATTTTTACTGCATGTTGAGGGTATTTCCCTCCACTTTTTAAGGCTGTGTGATCATCATCAAGATTTTTTTGTTTATTCATTATTCCTGGCTACACAGATAGATATCGTACCATAAAAGAATTGAGGGCATGAAATCCAAGGAGAAAATTTTGTCACTTCTCTGGTTTAAGTTAGGCTGTAGCCCAGTCTGTGCTTGGATACATGGTAAACTGTGCCAGCACTATCTTCAGGCATGGGTATTGCAGCTCACAGCTGGCAGAGAAGGACTTCAAACCACGTCCATGAAGAACATCAACAACATGAAGATAGTCTCTGTGTTTTCTCCACTGACGGTTATACAAGCTAGCCCAGAAGCTGCTCTCCTTGAGACTGATTCCTCTGGAAAAGGAGAAAGGGGAAGACAGTGCAGAAAGAGGGACCTCTTTGTTGTCCTTTTGAATACTGGTCTGCCCAGTGTGGAACTGCAGCCAAGCCTCTGAAATAAAACTGAAATAGATTTAGGAGGCACAAGAAGGGATTAATTGAGAGATTTTTTTTTTAATTTCTTTCTAGCTCCCTTATTTTTATATGTTAAAATGATGTTTTTAAAAGAGAATATCTATCTTTGGTGCCCTTTTTACCATTTACCATTCTAGCTACACAACTTTCAAAAATGCTGATGACTCTGACATCAGTATTAGTGGTGGAGACTACAAGTATATAAAAGAGTTTTCCAGGCAATAGGCTACATGTTGTTGAAACAGGACAGAAGATGCTTAATGTATAAACCTTTATTGTTTTGTATCAAAGGCTTTTTACACAAATGCTTTACTAAATTAGAATGTCTAGATATGCTTTTTTCCTAACAGAAGTTAACACAAGTGTTCTGAACAAATATTTGAAATCTATTTGCAGTGTTCTTTGCAAGTTACTGAACTGTTTCTGTTCACAGCAGATTGTTAGCAATTTACTGCCTCATATTGTATACGTGCCTGTGAATTTTATGGCTCAAGTACAGGGGGGTTGTATGCAGTAAATAGAGTACAGATGTTTTAAAGTGTTTTTCCTCACATGCAAGTTTTAATTTTGCAGACGATATCAGAAATTGCAGAAGATAATGAAGCCCTGGTAAGAACTTGATTAGATCATCACCTTGTATACTACCTCTTCCTTTGCATGACTGAGTTCAGGCCCTTGCGCTAATCTTTATATGTAAATACAACTCTGCATATTCATCAGCAAGTCTTCAATCTTCTCTGTTTTCTGCTCTTTGACGCCTGTTAAAACTTTCTGATTAAGCCTTGTTTTTGCTTTGCCTGTGGAATGAGTGCTTCATTTCTGTAACTTCAGCAGAAGTTTTACTATTTCTGAAGTCAGGCTTTTGTTTTCTTTTCTTTTTTAATTTCACCAAAAAATTATTTTCCCTACCTTTCCTATTCCCCTCTTGAGTGTCATTGGCTTGTGTGGTTTATAGTTGGCAATTTTAATGGCCAGTGTTAGTAAGATGAAAAATAAGGTCATTGTCCCAGTTTGAATTCCTGTTATTTGCTGGTCCCAGGTGATGCTAGTTGTTGCAGATAGCTGCATAAAGGAAAACTGTAAAATAGTAAACGGCCTCATATCAGAATTTCCCTGCCTACTTCCTTGATAATTTTGAACAAAATACTTCTCTTTGCTTAGAGTTAAGCACAGTCTTTGATAAATTTGAATCTCAAGAGTTGTTCTAATGTCTTGATTAGCTTGCAAATTTGACATGTCATGTATAGCTAAAACCCAAGGAAGCAAAAGAATAATCAATTAAGCATATGTCTGTCATTCTGAGAGCTTGATGTGATTTATCATGCAGGAAATGCAACTCCCCATCCAAATCTTTACTAAATCATACTTTCACAAAGCTATTGTAAACCAAGTTCTGAAACATTTATTTTTAAATCATTGCTTAATGAATAAATTATACAGTAAGAATAAATTTGGCAGGAAATTTAAATCCTTCTGCTAAGTTCACTTTTTTAACCTAATACAAAGTAACTTGTTTCATAATAGAAAAAGTTTAGGTTATGAGGAAAATTGTTAAAGTGACATGAGGCTTATGGAATTCTTGGCAGCATCAGCTTTGCAGCATGACCTGAAGGCTGTGCTGCCATTCAGCAGGGCTGTGAAAGGATGGACAATGGGGCAGAGAGAAACCTAATGAGGTTTAAATAAGTGAAGTGTATGGTCCTGTACCTGGGGAGGAATAACCCCAAGCACCAGTATGTGTTGGGGACTGACCAACTAGAGAGCAGAGAATGATCTGGGAGTCTTGGAGGATGACAACTTGACCATGAGCTGGCAGTGCCATTGGGGCCAGGATGGCCAATGGTCTCCTGAGAAGACTGAGGCCAGCAGGTTGAGGGAAGTGATCCTCTCCCTTTACTCAGCTCTAGTGAAGCCACATCTGGAGTGCTGTGTCCAATTCTGGCCTCATCAGTACCAGAAAGGCATGGAGCTCCTGGGGTAGGTCCACTGGAAGGACACAAAGATAATTAGGGGTCTGGAGCATCTCTCTTATGAAGAGAGACTGCAGGAGCTGGGCCTGTTTAGTGTGGAGAAGACTGAGAGGGGCTCTCATTAATGCAGATAAATATCTCAGGAAGATGCCAAGAGGATGATCCCAGGCTCTTTTCTGTGGTTCTTAGCAACAGGACGAGGAGCAGTGGCTATAAGCTAAAACACAAGAAGTTCCACCTCAGCATGAGGAAGAACTTCTTTCCATTGAGTCCAACAGAGCACTGAACAGGCTGCACAGGGAGTTCATGGAATCTCCCTCTCTGGAGACATTCCAATCCCACTTGGATCTGTTCCTGAGTAACCTGCTCCAGGTGACTCTGCCTTGGCAGGTTGGACCAGATGATCTTCAGAAATCCCTTCCAACCCTAAAAATTCTGTGATTCTATAATCACCCCTGCTGACACAAGGTATCTCCCATCCTTTTAGATGGTGTCCTGGGTTGCAGTTTCAAACCACAACAGATGGCATTTCCTCACTGCTGTGAAAATAGTTCTTTGTGGAAGAGTAGTTATAGTCTCTCAGCTCTGTTTCCAAATTCTATTACAATGTAGACTTCTATGGATTGTTTGTCCTCAGGACAGTAGTGAAATACTGACTTACAGTTGCATTGCCCCCTGGTTTTAGGACCTGATCTGACTGATGACATGAATTAATTATTTTTACACAGTTTCACTTTGCTTACTCATGAGAACAAGGTTTTACCCACTTGATCTTTAGTAAGATACTTATTTAGAGGATCCTTATTGGTTAATGTAGATGTATCACATCAGTGAACACAGCAGTAAAGAACGTGTCTGTGACTAAAATTTATTCTAACTTTGGAAGTTAAATCCTCCCAGTAGAAACTTCCATTTACATGGAGATACTCAGTTTAATGTTTTGATTTCCAGCAGTAGTACATAAGATAATACAACTAAATAACACAAATGATTGAATGTGAGACTTGTACTGAAAAAGATACCAGAGGTATTGTTGAGGATGTGAAACCAATAGTTCTGGAAGCTGGTTTGCTCATATGTTTTGAAAGTAAAGTGTTTACACCAGTGGTCTGTGAGTGTAGTTATCCAACATCCTGACTATTTTTCACCCATGTATTAGTGGGAAAAGATCTAGTTAAATGAGAATGATAAAAAACCCACAGAGGTTGATATCATGAACTAAACTATAACACTTCTCAGCATCCACTTCCTGTCTTCTTGACTAAAGATACTTAAAGAAACCAAATGCTAATTTACAAAAACAAGTTACTTTATATGTACAGGATGACATAATAAATTAAAAAAAAAATCCCATGAAATCGCTCTATTAATTGGCTTCCACATTGCAGTGCTAAATTGTAGTCAAACCAAACTGATTGGAGAATGATGTTTTTCCTTTATAGTGGTTTCTGGGCTTTTAAGAAAAGTAGTCCGTTTGAAGAAATTGCCATGAAATGAACAAAACCAGGAATTTAAAAAATAGGGAATAAGAAAAAGAGGTAATTCTAATTACATCTTCAGTGTATAATAGTTCCTCTGGGCTAGTTTCCCATGGTTAATGTACCTTTAAGTGGATTTAGTCATATTCCATAGTAAGAGTATCTACACTTGGATTTATTCAAGAATATTTATAGTTATGTTTAAAATTCTCTCTGTGTTTTCCTTTAATGAAAATTAATTTTCAAACATAGTGAAACCCTGATACTAGGGTTACAAAGCTATTTCATGTTCTTGGAATGCAAGGGATTTGAAATCAGTAAGGCTGACCCCTTTTAATGATGCAGTGAAACTGTACCACAAAGAAATATTTCGGTAGTGCTTGAAATGAAAAAGAAAATAATCTGTGTCAGTTGCTGTGTAGCAGTTATATGCATTTTCTGTAATCATCTAGAAAAATAGGGGCAGCAACTACACAAATTGTTCCATCATTTTCATCTGTACTAAGTACCAAGTAGGTGTGAATTGCTCCTGCTTTGATTTGACGGTGGCTTAGTTTTACCCTTGGAAAGGTCGCTTGAAGAAACAAGGCAGTGTAGAAGCAGTGAAGAGGAGCCATAGTAATATAAAGTTCACACTCTGCTGGCAAAGCATCCTGTTACATCATCAGTCTTCGTTTTAGACTTAACTGAGTTAGATTCTGGCCCCCATGGCTTTTCCAGAGCTCTTGTCCTCTGATGATTAGATATATTCTGTTCCCCTGTTAAAATTTATTCATGGCCATTTATCCTTGACAGCTCCAATTTAAAAAGCTGTTCTTACTCTTTGATGTTGACCTCGGTGATGTCAAGCCTTTCAGCTGCCCAGTTTTAGGCTGTGAGCCCAGATAAGGGACTTAGTTAACCACTCCTGCATTTAGTAGTAGGCTGCTACTCTCCTGTTACCTCCTGGCCAATTAAATTGTTTCTTTGCTGCTTTCCCTTGCAAAATTAGAGCTCATCTTTGGTTCTGTGTCACCCAGGAAAGTGATTTGTGTAAAGGTGTTCATTCTTTGGCTTCTAGTCCCAGTGGGCCAGTGCATGTACGCTGGTTGTGACAGACAAGCAACAATTAATTTCCAGATTCTACTTCACAAAGGAATTTTTCATATTAAACAGGAGATACTCCATCAGGCTTGGTAAAAGCTTGTATTCCTTTGTTTGTTACCTGACGACAGTTGAGCCTGACTAATTATCTTGATTTACATAATCATTTGAGCAGCCAAGTATTTTTCCCTCCATAACAGTGATAAAATGTTCATTTTGTTATGTGTGTGAAACATGGATTGAAATTGTTTTAATTTCTGTTTTAAAAACATCTAGGGAATTTGAGTGCCAAACTGCTAATGATTTATTTTGAAAAATAATCCAAGTTGCTCTAGGCATCTTTCAAAATCAGCACACAGGATAAAATGATGGTTTAGCATGTAGAAATGATACTAGGATGGCATGTGAGAGACAGGTGTGGTAATCAGGGACACGTGCACATTCCTGTCATTTTTATTTTCAGGAAAGAAAAACTAGTATCAAAATGTGAAGAATGGTGTTGGGTTTTTTTTTTGGGGGGGGGGGAGGTTAGTGGTTTTTTGTTGTGTTTGGTTTTTTTTCTTCACAGTTTCCTAAGGTAAGAATACATAGAATTCTTAGGAATTTAAATTAACAGGTTTGACCTGGTATTTTTTAAAGCCTAGAGATGTAGAAAGCAGCTGTTGCCTTAATCTTCCATCAGGTTTGTGAGAGAGGTTGAGGACCCACAGGCTGTATTAGAACATGGCCATTCCTATGGAATGGTTCATGCTGGGACAGCTGATGGCATTGCAAACCTCAGCATTTACTGCCTAGCAGGCTTTTACCAAGACCTGCTACAGGTGAAGAGATGCTTCGTGACCACCAGCTCTCACAATGGGGGTTAGAAGAGGGAAGTCAGCAAAGAATAATGAAATTGTATCGGTTGTCCCAATGTAAGACATCCAAGAGCCAGAGCCAAAACAGCATTCATGAGGGCTTGTAGAAGTAGCTTGCCTGAGAGCAAAGGTTATTAAGATGTCAGTGGTAATGAGATACGAAATTGCAATTACACAGTGCATCTTTCTGATCGTTTTTCCCCTCTTGCTGCATTAAAAAACACCTTCATTAGGAATTATCCTCAAACTATTAAGTAATTTAGCCAGAGCAGCAAGGGTTTGATAGTTACAGAACTGTTGTACCCTGTGCTATGGATTATTCTAAAAAGACCTTATGAAGAAAGAGGCCCTATTATTTTTTGGACTTTTTGTATGATCAAAACCCTTACAGAGACCTTGAGTTAAACAGCTCCCACCATGTTTTCTTAAAGGTTGCTAATTTTATAAGCCAGCTTTGATTCCCTTGAAATTTCTACCCTCTATTCTGTCTGCTCCTCTTAATAGTGTGAGTGTGTCTGTGTGTATGTGTTTTGATATGAATTACTTGAAAGTCTATTTCTACCTCTCTGCTTGGGTTTAACCACTTAACAATGAATCAACACCCTTCCCCTCCCCTTGCAGATGCTTTAATCCTTATCTTGCCCTAGTTACCCTGTAGATTGCTTTCATCTTTAGCTGTGCTAGTCCTAATGCTTATCCCTTAAGCCTGGCTTTTGACTTTTGCAATGACACTTGGTGTATACATGTCTGGGCAGGTGCATGTGTATAGCCATGTATTTTAGAAGGACATAGTGTGTATATGTGCTGCTGCATAATAATAGAGCTGAAGCATTTCTTGCTGCTTGATTAGTCCCAGTGTTGCACCTCTCCAGTCATTAATTATTTGAAGCAGAGTCACTGGAGTGACATCTGATGAGGTGTCTGATCATTTTAAGTTGAAAAGTGCTTTCACCTTCTGGATCCCAAACGGTTGTATCACTGTCAGATCTACTAAAACTAGGTTTATACATTCAAACCAGAATTGTCAGCTCCATTAGCCAACTTTATTCCTCAGAGCTGTGGAGGAGCATGGATTAATCAGTATCAGTCAGGTAGGATTGATCAATAGTTTTGATGAGAAGACTTAATGGACTAGTGAATCCAGGTTAGTTTAATTCCTTTACAGTCCAGCCATTGCTGTTCTGAAGATGAATATCCATGCATAAGTTTGATGTAGTTTAAGTAAGCCCTCTAAACTATACCTTTTGTTGATGGGAATTAGTTTTCAGGTACAATTTATTTATAGAAGATAATTAATATACTAAATACAGGTTAATTGACTATAATTTAAAACAATAGATTAGCAAATTTATCTCTGATAGATGATGTGCTTAGTTTAATGCTGGGAGAGATTTTTTATCTACTTTTCAACCTATA
The DNA here is from genome assembly GCF_965231275.1 of Zosterops lateralis. Lineage (NCBI taxonomy): Eukaryota > Metazoa > Chordata > Aves > Passeriformes > Zosteropidae > Zosterops > Zosterops lateralis. Next base: position 48,929,757 of record NC_139762.1, on the reverse strand, counting down.
TGACCTACCTTTTTAATTAAAAAATTATTTGAAACTAATCTTGTATTTGTGGACGTATTCCGTCATAAAGATGCATAAGCTTTTAGAAGAAAACCTTTCCTAGGGTTGCTTTTTTATTTGTGGGTTCATAAATAACTATATTATGCAAAAGGAGTGAATGGAGGAACATGACAGGAACAGAGCTGATTAAATTTCCTGAGTCTTATTGTAATTTTAATATGAAATCCTTTGTTATTTGGAATGCTAATGATGACATTTTAAATTTAATGTAGTTCTTAAATGATTTGCAATATTAAAGAAACCCCCAATAAATAAAGCGACTATGACAAAATAAAAAGGGAAAAGAGCATCCTCTGCCCCCTAAAACAAAACCCAGAACTTCTAGACCATTTGTTTACTAAGGAAAGTATTTCCTGTGAAATTACAGTGGATTTTTAGAGACGTTGTTTTTCTTGTTTGCCCTTTGGTGTAGGTTTTTCATTTTGTCATAAGTAATCAAAGCCACTGTGCATACCTGTATTTACTGAAGGGAAAGGTGTTTTGGTGGGTTTTTTGGATTTTACTCACGAAATGTCAGGAATGGCAAGGGTATTTTTGGTGGAGGAAATCTCAGGAGTTCTGGCAAAATGTCCTTTCTTAAAAGACGAGGCCACTAAAGTCTGCATCTCACCATCAGATATCCCTAAATGGCAGATTAAACCAAACCCAGCCACTAGAGTTGCTGCATTGAAGCTGATTTGTCTGCATTATTCTTATGTACTGCTCTAAATGTCTTCCATCTGAGTGGATGTTCACTTTAGGTTCATGCAGGATAGTAGGAGAAACCACAGATTAAGGAACACCAATTAATGACATTGATTGACTATAGCTGTAATATTTGGCTCAGGTTTTCAACATACTAAGCTTTTCAGTTCCAGTCTGACAGAGGAGTTTTTTTATTCTATCTTTTTATTAGGCATAAGCTGCTGTATTAAAATCACTGGGACTATTCATGCTGTTTGATTGTATGGTTTTGCTTTTTAATGGCTTACTGGCAGAGCATCTTGCAGGCAGTTTGACATCCCCTGAAAGGTAATTCACTGCTCCCTTTCAGGATGTCTGCATTGCTGTTTGTAGTGAGTAGCTACCTCATGGAAGGCTTTCACTGAAATCAGTGTGGCTGCTGACTGTTTGGTGCCCTGATTGTGTATAGATAATCTTTAAAAATTGCGGTTTAACATGAAAAATTCCTGTGCATTGAGTCACATTATCTCTGATGAGTTTAAACTTGTTTTGAATTTACTTGAGTTCATACAAAGATTTGTTGCATTTCAAACATACAGATGTAAAATGCAAGGTAGTGGCCTGCATTTTAGGCCTAAAAAGTTTGAGCTGGACCCTTTGCAATTTGGTTGCTCATAGATAAAATAAAAGAGATGCATCTTCAGGTTTAAAGAAAGAAATCAAAGCATTAACTGTTAGAAAGTTGCTGCTCAAGATATATAATCTCTTCTGGTGCAGTTTTAAAATATATTTGCTTCCTTGTAAGAGAAGGAATAAACAGTGCTCTAACTTCCCACCAGTTTTTTTGATGCAGAGCTACCAAAATGTGACACCTCTACATAGCCTTCGGTTAGGACAATTTCATAAGTGCCAAGGAAAAAGTTCACTTATTTCATCTGTTAGATCAAAATATCTGAATTTATGGGAGAAGTTTAATTTGGACTGACTGATATTTTTTTGAGCATTGCATGCAGTGTTCTCCTGGGGATTACTTCTTCTCTTACAACTGCTTTCCTCCAGTTGACTATTCTTGTTATCCATGCTAAATCATTTTGGAGACTAGCTACAGCATGACCTCTCGTGCTCTTCTGCTACCTCTTAGTCCATAATTGGCTTCATTTTCCTGCCTTTCTGAAAGCTTCCTGATGCTTTATTCCCTCAGTTGTTGCCCTGCTGCAATACTGGTAAATGTTGTCATGACTCCTGTCTCTTGCAGCTTTGGAGATATGTTGTCCTTTACACTGACTGCATTTGTTGAGCTGATGGATCATGGGATTGTATCGTGGGATACATTCTCTGTGGCATTCATTAAAAAGGTAAATTTGTAATCAATGCTATCTGTTCTATATCAGTTTAAATATTTGAGGTGAGTTGTGATTTGAGTTTGGTTTTTTTTTTCCTTTTTCCTTTTTTTAGGTACATTATTTAGGTCATTGGTCAAAAACGGTTCATGAAAATGGGATTAAAGTGCTGTTTCAAACTATAAATGCTTGTAGCTGCAGAATCTGGTTCAACTTCTGTGGAAATCAGTTGGAGTAAATTGGGATCAACACAGTATTAAGCTTGTTACATGAGAAATTGCTTATTCAATTACATTGTGACCTGCCTGTGCAGATAAAATACAGTTAGAGAAAAAAATTGATATTTTGATATAATGTAAACTAAAATGAGTAATGCCATATTTCTAGGAAAAAAACCCCAGCATTGAAATATTTCTTCTGGAGTATTGGAAGAAGAGAAATGAGTTAGTTTACAATTTGAAATTAGGATGATATCTACTGAGTTAATCAAGGTGAACTTTGCCTCTCTGAATCTGGCAGTTGAGGTATGTGGTTTTGATCTGTCCCCAGTTTGCAACAAATCTTTCTTTACCTGCATGTCAGAGATGCACAAAAGCAGCAGAAACATGGTAGTACTCTTTAGGTACAGAGGTTTAGAAGACATCAGAAAAAGTTTTATGTTACTGATTTAACACTTTTCATTTACCAGGGAAGAAAAACCCCAAAACCACATAATTCTTCTTTACAAAGAACTTTCAAACCTGATTGAATTTATCATAATTTAAAGTGCATTTGTACAGGTTTAAAAGATATCACTTACTTCACTAAAATAATATCAGAAGCAGTAATGAAATTAATATAACCTGTGGCAAGGAAACCTTCATTTTGGCAGAGTGTGTTAGAGCAAGGACTTCGAATTTAGTTAGAAAATTGCTACCATCAAAGGAGAGTAGAAATTTACTTTTGTTGCCAAAAGTGTAAGAAGGATCAACTTATGGAAAAAAGCATTAGATGTTTTCAATACTAAACCTCAGTTTTGGTCATCAAAAATTCTGGATGCATTTTTAATAATAAGAAAGAAATACTGTAACTGATCTGAGCTTTGGTCTGGTGTTTAAATTTTTTTTGCAATCTCACAGTGCAGATAGGTTGTGATGACAACTGCTGTTACATTCTAATGGCAAAGAAAATTCTACAACTGCTTTTAACTGATGGCAGGAGACACAAAGTCAAGTCCAGAATGCCTTATTTTCTAGGGGAGCCTACTATGGAGCATGTGAAGAAACTTACTAAAGTTAGTTTAGAACATCAACTTTGTTAATGGTTCAAAACAAATGTCTTTGTCCAAATTTATCAACACCTTTTGCCCTGTGGATTGTATTGTAACAACAAAAGAAATTGTTGTGTTACTGTTGTTAATAGCTCATCTCTTCTGTCAGGCACTTCTATATGTTTCCCTGGATTATGACCCAATTAAAAAACAAAAACAAAACACAAACCAAAACAACAACAACAATAAAAAAAAAAAAAAAAACAAAAAAACCACAAAACCCCCAAAAAACCCCAAACCCAAAAAAACCAAAAAACAAACAATCAAAAAAACAAACAAACAAACAAACAAAAACCCAAAAAAACAAAACCAAAATCAAAGCAACAAAACAACCAAAAGACACAAACAAAAGCATTTTCACAGTACCTGTGAAAACCAAAACTGGCAAGTAAAGCCAGAAGTGAAACTGTTGAGCAAGAAAGGGGGCAAGGAGAATGATAGGAGAGTTAGAAGAGAAACAGAGGGACAAGATAATGACAGAGATTGAGGAAAGAGGCTCAGGAGTGCATGTGGTTGGGAGCCAGAAAGGCAGAGCCCTCAGTGGTGCAGTGTGGGCATGGGACAAACCTAGCAGAGCACCTTTGGACCATGCTTTATCTCTGCGGCAGCAATCTACAACTTCATCCTCACTTGCTCCTCTGACTTTTGGCTTTTGACAGGCCACTTGAGGTCCTTGATGGGCTTGCTCAGGTGACTGACAGGATGGATAAGGGACATGATAAGTTTCTGCTGAGGGGGAACTTGTAATCAAGTGTTTCTGCCTTTTGAAGCTGTCTTTCATGTTAAAAAAAAAAGCTAAACATTAATGGGGTTGAATTAGTCTGAATTTTTTCTTGAGTAGGTTTTTAACTTGAAAATGTAGAAGCTGAAGGAGACCTCAAGGGGAATGCCTGACTGCTTCTAATGAATAACTGCTTGGTGTTGGATTCAGACTCTCTCCCATCCTTTGGGTACCTAAAGACTGCTATTCCAACTGTAGCAAGTAAGATTGATATTTTCAAGGAGAACTTTGTTCCTTATTTTAAGGGAGAATAGCAACATAGGGAAAAACTTCCTTATGATATGCAAAGTTCTCTCAAGACCTTTTTCTTGCTTATGATGATATATAGTTAATTTCCAGATTCCACAGCTGCCTAAAGGATTTGGATTCCAAGTTCTTAGAAAAAGTTGCCCTGATTCGTTATCAAAATTGTCCTGGTTCTGGCCAGGACAGGGTTAATTTTTGCAGTATCCAGGAGTGGGCATGGCCAGGACCCAGAGGTTATTCTATACCACCTCACATTGTTTTCTGGGGACAGGGGAAGGGGTCCCTTCTGGCTCGGAGTAGTGTGGCAGTGGTCCAGGTTCCCACATCATGAGCATTCGCATGTGGAGGATGGTTCACCTCTCTTGTGCCCTCTGTTATTGACAGTGTGGCTGTTACTGTTCTTTTTCTTACTTCATTGCTGTTTCCAGTAGATTTTTCTTATCTCAGCCCATGATGTTTACCTTTAGTGCCTCCAGTTCTCCTCAGGCCCACCACAGGAAGTAGTGGGGGGAGTGAGAGAGTTGATGCATTGTTTGGGGTGTTTCAGTGGGAGCACTAAACTGGGAAATACCATTCCTAAACCCTGACAAAAATGCACTACACAGATTTGGTACTTCCATCTTTAGTTCCTACAAGAGGAGTAATGAAGTTTTTAGTATTGTTTGAGATATTTTTAAAAAGTCTTTAAAAATTACTTATATAATTGCTGTTTCTTAAGTGTATGATGCAGAGCTTTAATGGTGACAACTTGTTTACCTTCTAAAATATATTGTGCAGGAAAACTGGGTGGCAGCCAGAAAAGTATTTTCTATTTGTTAGTTGTTTTTTCTCTATTCAAGTGCAGCTCTGGTTCCTTATTTTAAAATTATATGCACCCTTTAAAATTTTATTATGCATTAAATCTTAACAAAGACCACAACTTGGACAGATTTTTCTGTACATTTCTGACAACAGAATAGTGCAGGCAAATAACTAATGAACATACATAATGAAAATTAGATCTGTTTCTCTCACTGTTTTTTTCCCTATGTGTTCTTCTTTCTGGTGCAGCTTTTAAATAACAATAACAATAATAACTATTACTATTATTATTATTATTATTATTATTAAACTTTTTTTTTTCACTTTTGAATTTGCTCTTGTGCCTTAAGTGATGCTGAACCAGGAGGAGAATTCAGATGATGTAGTTTCATTTGCTATAGGTTTTTCATCTACCCTCAGTTTACTATTTAGCTCCTATTTCAAAAGAGCACGAATGTGTAAATTCATGGTCTGATTCCTAATTTCCCTTGAAAGTGATAGGAAGTTAAGCACTCAGACTCTTCTTTCATATGTGGCTATATACATGCCAAGAGGACTATGCAGATTTTAAGGTTAGAGGTTTTGCTTAAGAAATAATTTTATCCTTAATGAGACACACCCATGTGGCAGGTTTTCATGTGTAAGTGCAAAACAATCAAATTGCTTCTTTCTGGAGAAGAGGTAGTATTTTGCTGAGCTTGCATTATTTTAACCATCAGAATTTTTGATAAATGAATGTAGGATTATTTTTGGATGTTGAAAGCCCTCTCTTTGTGTGTGGTGCTTAATAAACAGAAAACAGCAAATAACACAAATTTGGACTCCTGTTGATTCCTAAGAAGGACATAAATTTTTTTTCCACATCCAGATCTTCAAGTGTGGGAATAGAATTTCTTTTTAATGCAGTTTTGTTCTCCCTAGAACTTGCATGACTTATTTTTCAAGGTAGACAAGCTTATTATTTCTGGCCAGACTTCATGCTTCAGCAAGGTGGTTATTAATACACACAGCTTGACATGCAAGTTACCCAGCAGATGTTTTGCATCTATGTTCAGTGTGATGTGTCTTTTTAAACACACAAGACAGCTTTTTACCTTGTGTTTGTGTTTATGATTAAAAGATGTTTTGGTCCAAAGTCAGGAGAATAAATGAGGCTAAGGCAGCCTTTCCTAGATGGAGGTTCCAGTTATCCATACTGTTACATTTCTGCAGGTCCCTCATATGAAAATGTTATATCCCAGTGAAGCATTAACTGTCCCTTGAAGGAGCTGCTGCACCAAGAATAATTAATTAATGTCAGTGCTCCTAAAGAGGTGACAGAAATCTGGCGATTTGGGACACAGTCTGGATATATTGTTTTCTTGCTGCACAAGCAATCCATGGAAAACTGAACCACCCAGGGGGCATTTGGTTTAATGTGTGAGCAGTGCAGAGTTGTTCTGTGTAGACACTGTTCCTGTCCTGGGCCCTGTGGAGGTCTGGCAGCTCTGGCTGCAATGCATCAAAACACATCTGGATTACCATTAAGAGAGGTGAGGTAGCACAGTGCTTCTGACACACAGATTGTTGCTCTAAACTGCACATTGTGCTTTGCATACTACTGTAAATATTATTTGGCTCAAGACTTGCTGATAGAAGATACTGAGAGTCTAAAATAGAAAAAGGATCATCAAGTTACTTCTCTCCTCCTGTTTTCTATGCATTCATGGTTCTTTACAGAAAATAAAATAAATATATATTCTCTGAATTGAATTTCATTTGGTGTAGGATGTTCCTGCTGTGGCAACGCAGACCAAGTAGCAGAGCAAACAGCAGTGCTGTAATAGATACAAAAAAAGAAAAATCTGTCCTTTTTTCCTTCTTGTTTCCAGCCAAAGTTGGATGTTTTGCTCCTTCACTACTGCTTAAAAAGTCACAAGTGCAAAACAATACCATTGTGCATGTGACAGCATTTTAATGTGACTTTTACAGGCAGCTGAACAGCTTTTCCAAGCCTTTCTTGCTCCTTGAAGGAAACAGTTCTTGGGTCTCAGCAAGCATCCAGAACTGGAAACAGTGTAACTACAGTAGTGGCTTGTAGCAGGAGTACTGAAGAGATGTGTGAAATTTTCCGGAAGGAACATACCAAACTTGAGACACGGCCACTGTATTCTGTTACTTGGCTGCAGAGAGCAAGTAACTGTGGTCACACCACACTTCTGTCTGTGCTTTCTTGGGTGCCTTTCATTTTGACTGTGCTGGTGTCGGTGTATTTGAAGAAAATACCTGCAGTTCTCGCTTCCTGCACCAGCAGAAGGCAGGTTTCTTCCCGGGAAGCTGGGTACGTGGGCTGGGCAACATGCGGGAGAAGGCGTGTTGCCACATCTCATCTTACTGTACAGCTGTGTTGACTCTGCAGATGAGTGTGCAGCTTGTCATTGCCACACTGCAAAATGGCAGAGGTCAAACTTGGTTTTAATTAAAGCGCCATTTGCTTGTGGCAGCTTGCAGTAAAAGGGAAAGTTATTAATTGAAAAGCTGGACTCTAGACAGAGTTATGGAACCAGTTGTCCTGGTCATCAACAGAGTTTTAGTTGGTAACCTGGAAAGAGCTTTCAGCATTATTGGTAACAGCAAGCAGAAGAAAACGGCATGTTTTTCTAGACTGTGTTTTGCCAGAAAGGTGGATTATAAGTTTCTCTTTTGAAACATTTGCCTTAAGCCTAGATATTTTTTTAGAGAAAATTGGCTGCACAATTTTTTTCTGGAAAAAATGAGAACTAGTTTCCTTGTTTTTTCTGAAGTTTTCTATACAAAAATATAATTGTTAATTTTTTTAATGCTGTCTTATCATATTCGTAATGTAATGATGAAGCATACGTTTCAGTCATGTGAGTACTGACAATAACCTTTGGTGACTTTTGCCAGCTGTAGAACCTGTGCCACTGTGTTCTTTGATGATATATGCTGTGCCTGGTTGATCATTTTCAGGTATTCACTGGTAACTGACATGTGTACCAGACTACTTTTTATCCTAATACCTTTCCGAACCACATTGACAGTTTTCTTTCTTACCTTTCCTTGTTTTCATGACAAGATGCAGATTCTCTGAATGGTTGTATTTGTAGATAGCAAGCTACGTGAACAAATTTGCCTCGGACATCTCTATCTTGCAACGGTCGCTGGCAATCCTGGAATCGATGGTGCTCAATAGCCATGACCTGTACCAGAAAGTAGCACAGGAGATCACAATTGGGCAGCTAATTCCACATCTGCAGGGGTGAGTGTCTTTTGACTACTGCTTGATATGGTGGATTTTTTTTCCCCCCGAAAACAGCACAACATTTGGAGAAAAAACAGTGGTACAAAGACCAGCAACCTCCTTTATGATTCCTGCCTCCACTCCAAGTGACTGCATAACTGGTAACAATCTTTCTGGAGTTGCGTGGTCATTAGGGGTTTTTTTTTTTTTTTTTTGTGTCGTTTGTTTGTTTTTCTATAAGTTACCTATGTAGTTGGAAGTGGAGAATGAAGACAAGAACACTCTGTGTACCTTAAGCACCAAATGTTTAATGCCATTCACATACAGATGTAGCTGTTTTGCTTGCCAGACTCTGGGAAGTGTGTAAGACAAAAATTGCTCAACTTTTGCTGAATATATATTTGAAAAGGGAAGGTTTTTTTCTTAAATAGTAATGTTAAGTGCTTAAACGGATGGAAGCTGCCTCTTGTAGCATAGAGTAACATACTGTGCATAATGACGCTTGCCTCCCACCTGGGACATTTTCAATGCACCTGAAAAGCTTTGATACCAGCAGATTCATTTACAGATACCTTTAGGGAAGATTCCTCTTCCTATCTCCAGCTGTTGTGCTGGAGATAGGACAGAAACCAGTTACCAGACTCTTGCTATGATCAGTGGAGGATCAATGGCAGTTCAAGGGACAGTTCATTCCACCTTTTTTGAATTCTAAGTCTTCCTTTGGGACATCACCTCTCTCTCAATAATAAAGACAGCCTGATCATGACCTACCTTGGTTATCTAACTTACATGGTTAACATGAAGTGCAAACAGCTCCTCCACATCTACCTGCAGAACCAGATCGGTTTCTACAGCTCATGTGCATTATTTTCTCATGTTTACGACATTGTTCCAAACAGGACGGACCAAGAAATCCAGACGTACACCATTGCAGTAATAAATGCGCTCTTCCTTAAAGCACCGGATGACAAGAGGCAGGTAGGTTGATGGAGATTGTATACCTATGCATCTGTAGGAGAAAAAGTGTTTATATCCATACCTGCAGTTGTGCCAGGCACACTTTTCCTGCAGTTAATTCAAACTGTAACTGGTTCTGTTGTTTCGTGCTGGGGTATAATTAATTTTAATGGAGCTACCTCCATCTTCCACCAGTATTAGGAGGGATTAAGCATTCTTCCATGCTTTTGTAGTTCCCTGTGACCTCATATGAACCATATTGACTGTGGCTGACTGTAGTATTTATTGTACTAAATTCTTTGCCAACACAGCTTGTAAACCCAGGCCATTTTTTGGTAGAATGTTTTCCCCCCGGATTTTTTATTAAAAAGTGTGTTTCTTTTGAAAACAAAAATATCTTGCTGTGTAAGCATTTCATGACTTTTATAGTGTACTTTTTTAACTTAACTTTAGTGCCAGATATCAGGAAATTTTTCAAGATTGCTACTTGATGTTAAATGGGGATGGAATGTGAAGTGTTATGAAATAACAAAGTTTTATCCATGTTTATGAAGTTACTAGCCTGTGTCAAAACAGATTTAGTCATGTATTTATTTAACATTTCTGTCACCAGGAGCAGTGATGATAATTCTTGTGGTGACATACTGTTACTGTCCAGAACAAGTTCACTGAGGGCTGCTGATCAGTTCTGACAAGGGCTTCTCTTAGATTTATTTAGATTTTTATATGATAGAGACTGTTTAAACAAACATCAAAGCCCTAATGAGGGTTTTTGAGGGGGGGGGTTGGTTGGGGTTTTTTGGGTTTTGTCTCTTGTTCTTAAAAATATTTTTAACACTGCAAACAGGGAAAAGTATAACCATAGTTTAATTTAAAAAAAAAAAAAAAAAAAAAAAAAAAAAAAAAAAAAAGTTTTTCCACCCCTCAACCCCCTCTTTTTTCTTTCTTCCTCCAATACAGTCTTCTGTAACTAAGACAAGAAAGCACCTAATAACCAAAAATTAGAATAAAAAACTTTTCTTTCAATTTTGACATAAATTTATAATAGATCCTTATAAGAAACCAAAGATTTTGCTTTTTATATTTGTGAATAGTTGCTTCTGTGTTTCTGTGAAAAGTATGCCTTGTCATATTTGAAGTGGAGGGACGATGTCAGATGTAGATAAGATTTCAGTATTAATCAGTGGGCATGTGTTCCTTGAATGACAGTAACACAGGGTATTGCCAGGAAGCAAAACCCTGTCTTGCCAACAGTGTAACCTGTAGTGAGGCCAGCATTAAGCTAGACAGACTTCACCTGTAGTATCTGCTGCTGTGACACAAAATTATTAGTCAGGGAGTATATGATCATCGGGAGATAATGATCTGCTTTGGCTTTGAGGGATAATAGCTCTGACACTTGCAGAAATTTTCCCTCAGTCTTTAATAACCCAGAATATGCAGTCAGAATCTGTTCAGTTTCTCTTTATATCTGTCTTGTGGTTAATTAGTAAACCACACAATAGAGAAGGTAGTTGTCCATTGCCTTCCAAATAGCATTAACAGATGGCACTTACTGAACTCTGTCTTTCTAAGAGAATGAACTGAGGTGATGTAGTCTCATGCGATTACCCGGTGATGGGCACTCAAAAGTTAATGTTCAGCACTCACTACTAATATGGTTAGAAGTGAGAAGCTGCATCAAAACTCATATGACTCTGGGAACTTTGGCAGCCTCTCTGCTGCCGACTTATAGGCATGATGTGGATGGCTGCTCTGCAATTAAAGAAGGGATTTAAATTGGCTCTGCTGTCTGAATTCTTTCCCCTCATTTTTTTTTTCTCTCTCTCTGTTTCTGTAATGCAAAACCCAAGAAGTCCAAGATTTTTCTTTTTAATGAGGACTCCATGGTTGCTTTGCTTCTTCTGCCCCTGTCAAGGACCAAATCATCTAGAGAAACCTGGGCGACTAATAAAATAGAAAATAAGTCTATTGGGAAAGGGCTGAGAGTTTGAACATTGAAGTGATACTGCAAATGTTTGAAACTTCTTTCTCATTTGTCTGCATTTTTTTGCAGAGATGTTGCTATGGGAAATGAGATGGCAAATTTGGTCAGATAATTCTTGTTCTCATCAGCTAGTACAATACTTATATCAGAAGAGGCAGCTTATTAGGTGCTAATGACTATATAGCCTTTTTGGAGGTAAAGTCAATTTTGATGCAATAATTGGTTTTTTGAATGCTTGTTGCTTCAATCAATTTTAGTCCAGTGGGGGAAAAAAGTAGTATTGCTATAACAGCTTTTTAAATGATAGCTATAAGAAAGAACTAACAATTTGATAATCTTCTAAAAATTAAATAGAAGAGTTTCCTTTTTATAATTTTCTTTGCATTGAATGCAGAAATACCTTCTCATATTCTGTACTTGTTATTCTTTTGGCAATGGGTACATAGTTTGACAAAAATCCAGCCAGTCTGTTCTAAGCAACATTGAAGTATATCATGTGCCTGGCACTCCCCCTGCAGCTCAGCTGCACATTTCTGGAAGAGATGGAACCATCTATATCATCCATTCCTTTGCTCCTTTGCTGTTATGGGCAATTGAAACCTGCACAGCTGGAAAAGGCTTAAAACCTGAAGCTGGGTTTCTCTTATCTTCGGTCCCTTGTTCCTTCTTTCACTCCCATGTTCTGTTGCAGCATTTACCTGGTACAAAGTAAAGAGTTCAACATCTCTGACTGCCTCTTATCTCACAATAGGAATTATTTTCTTTTCCCGAGCAAGTTCTTGCCTAACACTTACTGTTTCTGCAGATGTATTTTAGTCATCCATTCTTCATCTATTTAATGTTATAGTATTAGTTTTTCTGTTTTCTAGGGGATTTTTTTTTATATAAAAGTGACTAGTATGTGTTCTACATTAGTCTTCAGCTCTCACAAAGTTCAGCAGGAATGCACTACATGTGCAAGCATCTCTCTCATACACATGCACACATACACACATTTCTATACTGATGGAAAAGTTCATGGAATTTAAAAATAGGGCATGCTCTGGTAGGCAGGGTTAAGATTAGACTCTTATGCTTGGTAAGTGTAAAATATTCCCTTCTGTGCATTGTAGGACAGTTTGCAGCATGGACAGTTGGGATCAGCTGTTAAGCATTAAAGCATATTCACATCGATAATGATTTCAGACAGGTCTTAGAAAGACAAATTAATTTAAAGCAAAAGAGTGGACCAATGTCAACATTGCTATTAAAATACGGGGGAGAATTATCATTTGTTGTAATAAAACAGCACTGAGTTGTAGGCTGATTTATTGAGTGAAAGTTGGAGCACTTGACTTTAAAACAGCTGAAATATTAAAGTAAATAAGCATTTTATTTGACATCTTGTTTTAAAGTCCTGGCTTGCTTCCAGTCCATGCTTCCTTCTGTATTGTTTGTGGGGGAAGGTTTGCTTGAACAAGTATGCAAATAATCTCTTGAACCCACAGAGGCCTCTTCTGAAGTCTTTCACTGCAGGTTTTGGATCACCAAAGCCTTCAGCTTGTGATGTACTTTTAACTGTCTTGGTCTCTCTACTCATGGTAGAATATTCTGACTTTGTGTTTCCTCAGATAATACTGATACCTCAGTCATAAGGCTGATATGCTACTTCCTTTCGTTTATAAATAACAATGTAGAAATGCAAGACCTTTTAAGTCAGTGTGTTTTTCTACTATGATACTAAACTATCTGCTTCTGGCTGTTTTTAATTTTTTTTTTTTTTTTTTTTTTTTTTTTACTAAATCAGGAAATGGCAAACATTTTGGCACAAAAGCAGCTTCGTTCCATCATCTTAACTGTAAGTATATGGTTGTCAAAGTTACTGTTGAGTAGAAGAGAAAAAAGGTGACTCCATTGTTGGTGCTCACAGGTCTTATCTTAATGTATTTTAATAGCCTTTGTATTTTGATATGTTTTGAAGCCTTGTAATATAGAAGGTAAGGTTTATATGCTGGTCAAATGTGTTCAAAACTGCTTTTTGGAAGGGTTATTTTCCCAGTCACAGAAATTATGGTTTCTTCATGAAAATACAGTATTAAATACTCCTGTGTTTTTTGGTTCTTTTGATTATTCTGTCTTGATTAACACAATTTGTCATGACTTACACACAAGAATCATGAATTAAACCTAATGAAATAGTTAATGAATAAATATCGAAGACCTGCATCTGCTATCAGGGAAAATCAGGGATTTTGCCTTTTACATTTGAGTAGATTACATCTTCAATGGAATGAGGGAAAATCTTTCTCTGTAGTGAGTGTAAAACGAAACAAACAACCCCTCGCATTTTCTCATTTGCTATCATAATTTCACTGATGCATACAAAACCCCCAGAATTTATTTCAGAAGGCATATTTTTACACTGGCTGAGTTCATAGGAAGTTTGGAGCAATCATAAGGATAATATTCTTAGGTGTTTGTTTATTTATTGTCATAAAATACTCCAGTGGCTTTTGGCAGAAAGATTCTTTTATTCTCTGGAACTGTACAACATCAGTTGATGTATCCATCTCCCACTTGATGATTCTTTCCTTATGTACTTCGCTGTGTTTAGAGTCCTGGGTCTGTTTCCCATATAAAACTACTTCATGGTTTTGGCACCCCAGGGATTCTTAAATTGTCCATCAGTTTTGCGTTTGCTTTCTGAGTGAGATAATTCTACACGTATAGGGCATCACATACTAATGTATTTCTAAGCAGTCTTCTTCATACAGATTGGAGTTGTCTAGTAGAGGCAGGATTGTGGTGTGATGCTGACTCCCTATTGAGCCCTGTTAAATCACTTTATTCTCTGGCTATGTTTGCTGCCTGAATACTTTCCTGCTCAGACAGCTACTCTCTTAAATATTTTTTTAATATAATCTCTTAGAAAAAAATAAGTAAAATACAGAGCTCTAAAGCTCTTGGGATGGAATTATTTTTTCTGTGTAGTGACTTCTCAGCACTGTTTGTTTTTTTTTAATGCTACTTCTCAGTGTATGCATCGACCCTGTCTAGTGTGAAGTTGTGTCTCCTTAAGTTACTTACTACAGTGTCTGAATCAGTAGTGCTAGTGGTTTGATTTTCAGGAGTGGAGATGGGTTTGTGTTTGTGTATGGTTTTTTGTTTTGCTGTTTAGGATTGTTGGTTTCGTGGGTTTTTTTGTTGTTGGTTTTTTTTTTTTTTTGTGTGTGTGTGTGTGTTTTTTTTGTTTTGTTTTGTTTTGTTTTTCATTACTGGAGTATAGATGCTCTATTGCATAGGAAACACATACTTAGACATGGAAACACCTTACTGCATCCACTGTAATTTTCTGATTCACCAAAATCTGTCTCTCTTTCTTTGCAGCATGTTATCAGGGCACAGAGAGCCATCAATAATGAAATGGCACACCAGCTATATGTTCTGCAAGTACTTACCTTTAATCTTCTGGAAGACAGAATGATGACAAAAATGGATCCACAAGATCAAGTAAGCATCTGGCATGATCTGGTTTCAGCAGGAAGACAACTCATCACTGATGTACCTAAAGCTCTTAATGGAAGAAAAAGCCACTTGCTAGGAACATTTGACATAAGTCATTCATTTTCTCTCTCTATGAAGTTGGGTTATGGTTTTTTTGGTTGTAAGAAGATGCACTGGCTATTTCGTTCCTTGTGCAAAGTACAACAAAATGGCCAGGCAATTCTCCTTAGCATGTAGTTCCATGAACAGAATTTCCTGTCTTCCCAAGCAGATACTCTGAGCAACTGCCCAGCATTTATTTCCTTTCTGCCCTTCTCAGAAGCTGTAGAGATGTATGGTCCTTCTTAAAAGTACTTCTGTAGAGCTAAATTGAATGCTTGTATTAAAACTATCCAGCATGCTAGAGTTGAAGTTAAATTGTGTGACAATAAACCCTGGTTTGGTTACCAGGAACCTACAAAGTACTTAATTTGTTTATTTCTTGCTGTGTGTAGAGATTGACTTTGATATTGTTCATTGTGCAAAAAGTGACACTCCCCTAAAATATTCCAAAAATTTAAATATGGAGTTGATGAGCCATAGGGATGATGTGTTCTTTTTCTTTAATTTTTGTGGCCTTCATTTAGGCTTTGTACAAGGAGGAACCTGATTTCATTTTTAAGCTGAAGTCATCTTAAGGCTTGCTGATGATTTGGAGGAGAGAAGGTGGGAGAGTGAGATAGTTGTAAACATAAAGTAATATAATGGTGTAGGATTTTATGCTTCCTAAGCTTGAGATAGAAAAGTTAATTCTTGGGAACATACATGCAGTCAGTAGTGCAAATCTCCATAGAGAGTGACTAACACAGTGTTGTTAATATTGCTGGTAGGGTGGTTATCACTGTCTTGAGACATTTGCAGCTGCAGTAATTCCTCTCTTACCTATTTCTGCGGTAGCAAAAATGGATAGTTACCAAAATGAATGCAGAGTGCTGATTCATTTTGTGTTCATCCAGCAAGGTGCTTAAGTACCAGCTTAAACAGCAGCTTCATTTGAAATGTGTGTGATCTCTTGGCTTCTGTGGTTAAACCTGAGTGGTCAGAGGCCTTGCTAACCTGGGTCTGGAAGTCAGCACTTAAACACCCGTGTGTGAATCTCATCAGTGGGAGGACTTTTGAAAGTGGGAACCACGAGGTCATTCTTGCAGACTGTCTCTCCAAGTATGAAGTGGGGAATTTAGACACAAAATCTTTGGGTAGTGCACAGGAATACCATGTTTTGAAACACCTTTTGTGGTATTGTTTAATTAAGTGAGAGATCAATTATTTTAACCGATTTTTTTAACCTTGTTTTAACATAGGCTCAGCGGGATATCATATTTGAACTCCGAAGAATTGCATTTGATGCCGAATCTGAACCTAACAACAGCAGTGGCAGTATGGAGAAACGGAAATCTATGTACACGCGAGACTATAAAAAACTTGGATTTATTGTGAGTATTTTTGTGTGGTAGTCCACTGAAAGTGGGTGCATGCAGCCATTACATCTTTTCATTAGTTTCTTCTCTTACTTAGTCTTCTTTCTATTTCCTAAAAGGGAATAACTTTCTTCCCCTTCCCCAGAAATCCTGCTAATTCCAAGTGACAGCTCTAGCAGAAGCCTAGGTGCTGGAACAAATGCTATAAACTCTTTACAAGGGATAGGCAAGAAAGCAGAGGTAGTTGGAATAGCCCTGTATGTTAGGGAGTGTTTTGACTGCCCAGAGCTTAGTAATGGTGACCATAGGATTGAGTGTTTGTGGGTTTATGTGTATGGTTTATGACCAGGAGGAAGGTCAATGAGGCAGATTTCATGGTGGGAGGCTCTTATGGGCCACCCAACCAGGACAAAGAAGCAGGCAAAGTATTCCACCAGCATCTGGGAGAAGTCTCAAGATCTCTGACCCTTGTTCTCATGGGGCACTTTGAACTTACCAGCTGTCAGCTGGAAATAAGATACAGCAGAGAGGAAACATTCTAGGAGATTCCTGGAGTGTGTGGAGAATAATTGAGGTCAGACTCTTCTCCCAAGTAACAAGTTACAGGGCAAGATAGTTTTAGATTGGATATTACATAAGACTTCTTCATGGAAAGGGTTGTCAAACATTGGAACAGGTTGCCCGAGGATGTGGTTGAGTCTTGGACCCTGGAGGTGTTTAAAAGATGTGTAGATGTGGCTTTTAGGACATAGATTAGTGGTGATTGTCACACACTTGGACTCAATGATCTCAGAGATCCTTTCCAACCTAAACAATTCTATGATTCTAGCTGGAAGAAATAACTACCTGAAGTTTAAGCATGTAGTTTTGCATGACATACCACCATTAGAATCTAACTTTTAATGATATTTTGGATGAAGAGGCATTGCCTAAGGGATTTGGGACAGCCCTGTAGAGTCACTGTAGTTTGTTAGCAATAATATGGACCTATGAGCCAATAAATCAGAGGTATGACTCTATGGTATTCACTTATAGGGCCTTGTGTTGTGTTTGCTTGAAGTCCATCAGCCTGTGAATAGGAGATGCAGAGTCTCTTGTACCCTGATCTAATCAGATGAATTGGAGTTCTGGACTTGCCTAAAACCCTACGGGGAAGCAGAGCACAATCTGGCTAAACTGTTGCACACATTTACATTAACTAATAATGTGTATTTTTCCCTCTCTGGAAACAGAGCACGTACATGTACAGTGAATTAATATCTTGATTTATTGCTTACTCTAGTTCAGTATGCAGTTTTCTTTCTCCTTAGGTAAAATGGTATGCTTCATATCTCCTATGATTCTTTACTGTCCTGTTGGTCTATCAAATGCACACCGAATATTGTACTGTAGCCACAGCTATGGACAGAGGTTTTCAGCACTCTTGGTGCAAACAGGAGCTTGCTGTGCAGTTTGAGTGCTCTGCCCACTTCTATGGCATAGGGCTCAATCCTCACAAAACCACGAGGGAACTGGATAGACCCTTTCTCTGCTCTGATTGCTGTTTTCATTACTGATGAATGAGGAAAAAATTACCACTGAATCAGTGCTGTTGTATCTGTAAGGAGTAATTAAGTAAACGAATGGGAAGGGGGAGACTTGCCATTTTGGGATTGCAAGCATGGTAGCAAAAGTAGTGCTTTGAAGGAGCTTTTGGAGCTCAGTGTGAGGTGGGGTTTTTGTTGTTTTTTTGGGGGGGGGGATTGCTTGTTTGTTTGTTTGTTTTTGACTCATCCCTCAGCTTCATTACTCCCATTTGAGGTGCTCATTGGGAAGCCTGCTGACACTCTGGCAGTTGTCAAGGGTAACTGCAGCACTGCTTACTGTTTGATAATGATAGCCTTTCAAAAGGGGATGGGGAGCAAAGTTTAGGAGGGAATGGGAACTGGGATTAAAGCAGTGAAGAACATGTAGGGAAGCATAGTGGGAGATAAGAAGCAATATGTGAAAGTAAGCTGTGGAAGAAGCACCACAGCGAGAGCTCTAATTGGCGGCAGATTATTCCATTAGCAGTATGATGAGGCAAAGTACAAATAATAAAAATGTCAACAGCGAACTGTGAGGAGAGTTTATCTACTCTTGTACAGAAGCTTTGAGCTAAAAGTCCAAGTGACACTTCAGGGTATGATTTTGTTTAACAGCTGAAGAGGGGCATTAGCTTCCCCACAGGGCTGGGAAGCGGAACAGGACCTCTTGTGAGATCTGGCTGCTTATCCCCAGCCTCGTACATGGGCAGTGTTCTGACTCCTGGCTGCCTTCACCCCATCTGCTTCTTTTCAGTAAAGTGTCTTCAGTGCTTTCATCAGCTGCAGGTAGAGGGTTACAATAGGAAACTGATCATGATCTGAACAGTGTGAGTTTTGTCTCCCCTCTGCTTCAGTTGTGTGGCACAAGAAACCTGCCAAACAAGAGTCTGACTTCAAATGCTGTCTTCATTCCACTGGTGCTGATGGTCAGGAAGCTAATTTCTTGAGCAGATTAAATATTCATTTCAAGGGAGAGAGTAAAACCATGTATGGCTATTAAGTTGTTCTGGACTGCTTGTTCTCTTTCTGTGTGGGAAATGCAAAAATTCTGTTTATTTTTCTCAGCCACATCAAAAAGCCTTGCCCCACTACAAATGCAATATCAAAAAGAGACCAAGTCCAGACATGGTTTCAGAAGCTTATAATGTAATTTGTAAAACTGCATAGTTAGAAACCTGCATTCAGCTAAAGCAACCACAGGACCTCACCAGATGGTTGTGATGATCAAGTAAAGAGATTTTCAGATGAGATAGTTGTGAGATTTATTAAAATGCTGATGAATGCAACAAAAATGACCCAATTAGGTGATTTGGGATACACTCCACCCTATTGAATTATTTATTATTTTCTGAGTCAATTTCAAATTAAATAGCCTGAATACTCCCGCTTGTATTTGAGTAAAATTAATTCCCATAATTGAGGTGGAAAATGATTACAAAACAACTCATCATCCTGAATATTTTCATCATAATTATTTAAGCAGCACTGCTGTCATTGAGATTATAATGAATGTGTTTGTTTATAGGCGGCTCTAAACAAATTATAAGAAACTTAACATATTGAAAAAAACAACTCAATCTCATCCTAGAACAGTTTTTCTCAAGTTTTCAGTGTGTAGAGCTTATGAGGATTTTTGTGTGTTTGTTTTGTTTTGATTTTCTTCAATTAAATAGAAATGGTTTATATAAATGCAAAAAGCCAATATGGAAAGTCAGTGATTTCATAATTTTGCTGTGCTATACTGGCATTTACTAGTGTAGCAAAATAAAATGGGGTTAATGAAGGAGATATGAAATCAGTAAGGAACTATTTAGAGGGTGATAATTTAAATGGAAATTGGGAATGGTGGAATTTTCTTTGAAAGGCAGACATTGGCTTGACTTTCAGGTTGTTAGTGGTGGTGGCATAAAGAAGTTAACATATGCTGAAAAATCTTCCGATGAAAAGAATATGGGAAGCAGTGATGAAAGAATCACCATGTCATTCACAAATTAGATAACCTTTTGAATTACAGAAACAGAAATAATGTCATTTTATACAGTCATAAAGAGAGCAATGGTGTTCGTTCAGACCCCTGGTAAGAATTCCGTCTGCAGGCAAGTGTCTTGGGAAAAGATAAGCGATTGTGTGATGTAGCCAGAAAAAAAGAGTTGAATGTTAAGCTAGGATTTATCTGGAAAGATATTTTCAGAACAAATGAACTGTTGAGGCCATTTTTTGCATTTCTTAGGCATCATCTAGAACACTACATAATTTCAGTAAACTCTGCAGTGACTTATGGACTGACTGAATGCATGTTGTATGCAGAGGGTGAGGCTCATGCAGTGATGAGGGAGATTTATTACAAGACTTGATTTTAAAAGGTTGCCTTTTTAGCCAATCAACCTGAATGCTGTGAAGATCCTAAAAGTGTGTGCCAGTGCTGAGAGGGAGGAAGCCATGTGTAAGGTAATAGGCGGTGATGGCACTTCATTTATAGGAGAGATTTTTAATTGGTATGATGGGGACAAAATTTTAATGATGGAGGTTGATTCATTATGAAAATGTTTATATATTTCACAATGATGGGTCCAGGAAACAAAGCACGTGAGGACTGTGTGAAAGAAAAAGAACACCAACAACCAAGGCTGCTTAGAGCAGTCTGAAGTAAGACATGAATAATTATGGATGCATAGTTGTTTTGTTAGACACTGCAAAGACTTTCTAATATGAGGAGAACTAGCACCAGAACAGATAATGTGGAAGATTTGTCCAAAAGGTTTTGGAAAGAACATTCAAAAACAGTTAGCTAACAGAGAGTTAGCTAAAGCATGCCTTAGGCAAAATATAGACCTAGGAGCTTCTGAGATTTCTTTCAGACTTGTATTTTTTTCTCTTTTTCTTGTCCCAGATGAGCAGCTACATTGTTTTATCTTAAGCTACTTATCATCAATCTACTTTATCTTAAGTCTTTTACTTTTATCTTTTTCCAAAATCATTTATTGTACAGCTCAGTACCAAGTAGCACTTGAAGATAAGAACTAACAGTTTTCTCATAGGTTCTTCTATGGTGCTTCTCATTGTCTCTTACTCCCTCCTTGTGAGGTGGTTCTCCTCTGATTTTTTCCTGAGTTTCTATCTCTTCACCTCTTCATCTCACCCTGTTTGTTCCTCCATCAGTATGAAGCCTGCTCAGTCATTTCCAGCTTTTGCACTGAAAGTCATCAGGGCCTTCTAAAGACAGACACAAATTGCATTTTTCCTGTGTTTTATTTTCAGAAATGGATGGGCTAGGTTTGGCCACATGGACCAAATATTAATCTTTGCCTCAATGTGAAAATTTCACTTGCCTAATAAGTGTTGTCCAAGATATTAAACAGGAACAGCATCTAGAAATAGGAAGTGTTGGCCGTTGTAAAAATACCACAGTGAGCCCCATGTCTTAACTGATCTATAGGCAAAATGCTTTTCTTTCCTTTTTGTTGCCATTAGATGTGGGCTTCTGACTTGAATAATTCAACCACAGTTTATTTTATTTTTTTTTTTCAAAAGATAGGATGCTACCTTTTGCTTATTATTCTAGGCTGTGAAATAGTTGCATTATAGTTTTGAACAATTTAACTTCAACTGTTGATATATTATAGCCTACTATTCATGATAAATTATTTGACAGAAAATTTGAGTCTCAGGTTAACTGGTGATGTGTGTGCATTCAAAGAATGTTCAGATTTGCACTGATAGAATGTCGGTAGATAAAGAATTAGGTTGTTGTGTGATAATCATTCACCCTTTATTATTGACTGACAGAAAGTAAAGAGTCAAAGTGAAGTCATGCAGTGAAAGGGCAGTGCACAATTCTATGGAATTTGCATGGTGTGGATGAGTGGTAGTCAATTAAACAGTAGATTGAATTGGGCTCTAAAAAGTTAACACAGAGCAAGGCTGGATAGAAATCAGATGCCAAACCTTGCAGGAGTATGAATAGTCCCTAAATTCCATGGAGTTACTGATGTCTGGATCTCTGAAGCCTCCTTGTTCCAGCTGATCATCTGGATTAGTGGTACCAGTTTGCCCGGCTAGGGAGGATAAAACTTTCCTAGGGGAGTGGGTGAGAGGGAGATGGACAGAGGCAAATGCCATTTACTTAACTGTTCTTGTTGAAGACCAGAGGATGGTCACCCTTTTTCTTCCTGAAAAAAGAAAGGCCTGAATAGTCGAAGTTTTACAATGTTACGAGTTGTAGGATTGTGAAAGTCCTGAACTGGAAGCTGAAATTTTGTGATTTGAGACTAAAATTTGGAACTGGTCTAAAATGCTGAAAAACTCATCACAAAGATTATGTCTGCAGCTATTTAATTTTCATCTCCCTGTTATTTCCTTTGGTAGGTGATACTCTGCAGTGATTGTAGGTTCTCTGGGAAAACTTTTCAACTATAATAAAAGCAATGCATCCTTACATTTAGATTCTCTTGTTCATTTTGCCAGTGGCAGAAGAACATATTTAGAACAATGCTGCATATGTGCCAAACTAGATCTGATCCTTCTAAAACTTTAGATTGATAAGATTTAATCACTCACTTAATGGTAGAACAGCATAGATGACAGATTGTATGTACTACTGAAACCTATTAATAGTTTTCAATCCTCCTCCGCTCTTCCTACTCCTACAACCCTCTCTTTCCTTACTATTTCAAAACTTGAAATCACTTGTTGCTGTAGGCAAAAAAAAAACAAAACAAAAAAACCAAAAAACAAAACCCAAACAAAACAACTCTGAAAAGATTTTGTTTTGCTGAGCTATTCATATATGCAGTGCCAGACCTTCAGGTCAGTTGCCATATTGCTATATGTAAATAGGCTCATGTTTAAGTAAAACCCTTTGTCATTTGGCAGTGGCAGCTAATAATTAAGCACCTTTCGGCACAGCAAAATCTGTGTCTTACAGCACTCTGCCAGAAAGGAGATTCTTCTTCTCATCTCCTTTCATTTAATACATAGTTTTCATAAGATTTGAGTATCCTTTTATTTAGCAGAGTTGAATTTGCAGATGGTATGTCCAGGTAAAAAAAAACCAAAACCACACTGTACCCTTTGCCAGTGAAATTCCCCTAATATTGGACCAGTGGGATAAGGCAGGACTGTACATTGGATTTCTCCTCTCGTTTTTTACCTTTATGACCACTAGAGGTTGCTCTTCTTCATTGTTTCAGAGCTTCATTCTCCTATTATTTAGTTTTGAAGCAGAAAGTTTTTGGTAGCTGTCTTAAGCCATTACTGATATATTTTTCCAGATAAGTTTTGGAAGATGAAGACTAATCATACATATTTATTTCTTGGTGTTAGAAAGACTGCAGTTTTAATAGTGACTGCCACTGTCAGTATTTGATAATCCTTTAAGTAAAGAGACAGAGTTGGAGTTTCATATGACTGTATTTACATTCATAAACACTTATTTGGAAATTTTTGAGACAAAAAAGGTCTCTGGGATGAGTTCTGTCATTTCTGTTTTCACAGAGTAACATTTAACTGTGTAATCCCCTTGCTGTGTACAGGAGTATCACAAGAACATGATCTAATCATGGGGAATAACAGCCCAGGATTTCAAGTAATATTGACCTTAAAACAAAGAAAACATCTAAGATGATGTGAATGTTTGAAATGCTTGTTAATTTTATTAGTATTGTGCGCACCAGTTTGCTTTCTGCCCTAGCATTCCTGCACTTCTTCTAAGCCTTTCCACTCACAAATTCCTGACTTTGACACTCACCTCTCACTCTTCTCTGTGCCTTTCTACTCACCCTCTCTTTCCACTCCACTCCTGGTTTGCTTTTTTACCTCTAATCCCGGAAGGTGGGGCCAGGGAATGCTCAGGAGAGGCAACATCTTCAGAAAAAGTGTGTTCTGAAGACATTTGTTAAACTCAGTTAATCCTAAGCATTTATAATGCAGCCCATGTTCAAAAGGAATGTTCACAGCTTACACAAGAGCAAGTCTTAGAAGTTTTCCTTGCATAGAATGAGTGGGCTTGGATTTTGACAAACAATTATGTAAAAATTGATTTAGTTAGAGCCATGCAGTGCTTAATAAAACATTCCTAAAAATGGTCAAATAATTGCTAAAACTTGCTAGAGCTTTTGCACAGAAAAAAAAAAAAAAAAAAAAGAAGACTAGGTATTCTGTTCTAATGCTTAAAGTAATTTTAAAGTATCTGAAATTAAGTTTAAAAATGGAAAGTGGCAGATGAATTGAACTGCATGTGGCACAACCAGATTTACCTGTAATTTAGGTATTTTTCTCAAGTTTCCCTTTGCTTTTGACATCTTGCTTCCCTAATGTTTCTGTGAACATTGCTGCATGATAGATCTCAGGCAGAGCAACGCCAAGAAAAGTGCTGAAACCTGTGTGAGAAAGGTGAACAAAATACATGAAGTATAAGAAAAGAAAAACAGAACAAAAGAGTAAGGATATATAATTGAACTGATGATGACACTAAAGATGTAACTAATGGTCTTATTTTTCTGTATTGACATTTGGAGGAGCTACAGTCTGCAAGCCAGTTGCTAATTTTATAGTTAATTTTTCTGAATCTATATGGAGATAATACAGTCTGAAAAGGGACATTTTTAGCTTATTTCCTAAAAATAAACTAAAAAATAAAACCAAAAACAAACCCACAAAGGCTTCTTCTCACTTGTTGAAATCTTCACTTTGCTTGTTGAAAAACAAAGGAACGTTTTAATTTGTTAGATGAATATTTTAGATTGCTTTACAATATGAAGCTCCATGTGGAAATTTCACAGAATGTTTTCTAAGAGAGTACTTAGATCTTCTCTTTACAGTAATACTGAATGTCTGTCAGGATTTTTTTCCCTTATAATTCACCTACAGATAGAAATACTTGTTTTCCCTGCTGTATATGGCTCAATATTATTTGGAGTACATTGAAATCTGATTTTAAAAGACAGCTGATAACTGAAGTGTAATATTTGACAGCAGAGGGCTCCAGTATCACACCAGATGTCAGTTGCTCACTAAAGTTTTTCAATAGCTCGATATCATGGACACAGAATGTTTTCAGCCTTAGAAATAGTAGAAATAACTGTTCTGGGTGTAAATTCCCATTTCTTAGTTGAATGCCAGCAGGTGTTTGATGTTTAGGCTAAATGATACCTCTGCGGGTTACTTAATTTGTCTTGCATGTTACGGTTTGTTATACAGTGCACTGTTAATATTTTCCTTTCTGGCACTTACTGGTGACATTCTTTATCCTCCCCAAAATAATAGTTGGTTTCTGCGTCTGAGTGTTTTTCAGCCTTGTGTAGGTTCTGTGGCAGAGATGCTTTCTCGCAGTTTGGGATTCTTAGTTTGGGGGGTGATGGTGGTATTTGTTTGTTCAATTGTTTGTTTGTTTGTTTGTTTTTTACCTGCCAGGAGTTTCTACAAATCTGTAAAAGAAGTATTTTATAAATATAGTTATAGACCTAATCAGAAAAAATTACATTTAATGTGAGCCCAGGGTATGTTCTGCAAACGTGGCATTAGCAGCAAAGCACCAATCTCTTTTCAAACCTGAGAGGCAGAAATCCAGAAATCCCTCAAGTTTACTCTCATACTTGATGCTGTTAGGAGCTCACTGGTGTGAGCTTTCCTGTAAGCAGAGTTTCATAGTTCTAAGTTACTGTTTGACATAAACAAAGTATTCCATGGTTTCATGCCATGCCATGTATCTGGCGCTAGGCTGTGGAAAAGCAGGACTGTGCTGAAAAGAGGATTCCTGTGGGTAAAATGGAGCACTCCGCACTGAGATTTGCAACTCGGCAAAGTGCTGAAACTCTTCACACTGGCACTTATATTTTCTGACATGTTCAAGTCAATGTGTGGTGGTGGGACATATCTCCTCTGGTATAACGTAGAGCAGGATGGGCCCCATGGTTAGTGTTTGAGCCACAAATCTCTTCATTAAGCTCCTGGACCACTCTGAGCAGCACAAGGATGTGTGAGCACATGGCTGCTAGGCACAAGCAGGGGAACTGCTTGGTTGCCCTACATGTGAGTGAGGGTGCAACCCCCTCCTCAAGACAAAGGGATGATCTCCTCTGGCCACAGGGGCAGATGCTGTCAGGGGACATCTTATCTTCTCAGCCAAGTGTGATTGCCGTGTGGAATAAATATTCAAGAATGACAAAAAATGAGATGGGGAGTGAAAACTGAGAATTGATCTGTAAATCCCAAAGATAGGGCAATGTTTTTAATTGTCAGACTTTTCTGAGGATCCTGGGTGCTAACAGAAGAATGTAAGAGAATTACTTCTGTTTGGAGACATTTCTCCAATGGCTTGGAGAAAACTTGAGGAACTTTTTCTTATTAAGGAAAATGAGTTATGTTGTAACCAGGAAAGTCAGACCTGATGACATGTGCAATGGATGACATAATTTTGTATAAATTGGTGCTGCTCATCTGAGCTGATATGCACAGGATGACATCCCTGGGTCAGATGCATCTTTATAGTGACTAGTAAGAGAGACCACAAAATCCATATGTTAAAGCTGCTGTTCTGGTTTACCATGCAACTGCCTGTGGTTTCCCAGGACTATTTGTCTGGGACTATGGGCATCTAGCAACTTGAACATTGTTAAAATTAAAAAACCAGCCTTTTACCATATGCAGTTGAATTCCTCCTAACTTTAGTCCTTCCAGAGAAGAACAGATTTAAAAAAAGAAAATAAAAACAAACTTGATGGGTCACTGAGCTTCTTTGACCTTTTGGTATCACTTCAACAATGAAGTTTAAACTAACCAGAATTAAATATCTGTGACTGTGTGTCTGTGTGGCTCTGTATAATGTCATTGCTTCTGTGTTTTGATTTTTTAATTCTTTATTTCATGATTTTGTACTTATTATCAATATTAGTTGAAGGAACTATCCTTTAAATCAGTTTCTTAATGAAGATGTTTCAAAAAGAGGGAATAAAAGGTTGGTATTTTAGGATTTATACCTTTCTAGTATTTTCAATTGTGAACTTGTAAAATATTAAATTCTTTGTGATTTTCTCTTGAAGGAAATCCACTAAAAATGTAAATGTGCTAATTTAAAGTTAGTCACAATGGAGCATTGCATTTCTGATTGGAATTTTTTCTTATATATGAAGTATTTATGGTTTCACTGGATAGTTTTCTTTGCCACGTGCATCCCAGTTATGAACTCATGGGGGCAGGCAAGCTCCACGGATTTGAATATAATTGGGCTGAATAGTTTGTTTCAAAGGTATTATAACAAGAAATATTTTCTGACCCCTTCACTGGGAGATGGATGGATCTTTGATGTCTTTCTCTGAATAATAAGTATCACACATCTCAGAATTTGCACACACAAAAAAAAAAAAGGGGGAAACATCCCCCACAAAACTGGTCCGATACAATGACATCTCAATTCTTTTGTTGTGTGGGATTCATCTGTTTCACAAGACTTGGCTTGGATAAGTGATTCTAGACAAAACCTTGCTTGTTATTAAATGATGGAGTTTGTGAAACTGTGTAAATTCAATTTAATGTTAATTACAACAAATATTTTATTTAAGTTTATGAATTTTTTCAGTGTATCCATGCATGCAAACAGATATTTATGTTGGTTAACATGTGCATATTGCTTTTTCCTCCTTGTCTCATTCCTCATGGGGTTTCTTTTTTGTCTGTTGTAATATTTAAGGGATGGTAAATAGCATAGCACACAAAATATTTAGATTTTCTTCAGTTACAAAGAGTTACAAACATTCTTTTTGAATATGAGACTTCATTAAATGAGGCCTGAGAATAAACTCAAAGACAAGGGGAGAAAGGTACCTTATTTTTAAATAATCAATTTATTTCCCCAAATTAAAAACACCTTCCTATCTGAATTCTGAATATTTTGGTAGTTAAATGTAGTCAATTTGTTACACAACCCCTACATAAAATCACAGAATAGTAGAGATATGTCTTCTTTTACAATTTCCTTATTTAAAAAAAAAAAATCTCCCTATATTTTAGTGCAGCTCCATCTTCTTTTTGACATTTGTCTGGGGGAGCCTGAAGGGAGAACAGTACCCAGATATGCAACACATATCAGCATTTTGCAGAGCCCAACTCTAGTCAGAAGAGCTTCACATTCCTGTAGAGGGAGGCAAAGAAAAATGGAAGTCAAGGGAACTGAAATTCATGATGAATGGATCCAGTGCTTTTTTTCATCTTTGTGGTTTGTTCTTGAGTTCAGGGGTTTTTTGGTTAGTTTTGGTGGGATTTGTTTGTTTGTTTGTTTTTTAAATTACCTCACTACTGAGGATAGATGAAGGTATCCTACCGGCTGGGCATAGGTTAGTGTTGATTTAAGGCAGAATATGGACTCAAAGATTTTAGGAGGGATTGGTCCTATATTCCAAACCTGTCCCTGGCCTCTACAGAGCCTGTCTGTTTGTACTCCAGCAGAGGAAAGATTTGACTGTATAGCTGGTCATTTTGTACTTGGAAATGTCCATCCAAATGTAGCTAAAATATCTCATATGTTGACAGCTCCTTTGCTGTAGATTAGTTTTCATCTTATCCTCTGCGATTATTAGAAGCTTGACCTGGTCACAGGTAATAAAAGAAGTGTCAGTGGGTGAACCACAGAACTCCTAAATGGTAGCTGACTTTTTCACCTAGTTCTGCAGGTCCGTGTGCCTGGCTGCAAATGTCATTCCAGTTCTGTTTTCCAGAGCTCTGGGACAAAATTTTCCATTTTAAATTTGAACAGCTGTTGTATCTGGCATCCAGATTACACAGATGATTCATTTTGAACTGGGGTTTTCTCAGACACAGGTCTGACTTCTCTCCACTGTATTTGAACTAAACACAGCCTGGGCCTTTCCTTTGGCACATGACACAGCTTTTAGCCAGCTTACTTGAAAAGGAAAATCACAAAACTTTTCTACAGAAATATCTAAAGGGAGAGCAAGATCTATCCCAGCTTACCTCGTGATGCTTGGCATTGAGTTTAGGTTCCTCTCCAAGCTCACTGTTCTCAAAGCAGCATGGATTGTAAAGGTGCAGGGGTGTCCCCAGCCACCTCTGTCATTGGTAGTAATGAAATTCTAAAAGAACTCTAATTCACTGCACAAATGGAGTGTCAATCTTCTTGTTCTGTGGTTGTGCCTACCATAGCACACAAGAATCATATCCTTTGCTGGAGATTATAGTTGCTGCAGCAGGAAGGAACCCATTCAGAATTTCATTCCTCGATGATGACACAGGAGAGAGGCCACTGCAGCAATAAAGTGGCTGCTTCAAATGTGGCATCCCTGTAGATGCAACATCCTCAGGAAAGTTCTAAAGATTATTTTTACTTGACTGACTTTGATTTTACTTTATTTCTTATAATTTAAGTAATTTTCTTTGAAAGGAAATGCAACTGAAAGTTGTTTTAATTAATGCGCCGTAAATTTCAGAAGAAAATGTTATGTCAGAAAGTTTAGATAAAACTGCCCAGACCATAAATAAAACAAGGAAATATATGCTCTCATAGTAGTCTTAGGTGTAGAAAACTCCAATGCAAGCAATCCAAGATTTGGCACAATTTGGTTTTGAGCTTTTCATGTTACTTAATAAAAAGGTCTAGAGATTCTTCTTTTTTTCCTTGTTGGTAGGCTGGGTAACTGATTTGCTTGGAGCACATGCTAAAATATTTATGTACACTCATTAACTATTTTGTATCTTTTCCTTAAGTTTTGTAAAAAAAAAGTCTGTTGAAGACCTCTGAATTTCTCCTTAATTATGGAGCCATTATGCTTAAATAATGAGTGAAAGTCACAATCTACCTTACTGAACAGATATTAAACTTTCCCAAACTCAAATAAAGCTTTTCATGACAAAACTTGACTTAGGAACACTAAATCTAACTAACTGTCACTTTTGACAGGAGTTACAGAGATAAAATTGCTGAGGTAGCTTTTGAGTCTTGCAGGTATGACTTCTGTTTAGTCACAAACATTTAATCTGTGTTTATTTGCAGTATTCAAGTGTAGATTAATTTCTTTGGCTTGCTGTTCCTGTTAGCACTGTTCACACTGTTTTCTCACATAACTGTCTTCTTGCTAGCTTGATATTTCTCCTGGTGGGCAGGATGAGAATTCATGCCTTAGATTCTATCTGTGTAGAGAAGGCAAACTGCTTTAATGACATTGGTAAAATTAAACCAGTCATCTCCCAACACATTATAAAGTCATAAAAACCCCTGTATTTATAACAGTAGTTCTTTTGAGGCTGGGTGTACTGTGTGCCAGTTCTTTGGGTACTATATGTCAGTTCTTCCCAGTGTACTTCGTGAGTGTTGTAGTTCAAACAGTACAAAAGTGGCTTGCTGGCCTGGATGTGGGTTATATATTTCATTGTGATTTTGTAAGAGCTGGAGCTGTCTGAAAAGCTGTAGTTCTTGGTTGCTCTCCAGCAGCCCTGGCTGGAGGGACACCTGCTTCATACACTTGTAGTTGAGCTTCTAGAAAGTCTCATGGGAAGGGTCCCTAATTCCCTGCAGTGAAAGCCATCTGGATTAGCTCTCATCTCATTGGGCAGCAGTTTAATCTAAAGTGGACTGGCTTTGCCCAAAAAGTCAGGGTAGACAGGAAATCTGGCAGGGTCTGGCCGTAAAATGATCTGGTAATCTCAGTAAATAAACGAGTATGGCTTTTAGTTTTTTGACCCAGTCTGAACTATGTCTGCAACTGGATGTTTGACTGCTTATTCAATTTTTCTGTAAGCTCGCTGGATATGGTGAGATACCTGAAAGTAATTTTCCATGTGGAAATAATTTAATTGAAATGACCACATCCCATTAATTAATTAATTCTATATATCTCTGAAAGAGTACATGACATGTTACTGCTCAATAACTTCATTTGCCCAGTAAACATTACTTTGGTGGTAAGAAGTCAATAATCTGTGAAGTGCTAAACATGCATCTAACTTTAAAATCTGTCCTTATTAACTGAAATAAGACTTGAAAGGTGGCTCACAGTTTTCATGCTTTGGACAAGGTGTGATCATCTGAGTTACAGCAGTCACTTTGGATTCTTCTAGGCTTTCAAAATATTGGCAGCCTGTAGGGCTTAAGATTTTGGAATCCAAAGCATTAGCTCCATGTAATACAGGCATGTGTAAAATACAAAGAATTATGCAAGAGCTCTTTGTCTTGCTTTATAATGTGCAATTTATTCATGATTGAAAATATGTAGTGCTTTTGGCATGCCTGTTATGCTCTATTTAGTGATTTTTAGGTGATTTAATTGCACCTCATTAACATTAATTTTTTTGCAGTTTTTACCACTATAGCATCTTTACGTGACTGGGACAGATTTCTGGTGGCTTACATAGAACTCTATTGTTCTTTACATTAGATTACATAGTAGCTCAATGAATTAAGGATATGTGGTAGTCAAATTATTGCTTTTTTATCTTTTGTAGGGCGAATGCTGTGCAGATTGTATTTTAAATTTCTTTGCTTGTGAGAGAGTCGGATTTATATTGGTGAGGTCAAACTTGATCCAGCAAGTCTGTTGCTTAACATGCTGCCTAGTAGGAATGACTTTCATTATTGGAGGATAACATTTCTAGTCTACTAATATGTATCCAAAGCTGTCACATCAATAACAACAAAAAACAAACCTCAAAATTTCTACCTGCTAGTAGAAATAGACAAATATTTACCAAAACACAAAGGCAAAAGGAGCTAGAAGTATGTTTAAGGAAAAAAGCCATCATTGTATGCAGATACAATTCGTAAATCTTTATCCAGTAGAAATATACTCGAGTTCTTCATATGTCGTGGAATAGTGAAGATGTGATTTAAATTACTTACACCGAAAGTATCTTACATGATTTTCTTCATATTCTTTCAAATATATAGCAGTTACTGAGCTTTGGGTAATTCTCACTTGCATTAGAGTATGGGAGTTTTTGTGGTTTTGTTTGTTCGTTGGTTTGTGTTTTTTTTTTTTTTTTAATTCAGGAATCCTCCAGATACATTTTCATTCTAGCATTGAGTTCTGTTGTAAATTAAAAAAAATAGGCTTTGGAAGGAAAAAAAGAAATCACATTTGCATATTTAAATAGTTATCAAGAGAAAAACAAATCTGCTAGTTCTTGCTTTCATTGATTACATAGAGGCTGAAAATTCCCAAGTCACTGTTATATCTCATTAAGTGTGATGATGGAAGTGATGTGCATCATCATCATCTCTTCGAATGCCGTGCTGTTAAATAAAAAGACAAAAATATTTCCTCATTAAGAGTTTTAGCTGACTACCTCCTCACAAATGTTGGTTTAATGTAGTATTTTTCCTTATTTGTAATTACTGTGTAAATGAACAGATGGGAACATTTTGCATGTAAAACTTCAGGTTTATTTAGGGAAGGGGTAAATGGTGAGTCTTTGTGCTTGTTGATAGTTTTAGCATAAGTTTGTCAATTCATAATTCACTGTAAATCTCACTTAAAAAGTTCCCACTCTTCTTGTCCTGAGTTATGAAGAACAAACATCCACATATGTACTACTATTATTTTCTGATTTGATCTGGGGAAAGTTTTGCAGAGGTGCTGTAGAACTGAACAGGTAATTGCTTTCCTTCCTAGCCTACGGAACAGTGGTTTAGATTTAAAAGGAAGACAAAAATGAGCAAGCAAGTAACTGAAGATGGAAAAAAGAAATTGCTGTTCCCAGTGTTACCTTGGTAGACAGAATGTTCCTTTTTCTTAAAAAAAAAAAAAAAAAAAAAAAAAAAAAGACCAGTTTTGAGAGAGATTTTATAAAGACACCATTAAAATTGGATTCTTGTGACATTTGGAAGTTTTTCTATCATCAGTTCTTTTACAGTCCTGACTCTTCCCTGGAAACTTCTGATGTGTTTTTGTCATGCCACTTACAGAAGTGAGACATGCAGGATAGGGATTCACCCGAGCTGCTTTGGGACTGGGAAAACAACTGGGTCTAGCACCTACTCCATACTGCTTTCAGGACAGACTAGCATGATTTGACTACTGATTTACACAGCTGCTGCATACAGCGTTGGTGCAAAATCTATGATAAACTGCCAATACCTGTCAAGACAGAAATAAATTTGTATGTTAATGGCCTAGAAATGCAGGGAAATAAATAGTTCCTGTGCTTTAGTGTGTTCATGTGGAAGATGCTGTTGTTAGGAATAATATAAGGAATGAGTGGTTCTTATTCCATTAGCAGTTACAGAACATTGCTGTGAATGGGCACCTCGGTGTGAGGACATGTACCTGCCACAGAAATCCATACATCCCTCAGAGATTGCTGCAGAAGCCAGGAGTAAGACAGTGAAGCCATTCAGGATAGAGAAGAAAGCTTTACACAGCCAGAACTGCATTAGAATGCTAGGTTGTCTGAATGTAATTATTGCATTGGGATTTAGCCAGAATAGCTGTTTTATTGTGAAACATGCCACGTGATTTTTTTTTTTTTAATGACACAAGCAGATGTGCTTTTGAGTTTTATCTTATCAAAACCAATGAATTTTTATGTCCACAGTATCCTATTGAGTTGGCTAACAAATTCTTGAATGTTTTGGTACGTTAACGTGTATGGTACGTTAACATGTATGGCATAAGCTGTTAAATGCCACTTAGGTGCTGAAGTTGAAAAATGCAAAGATATTACTCAGCCTAGTGGAAAAAAATCGAAAATTATCTGAAAAATTTGAGGTAACAGATCTGTTTGATTTGCCTTTCTTACTCTTCATTTTCCATTAAACAAAAAAATGCCATAGATTTTGTACTAAATGGATGCAACAAATATGCTTGAAGCTCTGTGTTCTGTATATTTAATAAATTATATTGTAGGTGGGGTGTTTGCCTACTTCTGAATTATTCACTACATACAACATTTTAGATAGTTTAGCTTTGTATCTCATTTCTGAACCCACTCTCAATAACTTAATATTTCAACCACAAATATTCATCATGTTAAGAAAAGGATGATTTTAGGGGGAGGGAGAAAGAAGGAAGGGAACAAAGTGTCTGACATTCCTTTTGAATTTGAAGAATAATTGAAGGTAATGTATTGTCTCGCACATGCCAGAACTGTCTTGTGGATCCTCAGCTATTATCTGCTTCTGTATTTCTAGTTATTTAAATCAACAGAGCTGAAGACAAAGCCCTAGTTATCCTGGGTTCCCACGTGACAGAAACTTTTGAAAAACAGAAACAAACTGAAAATAGTTGAAAATAGCTGGGTTTATAGGCTTGACTTGGAGATAAAGTAAAAGTGATGGAAAGATGTTTTTTCTGATTGAACATAGAACTAGTAGTGATGATAAGAGACAGAATGAGTCATCCTTACTCATGTCGTGAGATTCCTCATGTCCTTGATATTTTTTGTTGATTTAGAATGGGATAAAGCAACAAGTAGGTCAGGCTTTTTATTTGTGTCCTGCATTTACTTTTACCATTGTAAATGCCAGTGAAATAAGTACTAGTATTTTAATAGCTGGAGAAATGTAGGTGGGTCTTGAAACTCTCTATGCTTGTCCAAGTGTACTTATCCAAGTGTTCCTGACCTGTGTATAGTATGGGAGCCAAGAGTGCATGTTCAGCCCTAGGCTGTAGTTCTACTTGCATAATTTTTTGCTAGTTGTAGGGTTCTCTATTGACTGCTGCTTCCTGTGGTTCCTAAGTAGCTTTCCCAAGGAAATGGACCTCATGACACAGTGAAGTATCAAGCAGTGTTCCTCAAGACCTGTACTCTGTGGCCAAATTGGAGGTAGTTTCAAATGCAGAGAAGGATCTGTAAGATATTCATGCTAGGCTGGGGAGCATTTTTTTTGTCTATGAGACTCAGCCTCTCTTAAAATAACCTTTTTGAAATGTTTGAAAATTGTAGGAAGGAATGTTTTCTTCTCTCAGAACCTGAAGTCTGTAGGGCTTGTGATGTGTGTGAAACCATTTTGTGCTGATTTTAAATGTTCTGACTGATAAATGCATCAATGTGGAAGATGAAAGGTTGAGTTGGGGAAATGGCCATGAAAGGCTATTGTCTGTCATTCAGATGAGCAGATGAAAGGGAAAATAAAAGTTTAAATGGGAGGGTTTGGAACTTACAACTCAGTAAGACATTGTTTTCCCTTCCCAAACTACAACTACCCTTCTGGAATACTTATTACATAGTTATTTCTATATAAAAATCTAGGGTTCCAGGCATTCTCTTGATTCCCTAATTTGTCTGTGATTGTTTTGCTTGTACACCAGTAGTCCTAATCTGGAAATGTACAACCAGCGGGTACTGCATGCCATCTTCAGACTAATATATTTGTCTACTTTTGAAGTTGCAGCAGGCATCTTAATGTATAACTTTTGCTTTCTACTATTTTTAATCTTTTATGTGACTGAATTATTGACTGGCTAAAACCAACGTATGATACATCTGAAGCTAAAATGGGCAAAAAAGTAGAATCACTCATTTCTACTGCTTTATGGCCTGACAGACTCAATAGAAGGAAAAGTAGTAAAACCCATGCTTTTATCAGTGAACTAGGTGGATCAGACCCTGAGCACATTGCAGAAACAGAGTAATGGAAGAAATCTGTGCTGATCTTTGCCAGTGTTCTGGTAGTAAATGCACTTTTAAAGTCTCTGTCAGCTGGGTCTTGCAGAATAGAAATGCCATTGCAAAGGAGCTAGGGATATCTTTCTGCGTCAGAATGATGAGTGGAGAAGGAGACATTGCAAAGGTGATACTGATAAAAAGAGTGTAGCAGAAGGGAGGCATTTTTTGATGGAGACATATTCTTGGGACTTCTTAGCAGCTTCTTTGGTATAGCCAGGCAAAGTTTCATGTCTGAACCATGAACTACATGAAGCTTATTCAAATGTACATTTCATTCGATCCAATCAAAAAAATCAGCTGAGTTAATGAATATTTTGGGTACCTGTAGTTTTTCATGTAGTGTGTGAAACTGAATATCTGAAGTATGTAAACGCATGTGGAAGCTAATGAATTCTGGTTATATGTTTATTCATTGTCATCATATGTTTATTCATTAATTTCATAGATGAAATGCATAGGTTCAGAATGCAACAAAAAATGTACCTGAATTCCACAAGATAAATCTGTTTATTTTCATACAAAATTTTGTCTGAGGCCCTTTGTGTTCAGGAGTCTGCAAGACCCAATAGATGTAATGCAGCTATTGAGTCTGGTAGTTTCTTTCTCCTTTTTGTGATTTATTTGGACTCATTCCATAGCAGTTGTATAAATAGGTGTTTTGGTGTCTATTGGCTCAATTATCTGTATTTTCATGTGCTTTTAGTTTGTAGGACCACCAAGGAGTCTATCTGCAGTGGATGATGTGGGGGTCTGTGCTTCTAAAGCATTCAGCCTTTGGGAAACTCCATTCCACAGCTGCATAAGTGAATTACTGACATGCCAACTTCATAACGTCTTCATTTGGTTGTAGAATTTTTCGAAGGCATGGGCCATTTCCTTATTAAGAATTTTTTGCTCAGCAAAAAAGAGCTTTGTTGTTGAACATTTTTTTAACACAGCACACTAACAGGGTGCTCAGCAACGCTGGGGAGCTGAAAGCTTTTGTAAAGGTGCTCATTGACTGATCTTGCCCTCTTTTTGCAGAACCATGTAAACCCAGCAATGGATTTCACACAGACCCCTCCTGGAATGCTGGCCCTTGACAACATGCTGTACTTTGCTAAACATCACCAGGATGCGTATATTCGGGTAAGGCTTCCTCTTGTCACAGAGATCTTTCCAGTTGCCTGTTTGCAGTGATTATGTCTTGTTTGCAGTTGACTTTGGAAGGGGAGGTTCAAAATCCTGATATCATTAACAACAATCTCTAGGAAGACAAACCACATGACATTAAAACATGACATGTAAAAGGTCTGGGAGAAAGCTGTAGACATGTCTTGCTTGTCGTTGCTGAGTCAAATATGCTAGATATTACTTTCTGGAAATACTCTTTTTTGCTTAAGACTGCAAAGAGAAGAGAAATTAGCCTGTGCCTTTGTCAGATGCATAATGGATGACCATAAACTCAGAAAGGAGTAATTATGCAGAATTCTCTGACCTGCTCCAAGTCTACCAAAAACTGACAGCTTTTTTTTGTGGAAAGGAGGCTTTGAAGATCAAATGCCTAGAGAGCTGATTGAGTTGGCAGGGTACTGAGAGTTAAGATGCTTCCACTAAAACTACTGCTGTAGGAGAGGTCATGGTTGGAGTAAAATACATACAGAGCATCATGATTCACTTATATAACCCTTTCCTGCCCCCTGCCCACTCCACTTCCTACATTATTTCAAGGTTATTTCAATGATAGTTAGAGCAGGTTATGTGTTGCGTCCCTACAAGAAGAGGCATACAACTGAATAATACCTGCCTCTGAAGAGAACAGCTTTTCCTGAACTTTACTGAACTCAAGTGCTTGCCAAGCATAAACCGAACAAGCACAGATAGGAGTGGAGGACAGTTCCAAAAGTCAGTGTCTGGAGTTCATAGGTTTAATTGTCCAAGAAAAATGGTCACCCAAACCTGATTAAAGAAGTTTGTGTGTAGCAAGAAAACAGTAGACACAATCATTTCCACTAAAAGTCAAGAGTAATCTTTTAATATACATTATTATCTGTTTCTGTTTGAAGTAAATTGGCGTCAAAGCTCTAATAGGGGTTTGCAAAGGGCCTGCCTATATCTATGTACACAATGCCAGATGATGAGACTGTAGGATTTGCTCTTTAAATGGATCTTTCTCCTCTGTCTGAATTTAGGAATACTCCTCTGTCTGAATTTAGGAATAACTCTTTAAAACAACACTATGGTAGTATGCAATACAACGGTATTAATCAATCCCTGTAAATCCCTGAAAGGAAGGGCTGCCTCAGGTAATGAAAGAAGAGCATGTTTTCTGGATAAACTATGCTGAATACTTACTGTTTCTCATTAAAAATTGATAAGATTTGGACTGTGCTACTTCATGCTTCTTCTGAAAATTCTAAGTTTAGAGAGTTAGAGGTAGCCAGTGCTTCCAAATGGGTCATGTTTTAAAGAAGTCTGAAAAATTTGGAAAATGACAAAAATTCTGTTGAAACAGAGCTTTCATTGACGTATCTCAATTCTTTCTTATTTTTTCATGTTCATGTTGCAAATGCTGTCTTAAAAATTGGATTCAGTGAAACATGTAATTAGCCACTTTTTGGAAAGGATTTTGCTGCTGGCTCAGCCCTGTTTCTATAGTGCAGTATTTTTGTTGCTGCATTACTGAGAATTTTTGTTGTTTTGAGCTGCCTGTTTTTATTCCTGCATGGTTCCTGTTAGGAGAGTGCCTGAGTGCCTCATGTATTTCCCTCCTGAGAAAGAGTACACATCCACTAGAAGTGCCTTACGGAGGCACTTTCAGATTCGATTGCTTGCCTAAAGCTGCTTTGGGGACAGTAAATGTGCTTTGGGAGTTTGTTAGTCTATCCACCACTCTGAGGAGTTCTACTTAGTGTTTATACAGCATTGCTGGCACGGTAGGAACACCTCTGAGATGATGGTATTGTGCAACTCCTACAGCGTTGATAGTCTTTGATTGCAAAAGACACCTACTTTCAATCTCTTCATCTCCTTGGCTTGCTAGCTGGTGTACAGTTATTTCCTGTGGGCCCTGACATGCCTGTTCCTTTTTCGAGTTCCTTGTTTCACACCTAACACTACCTTTCCTTCATGGCCTTTGGCTCCCAAAGCTCCCACAATGCCAATTTGCTCTACTTTTACAGCCTGTTGACCTTGCTTATTTTTTCAGATGTATTCCTACTCCTATACCCTAATAAAATTCCTCCTGCAGTCAAACTAAAGTTTCCACAAGAAGTTTTTTAGCTATACAGTCTAAACCAGCTATACCTTGCATCCTGAAAAATTTGTTGAATGAGAGCTCTTCTCTTTTTATTGTTGATACTAGGAATTAGTTTGGTTCCTAGGAGGAGAGATTATTTTCAACTTGGCTGTTTGCAATGCAATTGATTCCAGTGCCATGGGTTAATTCCTAAGCCCCAGATACTATCTCTGCTAAGCAGTAATTAGAAATTGAGGCTGAAAATCAGAGCTGGTTTGAAATGAGCTGGGAATATCTGAAGTTTTCCCTGATAGAATGTGATGTATTGAGCAGAGACACTATCAGGAAGTCATAATGGTTTCAGTGAGTGTATTGGCAGTGCTGCATTTTAATGGGGAGCACAATTCCCTGCAGTCTGACCTGTGACTCCTAGGATGCCTCTGCTGCATGACCCTTAGTTCTTGTTTTAATGAAAATGATGGATAAACAGAAGATAGAAGAGAATACAGTCAATAAGTAATCTCTTCCCTTTTCAATCCTTGTTCTGCCTCTCATAAGAGATTCTGCTTAGAAGTAATTTGCATGATAAATAGATCAGTTTGGTAGGAAGGATGTCTGAAACTGAAATGTCCTTTTGGGGGCTGGCAGTGGGGTTTCAAAGACTAGACAGTAGAAAACTAATGTACTTTAGCAGACTAAAGTATGAAGAGTAAATACAATTGCAATTTGTTAAAAAACATGGATGTGAAGGCACTGCAGCAGATGGGTAACTCTGCGTCTTGAAAGCAAAAGGCATTTCAGGGTGAAAATATGGGTGAAGGAGGAACAAAAATAACCACAGTTTTCCCTCTGTTGTATTTTTTTAAACTATTTCCCCACAATCCAACTTCTTTCATTCACCTTTTTCCCATTGTATACTTGTGCTGGTTTTGCACAATACTTTTTCCTGAAATTGCAGTAATATGTTTTCTTTACTTCCTGTCTTCTTTGAGATAAACACAATGTTTATAGAAACTTTGAGTTAGCAGATTTTGAATCTCAGGGTTTGGTTTGCCATATAGGATGACTGGAGCCTCCAGGTTGTTCAGTGGATGGGAAAAAAATTAAGCATGTTCTCTTTGACTGTGCGATGTTGTTAGCTATCATTTGATTTTTAAAAAATTGTCCTATTGAATTAGTTTCCTGTTGAGTTATCTTTTCTTTCTCTTTAATTAATTGCCTGGTGCTATCAGTGACTGATATACACTAGGGTTTTTTTCATGTTGCACTTAAATTATCAATCACTATCATCAGAGGCTTGGCTTTTAGAAGGTGATGACATAGTATATGGAATGCATTGATGGAAGTAATGTTGAATTTCTGCAAGAAATTTAAAAATTTTCCACAGAAAATAATTGGCAGCTTCCCAAGCTCCATAATTATAGGACAGCTAGAGTGTATAATTAAATTTAACAGAGAAGAAAATGATTGGAATAAAGCTTTGTGACAGATAATTTTTTTGTTCTTTTGTAGCAGACAAGTCATGTGTTCCCACACTTTCAATTTATTCCTTTCCAAAACTACTTCAGCTTCATATTCTACTAATTTTAAAAATAAAATTATAAGTTACCATTGAAGACAGACTTTATTCAGTACAGACATCTTGAAATTTTTTCTTACTGGTAACTTGTAGCAGTGTGCCTTTTCATTTTTCTGAGTGTAAAGAGAGTCTGTAGAAAAACCTTTCTCATTCTAATGAATTTGGTTTTGATGACTGACAAATTGGTGGCCTGCCTATATTTTCTTTTGTTTCTGACCAACTGTATTCTAGCAGGACTCACTGCTGCTTTGGGGTCAGAGTCCCCCTTGAGAAGACACATACTGTGTCTTGTAATTTTGTTTAAGCACAAGGGATTGCAGAAAATGCAAATAAAATTAGCAGCTTTGGGTCTGAACATTGGCTGGTCACCTATTTCGAGTTCTGTCCAGCTGGCTGACTAAGTTTATGTCCAGATTTTTGCACTTTATTAGATTAGTAGGATCTTAATCTGTAGGAAAAAATACCATTTTACTCTAGGCTTAAATTCAAATCTCATCTGCAGAAGAGAAAGTTTATCCCTTTTCCTACTGAATCCTAAAGAGATTTTATTAATTCTTTCAAATATCTGTTTGATATTGCATGTAAGATTTCCCATATAAAAGAATATCCCTGGGGTAGGAAAGCAGTGTTGAAATCCATGCTGAAAATTGGATACATTTTATAATGGATCCAATGCTACTAATTTTTTGTGAGTGATGTGTAAGATACTTAGTAGTATGCTCTTAGATTTTCTGGTTTTGCATTTAAAACAAGTTTTAAAAGTTATTACAGTGTTCCAAATACAAAAACCCAACACGTGGCCTTTGGCTGCACCAAGAATTACTTTGATTGCCTGAAAATCAGAAGCTGGCTTGGTTTATGGTCAGTAGTAGAAAATCCCCCTTTCCCTGAGTTTGCTGAGCTGGTAGTTTAGTTATTCACACAGTTGTAATGCAGGGACACTTCTTCTCCAGCAGCTACATTTGGGGAGGCTGAGCAGGGAGCTCTTCTGCGTTTGAAGCTTTCAGGAGTCAGAGAGGAGGAGCAGGTGCTGTTTGCAAGTGCCAGTAATGCAGGCAGGAAGATTGCTGGCAATCTGAAAAGAGACCTTTCAGAACTAAGATGGGTTGAGTCACAGTCAGACTGTCTGCCGTATACTTTCTAACCCATGCAGTTGTTGTATAGGAGGCTGCCTACACATCCTTCCGTCAATTCACAAAGTCTCCTCGTGCCTACTCACTCTCCCCTGATCAGATATAAGGAGTCCAACATATAATTTCAGCATTTTCTGAAATAAAATTGAGCTTGATTTCTGCCATGCTTTCCTCCCCAACCAAAAATGATATGAAAAGAGATGTAACCTATTTTTTTCTGTAGAAGGTAGAGAGAAAAGTGAGGTTTTTTTTAAATGAGTCTTCCTGGTGAGTCTTGTAAGTGAATGCAGTTTCAGAGATCTAATTGGCTATGCTAGGTTCCCACCTCATTAATGTGTTCTTGTCTTTTCTCTCCCAAGCTTTCCATTCTCTGTTCTTACCTTCCACTTCCATATCTAAGTGTCTTTCTGCCTGCATTTTGTTTCTTCCCAAACATCACACAATGTTTCTCCTTTACGTGACAACCCTGGGGGCCTCCATCACTGATGGGGATTAAGATGGGTCCCTCTGCAGTTAAAGATGCAAAATCCTGGAGTGGCTGATTGCAGAATAAACACAAAATTACCACTGAGGAAGAGAATCCTAAGGGAGTCATGGCACTCTCTGCACAGCCCTGTATGGAATG
Organism: Zosterops lateralis; assembly: GCF_965231275.1. Taxonomy (NCBI): domain Eukaryota; kingdom Metazoa; phylum Chordata; class Aves; order Passeriformes; family Zosteropidae; genus Zosterops; species Zosterops lateralis. The sequence continues at coordinate 48,887,703 of NC_139762.1, read as the reverse complement.
TGCAGTGGGATACTTATAGCATCTCACAGTCCTGCATGTGTTAAGATCACTTTCCACCATTCATAGCATACCTAAACTTTCCCAGGTGCATAAAAGCTGTTGTCTAAATGATCTCCCGATTCAAAGGGCCCAGAAATTGTTGCAAGCCTAGCAACTGTCTTCTAAAGGTTTTGTCACATGGAGCACCAATTATTGGCGATTGATAGAGAGACAGAAAAACTAATTTATAATTAGAATTCGATTTTACTCAAATTTTCCAAGAACTTATATACCATTTCAGTAAAGTTAATAATTTCTACTACAATAATTAAGTTAAAAAATCATACAAACAACTTATGCATTTTACAACATCTTCATCATAAAAAGTTAATTAAATCTACTTCCTTAAGCAAATTTTTAATCCCATCTTCTCATAAGCTCAAAGTTCTGTTTGTCCTTGCCATAGCATCCTAGTCACCAGACTAGATATGCTAATTAAGTCTGTCTCACTCTCGTAAATTCCCATAGTTTTGAATCACAACATGAGTTGCAGCAGTAGTGCACAAAGATTGAGCTAGTTTTTGTGGAGCCACAGTCCCTCCACCTGCAAAGCTGAGATGCGTATGCATGAGGAGAGAAAACTAGCTCTTGATTGTCTGACATTTCCTCCATGTCCAGAGCATTTGTGATGTGACTCTGGCTGCCAGGCTCATTGATGTGCTGTAAAGGTTGATGTTTTTCTCATATGGCCATACCACAATAACATTAGGGCACTCATAGGGCCTGTTTTACATTATGAAAGAAAAGAAAATTCAGAAACTTGCTATATTCTGCAGATACTGCAGTTTTCTGCCTTCCACCTCTGCCATTGGTGAGCCAGGAGAGAACTTCAGGAAGAGCATTCCCTTCTTACATTTGTGGGAGGCATGGAGGGAGAGGAATACCTGACTGGCAGTTTTCAAACTGGACCAGTTCAACACCAAATCCCTCTCACACACCTGTGACTGTGCAAAGTGATGTGCATGTTCTGGTGCTGCCTCTGAAGATTACAGGGCAATGGTGCCTTCTCATCATGGGCCCTACCACCATGCTTTATGATCATTGGGTTGGCTCTTCATAGAGAGAAGAAGAAGGTTCTTCTGCAAAGAAAGGAGGAAGAAAAACGACAAACCACTACATGTTTATCTTTAGATGGAAAATAAAAATTGCTGTCATGCTTCATGCTATGGTGTTTGTGTGAGAATAAAAATATATTGCCAGGTGAGCACCTGAAGAACCATTGCATATTTAGCTTGAAATAGTTTGGCACTACATTTGTTTGAAAAAAGTGTAAGTTCATAATAATTTTCAGAAAGAACCCAACTTTTGGAAACATTAAGCTGTCTTGTATCAGTGGCTCCTTTCTTATTTTTCAATATCTGTAGAAGATCTCAACTTTTCTTTAAATCTTTGTTTACATTGCAATTCTAGTGTCTTCCAGAGGCAGGCAGAAATAATTGTTGCTTTATTTTAGCTTTGCCATGTGAAATTTCTATAATGACTCAGGAATGTCAAGGAAGAGTGAGATAAGGAAGAGAGGAAGCATAGGAAATTAAAAATACAGTGTCAGAGGAGACTGTGCAGAGTGAAGGATGTTGGAAGAAGGCTGATGCTGAAGCTGAAGCAAATGACAAGGTACCTTAAGAAGAAAACAAAGTTGGTGATGAGGATGAATGGAAATTGAGTCTGTCTGCAGTAGAGTCTCTTACCTTTCTCAGGAAGCACATCCTAAAGATGTGCTTCTTTAAGTTACCTAAAGCACCTATATGAAGAGGGAATGGGGAAGCCTACCGTATGTGATAAGGAGGCTTAGGAAAAAGAAAAGCAGTGTCAAGAAAGGGAAGAGATTCCCTGCAATTTCTGGATATTTAAATGCTGCTTGACCTTTCATTTTGGGTCCAAGGAGGTTTTTATGATCTCTTCTAACTAGCTCTTTGAACCTCTTGATATTAACCTGCAGCAGACTGCTAAAAAGCTTGTTCTCTATTCAGACAGGATCATTTTACAAAATTGGTCTGTGGAAATGCTCCTTTTTAATAGTGCAGCAATATTCGTTGAATTGCCTGCTCTGGGACTTATTAGAAGTATTAATGCAGCTACAGTGGGTTTCGCCTTTCTTTCAGTTCTGTATTTATTTCCTAATAACAATGAATCTCTATTTCATTGCCAAGCTGTGATTTTGGCTCAAGAATCTGAGAATTACATCTGCAGTTGCCATGGGCAATATGCTTTGAGACAATTTCGTCTTTAATGTGAAGGATTAAGGGACTGGCTAAGTCGATATTTCTTCCCAGTGAAGGAGAAATGTTTCTGTCTGGTGGTTTCATCCTCCTGGATTTTGAGGAGGAAGCTTTTGAAGATACCTGTCTTCAAAATTTTGCCTTTGTCAGTCATTTACTCTTAGTTGCAGGTATAAGCTTCACTAGTGTAGCTGATGCAGACTTTAAAACCCATGGTAGACAAGTGTGGAGAATCCTTCACTAAGTCCACTGCCTTCCCGAGAGTCTATTTTGGGCTCTTGAGGTAGTGACAGACTCAATGAATAATTCAATGGAAAATCATAAAGGCACACTGCCATAAATTTAGAAAATTCTTTTGATTTTGAGGTTGGTGTCTTGTACGGAGGTTTTTTGCTACTGGGGAATTTGCATTATTCCTCTGTGATCTTGGCATGATACTTAAATTTATTTTATTTCAAATTTAAAAAATAACTTTTAATGATTTTGTTTACTTATTTTGCATATTTACATTTTATATATTCATTTTCCTTATTATAGGTTTGGGGGGTTTTAATTAGATTTAGAAACAAATTTTTTATATTTATTTTTTAGCCAGGCCACTGTTAGGTATCTTGTTAAACCTCATACAGTTTTCCTCATCCCATCCATCCAGTATGTCAGGATCCCTCTGCAGAGCGTTCTTACCCTCCAGAAGATCAGCACTCCCATCCAACTAGGCGTCATCTGTGAACTGACTGAGGGGGCACTCAATCCCCTCATCCAAATCATTGACAGAGATGTTAAACAGGACTAGGCTCCATACTGATCCCTGGGGTACACCACTTGTGACTGGACACCAGCTGGATTTATTTCCATAGACAGATGGATGTGTATAGTACAAAATCTAAAATAATAACTGTACAGAACTGTATTCTACTATAAATACTGTCAAATTCTCATGCCTTAGCATGAGAAAATGGGTAACACTGATTTCCTAAAAACTTCCCCCTCTTACATTTTTAAAAAACATTTTTAAACCCCTTCCTTTCTCTTCTCTGCTAGTCAATTCATCTCATTCATTTTCTTCTCATTCTGTGCTAGTCTCACTCACTTTATCTTTTTTCCCTTCCGTTTTCTGAGCTACAATTGTTTTGTTCTTGTTTATTTTTACAAATAACATCATTAAGGCATTTCCTGTCTGCCCTTTCTTGGTAATTTTCTTTTGCTTTTCTATTGAGATTTTTGTCTGGACTTTTTTACTTTTCCCTAAAGAAAAAAATATATGTTGTTGTTGAACACTACACATTATGGTGGATTTTTTTTTCTGCCTCATGGTAATGTGCACTATTGTTCAAAGACACAAGAGGAAAAGAAGAGGATCTGCAGAGAATTTAATACTCCTGTACTGTGAACTCATTTTGGTTTTTAACTGTATAATGTCTAGTGTATTATAGGCTACATTTCCATGTTTGACCTACCCAGTTCTGTAACTTCACAAGGACTGAAGCCAGGAAAAACTGGCAGAAAGAGATTTGTAGTATCAGAATAAAGGGCAGCCAAGTAAACCAGTGTCAAGATAGTACTGAAGGAAAATGGGATATGAGCCAGCAGTGTGCCCAGGTGGCCAAAAAGGCCAATATAATCCTAGCTTGGATCAGCAGTACTAGGGACAGGATCGTGATTGTTCCCCCTGTACTCAGCAGTGGCGAGGCCACATCTTGAATCCTGTGTGCAGTTTTGAAAGAAGGAACTGGAGTTTGTCACCATCTGTGGTGGTATTTAAAAGAGGCACTTAGATGGCTTAGTTCGTGGTGGACTTAGGAATGTTGGGTTAATGGTTGGACTGGATGATCTTAAATGTCTTTTCCAACCTAAGTGATTCTGTGATTCTGTGGTGCCAGGAATTCTACTGCAATGTCCATGATCTCTGCTTTTGAATATTTGTTTTCCACAAACAAAATTTAGCCATTGATTGTGACATGTCTGGTGGATCTGCAATTCAGATTTTTGATGGGGAGAAGGAGGAAAATAATAGGGTGGAGCAGTTAATGAGCGTTAATGATAGACCTCTGTTTAAAGGAAGGTTGTGTGGGCTTGCAACTTCCTCACTATTTTCCTTCCAGTGGTAAAATAACTTGTGATAAAAACGTGATGCAAGCCAGGAGTATGCTCTATAGATAGAAGAAGTGTTTTCTGTCTTGAGCTGTGTGTTATATTTCTTTCCCTGGTATTGTTTTCACGAGTTTATGAAGTGAACGTGTCCATTCCCTGCTTATTTCTCCTCTGTAACCAGAGTGATAAAGGAAATAACATTACAACCATGTCCTTATCAGCTCTATTTATAGCATTTTACTTTGGAACAGGATATGAGTCGTGAAGTCGTGAAAAGACTATTACAAATATAATAATGAATGTTGTAAATCTGTTGCCAAGACTAGGAATGATTTCTCTTTGCATATTTATAAGAACCTATTTTTTTTTCTTTCCCTTTTTACTGTTGCTGTTTCTTGCAGAAAATCCATATCCGTCAAATTTGCCTATAGATATTCAGATGCAGTAAAGGGCCGTCCATCTTCCTTTCTTAAGGAAATGTAACATGGCAGCACTGCTTTATTTTGTACAGCCAACGCTAAAAAATCTGATGCTTGTAGAGAGTGTGTCTGAGGATCATTTCAAGACTGCTTTACATATTGATTACTCAAATTGCCATTTAATTTGCTGTATAGCAATACACAGTGCCTTAACTATTTCTCTGGCATTCTTATTGATTGCTGTAATTCTGTCTTACATTATATGCATATACAGTGTCACCATTAAATATTTATGTGCTCATGAAATGTTAATATGTCGGGTTAATGTGAGACTCAGCAAAGTGCATTTGCCAAAAACGAGCAGGAATACATCCCAATGCTTCCCTCTCCCTCCCCCTTGCCCTTTCAATTTGCCTCTCCATTGATTTTATTACCAGTGTTTCTCTGCTGTATCTAAATCTGTGTCAAAGCAACCCCCTGCTCTGGTATGCAGATTTTATGTTTTATTATGTGAGAGATAAAGCAGGGTAATAAAAAGAATGAGAGAAGTGATCTTAGGGAGGTATTGAGACACACAGCTTTCCATTGTGCTGGTGCTACTCTATCATTGCTTCTGCTTTTGGGTGTAGAGCTGTAGCACTATCCTCCATGAGAGAGACTGAAGCAGGATGACTCATCCAGAATATAAAGTCATATTCACATGTTTCTTGAACACCGGCTGCAGCAACGTAAAACAAAAATAGCAGGGGTATTTCTCTGATTTGCCGTTACCCAGAGATGACATAAAAGAATTATGTGCCATTTAAATGAAAACTTTTAGAAAGAGAAGTCCTCTTGGCAGACTCTAGAACATGATGCTGTACTATTGGAAAAGGCCAGTAAAATTTTGTGGTGATAAAGTATATGTCATATCCCTAATGACTTTCTAAGCTTCTGTGGGAAGTATAAGCAATCAAAGGTAACATTGGCAGCACTGGACAGCAAAACCAAGAGATCACACTTGCTCGTAACACTGAGAGTATCCATCCTTTCACGTCCCTGGGTGATGGGCTGGGAGGAGCTGGAGGCTGCCCTTTGTGCTGTAGGACTAAAATAGATGCTTTTTGAAGAGACTTTGGCATGCTGTGTGAAGCACATAGCTTTCCTACTTGCCTTAGGATTTTCACTCTTTTCCCACTTGTAACTGCTTCACAGGAAACACTTCTAGACCTAAAAGGTCAAAAACCAAGATCTGGGGAGCAAGGGGAAGTTTTTAGTGGCATCAAGCACTGAACTGCTCCCTCCCTCCACCTTTCATCCTGATTTTGGGTGAAATTCCAGCCTTGAAACCCTTTGCAAAGCTTTCTTTGTTGCAAAAATGGAAGGATTTAAAACAAACAAGTGAAAACCACAAACAAGTCCACAAACAACAAAAAAACACCAAACAGACAAAAACCATGATGGAGATGGGAGCTAAGAAGACAGGAAGAATGCAAAGTAGAGAGCAATGTCTAAACACCTGTTTTTGAGAAAAAATTAGAGATCCTCTGGGGTTCTCTGGTGCTTGGCAAAATTTCTTACCTTGGAAATTCATTTTCTTCTTCTGTCCCTCATCCCTAGGCTATGCAGCAGCTGTTTAGGATGAGATTTTTCTTTTTGTAAAGTGGTATAGTTCTACAAAGGCAATTCTTACTGCAAATTTGTTTTGACCATTTCATTTTTTTTCAGACACTATTTTACTCTTTTTTCAGGCTCACTACTTCAGTGAAATCTATAGTATTTTTATAACTTTTCATTTCTTATTTAGTTGTAGTGCCAAGGAAAACTTTATCTCAACTGTGTCAGATATGGCAGAACTTAATGGGTATAAAAATGTTGAAGGAGTTATTTTCTCCCATTTATTTTACAGTGTCACTCAATAGAGAATGCAAAGTCTCTTCTTCAGTCATTTTTGCAGCATTCATGTACTTGATACAAGAGTGATAGTCTCCAGAAATGTTTTGCACATAAGCAAAAATTCTTTTCATAATAGATAGAATACAGACATTTTCTTCCTTTGTGAGCTGTTTGATTTTATCACTTGAGCCTACTTTGAAGACTGAATCCAGCTATGAAAATTCTGTCCCAATTTGGTTTTGTAGATCCTTCTAGGTGTGTTCATGCCTATCAATAATTTATCTAATTTCCTTTAACCAGCACATTTAAAATGAAACTATTTCTTTCTCTTTGGCTTCTACTTCAGTTTCTCCAAGTCAGGGTGGTGCAGAACAGCAACATTGCATAGCAATGGCAAAACTTCCCAGTTGGTCATGGAGCAGCACTGCTTATATGTTGCTGACTGCCTCAACATAGAATCATAGAATGGTTTGGGAGGGACCTCAGAAATGATCGAGTTCCAGCTCAGGGCAGGGAAACCTTTCACTTAACCAGGTTACACAAAGCCCCATCCAGCCTAGTCTTGAAAACTTCTAGGGATGGAGCATCCACAGCTTTTCTGAGCAACCTGTTCCAGTGCCTCACCACTGTCACAGTAAAGAATTTCTTCCTAATCTCTCATCTAAACCTTTCAGTTTGAAGCCGTGACAAAAACAGCATAGGTAATTTAGCTAAGTTTTATGAAAATACATTTTCCTAAATTCCTGTTACAGTTTCCTAGACTAAGTCTGGTATGCCTTGTAAATGTTGGATGTGGAGAACAGTGTCGCAGCTCACGGATTCTTCAAACTGATTATTTTCCATTTTGATTCCACCTTCAGATTGTCCTGGAGAACAGCAGTCGAGAAGACAAGCATGAGTGCCCATTTGGCCGAAGCAGCATTGAGCTGACAAAGATGCTGTGTGAAATTCTGAAAGTAGGAGAGCTACGTAAGTTGATCTGTTTGACCCCTAAAAACTGTGGAGTGAGCTCAGAGTTTTTTCAATGCAAGAATTTTCTTCCAAGAAGTGTTTCTTGGTATAGTTACACACAGAACACTGGCACTCAGGATAACTACATCTGTTTTCTCTCTCTCTCTCACTAGTTTGTGGTATCACAGGGGTGAGGGTGGAATAGGGGAAATGGGCACCTATTCATTTACTCTCTTCTATAAGAAGCAAGGCAGTTGCATAATTTCTAGAGGAGTCAGTTCATTTCTGATTGCGTGATTTGGGCTAGGAGACTTCATGTTTGTTACATTCCATGACCTAGTCCATAGGTTTTATATAAGTATCATTCTTTGTGGGATTGCTTATCTAAACTGACACAAACCATTTTCTCTTAGATATCTGAATATCAGTTGATATATCTATCTAAATATCAGATGATAGACATATAATTTACTCTGAAAGTGTGATATGAAATACTGTATTTTAATACAGAGTAAACAAGTTGTCTTTGGATTCAATTACAGTTCTCTGACAAATTGTTTGATACTATCAAACAGAAGAGCATGTCTGTATCTTCATTAGTTAAGAGTGTTGGTGTTTATCGATATGTATAAATTTTTTACCCATCAATAATATTTTGGATCCAGTTGCCATCTGTTTTGGCAAGCTTTAACAACAAGTTTCGTTTTCTCCTTGCAGAAGCAGGGGGCACGACTGAGATGCTTTGCTTCCCTCAGAGACATATTACTTTTGATTTTTTTTTCCCCTAATAAAGATCTTTTTCTTTTATTTTTACACGCCAGTCCATGAAATGTAGTGAGAGAAGAGCAATGTAAAAGACAGCAAGAGAGCCTGTAGGTATTGTTGTTCCTACTAGCTCTGCAACAGGCATCAAAAGCTGTTTTAAAAGTATGATTTGGCTGTTGATACACTTGAAGTTTTTAAATGTAATGTCTTGAGAGAATTTACTGACCAAAGGAAAAATCTGCCTCTGTGCAATGGGCCAGCATAAAACCTGTGCATTTCTTGCAGCTTCCAAATTGATATTTGTGTTTGACAGACCCGGATAAATGAGACAATATTGTCTTTTGAATACCATCCTAAGTAAACCAGAGTTATTAAGGACCACATTCACTCTGTCTATAAATAAGAGTTTAGCAACTATTTTAGATGTTTGACAATGATAGTGTGTTGTATAAGGTTCAGACTGTAGCAGACACGACTCTTTAAAATAACCTTACTGCTGCAGTTGAGGTGTCTAATGCCAAATCACGCATGACAGATCTGTCTGAATTTTTCTGCTGGTAAATGTAGGAGGGACATATGATCTCAACAAAGCTGTAAGCCTACTTGAAACAAGTGCTAAAGATCAATTTTATTTTTACAAATGCACAGAAGAATATCTGAAATCCAAAGAGCAGCTTTGTACATGGTGTTTTAATGCATGTCCCATCACTCCATGGGGCTTTCACTGGAATTTGTTGCTAAGAAAGATGATTGATCTTGAGGTTAGCCTGGTGTCTCAAATTTCCTCCTTGTAGTATCATAAGTCATTTGATAAATAAACTTCTTTTTTCGCCACAGACAGGTTTATCACCTGTATATGCAGGGGGCTATAGGTAGATGATTTGCTGTGTGTGATACTGTTTGTCCTGATTGCATCTAACTTCTGCAGATAGGTCCTTTCATGTTTTAACTTTTTCCTTTTTTTTTTTTTTTCTTTTAAGTGGGGACTGTGAATAAAAATAAGAGGATTTGGAGTAGGAGCTCAGTTATCATATGTAGAAAATACCTTAGTTTTAAAAACAAAATGAATTTTCATGTTTTAAAATTTGGGTTTTGTTTTGTTTGTTGTTTGTTTTTTGTTGTTTGGGAGGGGTGTTGTTTGCGGTTTTTCAGTTGTTTTTTTTTTTTTGGTGTTTTTTAGTTCGAGCAGCTCTATGGTTTGGAAGAGTGGCATTAGAAAGAAAATTGAAAAGTTCCCTGAGGATAGCTCTGGCTAAGAAATGTTACCTCTCAATGTTCTGAAGCCACTTGTTTTGGTGTTACTGAGGCTGCGGGTCTCTGGCATGCTTGGTGTGCTGAGTGCAGCAGGCTCCATGGTGGTCATTTATAGGTGTGGGATGTCATAAATGTTATGATGCTTAGGAGAAATGTACTGGTGCTTCTGTTGATAGAAACCAGATGTAGCATGACTGACTTCTGTAAAGTCATGGTGATCTACACCCACAGAACATCTGTCTCTGGATGCAGCAATAGGTCTGTGTTGTGGCCTTATATTCACAGGGGACAGAACTAAGGTTGCTTCTAACTCATCTTGACAATTCATCTGTTTACCAGTGTGCTTCCTTAATAGTTTTGTTTATGTGGAACTCTAATTGTAATTTAAAGGGCTGTAGTAAAATACACGTTTAAAATAATGTGCAGAAAATAGATTTCTTGAAAATGGCTCTCACAGATGCACATCTTAAATGACCTTAAATGTGATCAGTAGTATATTTTGATAAGAAATGCAAACTAGAACTGACATCTCAGGAGAATGTGCATTCAGGTTTATGCTTCACTTGAGATTAAATACTATATTGCTGAATAAGATAGGACATCTTAAAAATCAGTAGTTATAGTTCAGGGCAAAGATGTCACCATTAGTTTGTATGTGGTAGGTTTCAAAATATGTATTTAAGGTGGCCCATGTTTCTCCAGATACTCAAAACTTACTATTATTGCACTGCAACAAAGAACTTTTTTCCTAACAGTTTCTGAATTGTATAATTTAAAAGCCACAATAAATGACCTTTTGCTCATTAAATATTCAGCAATAGAAACTTTTTTAAAGTGCAGAGTAGATAAAAGCTGCTAGGTTGTCCATTATTTATGAAGAGCACTTTAATGCTGATTATATTCCCCTTTCTCCACTGTATTAAATACCTTTGGGCAACAAAAAGGCATTTTGCCATTGCTTTTTGGTCCTCTCAAGCACATATTCATCCCAGCAAGGACTCACGAGACAGTGTTAAAGGCAAGCCATTCTACTTTTGTATGTCCACAAATCCAGGTTCTGTACTTCTTAATTCTTTGACTTTGATTCCAATGTCCATGACTCGAAAATTCATCTCTCTTTCAGCAAAGCATTTAAGTGTATGTTTAGATCCTGTGTAAATAGAGAAAGCTCAAGTGCAAGCTGTGAGTTGAGCATATGGTAACTGCTTTACAGAGGTGGACTTGTAGAGTAGAGGAGGTAAAACTTAAGAGGAAGGTTGGTGTAGTGTTTTAGTAACATGGAAGCTAGAACTCAACATATCCATAAGCCTCTTCACTAAAACTTCTGATTCATGAAAGAGTGGGATATTTAACTATAAATCTTTTAATCTTGTGCTACTGTTGCTGTTAAAATGGCATTGAACAGAATGTCTTCAATGAGTACTTGCCCAGGCACTCATCTTCGCAAACACTGTAGTAATTCCAATTTCTGCAGGAATAGCTTCCTTTGTATATCTTGTTGAACAAGAGGATTTGCTTTTTTGTCCTCTAGGTCTTGGAGATGACATCAGAGAAACATTGTGACCCAGTGGTCAATCTTCTTCTTCCTCTACAGTTAGGTACTTAGACACTCCTTATTCCTAATACACTGACAGGTTTACAAAGAGGAGAAAAGGTGAGGCCATTTTCCTCCTAAGTAGCTATGAAAGCTGAGGTAACCTCCATTGTCCCTCTTGTTCAAGTTTTAGTACATGTCATATATGCTCAGAGGAGAAGGAATACCCACAAACAGACTGCCAGCTTTGCTGGGAGAGAGTAACATTGCAGATAAATGTAAAAATTAAAAATGACATCCAGAAAACCTTTGACCTTCCAGAATTGGAGTTAGTAAATTTAATGGGAAATTAGGAGTTCATTAAACCTAGTATTTCTCATGAGTGAAAAGCTCAGCATTTTGCTTAAGTAACCCTAACACTCTCTGATCTGTGCCTAGTGTCCAGCTCTCTGCACTTCTCCTCAGCACATGACACTATTTCTACCCTCAACATCCCTTAAAACTCTCATTCCTGGTGGGAAATGGTACTGGACCATGTTACCTGATTTACACGGAACTAGCACAACTCCTTGGACTTGTTGCCTTCTTTCCACACAGGTTCAAATGAAGTTGTTTAGCATTAAAGCGGGTGAAGAGGCTTGTTGCCAGCAGAGGAATGATAAATTAATGCTGTGTGCACTGAGGAAAGAGTGCTATCAACAGGGCAGTAGTCTAAAGATGTTCACGTGCCATTATCACTGCATTCCTGAAGTTCTTCTGTAGTTAAGGCATGTCAGATTTCATGTATTTTTCAGTGTATTTTTGAGCAGGACACAGATGTTCAACTGCCAATGTTCCTATCTGATTGTTTTGATGTGGGCTGTTCTTTGGGACTTTTGCAAAAATCTGCATTTAAGTTTTAGGACAGACCACAGGGGTATATGCCACATGTCAGATACTTACGTATGTCTTGTCCCAAAGCTTCCATCAGGTAAATGTCCTTACTGGGGCTTTTGGGTTTGAGTTTGTTTTTTTTTTTTTTTTTTTTTTTTTTTTTTTTTTTTTTTTTTTTTTCCTTCTGGCATGGGGAATTTAATTATAATGGGATCTGTTAGAGTGAAATTAATTTACAGGATTTTTTTTTCCTCAAAAAAAAAAAAAATTCAAATGCAATTGTATTTATATGTGCTTTATGCTGTTGAACATGTTTTTGCTTTCGGTTTCTTGCTGCAGTTATTGCCCAGGTTGCACAATTGAAGTGCTCTAGAAATTCTTACATTGACATCCCTTTCTCAGCTAGAATGTGCCGGGCATTAGATGATATACAGTGATATTCATGGTTGTGCCCACTGAGATGAAGGTAATCAAAGCTCATGCTTCGAAGACTAAGCTGATTGCTGTAAGGGTCAGGAAGCACTTTTTCTCTTTGCACAGTTTTTCCTCTGAATTGCACAATCCATAGTGTGCAGCGTAGTTTGTTTCTATTGGCCATTCCCTGGAAGCATACTGGTCACTTCAGGATCAGCATTCCAAACCTGAGGGCTCATGTCATTTGATTTTCCTTTTGCTACAGCAAATACAATATTTTTAGGACTGAATGGCATATTTGAATTTTTTTCCCCTTGCTTGAAAGATAATTGCCTTTTTACACTCTTCTTCCATCTCCTTAAGTTTAAATAGAATAAAGTCCTAAAAATAGTAAGTAAAAGAAAAGATTTTCTTTTACTGGCATTGTTCTGGCATTTTTTCTTGTAATTTCATTTTCTGGAGTGCAAAAAATTTTATGAGTCAAGAAGTGTTTATTCGGAAGTTGTAAAACTTTTTTGGTCAAAGAGTTATTTTGTGAAAGGTAGCAATTTTCTCTTTCATCATGAGCTTTCATTATGAATACAATAAAATAATTAAAAAGATATTCTAACCTGCTTTGTTGTGGCTTTTTTGCTGCATTCATTCTTACCTATCCACCTTTTTGTCATCTTGCCCAAACCATCACCCCAAGAGATGGCTCCTGTTCACAGCAAAAATTAAGCAGATCGTGGCTGAAGGCTAGAAGATAAAGAACATTGGAAAACTGGTTCATAGCAGGGAAGGGAGTGGGGGGAATACTTCCTTTGGAAATGTTGCTCTCAAATTAGCCATTCCTGACTTTATGGATATTAAATATGCTTGTCCTTCTTGATGCAAAACTAATAACTTGCTGAGTAGTCTAAACTGTACTTTTGTATGAAAGCAGAATCTTATTTTATGGAACAGGATTCTGCTGGCACATTCCAACAGGAGAGACACAACGAAGCTCTCTTTTTCTAGGGAGATAATTTCTATGCAATTAACCTCTTACTGCTCTAAAAAGACTCAATCTCTTCATGGTTATAGCAAAGTGTGAAGTCTCTAGAAAATTTCTACTGTAATCTGTGTGAATATGAGCAACGGAGGTGCAGACACCTTCCAAGCAAGATGTTTGATTTTCACCTCTGAGTGACAGTGAGACAGACTTAGGAATGTTATTTTCTACACATGGTACTGATGGCTTCAGAGCTGGTGCTGTGCTGGCTGCTGGGTCAGTTAGCTGGAAATGCTGCCCTGCCCACTATTCTCTGGTGTTTGTACCTACTGCCTGCCCTACATCTGCTCTGATCTCTCCAAAGCAGGGATCACGGCTTGCTTTGTAGGTATGAAATGCTTAATCTTATTGAGGTTTTGGTCCAGAATTCTTCAGCTTCTTTAAAATTGGATTTACTCTGTTTTAAATATTATTATGAATAATAAAGAGCATGGTGCAGGGAGAGCAACTCAAAAACACACTTAGGGGCAAGAAAGAGATGTGGGCATGGGTGTTTTGTTTGGTTTTTTTTTTCCTTTTTTTCCTAGAAAATTATTAATGTATCCAAAAGACAAGCAAGGTAGTTTGATTAAGACTGAAGAACTTTCTCATCTGGTATTGAAATGAGTAGCAGAAATCAGGACCTAAAAGTTAAAAACCAATAAATTCAAACTGGGAGTAAAGCAAAAGCATTAGCTGTAAAAGTGCTGAGCTAGGGAACTAGTAGAACAAAAAGCTGAAGAATGATGAGAGGACAAAAAAGAAGTCATGATGATGATTTCTGGCAGTTACTGGAAGTTGTAGCTTTGGCAAATTTGACAGCATAATAGAATAACAGCTGTAATTTGTTTCAATATGATTATTGGAACCCAATTCTAGGATTTTTAAATTTTTTTTAAATAGGCTATAGTGCTCAACATAGCCACTTAGAAGTCTGAGCAGATGAGACAATGAGCAAGAAATGTTAAAATAATTTGGATTATTGCTATAGGAATTAGTTGCCATAGGTTAAATTATTTTTTATTAATTTCTATAGGAAAAAGTATAAAAATAAAATCTCCAAAATATCTCCCATTTCAAAAACTCTGCATCTCTTCTGGGTTTGTAGACCTTTGTTTGCTGTTCATTTGGTGTGTTCCACAGCACTTCTTGGTTTCCCAAGAACATAAAAATACAGCAAACTTCTTTCCTGCAATGCCAAGCCTTAGAACAGGCTGCCCAGGAAATGGTTGAATCACCATTTCTGGAGGAATTTAAAAGGTGGGTAGGTGTGGCACTTTGGGACATGCTTTAGTCATGGACTTAGCAATGTAAGATTTACAGTTGGACTTGATTCCCTTGGAGGTGTTTATGACCTAAATGATTCTGTGATTTTAATTGTGCATTGAAGAAGGAAGCAGTAGACAAAATCTTGTAATAAAATTCAGGAGTTTAAAGTTCAATTGAAACACAGAGGAAAGGAACTTCAGAGAGCTGAGATGTTTGCTGCTTTTCTGGAGCAATTTCTGTACATTTTAAGGGCTAGCCATTGTTCACAGACATTTTAATTCTGAGCAGGTTGAAGTTAAGGGAAAAATAATCTTTGAATTCATTTTTTACTTCCTTATTTCTATATTTTGTAAATATAGCCTTATTAAAAGTATCCATAGTCTCTTGTATTTTGCAGCAAGCTATGCTTCAAATCTGAAGTTAGCCCTTATGGTTTCACAGCACTGCTGCGCATCAGACTGGAAATTTTGCAGCTGCTCCTTTTTGAAGAGTAAAGTTGCTTAATAAATTGTACACACATAAGATTGAGCAATGTATAAAAGCCCAAATTTATTTTTAATGGCAAATTTTAGTGCATAATAATGTTGTTTTGTATATTCCAGAAATGCATGTATTGACAAAGGTAAAGGATTTTCAGGATGAAAGATAAAATGTGTTGCAGGTGAAGGTCCACCTCTTCCAGATAAAGGCAGAATGATTTTGGGGGTTGCAGACGATTGCATTAGCAGGATCTCTGATGAAGTGAGCATTAACTACTGATTCTTTTAGTTGCCAAGACAAGGCTTGCAAAGTCCAGAAAATACGTAGTATTCTGGGAAATGCACGAGGCCTTGCAAAGAACACTCCCTTCACTGAGCAGCAGAATATCCTTTAACAATCCTTTACTGGATTGTCTTTGAGGTAGTCAATGTACCATTAATTGTCTCTGGTTATCCCTGCACATGGAGCTTTAGGGATGCTTACAAGGCAATGGAGACACTTCTGGGTTGCTGTTGGCTGTATAATCAGGTCCTCTGTCGGAAAGCTTTACTCTCTTAGACTTTTAAACTTTGTTTACTCTAAGAAAAAAATAGCTACCTTTTTAAATGTTCAATCTGCAAGGAGAGCTTCTGAGCTCTGCAAATGTTTCAAATTCAAACTGCCAGGTGTCCGAGAGAGAAGCGTGGACTGAATGCCCTGGTCCAGTACTCACCAGGGTAAGGCAGGCACTGGGTACAGCTTTGACACATTTGTCTGAGGCTTTTCTCTGGTTAACACATGCTGCTTCTGGAGCCATGCAATGTGCACTATAAACACACTGCTTACACTTATTTAGGCTGCCACAAAAACCTTTGTTCTGTTGCTTGGTGGACCAAACAGGTGAGTATAAGTGTTCTCAGGGGCAAAAAAAAGCCAAGCAAACACTAAAGATTATCTAAGTTTTGTCAGAGAATTGTACTTATGTTTTGACACCACACAATACTGCAGAATGCTAAACTTATTGATCATATACCCACTTGAAACTGGCAATAGAATTGTTTTCATGGAGAGGTTGCACTTAACCATCAGTCATTCCTAATCTCTTAAAAGGGTATGTGCTTGATTTTTTCTTTGCAAGAGTGTTTTTTCAGAGATGATCAAAACAATGAAAACAAAGTATTTAGAGCCTGAGATCTTAATATATCTTCTGTAAATGGTTTACTATACACTATAAATATTTAATTTAATATAAATCTGCCCTTAATGTACTGTGTCTTACAGTCAAACTCTTCTTTGCAAGTGAAAATAGCGGTAATGATGAGTAACCTGAATGATTTGAGCTATGCTGTGAAGGTGACACAGATTTTTAACGTTGGGTTACTGATATTGTGTATGTGTTGAAATACCATCTATCACCCTCATTTCTGTTAAAATGTTTCCTAATAAAAGCTTAAGAAAATTAGCTTTTTACAATTAAACTTCACTTGCCCTTCTTAAAGAGGCATAGATTGGCTGGAACTGGGGCAGGAGAAAGACACACACCCTCAGGCCTTTTACAGGCCTTAGAGATGTTCACATTCAGCAACAGCTTTAAATAGTGCTGGCTAAGTCAAATGAAAACAGGAGTCTGTGGGGTTGTATTTTGTTCTGTTCCATGAGGTGGATTTAAAAAACAAGTATATCCACTCTTGAAACTTCCCTTTGAGCTCTGCCTCTTTACTCCACAATTTCTATTCCATATTCCTTGACTGGCAGAAACTTTATATAAATGTTTAAATGTTGTGAATGAGTTTTCATGGCATTTTTCTTTATATGTGGGAAGGAATTGAATTTCTTGTTTCATAACATTTCTGGTCTCTTTGTGCTGAAGTTCTGTCATGGCTATTTCTTGTAGAATGAAAAATAGCTACAGTGTAATTTTAAATATAAAGCTTTAATACCTGAAAGAAACGGAGAGGGAAGAGCACTTTTGATATTGGGAAAGGAACTAAAAGCTGGCTTATGGCTCTGTAATTGTGATGTAGTATTGGTAAGGTAGAGACAGGAGGTGACTCCATGACCTGCTAGAAAACTTTGCATAAGGATCGCATCACTTCTGTAGGGCGCTGGAAATGTAAGTGATGGCACAACTGGGACATTTTTGGCTAATGTAGCTCCACTTGCTGTTTTCTTATTTCCTAAGAGTTTTGAAAAACAATGGCCCTAGTTCTTCTCGAGGGCTTACAACTCCTCCCACATTTCCTTTCCTTAGTATGTCAGGAGGTCCAGATAGGCTCTCAGGACACCTCTCAGAAACAGCAGTCTCCTGTAATTCCAGCTTACCAGTTTTTGGACAACTTGAAGCTGCATTCTTTGTAAACACTAATTGTGTGCCTGTGTATGCTGAAAAGTCAGAAGAGGAATATGATTACATGCTGCTTCCTTCAGGATGTCATCACAGTGTCTATTTCATTAATAGGGAGACACAAATGCAAGCACCCATGCAGATGCTTGGTCTTTGCCTTTGAAGCCAGGTTGCCATATTAATCTAGGCTCCTGTGATTTTTTATTTTCTCTGTTGGGGATATTGTACTGAAATTGAGCTCTCTTTGAAGAATTACATATGTAAATGCTTTCTGACAGAAGAGTTGTTAGCTGCCACTGAATACCTTTTAATGTACTATGTATGTCCTGGTGGCACAGAGTGCTGAGACTCTCTTCTGGATCTTTCTAAGTATTTTATGAAGGAGAAAGTTGTGGCTCCAGTTAGATATATCCTATTTTTCCCTTTTGCTTTATTTGTTACTGAAGTTTGTACACATAGTTTATTCTTTCTCTTGCATTTTCAAATGCTGTGCATTAACAGACCTAAGGCCTCCAGCATTTCTAGGTTCCCAGTCTTCAGAGCTAAGCACTCTGCTTATTTTTTCTGAGCCTTTGTGTTTTATATGTGCACAGCTTGCTAAGTTGCTTGCTAATAATTCCCCAAACTGGCTGGTGGCTCTATTTTCTCCCCTAATTACCACTACAGAGCATTGGTTTAATTATTCTATCATCCCTTTAAGAAAGGACTTAAAACATCCATCAGCTCTATCCAGATTCGTTGTCTCTTCACATCAAAGACCCACTTGCTGACAGACCCTTAAAAAACTATAGCATAATGATGTTAGCTACAGGCATGTATGAAGTGACTGATAAGGAGCTAAGGAAAAATGTTGGACTCCTTGTTCATCTGAAGTAGGTTATTAAGGCACAGAAGATCATTGCTTATTTGTGTATGTGTGAATAGGAAAGAGGTTGTTGGTGTAACACTGACTCTCTTAGGCTTTTTTGCAATAAATTTTCTTCTGGTGGATACTAAGTCCTGTTTGATTGTGCTTTGACTGGCTGTGTTTCATTTTTATGTTTGTAAATTCTTAGCACAAATATTTGCACAGTAAAAATTGTGGGAAGATCTCTGATAGTTAATTTCTTGGGCCTTTCCGAGCTCTGAATGACAATTGAGCACTGAACTTACCAAAGCAGAAAGCACAGCAAATGGCTTTATAACCACAAGTTTTACTTGTGTCCGTCTTGACATTGATAATATATTTTGTCCTTCATGCGTTTAGGTCTCCATAGTTTTTGGTATCTGCCATGGAATACAATATGTCATTCCAATCAGTAACAGGACATTGTTAAGCTCTACAAAATGGGACTTAACACTGTAAAATTCAGCACAGGTTTGTCACAGGGTGCAGCAGAGCTTGTAGAACTGAAATTCTCATTTTCTGGGTGGGCTATGCAGTATCTCAGTTAATAGCTTAGTTGTTATTCATTTGAGGTTTTTAGAGTGCTAGCAAGCCTTACCTGAGAGATTAAAGAAACTTCCGGAGATATACCTAAGCAAGAAAAATTACCTAAAGTCTTAAGTAGGCTAAAAACTGACTGAGCCATAACACAGGAGTGTCACTGCTGGTTTTACTTAAGGGGGAGATGCTGTTATCAAAACAAATGGAACCATTTTGTTAGAGGAAAAAGTCATCAGAGAATGAAAAGAGACTATAAGGAAGTGAATGGTTTTCCACAGAAAACAGTTTTGAGTATGTCTATCTAGGTACCATATTTATTAGTTAATCAGGATACAATTACTTTTAAATTAAGCTTTAATTTTTATGCTTTGCAATGCAAAAAATAAGATTCTTAACTTGAAAAAAAAAAAAAAATTAACCCACAAACAATAAATGCCTCCTTCTGGATTCTTAAGAAATCTTTGGTGAGACCTAATAGGTAAAAATGGAAAATGTCCAATCTCTTTCCTTTTTTTTTTTTTTTTTTTTTTTAACATTAAGCCTTGTGATTTCAGAGGTAACAGTTTTGTACTGTACCAAAGACACTCTCTGTGGAGCCATGGTGCAAGCTGACCATTGTCATGAAAAACAGTGAATCATCTATTATAAAGAGACTTCAGAATGTAAGGACAGTGCAGTTACTTTTTTACCTTTATTGCCAGCTTTTCTTATATCACTTTTTCCCAGGTATGTTATGTGAGGGGCTTGTGGTAAGACTAAAGCAATTCCTACTATGACCAGCTGCAAGGTGCTGTTAGAAGTCGTGGCCCTGATAGTAGCTAAGGGTCTAGATGTTGGTAGTCTTTGCCTAAATTAATGTCCCAGAGTCCAATGTGTTTCCAGTTGGGAAAGTTAACTGGATTTTTATACAGTAATTTGTTATCAGGGTTGGTTTAAAGATGTCATCTGGGAATTCTAGACAACCAGTGATCTACAAAAGTATTTTGATTGCGTGCTATATTTAAAGGTATTAAAAGTCTTGAGGTTTATTTGTGAAGTATTCTTGAGCTTTACAGGCAGGTGCTTGGAAACCTGTCCTGGAAATCTTCTCTTCCTCAGCTTCCAACAGTGAACCCGTCATCTACACTTTTCTTTTCCTACCTCTCCTAGATAGTGACAGGCAGCTGTAATATTTTCTAAGAATTATTTCCTTGTTTCAAAATTTTTGGTTCCATGAATACCTAGAACCACTGCAGGATTTTCAACACAGCTGGTCTAGAGCTCAGTCTCTTGTATTCTTTGGCTGTGCTTTGTTTCTGGAATCGTGAGGTTCCATTTGATTAATCCCACCCCCATTGTTAAATAGCATATCTTCATATTTTAGGAACATTTGGGGTTTCAATCTGTTTTTTCTAATATTTGCATATTAATAAGTCATTGAAAACCATTATGTAATGAATGAAATGGCGTTTAAGGGTAACTGTAGAAAGCTACTACCAGCTAGGGAGATAAAATTTGCTTATAGTTAACTTTTCTATTTTCCATATAGGAATTTCAGAAATGCCACTAAAATGGTGGAGAGGAGGCATACCTTCTTGGGCTTTTGAAGGAGTTTTTTTTGTTTGATTGTTTGTTTTGTTTGGTGGTTTGTTTTATTGGTTTTCTTGTTTTGGTGGTGGGATTTCTTTGTGTTTGGTGTTGTCTGGTATTTTTGGTTTTTGGTGGGAGGGGTTTTTGTTGGTTTGGTATTTCTGCTAGATTAGCACTCTGGTTTGGAATTGTGGGGTTAGCAATAAAACTTTAAAAATTCTCTGCCTAAGGAATTTAGAAGAAGGCTAATAACTTGTTAATGTTCTGAAGCCAGTTGTTTTGGTGTTATTGAAGCTGCAAGTGACTGGCGTGCTAGACGTGCTGGTTTGCAGCAGGCTCCTCTGGTGGTCATTCATAGATAGGCACATGGAGTAGCACGGAGAATATTTGACCTTAAAGGTCTGTTTTGTCTGCTCAAGTGAGGACATAAAGCTGTTCTTATCTCTGCATTCACAAAAATTTTGTATATGTAGAAAGCGTTCTCTTTACCAGGCATTTGAGAGCAAGGAGAAGAGGTAGTGTCTTTCCCTTTTTAAATTAGGAATGGACATCCCAAGACAGTTTTAAAAATCTCAAGATCTCTTTTTTGACCGTTTTTGTCATCTGAGATTGTTTTCTTGGCATTTATCAAAGTGAGCTGAGAAAAAAAAAAACCTATAAAAGTACAATTATTTTGATCTCTGTACCTGGAGTTTCAAGATGACACTAAATATGGTGCAACATTAAATAAACTCCATTGTTGGAACTTCTCCATTAGGTAGGTGGAGCCTGAGGTAATTATGGATGTGTTAGGCTGGAATTTTCTTAGATCTTCATGAGAGTTAGGATTTAAAATCTCATGGATTTTATATCCTTTAAACTTCCCAGTTAGCTGTGGTAGCCACAGCATCTTATACCTGCTTAGTTTTGAAAAAGGTGAGTTGACCCTCAGAATGAAAAAATTGCTCTGGAAGAGCTATTTCTGTCCCTGCTCACTGACAATGAACAAATAACAGAGCATTTCCATCATCAACAGTTCCTTTCCTTCTCTTTTCCACCCTCAGATTCCAGGGGTGGGTGGTGACAGCTTGAAGTGATTAGATATATTTTCAGATACCTATTCGCTTAAATTTTAAAAATAAAAAAATAAAAAAAATTTCCATGCCACTACTAAAATATGATTTTTTAAGTGCTTCTGTATATGCTTTGGTAAAGCTGCCACAGTTATTTACTTCTATTATTCACTCCAGTTTAAAACTCCTTCTGCAGTGTGTGTGTGTGTTCCTTTTGTTTTCTTGTTAAATGAACTTTAGCAAGTTCCAGATTACTGTACAAGTATTAATGGAAAACGAATCTGCCCATGCATGGACAGTCACACCACCAGTGGTGGGTTTTATTGCAGATTGGATTTCACTTAGTACAGCAGGGGACAATATTTAAGAAGGGCCTTGCCAGAGCATTGGCAGGGAGGCAGCTGTAAAGGCTGGAGAAAGGGTCAGATGTCACCCCACCCTTTGTAGCGCACATACATACACACACATAACAACCAATTTACTGGGATACTAATTCTCACTTCCCTATAAAATTCAAAGTTGCAGTAAACTTCCCCAGGATTTTTTTCTGATTTTATTGAGCTCACGTTTCTCCATTCACAAAGGAGATGCAGTGCTGTATGAGTTGCATAAGGAATTGAATTGCAGCGTGCATCTCTTGAAGAATTTCTCATCCAAAAATGGTTAAGCAAAACCTATGTATTATTTTTGAAGAACGAGAAAATCTAAGCAAAAATAAAGGGCATCTTGTCCCCGTGAGAAGGCAAGGGGGAAGAAACATTACCATTCCAGCTCATTCTCATTAGGATAACCTGCCCCAGTGGAGGAAACATTTGCATTTCATGAGATGAATTCATATACCATTATTGTGCCAGAGTACAAGAGAATGTGGATTAGAGTCTGTTTCTACACTCTCTGTGTCCAAATTTTCTTGACCTCTCACAGCACAGAAAGCTTTTTACAGGCATGGCTGTAATATTGTCAGGTTTTTCAGCTAAATGAGAAGTTTGTACCTTAATTCTATCAACTTCCATAATTTGCTGTAGATAGTGACCAACTGTGAAAATTTGCTATCCTGCATGCTCTTCCAGTATCAGTTCCACAGGAAAGACCATGGGTCAGCGAACAGGTTAAAAGTGAGGTAATGAAACTGATTTTCTTCCAGCTGAACTAAGGACCAAGAAAGACAACGTAGCCAGTGAGCTTTAAAACACAGACTACCTGAGAAGAGGTACGTTCCCAATACATTTTGAGGATTTTTCTCTGTACTTAACTGAGCTGAGACATGATCTGAGGTCTTTGCCAAGCTTTCAGTGTGAGTCTGTGTTCCCTGTATCACCCTCTAAGTCTGATTCACAGAATCCTGCAAGCATTATATGCCTTTCAAAAGCCCCAAAATGCCTCAGAAGGCAGAAGAGGAGGCCAAAATTGCATCCCACTGACAGTTTCAGGGAACCCTATGACTTATCATGTCTAAGACAGCTAATCTTTTTTTAAAAAATCCTCCTGGTATAGTTGTACTGGGGGAAAAAATAGCATGCAGAGCAAGCTTAGTTTATTTCCTTTTTTTCAAGCGTTCATTTTGAAGGGTAAGTCATCTCATTAGTGGGAGCCCATCTGCTCCCATTTCTTGCAAGGTAGTCTGATTTGTGTGTTTATATGCACAAAGGTTTTCAGTTTTAGTCTAGTGTTAATTCCCATTAGACTTAGGCAGAAGAAAATAAAGTAATTCTTCAGGAAGGGATGCACTCAAAAACTTGTCTGGAATGGTCTAACTTCTTCCCCTCACATAACAGCCATCTATGAATAATGAGAAATTTGCTCATTTAAGTTACAGTAATGATGGTTCTTATTGATTGCACCTGAGCCCTGATGTGAAGCAAGGCAAGATTTGTTTGTCATGTCATATATCAGTTTTTCATCCTGTTTTCAAGTTGTGCCCTGCTTAGTATGGAGTGACATCCTCCATACAGTTTTTCAGAGAACTATTTGTTCTGTTGTCTTGAGTATTGCAGTATTTCCATCCAGAAAAGTCTTATTACAGGACCTGTTGCAGCAGTGTCCATTTTATTGCAGTAGAAAGATCCTTCTGTTGTCTGAGGGAGAATGTGTTCATTTCTCATTCTTCCCACTTCTTTCTGAGAAAAGGAAAGAATGAGACAGCAATAGGACTTCTGTTTTCTGACTTCTGTTTTATTACTTAGACATTTCAGAGTTGATGTGAGCTGTGATTTGAGGATTCCCAGGAGCAAGACTGCAGCTTTTTCCCCTTTAGCCACCTGCATTTCTCAAAGTGCCACAGACTTTTATTACAGCCCTATTGGAAATCCCAGGAGTGCCATTCACTCAGAATAGATTGATGGCATTTTCAATCCTGTGGTCTTAAGAAACTATAACCAGTCTCATTTTGGTGCATATTATAAAAAGCTGATCATGTTATTAAGATGCAAATGAATCTATTTAATGGCAAACCTTTAATGCTGATAAACAGCCTACTCCCATTTCTCACAGATGTGTTATCTTTTTTATTAAAACCCCTTTGCTCTCTCATACATTAAACTTTAAATTTCTAAGGTCAGATCAAGGATGTTCATTGATATTACTGTGCTTGGAAGAGAAAGAAAAAAGTATGAGATACATAGGACCTGCTTCTATAAAAAATGTAGATCTCTTCTGTGTCTCCTTTGTGTCTGAAATGAAAATGATGGCTGTCAGTTCTGTTCTAGCCTGGTACATGTTCATATTGTGTAATCCTGTTTCCAGCAGCTCTGCAGTGGGTTACAGTCAACTTTCTTGAGAAGATTTTATCTGCAGTCGCATGTGCTGGAAGCTATAATTAATTTTTTTAAATAGAAGCTGTAAAATTTATGTTTAGCGGATGTCTTTTAAGTGCAGTAGACATGGATACATCACAGCAAAAATAGCTAGGAATTAGGCAGTGGCTGAGGCTTTGTCCAGCAGTAACTAGTAGCTTTGAATGCTTTAGTTTTGGAGCACTTTGGACCCTAAGTCCCAGAGCTCAGTTTTCAGAGTGTTTAATCACCTTGGCAGAAAACAGGACCTTTGCTGCTCTTTACCACCCAGGTGGAGTCGCATATATCAACTTTTAAAAACCAAGATTAATGCACTCAGTAGAGATTTGGTAGAGATTTTTCTGCTCTGGAGAGATTGACAGTCTCTTTGAAAAGCACTGGATTTCAGTGCAATTTTTTCCTCCAGGAAAAATGTAACAGTGGCTGTATTACATATGATGAAGTCATTACTTATGGAGGTGAAATATCACTATTGTACCAAATTGAAATTTTTGTGCTGAGACATCTCTTCAAGAAAAATGCACAAGCCTATCAGTATCTCATTGCACCTTGACTAGGGAGAAGTACAACCTCCACAGATAGGAGAGATGGTAAAATCCCAAGCAATTGAGGGAGTCCAGTGTTATAAGGAAGAAGAATTACAAGGAGAGCAGAAACAGAAAGGGGTGTTAAGTGTGTGATGCAAATGGATGCTTACTGCATGTAACAATAAGAAGTTAGTTTTCCATTACATTTCAAGGTTTTTTTTGTCTTTCCTTCCTGCCTTCTACTTTTAAAGTCATTCTGTTTCATGGTGTACATTGATCAGTTGGCTTTGAGATTACTGATTTCTGGCAAACGAGTTTAACTTTTGTGTTGAATGAAATAAGTTTGAGTAGATAGATACATGTGACCAGAACAGGAAAGAAATGATGGATTTTGTGATGGCAGGAGAAGAAGTCAAATTGATCTGTGCCTTGCAGAAGAAGAGAGGAGCAGCTGTGACAGTGGCACAGCTGGATCAGTAATTAATCCAAATGTGCTAAGATGGCAAAGGGGAAGAGCTATTTTGTGTAAAAATGTGTTTAGTCTTCCTAACGTTGAATGCTTGTAGGCCCATGCTGATTTATTAAATGATGTAGATTTGCCAGCTTGAGCTCACAATTTCGATTCCACTAATGAAATTTAATTTTTCAATGTATGACTTCTAATTGGTAGGTTTATAGCCTGTGTGGTATTGGCACTTGGGGCTGGAGCCAGATGTTGTTGAGGCAGGTGTCCCAAAAGATCATGTAAATCAAATCCTGGTAGTTAGGGACCTGTTTCTAGTCCAGCTTTCAATGAATTGCAGCACATTTATGTGAGGTGCAATGAAGGTTGTGGTTGCCTAAATGTTCTTGTAATGACTCCTAACATTTCTGTCTTTTTGGGAACCTTTAATGTTTGTTATGAAACACTTCAGATTATTTCAGGTTTTTTTCTTTTTTTTTCTTTTTTTCTTAGGGCTTTTAATACGGCATACCTTAGTACCATCCAATCCAGTTACTCCAGAGTAATTTAGGGCCAGGACAGTAATTCTCCCAGTATTTTGTGAATTGTTAGTGCCAAGGCAGATGACGCCAGGTGTGGTACAAAACTGGCCAGAGTCACTCAAACAGAGTTTAGCAGCCTCTGGAGTGGGTGCTAAGTGAGGAGTCTGTGGAAATGCCTTGACCGTTCCAGGGAACTTTTATTGGGCTCTGCCACACTTGGATCAGATCTTAAAGGCACAGCTGAGCTGGGAAAGTAGAAGAACACTCGTGTAGAGAGTAGATGTAGTGAACAGCAGAGGAAATGTGTCTTTGGTGACTAGATCTAAGGAGGTGTCAGTACCTGGAGCCGCCTGAGGAGCCTCTGAGGATGGAAACTCTGTGCTAAACGTTACAGGGATCCCTTGGGGATCTTGCATTAGAGTTTTGCCTTGAATTACGTGTGGCTTCTTTACCTTCCCTCCCTCTTCCTTCAGTAGTAAGAGGCAAACCCAAAAAAAGCATGCAAATAAACAATTTGGGGAAAACACTAAGCAAAACCCTACAAGATGGAGTCTAATAAGTAATCATTTAAAGATAGTGTCATTTAGTGAGACTAAACAATTTCGTGAATGAGCTACGGCACAGGTTATTGAAAGATGACAAGAATCTCAAGCTAGATTTAGAAGTTTGCTTTCTTTTAGGGTCCAGCACAATTCACAGCTGTGAGGAAGGACTGGTGAAGCATAAAGGGGCATATTCTGCATATGATTGTTTTCTTTTTCCTTTCACTTGGGCTAATCAAGCTCAGAGGTGAAACAAGAGAAGGATTTGGAAATAAACCCATGAATTGATATGGAAATTATTTGTTTGGGTACACTCTGCAATTATGTTTGAAATATGGTTTTTTATTATTATTTTTTTAATGGTTCTTTTTTTTTGTTTGTTTTTGGTTTGTTTTTTTGGTTTTTTGGGGGGTTTTTTGGTTGGTTTTTTTTTTGTTTGTTTGTTTGGTTTGGTTTGGTTTGGTTTGGTTTTTTCTTTTCTTTTTTTTTGGTGACATCTTGCAAGGAAAAGATCTGAGTACTGACTTGCACTTTTTGTTTGGTGATCCTACCCTGAATACTTACTTGAATCTGCAGTTAAAATGACATGAAACAATTGCAAATGCACAGCAATTTTAAATCCTAGATATTTACAAAAATTAGCTGATTCATGCTTAATTATATCCTCTTTTTTAATATAGGTTGGGGTTTTTTTGTGATCCAATAACTATCCTAACTGGATAGAGAAGGAAAATTCCCTGAAGCTTCTCTGTTTACTTTCCAGTATAAATGTGAAAAACATCTCTTTTAATTTGCTATGCCAAGAAAATGTTGAGAGTACTTATTCAGCAAAGGGAGTGTACCTCATTGTCTAACTGTACCTTAAACAAAAGCAGGATTGGAGTCCATTTTTTCTTAATTCAAAACTACCTGACAAGTTTAAATGTAATGCTAACTTACATTGTGAAAACTGTAGGGGTTGTAATACAGTTACCTGCAGCAAGCCAAAGTTGGGCACTTGCTTTACACCTAAACATTATACACCTTCCAATTGCTTCATTAACCTGAATGAAACATTTATAGCCTAAATAGTTCACACAGGTTCTTGGGGTCTTTGAAAAGCCTCCTGGGAGAACTTTTATGTCTTTACCTCAAGCTCTTAGCTGAGAAGACACACATGCCCCTTCAAGAAACAAAAACATTAGTTCCTTTTATTTTAAACAGCAGAAGCATACACAATTATTTTAGAAGAATATGAATCTGATTAACTGTTGTGAAGTTGAGCGATGTTGACAGTTGAGCATGGGCAAAATTGTCCATGAATTCATAATCAGGGGGAAAATGATTACAAATCTAGTGGTTCTCCAGATGATTTATAAAATATAGACTAATCTAACCCTCAGTTCCAATGAAATCACAGTCCACTTGAGATTGCTCTCACATCTTCTCATTAGAAGTACTTTTAAGAGGGAGCATTATATCAGTGATAATTGCTTGTCATTGTTCAGAAAATCCAAAGCTGCAACAACAGACCATGAACTCCTGAGTATTCTGTACTCACAACACTTGTAAGATAGTCCTGTGGGCATTTTTAAATTTGACTTCAGTTATTATTTAACTTCATCTTACATTTTGTAGGAGAGCTTGACAAAGCATATCAATAAGGACAAAAATAATTTACTATTTTTAGTCTTGTGTCTGGTTATTACTCTTCAGTGTATTTTGTGTCAGATTCATATATTACACATAGTATTTAATCACCTGTTTTGTTAATATTCATTCAGTACAAGGATTAAGATAACTCAAGTGAAACTGGCTGTTTTGCTTTGATCTTTAGAGCTCACTATCAGCAGCAATAAATGCCCTTCTACTGTATTATGTTAAAACTTAAATTTCAAGGGAACAAAAGGAAGTGAACAAAATAAAATCTGTCTTAAACCACAAGCCAGCATAAATCAATACAGGCCAGGTTCTTTGACTTGTTACCTGACAACTGATGCACAGCAGACCCAGTGGGTGCTATCTTCATCACGGCCTACATTTAGTGACATGGACAGAAAAGGATGCTCATTATTACACTTAATGGCAAAGGAATCAATGCAGCACATGCTTCATATGCGGGAAGGGTGATCTAGAGCTTAAGGCTATCCTTCCTCTTCCCAAATGTAAAGGCAGGAGTACTGCTCTATGGCCACTATAGGGAAACGCGTGTTGGGTCTGCAATATTTCACTCTAGAGCAGCAACAGATCAACTCTGGGAGCCAATGCTTCTCCATCTGTCAGAATGCCACTGGGGTGCCCCAAGGGCAGACTTAGAAGAAAACTGTTGGGGTTCAAAGGAGCGTACCTTTTTTTATACATATGGATGTTCAAATATAAGCCTTTGTTATTCTCCCATATACCTTGGTGCCATCAAAATTTGGCATCTTTCCCACAGAATATACTCACTCTATAAAATGTATAATGTCCTGTCAGAGACTATCATCATTTGCACACAAACAGAAGTGAAGGGAGAAGCATGTGAATGTAGACACAGTGAAGAATGTAAAGGCACAGCCTGTGTTTCCTACAATTGATGAGGGATTTGCATTGGATGAGTAATGCAGAAACCTGGATGCCAGGCTCTGAATACTGTATCTAAGGAAGATCTGAAATAGCAACAGACATTAACATGATCACGGTACTAGACAGGCATATTAGTTCACTGAACCTCTATCTTCATTAAATTTGTAGTTCATTACTTACACTTCTGACATGGAAGTGTGGATGTAAGCAGCCTACTTTTGCTAAGTGGTTTTGTGCATTAATTTTTGCCAGATAACTACTACTATTTTAAAATATTTATTTAAAAAGTAATCTGTGTCTTTTTCAGGCTTGTTCAAATGAGTCAGCTTAGACATTTTAGACCTACTCCCAAATTATTTCAATTGTCCGCTTATGAGTAATTAAAAGTAAGCCAGAAACTGAATTGCTTAAATTTTTAGAGAATACAAATATAGAAGGACTGATAAGGGTGTTAGTAATTTATCTGGAATTCTGTGCAACTTCCGTGTGTTTTAACGAATTGATCCTTTTCTCTTTTGATATGAGGGTCTGAGAAGATCAATGACCAAATGTGTATGTAATGATTTTACACCACATAGCAATAAAATGAGATCCAAGCTACATCCCAAGATTCTGGAAGAACACAGTG
The DNA here is from genome assembly GCF_965231275.1 of Zosterops lateralis. NCBI lineage: Eukaryota > Metazoa > Chordata > Aves > Passeriformes > Zosteropidae > Zosterops > Zosterops lateralis. The sequence goes on along the minus strand of NC_139762.1, from coordinate 48,858,121 downwards.
AATACTTTAAAGAACTTGGCTGAACATTATAGCATATGAGCTGTCTTTTAAAACAATGGTATATGAAATGTGCCTAAGGGGGTTTGTTTTGTGTTGTTCCTTATATTGCAGAAGGAAAACAAATGTCATAGAAACTGCCAGGGTTTATTTTGCAGGATTGGGACAAGAGGTACCATACAGAATTTCAGCTGTTGCAGTCCTGGAAAACTCAAGGACTGCCTTTCTGGTTTAGGGTTTGTTTCTGAGATGTTTAGGATGGAGTATATGAATTATACAGTTGACAACCCCATTTAATACTATAACATGCAGATTTCCCATTTAAATTGTCACATAAAGTTCTTCCGTTGTCTCAATGGAGACTGCAGTCTGTTTGTGCTTATGTCTCTGGATTTGTCTGATGTCAGGAAAAACAAGAAATACTCTTATTTCCTATTTATCTAAACTATTGCCTGCTGATAAAAAATCAGGGCAGAGCATGCAATACCCTGAGTTGGTTTCTTCCACTAGTTTCTTAAGAATCTTACTTGCAATTAACCATTATAAGGTTTAAAACAGTTTTTAACCCATAATACCTTGGGTTTACTTGTTTTCAACAACTTGGGAAAGTTAAAAATAATTTGGATAGACTAGGCATCGCTAATATTCATGACATATTTTAATAGCTCAGTGAGGATATCTATCAAATCAGCTCTGGTTTTACCTGTCAGACTGGTAGTTTTCTCTGCCATCTCCAAATATAAAATAAGCAAACAACCTTTTCAGAAGAGACACAGCTTTACTAAAGGTATAGGATAGGAGGTGGCAAGAACTGTGGGAGTATCAGCATGCAGAAGAGTAGGTCTCTTGTAGATAAAAAAAGCAACCACCATATGGGGAAGTTGTTTTCTTCAGTGAAAATACACTTCTACTGTTTTTCATTGTGAGAATTTGCTGATGTTGTTGCATTTACCAGATTCTCTTTGACAACCCATAGAAACAGCTCCAAGATTGATGATTTTCATCATCTAAGTCTGCTTCATTTGGCATATCATAATGAACTTCACTCCATGTGGTGCTGCTTTAGATATTCAACACAACACAAACTCAAGTCTCATGATACTTGTTGTGTTTCGCTTTAAGATATGAGGTTGTTTGAACACCATGACTCTTGCATATAATTCTTTATCTTATAATTGTTTTTTCTTTAGATTTTTGCCTTTGCATGTTTCAGCTTTTTGAGTTCATTTTTTTAAGTTTTATTCCACGCTTTAAAAGGTGAAGGGTTTTTTAGCCTGTTTTATTAAGAAAATGAGGCAGATGTTACCTATTGTCTATCTGTTCCCATCCTTCCTAGTAACTTGGGTACTTCAGTCAATTTCAACCCAATATAACAAAGAGAAGTGTGAACTTATAAAAATGTAAAGAAAATAACTTTTTGTAAACAGTAGATTTTTTTCCTTTGGTGTGAGGAACATCTTTGTAGTGACTTGACAGTTAGTTAGAGTCCAACACATACTTATGGAATCTTGGGGATTTAAATGGAGGTCTAAATCTACAAGAAGACAATTCTCATTGATTGAACCAAAATAAAATCTTCCATAATGTTTATTTCCCTTATGTTATTGATTTTTTGGGGGGGCATTGGGTGAAAGCTTAATGTGACTGCCACCACAGACCAAAAATCACTGCTGACATTTATAATGTAAATATTGATAGTAGGAGACACAAATTACTCCATGCTAGACAGAAAGTGCACATGAAGGCTGGAAATTCCATTGATGTCCCAATGGAGTTCCTGGCATTTACCATGCACCCTGTCCATGAGTTCAGTTTTATGAACCTCCAGGTCTGATGGATGCAAGTTTTCAGCAAAACAGAAGATGAATAGGAAATTGCATGAGACACAAACATGACTACAAATCCTTTGTGTGGGAAGTGAAGGAGTTGAGAGATATCCTGAAGTGGTGGCTGTCAATAGAGGTAAGGTCAGCACAGTGAAGATTTAAGGGGAATACCAAAGTTATTAAATGCTGACATAGGATAATAGTCTCCCACTGGCATATCAATGTGGAGATATTTGTGGGTAATTAATGTCAAAGCTAGGCAGAGATGCTTGTGTTTGAAGGAGATATTGATCCCCTGGCACAGTACCAGCATATAATGACTCTATTTCCCTTATACCAATTGATTGAGGCGCTATCAGTTATTTTATCTGACGGATGTTGGTGCAGTAGAGTGACAGTTGGTTGCTATAACATTATTGAGTTGCTTGATATAATATTGATGACTTCAGTTGGTTTATACTTTCTCTAGATCATAGCCAGCCATGGAGTGCCACATATAAAATATGCAACTTTTATTTTGTGAAAATTAAAGTAAAAATTGTGGGAAAAAAGAATATGTATCTGAACACTTGATGACAGGAAACACTTATGCCTCGAGAATTTGCTCATATTTGTTTCTGTTTCTATGCAAAGGAACATAAAAGATGAAATTTTACCCTTGCATTTGGTGCAATGCAGAGGAAAGTGTGGATTCCCATAGGAAAAGTGGAGTCCAGCCTAAGCTGAATCCATAGGAAATTTTCAACATAGGGTCATGGGAGTCCAACATCATTGTAAATCTGAACTGCCAAAATGATTGATGAGAACTCTTGCAAATACAACATTAAGCCTGAGCAACACTATATAAAGTAGTCTGGAAGAACTGACCTGTCAGCCACTCTCCTTGGATGGTGAGGTACAAATTGAACACTATTTAGATTTCGAAGATGTGTCCTCCTGAGTTCATCAGGAGATGGATGGGCTTTTAAGGAGATGTGAAGTGCATCAGTCCTTTTTCCATGAGAACACCTTCTGGAAATGAGATCCAGAAAGCAGATCTCCCACTTAGGTGCTTATGACAGATCCTGAATATACAGAGATTTGGGAGAGAGGAGGGGTGTTGTGGGGTCTTGTTTGTTTGTTTGTTTGTTATGTGGGGATGGGGGTGTTTGTTTGTTATTGTACAGTAGGGATACTTTTGGAAGGTTTCTAAGCCAAGTCAACCTGTAATAAACGAGGTATTCACACAACTCAAACTTATGGCTACCTTTTGGCAGATTACAACCTTCATCAGCTTTTGTGTTGTTATCTTCTCCTCAGACACAGGCTAGGTCAATCACTTACAGTGGTCAGAGACTCTCCCTGTCTTCCATCACTGAGCCTGTTGGGCTCTTTCTAATGCTCTTCCCTCCTGTGTTGTTAAAAAAACCCCAACACTACCAAAAATAAAAACCTGAAAAAAAACAGCCAACAAGCAAAAACCCCAGTTTAGGAATACTGTCATGAGTAATCTTAAGCAGATCATATCTATGTTATGTGGATCACTAAAAAGTGTGAAGTGATTTACGCTCAGGGAAATCTGCTTTGCTTCCCCCCACCCCCAAAATGATTCAAAAAGTTGGGAAAAGGTTTGTGAAAAGAAAAATTAGATCCATATTATTTTATATAAAATAGAAAAAAAAATGGAAAATTAAAAAATAAATTACCAGTTCTACTGAGCTCACAACCTGGGATGTTCTCAGAAGTTATTCTTTAACCTTCTTTCATGTGTTAGCTAAGATACTACTTACTGGACTCAGTAAGTATATAATTTCTTCCTTTTCCTGCAGACCAGATCATGGAACTTCCCATGTATCAGTTTTAGCAGAAATTTTTCCTCCATATGAATAACTGAATCCTGAATCTAAGCCTGTATAATTTCAATTGGATTGCTACCAATTAGTCCTACACACTTGAAAAAGATCTCCAAAAGTACTATAATAAATGCAGGCCTCAAAGTATATCCAACTGTTATCTGTGCAAGAGTGCTTCATCTTCTTTAGGCTTTATAAAAGACTTAATCATAACTGAATATGCAGAGGGAAAAAAGCCAGCCCATAAAGTAGTGCATTAATGCTGTTCTTCAAACACTCTTGCCAAAGACTTTCTGACACTTGTCTGTTTCAATATATGTACAATAACAAAGTTTTTATGTGAATAGTCTCTTTGACTTGCTCTTCAAATTAATTAGAAGACATTCCTATGGAAATGTTTGCAAGATATATTTTGCCTTGAGATAGATTAATGCTAGTAGAACAGGAGAAGTATTTCTCACATTTTATTTTCCTCGTTTTGTCATTAAAATAGTTTGTTTTGATGTTTCAGGTCCCTGACCACATGTGCCTACACATGCCATGTGTTGTTTCTCCTTTTTAACTGTGTCAAGCAATGCTCTACCTTTTACTGTGAATATTTCTGTTGTGCCTGCTAGTAGAGCAGTATATTTTTTTTTAATTTTTCAATCTCTTAGGCGGGAGTGTTTGAGTCATAAGAATGGCTTGTATCCAGTAAATACACAAATAACTATTTTCTAAAGTGGAGGAAGAAAGTTTAAAAAGAAAAAGCAACCAAACACACTCACACACACATACCACCTCCCTCTAACTGCTTCCTTTATCCACCCCCATTGAATTCTCACCACAAAATCTGTGCTTAGGACTCTCTTTTTGTTCCTGTTTAATCCTGTGTTTATTAGTAGTGGGCTAAGCCCAAGTACTCTTTCACATGACTTAGACAGTACTTGGGTTGCTTTAATAAAAAACCCACCCTTCCCATGTGCAGGTGCTGCTGCACTTTTGAACCAGACCAACGAGCTACCTCCTCTGTGTATGTAGGATAATGGAGTTTGACCTGCACATAACTGAGACTTTCTGGTTTGGCTGTGATAGCAACTGACTGTCACAAATGTTACCTATTACCCATTGCTGTCTTCAGGGCACTTGCCAAATTGCTGGTAGCAGTGCCCATGTGATTCAAGAGCCTCTGGGTTCTTCTGCTCTTGGCTTTTAGATGATACTCGTGGTAAAATATAATTGTTTCAATCTCTTGGAAGAGATTCCAGCCCAAGCACTGAGGCTTGGGACCAGTGTCAGGAGCCCTGCTAGGTTCCTCCTGTGGAAATAGGCACAGTGAGATCTGGTGTCTCAAGGTATTGATGGTGAGCCTAATTTGTTGTGAAAATAAGTCACTACAAATTTTCATGTTTTTACCTATGTCTTTGGTATTATAGATTAGTAGATTATTAGTAGTAATTACAATAGATTAATACTGCTGTTCTTGAGGAGTAGAGATTATCATTGAATTTTGCATACCTTCTTCAATTTCATTAATTCTCATTGAAAGGAAGCTATCATTATCTGGCACAGAGTTTGTGTTCTATGGAGACTTTGCAGTTTTAAATTGTGTGACCTGTATATCTCTTTTTTTTTTTTTGGGGGGGAGGAGATTTCTTTCCACCCTCGAACTTTGTAAGTCCTTTGAGAGCTTGGTGTCCATTTCTAGACATCCTGATAGGATGACTAGAGTCAATATTTATCTTTTGAACAATATTTGGTCATGTGCTTTTATTTGAAAATAGGAAAAATGAAAGAAAGATCATGCACAGCTATGTCTCCATCTCTCTCTGAAGGAATTCTAGCTCTTCCCAGTTAAGTCCAGGAAGGGTTTATTCCAAGATAGTGCCAGCCATTTGCTTTTGTAGTATTATGCACAGATAAAATATTATTTTTTATGTTACTTTGAAAGAAGTAAAGTTTGTTAAGGAAAGTAATTTTTTTAGGCTAATGGATACAACCTGGGGAAAAGGTTTTTAAAAACAATATGACAAGGTTTTAGCAAAAAGCTTGCTACATTTCTCTGATTGTATCAGAAATAGAAAGGAAATGCTCCCAAAGTGTGCAAGCTCTTCCTTAAGCCTGGAAGTTGGTTGTGTAGCTTTGACAAACACCAGTTGGTCTAGTGCAATTGTCCCTCTGCTCTTCCTCTGTTTGCATATCAGACATCTGACAGCTCTGTTACTGCAGGTTGGAAGATACTGCTTGGAGACATCAATAATGAGAGAGAAAGGCACACACACATACCCACACACACTCGCCTGAAGCGCTGCATCCAGCTCTGGGGTCCCAGCACAGGAAGGACATGGACCTGTTGGAGCGAGTCCAGAGGAGGCCACCAAGACAACTGGAGGGATGGTGCAACTCTTCTATAAGGAAAGGCTGAGAGAATTTGGTTCATTCATCCTGGAAAAGAGAAGGCTTCAGGGTGACCTAATTGCAGCCTTCCAGTACCTGAAGGGAACCTGCAAGAAAGATGGAGAGGAAATATTTACAAGGGGGAATGGATTAAAACTGAAAGAGAGTAGGTTTAGATTAGATATTAGGAAGAAATTTTTTACTCTGAAGGTGATGAGGCACCAGAACAGGATGCCCAGAGAAGTTGTGGATGCCTCATCCCTGAAAATGTTCAAGGCCAGGTTTGATGGGGCTCAAAGCAGCCTGATCTAATGAAATATATCCCTGCCCATGCCAGGGGGTTGGAACTAGGTGATCTTTTAGGTCCCGTCCAAACTGAACCATTATATGCTTGGATTATTTTGATGAAGCTTGAGTCTTTAATGTCCAACTCGTTAGTATCAGCAAAGTTTACCAAATTGCAAGCAACTTCTTTGCCATGAGACATGCAAAATGGGAATCAGGACTATTCATAATAAAAAATATGCTTCAAAAAATAAACTTCTCTTGTGGTATAAATAGTCCTCTTTTTTTTTTTTTTCACCAATATATCTATCATAGCTAAAATATTTCTTATTTCTCATGGAGATGTTGATGTATAATAAAATAAGAAGATTTATGACATAAGCATGCATTGGACGACTCTGCTTAGTTCTGTCATTGAATCAGGGTTAGTTTGCTTACCTCATGGCTCTTCTGAACATGTTCATATTAAGCAGGTGTTCTTTACACTCTGTCAAAAAGCAATTTTCCTTGCAATTTTCCTTTTTCGGTCTTTTTGTTGTGGGTTTTTTTTTTTTTTTTTTTTCAAATAGTGAAATTTGAGCAACCTAATTTAGTTTGTCAAGAGTTTTAGGGCAACTGGAGACCTGTAGTGCCCTCAGCAGCAATGTTGTTCAGCATGGGGAAAGTGAAGGTTGGTAGGTAGTAAACAATATATTCAGAGCACAATTAAAGAACCTGTTTTCGTGGCAGATTCAGTACTAGATGTGGCAGCACCATCATTGTGGGGTGCATGGCTGGGGTTAACATTTCCCAGCATTTATGTAATTTAGAGATTTACTAAGAAATAATGCACTAGCTTTCAAATACTGATGTTTAAGTGAAAGGTGACTATTAAGGCTCTCTGTGATGATTTAGCAGAGAGATAATCTCTTTAATAGGAAAACATCAGTCAACTATTCAGTAAGTAATTTATTTAATAAGAAGAACTATTGTGCCTTGTTTTTATCTTCCTGTTCTTTTTTCTGTCTGTGGGAGTCTAGGGTGGAGCTGACTTTTATACCACCCTTCTGGAGTTGGAGAGCTGATTTTTTTGAATAGCTGAGTGTTCCGCCTCCCATCAAGCCAAGACTGAATTGAACGATGAGTGCCCAGGACAAAGTTTTTTCTGAGATACTGGTAGAGATACCATGACAAGTGATATGTATTAAACCATCTGAACAATCACTCTCAGAGGAAGAAAGAAAGCATTAACCCTATTCTATACTCAAAGAAACGGAGTTGTGGTGCATGATTCTTATCTTAGCAAGAGAAGCTCAAATCATTTCAGTCCCAGTTCATATATTCTGCTCCACAGCTGAAAAGAAAAACTTACTGTAGGTGATGCTATTTTTGGTCAACTTCTACACTGCAGAGGAGGTGTGAGCTTTGTTGTCAAAGGTTAGAGTGTACTGTAGTGTTTGCCTGAAATTCCAGCCACTTAACTGATAACACAAAGTTAGAAAATCCTAACATACTGATGCTTTCAAAGATGATCACGTGAGACAAGTAGTTGAAAGTGGGAAAGCAGAAAAAGTAACAATGCAATATTTGTAATAGTTACGAAACTGTCAGAAATGGTGTGTGAGTGCAGGGCAGATTCCTTAGTTTGCTTTCCATTTTTGTACATTTAATAGCACACACAATTATTGTTCGTTAAGATGGCAATGTCATGATGATTGTTGAAATGTTCTGAATTGTCCCTGAGTTCCCTAATGCTTACTGTGACTGATGATGTAACACCCTCATTAGTGCAGTTTAGTTTCCAGTGAAGTATTACAAGGTTTAAATAAAAAAAGATTTCTGGCAGTGTGCAGGATTAGTAACTTATTTTACTTGAAACAGATTTTTTTTTGTGTATGCCTTATATGGTCAGTATATTTTCTTACTGTAGATTCAGTAAATCAACATTAGTCAAATTAAGGTGGGGCAAATAAATGCAGTAGTTCCATAATACCCAGGCCCAAAGGGATAGCTGACCTGGTTTAATGATAAATGCAGAAAACTACTGCAGAAGTGGAAATGAGGGGTTAGAACCGGATCACTGCAGGTAGACACAACACATATTCCCATTCACAGATTTATTGAACTGCATTTTTACACTAATCACTATTCTTTTCATGGATGAGAGGGCTTGAAACCTCTTCATTTCCAATCTAAATATATTCAGAAATAGTTTAAATCTGTAAATCTTTGTGGCAAAATTGTTCTTTACTTAAGAAAAAAATATTATTAAACTATTCTCTTTCTGTTTCTCTCCTCTCCTCCATGTGTTTATATTATTGCATCTCAGCCTTCACCATGCCAAACTAAACCAACATAGACATTTCACTCCATTTCAATACCATTCTCCACTTCATGACCATTTTAGGAGCCCTTCTTATATCTTGTGTTCGGGTGCCCAGAATTGCAGGTGTTATTCCAGCTTGTGTATTACCTGTATCGTGTTATTTTTATGCTTCACTATCCGTGCTAGAAATTCCTCACTGATTGTGTTTCAGGATTGCAGTTGCTTTTCTTGAGACTTTTGTCATAATGATGACAATAATTTTGTAATTATGATTAAAATTGTCTTTTTTTTCTACTCTTTTATTTTACAACTGATGAGTCTCAGATAAGAGCAGATTAATTATTTTGATTACTCAAAATCTTTTCAGTACTATACCGTTCTGATTTCCCTGGGCCTCAAAGTCCTTCCTTTATGACAGTCTGATCTTCTCTTATAATACCATCAGCAATGCCACCAGTTTTTGGCTCCAGCAAATTTTGTAGAGTTGCTCTTAGATTTTTGAGAGTTGCTCTTAGATTTTTGAGCCAAAGTCATTAACAAAAATCTGGAGTCTGAAACTGACTTTTGAGAAATTCTAGTGGTACTGCCCTTAGCTTGGTACCTTCCTTTTCCTTTTTTGTCATTTCCATAGGTGGTCTGCACCTCACCCACCACACTGATTCTTGTCTCAAATCCTATTTTGTCTAGATGAATTACTGATTTTCTGCCTGGCACACAGAGTTATATCAAAATATTTTTCTTAAGTCAGACACAGGAGAACTAAATCGTCTGCTGATATCATGCTGATAAAGCCCACCACATTTCACCCATGAGAAACAAGAGTTATTTTGTTAAAGATTAGATGAATCAGACTTGATCCCTTCCTGGTAAGCCTGTGCAATATTTATTCCAGTCTCTATTCACCTCAATATGTTCTTACTTACAAAATTTATTCTGAAGCTGTGCCTGCCATTGAGATCAGCCATGACAATAACTAATTTCACCTTTTCCTCCTCTCTTTGTTAAGTATAAGCCTTGTGTTTGCTTTTTTATTCCTCTTGCATGACAAAGTTATTAAAAATCTGCCTTGCTTGCAAGGCCTCCTATAGGTAAAAGAGAATGGACTTCATGAGGGGAAGGGTGTTTTATGGTGAAGGAAGTGGCATGATTTAAGAAAGAGGATATTTTATATAAATCAGATTCTCTTGCAAATTATATAGCAGTAAGTTTGGCACATAATTGGGATACCTTCATGTGAGCAGCAGTGAAAACAGATGTTTCTGTGAGACCAGAAGCCTTTATGAGGGCATCAAGGAACTGTGGCTATTTACCAGTGTGAACACAAAACTCAGGGACTCAAGTCTCAGTGTGACAGGAGCAAGGTCCTCTGCTGCCCATTCTCTGGGCCCAGGGGAGGCCAGGCACCAGGGCTACAGCACAGAAATGTGACACCCCCAGGTGGCTTTATGTCCCCAACTGTGTGTCTGAGTTGCTCCTTTTTGGGAGGTGGCAGAAATCCCTCCTCTGCTGGTGTGGGTGACCGCTGGAGCACAGCTTTGGCTGGAATGACACTTGTGCTGCCAAAACCCACTGATAGCCTGGACTCATATTTTAAAAATCTTAACTCTGCTGATTTTACTTTCAAAGAAAGGAATGAGAAGGAAAACAAGAAGGCTGTAAGTTTCGGCTTCCTCTTAAATCTACTAGAGAAAAGTGGAACCCCTTGCATCTCATTGTTCGAGGAGGTGTTGGCCTCTGAAATATAAATGGGTAATACAAGAAGAAATCAGTTGAGTCTATTTTGAAATTATTCCAGTTCAAGCTGGAACTCATCTGTTTTCTTTAGGAGTGGGATTGATGCTAATGCTATGTTTGGGATGGAGGAGAGGGAGAGGGAGAAGGAGAGGCTCTCTGACCCTGTGACAGCCAGGTACAGGTACATAGAGTGGTTTGACTGCAAGTTTTCTCCAGCAGGAGCAGAAATATTTGCAATGACCAGGTTATAGTTCTCCAGGCTCAGCAACTTGCAACTGAGGATGGGGTGTTTCCACTTTCGATTGAGTCATTCTGCTGAGCTGCCAAGAGCAATGAACTTCCTAAGTTTGTGCCAGTCCATGCTCAGGAGGTATTTCCAGATATTGAACCAGGTTAGGTTCCAGTTTAAAAATAATCCAAATACAATTCCTAAACCAAAACCTCAAAGGTTTAGAATTCAATTCAGTTCATACTCTCTGTAATTCCCTGCTGGGAAAAACTCCTGGCTGCTGAATTTTAATCTAACACAGGAAAAGTTTCTACTACTTTTTACGAGTTTAAATGGGTAGGAGTTGACACTTATTTTTCTAAAAGCATCAGTCTGGTGTTTCTTTTGCCTTAGTGATTTTGAAACCAACATATCCAACCTGTCCTTCTGGCGATGGAGAAACTTAGCTATTTCTTCAAAAATCCATTTGAAATATGAGTTATTTTTTGATGGTTGGTTTGGAAATGTTATTTCTGTAACTTGTCACAGTAGATTGGGAAACACTTTCCTTTTCCAGATGTATTCCTTCACAGTTTTTGAATTGATGCTAATAACCTGTATATGTCACAGATGGCCAGATTCAGTCAAGAAAATCGGGAAAATTCTTGCTTAGAACATGATGGTATTTTTTCCAGATGAATATATATTGTTAGTTTCTGTTATGAATGAGTTTATTTTAATAAAAGCGAGGATAGTTCACTTGCCTCATATGCAATATCTCTTGAGACATGAGTGAGATAATGCTTTGTAAAAAACCAGCCAAGCAATAATCCTAAATTTTGAGAAGTAATTTTAAATTGAAATGCAGAAACAAAGAGTGGTCTTATATACACAAGATGACTTTCATTTTCCTATCTGAAATTGCTAAGTGTCTGCAATGGGAGTAATAGAAGAGAATTTCTAAGAAGGTTAGCTCAGATCCTTTTTCAAATACAGCCAAAGTCCAACAGAGAAAATTCAGCTGAAGGGTTTTGCTTGGCTCTTTTTTGTTTGTCTGTTTGTTTGTTCTGAGAAATCATTATTTTCATCTTTCTATGTGATTCTCATGCATACAGACATATTTCTGGAGTGAGTGGTAGTACACTTCAGCAAATAAGATCCTCAAGGAAAATTAGGCAATTACTCATGGTCAGGGTGGAATAAAGTGATTGAAAAATATAAATGTATTCAGAAACCTCAAGGCATGATGTAAAAATTACTTTATTCAATTCTTGTAGTCAACAAGGACAAAACAAATAATAGATTTACAATACAAAAGAGAAAACACATGTCAAGTAACAATGACAACAGTAAAACTAGAGACTACACAAGTAATGGAACAAGCTCACAGGGAATACTATACTGTTAATAATACTTGAGACATTATACTGTAGATTCAATTTCATCCTTATTGTCCTGATTCTGATATCTTACAAAGATGTGAGCTCAGCAGTGTGTTGCCTGGGCCTCTTTCCTCTCCCAGTCTCCACTGGTATTCACTTGGTTTATACTCAAGGGCTTTTTATCTCCCAGCATCATGAGGAGACAACCTGCATTACTTCACTTAACCTGAACTAGGTGGTTCTCTAAGCTTCTTTAGAAACTATAAAGTTCAGAGTTATAATGAATTATATCTGTTAGTATACAATGCAAATGCCCTAGGATATAGGGCAGGAATTATTTTCAAAATGTTTGCACTCTTTAGAATACCTTTAAGCAAATGTCCTGTTTTTTCCAGACTAAAATGCAATGTTTTAACAGACTATTTTTTTATAGTGGTATGACTGAAATGCTGGTTTATGTTTCAGCCTATAAAGAAGAGCAATAACATAAAGTAGGGCAATATTACAGCCTAATTAAACATTTCTAAAACATAACATTTGATGACAGCAGTTCTACCTATCCAAAATTATGCTCTGTCAGCTGTAGGATCATACAACTTGGTTCATATTGGTCTATGAAGTGAAAAACTCCAGTGGAGTAACTTATGAGGTGAATGTGCCACTTTGAAAGGTATTATTTAAATAGCCTCTCTTGTTAAGACTGTGGCCTAATTAACTTGTTTTTCCATTTCCTTTTAAGAGGTCGAGCTTAACTTTTGAAGAGTGAGTGTTCACTACTGTCTTTCTAGAGGTTTATTAATGTTCACAAAGCCATTGGCATGTAGAATATTATGGTGATGATCTTGGATAAAAACACTAACAAGCACTGAGGTTCGGTGTTTCCTAAGCAGCTTGCACCCTGCCACATCACTGTTTTCTCATTTTGTGAGTAGCAATTACTCAGTTTGGTCTGTGTTAAAAAGAGTATGCTTCAGTGCTTTTATTTTTGTTCTGTCAGTCTGACTTTAGGACTCTAGCCCAGAGAGTTAAAAACATAATTTACAGATTAACACTGTTTGTAGAGGGAGAAAATAATGTAGGTGGCTGCAGTTAGATAAGTAAAGTGCAGTTTTCACTGTGAGTTAATGACCTTTGCCTCAGCCAGTCCATCTGGGTTCCAGGAAGGATTGGGAGTGGGAAGATTTGCCCACAGATTTCCCCACAGATCACCATGTTGTCACTGCCAAGCTTAGAGTTGCTGGTTGCCTGTGGCAGACCAAGAATGGAATAGAGAGTGGGCTGTAGACATGCTAAGGAGTACTCCCAGCCTGGGGCTTATTGCACAGGATTTTGCCTATGAAGAGTTGTATCCAGCGGCCAGTTTCTTCCTTCTCACATTTTATCATTTTATTTTCACAAAGGTGGCGAGCAGAAAGACATTATTTGGCAATTTAGTGCATGCACGTACAAATATGCATATTTTAAAGGAGGTACAGTTTGTGGAGATGCAGAAGGAGAGGGAGGAGAGGTGTTACTGCTAAGGTGGGATGTCCTTTGTGGGGCTCTAGCAGTGGTGGCACCACGCATATTTTCAAAGAACTCAAGGGCAGATACAAGCTGTGCATCTCCTGATTCTTCAGCAAGCAATTTAGTTTCAGCATAGCTCAGAAAAGATCTGGCATGAAAGATGAGGTGCCATTGCTCTAGGATGTGTGATACAGTGAACTCCCTCAGCTTAATCACAGACAATCTTTTTTTTTATTGATATTGATTTCATTTCCTCCTGTGTCTCTGTCTGTTACCTTGCTTGGCATTTTGAGTATATCTGGGATTGATTCAAAGCAAGTGGTTGAACTGAGTGCTTTTGTCCTGTTCCATTTTCTGTGATGGCAGAGGAGTTGGGTGAGTTTAGTTCACCTTCTAGGTAACTGGACCTTTGTTCTCACAGTTTTTACATTTTGGAAGCTGGCCTGACTGATTAGGCAGGGGCATCAGGCAGCCAGGTGTCTCATACCCCACCATGGGGGCACTGAAGGCAGCCTAACAGCCTGTCATAAAAATGCAGCAGAGCAGGCATCTCATATGCAGACACCTGTGATGGTGAGTACAGACAGTTTGTGCCAGGTCTGCATGGGTAATTCAGTTGTAACCTTTTTTCCTAATAGAAGAATACCTTGGTACCAGGAAAAAAATTATTTTCCTTCCTGACTTGACTATTGGTTTGCTGGAGTCTCTTTTTTTTTTTTTTATGTAGTTGTCCTGCTTTTGCTCACCTGGAAGACCAAATGCACCCAAAAAAAAAAAAAAAATGTTCTTTACTCTAGTTGTTTTACATAAGGACTGCACAGTTTCTTTGCTGGATAGTTTTAAAAATCTGTTTTTAATGAGGAGGTCCTTGTCCCAGAACAGGGAATGGAGGCTGCTTAGGTAGCGAGGGGGAACCTAAAAAAATCCATACACTTCCCAGGCTACTGTTTGCAGTGATGTTCCTGCAGGTTTTCATAGGCTCCCTTAAGTTTTGCTTACAGATGGAGCCTTAGCCAGCTTACTTAATGCAGAATTAATTTTCACTGACAGTTCCTTCCCTCTTGTGAATCAAAACAGCATGGTCTGTATTTCAAATGGTAACCAGAGTACATTCTGGATGAAGTATCTCACAGAGGGTCTTTGGAGAGGTATGAATTATAACCTGTAATACCATCTTTGTAACTTCCTAATAAAGAAAATGAGTAATTAGAGGTAAACGTTTGCTTTTTAGCAAGAATCCCTTCAGGAGGAGAAGCAATAAGCTGGTGCTCTCTAAACCAGCCAGAGTAAGATACAAAAAGTCAGCAATTCTGCCATGAACAGCAGTCTCTCATTGCAGAGCTTGTGGGAGGTGACATCAAGGAGATGCATAAGCAGGGGCAGAGCAAATGTCTGCTTCTTCTGCACCCAGGAACTTCTGACTCCAGCCCTCAGGGTCTGAGGTGCTGCAACAGTTATTAGAAAATGTGCCCGAATGTAGCATTTATCAATAAACTTTGCCAATGGGTATTGTAGGGTTAAAAAGGGTGGCTGCACAGTGATTGTTTTTACACTGCTCTTTATATATGCTGTGTATCTACCTCCCCCATTGCCACTGGCATTCTTCCTGATTTGTCTGGAGGTGAGATTAAGTATAGTTTCTTTGAGGGTTTAAGAGAGAAAGGGTGCAACAGGTAAAGGAACAGGGTATCGACATGGAGCAGATGTGAGGTGCTTCCCTTCACAGGTCTGAGCTTAGCTGGCCTTCTGTCAGTGCCACTACCTGTGTCTGCTGGACTTCAAGTAGAAAATCTGTGGGCCTAGAAATTGTGAGTAATGCTTTTTTGTATGGAGGTTTGATTGGTATTTTTTAAGCTTTCATGTAGCCATCATTACCCTCTGTGCTTAGCAAGATGTCAGGAACCTGACAGAGAAGCAGTGTTAACATTTGTAAGAAAGTTTTGTATAATATGTTTATTTATTAATGAACCTTCTGTAGATTTTTCTTGATATATCTACTTCCCTCTTATTCCATATGTTTGCTAGAAGTAACCATAAAGACTTCTTAGGCCTCAAGTAAATTTCTCATGTTAATCAAGTAATATTCTTGAAGGTCTTCTCCAACGCAGATAACTCTATGATTCTGTACTGTTGTTCAGGGATACTATAAATGTACCAGAGCATAATTAGAGATATGTGCTTGTGGACCTATGTCCTTTTCTTCCCAAAATAATTTTTTTTTTTTTGTATGATGAATTTAAGCCCTTGGTTTTTTTTACAATTTCCACTCTCACAGAGTTTTCTCCTAAAAGTGCATGACTAATTCATATGAAGTGCTCCCTCACTTCTGAAAATAATATTCCAATTTATCCATCAGCTTTTAAAACTACATTTTATTATTGTTATTGGTTACTGCTTTTTTTAGTACTGGAAGTAGTGAAGAAATCAAGAGGGAAGCAGAGAACTTTCCTGTTGCCCAGCAGTATGCTGTGACAGATCGCAGAGGCAGTTCAGATTTATTTATAATTGGCACCTGTTTTGTCACAAACAAAAATAGGCTGCTCTTGAACGAGATGGGGAACTCTTACCAGCATGATGATCTTTGTAATCTTTCTCATTTCCTAGTTGAATATAAGAGCCTTTTTTAAAATTCTCTTTGCACTTTGGCTTTCTGTTTGGATTTCTGAACTACAGTGTTCAGCCTTCAGGTCTGGTGTAAGCAGGTGCAATGAAATCTCTGCATTTACTGAGAGCTGCAAAGGGTCTTTATCGTTACAAAGTCACCCTGGCTGTGTGGACACCACTGGCTCCACTGGTTTCTTTCAGTTCACCATGACTACTGGATGTGGCAGCATGAGTCTCATGCCTTCTTATTGCCACCTCTGGACTGCTGGATCTGTTGGTAATGATGAGAGCAGGGCTTTATGGAGTTGTGCTGCAGTAGTCAGGGTTCTTCTTTCACCATTTTATTTGGGACAGTGGGCGAAGTGGATTTTTAAAGAGTGGCTCCTTTATTTAATGATATATGATATGGTTTTCTGACAAAGCTGCAGTCACCTTTAAAGCAAATCTGGAGAAGTTACTGAAGAACTTGGGGCTTCCTATGCCATGAACATCCTAAACCTGAAGTTTCATGGAATCCTTGTTTCTCATTGCATATTAAAATTTATTCTCAGCCTAAAGAAAGTTGCAGACCGTAGGATGCCTTTTATGTGTGCTTTTATTTCCAGTTTCCCTCTATAGCACCATTATAGATCTCACAGGTTCAGAGAAATGGTATTGCCTTATGTTCTTAGGAGTTTGAGTTGATGGGTTTTGCTGCATGCTTAGCAATTTCTTATCATTTCTATTCCAACTAAATATGTGATCAGGTAAGGTAAAATGTTGAAGCTCTCTTGTAGCCCTGTGTTGCTAGGCAATTTTGGTGGCTTTTGTTCTAATACCAGTTGAGTCTTCTAGAAAGAACTGTTCCCTAGGAAAGAAAACCACACGATTGGCAGCAATATTACTACTTCATTACTGCACTGCCACTGCCAGTGACCTTCCTTGCTTTAAATTACACTGTTTCCCTATCATGTGCCAGAAAGATAGCCAAAGGTTCAAATTATGGCCAGCAGACCACAGGGATCAACAGTTTAGAAAACTTGGCAATCACTGTATTAACGCAGTATTAGGTGCTCTTTTTCTTACATGTTCTTGTATTACTGAGAGAATTTTTGATTGCATATATAAAAACGATCGTGCCAGTAGTTATTTTTACTGTATTGCATTTTCAGGGAGAGGCAGAAATTACAGTGCTTCTCCTCCTGAGAGCTAGTGAGATTTGGTTGCTCTTTGGTCCTTCTCTTATTGGCAAATAATAATCCCAGAGGAGTCCATGCCAAGTGGAGATGATATTTCCAAGGTCCGTATGGCACGATTCACTCATGGATCTTGCTGCACTTCAGAAACTGCAGTGGCTCTTTCCACCCGCCTCCTCTCTGATGAAATATTATCATCTCCATTCTGTGAAATTCAGGAAAACAACTGAAGGGATAAATGACTCACGCTGAATTAAGCAGCAGCTCAGGAAGAGAAAGCACAGCTCTCTTTGAAAATTGGATCACATGGCTCCCAGGTACCTTTCAGACAGGGAGATGTTTTTGAACCCCTCTCTCCCTGGGACTCTGCAAACCAGTTTCCCAAGGTTCTGCATCACTGCTTCCCTTACCTCAAAATTGTTCCTATGCAACATCAGGGTGCTTTTCTTGATGAGTTTGAGGGTGCACAGGATCTGTTAATACCTCCCCTAGCACAGAGGCTGACTCCTCACCACAGGTGTCTGCCTGCCTCTCTGCATGGCAGCATTTTTGCCAAGTGACCATGATTAGATGGCTGACTGAATAACATGATTGATTTAAGCTGACTCCCCGCTTTTGAAATATTTGAGAATACAGAGCAACCTTATCACTTTTATTTATTATCTACTTAATCAGGTCTATTGGAGTTCTGTTTTGTAGAATGATTGTACATAACTGACATCTTTGAATGAAGTGCCTCATTTGTGTTTGTCTTTCATACGCGTTCCCAATTTCATGGCTCCAAGCCTTAAATTTATAGAAAAATGAGTGTTTAACTCACCTCACCTTGATCCCCCATAGTGTCATGAATGGATTTTGTAAATAATGGATTGGGTGGTTCCTAATTTCAAACATTCCCTTCATGATAGATATGGCTTTCATAGCAGTACAATCTTTTTCATCTCTTGAATTCAAGAACATCACAAAGCAGGTCAGAATGACCACATGCCATTTTAGAGACATGGTGGGGAGTGAATAGTAACAACACAGCAGTTTAGCAGAATCAGAAAGAAAGCAGACTTTTCTCAAGATCAAGGGCAGTACCTTGTTTGCAGAGTTGTCTCACTGTGTCTCTGCCTGCTGTTCTAGCTTTGGGAGCAGGGTGATCTTATCTCTGTGTTACTCCCTAGTGTTCCACAAAACAATCTAAGATAAGAAATTGTATTAATCTTTTCCTTCCCTTCCAAGTGGAAACCTCACGTAGAAGATATCTATGTGCAGTCTACTTTTTAACGTGGAGGGAAAATGTAATGAGCCCTTACAGCAATCAGCCAGTTTCTTTTGAACTGGTGGCCTTTTTTTCATACTGTTTTGGACAGTGAGGTGACACAGCAGTCTGCTGTCTGGTCTGGTGCACTGGTCCTTTCCTGGAGTCTGTCTTGCATGGAGAAATCCCTGTTGTCCATGTTCAGTTCCCCACAGCAACTTTGAAATTTAAATCTCTGCTGTACTTCAAGCGAAATACTTATTGAAACATCATCACATAATCTGTGCCCTTTCAAGACAGCCTTATGCAAATATGCAAATACCTAGCTGTTCTTGACACAGCTAAAAGAAATCAACCCTGATAATACTCTGTCTCCTGGGAAAAGAAAAGGTCTTTAGAGATGGGGTACAAAATGAAGGTACAACTCTTCTTTCTCACTTTTCCCCCGTTGTTTTCTACTAATCCACAGGGGAACAATGTAACATGTCAAATCTGTTTACTCCTCAAACAGTCTGGGATGCTTGAATGTCTTTATTGTAATTTAGAAAGCAGCTGACAGAAAAAATTGTGTTGGGTAGACACTAAAAATACACACTGTGGGAACCACAAAAACTTCCAGGTAAAAATTAGCTCTTTTTGCCAGTGGAATTTATGATGAGAAATGAACTAAGCTTCTTTCTCAAAGTTCCACCTATAGTTCAGATAGAAACTTGAGGGACTACTTGTATACTGAGAGGTGGCACATTGATCTACAGCTCCAAGAAGTGTGCCAAGAATGGAAAATCAACAAGATCTTCACCTGATTTATGTAGGCTAGACATCTGTGGCTTGCATTTTGAAGGTGATCTCTCAGAAGCATAATTAAAACTTGATGGTGAATAATCATGATGATTTGTGTCCCCATATTGCAACCATGTGGGTGTTTTTATGTGGTTGTAAATGTGGTTGGTCCCTGCTTGTGAAAATAATGGTTTGAAAGTACTGGGCTTAAAGGCCAGAATTTTGCACACAGCTCTTATGCAGAAGGTGTCCAAATTTTTCCAAGACTAGAGCTCTGTTTCAGTTTAGAACTAGTCAAATTGCAAGTTAGTGAAAAAATAAATTCAAGAAGTTTTGAATTATTTAAACCGGGCAGCCTCTAAATCTACTCACTCAGTGATCTGATATTAGAAATGCTGACTTGGGGTTGGAGAGTGGGCAAAGACAGCAGTTTGTAACTTAGTCTTACCTTGGTCACCACAATAGCAACCGCAGCATCACCTTTTCCTTCATCCTCAACTCACCTGTCAAAAGGAAAAAGGAAGTATTGGGACAAGGGTTATCCTTCATTAGATATTTAAACACTCTGAGCAGATTTAACTAGAGCTGCAACCTTTAGATTTTTCCATTGAATTCTATGATTTTATATTAGTGTGGATAGAATTTTCAAGGCATACAAAAGGCTACTGCTGAAACAGACTGGATTTCTTTTTTCTCTGTTATCTGGATGATTGTGGGAATTTTGAAGGAGCTGTTTCTCACTGGGTTTCGAATTATTCCTAGGATTTGATTTGTGCTTTAAGATATTCATCCTGCCTTCTAACAGGCCCAACTTTCACCATTTATGTCAGCAACAGTGATTTTTACTCTTTCATTTTGCAACTGAAAGGCATAAAACACCATCCATTGCCTACTTTAAAAATAAGGTGGGGAGAGGTGGCCTCTCTAATTCTGCATTCAGAACAGCCCACATAGTAGATACAGTGTGAGGCTGATTATCATAAGGAGCCTGAGTTAGAACCAATGATCAATTTTCTGAGAATCCCTAGCCTTTCTATTAATTTTGATTTATTGATTTTTATGAGCAGGAGCAGTGAGAAGCTCAGGCTTTGAGGAGGATCAGAAAGGCCAGTGCGTGTCGAGGGTTATTGCCTTGTTTCGTGCTGTGATTTATACAGTGAAGGTACTGGCTGCATTCTTCTGCTTGGTATTATTTTATTTCTACTCATCATTATAGTATTTCATGACTTAAAGACAAGTGCCCTCTGTTCTGTTGTGTCTCTGACATTATTACAGGCTGAAGGGTCTGATTATTGGAAGCGCTGAGCCCTTGCAGCTCCAGTGGAATGAATGGAAGCTGCAGGTGCTCTGAAAAGCATGCCTGAGGCATTTTGTTCTTTGGAGGGGATTGAGTTGTTTCTCATAAATATAAGTCTCTGCTTTGACTAATTCCCCCTTGACTGCAAATCCTTTGAAGTAAATGGAGTTTACTTGATTAGAATTAAACCTGTGCTCCTAATTTAACTCCCATCCTTTCCATGTAGATGAAGAATTGATTAGATCTTAGTAAATCTGATGTTAAAATTAGGCTTCAAATTTACGAATTAGCTCCAGAGTTTTGCTTTCTAATTGGAATACTGCATGCTGGGAAAGATCAGAAACCTTTCAGAAACCTTTTTTTTTTTTTTTTTTTTTTTTTTTTTTTTTTTTTTTTTTGTGGGTTCAGGTGTTTCTAAACACAGTTCATGTTCCTGCAGCAGAGCTGATGGTGTAGCAGAGGTAACTAAACACACTGAAAGGAGAGTTTTGTGCCTAGAAGAGGGACCAAGACCAAATGTCTTCAGCTGGTGCAGAGTCAGTCTGCCTGAGTCATTCACATCCTCCTGCACAGAGTCTTAATTCTAATTTGTCCAGTTCCAGTGAGAGAAAGTGGATGTCAGACAGCGATTCAGCCTCAGGAAAATGTGATTTATCCCAGTGCTTTATAATTCAGTTGTTCTTGCACAGGAGGAGGTTTGCCTAAGTAGTGGCTGTTTGATCCTGAAGTAAGGAAAGGTGCTGCTGTTAAAGCATATGAGTGACTGCTGGAAAAGTTCAAAGGAGAATTCATGAAGGGTGGGGGGAAAGCTGAAGCTGAGAGGTTTGGGGACTAGGTATATAAAGAAAGCTTATTCAGCTTGACTTTTTTTCTTTGCCTTTTTAAGAACACAGATATGCAAACTACTGATGTAGTCCTGCAAGTCATGGCAGAGTTTAAAGATTCTTTTCAGTCCTTGGCTAAAGGCCCTTCTCTAGTCAGGTTGCTCAGATGTGCCCTGAGGTCAGCACTGCTTCAGTCCTTAGTTTTTGAAAATTCATTCTTTGCTCAAGGAGAATCGCAGCACACTCCTGCATTTCCATTTTGGGATCACCACTACAGTGTTCCTTCATTTTTTTACTTCCTTAAAGCCAGTATTTGATCAAAAATAAGGAAGTTTGGGGATTGTTTTTTGGTTTTGTTTGGTTGGTTTTTATTATGTTTGTCTCAGAAAAGGGATAGATTATAGAAGATCCATTGCTTTTGATTCTGGTTGTTTTCAAATAACAAATTTAATCAGTTATATTCTCGTCTCTAGATCTGTCAACATTTTTCTTGTTACCTCTGTACAATATGGTAGATCATCTGCCATGTCAGTAGAGCTTCACATTTCAGTGTGTACATTAATCTAATCCTGTTTTGTGAGTGATGGGCCCTGGTGTTTGGTTCTCAGCAGGCAAGATGGACCTTGCTGTTATAGCAGTGGGGAAGGCTCTTGTTTTGATGAGGAGAACTGTGTTTTTTCCCTTTGTCTCTCTGTCCCAGATTAAGCAATAAAACTTGGCACAAACAAAAAATGTTGAGACAATATTCAGGCAAACAGGTAGTTGCTTCCTCTTCTTGCTGTTGGTCCCCTAAAGACAAGGGCCTATATTGTGTTTTGTTGTCTTTAAGACTGTAGACCAAGGCTGGCTTTTCACAATAGTGTTTTGACATCTTTTGCTCCAAGAACTGGGATTTCACTCAAACACACTACTTTCTCAATTTCATGGGTGATTGTATTTTACATTTATTTTTTAAGCTCCTGCCTGTACATGTTTTATTCCACCCCCCCTTGTTTTTCTGTTTTTAGCCAGTGAGACCTGCAACGATTTCCATCCCATGTTCTTCACCCATGACAGATCGTTTGAGGAGTTCTTCTGTATCTGCATTCAGCTTTTGAACAAGACATGGAAGGAAATGAGGGCAACTTCAGAAGACTTTAACAAGGCAAGAAAAAGGGTGGGGTGGGAATAACTGGGCAGAATGGTGAAACACGACAATATATTCATCCCTAGAGGCACAGGGATTTACTAATTCCCATTCTGCTGAAGGTCTAGAGATTTATCTCTTTAGACGCTTTGCACATTGCAATGCCAGCATTTAGAAAGTGGTGGATAAAGGATGGAAGATGTAAGGAGATTCATAGACCTTTTTCAGTCATTTTGCACTGCAGACTACGAGACTAAAATCCTGGCTTGAGGGGAAATTCTGCCTTTTTATGTTAGTAATATTATGCTGAAGTGCTGCAGCCTCCAAGGTTGTAAATAATGCAGAGAGAGTACTGCAGTGATAATTCTGTGCATCCTTTTCATTTCATGTGAGCACTAAAGTGATAAAATATTCAAGAGTGGACACAATCATGACAGAATGCTGTGCAGTTTAGCCTGCTCAAACAAAAACAAAATCAAAAAACCCCCAAACCAACCAATGAACCAAAAAACCCAAACCAACCAATGAAAAAAAACCAACCCAAACCCCACAAACAAACAAAACCTGAAAACCAGTGAAATAAAAATTCAACCAAAAAGCTCCTCAATAAGAATTCTGGAAGCTTCAGCCAATCTCCTGACCCTCAAAAAAGCAATAAAGAACAGGTCTGTCTTAGTGGTCCCTAGACATCCAATTTTTACCCAATTAGCCATGAGGATGAACAGTATCTCTGGCATTTTCTAAGAATGACAAATTCATGCTTGTGGTCAGCTGTCATTCCTATCTTTGTTGGGATCCTTTTTCTGGATCTTGAGGCTCTCCCTGGGAGATGTTGGTTATAGAATGCTGGTTGGGAATGAAAAGTGAGACTGCTGCTCTGTCGACAAGTGCCTTATAAGTGCTCTGAAGTCACCAGGCTCAAATGTTATGATAGAGCCAATAGGAATGAGCATACCTGATTTCTAATTGGAACTGTCTATTACTGAAGTGGTCCCAATGTCCGTTTTCTACTTCAGAGTGAAGGTGAATTTTTAGGTCACAGTGAGGAATAACCTTTTTTGAGTTCTTCAGGCCAGTTAGTTGGCAGCAGTACCAGAGCCCTGGCTAAAGAGAGAAAGGAAGTCCAATATGCACACTGTCATAGCCAGATGGCCTGGAGCCTTGTTGTTACGTGGAATTTCTGACATGCTTCTCCTGCCTCGTGACCCAAGAAACACAGAAGGAGCAATAGCCAGATAATTCACTGAACATTATTTGGTTGCTAAAATCAAGGGCTTAAAAAGCAACTTTATAAAGCCTAGTTTTTAATATGTGGTTGTTTTAAATAAATGTATTAACAGCTGCCTATTACTTACAGACCTTCTATCTCAGTAGAAGAAGGATTTGTCTGCATAATTTCCCACAACTTGAGTTGAAATATTATTAACAATCCTAGGGAATTCAGATAAAGGATGGTTCCATTTCTGGCACCAGCCCAAGTCACTCTACAAGGAAAACAAAGACATTTACTTTGCAGTGTTAGGCATTGTTGTGGAGGTTCATAGGGAGATTAGGGAGTTTTTTCTCTGATATGACTAGTTTGCTGTTTGTGTTTTCTGTTGCTGATAGTCCTGCAAATTAACCTATCAGTTCTATCAGGTTCAGTAACATTGGCACTGTGTCTTATTGCATGTGTCATTGAAGACATGGGCAATTCTTAACTCAGTGGGGCAAACCTGAAATATTTGCCATTGGGATACCAGGGTTTGTATCTGGTCGTGGCACTGTGTTACATGATCCTGAACCCAGCATCTCTGCCTGCAGAAATCACTCTTGATTTTGTAACTGTTTCTGTAAAGGGCAGGGAATGCTAAGCTCTTGCGTCTCTCATTTCTAACACTTCTCTAATTATGTTTTGCTTATCTAAGTCCTTTCTTGGAGTCATAAGGAGATTTTTGTGCTCTTATCCCCTTCAAATGACATATAGTGGTGATGTGAATTACTCAGCTGGTAAACATCTGAAGGGATCTGTGAGTGAAGCAAACTGTGTTGCTGTGTGGGCTCATGAAGCACTTGAGGGTTTGTGGGGGCTGATATGTTATATGGTGGTACCCAAGGTTTACCCAAGGTTGGTAGGTGACAGCTGCCAGTGCAGCCTGTGGCTTTACCAAACTAAACACCACCATTTTTCATCCTTACCTGGCAAGAGGCTTTGGTGATCACAGCATGTTAATATTCTGTCTGCATCTTCCCTGAGTCCTAAGGGTACCCAATTCTATGGAGTCACTTTTGAAAACTTGGCAGGCAAGGGCCACGTGGGCCCAGGGAGCATTCAGCCCATCCCTGCAGAAGTGAATGGGAAGACAGCAGACCTCACAAGATGCAGTAATTTACTTGTGTGGAAAAAAAAAATAAAATCTTCCATCTTCTCTTTGTGTTACTATTTTTCAGTTTCAACAACTTGATTGTCATGGTAGTGTATGAAACACAACTTTGTTATGGTTTACTATCCCCCTGCCTGCTGGGATCATTTGTTTTATTCCTTTCTCCATCCCTTCCTTCCTTAAAACCTCCAAAACAAAATTGGAGGCTCTCAGTATATTGATTGGTAACTCTTGAGATCTGGAAATTCTGCTAGAAAATCTAGACTGCTTGCTTTGATGTTTAATCCTAATTGAAGGAAAGGAGCTTTTTATTTTATTTTCAAACTTTTGATTAATCACAGTAGCTTGTACATTGGGGGTCTGTAGGAGGTCTGTTTGCACATACAGAGAATTATTTCCTCCTCTCTTGAACTGGGAAATGACAGGCACTAAAAGAGGCGAGGTGATTGAATTTCCCCTCAGGTTTCAGTGCCTGCTCTCAAGGGTTCTTTAAGCCACATATTAAGATTTCTTTTTGATGACAAAATGGCATACTGTGTCATCATGGTTCTTCAATTTATGTTGTGGAGATTCTACACAGGTTTGTTCATTTTAAAGTTTCAAAAATAATTAAACCAGCACTTTGCTCATGGTTGGAAGAGTTTTATGGTAATTTAGTGAAACATTTATGATCTCATGCTTTTTCCAATTCTCATTCATTAAAAGAGACATGTTTTGTCAACTCTTGCATGAAAAAAGTCCTTTAATGTCTTTGGTGATAGTATGGCACTGTCAGACCTAAAACCTTTTTTTCAGTCTCTCTATATACTAGTAGACATCTGAATAGAATAATTCAGACAGGCAGCTAAGCTTATATTATGCCTTTGTAACATTTTAAGACATGCATAATTCATGTTTTGTGAGTTTCCTAGAGAAATTAAGATGCAGTTGTATAGATAGACGTGCAAGTAGCAACAATTCCATTTGAAGCCTTTTTGTTTTTATTTGAGCCTACAGATGATCAAAGGACACTTTACAAGTTTCCCCAAAGTCATTTGTGAGCAGAGAGCGTGGTTTATGGCTTTGAAAATATATTCTAGTCTCCAAGCTTTACATACTTCTACATGTTTTATTAAAGCAGAAGAAAGCATTGTGTATTGATTTTTGGAGTCAGTGCTGACTGTAAGAAAGCTGGCCTGAGTTATCTCACATCCAGCATCTAGAAACCTTCATCAGCAGCCTGCCCATTTAAATAGGTGTCCATCAGTCAGATTTCCATCATGTAGGAACAACCTACACTCTGTTCAGGGTAATCAGCTTCTGCTGCCATGCAGACTGAGACATACTTAAATTGGTTTGGGGTTTATTGTTTATTTTTAATACGATGGTAGGTGAAATTCAAAGTACCCACCTGTGAGTAAAATTCCTCCCATGGGGCCAAATGAAAGCATACTCCCAAAGGAAAATTTTTTGTTGATCCCCACTAGATGTACTTTAGTAAATGCACCTGGATTGCCTTATGTGGATTTATATTGTGATTGCTATCTCTTTAATGATCATCTCATAAAGTAGACATATTGTTTCTTGGCATACAAGGAGACAGCAAGTAGGACATTGTATAAGGGACAAGATTATCCTCTTAACTCTGGTTTCCAGAGATTTCAGTCAGCTGCTTTTAGTGAGTTTGAAGTTCACATTCTAATAGGGGGAAGGGTGAGCAAATGGATTATTTTAATTGCAGCCATAGCTTGTCTTATTGAACCTGCAGAACAGAGTGAGCAATTTGCTAATTCTGTACCTAGTGTTGTACCATCTTAAAGAAAGCAGATTAAGAATAAATATAACTGTTTCCAGTCCCAGTGGAAAGATAAAGACAAAATTTTTTTACTTGCCTAGCAGAGTGTCAAAGCTGCATTTCTAGAGAATGGGCACAATGTAGCTGCTTTTATTAGTGTATTATGGTTGTAGTTGTTGGGCTTTAGGTGACCAAAAATGACTACTTATAACAAGATGCAGATTATCATCGCAATGTGGCTAAAGTTAAATAGGAGAAGCCAAAACTGAAAAACTGTAAGTACTGTGATATAAGGTTCTTGAAAACAAAATCCACTGCATTCGGTAGAACTACAGGTCTAAGGAATAGGAAAGTGGGACAAGGTTGGCTAATGATGCTGCCAATGCATTTTTCTTATTACTTAGAGATTTAGTTAATTTGCCCTCTGGACATATGCTTGAGATCATCACAGTATAAAACATGAGCTTTTAAATATTTTATGAAAAAGTATTTTGTAATAAGAATATGTATTAATATTATATAATATAGACGAAGAAGAAAATATTTTGTAATAAGAAAAATATTCTCAGAAACCTCAAAAAACTGGTTTCAGCATTCAGCTAGTTCCATTTCACAGTGGCAAACCTGGTGAGGAACTGCCCTTGTGGTATCTGGCTATTTCAGGGACTCACCAAGCTGCAGCACCAAATCCCCCTGCAGCAGGGGGGTCTGCTCAGCAAGATGATAAAACACGTCACTGACAGGCATGCACATAATAAACTGCCTTTGTGGTGATCAGAAGAGTAGACATTGTTCACAGCGGCAACAGATGCAAACAATAAATGCCCTACGTGAGTTCTGTAATTAAATAGCAAAGCAAACACAGAGGCATTTGATAACCACAAAAGATGTTTATGGCTCATGCTCAGACTCTGCGAACATTTTTCCTTGCTCACTGACAAGATAACAGAAAAGGTAACCAAGCGTAACATAAAAATGAAAAATACCATTTCCTTCCTCAGTGGAGGTTTGGAAATGCCATGCCATAGGTTTTTCATCTTCTCCAGTGTTGTCATGTCTTCGGCAGCTGTAGGGATGAATAATTGTGGAAGGCTGAGTTCAAAATATGACTAAGTGTTCAAAGACAGGCTCTTAAGAAGCAAACTTTTGTGAGCAGTGGTTTGTGTGAAAACCTGTGTGGTGGGCCAAACCCACCATCAGATAATGTGTTACCCAGGAGGAAGCAAAGGCCTATGGGGTCATTTTGAAAGGTCAGAGTAGCAACGTGGCAGAGGAGCTGTCACCAAATTTACTGAGTCCACTGCAAACTGGGGAGACTCGAGGAGCAGACTCTGCAGAGATCCTGTCCAAAATGCCTCCCTGGCTGCAACCCTGTTGTCCTAATGCTAGTCCTTGCCATGGCAGCTCTGGGCCTGACCTGGAATTGACAGGACTTTGCCTCACTCCTGTGATAGCAGCAGGTCCCCAGCATGCTCAAGTGATCCCCTCTAGTGGCACTAACAATATTCTGCACTTTTCTGCTCCTTGCAGGCTTGGCCAAGACCTGATAAACCACACTTTACAGGAAGGAGGCAAAGGCACCCAGAGCTGAAGTGCTTTGGCAGTGAAGCAGCTGCAGGGTCAAAATTAGAACCAGGATGTCTGGCCACTCACTCCAGCCTCCTCCATTCCCCTGCCACAGATGCAGTAGCAGCCCTAGCCCCAAAGGGGTGCTTTCCTCTCTCTGTGCCTCTCTTTCCCCCCACTCAGCTGCACAGGGAGGCTTGGAGAAGGATGGCAAATGGTAGCTTCAGAAAAATGAAAGAAGCATTACCTCAAACAAGAGAAAAAATAATTCAGACAAAGTTGAAAGTAAAATCCTTTGGTCAGTCTTTACACCTGTTTGCCACTTCTTTTTGAATTCAATGCAAGAAGAAAGAAAAGGAATGATAAATAGCTCTTCACAGATGTCCTCCAAAGCATTATTGTTTTCTTATGAGTCTGAAGCAGATGAATTTAACTTCTTTTGGGAGAAGCTTTGGAAGGCTTTTCTGTTTGCATTTTACTGTTGGGAAATGTCGGAATGATTGCACCTCTCTGTTAGCTTTATTGCACCTTCCCTTGAGAACGCTTTGTTTGTATCAGTCAGGGATATTGCAAATAAATTATTCTCACACAAAATGAATTTACTATTCCCCAGGCTGGGGCAGATTAGCACAAATTAAATCCCACATTTTCACACCTGAGGCCAATAGCACTTTATTAACTTTTATTGGAAACAGATAATTGCTATAAATATGTTCTATCATTAATTGTGTAATGCACAAATCTATAAAAAATTTGTGGCAATTAACATTTTGCAAGTCTGCTGCATAGATTACAGAGAAAATGAGACTTTTTAATTGAAGAAATTACTCCTTTCAAATACAATAGGAATTTTTTAGAAAGCATAATTTGGGTGCAGAAAAATTGTCAGGTCTATTCCATTAACAACCTCTTTCTTGAGAATGGTCTTTTTTGAGCAGTGCAATTGGATGTGATGCAGAGAGAGCCTGTTTAAGAGCTTTCCCTAGCATTTGGTCAATGTTTCCTCTATGCTTTTTGTGACCTGGATATTCCAAATGTATGCCTTCATCAGCTGCTCATTTAGGAACGGCTCTGTTTAGTCTTCTCCATCTCTGTGCATTTATCTCCACCTGTCAGATACCCAAATGTGTCCCATAGCACTCATCTGCTGCTCCTGGCTGCAGGAACCTGAGAAGGGATGTTTAAGATGCTGAAGAGGCATCTTTCCATTTACTGAGGCATCAGTCTGTAAAAATCAGATTTGTGTATTCATATCCCAAAAAATCAGGCCTGTCAAGCTCGAAAGAGCTGAACAACAGTATCAAATTTTTAAATCTTGATGTTTGCTTCCTTTTGAAAAATTTTCTGTCTGAACTAGCATTGTCAAGAATGCAAATACATTTTAAAAAATTAATTTGTGAAAATTAAGTACTTAGGCTGCATAATGAAGGAGTCTAATTTGCCCTTTTCTGCACTTTGTAGCACATGAACTATTTTTCTAGTTCAAGACTTTCTTCATTTAACATAGTATCTTTACTATTTTCTGTCTTTGCCACAAGGCTTTGGAAGTCTTTAGTAGCAGGGTCATATCTAGTTACAGATGAACAATCCTTCTCCAGTGATCACATGCACAGTGATTTCATGGAAGGCATAGCCTTAAAAGGAAAAGCATTTTCAAGCTTGATTTCTGCCCATTTATATGCTAGGATGAGTGCACCAACAAAGAGATGGATTCTTCAAGCCAAAAATCAAGGAAAAGAAAGGATGTCTCAACAAAACATCTGTTATTTAATGCAAGAAAAGAGTATTTTCGTGTAATCCATTCCTTGACTAGCAGCTTGTCTTGTCCTTTCCCTAGTGATGAAAGGCTGTGTTGGTTTCAGCAGTGGAATCTCTTATTTGTGGAAAACCTAGCCATCATTGGCAGAGGGGATTTTATCCTCCAGATTTCTAGTGAAGTCTGTGTGTTACTGTAGAACACATACAGGTCTGTGTAACACCCCAGAGATGATAATTTTTAAAGCTGCTGGTACTTTGTACTTTCAAAGCACTCCTCATTTTCATCTCAGTGGGTGCTGATCAAACCAATAAACTTTCTCAGGCTTCAAAAAGATGATTGAGTGGGAAACCTGATAACCAGAGGAGAAACACTGAGTGTAGGTTATCTGTGCTAACCGCTCCTTTTCTACTCCACAGAAACCTTTTGCACTGGAAAAAAATGACTCAGTTGCATGTAGAGTGTGTTAGTCATGAAGGGAAATGATATAACCTAACTGGAACTGTCATCAAAACAGCGTATTTTGTGATATTGCCCCTGTCATTCCTGTCTAAAAGTGTGGATAATAATCAGATCCCAGGAACCACTCTTGTCTCTGTATTTTTATTTATTCTTTCTAGGATATGTTTTTGTAGTACAGTTAAATCAGAGGTGCATGGCATATGGCTTTTTGCTGCATGAATTGCTGCTGATGTGAATGTCAGTGGGCATATAATACCAGATTTTCACTTTGTGAATCACAATGCATGGAATTCAGTCTGAGAGCTCCCCAGACTATAGACCTTATTATAGGCAAATAAAAAAGGGAAGGAAGCAGGGAGAGGTGATGTCTCAGATATTTTGTTTCAGTTGAAATGAGGTTATCGTGATGAATGATGCAGCTGACAATGAGATTTTTATAACCTCTCTTGGAGCAGCAGAAGAGCTTGTATTATTGTTGGTTTGCTTTAAGTAATTGTAATCTAAATAGCACCATGGTTGAAAAGAGCAGCAGAAATCTTTCATATGTATCTGGTAAGCAAAGCCAGGACGCTTATTTGTTTTTGTCTCATCTGTCCTTATACAAATGTCCTTCATTGTTTGCAGCTTACATCTCGCGTATTGTCTTGATTGAATATGTCAGTCACCATTAAAGAGGCGTTTGCCAGTCAGTGGCTGCTGATGCCTGTCTCTATTTTTAGCACATGAGGTAACTGGCCAGCATCTGACGAGCTGATCCTGTTACCCAGTGCACCAGTGTAAATTAAGGTTGGCTGTGAGAGAGGCAGATGGGAGGGAGGGCTGCTGGAAGGCAGGAGGAGAGGAGAGGAGAGGAGAGGAGAGGAGAGGAGAGGAGAGGAGAGGAGAGGAGAGGAGAGGAGAGGAGAGGAGAGGAGAGGAGAGGAGAGGAGAGGAGAGGAGAGGAGAGGAGACGATGGTGTGTGGGGGCAGATGGGCTCTCTCCTCCTCTCCTTGACCCACATCAGCTATCTCAATCCCTGTCCACACCATGCACACTGGGCCAACACAGGTGCTTGCCTCTGCTGGCTCTCTGTTGGTTACCTTTATTAGGTGGTCACAGGTTAAACTGGGCTTTGGTGTGCTAATGTGAACTGTCCTCAAGTTCCCAGACACTAAATGAGAGAGAAAACAGAGGTGAGGGGTTTAGCATGTACTTTCTGCAGGAAGTGTTAGGTTTTGCCCCACTGAGTATTTGGCCTTGAGACCACAGCAGAGGCAGAGTTGTTATTTGGGATGGTAGTGAAGCTCTAGACATGTGAACTTGGGTTTTACCACATTTCCACTGAGAGCAAAATAGCTTAGTGCAGGATGGAAGGTGTATGTGCCTCTGAAAGTGGTAAGGCTCTTTTTTCTTTGCCCTTTCCCCTCTTTACTGTGGATTTGAATAATATGCAAAAAATCTTGTGGATTTATTAATGACTAAAATGTAATTTATTGGGAGGTTCCATCCCAGTATCTCAAGTTTCCTTTATATGTTGGTCATGGTAAGCAGAGAAGCAAGGTCTCCAGTAATACATATGAAAGCTTAGGAATATGGTCTTAAGTACTGAGCACAGGAATGGAGACAGATTGGATACTATGAAGTATATTGACCCAAACAACATGGAGAGGTGAAGGGACAAATGTCAGGATCTTTGACAAACACATTTGTGTAAATGATTAAAGATCTTGATATGTCAGCTGAAGATATTTGTGCCATGGTCATGAAACTGAAATGCTCAAGAACCAATCCTTGCATTCACAATGTCAAGTCTACTTCTAAAAGACTTCTGTGAAAATATCTGAAGAAATAGCTTCCACACAGGGTTTGAATTTTATGGTAATTTTTTTTCTCTTAAGACTTGTCTTCAGATTTCGACCATCAGTTTTCTGTCTTGGAGAAACTGGCTGATCTTTGTTGTGTTGCTGATAAGAGAACCCCAGGAGCAAGAGCTTAAAAATTACAGATCTATCCATTTTGCTTGAATAGTACATGCTGCCTAGAACTTTTTGTTGTACTTAACCAAGAGCCCAAAGAAAACCACAGAGCTCATCATATCATTGTCACGTTGTCAGCCTCCTCAGAAGCAATTGACCAGCCCTTCACAGTGAAAATAACATCTCTAAAGTCACCAAGTGGAAAAATGAAACATCCTTGTTTTTGTAAAATCAGATGTGTGAGATAAGGAATGTAATCTCATAGCTGTCAAGATTTTAAGATTCCTTCCAAGAACTCATTTTTATGTAAGCTAGGGTTCTGGAAATTGCTAAAGGACTGTTTCCTTCCCTAGGGATCTGGAAGTTATTAAAGGGCTGCTTTCTTCCAGTGATTTTCTTTTTTAATCTGATTGTCATATAACTGGTACTACTTCTTCATTTTAAGGCCTATATGTGATTTCTTTTTTTTTTTTTTTTTTTTTTTTTTTTTTTTTTTTTTACGAGTTAGTGACTGGATGTAGCAATCTTACTGAATTTCTCTGTTTTAAGTGAAGTTTCCTTTAGCTTCTCTTGGTGTTCAGTACTCCAATCTCCAACAAGATTTATTCCCCCAGACTTTCTTTCTGCCTGTCCTTTTCCCTTGGAACAATGGCATGGCTCATAGTACTTCCACCTGCCCTAAGGAGGGTGTTAATGGCTTTTCTCACTTTCTAGCTGAGGACACCTGCTGACTACTTTGGGCAGCCACATCTGTCAAGACATCAGGAAAGACTCTTTCACAGGTCATAGAATATTGGAAACCAGTTTTGGGAGCCAGGATGGGTGTTACTGGCAGCTACGTATTTTCACCACTGGTAGAAATTTTGAAGGCCACTGTTAAAATTGTGAAGTCAAAATTACATGTGCACATGTGTTTCTTATTCCTAGAAATTTATCCATGTGGACAAAAAAGTCTTACCTCAGAAGAAGTGGTATAAATACAACATTTTAATATGGTGGAGAACAGGATATTCCTTTCTCTAGCCTAATTCTGCACACAGTGGACTTCAAAGTTTAATTTACTTAGAGAAAAGAACTGTCTCCACCAATATGGATGAACTTCAGGTAAAAGGTACTGTATATGTGCAGCTTGAAAATGGTTTCAGTTATATACATGGCCTAAATGGCCCTTTGCTGTTTAAAATCTTTCAAGTTACCAGGCAAAGTCTTTAAACTGGTGGTTCTACTTGAGGAAAAAAGAAAGAAAATGTCTCCATAAAACTTATTTACCTTTGCATGGGTTAAGGGTGTTTTATTGCCTTGTTGATTTTAAGCTCCAAAGTACAGGATGTTTCATAGCTGCTCAATTTGCCTTAGTTATTATAATTTGCAAGAGTTTGATGATTCTAATTTCCTTCTCTACGCTTCTTGATTTTAGTACTAGAGTAACACTTCAGTATCTTGTATTGATTTTTATGATGGCCGGGTTTTTGACATTAATTTCTCCAGATATTTTCTTTGATGCTAAAAGCTGAGGATGGGTGAGTGGCAAAGCAAATTGAGGACTCAGAAAGGCTAATTTCATGTTTTACAAATATCATTGTAGGTGCTTGATTGTAGGATGGTCTCTGGGCTGATGAGTACCATGAATCACCAGTGCACCCTTGTGTGGTGTGGACTAACTGCGCACTGCATGAGCTAAAGCACAGCTAGCGTGGCAGAGGAAGGGATTATTTCCACCACCTTGGCCTTTATGAGGCATCAGCTGGAAGGCTGTGTCCAGTTTTGTGCCCTAGAAATGGGGAGAAACTGATGAGATGGATCTAGTTCAGCAAAAGGCTATCAGGATGGAGCATGTGGTGTTCAAAGGGAATGTGAAGGAACTGGATTTGTTTATCCTGGAAAAGGCTGGATCCAGAGAGGATCCAATTGTACCTTCTGCCATTGTTTGAATAAGGATGAGGAGAAGATGCACACCCTTCTCAGAAGTACAGAGAGAAAGAAGAAAATTAAGGGAAATCATGGAAATGAAGGAAATTAAGGTAACTGATAGCATGGAAGGATAAAATATCCCCAACCACTGATATGCAGCTCTTAAACCAGTTGCATAGAGAGATTATAAAATGTTTATCCTTGGAGAAAAACAAAACTTGCCCAGAGTGGCCCTGAGGAACCTGACTTAAGTATGAAATTACCCTTGAAATGCAGAACTGGATGCCTACAACTGTCTAGCAACCTGAATTATTCTGTAGTTTTATGGGTAAAAACTACTTTTTCATGCAATAGGATATCTTTTTCAAATAGGAAGAAACAGTAATTCGTATCATTAATCATCGTTGAAACAAACTCAGATGAAGTGTCAGCCAAACTCATAAATTTTTGCTAATGTTAAATAAAGTGTAAAAGATCCTTGTGATGGATTCCATAGCCACTTTAAGAAGTCAGGCTTTCCCCATTAACTGTGGTGATCCCTTTAAAGCAGTTTTAACTTGTCTTAGCTCTGACTGATGAACTGTTACTATTCAGGGGCATTCAAGCCCCTTTAGAAATGTGAAGTTGAAAGCATTTATTCCAAATTTTCTTGCCAACATTTACAAAAGTATATTTCACAGGATGTTTACCACTGACTATACTACAGCATAGCTGACATGGTAACTTCTCTAACCACAGTAACTCATTAGGTCATACTTAATACTTAATACCTAATACTTAATACCTTACTCATACCTAATACTTAAAGCAGGCCACGTGTGCAGAAGTTGTAGAGCCATGTTTGACTACTAGTGGATTGGTTCTAGGGATGCCTGTCATTTTGTGGGTGGCTGTTGAGGTTTGGGGTTTTTTATAAGTGGTTGTCTTGTACAAAAACCTTTGCTTTTGCTAAAGCTCGATTGCTTACAGGTTCTATCTTCAGGTACAAGCTGTGATTTCACCAGGTATTTCTTTTAAGCACAGGTTTATGATCAAAGGAGAACACCATTTAAATTGACAGAATATACAAAGGGTAAAAAAGGAAAACAGAAAGGTGGTGTCAAGTGATTTTTAGTAGAATACCAGGAATGCATAAATGATGTCTTCCTTCATGTTGCCTGAAAAGTTAGTGGTAGAGATGGGAACTTAGCCCACACCTCACTTGTCAGTGCTTTGA
Source organism: Zosterops lateralis (assembly GCF_965231275.1). Classification (NCBI taxonomy): domain Eukaryota; kingdom Metazoa; phylum Chordata; class Aves; order Passeriformes; family Zosteropidae; genus Zosterops; species Zosterops lateralis. Next base: position 48,822,614 of record NC_139762.1, on the reverse strand, counting down.
TGACAGGACAACTATATCTTGGTTTCTCTTCTCATATCCTGATACATAATTCTGTTAGCAAGGAAAGGGTTTTTTTCCATCTGTGATGGAAGCATATTCTACATTTAAGCAAAACATTTACCCTTTGTTTACATCATTTAAAGGGTAAAGTAATGAAGGGGTTAGATGCAGTGTTTGCTGTACTTTTGGTATAAACGGCTGAAATGAAAATGTTTGCAATTTGAGACAGTAATGAGAAGCATGAGGATAAACTGGAGAGATGGCATTCACAATGTCTTTTTGTGCACAATTTCTCATGCACAGTTAGAAGCAGTAAAAATTTGAAAGCAATTATGAGAGAACCAGATCTACCATAATTTTTTTCCCCTCTTCTTGAAATGACCAGAGAGACTGCAGTCATAAATGACAATTTAATAATCAACCAGTATTTACCAGTATGTGGATACATGAGCACAGCACTGGCAATGCTCAGCAAGGCAAACTAGAGCACACTGTGCCCACAGCTAGACCAGCACTGCAGCTGGCTCTGTGGGGGTGGCTTTCCCTGGCTGCCACAGGTATTAGAGATGCTCTGTACTGGGCAGAAAGTAAGACAGGACCTTGAATACAGAAACCTGTACGTTTGTGGTGCCTGGCACCACCACAAAGCAGCAGTGCTGTTATTGCCAAGGACACACTATGCCTCGGCCTTTCTGGAAAAAAGTTCCCTGCTGTCCAGATGTGAAAATTGGTTTCTGGCTAACACAGAAATGTTGAGCACCACTTGACAGGACAACAGCTCAGGTGTGGAAGGCAGCCAGATCTCACTGCAGGCTGTGGCTTGGGTAGAAAGGTTGTCTATAGTGACAGTACTGAAAAAAAAAAGAGTTATAAAAAAGCTTCCAAAACTTTGCATCCTACAAAGCAAAACTACTCTGATTAAACTGTTAATTTTAAAATAAAACGGCTGCAGAGAAACCAAAAAACCCAGCAAATCCCTTCTCTCTGTTTTTCCAGATAGTACAAAGTGTTATTATTAAAAAAAAAAAAAAAAAAAAAAAAAAAAAAAAAAAAAAAAAGGGATGTTAAAAATCTATTTATAAATGAAAAGAAGAAAAGCAGGCAAAAAATTGTACAAGCAGCATTAAGCTGCAAAAATTTTCCTTGGACACATTGCAATACCTTTTCAAAGCAGCATATGGAGTTTATTCTGGTGACTCTAATTTTAACATGAATGGGAGTCACGTGGAATACTCCTGGCATACTGCTTTGAAAATATATCCTTGCATGATTAAGGAAGACTGAAATCTTTTTAAACATCTATTTTTATTTTTTTTAAACCAATTCTGAAATGTTTTTAAAGGAAAGCATTAATGGAATGAAAACGCTCCAACCCTGAAAAAAAGCAGTAATGTAACAGGTAGAAATACTACTGGCTTAGCACTGTAGATATGTTTGTGTTTCAGAGGCTGGGTAATGAAGAGTGAGGAAAACTTGGAGCTTGTACCCACTGTTGCAACCGTCTCTGCATTGCTTGACCTTTACAAATTTGTCTCTTCACTTGGAAGATGAAGAAATCATTCCACCTACCATGTGCAAAGAGCAGAGGGTTCAGTGAGAAGAGTGCAAGGCGGGACCCGTCTCTGTGATGGCAATTGCCATGTGTTGCAGTATTGACGGCATCTTTAGCTCGTGGATGATCGAGTCTGAAGAAATATGTACTCTGAAGATCAATTAGAGAGAGGCTCATTAGTGGGAAGGAAGTTCTGAGCAGATGCAACAGCACTGACAAAGTGAGCCAGAACACTGATAGAGCTGGGCCTGGTGTGTGGGCTGAATGTGAAGCAGGGTTGCTGCAGGGAGGTTCAGAGAGTCCTTTCTGACAGCCGGTCCTTCCTACCCGTCTTCAGAGAAAGCAGTCTTAACAGCTTCTTGAAATATTTTGAAAAGGATAAGACAGAAAATGTCCATAACACCATATTGATGAGTACAGACATGAGCATAGTGAAGAGTACGGACTGGTATCCTGTCCATAGGTATATTGCTGATGTCCTTCCAAAGATACTGAGAAGGATGGAAAAGTTACTTTTCCTTTTCTATTTTTTTTCTTCTTTTTCTCTCTTTTTTTTTTCACTGAGAATGCAAGGTATATTTATATTACTTTAGTTTTGTGTGGGCTGCTGCTTCAGTGCTTGAGGATCTCCTCTGATTGTTTGCAATTTTACCTTATTGCCTGTCTTACTAATGTTTATCTATCTTGACATCAGAGACGCTCACACAAAAAAAAGAAATTTCCTGCTTTTTATTCTTTTCACGAAATCTTCACCAGTGATATCAGGATGCTGAGCTCACCTGTCCTTTTTATCTATTGACTTTGAGTGGAGTTTCTCCGGTCATTCCAACAGGGCTGCCACTTCCCAGACTTAAATATGAGATGAAACAGGCAGCATAAAGAAAGAATATTTATGCCAGCCTTATTTAAGCAAGAGACTTCATTTAAGCAAGCCTATTTATATAGCAAGGTTATTTATACTACATTTGGCTGTGAATGGGCGTGTGTGGGCATGCTTCTGTTGTGCATGGGACACGTGTTTGCAGTATGTATATTTGGCTGCACATTTCCATGTACACGGATTGAAAAAGTGACTGTTGGTGTCTCTGAGGAGGGGATGTTTGCAAAGCCCAGCTCAGGGAGACATTGAAATCCTCAGGAACAGATGCCTGCTGCCAGAGGCTGACACAGAATAGAAGCATCAGTAGCTCATTTTGTGTGCTCTGAATTACCTTATGAGGGTGTGGATGGAGGATATTGCCCTTTCTAGCTGAAGCTAAATGCACGCTTGCAATAGCTCCATGGTAAATGGCCCTAACTGTTCATTCAGCTTATGTGAGCATTCATTTGACTTTCATTCCTGCATGAGATGAAAGCAGACAGAACACGTTCTTCTCAGGAAAATTTGTTGTGTGCTTGCTGAACCTGGAAACTGGACTCATGTTTCCTGTTCTCATTAGCTGTAGTCTTGGCAATCCCTTTCTGCACCCCCAGAGCCTTTCAACACTTATCCTTCCACGCAAGCCTGGGATGCAAAAGCAGTACTAAGGGGATATGAAAAACATGGATTTGCCTTCATCAACAGCTATTAAAATAATAGTCTGGAGGTCCTTCAGCAGCAGCTGGGAAGGTGAACCAAGGCAAAGATTACTCTGTAATTGAGTTTTCTTCAGTATACTCTTTCTAAGCATCATCAACTAGCATTGTCAGTCTGGCTTAAAGGTGCACAGCAATACAGTTCCCTCTTAAGGCTGCTGGGAGTTTGATTGTTACTCTTAAATAACATACAGCAGAAGCTTTTAAAATTAAAACACACACGTAGAAAACTTCTCTCAATAAAAATCCCATTTCTTTTTCCAGAGTGCCTAGGCAAGTAAATACTGGGTTTTTAGAAATCCAGAGATGTTTGCTAGCATCATCCATTGTGACAGTCTTAAGAGTGTGTTGGATAAAACCCAAAGCCTCTGCTTCAGGTCTCACACTACTAATCTCTTCTCCATTAGCAAGGGAGAGCATGAGTTTTGTGTGAACAGATTTAATCTTCCTGTGCAGCAGATGTGCTGACACATGGGTTTCTCTAGTCAATGGGGTAAATAATCTTCTGTTTAAGTAGTTCCTAAGTACCTATTTATGTAATTAACATATTTAAAAAAGCATGCATCATTATTTAAACAGTGAACCATGACAACATCAGACTGAGTTCAGATAACTGAGACAGATGACTTTTTCATTTATTTTGTCCATCCTATTGCTCTTTGGTTTTGTTAAAATCACAAAAGCTAAAGAAATCAATCTGTTGCCAGTTCATATGATCGAGTAGAGATTTAACTACCATCTCCCAGAAGAAGAAAACCACAGTGCACTAATGAATAAGATGAAGGGGGAGCGTGCATGCCTGTAAGAGAGGCAAGGCCAAGCACCTACAGGGCATAATTTGTTTCAACAGTGTTAGTACGCTGTACATTACACAGTGCCCATCCTACAGAGAACCAAACATTAAATGGAAGTCTTAGAATGTTTGGATTGAAGATAAACCTGGCTGCTGTTGCTTGTTTGGCAGCCTGTGCAAAGCACAAGCTGGAGAAACAGCTAAAGATGTAAAATGCTGCAGCGATGTGATATTGTTCTGTCCTGTCCATTTGTACTCCAGAGTGATTGAATGGGAGAACTGAGATTACAATGACATGACTGAAAATGCTCTCAGTATGTTCCAAAGGGGTTTGATACAAAATTGTGATATGCATTTGAACAATGTGGGCAAAGGAGGGAACAGGGAAAATCCTAACCCCAACAATGGATGAAGAATACGTGATAGATTTGGCAGATAGTGCTCATATAGTCCAAATGTACTGAAAATTTTAAAACTCACAAGGTGATTTCTGAGCCTCTTGCAGTTGTGCATTTAAGAGTGCTAGGTGAGGAATCCTGAAGCCAATGATGTGTGCTGTGAAACCTTCTGCTGTCTACGGTCTGGATTTATTATAATTGATTTGAAATTCTTCTGTGCTTTCTCGTGCTATATGACTGCAATGTATGTTTGAAATGGCAAGACTTAAAGGTTGCAGACAGCTGCGGGGGCTTGTGTATTTTAAGGGCTTTTTTAATATGATAGCTATCCAAAGACAAACTATGATTGTATATGACACTGCCGCCAAACCTAAACATCACTTGAGGTTGTTTGTCTGCTGTACCCACTGCCAAGGTTAGAAATAATCTTCTTTTTTTTTTCCTTTGTGCATGTATCAAAAACTATGCAACTCCAAATTTGTTCACTGTGACAGAATAGTCTTCCTCTAAGCAACCCAGTTTGTCTTCCTTTTTCAGACTAGGTTTCTTATGTGCAGTTGTGGTGCCTTTCTTCTTTTTGTTTAGTTGATTTTTTGGGTTTTTCTTTGGTTCTGTATCAAAGACAAAGCATTTAGATCTTCTTGGAGTTAACATTGAAGGTGCAAATGGAGCCTACAGTCATGTCGTCTAGACTAGGAAGTTTCCTTTCACTACTCAGACTACATGTAATCATTTAGCAATAGGAAAACTGAGAAATATTCATGTCAGTTCCTGTAGCCAATTTCAGGATTGTTTGTGGGCTGTCTTTGGCTTAGCTGAAGAGCTTGAGTTGTCAGAGAAGATGAAGAAGAATTGCAAATTCAACACCCCTAGACAGTCATCTGTTGTGTATGTCCAGGACTGTTGTATGAAATTCTGTAAAGCTCTGATTTCATTTGTATGACAAGTGGAGATTTTCTTTAATGCACATCTTTGTATCTTGAAGTCTTTTAACATGTGTATGCATCCTCAGAATGTGGGCAACCTACCCCATGGAGCAGGAAGAGACTTGATGTTCCCTGTGGTAAAAGCACAGGGGAAGGCAGCAAACACTGAACACGCTCATTGGTGCTTGGATGGTGGAAATGCTTTGCAGAATGAAAGGTTCTGTGGTTCTGTAATTCATATAGACCTTCTGGGTACTATGGTGGCAGATCACCCCTGAAGGTCATGTCTAATCTGATCTGCAAAGCTGTGTTACTGACTGTTTTCAGCAGCTTATATATCACTTGTGTGTTCCTAGTCAGATAAGCTTTGTGGTTTGTAGTCAAGCTGTCTTAAATGGCAGAAAAGATAGATGTCTCTTTATGCTCTGGCCCAGCATTTTCATTTTAATTTGTGTTTATGTGTTACTATGGGAAAACTTCTTTCTGATGCAGTAGCAGTAGAAAAAAAAAAAAATAACCAAATGTTCAAAGCTACTTATTTAAAATAAAGTGTAGGGATCTCCTGATAAAAGAGTTACAAGGTTTTCTGATACTAAGATTTGGGAAAAACCAAGCTAAATGTGAAATATGGCCTTGGAAGTCTCTGAAATACTTGTTTGTATTATCTACAGATAGGTCCTGATTGACAATTCAAGAATACAGATGTGAAAGGGAAACGTGTATATCTTCCTGGAATAAATCAATAGGACTAGCTGTTCCTGGTGCAAATCAGCTGCTTCTGCTTTTTCAAAAGCTTGAAAGTTTACTCAGAATTAACAGGTAATTTATGGCAATGGAAGAGGAGTCACTGGGAGCCAACCACCAAGTCTATGACTGGGGAACTGTTAGCAGGTTAACCATCTCCCCTTTAGGTATCTAGGCTAAAAAAAGAAAAAACCACGATCTAGAAGGATGAGTAAGCATTATATCATCACTGATTGTTCCTCAGCTCCCACACACAAACAGGTCTTAGCCCATGACAGCATACTGGCAGGATCTGCTGTCGGATTGACAAGTAGCAGCTTTGGTGTGAAGGCTTCCTGGAAATCTTTTATCCTTTTAGTTAAACAGCATCATTTTATCCTGCTATCTTAGAAGATTTTTTCACAAATCTTATTTATTATGCTGCTTTGAAATGCCTGGATTTTTCTAGCCTTAAATTTTTGATCTCCCTTAAAAGCTTTCTTAGATATCTGTGTCCTATCCTGCTTTAGATTGCAATGAAATTCTTAGTGTGTTTATTCTCACAACACAATCTTGTGAGGAAAAGAAATGCAATCTTCAGGGGAGATTACTAAGAAAAGAAAGTGACAAAGATGAGATTTCATAACCTTAAATCTAGTGGCTTGCTGTCTTCAGAAGCAGAGATCTCTGTCAGTGGCTTGGTGTCTTCAGAAGCAGAGATCTCTGTCACTTCTGCTCCTTTCCTATGAAAGAAAAGACCTTAGAAATGGGTCTTCTGAGTTCTTGACTGGTTGCCCTAATCTGGGATACAATCTTCTCCCTGTCAACGTGTGAAATGCAGATGGGAGTTTTGGAATCTGGGCCAAGGGAAAATTTCTCCAGATACATTAAAAAGTTGCACTGCTAATCATTATTTTTGATTGCAGTGGGGCTTTGTTTAACAAAACCTAATGAAGAGTTTTGAACTCTGTGCATCACATAACAGAAAGAAACAATTTATTTCATTAGGAACCTCTTCAATTTAATATTGGCTTAAAAAAAATAATAATTGCAGAGACCTCCTAGGAATGTGCCATTTGGTTTTTGTCATCCAGTAGAATTTAAACTTGTTGGTTTGCCTGACTGTTTTAAGCTCTACATATTGACAATGCTTCTGGTCCATGACATGACAATAACAGCTAGAAAAAATAACCTTGGAAATGCTGAAGTGTTTCACCATTCACAGACAAATGGCAGAGCATGCTCCACACTCCCAGACTACCCTCTCCCCTGTGTGATTCAGGTGGAAGGAGGGATGGGAGAGGGATGGAACTGGACAGATTGCTTTTTTTCCATGGCAAGTTCTGTCAGCGAACCTGGGCTTTTTAATTAGCCCTCATTCCCTTAAAATGCACACTGAATATCTTTCCACAGTTTAATATTTCAGAAGTGAAAGAATGACCACAAAAGCTGGCAAGCTTAGGGTAATCCTTACGGTGATGGTGCTGCTCCAAAGGCAAATGAGAAGCTGGAAGTACAGCACTGCCAGAAGTGAACCCTCATCGTGCCCTCAGCCACTACAAATACAGTTCTCTCAGAAACCCATTTCTACGTCAAGAATTATAACTGCGTCCAAGATGCCCTGAAAAGGCAAATCCCTGGAGAAGCTTTCTCTTAAGGCCATGCTCTTGAGGCTTGGAAGACCTTCCTGGACTCCGGATTAGACTCAGGTAGAAAAAATTTTACAGCCTTTATTGTACAAGGAGATAAATCTACCTGCAAGGTTCTGTCATGGTGCATTTTAAAATGTTTCTGTTTACCATGGCAAATGGAGTGGAATGCTGCTATTAGTACAATATAGAAATATTGAGTTTTTTTAAGAAGGGCTTTCATTTTTTATTCTTCTTCTTTTGGTCAAACAAATGCAAGTAAGGGTTCCTGAAAAAGCAATGTATCCTCATTTTTTTCCATCTGAAATTCTTTCTTAATACCATAATAATAGTATGTCAGTGTCTCATGGTTTGTCTGAGGATATCTTTTTAATATAAATGCATGAACTTGATTTTTCTCCTCATTTTGCATTTTCAGTAACAGAAACATGGAAAGGATGAAAGATTATTTTTTTCAGTTGTCTCAGAGAAAGTCTGAGGAGAAGCCAGAAAATTTCCCTAACTGCCAAAGTGTCCCTTTACTTACTGCATTGTTGGCTTAGGAATCTTTTCTCTCTCTCCAAGGTTGCTTCCTTTCTTCTAATGATCTCTCTTTCCTTATATTACCAGAGGTCAGGACAAAGTTTTTGCGAATGACGAGCAACCGTTTTGGCATGAAGATTTCTTAGTGGTGTGTTTCTTCAGGCCCTGAACAGGACAGGAAATGCCCCATTTAGAATTAGCTGCATGAAGATTCAGGTCACTGTCTGTAGGTGCCAGATGTATTTTGGGAGGTTTCCTAATAGCTGCCTCAGATTTTTACCTTGTCTTGGAGAGATACAATGTATGGAGCTGGAAAGCAAAATACCATATTTTGGCAGTAGTCTTGTCTTCTGCTGATCAGTTACTTAAACTTGAAATGTGAGTAAGGTGTATTAAAACTTGAAATGTGGGTAAGGTGTATTATTTGTTGGAGCAAGTCCAAAAGAGGGAAGATGATCAAGGGGCTGGAGCTCTCCTATGAAAACTGGCTTGAGAGAGTTGTGGTTGTTCACCCTGGAGGAGAGATTGCTCCAGGAAGATCTTAGAGCTTTTTCCTTAGCTGGAGAAGGACTTTTTACAAGGGCTCGGAGTGACAGGACAAGATTTGTGTGAAAGGGGGTTGGTTTAAATTGGATATTAGGAAGAAATTCTTTACTGTGAGGGTACTGAGGCTCTGGGACAGATTGCCAGAGAAGGGGTGGATGCCCCATCCCTGGCAGTGCTCAAGGCCAGGTTGGATGGGACCTCAAGCAACCAGCACTCATAAAAGCCATCCCTGCCTGTGCAGGAGGGTTTGAACAAGGTCACTGATCTTTAACTCTTCTATGATTATGTGATTTGGGAACACAGAGAGTGCACCTCCTTAGCATATGCCTGCACGCATACAAGTGAACACTCCTTGGGTATGTGCACACACGTTTGTGTGTCGTGGCGTGTTTGCACGGGGAGAAAGTCAACATGTACACACTTCTCTCTGAGTGTACTTTCCCAGCATGTATGAAAAGAGAGAGCAAACTCACAATCGAATAAGCAGCGAGAGCAGAGGGATAAAAAATGAGATTGCAGTTGATTATGAGCCTGGCAGCAGATGTGCTACACGAATCCAGCCCGCTGCATCCAGGCTGTTTCCATGGCGATGGAGCGAGTAATTGTGGAGCTCCGGCGCTCTCCCCCGCGGTCCCCGCCAAGGTGGACGCGGGTGCCGGGCCCCCATCAGCGCTTCCTCCGGGTGAGCGCCGAGCTCCGGGACCAAACGAGCGGGCGGGGAGGGGGAGCCCCAGAGACGGGGATCTCTGGTCTGTTCATCCCCGCCGTGCGATGGCAGGATGCGAGGGCAGCGGCGCTCTCTCTCGGAAATACGGTCTCCCGAGATGCTAAATCAGCGGGCAGGAGTTTCCCTGCCGCGGGAGTGGGCTGCCATTGGCTGCCGCCGCCCGCCCGTGCCAATGGGAGCCCGCCGGGCGCCCGGCACATAAGCGGAGCTACGCGCGGGCAAAGGTGCGCGGCCGCGGGGCAGCGCCTCTCCCATGGCCGCGCCGGGCGCGGGGCCCCGCCGAGAGCATCCCCGCCGAGAGCATCCCCGCCGAGAGCATCCCTGCCGAGAACATCCCCACCGGGAACATCCCCACCGGGAACATCCCCGCCGACAGCATCCCCGCCGAGAGCATCCCCACCGGGAGCATCGCCGCCGAGCATCCGCCGCTGCCCGTGCGCACGGTGCCGCCCGCCAAAGGCAGCATTAAGTCATTCGCTCGCTGCCGTGTGGGAGGTGAATTTGTCATCGGGAACGATGGAGCTACGAGATCTCTGTAAGTAGATCCGTGGACTTTATCCTGCCGTTTCAGCCTGGGCATGGGAGCGGTTAGTGGTGTTGAGGAATGGTAAAAGCAAATTAGTGACAACTGTAAATAGTGTGAAGGATTCTTTGGTTTTGTTTCACTTGTAGCAAGATGTGTTCTTGGTTCTGCCTGGTCTCAAGTATCGGACAAACTAGTTAGCTGTTTGGGTTTTTTTAGCCTAATTAAGGTTAGTCTGTGGAAGGATGCTGTATTCTTCAGGGTTATTTCAGATCACCCCTGTGTTCGAACAGGAAAGCAAACCACATGGAGCAGAATATTGCAGGCACAAAAGTCTGAGGTGCCCACATGAAGTCAGCAGTATTTGTGGTGTTGGTATAATAATAGCAGGTATGTTGTTACAGTGGCGTGTCAAATACCAGTTCAGACCCTGAGCCAAGAAAACACGAGTTGCTCATCATTCATTGCTGTGTTCAGCACAAAAAAGTCATTGCTTTTCCTTCATATGCCTTTTCTCTTTTTTTTCAAATTGGTTTCTTCTTCTTTGAAGGCTTTTTAAAATATGTTAAATTCAAAAGCTTTCCTATTTGTTTATGAAACCTGTGAGTACATGAAAAGCGTGGAGAGTTTCCTTTTTCACCATTGTGGGGCATGTGTTAGAAGTTGATCCCTTTTCCTGTTGGGACTCTGCTTTTGATTCTGTAAAGCAGAAACAGTATATTTAGAAAGGGGAGGGAGGTGTGTGTGCAAATCTGTCCCTCTGCAACCCTCTGGGGTTACTTCAGTTACACCAGCCATTAATTCTGCTCAGCATTGTTCATGTTTTATCGTGACAGGGAGCTTTGCTGCATGGAGCTCATGGTTGTCTCTGCTTAACCCCCTCAGAGACTGTAGTCATCTTATCTGGTTTGTGAAAATACATAGGAGAAATGGCAGACATAGGAAGAAAAATGTATAGAAAAGACTTCCTGTATTTTCCCCCTGTGCCTGAGCTGGTCAAGTGTATCAAGTATTTTACAGTGACCAAACTAGGTGCAAACATCGTATGAAGCTGGCTGCATTTTAGGGATCCATTTTTGGTGTCTTGTGTTCATTTTAGAACTTAACACACAGCTTCCTTTCCCAGCGTTAGGAATTGCTGAGAAGTCAGATTGCTGCCTGGGAACCTCAGGCTGAGGGTGTAAAATTTTATATTTTGTCCATTTTTTAATGTATGGTTTAACTGGTCAGCTTTGCTTTTGCCTTGCAAGTTGTGGCAGGAAGGTGTGTATGTGGAGCTTATCCCTCCAGTTAAAGGAATCAGCCTTGCCTCAGACTTGATGCCAAAAAAAGAATTGTCTGTGTTTTGAAGAACTGCTGGATCAATAGAAATAAAAAATAAAAAATACAGCATGTAGAATTCAGTGCATCAGTACAGGGAGAGTGTCTGTTGGTGTGTGTAAAGCTCCTCTCTGTAGTTTTGAGTGTTTAACCCGATGTATCACAAATGCAGGAGGGACCCCTTATTAAGCTTGAGTTATTGCTTTTTCTGAAGACACAGATATAAGTCACTCTTCCCTGTGTTTCCCAGGGGTGTTTGGGTCACCTTTTATTGAAATGCTGGCCCCAGGCATCCTATGACACTGGGCTTAGTAAAAAAAAGCATTTTTCTAAGGTATGCAAAAAAGAGATAACTGTTAGCTCTTATCGCAATACTTATTTTTGTTCAGCAGTGATGAAAGTGCCAAGCATGATTTTTTTTTTTTTTTTTTTTTTAATGAGGAAGGTATTTTGCTGCTATGTCACCTTCCCCAGGGTCTTGTATCATTCATCTGTATTTACTTAGCACTGGTGTAGCTGAAAATCCCATTGCGTATGGCAGTCTAGGCAAAGAGATGTGCCCACTCCCCATCTTGAGGGTGAATGCTTTCATCAAGGCTAAGATATTCCATAAAAATCTGTGAGAAAGCTTCGAGCCCTGCACACCTGGGCATGGGTTGTTCCTGGCTCCAGGCTGGTCATTTTGAACACCTTTGGGATGCATCAAAATGAGGCTTAATTGCACCTTTCAGGATTTTTAATTCCATACCTACTGCCTTCTGCTTTATTTTCTGATGTGTAAGCCTAGGAGAAATTTGTCTTTTAAGGTCACCTCAACTCTTAAGATAATATTTTAATTCTTGTTAGCACTCCAGGGATACAGTTCAAACAACATAAACCTCTCAAGTTTAGTCACCAGTGTTAGGCAAATACTGTATGTGATAGAGCTCCTCTCTCTCCCATAACCTTGTTTGAAGGGATTTTTTTGCTTGTCTATCCCTGTGCATTAGCAGATAAAAGGAGGGGGCTGGGGAGGGAGTGAGGGAGGGAAGGAGGGAGGGAGACAGCCTATAACTGCTAAGCACTGGATCAGTCTGTCTGAGGGCTTCAAACCACAGTGGTGGAAAAACTGTGGTGCAGTCAAAGCCATGCTTGCGTTAGATTTTTGACATGATGGTGCAGAGAACTGTTGCTTGTCATTTGTGCTTGGGGATGATCTACGTGGGAGAGGCATTTCAGATTCTCAGGCTATAAGAGTTTCAGCAACAGAGGAGTGAGTAGGCTTCAGTGAGAGCTGTAGCATGCTGGCAGCAGTTGGGAGGATGCAGAAGCTGAAAAAAAATGCTATCTTGGGGAAGCTTTAATTGGTTGCATTGGAAAACACTTGGTTTGATGGGCTCATATGTCTTCTAAAATGCTTGGTGCCAGACCAAATTGGCATAGCTCCATTGACTTACACGAGATGCCACCAGGCATTGATCTGATCTTCAGTCTTATGCTTATATTTTTCTTGGAAGAGTGAGATTTTTCAGCAAGTTATTTTCTTCTTTCTATTTGCCTCAATGATGGTAAATTGAAAACTTAAGTGGAATAGACATGTTTTGTTTCTATGGGCTTTAAGCTTAATGGGTTATCTTTTATCTGCTTGTAGAGCCTCATACCCATATGTCAGTCTATACTGGAAGCATAGAGCAGAAATTCTGATCTGAGCTTTGTATGTGTCAAGAGATATTAAATTTGAATATTTAATTCTTTCCCTGGATCTTAACACTCCTTCAGTTACAAAAACCCTGGTGGTCATTTATGTTCTACGTAAACAGATGCTAGAGCCACTAGGCTTCAGTTTTGCCTCAGCTGTATATGGTTTTCACCCCATTATTCAAGAGAGTAGGTGCATATTTTACACACAGGTGTGAAAAAGGTGGTTCGATATATTCATCTCCAAATGAATACAATTGTAACTCCAGATAAGACTAACCACAGAAATATAAGCAGTTCCTCATTTTTGTGTCTGAAACAACCACTCTTTTTTAGGAAAAATTTCTCCATGCAAAGCCTTGGCTTACATGGGACATCATGCCATGGAAAGCTCTCACTCCCTATTCAGTGGCTACACACTCATGTCTCCAACGGCACATGCACACAACAAAGCAACACCAAGCACAGAATAAAAATGGAACAGCAGTAAAAAACAAAGACTCGTGAATTGTGAAAAGCCCATTGATTTGCTTGACACCCATTTTGTTCAACATTGTGCAGTGCTAATCTGAAAATTCCTGTGCGTCACGAAAACTTTTCAGAACAATAAGAACTGTCAATTCCAGCAGATTTTATAGACCTGTCATTATTCTTCTTGTCTTGAAGCACTAAGTGGCATATAGAGGGATTTTTGGCAGGAGTTCAGGACTACTCTCATAAAGAGGATTCATGTTGCCACTGCCTCATGGATGTTATCATTTGAAGCTAGAGCTCAGCCCAGCACAGGCTCCTGGAGTAATGTCTTTCACCATCTGAGTGTGCTGCTTTTATGGATCTCACTTATTTTGTCTCTTCAAAAACCCACAACTACAAACCACTATTCTTTACTGTTCTCAGATGCAATAATGTAAAAGAAAAAAAACCAATACATTCTTTCTACATTTTTACTTGATATCTTCCAGAAAACTAGAATACTTTGATGAAATCCTTTCCCTCACCTCCACCTGCTGCTTCTTCAGAAAGGAAAAGTGGAGATAGCAGCACTGATGGTCTCAAGCAGAAATTTTTATTAACTCCCTTTCTCTTGAGGTCATAGTGCTGGTACTTCCCTGTCTTGGAGCATCTGTTAAGAAAATGCTCACACACCCTACATTCCCCATCTTTAGGAACTACAGCCCCCCTTAGATATATGCCTCTGTGAGGAGGAGCATAATGAAGGGAAGAAACATTGACTTTGTGTCAGAGAGATTCAATTTTAAGTTATTTATCAGAGGCCATGTAACTTAATAGTGTTTTGTCTTCCATACTTACACTTCCCTGTGTAACATCATCTGCATACAAACCTCACTCAAATTAAATAAAATTTCAGTACAGTAAGGGTCATGAATTCTGAATATGAAAATATTCATTCAGTTATGCATCCTTGATTTTGGTAACTTGCAGAATCCATACATGTTGCAACAAACCATCAGCATTTTCAAAAGTCTGCAGAGCACAGATTCACTTTTTGTGGACTTCACAAAATTCTAGCAGGTTTTGCTACCTAGGAATTCAGTGGTTTCAAAAAAACATGTGAAAATCAGACCTCAGAGGACACTCATGACCTTCATTTAAACTAGAACTTTGATTAGCTCTATCTTGGGTGTTTAAAGTCCTCTGTAATGCACAAAAGCAATCTTGTAATGGGGTGAAAAAGGAGATCTTACTAATGCTAACCCACTGTCAAATTAATACATCAAATAATATGCTCTTATCCAGAATCACTGGACTGCTTTTATCAGAGCTTTTGATGTGGCAAAGAAAGTGCTTGTTCCATAGCTACAAACCCAACTCTCTTAGTCTTCCCTTGTCTTTGAACTTCAGTTTTCTTAAGACTTGGAACATTGTGATACAGAGAGCAGCATTCAAAGCTAGGTATTTTAGGACTCACATCCAGAGGCATATTAGAAGCTGCACAAAGGGATTTTCTTTAAGTGTGGTTTTCAAATACATGTAACCTTCTTGCTTGACCTCTGGATCCACTCCCAGTCTGCATTTCAAGAAAAAGAATCTACCCACATACAGTTATCTCCAGTAAGATCAAAGCTATCATTGTATTCTGACACCTGTGAGAAAGAAATGGATATATAAAAAAAAAAAAGTGGGGGAAATTGTGAAAAGATTTGAATGAGTTCACATTTATGAAAAACATGAACCCACGGATCTTGGAAGTGAAGGGAAGACTTTCAGAATAGCTGCAGAATGTTTCTTTATTTTTTAACTTCACCAAGTTAATTAAACAGACTTGAAAACATAAACAAAAATAGATTTTCTAGATCCCTACAAGTGTAGCTCTGCAAGTGCTTTGCCATGAAAGTTAATAAGGTTCTAACTTTAGACTGGGGTTTTTCTCTGGTGCCTAAAAGAAGCAACTGCAAAGGATGGTGTAATTTCCTTCTACCTTTGCGGCCCCTCATCAGGGTGTGGTGTCTTTCCCAGTTTCCACCCTTTTTCTGGCAAAGGTGAAAGCTGTCATAGATTTATCCCATCTCTGGTAGATACTTCCTGAAGGACTGGAGACTAGGTGTCTGCAGATTGAGAAAAGCAGCTCCTTTTGTCTGCTTGCATTTCCTGCTGCACTTTCACCAGAAAGGCTTTGCAGAGCTTGTCCTCCCTCTGTGTGGATGGATCATCAGCAAAAGGTGCGGCAGAGTCAAGGTGTGCATTTTGCTGTATTGCTCCCTTGCCTCAGCACAACCATCCTAGCAAACCTCTTGGCTTTCAGCCAGCTGGGATGTGCCAGAACATGCTTTGGATGCCTTACAAGGGAAGCATGTCCCGGTTTTTGGCAGCACCACAAGGTTATCATCTCCTCATCAAATAATTCAGCATGGTGCTGAGGAGCATTGTGTGTGGAAGATCCTTGTCCTGCAAGGAAACTGTACCTCACCATTCCTGTGTTCAGTGCAAGGGGTTAAAATGTGTCTATGGCCCTAGCCACAGGGAAGGGAAGGGCTGTAGATCAACCAGGCTTCTCTCTTGATCCCCACTGTGCCCTCACAAGGGATCTTCTCCTTTCCCCCTCCCCACACTCACCTTTGGAGGCTGGAATTGAGCCACTTGGCCAACAGAAGCTCCTCTCAGCTTTCAGAAAGGGGAGCCTCTCTGATGTGAGACTCTTTGTTGTCTGTTCAAGCTCTCAGGGTCATGCTTAGGAATAGCTACAGCTGCAAAGAGATACAGAATGTCCGTGAAACCTCTCACTTTAACACAAGCAGTTGCTTTGGTGCATAGAGAAGAAAATAAGCAAAGGCTTGAGTTAGAAACACCTCTGATGTTTTGTAACTGCAGTGATATAGTTATATGTTAATAGTTGGTCTTGAATTTTTCTGCCTTTAAATGCTACTATAACCCAGTTAAATATTTAATAGAAGAGTGGAAAGTCTATTCACAGCAGTTTCACAAGTAAATTCCTTTGTTCTAACTTCCCAACTTACCTTTTAAAATCCCCTATTCAAATTATCACCCTATCTCAAACAGCAACACCGTGTTTTGCCATTATGCTTAGAATACTGTAAGTGCCATTTTCAATGGCAAGTGGAATTATGCTCATTTATAATGGTACTGAAAGGGTACAAGTGAGTCTTAAAATAAGTTCCACTTTTTCATGCATAAATTATGTATCAATTTACCTCTGCGTGCAGAATTTCCATCATTCTACAGTCATGGGCATCTACTCCAGAATGAACTTCGCACCAATCCCAATAACAATTTTCATTGCTAAAGGTTCTAGCCCAGTGAATTTCAAGGCTTTGAATTTGTATTACATATTTAAGGTATAAGCAAGAGACTTATGATTAAGAATGTCTTTGGGGGAGTAGATATCAAGTGTTTCAGGCATACAGTTCTGACCATTAACATTTATCATTGACCTGGTAAGATAAACAATTGCTGGATTGTGTCAGATTTTTTTGGTTTTTAAAGGACTTTCTGACAGGTTTCAACAAAGAATAAAAGAGACACCTTTCTAATTTTGTTAACTGTTATTGGGTACTAGTAATTTAATGAAATTTGGAGTTTTTTCAGTCAGAGAGATGAATGACAGATTTGTAATGTAAAAAGTTTAGGAAAGCCCCACAGCTAATTCTATGACTTTCAACTTAAGCACCAGAGCTCAGTTGCTGATTATTCCAGAAGTTTGCCTGAACTATGATTTAAAGGGTTTATTGCACCAAAATCCCAGAGGTTATTGCAGTTTGCAGCAGATAATCACAGTGTGTGGTTCTTGTGATTGTGAAGAAATGTGCACATTTTGTCATGATCTCCTGCACAGGCAGACACCTGGGCCTGAATCCAGATCCTTTCAGATCATGCCCTCAATCTGGTGTTCTCATCACTGCCTCTGCATCATTGCTGCTGGCAAACCATTTCATCCAGCACGGGTATTGTGCATCTCTGATGCCACAGCCCATTTGGAGCATCTACGTGTCATCAGTGTCACAGAGCACCTGTAAAAAGTGAACACATTAGGTTGTGGGTCACTTTTGGGACAGAGCACAGAAGTCTTGCTTCACAATTCTGGGCAACTCACCATTATCCATCACTTACATGAACATGGTCAGGGTGCAAACTCAGGAGCTGCCTAAAAAGAACACCAACCAGTCCAGAAAGCAAAGCCTTGGCTGTGTTGAAACACATGCTAGAACTCTCATCAGTTTTAGGCTGGTCCCCAGAATTAAGGGGTTGAATTCCTCCTGGGCTGAAGTGGTCAAATTGCACCATGAAGTCAGTCAAAAGGCATCTCCTCCTAAAAAAAATGAAAGATGTCAGAGAGCTCTGTGTGAGTCACTTGAAAACAAGTAACAATTTTGATTACTGATATACAAAAAAAGAATGTTCCACCAGGGATAACAGCTTGTTACTTGCTTTGCTCTCAGGATGCAAGGGAGAAAGAAAGAGAAAGTGCGTACGTGTAGCCAAGTTGGCTGCTACAGTCCAGCAGCACAGTCAATCAAATTGTTTCATCCTTCTAAGTCTTTCTGTAATATCACTGATTTATCTTGCTGCCATGCAATTGTCCCCTGTTGACAATTCCAATTTTGTCAAGAGATGACAGAGATTTTGCAGAAAACCCGCAAGCTACTCTTACCAGCGGCAAACAGTAGGAGAGCAAAGTAAGATTTCCTCCTTTTCACTGATACCTATAAATAGTCCATGCTAACCTTAACAGCCTTGAAGATATAGGGAAGTTAGTTTTTTTTAAAAAAAGAATCCATTATTTTTAAAACTACATTGACTCAGCAGAAGTAGACGTGTGTGTTTTAGATCATAGTAGGTTGACAATAAAGCCCTGCTGTGAATGCTTAGCTCTTCAATCCTGGCTGAAATGTTTTGCATTTATTTTAACTCTGCAGTGTATTGGCACAAGTCTAGATATTATGGCCAGAAAGGATACTGCTTAATTACTGTGTATATTTAAAAAGAAAGGTCTTATTTACAGGGTTTTTTTTCAATTTAGTTCTCTGTTTCTTTGATTTTCCCCCATGTACATGAGAAAGAGAGGATAAAATTAACCAAAGCACATTTAATTTATGTCTAAGAATGGGTTGCTTAATAACAAATTTTGTAGTTCTCTGTTGTGCTAAGCAGAATTAGTCACAAGAACCATTATATGGACTTCAGTGGTATTACTCCAACATGCAAGTGCTATGCAAGCATGATGTGAGTTACTTCAAAAGGTGTAAGAGGTTTCTTAGGAAAGCTGAGTCCCTTGGTCTTGCAGACAGGAGAATTTCTTTCAATATGATATTAGTATGCATGTATCCAATTAGAAATTAATGGCAAATCCAGATTTATGTAGTAGGAGGAGATAACTAGGATGCTTGCCATTACTGATGTGAAAAGAAAAATGGTTTCCTCTGTGTGTATAGATGCTATAAGTAATCTAGGAATACATCACCTTTTAGTTTGCTCTGTAGTCTTACAAGAGTTTTTACTAATACAGCTCATAGGATCTTCCCTGGAAATGTAAATTTCTGCAGAAGCTGCAGATCTCTGTATTTTCAGGTTAATTTCAATTTTTCATGTGATTCTAGGCAGATATAAATGTATCAGAAAAAAAGTAGTTTAATACATATGCTATACTGACAAATGTTTAAGTGAAACAAGACTGTGCAACAACATAAAAGATATTAGCTACTAATCAAGTTATTTTCCTGCTATTACCAGTCTTAAGGTATTCTGGAAATTCCATAGAGAAGTGTGAGTTTGAAAAGAAAGAAAAAGAGCAGATTTCCACTATTTTATGTATATTTTGGGGTTTGATAGAAAGAAATATTAAACTATTTGTGTATGACAGCAGCATTTGATCGCATGAGATTATGTCTACTCTGCTCTTAATCCTGTGGTATTTCAGAATCTTTAACCACCAATTTCTAAAGATGATAATCCAACCCCCTGCAGTGAGTTGTATTCCTCTCATCAAGAGCCACACTGGAATTACTGGTCTTTCAATAGAAACTGGCTTAACCTAGCAGGTGGTTAGATTTTGTTGAATTTTCTTTTAAAAGAGTTAGGCTGGTCTATTAGTTGGTTTCAGTGTAATGCTTAGATGTCATTCTTTTGTTTGGGTCTTTTGAGGGTGGCCTTACTTCAGTGATGATGAAAATCATCCCTGCTTAGAAATCTCACCTCTGGCAAAGCTTCATGAAAAAGAGCTTTCCTGTACAGGCTGTTCACTTTTGCTCACTGATCTGGCAGTCCACTGTCTCCCCCAGTGCTTTGCTTTAATATGGCTAATCTTGCCACAGGAGAGGAGAGGACATCTAAATAGGAGAGGACATCTCATAGTAAGCACCAATATTTCATGTAAATATCAGCATGATCTGGCTACAACATCTCCACTGCAGGTATCCTACTCTAAATGTTCTGGATTGCTATTAGGAGAATGAGAAAGGGAGCCCATTCTCAGGTATGTTGCTCTGCAACCTCTTCCTCAACCAGAAGCTGCTAATGAGCCTTCAGAATTAGGTGGTTCTCTTTTAAAATATTAAATCATAGCACCTTACATTCCTTTCTAGTTTATTTTCAAAGATCAGTCCTAGGATAAAGGACTTCAGAAGCAAAAGTAACAGGATGATGCTCTAAAGCCAGTGGTCCTGTTTTCAGTAGTGCAAGGATCAGGAGTCAGGCTGAAGGTGTTTATAGATGCCATCTAATAGCTTTCCACTGTCATCAGGAGACATTCAGATTTACTTCAACTTGTAACTGGAGAGGCATAATGAATTCTCTGTTGGCCAAATTGATCACTTAGAAGCTACACTCCCAGCATGTCACGGGAACAAGCTGCAGGCATACATGACATTAGCTTACAAGCTTCCTATTCCATACAGGCTAATTTGATAGAACCCTTCTGGAAATCTTTAGTAGACTTACCTAAAACTAGGAAAGCTAGTAAAAGAGCTTGTCTCTAAAACTCTGGAAAAGTGATGTAAAGTTGCTCTGAGTTTACGAGAGCAAAATAACAGCCAGAAAGTACTCAGCAAAATCCAAGGGAGGAGAGCAGGATGCAGGTCCTTGCAGCCTTTGAGGGCAAAGAACACAGTGGGGAAAGGCAGAACAGTAAGCCAAGATTTGTTTAAGCTGGCAGTGTGTGTTGTGAAGGGAGGAGAGAACATTCATGCCATATCCAGAATGGAAATACTAAGACCAACCTTGAGCAAAAAAATATTATTTGTATTTGGCAGGCATCCTATCTCTGAGAAGTAGAAAAGGAGAAAGCCCTGTCTCACGGTGTGGTTGATGACTACATCAAACTGACACAATCTGCTTCAGTCCTTCCATTCACCACAGATTTGTTGTACCCCCCTGAACCAAGCAAGGGAACATCCCTCTTGCTCCTTGGCTTTTTGCCTCTGTCACCCTTGAGCAGTAGCACCGTCTTTACTTAATGGGATATTGCGGGCATAAAGTGTACTGCAGATTCAATGTTGTGGTTCAGAGCAGACAAAATTAGGCTTGAGCCCTTAGGGTTAATATTTCCCTGCAAATGAGCTGCAATAAAGTTTACAGACAGAAACTCATTTTATTAGCCAAGGATGCTTTTGTAGTTAAAATACTGCAATTCTAGTTTCTTACAGGAGATGTAAAATCTCCGTACACAAGTGGTTTTGCAGAGAAGCAGGAGTAACCAGCACTATTTGCTAACCCTGAATTTTTTTTGTGTTCTGTCAACTTATTTCTGGCTCACTGCATCCAAATGAGGACTGTCTTTCTTCAAAGCTCCATTTTAGCACTGTTAGAGCCATATTTGGGTCTGAAAGAGCTAAAATTTGGGTAAGCATACTATATAACCTGTGTGAAAAAAAATAATGATAGTCCATATCTGGGCACTGTCAAGGTTTAAACTAGACTGTTGATGCCAGCTGTTTGTTGGGAGGTGTTGGATCTAATAAAAGTTCCAGGTCATGGGCTGCTTTGCTGTTACATAGTTGGAGTGTCTCCAGTGTCTCCTCCTGCTGTGCACATCTCCTTTCTAAGGGACAAATGTAGGCCTGCTGTGTGATGGGAAAAAGTGCAAGTTGGCTTATGGGTGAGGAAGGAATGAGGGAAAGGAAAGGAGAGAGAGGGAAGAAGAGAGAACCAGCCATATTGTTTTTGGAGACCATAGGTAAATCACCTTCAATTAGGTATCTGTTACAGAGGTATTTTCCACCTTGTTTCTACAAGCAAGTGCTGGGATTGGGAAAAGTATTTGAGTAACTTCTGTATCATTTGCATTTTCCAGTGCTTGCATTTACATTGGGATGCTTTAGTTCATCAAATAGATAAAAGACAATGTGGAGTCTTCACCGTGCTGACCAAAAACCAGTCATCTTAAAGGAAGAAAAGATTGGAAATGTTAACAGCTACCAATAAATATGTCCCTGAACTCAAAAAATGCTGAGTCCTAGGATGTTTCTTCCATTAATGCTTTGCCTCTCCACCCTTTTTTTTCTTTTTTCTAGCTTGGTAGTGGCAGCCCATACAATTATGAGCTACTGTACAATTTTACACCTAAGGTACACAGCCACATTTAGAATCTGACAGTGTTCTCCTTCTGGAATAGGAACACTGCTTGCAGCCCACAACTGGAACAATTAGTTTCATTAAAGAAAAAATAATTGCTCTCTGTCTTACAGATACATTTTAAGAATTAGTTAAAAGGAAGCAAAAAAAAATTCAAGTAGACAGATGAACAAGCCTCAGTACTTCACCAGATCCTAGGGTTTTGAGAATATAAATTATTTAAATTAAAAGCCATTTGAGAATATATAACAGAAGAAAAGGCTCTGACAACAGCAGATGGAGCAGAATAGAAATGGTGATGTTACTATATGTACCTGCTTGCACTAAAAACAGCAGCTGTAAGGAGGAATTTGAACTAAACTCTATGAACATGTATTCTTATGGCTCTTATTAATGGATTGTTCTGTTCCTCTCCCAGTTTCTCTTGACCCTTTTCTGAGGGTTAAATTAATCCCTTGTGCAGCTCAGCTGAGGATAATGAAATTGTCCCAGGGTACAAATGTAGCCTTTGGGTTTGACCTACAGAAGGCTGAGCCTCTATTTCTCGCTATGTTTTCAGGCAGTTTTATTTATGTTGGATTAATTAAAAACACCCTCTCCATTCCCCAGGCTTATCTGCTCTCCTGTGCAGAGTGAAGGAGGTTCCAGTGTCTGGCCTCTCTCAGCACATCCATGCCGATGCAGAGACAGTTGAAAACTCTGCTAATGAGGAGATCCTAATGACCCTGATCATGTTTGTGAGAAAAAAGGCTCATGTTCTGATAGAACTGGCGTGGGCATGGTTCTGATGTGAGGAACAATTTGGATTCCTTTTTGGAGTCATAGGCGTGGCTCACATTTGGCCACTAGGGTAGAGCCTTTTTTTGCTCTAGGTGAATGCAAGGCATTAAATCATGTGGCCATCTGGAATTTGATACAGGGTAGGCAGACTGAAATGCCTGTTCTAGTTCCTATGTATTGTATTTTTAAAAGATCCCAAACAGATTATTTGTCCTTAACATTTTAAATACATCAGTCGCCACAAATAGTACCAGTTTGGAGTCCAAAACCTGGCTTTTTAATCCAGTGTGAGAGACAGACTGAAATTCCTTCTCTTCTCTTCTCTTCTCTTCTCTTCTCTTCTCTTCTCTTCTCTTCTCTTCTCTTCTCTTCTCTTCTCTTCTCTTCTCTTCTCTTCTCTTCTCTTCTCTTCTCTTTTCTCCCACATCCTTCTTTGCGCAGATAGCACATAGTGGTCATAGTGGAAGCTGGTATTTTGCTCTGAGGCATCAAAATAGACTTGAGGGAGAAAGAGAAGTTGCCACCAAATGATCACAGCAAGAAAACATCTGTTTTCTATGCCACAGTGCCCCAAAACCTGGCTGATGGAGCCATCCAAATCCACTTCTACCATCTTGTTTTTCTCATTTAGCCCTCTAAATTGTCTCTAAATCACTGTTTAAGCTGGGTTTAAAATAGCTCATGTATATTAGTTGATTCCTTCACAAATCAGAAGACTTGCACATCTGTCTTAGCATAAGTATTTCATTTCAGTGTTCAGTAGAGCAGAGACAGACAGGGATTTTTGTCACAGGTAACAGTGGATGGCTTCTAACTAGGAAATCTCTAGGGGTATAGAGAGCACCACTGCACTGAAATTTGAGAAATGTTAAGTTTTCCTTATGGTCAAAACCAACCTGCGAACACCAAAAGGGAATTTACAGGCAATGTTTAACAGATGCCAGTGATGTTTCTGATGGCCAGGATGTGGTGTGTGCTACATGTAAATGTTTGATTACTTTGGCTAACATCTGTCAAGATGGTATTTTCAGACAAAAGAGTGGTGGCTAAGACTTCTTTCAAGGTCTGTAGTTGTGTTGGATTTGTTTTGCACTGATTCTACAGAATGCTGATTAGTATAAATTGTCTTGCATTGCAACACTTGACCAAGGCCTATAATCATGTCACTACTTCATCTGTGCCTGATTGAGAAGTCCCCAGATTAAGCAGAGTACTTATGGTGAGAAGTCCCTCTTTGCCAGCTGGGAGTTTGAAACCAGCTGCACTCCAAAATCTGAAAGAGAAAGAATCCATGAACTGCTTTGTAAAATGGTCTCTTCCTCATTACCCTAATCACACAAATATGCTGAGGGCTGAAATGAAGATTTTTTCCTTTTTTTCTTTTAATTCAGACTCACGAGGGAAAGACTAATGAACACTGAAGTGAAAAGGATCACTTGGGTCATCCTGGTCCCATTCCTGGAATTCAGTAATAGGCATTGGAGCAGAGGACACCATTAAACTTCTATTCCATCTGTCTTGCTGCATGCTTCAGGACACAACATTTCCCAAAGCCCTCTCAGCCATGTGGATTCTCTTGGAGAACTAAATGCCTGTATAATGTGCCATGGTGTAAATCAAGGCAATTGGTTATCTCAGGATTTCATTTCTTAAATGAAATACTACATTTCTTAGATTAAGTTCTTAGGTAATTCAGGGGAAAGAAAAAGTACACAACATTTTCAGTTGTCCTCCTTGATCTTGTGGCACAAAGTGGCAGGTTTAAACCCTGAGTGGCAGCAACATATGCATGAGATAATATCACCTAATACCACCTGTAGCATTAGTTTCCTCTGTTTATTCTCTTAGATGTGGTAGTTGCCAGTCTTCAATGCTGGGGAGTAAGACAAAAGGAGAATGAACACATGGAAGGATTAAATTATGCATCCAAGGTCATACAAAGGCACCTGTGGCAGTCAGCAATTAGATATATGCAACCTAAATGTTATGTTAGTACAGTGTATAAATTAAAGGGATGGTCTTTTTTTTTTTTTTTTTTTTTTTTTTAATGAGAAATGAACCTTCAGACTGTGGTGCTTGTCAAGTTTTTAACTAACTTTTAGTCAAATTGCTAATATTGTGTAGTTAATGAGAATTTCTGGGTATTCATGGACATATTGAGCTCCAGTATAGTACTTAGATTCAGTCACTGTTTTCCCATTACCCTTTCCTTGAGGTTGCTCTTCTTTTGATGAAATGTTCTTACTGCTGTGAGACCTGTCAAAGCTTAACAAAAGAAGCATGGCTTCACCAGCAAAGACACTGTTTGCTCTCTGGTGGGATAGAACAAACATTTATCTAATCAGCATGGAGGAATAGCACAATGGTTGCCAGACTATGTCTGGCAAAGCACAATAGAAGCACCAATATTACAAACATAAAACTTGGTCAGTAATGAAGTGCAATGAAAAGTACCATGTTCTGGCTATGGATAAATCTGAGTGCAGGAGAACTCTGAGCCCCGGAGGTTCCATAGTATACTTCAGATGCATATATTAAGGAAAAGAATTATGCAGTTGTGGATATAGTGTACAGATGACAAGAGCATTTGTCACCAGCAGATTGAATTTGTGAGGTCCTGGGCATTATCACTTCTCAAAAATTTTCATGTCAATTACTAGTGCAGGAGACAAGACTAGAACATTCTCATCCCCCCCCCAAAAAAAAAATAAAAATCTAGGAGACTTTTGTTTTGGAGAAGAGTCTGTGTTAAAAATACTACTTTTCATAATTGGATATCTGTGCCTTGTATGTAACACTCTTGCTTTGTACACCAGATGAAAGTAACATCTGTGGCTCCATTTGTCTAACAAGCAGTTTTCCTGCAGGCTCTCTAATACTTACCCTGGGGGGAGTTCGTGGACCTTATCTAAGAGGAAGAATTACTTTGTTGTGGCTTTGACATGCTCTTTAAATAATATTCAAAAACCATCTGAAACCATATTATATAAAAGAGGAACCTTTTTGTGAGTCTCAGTGGAGAAAACAAGAATGAGAAATTACTCTGTTCCATTTTCTGGTTCTATGCTGTTTCTTAGCCAAAGGCTAGGAAGCTGTTTAAGTCACAGGGCTCAGTAATTAATATTACAACAAACAAAAGCAAATAGAAAAGATTTTCTGCTTCTCTTTAGTGTCTTTATTCACCTGTTTCCCATATCTTTCAGATGGCTTCCAGCCTGGCATGTATTTAAGCACTGTCCTATTTCCACTGCTATTTGCTGTAGAGATCACAGAATCCATTCCTCATCTGACAGAATAATTTAATCCTTAATTCTCTAAACCATTTATTGAAGAATGCTTCTCCTGGCCCTACTTTAAGCCCTGCTCTCCTTTAAGTCCTGCCCTGCTTTCTCCAGCCCTGTCCTGCCAGGGTGCACAGATTGCTGGCCAGTGATGTGGCTGGGTGCTGACCTATTGGGTGATGGTATCTCACTTAGAGCTAAATTCCAGGTGCTCTCAGGAGCTGGCTTTGCACCCTGTGCCTCTCAGTGATTTACAGCAGCAGATACTCTCTTTCACTGAAATAGAAAATTATACAGATTTATGATGCTGGGTTTGACTGCCATTTTCCATAGGTCTTTGATTATGAAGAATTCTTTATTTTCAGAAAACTAACAATTGAATCTCTATGAGGACAGTCCTTGTTAGTGACAGCCTTTGAATAGCCACCCAAAGGTACTGGCAGAAGCCATTCTCAGTGCTTCACTGCCCTGGCAGTTCAGTCCAGTCTCTGACCTAAAGAAACGGGTACAGAAACCAGAAGTCTGTTCCTCCTTCTCATCTCCTTTGGGCATGCCTGTGGGTTGGTGATGTAAATGTCAGTCTGCAAGGAGTCAGGATTGAGATCACCCATGCAGCTCATTCTTGGCTTAGAACCTGAGTTCACTTTTAAAGGAAAATACACTGAATTTTCACATTAAAACTTCTTGCCAGCTTGAAAATAATGGTTATGGTTACAACAGAAACAGCAGCAGCCGAACATTCCAAAACAAAACCTTTTTGGTTTGTGGAGTGGGAATGATTGGTTTTTTTGTAACATTAAATCTCAGCTTGGCCTTGGCAGGGAAATGCCATGCTGCTGCTGCTGGAACAAGACAGAAAAATAGGCTCTTTAGGTTTGACATGCCTATAGCTTTCCTGCATTCTGGAGGATCCCCAAGGCCCCATGGAAACCAGATGCATTCCTGCTGCAACAATTAACGTAACCAACCCTTGCAGGAAGGCAACATTTATGAGGGGGGAAACATTACAGTATTTTCTTTTGGAAAATTCCACTATTGACATGAAAAACAGCAAGGTAACAGCAAAGATGGATTGCAAATTTTGACAGCCCCGACAGGTAAATATTGGCTTTGTGCAAACAAGTTTCTATAAATAACCAGTCTGCTCCAGAAACTCCACAGATGGCAGCAGGGCTGCCGGGGTATTGATTTACCCACTGTGCTCAGTGCAGAAAAGCACAGCTGTCAGTTTTGCTGTTCTTCTCGTTCTGAGTGTTGCTGCTGCTCCTGCTGGGAGCTGCATGCCTTGTTCACCATTTTTCTTTGGCAAGTGGAGATGAAGATTAAGAGCCCAAAAGAAATTATTTGAAAGAAAAGCCTGCCAAAACAACAAAAAATAAACAAACAAGAGCAAAGAGAAGCAATAAAGAATGCTGTGTGTATGTAGTTGAAACACCAGCAAGAACCTGTCTTAGTCTGTATCAGGTAACTTAAGAGAGCTCACAGGAGTGGTTTATAGAGAGTGGTCCCAGAAACTATAGTGGGACCTTGAAGGGCAGGAAAAGTTTATGAGGAGAAAATATAGATTTTGTATATGATGAATAGCAACAGACTGAGTTTAGAATTGAGGTTAGAATTGAGAACTGGTGCTAGAACTCGCCTTACATGCAAATGGTGTCTCCACTAAAAATCCCTGACAGCTGGAGGTGACTTAAAAATAAATACCAGCCAAATAGGCAAACACTTAAAATTATCATGATTAAGTTTTGGGTTTGTATGACCCATTTGAGTGCAGTCTAAATCTCAGGATTATGATTTTCAGACAGCAGAGTCAGCCAGTATCTCATTAACAAAAATGTTGATTTACAGGCATAATATCTAGAATTGCTTTTTAAAGGAACAGCTTAGAAAGACTTCATAACCTCAGTTCCATAAAAATGTTTGCCTGTGGTGCAGGTTTGCTCCAAGGGCTCATCAGTAGCAGAACTGTGCAGCTCCTGGGGCAGATACAGCATACACCATTCAAGGGCATTTTTCTGCCACTTTCCTGTGTAATTTCTGTGTAGTTACACAATCAACCCAGACAATGAAAGTGTCTCTGTGCTACATCTGCATCAGGGATTTTGCACAGAATTACTGGGTGCAGCTTTTGGTTGTCATTATGTCACATTTGGTAACTTTGGAGTTTTTTTGTTCGATTTGTTTGATTCTGTGGTTGTTCAGGTCTGGGGTTTTTTGGGGTTTGATTTTTTTACATTTACACAGAATCACACAATAATTTTAGGAAGGGACCTTAAAGATCATCTAATTACAACTACATAACTAAAATGGAAAAAAAGTAATAGGTAAGTATCCAGACCAGTTGAAATAGATGGTTAATGTTGGGATTTTTTAAAATCTATTTGTTCATTTTGTGGAGTTTGAGTTGTGCAAGTTGTGTTTCAGTTCCCATGAGCTGGCTATGAAACCCAGAGCAAGAGAGCTGGCCCATGATTTTCAGCAGTGTTCCTCCTTTCAGTGCCTTTGAGTGCTTGCCTGGATGGAGGTCTAGGTCTGTTCATTAGTCCTGTTTCTGCCTGAGTTTTAAATGATTACAGAAAAAGACAATTCGGTCAACGAAAATTATAAATCAAGAGTTACGTTCTTATATAAATTTCAGGCTTGACATGATTCTGTTTTGATTTTGAAAAAAATGAGAGTTGTCAAATCAGAAGGGATTTTTCCCAAGATAGACCAAGAATCTTTTATAGGAGAATGTGAAAAAACAGGGCTGTGCAACAGACCATAGAATTTTTTTATACAATTGGCATTACTTTAACTATTATACAAAGTACAAACATACAAACTGTATGCAGACTGGGTAGTTTATAAGTAGTAGGGCATAAGAGATGGTCAAGAAGAGACTTCTGCCACAGTTACAGTGTTGCTGGGCTGAAGGAGCTAGATGCCAGCCATTTCTAGATAATCTGCATATCTATTGCCTTTATTTTTGTAAAGCTTTTTTAAGTCTTGATTAAGGTATCTCATGTGTGTCTTGTAGAAGAGGTAACATTGTTACATCCAAAGCTATTCTTTCCCCATACTAAAATTCTGCCTTGATATGCTGAAAGAACAGACAGAAAGAATCTTGCTTTCTGACTTGTAGGTCAATTAATTGACAAATACAAGTACAGATCAGGAAGTCTTTGGACAATGTTCTCAGGCCCATGGTGTGACCTTTGGGCCTGTCCTGTGCAAGGCCAGGAGCTGGACTCAATGACCTTTGAGGGTCCTTTTCAACACAGGAGAGTCTGTGATTCCAGGTCAACAGGCTTGCTTTGTGCCTCTGTGTGTGTGTGTGCATGGCTGTTGCCTGTTGTGGTTGCAGCTGAGCCCCACACAACTCACACTGAGGTACCCATGTCCTACCACCATTGCCACCAGCTTCTCCAGAGCTTTGTGAGTTTAGGTGCTGAATTCTTTATCTTTGGCAGCTCGATGCATGCGATGATGTATGCAAACTACCAACTGAGCTGAATGTGATGTGCTAAAGGTTTCAGTGCTGAGTACATTTCAAGCTTTTTGTTAGATTTTTCTCTCTCGTTATATAAATATGTTGTTTTACTATAAATACCTAATTCCAAGCTGTCTCTGAAAACAGAGTCCATTCTCTGTTTCGAAATACCATTTCTCATGTCAGAGATTTGACAGAGGAATAAAATTCCTATTTGTGTCGGCTTAGAGAAGGGGAGTGGGGGGAAGGGCATCCTGTAAGAGCATAATGCAAAGTGATGCCTGTTGTCACTGCCTTACACTCATGACCTTGTGCATTGGTGACCTGTGAGCTACCATTTCCTCGCTCTCTCGTTTGAAGTACAGTTTGTGACATTTCCATTGCACTGTTACTGCTGTCTTTTTTCTTAAACCTCACCTGGGGGAAGAGAGGGAAGATTTAGGTGTTCAAAGAAAGCAACATCAAAGTATTCCCAGCAGCCAGTCAAAGCTTCATTTGGTACTAATTCTAATAACTCTGTGGCTGGTGATGTTTACATGAGTAACCACCTACCTGATACTTGTAGCTTTCTCTGAGGTGCTTTTAGGTCTTTTTTTTTTTTTTCTTTTTTTTTTTTTTTGTTAGTAGATGAGTTTGTGTTTTCTAATAGATTTTAGTTGACAATACAGGGTCAGCAGTATTGGATGCAATGTTTTTTGTAATAGCTATAACAGAGATGGTTTGGAATTACAACACTAAAGTTGATAGGAGCCCCCAAAACATTGGATAAAAACACTGAATAAAATTAAAAGGTAGGAATGAACCTCTATGCTCAATGTAGTTACCTGAAGAATTTTAAAAGGCTGTCCACAGTATATATGCCTATGCTAGTGCAGAGCAGTTATTAGATTTTAAATTAATTTCATTTTTATTCAGCATTATGTTCCTTTTTCAAGTCACGAAAGTTGCTCCTAGCTTATGACTGTGAGACCAGAATAACTAAGAGAGAAAAAGAAGGGATAATATTCATTGTGTATGATTTCCACTCAAACTCTCACAATTAAAAGGCATGTCTAAATTGCCAATTGAAAAATATGCAAATATAATCCACTGATAATTGAAGCAAACATGTTGCACGAATTAATGTTTTAATTGCAGTGTGTACTGAGTCTACATGTATGTAAAATATTGTACATGAATATACATTAACAGCAGACCTGTACATCCTCTGTAGTATTTTCTTGGGCCAATGAGTTTTCATCTCTCTGTCAAAACATGTCATGCATTACAGTAAGCTAATGTTTTCCTAGGTTAATCGCTAATCTGCCTCTGTATTGGTAAATGTTGCCATGGGCACAGCAACAGCAGAGCAGAGCAGAGAGATGAGCTTTCGCCTGGTTGGAGATGAAAAATGGCTATTTTTACTTTTTATACCCATTTGCTCAATCACAAAGGAGAATAAGAGGATAAAGAAAGCATGTTTCACTGCCTTTTAAAAAATTAATTACAGAAACATTTTTCATATGTAATTTGCAATATGCAGGTAATATTTATGATATGTTGAATACTTCAACAAAGCTCTTTTTTTGTTGGGCTTCATATTCACCAGATTGTTTTACAGAGTGCAATATCCTACATATCATCAGCAAGCAGAAATCTTATCCCTTTTTCATGCCAATATAAAAAATACCCATTTTGGATATTTCTGAGTCCCATTATTTAAGTATTACTTCCTTAAAATACTCCATGCTGCCACAATGCTGCATAGTAGTTACTTAGTTGTGCAAATTAAAATCTCAGTGTGATTCTTGTCCCCTGTTTGTGACTTTTTTTTTCAAAGAAAGAAGATTAAGCTCTGTAAAAAGAACATAACTATGGTTTATTTTGTTAGCATGTTTAGTGATGAGTCTTTGACCTACATTTCTTGTGTGTAGTGTGTTCTTGCCCTATATCTGGGTAATGAATGACAGAAACATTGATGTGGGTTGACCTCTTTTTCACATAGCTTTTGGTCTTTTTTATATACATAAGGAAAACACTGAGATACAAATCTCCAGTTGATTCCTAACAAAATCCAAAAGAAGAAAAACACTTCTTTCAACAGAAAAAAAAAAAAAGGAAAGAAAATATTTAGGCGCAATGCCTGATACATCAAGTTATTTGGAAGGTACGCAAAGGGCAAATATGGTGTCTGCTGTTAAGTATTTGATATAGATGCTCATGGACAAGATTATGCATCTAGAAGTTGCATCCTACAGTCTCTTTCTGTTTCAAAAAAGTATCTTTCTGGTTTTTTCTGTCAAACTTGGGCAGTTAACAAATCATGCTCAGAAGCTGACTCTCTCTGGATGCTCCAGAAAGTCAAGTGGAGTCTTTATGCATCTATTTTCAGACTCCTAGTGTTCTTCTGAAGATTTTGACCTCCAAGAAATGCCTGCAAAAAAAGACTTCCTTCATGATGGCCTTTCTTTCTCTCCCTGATAGTAGCGCTGTTTTGATGTATTGAGGGAAATGCACATATGTGGCCTCTATTAATACTAATGCTCTTTGCAGTTCAATAGGTGAATATAAGCCTGTAGGACTCGGTGTGATAGTTTGTCTCACTGGAAATTACTGCCAAGGTAAACAGATTTTTGAAAAAGCTTATCTGAACTAAGACAAATGTCTTCTGCTTGTTTCAAGGTAGTTTGTTACACAGTTTGTCTAGGCACTTGTATTGGAAGCATAACATGAAAGAAAGGAATTATTGAAGATATTTAATATTGCAACCAATATGATAGATTGATGCCATTCTCTCTTAGAAAGTCTGATGTTGAGTGATATATAATTAGGAAAACAGTTAAAGAAAGTGCCTTTCTAGGGGAGAAACTAGTCTCTTTCTCCTTCACCAATCTGTTTTCAAATGGCTGTCCAAGCAAGCTCTGAGATTTTAATATTTCTAGAAACACCTACTGTGTATAACTTACTTTAAATTGGCACATATATCAACAGTATGAAAAAAAAATGTTCACAGCTCTGGGAAACTGAGCTAAAAGGTCACTTTTCCAACAAATTCATCAGCTGGGAAAAACAAACCTAGCTTTCCTTTGAATTTTTAATAGCTTTCCTTTTCTGTCTGAAGTCTGGGGGGCAATATTCTCTAGTGTAAAGGCACCATCTGAACAATCCAGTGAGTGTTTCACACAGATTGTCATGCATTTGTTTGTCTGCTTAAGTTTAGATTTGTTTAAATTTGCATGTCATGGATTTGATAGGTATGTTCAGCTGCTCTACTTATTTTTATCTTGGGTGCAGCATTTGAAGGCTTTCAGGGAGGCATTTTTTTTCTACAAGAAGACCTTTAATTAAAGACTGAAAACATTAGGAAAGGCAAGGATAAAAATGTATTTGGACAGCAATATGGGGCCTCAGGAAACAATATTAATAAAAAATTCAGGTGAGAGGCATCTAATAGGAATTTTAGCATGGCTGGTAACCAGTGTAAGTTATCACCAAGATGCAGAAAACTTTTGTCCTTTTTGTTCACAGGAAAATGGGCAGCTAAGGTGCTTTTCTTTCCATTCTAAATATAATGATTGCAGAACTCCTTAAACAGTAAATTATATAGCTGTACATAAGTCACAAAGGGTTTCTTCTGTGCTGCTGCATGGAGAGGTCAGCAGGTGACCAGGCATTCATTTCAGCTTTTCTTTGCCTCTTTGTTTAGAGAACAGCTTTTTGTCAAAGCATCGAGGTGCTAGTACACGAATTTTTAGGACATCCTGAAAAACCTGCTGTTTTCAATAACCCCTCCAGATGGATGACTGCAATCGATGTCCTCTGGCCTCACTTTATCTCTTGATCATATTCTTTTTGAGGCATGGGGGGTGGTCTTTTAGATTTCTCTATTGCCAGAAGCCAGATCCTCAGTTCTAGAGGGCTTTAACTTCCAGGACCAGGATTTCAGATAGGTGAAGCTTTATTTAAATCATGAGTTGAGACAATTCAGCTGATTCTTGTGTACTGGCTTCTATGTGAAGCCAAATGAATGGAGCTCAGCTTTAACATTCAGTTCTTCCTGCTGCAGTCAGCACACCTTACACCTTTGAGAGCAGAGATCATCCCCCTTCCCCTTTATTTTTCACGCTACTTCTTTTTGAAGAATTAATTGGAAATGGAAAAATCATTCTCTTAATTTTCATAGTGCAACTTGGCAAGCCTCAAATTTCAAGGCAAAAGGGTGTGGAATTTTCACCTTATTTCTGTGTTCCCTGTAATTCCTGAGAGAAACCTGGGTGGAGGTAACTCTTCATAACACTTTTGAGAGAAAAAATACATTTTAGTCTTTTCTCAAAATTCAAGTAGCAGTAATGAATAAAGCCAGCAGGCAGGTTAAATTAATGTATTTCAAATAATAATTCTAGGTACCGTTTCTAGTTCTGCTTCACCCAGTTCAATTACTTTTACCAAAGGCACTGATAGGACTATAATGGAAAGAGGTTTATAATAGAAACAGTTGAAAATATTTTATTTTAAATACAGTTCACAGCACGGTACCTCATGTTCCTCTCCAGAGCGTCTAACTTCCTATTTACCAGGATATGTGATTTTTTTTTTTTTTTTTTTTTTTTTTTTTTTTTTTTTTTTTTGAGGGATGAGTAAATAATATGATCAGCATTCTAATGGCAGGAGGCTTAAAGGTTCTCTCATTGCACACAAGTATAACCACATATATGACCGCCACAGATGTGCACGTGCACGCTTTGTTTTCTCCCTTCCTACCAAGTAATTGTGAGAGTATTTCATTATTAAAATTTTTAAAGCAGCTGCTTTCAGGGTATTTCTAGATGAACCCCTGATTTTTCAGACATAACCTTTAATTAAAATTTAATTAGATTTTAGATATTTTAAAGAATTAAATCCCCACCATATATTATGTCCTAAACTGCATAATCCAAGTATTATGCGCTGATTAAATTTTTATACAAATATATTATTAAAGATTGATCACCTTACTTTGAAAAATAATTATGAAAAACCAAATGCCTAAGTGATAATAGAAACTCAGCAGATAGAAACCCATCAGAATTTGAGTGGCAAAAATATAGAATTGGTGAGTAGTTTATGTATTCCTAAAATAGTCTGGGGAATAGGGTTTTTGGCATTTGACATCTGTTGCCTCTGACCTATTCCTGTGTGCTTTGAGTTATAATTTTCATTCATGGAAAGAAACAGGTAAATGCAGAGTACAGTGCTTTACAAAAGCTTTTTACAACCAGGGGAAACTGGGTGGGATGGAGCCTATACACACTTTTGAATAACTGATTATTTAGTTGCTGTGATTTTTCTAGTGATTCAGTTAAATGGTTCCAGTTACTACTCTGAACTTTTAAATGTTATGCACTGATGCTACAATTTCTTGTTCCGTGTGGGAAGGTATTGAGTTGCTGCTACAGATCCCTTTTATAACTGCATACCTTCCCCCTCACTCATTTAACCTACTTATTATACCTCCTCTTCTTCAGGAATATGGCAGCCAACCATCCAGTCTATGGGTAACCAGGGTAGACGATGAAATGTCTTTTCAATCATCTCAGAGCAAGGAGATGCTTTAAATATTATTCTGTCTGGTGGATATCAGGTATTTGTCTGGTGGACAGAAGGGTTAATTAAACAGTAAACCCGAGAGATAATAGATTGTTGTCTCCTGTAGTTATTCATAGGGTAACCTGATGGCTGTCATATTCTTGATGAAGAGGAACAAAAATTAAACTAAATGACAATCTGACAAATAAAAATTAACTGTAGGGAATCTGCCACTGGCAGGCTGTCCATATCTAACATTAGAAGAAAAATTTCCTGTAATTACCTGGAACATGAGGAACTTTTCCATCAAGAATTGGCATGGGAGACAGGTAACAGACTAAACAAACTCCCTGGTAACATGGCTTGCTCTGTACCATGACTTTATGAGGTGAGAAATGATTTTGAATTAATACTTTTCTCTGCTATTTATAGGTTTGTTGTGATGATTACTGTCTGAGTCATTCTTGCAGTAATATACTTCTGTGGGTTCTAGACCATCTATTCTTAACGGATTGCTC
The DNA here is from genome assembly GCF_965231275.1 of Zosterops lateralis. Taxonomy (NCBI): domain Eukaryota; kingdom Metazoa; phylum Chordata; class Aves; order Passeriformes; family Zosteropidae; genus Zosterops; species Zosterops lateralis. Next base: position 48,787,043 of record NC_139762.1, on the reverse strand, counting down.
ATATTCTTGAACAAAGCCTGGACCTCTTCTTTCACCTACAAAAACGAATAGCATTTGTCTGGATCTCCAGGCTGGCAGATTAATTTTTGGTTGACTCTTTCATCTTGCTGAGGAGGAGGAAAATCTGGAATATGTGAAAAGGTCATTTTCTGCAATATAGTGAGGATTATTAGAAGCAATTGTTTCAGAATCTAAAGCTTTTGGGAGATTTGCTGAAGTGCAGCAAGCATCCACCACCTCTTTTCCAGTGCAGGAGGATAACAAGGCATGGGTTTCCGTATTGTAGTAGAACAGTATGTACAAGTACTTGGAGAGCTGCTCATTCTGCTAAGTGCTCATACCAACTAAGTGAAGAGGCCATTAAAAACAAGATTTAAAAAGACCTCAAACAGCAACAGAATATGACAGCAATGAAAAAATGCACCACTGCACCTAAAACCACCCATTCTGTTAGTCAAGTATTTCATATATGCACTTTTCCTATAGTGTCATGTAGTGGTTATAAAACTTCAGGGTTTTAGAATTTTACTGTGATGTAGCACAATTGGTCTTAGCTAAATGTGTCCCTATTAAGTTGAATTTATGCTAATTCTGTCCCATTTAAACTGCAGACAGCATTATTGGCTGCAGTACTAAATTGCTTTCCTAGGAGACATTCCATTAGATAAGTGATGCACCCAAAGTGGAATATAACAAATTACATTTTTACTTAAGCTGAATATGTTTTACATCTGTAATCGGGATAGAATTGTGTCCACTGTGGATAACAAAAGACTTTTTGGGTTCTCAGTGAGCATGGAACTTATTAGCAAGTGATTTGTCCAGCTAACTTTAAATAGCCTAGGCTATTTCTTCTATTTATATTGGAAGGTAATTCCACAGCCTGACACTATTTTTCTAATATTTAGTTGAAATGTTACTTGCTCCTATTTTCATTTATGTCTTCCCAATTATTCTTCTCACAGGCTGTTTATGTGCCAAAAGCATTTAGGCACCAATCCATTCCAATAAACGCTGTTAATTTTCTGGATAGTCTTACTCTTTTAATTTTCTTGGTAGTCTTACAAACAAGAATGGCTGGGTGAATTAGATTTCAAAATTTGCCCTTTTGATAATTACAGACTTTAGTTGCTTGTTCCAGGTTATATGCTCCCTCTGTTCTATGACAGCTCTTTATGCTGGTTGCATCCAGGAGGAGCACAGTCCCCTACTCTCATTTCAGGTATGAGAGCACTCTCTGGGAGGAGAAAAAGAAAGCAAAAGGTTTTTTACCCAGGGGAAAGCTGCCCTTCAACAGGATGGTCTTAGTGGTCAGTGACATTTAAAGTAGATCAGCATCTCAACTAACCTGGATATGAAAAACACTCCAGTTCCCAGCAGGCCCATCTTGGTTATAATTCATGTTCTAACAGGGCGAATTGTAATGATGATGCTTTTAGGGGCAGAGGTTTAGTTTCCCCAAAGTTCTGTTAATGTGGTTTTGTTAGCTAACAGCTTCAAAACAGCTCAAACTCGTGTTTGAGTTCAGGCTATGTTCAACCACAAAGTCAGTACAAGGGGCTTAGGAACCAGAGAGCTGCAAGATGGAACTCCCAAAAATAAGGAGTGTTTGCTAATCTGCTTCATATGCCAGGTGGAGCAGTGTGGAGCACTAGAGTGGGTATCAGGCTATGTAAAGGACTCTTAATAAAAGATTCACTGTCCGTGAGGAAAAGTAAAAGTTTTCAAGCCACTTGTACCCTAATCACTAAGAAAGAAACAGCTGTCAGCTTCATAAACAGCACGTGCTTTCCATTCATGCTGTCTGAAGAGGAGTCAAACAATTACTCACAGGGATCCTAGAACACAACAGAAAGCCACTCTATGCAATCCATGTCATTCGTAAGCTCAATCCACAAAATCTTTTCAAGAGTATTGAGAAGTATAATAATGTTTAATTGACTTCTGGAATGTGACAGTAGCTATCTTCCCTAGTAAAATGTAATACAAGTTTAGTAAGCAAGAATGTTTAAAGATAAAGAATTAAGAAAGATTTATTTACATCTCATCTTCTGCCCATACTAAACTTTAATGCTTCATTGCCATTTGGGAAGCTGACCATTTGAAAGGCTAGTTGTTGGCTTTGAGAGGTGATTCAGTGGAGGCAAAGCTGTACTCTGGTGACTGGTGGGTGACAGGGTGTTCTACACTGAATGTGAGCAAGAACAGTGGTCAAGGGTTCTCCTCATCTGTTTTCCCAAATGCACACTTTTTAATAGCTGGTATTCTGTGGTTTCTATATTTTCATAAACTGAAACTTATTCTCTTTAATATTCATAATGAGATTATGGTCAGAACTAGCACAATTCCATACAATTCAGCCTTCTGAGAGGTTCAACATTTGCTGGGCTCCACTTTCTCTACAAAAACCCAACAGCTTCCAGAATACCCCATGTGTAGAGGGAGAGTCATATGAATTAATTAGTGAGAACCAAGAACTCTGTGTTAGGGGCAAAGAGAGCTGCTGCACAGCCTTGTGATTTCTCTTTCCTTGTGAGTGTGTTGTATTGTATAGTTTGCCTGATCTAAACTACAAGTTTTTGCAGTGTGGAAGGATCTTGCTTGCTTACAAGGTGATCAGCACATGCATAAAGAAACAAGATAATGCCTTGGAGAGTTCTCTCTCATGCATTCTGTGTGGTTGGCAGAAACAACTGTGGGATGATAGGAAGAGAGCTTATGCACTCATTTGCCTGGAAAACTGATGGAATAGACTTTGAGGTGTTAGATACCATACATGAGTGAAAATTTCAGGGAGTCAGTTACTTGACAGTGCAGTACAGCATTATTTTTTGGATCCCATGAACTGCAGAAATGGTCTTGGAAAGCTGAATTGAGAAAGAAGGGGGAAGATTATGGACAGTAGGTTTGATATCTGAAGAGTGAAACTCATTGCAAAACTAAAAAAAACAAAGAAGAGACAGCCAGAGTATGTATGACAAGGGTAGATACAGAGATAGCCTATTTTAATGTGGCAGATTGGACATATTACCTACATCAAGAAATATGTATGCACTTTTCTTGTTTCTGATCATTTTAAGCATTTGAAAGTCATGGCTGGGAATTTGCCAGAGCATTTTTTGTTTTGTTGTCTTGTTCTTGTCAGAGCACCACAGTTGAAGCACATCATTGTGCCGTCAAGCTCAGGACCTAAATTCTTCCATGTGCAATTTCAAATATGCTCTGCCACTCATGTTATTAATATTCTCTGTTTTGGCTTATGCCACCACTTAATACATTTGCAGATGGGCAGCGAAAAATTGCAGCTCACTCAGTTTTGGAATTTGAACTTCATTTTACAATCCTTCAAAAGCCCAGTAACTAGCCAACCTCAGAAAACATACCTTGCCACATTTGTGGCAAAAACTAAAGAGAAGAGTGTTGCAGGGCAGGCTTGAAGCAGACATAAGAGGCATGTGTGAGCCTGCATTACTCCATCTCAGCACCTTACATCCACGCAGACTGATCCAAGTGCTGGCAAAGGAGGATTTGCGTGGGAAGAAGGGCTGCCTAAGGCAGCATCTGTATCTTCAATATGTTCCCACAGTAATACCACGCTTTCAGCATGAATGCACTCCCACCCATGGCTAAGACTTAAAAGCATCTAAATTGGGCCCTGTATATTGTATGTGCATTTGTTTAGGTATGCATTACTTCCTTTCTGATTATCATTTCTATAACTTGTACTATAGTTAAATTGACCATATTTCCTGCGTTCACAGTAAAAATTAATGACCTTCAATAACAACCTATCCTTTGTCTTAAAAAAAAAAAAAAAAAAACAAAACAGAAACAAAAAACCACAAACAACACAACAAAAATGTCAGCATAATAATCAGTTTTAAGTTGATTTCAAGTTAGTTGTACTATTGTAAATGGGAAAATCGTATTATAAATAAGGCGTATTGCAAAAATGTAACCACAAAATGATGCTCCTTTTCTGATAGAAGGTGAACTCTGTTCTTGCAGAGTTATAACTAAGAAGGAGGGAACTCTTCAGAAATTAGCTCATGTACAACTTAGGACATGGAGCCAGCTGTAAGCTACAATAGTTGTCTTGACCTTGTTCAGTGGAAGAGATATGTGTTCATTTGTAGATACATATGGAGATACATTCTCTTAAACAGAGAAAAAGGGAAATTTTAAGAGCATTAGATGTCTTCCCCATCCATCAGCAAGAAGGGGAAGTTTGTTCTACTCTGTTGTAATTTCCCCAATTTTCATGCATTTTTGCCAATTTTGTGTCTGTTGAATACAGCCCATTATAGGTCGTTAAGTGTTATTTCTGAAATTAAATTAATGGAGGTATAAACACTGATAAAATATTCTCCCTAACACCTCTCAGTGTCTTCCTATCTAAGCCAGATGGTAGTCTGAGGTGGTTCAGACTAGCAGGTCTGATGGCTGTGTCTGAACTGAAAGGCTCTGAACCTTGCATGTCAAATTACCAAGACTGGAGAAAAGTGAAATGAGGTCATTGCAGCTGTTACAATGCATTTTAAAAAAATGAAGTAATAAGATTTATTAGGAACTGCACTCTGTTTTTTCCTCAAGCTAGAGAGCAAAATTTGGACACTGTCCTATAACAGAGATGACTATTTGGCCACAGCAGTCTGCAATATTGGCCATAGCTGGACAGTAATAGTAGCTTCAAAAGGAGATGCTCACTTCATTCATCTGTCAGGAACAATCTCAGTTCAGAAAAGGACACAGAAAAAAAAGAACTCATATGACAAGCTATTTTTGATGCAGCATTCCTGTTAAAAGCATAAAGATAAAACATCATTTTGAGACCTATTCCCTAGAGTTACCCTTCAGCATGTTGCTCATAATGTAATAAAACCTCTGCAAAGTGGATCAGATGTAACTTCCATCTCATCCAAATATAAGCTGGACAAAACTTTGTTGGAATAAATTAATGCTATTGTTTGTACTCAATGGAGCTAAGCTTATTTACCCCAAAATGGAGATTTGCCAGATGTATTATAGCAGTTGCAGCAGAAAACATTAGCAAATAGGGCAGTCCTGCTCTAAAATTTTCATTACCCAGTGAATATCTGTCTGTGCTGTTTGTGCTTCTTACTAATATGATTTTTCTTTACTCTTTACTCCTGCTTCTGCGCTTATGCCTAGGAATACTGCACAATTCTGGTTCATTTATAAGGTGTATAATTGCTAGTGAGCATCAGGTTTTTGGAACTTCTGGATCAGCAGCAAGTCCACTCCACACAGAAGAGATTCCAGAACATGAAAGCAAGGGAACCAGCCAGAGCTGAGTGCCCCTAACAGTGCCCACTGATATGTATGTTAATATGACTTTTACAACTACAAGTATACAGACTTCTGTGCTCTTTGTCGTATTTTAAAAGTCACATTCACAAGTTCCACATTGGGCCATCTTTGAATGGAAGTATTTTACTACTGCAGGTATTTCTGGTGACCACAATGAAACCAGCACAGCTACCAAGCACCTGAAATGTTAAATACTGTCATCACTGGGCAAAAATCCATGTGTGCTACTGGTTAAAGAAAGCGTAACAGAACCTTTCACGGCAGTGGTTTGCTTTTCCCATTTTACCAAACTGCTGGGAACTACCAAAAATAACACAACACGATACGCCTGAAATAGCATCATTTATTTCACTGCTCTGACACATTTGAGGTTGCACAGAAAGAAAAAATCCATGTGTTCCTTTCCCTTCCTGAGGAACTCTCAACAGCTTTCTCACAGTAAAAATGGCTGTAAAATCCTTTTTGAATTAGAGTGCTCTGGACACGTCTGAAAACTACCTCATTTTCATTTAAATTATATATATAGTTGTGTGGAAGATAATAGCAATTTAAGTGTGCCCTTTTTTAAAAAAGCAAAGACAGAGGCACAGCAAAATGGCAGATGAACATTGTAAAAGCCCACAGGATGGGATCTGTATGGACAGAAAAAAGCATCTCTCTTCCCATCAGCAGCTGTGAGCAGCTCTGTAGCAAGTTGTGAATCCTGATCAATCTCATTTTCCTCACTTCAAAGAGCAAAAAAGCAGCAAAAACCTTCCCTTTCTGATCTGTGTGTGTACTGTGAACCTCTCTGCCCAGACCCAGGTTATTTCTGAGAGGATTTAAAGGGAAACTTCTTTTTGCTAATATTTTCTTAACACCCAAGGAAGATCAAAAGACTACTTAACGGCAAGTAACTACTTAGTCTCCAGCTAGAAGTCAAGCAGAATTCATAGCCAGTCTTGCTGTGATAGTTTTGTGTACCAGCACCATGCATGGAGTATTATAATTCATAACTGTTCTTTGCATCCTTTGCAGTGGGAGTTCAGTTCACAAGAGGCCAGTATGAACCCAGATGATGTAGCAGTAGCCAAAGAGCAGAAGGCATGGTGGGAGTCTTGATATTGATGAGGTTAATTTGTTATGTACTGTGGGACAAAAGGAGGAAGGAAAATCATGCTGATCTAGCTAAGACACTACTTATATGTATGTGTATTTGTGTGGCAGGAGACAGCAGTGGGAGGAAAGCTGAGGAGGAAACAAGAATAAGTAAAACAAGATGGATTTATTGGCTCTGAATTGTTCATCTGTATTCCGTTCTTCACTGTGCTGCAGAGGAGGAGAGCATCTCTAGCACCGTGGTTGGGGAACAGAGCAAGAGAGGGGGAGGAAGGTGATACCTATCACAGGCATCAAAAGTGCTTAATTTTCCAGAGGCTCTGATTAAACAAATGTTTCTGCTTCCTGGCAGCCCTTGCAGACATTTGTTGGGACAGAATAAATCAGGAGGTAATTTGTCTGCTGCGATGATCAAGCTTGGCTTGGTGGCACTGTCTTGATGCAGATTTTTTTCTGAGTTTCCTGGGAGCAGCCATATTTGCCAAGCCTCCTTCTGCACCCAAAATAATGCCACTAGCTTTCCTAAGGATGGCAATTTAGTACTGATGGACCTGGGTAGAGTAAACAATGCTCACAAATAATGAGGTATGACCATGGTTAAGTTTATTATGGGGCCCTGGTAATTACAAGAGAGGAGGTCAAAAGGAGTGAATGACCTTTGGGACTGCTTTCCTGCAGAACTAAGTGATGCTGAATGAGGTTAGGCTGGGACCCCTGAATGAACGGGGAAATATTTCATTGCTGGTGCTGCCATGCATGAACGAGAGCAGAAGGCACCAAGAGGCAAAGAATAGATTCAAGAATACTGCACAGTGTCTGGACATGAGCAAGGTGGGAAGTGGGTAAGCAGCACAGACATACCAGTAATTTATGTAGGTAAGGAAGTCTCTGTTTCACATGTTTGCCATCAGCACCTAAGTTAGGTGAACTCACTTTGCCCTTATCCTTTCATCTCTTTTTCTCTCATATATTCATTGGAAATCAACCTCCTAGTCTTAGTGTGTTGTGGGTATAAAAGTGGCTGTACAGCAAATAAGTGGTCTGTATGAGCTTGAAATGGCCCCACCATCCAGGAGAGATGAAGGCACAGTTTAATTATGCAGACCACTCATGGGAGTGATTATAAAATCTTAATACCACTCTGTGAATGTCAGCAGTATTATAAAAATCTTATTTCTGCAGTGAATTAGGAAGTATAAAAATACATTCCTGCAACTAAAAGGCAGTCTGCCTGATTAACCTTTAGTCAAAAAATCCAGGGCTCATAGGGAAAGAAAGATTAATTCTAACTAATGTAAAACAGCTACAAGAATTATTTAACATTCCCATTGGTGAAAATGCTGTCATTTTAACACATTTTGACTCTGCATGACTTGAGGTAAGCACTGTCAGCCCTTAAAGGTAGGAATCTCACTCTTGCAATGTCCTTGATCTCCTTGTTTCTAGGCCTATGGAGCTATGAGATAAGAGAGGACCTTAAAGCTCTCATCTTCTGTTGTCTGGGAAACCTGTTACAAGCCTGAGTCTTTCCCTCTCTGGAGATGGCTCGATGTCCAATTTTGTTTGTTTGTGGGTTTCACTTCTTTGTAGTGGAAATGAAATAAAATGCTATTGTTTATTGTTTCAGTAAAGATACTGGGAATATTGCTTAATCAGTTGTCCTTGAAGAATAAAACAGGAGTTGCTTGCTGCAGTGTCTGTGGAATTACAATGGATAGATAAAGTCACAGAGTTCATTGAGTAGGGACAAGAAATACCATCAAAGCTGGTTCTTTTTGTGCCTCTCACATAGGTGTCATCTTGGCTTCTGTGTGGCACAGCTGCAAATACAGAGAGAAATGTGCTTCCTCAGAACAGATTTCCCTCTCAACTGTACTCAGACACATTTGCATTGTACTCTAAAGTTTAAAGAAGTTGTCTCAGCTGGCCAAATTTTTGAGCATCTCAGGCGTGGAAAAGCTTTCTCCCTTTCTCACTTTTGATTAGATGGAGACTGGAAAGTTAACATCTGCTCCTTTCAATGAGTCAATTTAGTAAGTCTGAAGGAGATGCCTTTAGATATGCAGGTTTATCAACTCCTTGAAATGGAGAGCTGTCTGTCCTGTCTAGCATACTATTTTCTGTCCAGTGGAGCCTAAACCTTGCTTTACTCCATGAAGAAAATGTAAAAATAAGAGGAAAATTCTGCAGCACACTCTGATGAGTTCATTTGGTAAGATAAGACATTGTACAGTTCTTGGGAATTAAATGTTTGCTGTATACCAAGAAAAACTGCCTTTTCAGACAGGGCTTCCCCAGCAGGGGAGTGTGTGCATCAGAAGTCTTAGTGCTGACGCCACATTTGTTCTGTGCAACTGATGTCAGCACCAAACACCGGGGTTTGCATTTGAAGATGTGATTCCTGGTGGTTTAGAAAGAAAAAAAAAATTGCACATCTTTCTCACATGGATTTGTGCTACAGTAATTCAGAATCGCAGCTAGCCTCTTCTGATATTAAAGGAGAAAAGAACACCAGGAAGGAGAATTACAGGAGTGCCATTATGTATGTGTGCCATGTTCCAAGTGTGGCTCTTGCTCCAAGATAAGAAAACTATCTCTGGAAAGCATTGTACCAGAGGTGGACAAGGCAAGTAAAAGGGTTCAACACACATACCTAGCTTTAGATAACAGCTCCTGTTTATTTGGCCTTCGTAAGGGAGGGCTGCTTGTGGGAGCCCATCATTAAAAGGCAATGCCTTGGCCCAGTAGCAGAGGTGGACCCTCTGTGCCCCAGAAGTCTGATAGTCTGCAAGAAGCACTTGCTGTCTGTGGGTGCATGTGGGCTTTTCCATTCCTTTGAGTCAAAGCCTCCATTGCAATGGGGAACATGCATGGTCTTTTTGCTCCAGCTGACATCCATCCCTTCCAGCCCACAAGCCTTCAGCATCCTTATGAGCAGTGGAGAACCATTCTCCCTCTTTTCTCAGGTCGGGGAATGTGTTGGGGGAATTTATTAGGCAGTTGCAGTAACAACAGCAGTCTGGGAGAGCGGGGTTGTCAGAAGTGCTGGTGGTGTTTACTGTAATACCTGTAATACTGTAATACTCCTTGGAGTGGGGAGAGGGAATTGGGACTGCAAGAGAAGTAGTGAATAGTGGCAGTTCAATTGGTCAGGCTGAGAGCTGAGGCAAGAGGGGTTGATCCTAAGTTTCATCTCTAAGGGGAGGGAGTGGTTATCAGGTGCTCCCTTAGGTAGGCTGACAGTCACAGTGCTGGAAAGAAATGTATGGAGGGCTCCTGGTGGCTCTGCTGCTGCCTGCCCTGTTTGGATGGAAAAGATCCAGGGGCTGGCAAAATGCTACAGCTCTGTGACACCCTGACCCTTTCAGATTGGCTTCCTGAAGAGACACCATGCCCTGATATTACTGTTCCTCAGCAGCATGTCCTCAGAGCCCGAGATTAGCCTGCCCCAGGAATACTTACTACCCATTGTCAGGCTTCTTAAATCAGTCACGAAGGATGCAGAGGGAAAAGTATGTTAATTTACATCCTCTATGTTCTAGGCACATCACAATAGGGCTCCTGTTCCTCCTCGTCGCCTTCCTCTCCCTGAGCAAAGCGAGGTTCCTCCCACCTGCCCACAGCACTTCAGCGAGCGCGAGCACAACTCCCACACCAGTCTCCTCGCCAGAGTTTCAGCTGCTGGTGCTGCTTTCATGTGCAGCCTGCTCTGCTTGCTGGGCTTGAGGAGTTGGTTTTTTAGCTGTCTGTTGAGATAGGGGTTTTTTCCTCCTTTTGCTTAGCTGTATTTGGCTGTGATTTGTACTGCCTGCTCAACACCCAAGTCCCAGTTTGGGGCAGCAAGTGAAACTTATACACAGAGGGAAGCTGAAGGCAGGAGCTTCTTAGTGGGGTGAGAAGTTTTTGCGTTCAGTGGTCTCTGCCTCCCATCCCAAGAGTCACATTAACTTTCCTGACAGATTGTCCTTGGGTGGTCATCCTATACACATCTAGTCTGAATAGACACCTGAACGCTTCCTGTTCCCCAAAATCTTTTGAGAGCTGAGGGCATTTTAACTTCACAGGTTTGTATATTGTGGATATGTTTGGTTGGTATCACCCACCACTCTGGAAACATGTCCTACCAAAGGAAGTTTCTTACCCCCACAAAGACTGTTGTACTCAGTTTCACCTCTTTTCACTACTTGCTGTAATTAATGGCAAATTGGATATGCATGGAAGCGTTGTCGCTGGCAGCTCGCTGCTGAATGGCATATAAAAACCCACTAGAAGCTGATTATTTGGATTATTAATTTTTTTCCAGGCCATCCTATATCTGATGTTCTTTTGCTAATTTGTTACTGATTCTCTAAGTATATCTAGTCTTAAAATGAGGAAATATTCCTGACGCTTTATTTTACTGATGATTTCTGGTTTGTGGCTTCCCTTATTTTAAGAAGTTGTTCTGGAGGCACAAGCAGGAAAAGAAAAAAGATTAAAATTATCAAATTGGCCAAAGAGATTAAAATGACAAATAATATGTAGATTGCAGTCTTCCAAAAATCCAAGAATAAATAAGGCTTCTTTTAAAGTGCTTTGAGGAGGAGGTTGATTATAATTTTATATCTGTATTTTTTTCAGTGAAGTATACAACTTCTTTAGATAAAGTGCCCTAAAAACTAACTTATGATAACAAAAGCCCTTCAAAATAGATTTACTGGACTGTTTTCATGGACAAGAACTTGAGATAAAGAAAAAACCCATCCAAATTAACTGAAGTATTGCAATAGCCATCAGATTGAAGCCTGTTGTATGTTAGAGCTATACATACACATACAAAGGGTTGCATACAATAGACTGCTGATTGATGGGGTTTCAGCCAGGTTCTTAAGTCCAATGTTAGTGGGACTTCTCAGATGTTTCTGTCGGACATAAATATTTCTTTTCCACCCTTTGGTTTGTTTCTCTCTCCTAAAGTTTTATATTTATATTTTCCACTTCATGGAGGAAGCAGAAAGAACATAAATCTAAAGGGACCTGAATGGTTTCCCAGTCATTATATTGATTAAAGCAACTCCAAGGGTCAATTTGGCCCACTGATTTCTCTTCTTGTTACCTCATTTTAATAGGCAACCCATGGCAGTGGAAAGCACTAGAAACAAGTGTAAACCAGGTATTTTTTTGTTGTGAATTCCTGCCCAGGTGAAGACTCTTCACATCCACAGGGAACTGCACTGCTCTTCTCTCTCAGTGTGGTTAGGCTTTCATTACTGCCTGAGCAAAATCTGTTAGAGCGGCAGCACTTCCCTGATCTTCACTCCAGCCCTCTTACATCTTTCTCCCTTGCCATTGGAGCTAATCATGTATGTTGAAAAAGGCTGCAGTGATTTGGGCAAGCTGCTTTCTCTGCTGCCTTGGCCATCAGCCATGGCCACCAACCCTACTTCAGGTGCAGCTCACCCAGCACGAGGATCCCTCCAACATCCAAGTGCCCAGGAGCTCTGGGGGCAGTCTGCTATCAGGGGATTTCTGACTTGTTTTCCCCTCAGTGCCTTCCTCAGCAGAAAGTGCTGTATCTTGGTTAATAGAGATTGTAGCTCTCCTCCATTGGTTGCACTTTTAACATTTTTAACTATTAAGAAATGCTTGTATCCAAATGTGCTATCTCTGTCAGTAATGCCAGCAGACAGTCGGGGGAGATATTTTTTTGCCGCTTGTGGTCTTTGTGTGGGTCTCAGAGGCTCAGAATTGGTGAGCTTCATGAGCAGTGTTCTGCAGATGTGTGAGGAGCATGGTTTCAGGGAGGGTAGGAGACTGTCACTGCAATGGGAAGTGACATTGGCATTGTGCTCAGCAACTCAAGAATTCCCCACCATTCATCCTTGTTGCAGTGCAGGTCTGAACTTATAATCATGAGCAGTGTTTGCTGGGAACACTCTATAAGAAAACTAGGATTTTGTTTTTCTTAGGAAATATTTACCTATCTTGGATCCTGTCCTGCTGGTTGTGGAGTTGGCTGTGTCACATAGCAATTTTGAAGACTCAGGTTTATGTACGTGACAAGAAGACATTTGCTCTTAAAACTTCTGTGCTTTCATTTCAGAGCTCTTTTGTCTTAAAGAAGATGCTACTTAGCTGAGATTTCTGCTGGAATGGTTTACTGCCTTTCTAAGAGGAAGCATTTTCCCCCCTATTTCCTTCTGAAATGGGAACGAAGCTGTAATAGGACTTTGCACATCCATAAGTTCTTCTATCTAGTGAACTCAGATGTGCATTATATATGTTGGAAGAATCTTGTGGTCTTACCATGAACTGAATGCAATAAATACTTTTCTACCCCTTCTACAGCAGAAAAAATCTGACCTGAGGCAGATGCTTGCTGTTTTCTCAAGAATAAATGGTTTATATGGTGCAAGGGAGCATTGTGGGGAGTCAGACTTACTATCACTTTAATTCAGTAATATTCCAATGTGTAGAAAATACATACCCCAGCTAAACGTTGATGCAAGGCTTAGATACAGTGATGCTGATCGGTACTGGATTGGCATTGAAGAGTCTTATTTTTGTCTCTATGAAAAATACTGGTAATTGGCAGAACCCTGCTGTGGATAGGCTGTCTCTCCAGCAGCCATCGCTTTTGTTGCTTGGTAGGTAATGGCCTCTGACTTGCAACACCAGCTCTGCTAAGATGATATTTAGTTTGGCAAAGATTAATGATATGCAAAAGACATTTGCAGGGCCTTCGTGCAGAACAGAGGGTGCAAAAAGCCACCAGTCAGTCAGCTTTGGGCTTGTGTTGCTTTGCTAGACTTTTTTACTTTTATTTATTTAAAGCTCAGGCCTAGCAGTTTGTGTTCCTTTAAATCACTGTAACCCACCAAACCAGGCACAGCACGATGTATTCTGAGTCATGGTCCTCCCCCAGAGGAGACTAGACCGAGGAAGCAGAAGCTGTAAGGAGGTTGAACTGAGCCCCCTGGGGCCGTGGGCGTTGCTGGTAGGTGAAATAATGAAATAACAGGAGGAATTGCTCCTGCTCATGCCAGCGGCCGGCAGCAGCCAGCCTCTCTCCTGCCTCCCTGGCTCACTCCTCCATGGAAACCAGCCATCCTGCACTCACTGCCCCTTGCCACGGGGCCCCTGGGCACTCTGCCTGCTCCACAGCTGCTGTGGGGAGCTGCTCTTTTCCTCTCTCCCACTATAATAGCATCCTTATGAGGCTTCCCCCAGCCCGTCTCTCGAATAGGAGGTTGCACATTTCTGCGTGTGGCTTGTGCGGTGATGTTTGGGTTCATTTAGTATGCTCCTGGGAGTGCATCTGAACTCAAAAAAGAAAGAAAAAAAACGAAGGAAAAAAGCCAGGAAGATCAGGGAAATCCTCGCCTGTAGCAGGCAGTAGAAGATAAAAACACCAAAGTGATTTTCTATAGGAATATTGCTCTTGCTGAACTGGCTGTGTGGCAATGACTGACACTGCAGTCATTTGCCTTCTGCTGGGCAGACTTGGCATTGCTCAGAAAATACTGGCCAGTGCCAATTTTTCAGTGGAAAGCCAGCAATAAGGGTAGTCTGTTTAGAGAAAGTGTTGACTGTTGCCAACACCCTTTGGACTTGATAAGTGCATGACAGAGGTATGGGAGTCTCCAAAATAATCAGGTGTTTAAATATTGGGTGTATCTTGTTTTACAGAAAATACCTGCTTTGTGTTGAGAGGCCAGCTTCATCCATGCTTTCATCCTGTATCCTAAAAATCAGGCAGAATTTTATTCCAGATATGTTTTACATAGTCGTTCCCAAGGAGGGCCGTCATCTCATCTCCCTCCCTGAATATTTCCTTCCTATGACTTTACAGTCCTGATAATACCAGCCCTCTCCTACCTGGTGTGCCTTGCCTCTACCATATTGTCTCTGTGAACTTTTTCATACACAAAAACACAGGTTCCATCATTCCCACCAATCTTTCCCTTACAGGAAAAGTAAGTTTTCTTTACCTTTCCTGCCTGACTTCCACTACTATTAAATAGCAAAGTTTTACAAAAATTTTTGTTTTCATTGCCTCACATGTCATTCTGCACTCTAATTGCTCCATAGAGCCAAAGAATAGAGGGATTAACCTCTTTATATCTGTAACCTCGGTTCTAGACTCCTTGTCATCAACATGTGAAACAAATTTCTGGACACACTATGTCTGTGGCCCTGGACCATGTTCACTCTAGTATGACATCTCCCATTTGGCTTCTTTCTGGACCTGAGCAAACTTACCAAAGCAAATCCTTTGTGTATTCACATATGAGGCAGTAGGGAAATTGCAGAATGAGTGTGATGCCCATTTTGTTGTTGTTGTTGTTGTTGGTTGATTGGTTTTTGTGTGTTTGTTTGTTTTGTTGGGTTTTTTATTGTTGTTTTGGGTTTGTTTTGGTTTGGGTTTTTGTTGGGGTTTTTTTTTTGTTTTGTTTTGGTGACTGCTGCAGTCTGGAGTGCACAGAATCTGAATCTAACCTTTCAAGGGAAAACAAATATCTTGCATTTAATTCTAAATTTATATCCTCCCTAAAAACATAAAGTAAATACTTATAGAGCTGTGGGAAAAAGGGAGTCTGCTGGCTGATTAGAAATGTGGATTAATGACAATATGGAAAGAAGAGCAGTGATTTGTGACAGTGTGGAAAAAAGTGCAATGATAGCATTCAAGTTATCAGAGAAAGGATCTTTCATTACTGGAAGATTGTAAGCCTTTATGCACCCATAACTCACTAGTTTGTTATTAGAAATAGCACTATTTTAAGACATTCTTTAGCCTCCTAGGCAGGATCGATGTGTTTCTGGAGATGTGTTTCTGTGTATGTCATTGGTAGTTTCAAATCAATACTGGGAAGTAAACTTGAAGCCAATCTTGTTTTAATCCTTTTGTGAGAAACAAAAAAACCCCCAAAACCTTAGGCTCTGATTTAATATGAGTGAAAGGAAGAAAGGGAAAAAATAAACTGAGAATGTGGTATTGACATAGTGTTCACCGGAGGGGAAAATGTGTGGTTTTTTTCAGATGCTTCCTATGCATGTAGTGAAGGGCATGGAGCAATGGGACCAGTTCTGATGGTTACCAATATATCTTTAGTTAAGATTTCAAATAACTGTGGATGCCTTTCCCTGTGCTTGTGGAAGTCTATCATATTCCCAAAGCATTGGGTAGCCTAAGTAGTTTTGTTCCATTCCCAACTTCCCTGGCTAGCAGATTGGTTTTGTAATCACAGTGAGGTGACTGAATGCCTTTGAATTGTTGGTGTTAGTATAAGGTGTCATATAAATCACTGCTTTCTGTCCTGGGGAATAGTTTATTTTCTAGTACTGCATGTAGATCCCAAAAAAGCTTCCCTTTGATCTGTGGGGAGAAAAGGTTGTTCCTTTGCAGCAATGAAAAATACAGGTTTCTGAAGCCATAAACCATTTCACTGCAGTTCTTAAACTGAGGTATGGCAAAACAAGTCATCTGTGCATTTTCTTCTTCTAAGAATAGTCTGGTTGGATTCCTTATGTTTTTGGTTATGTGCCACAGCTCAGGAGGAAAAATAACATGTGTTGTTCTTATTTATATGATCAGCACAGTAATTCCTACCTGAGGCAGGAATCTCATTGGACTAGACTGCAAAAATTCAGTATTTAACAAAGGTATTATTCAGTTATTTCAGAACATTTTAAAATGTCAATGAAAACACTTTTTTCCTTTCTCTTGGACATATACATTTTCTGTATATTTGGCAGTTCCAAGCAGATCTTGGTTTGTAATAGTCCTGACAGCACTTACTATGATCTGTCAAGTCAGTAATTTGTGAGCAGCAGATTTGCAGAATATCTATTGCTAGCATCTCACAAGATGCAATGGGTTTAACCTCTTCATTGCTTTGTGTATTCCTGTGGATCATGCAGCTATTTCATGCAGCTATTTTTATTGTTGTGGCACAGATTGGAATCTCTGATAACAATGCAATTATCACTTGAAATAGTTATTAATATGAGATTTGCTATAAAAATCGGTGTACTGTAGGCATGTTTGTCAGCTCGCTTTTCTTCAGGGACATGAATATGAAAACAAGATTTTACCTAAAAATTATTACAGCTTACTTTGTTATAAATTATGATGTAAAATAGCATATAGGCTCATTCAGAGGCATGGCACATCTGAATAACAGACTTTTTCATAATTCCAAGATGCTCAGCCTGATCATTTACATTAACTGTAAGGGCATGCAAATAATGGGACTGAATGAAATGGTCTAACAGGAGCATACCAAACATTGGGTTTATGCATTGAGCAGAAAAGTCTAAATATGTAATTTAGCTTTCTAATTCAAAGAACTGAATCCAAAACCACATTTGCAGTCTTTCATGGTTTTATTAAGTCAAAATTTTGGAGGTTTCCCTTTTCTAATAAAATGCAACGCCCAAAGCAAAACAAACAAACAGGAAAGAAAATAAAAAGGTAGCAATTAAATGGTTACAGTCACTTATGTCAGGTCCAGAAAACAAAAGCTAAAACTTTCAGCTCCTATGAATATTTTCTTTTCCTTTGTTCATGTAAGTAACTGAATAAATGTGAGGGGATACTTTTAACTAAATAAGAAATTGTACTGTTTGAGTGGTGAGCCAACTTTTGGACTTGCTGAAGAAGTAGCAGTATTGCATAATACAACATAAGTATTAGCAAAGCTTGGCAAAATTGCAGAGCTTTTGCATATAGAGTGTTTAATTATTGAACAATTTTCACAGGCAAATCTCCTTCTCTGTGAAAAATGTTCATGGGGAAATTTGGCTGAATTTGGTACTGAAAACAAATGGAATTCATGGACACACTGGATGGATTTTCCAGGTCTGTCATGTTTGGGAGGAGGTTAGCAAGGAGGAGAGGTATGAAGCTGAAAGGTAGAGAAGCTGTACCCATATTGCCTGGTGCTTTGTGCTAGCTAGTGTATTTGTTGGTCACTTAGATGACTAAGGAGATCCATTTCTATTAGTATTAAAAAGACATGAACCTGGTGCTCTGACTCCCCTTCCATTTAGAAACTAGGTTGGAGGGTCCCTGTAGTTGACTGGAGACAAGGAGAGAGACAGCACAAGCAGGGACAGTGGCAGGCTTGCACCACGTGCAATCCCATGTGGCCATCCATAACTGGGACAGGAGGGACTTCAACACGGTGTTTTCAGCTGGTGAAAGAGCCTGGAGATCTTAGCTGGCCACACTTTTATTTGTTTTTGTCTCATCTGAAGGAGATAGGAAGATAAGAAACTGTAATGTTGTTTTTTACAGTTCAATCCTTTTATCAGATGTACTGAGCAATGATCCCAGATCCTTCTGTTCAACTTTTTAAAAAAATTTGCTCTGCCACTTTTTCTGTTGCTCTACCCATTAAAAGAGTTTTTTTGTTTTTTTTTTTTTTAATTCATCATTAATATCTAGGACTTGAGTTCTTTGGTTTTTATGTTGTCCTAGGGGGAAAAGAGTTGTGTTAGAATCCTGTCTTTGTTTTCCTCCTGTAGAACCTACCGTTTGCCAATATATTAAGTTAATTTTCATTAAGTGTATGCCATTTAATGTAATTAAGGGAAGCAGCACCCAAATGTATGTTCCTAATCATGGGTAACTCTCATATTGTTTTTCATTAGAATTAACAGGCATATTATTTGACATGTTAATTATTACATTAGTATATGACTAAGGCTATTTCCTCATTTCCCCCCTCCCCTCACTTAACATTTTGTTTGAGAAGATCAGTACATTTTGTCTGTGAAAAGCCCTGGATTAAATGCCACCCACAAATGATTTTGTGCATGTTTTATTTTGCCAAAGGAGGTTGTCAGACATTGGGGGAAATAATGTAATATTGCCTGACCTAAGACTTCAATTAACTAACAAGAAAGTTTACCAAAACTGTCATATTAACTTTGCACATCATTTTATTGTGGTGGAAACATTGTCACATAGCACTTACTTCTTGTCTTGTCTACCTCAAGGCACAAAGCACAAACAGGAAAATAATTTTATTCCTTATTTCTGATGTGAATAGTTTCCTGCAAATATTTAATGTGAGGAAGAGGTTTTCTGTGTATCAGTGATTCCTGTTTCAGCCCAGTATTACCCAAACAAATGGTATTTGACCTGTGTGTTTAGATTAGCAATTGTTTTGAATGGAACCTTTGCATTTGTGTGTGGCATCTGATTTTAGTCCTGAAAGAAGAGAGTGAACTTCTTCCACATGGTCTTTTATCAAAATGAAGAAATTATGAAGAGTATTTGCATGTATTTTGATGATTCTAAACCTCCTCGCCTTTCAAGTCTGTAAAGGACTGCTGTTCACTTCCCTTTCTGTTACTATTAATTTTATCTTCAACTTCCTCAGGCCAGTCCTTAAGGAAGATTTCTTTTCAATCAGCTGCTTCCTGAGCCATAATTTTAGAAAAATATAATTTCCTTCATATTTTACCCTTTGTTTTCTTATTTCCATTTAACTGAACTTCTAATAAAATCTCATTTCTTCTTTTCCTTTAGCCTTCATTTTCTGTTGAAATACAACATCTACCAAATCTATCTATTTTTTTCTTCTTTAGACTCGTCCTCATTTAATCATTTTGTTGCAAGCCATCCTCCAGAGGCTTTCCTCCTCATGTTGATACTCCCCACTGGAACCTTTGTTCCTGCTCTGGTCACTTTTCCATATTTATAACACCCATCCTACTAGCTTGCTTTCATTTTCCTTTGTGTACTCCAGTCTGTTCCCATTCCTTGTAAAAATCATCTTCTTGCCCATTCTTTTAGCCATGTTACCTTCGGTGGAATTTTGTCACAGCTCTTTGTCTTTTTTTCAATTAAGTTCAAGATGTTTTTTGTTCCCAGCCAAACCCTCTGCTGATGTTACTGGGTTTAATTGAGAAAATAAATAGTAATGTTTAAAGAGAACTGGAGGCCTCCATGGGTATCCAGTGGTTTTTCATCAGGATCTGTGTGTCTAAGGGAAAAATAATGAGTGCAGCTAACAGAACTCTGGGAGCTTTTGGAAAGTGCCAAGTCAAGCTGTGGCCACAGACCCTTCCTGCAGAGGTGGAGTAGCCCAGGGATGTACTATGACAGAATTCAGCAATAAGTGGTCCATTTTCTCTGAACGTGACTTACAAGATGCTTGCATGCAATAGCACAGTAAGCTGGGAATCTCTTGCAGGGAACTGGACTTTTTTACATCACCTTCAGATGGAGGCATTCCTCAGACCCCTTCCTTATTTATTCTCAGCCTCCCTTTCACACCCTGTTTCACGGTGCTCACTAGTCTGGTATTCATGACCCTGATGCTCTTATTCCATCTTTCTTACAAGAATGGAAAGAATCCTCTATCTCCTCTTCCATAATCTTGGATTAAGAGTAGTCTCAGCCCATCAGTTCCCAGGAACTCTGTGGTTTCAGTCTGTTTTCCCACACCTGGGATTCATTAGTCAAGGGAAAATAAAAATCAGAAAAATCAAGTTCTCTGAAACGTGAAACAGTTGTGATCACTCAGTCTTCAGCCTGTTCTTTCTGTACTACTTGACCTTCTGCATCTTGGAATCCAGTGCAAGGTCAGGCTCTCCAAGTTCTCTTCCCTCTTTTTCTCACCAGAGGGCAGGCAATTATTTGGGTCCCGAGGCTCTGAACAAGATTTCACTTTGATGTATTGCTACAGCATCAGGTTTTCTGACTCCTGCTAAAGACCTGTTAAACAGCTTGTGTGGAACTGCTGTCACATCTCCTATCTCTCAGTACCATCCTCACATCTGTTAGGAGTGCTCATTTGTTCTGCAAAATGATAGTTACTGCTGAACTGGATACTGATACTGCATGGAAACAGGCTGCTCAGCTTGGTCAAAACTTCATTGTTTCAGGTCTCTTTTCTGCAGACTGAAAATCATAGGAAGGGGAGGAAGGAAAGGAAAGGAAAGGAAAGGAAAGGAAAGGAAAGGAAAGGAAAGGAAAGGAAAGGAAAGGAAAGGAAAGGAAAGGAAAGGAAAGGAAAGGAAAGGAAAGGAAAGGAAAGGAAAGGAAAGGAAAGGAAAGGAAAGGAAAGGAAAGGAAAGGAAAGGAAAGGAAAGGAAAGGAAAGGAAAGGAAAGGAAAGGAAAGGGAAAAGAAGAGGAAGGAACTGCAGCAATACCAACTTTTTTGCAATGGCTTTTAAATACTGCAGAAAAAGGAAGAGATAAAATGTATCAGAGGTTATATCTGCTAAATCCTCTGACAGTTGCTTTCTCATCCTGCTTCCTGAAAATGAATCAACTTAATTATTCCTGTGGCTATGTACATCCAGACAGCTTAGAGTTGCCTTTTATTGCTGGCTACAGTAACTGTCCTTGTGTTTTGGAATAGCTAAGAAGATTGAAAACTGGGGAGGGTTTGTAATTCCAGAGTACACAGACTGTAATAGAAGTAATGGTCTGGAATTTTGCAGTCTCTTGTCAATGGTTAGATTGTGGCAGCACTGAGTTTAAATTTGCTTGTGTAGGAGGGCATGTTTAGATTAATATTCTAAAGTAATGTGGAGTTAATGTTTGGTACAGGCTGTGACTGAGAGACTAGTGTAGTGAATTCACAGACTGCAATATGTGGAGATTGGGGCAGGGGGTGGGGGAAATTACCATTAAATTATCTTCCAAGGACCTTGAAGCCTCTCTGGATGACTCTTCCGAGTAGTTTGAAAACATAACCATCGATCTAGTTATAACAATTTATCCTTTGGAACAGTCTAAAAGATGTCTAAAATTACCTGGTGCACACATTAAACATATAAAGTTTTTATTAAAGGAGTTGACAGGCTGATGGTAAACTGAAATCGTTTCCTTTTCCTTCAGAATTAAATTTTCTTTACAGCCTCCTTTGTCAGTAAGCACTGTTCATTAAGAGTGATTAGGCTATTTCATTCTACAACCTTGTTTTTGCCTGCCTTGTGGATTTAACTGAAGGAAATCTCTTTGTGACACTGAAATGATCAAGCTGGATCTTAATCACCAAATGATGTTTCTGCCTGCATTCTTTAATTTGTATTAACCAAGGTACTTTTTTTCAGGAACATTTAGATAGGAAGGAAGCTAGGTATGAATTTTTTACAACCAATTTGCAAAGAGATGTCTTTCCTCCAGTTCTCTGTTTTTTGGCTGGATGATTTTTAAATGGTCACATGAAAAAGCTAGTGAATAAGGGCCTAAATCTTCTCACATCTCAGGTTCTTCAAGTCTGGTTGTAGAGAGGAGTCTCCAGCTGAAGGGCAGTTCAGTGGCTGCTCTTGTATCATGTGCTGCAGTGAGGTAGGAGAATCACACCTTGCAGTACTCGATAACGTTGAGCCAAATCAGGAAAGCACTGAACTAAGCACAACATTGTGATGTGGGTTATTTATATCTAAGTCTTGTCTGTGCAGAAGGAAGGTGAACTGTCAAGACTAATAGCAGTCGGTCAGCATTACGTGCTGACACACCCAGCTCCCTTAGTCGCCCATCCAAGCAGCAATCAGTGTAACAAGTGCCCCAAAATACTAGAGGTACAACTTAGAGACTTCTCTGATGGCATCCAGACTTGTTCTTGCTGCAGAAATTGCACATCAAAGGGGTGCTTATCCAAGTGAAATATTGATCTTGTGGGAAATTTTGAGAAGGGTTCATCTGTCTGGTGCTCCACAGAGCAGAGAATCATAGCATGGTTTGGGGCCTTAAAGATCATGTAGTCCAAGGCTTACCACCATGGACAGGGACACTTCCCACTAAACCAGGTTACTCAAAGCCCCACCCAGCCTGGGCTTGAACACTTCGAGGAGTGGGCATCCACAGCTTCTCTGGGGACCATGTTACTTTCACAGTATGAATTTCTTCCTCATAACTAATCTAAACCTACCCTTTTTCAGTGCAAAGCTACTACCCCTTGGGTAACACCCCAGATGAGTTGTTGTGTACATCTGGGCCTTCAAGCTGTTCTGGGTGAGGTTTCTGAAAAGATTGGTGCTGTGAGTTTGTAGAAAAATGTATCTGGTGAGTGGAAGGCTCAGACTTAAATTTCCAGAATCCTGCAGGCTAATGGTAGGTGTCTGAGAGGGCTGCCTGGCTTCTCTAATCAGTACCAAGAGCAAACTTTGCATCAGTATGGGGTGAGTAGAGAGGTTTGTGCTTTCTGTAGCTGCAAGCAAGCTGCTGAAAAAAGGTCACTGAGAAGCTTGCCATAGAGTTTGGCCCTGATAAACCACTTAATACACTTTGGTATTAACAATTTCTCACTCTTTTTATTTTGACCCCTTGTTGTAAAGCCCAAGTTCAGACCTCTGCTCCATCCAGAAAGAATAGACTTTATTTGCACAGGCAAAAGTTGTCATGGCAAGAGAGAGAGAGAGAGGAGAGGGAGCAAATGTTGGAAAGCCAAAGTAGTCAGAATATGATATGACAAAGATGAGGTCAAATAAGCAAAACACACAACAAACTAGACTAAAACAGCTTAATGAAAAACATGTAATGGCAGGATACTAGCAATTGAAATATATTAAATGGATACAAAATCTGAGGAATAAGGTCCTATGTGTTTAATTGAAAAAAAAAAACTTGTTGGTTTCTTCGTACTGTCTTTCTCTTCATGTCCTCAGTAAATTTACCTGCCTTAGTTGCAAGATAGAACTTGGATTCTCTTACCCATCCATACAAGAGGTCATCAGATAAAAAGCACAAGATTTAAAGCTAATGCGTCCTCTGAAACACTCGTTTCTCAGTAAGAGTAGCAACACATAATGTAATTAAAACAACTGTCTACAGTGTCTATGTACAATCACACTGAGTGGAGAATACCTTTAATTTCATTGTAAGGTCAGATATATGAGGAGGAAAGGTTGATGCTGTCTCTCAGAGAGCTGTAATCAAAGGCTGGCAACTGAGCAGTGGAAATTGAACAGATTAGAAGTCCTTGGCAGTGATTCCCAAAGGCTCAAGAGACTCACTACAATCAGCAGCTTTGACACTTGGGCCAGCTAGTTAAATAGTGCTGGCTATAAATGTGACAAGGCAAGTAAGTGATCACCCCTTCACATGCTGGCCCTGGGGCATACCCTTCCTGCCTTCTCTCTCGGGAGCAAGGGCAGCTTCTAGACCAAGGGGCTCTTTCAGGGTACCCTGTGAATGACCTTCCACACAACAGCTAAGAGGAGAAATTTTCATTGTTCGCACCCTTAAAATGAATTACAGAGAAGTGTGTTGCACATAAGCATAAGTGACAGAGCTCTAAATCTACTGAATTTGAGCCTCCTTTGCAGAGTGTAGCCAAGAATGAGCACTGCTTCATGTGGATGGTTTAGAGATCAGGCTGGAAAGACCCCATGCATGCAATTCCCTAAAATGCAGTATTTATTAATTTTTTTGTCCATTTGTCTTATGAGAAAAAGTGCTTGTAAAAGACAGCTCCCCTATTGTGAGTCCCTGAATTTAGGATCTGTATGTAAGCAACAAAAAAATCAGATCTATATAGATATTTGAATAAATATAGATTTGTATAGATATTTGAATAAACTCGTGAAACTGAAATTACATATATGCATAAGTGCTTTCAGCATTGTATTTATAATTAATTAATTAATTACCAGCAATAGGTAGTCATTGTCAAGAAGGCAGAAAGAGGAAGACAGAACATATTTTTAAACATCCAGCTTAGCATTAGAATTATCTCTTTCCTGCTGTTCCTTTGATGTTTCCTTTGTAGACACATTCTTCAGTACCTAAGCCCTTTTAGTTGTTAAATCAAGAGCCAGTGAAATCAGTAGGGTTATGCCACTCACCTTGTTGGGCATGATCCATCAACGTTCAGGTGGTTTGAGTTTTATAGTGGTTTGTCATTTCCGAGGTGTGACAGCACCTTTCTTACTTGGGCTGGTGTGGACTAGTGAATGCACTGTGAATGCAGGCGAGGAGGTGTTAATTCCTCTGAGCAGTCAGGTGCCAGTCAGGAGTTCATTTTCAATGGGGAAGTAGCTAATTCTCACTGGTAGACCAGCTAAGTAATTTTTCAGTTCTTTAGTTGCTTAGTTTCACCTGCTGGGCACAGCCAAAATGAGCACTTAGGTCGCATCTGAGAAAGAAGGTACGTCTCAGGAAGCAAAAATAGAAAACAGTGCAGGCAATGAGTTAGAACATTGAGCCAAAACATGTGAAACAATTAAATATTTATATGAAAAGAGAAGGTTTTGGAATTATCAGGGAACCTCTGAGGGGCTGAGTTTCTGTTTTAAGATGCTTCGTGAAGATGAAAGAATAAAGGAAAATTAACAGCACAGAAAAAGCTTTGCCTTCTGTTTGT